>NC_140582.1:139705500-140955500 GCF_964204655.1 Triturus cristatus | reverse complement strand
AAGTCTTGCACTATAATGTTTATGCAGTGTGCCAAACACGGAACCCTGAAATAGGAACCAAGTTCCATGGCCTTAAGTACATTACTGCCATTGTCTGTGGCAACAAAACCAATACCAAGCCCTCTGGGCTGCAGCCATTCCAAAACCTTGGTGCGAAACTCTTCTAAAATGTTTTCAGCCGTATGAGATTTCTCCATGGCGAACATGGCTACAGTTGCATGTTTCCGAGTACCTTCAAAAATCGCAGCTGTGTCAACAACACCTCGTGCAGATAGTTGATCTTTAACCCCCACAAAAGAGATCCAGTGTGCAGTGATACACATGTAATCTGTGGCTTGGCAACTGGTCCACATGTCTGTTGTCAGGTGGATATTGTGCACAGCACTCTTCTGCAAAGCTTGTCCAACCAATTCCAGCACATCATGATGTAGTGCCGGAACAGCAATTCTTGCGAAATAGGACCGGCTTGGAACTTTCCATTTCGGGCAGATGGCAGACACAAATTCAAGGAAACCCACCCCTTCCACAAATGAAAAAGGAAGAAGGTCCAGCGCTAACATTTTAGCCAGCTTCGCATTGTACAATCGTGCCGTTGGGTGGTTGCGTTGGAACTGCCCCTCCAACCTAAACATGCTGTCAATGGTAGGCTGGCTTACTTTCCTTAGTGGTGCCATTAACCCACTAAGGCTCAACGACACAGATTGTCTCATTGAGGTACTCGCCGGTCGCCTTGGTGTCTCACCCACACTCTGAGTATGGCTCTTACTGCGGTGCCACTCTGATGTTACTGAGGAGGATGTGGGCGTTACCACTGCAGTGACTGCACTACTGGAGACAAGGCTAGAAATGCCTCTCTGTTCTTCACCTGCCACCACAATAATATCGCTCCCTGATTCCTGACCAACTTCAAAGGGTTTAGTTTTCCTACTTTCTTTTAACTTAAGTAGGTGATCCTCCCACACAATAGTGTGGTGTATTCTGAGATGACTTGCTTGTCCTCCGGTACCATAGTTTGTACCAAGCTTACCACGCCGAACACCTTGCCGACAAATTGCGCATATAGCAACGTTCTCCTCCTTGGCGCTAACAGAAAAGAAGTCCCAAACTGGGGAGGAGAACTTTCTGGCACTGCTGGATGTGCCACTTTCAACACCAGATGAACTTGAGGGGGTGCTTGAAAATATGTGACCCTGTCCACCTACACTGTGACTTTTACTACCACTTCCTACTGAGGTGGTTGAGCTGGATGTAGGTCCCTGCCGGGCCTTGGAAAATATGGCAGCTGGAGGTAGTGGTGGTGTAACCTGTGTTGGTGAGATCCGTGCTACATCCCCCTCAGTAGCAGCCTTTCTGGATAGGGTTAGAATGTCGGTCTCCAATCCCTTTGGGGCGGGAGTAATGTGCGTGATGACTGGCTCGTCTTCATCAACATCATCACCCCCCTCTTCTACATCTACCTCCATAACTCTAAGTTTTTCTGGGACCTTCCTTTTCAGAAGCAATGTCTTGTGGCGTACTTCACTCTAAGACCGAGCTGGTGGGACCCAAGTGTCATCACGATCATCAGAAGCGGGGCTTGAAGAAGAAGATGATGGACTAAGCCTCCTTTTCCTTGCTGGTGGTCTGGAAGACAATAGATGTTCTGAAACAGTGGTTTGACTTCGCTCCGCTTTGTCTGCAGGAAGCTCGATTTCCTGAAATGCCCCTACGTCAGGAGCAACAACTACTATGGTGGGCTGTTGTGGCGGCTGCTGCTGTTCTGGTTGCGGCGGCTGCTGCTGCTGTTCTGGTTGCGGCGGCTGCTGCTGCTGTTCTGGTTGCGGCGGCTGCTGCTGCTGTTCTGGTTGCGGCGGCTGCTGCTGCTGTTCTGGTTGCGGCGGCTGCTGCTGCTGTTCTGGTTGCGGCGGCTGCTGCTGCTGTTCTTGTTGCGGCGGCTGCTGCTGCTGTTCTTGTTGCGGCGGCTGCTGCTGCTGTTCTTGTTGCGGCGGCTGCACACTGATCTGCTGAGTTTGCGCCTGCGTTGAACTTGATTGTGTACTACTTTGCGGTAATGACATTTCTTCAACATCACTGCCCGTTAGTAGACTGGCTACCTCTGCGACAGTAAAGCCCTTGGGCCTAGGTTGGTGGGGTTGCTGGACCGCTGTGCTGCTCCCAGCTTGGTTCCCGGACAACGCTTTGGTGCCAAAAAAAACCTTGGCCGGCACACCACCAGTCGTGGTTAATGGCACTTCCTTTTTCTGTTCCTTCTTCTCACCAGCAACTTTCTTGGTACTGGACCTGGTACCTTTCTTTGGGGCCATCTTATTCCGACGTCTGGCAGGAGGCAGATGCACAACAAGTTCTGGTCACACGTGGGCGTGATGCGCAGCAGGACTTCTGTCTGGCTGGCAGTACAACGGGTAGCCAGGTGATGCCGATGACACCTCCTACTCTGTCTTTTGTGCACCTAAAAGCAAAGAAGACAGGAGAAGAACATCAGTGAAATGTTGCATTTGTTTTTGTGGTTCAGTTACTTAGTACTGTACTAGTGCAAACAAAAGATAGTCTAGCCATTTATGAATTTTTTTTAACTAGAGCTATGTTATACTACTAGTACTGTGTACAGCCACACTACACTCTCAGGAAGGTGATGTCTAAAAATTCAACAGATCACATAGAAAACACTTGATCAATAAAGCTGTGGCTACCTGCTCTGGTAGCAGTGGATGAAAGCAGGCCTGCTGGCAGACAAGGCCAGGCAAGCTTGCAGGCCTAGGCCTCAAAATGGCCACCAGCCACATGGCGAGCCCCAACAACATCAGCAAGGCCACCCCAAAAAACACACTTCCCCAACTCAATCCAATGCCATCCATGCCCTAAATGATGTCTAAATTCAACAGAGCACACAGAAAACAGTAGATTACTAAAGCTGTGGCTACCTGCTCTGGTAGCAGTGGATGAAAGCAGGCCTGTTGGCAGACAAGGCCAGGCAAGCTTGCAGGCCTAGGCCTCAAAATGGCCACCAGCCACATGGCCAGGCCCAACAACATCAGCAAGGCCACCCCAAAAAACACACTTCCCCAACTCAATCCAATGCCATCCATGCCCAAAATGATGTCTAAATTCAACAGAGCACACAGAAAACAGTAGATTACTAAACCTGTGGCTACCTGCTCTGGTAGCAGTGGATGAAAGCAGGCCTGTTGGCAGACAAGGCCAGACAAGCTTGCAGGCCTAGGCCTCAAAATGGCCACCAGCCACATGGCGAGCCCCAACAACATCAGCAAGGCCACCCCAAAAAACACACTTCCCCAACTCAATCCAATGCCATCCATGCCCTAAATGATGTCTAAATTCAACAGAGCACACAGAAAATAGTAGATTACTAAAGCTGTGGCTACCTGCTCTGGTAGCAGTGGATGAAAGCAGGCCTGCTGGCAGACAAGGCCAGGCAAGCTTGCAGGCCTAGGCCTCAAAATGGCCACCTGCCACATGGCCAGGCCCAACAACATCAGCAAGGCCACCCCAAAAAACACACTTCCCCAACTCAATCCAATGCCATCCATGCCCAAAATGATGTCTAAATTCAACAGAGCACACAGAAAACAGTAGATTACTAAAGCTGTGGCTACCTGCTCTGGTAGCAGTGGATGAAAGCAGGCCTGCTGGCAGACAAGGCCAGGCAAGCTTGCAGGCCTACGCCTCAAAATGGCCACCAGCCACATGGCCAGGCCCAACAACATCAGCAAGGCCACCCCAAAAAACACACTTCCCCAACTCAATCCAATGCCATCCATGCTCTAAATGATGTCTAAATTCAACAGAGCACACAGAAAACAGTAGATTACTAAAGCTGTGGCTACCTGCTCTGGTAGCAGTGGATGAAAGCAGGCCTGTTGGCAGACAAGGCCAGGCAAGCTTGCAGGCCTAGGCCTCAAAATGGCCACCAGCCACATGGCGAGCCCCAACAACATCAGCAAGGCCACCCCAAAAAACACACTTCCCCAACTCAATCCAATGCCATCCATGCCCTAAATGATGTCTAAATTCAACAGAGCACACAGAAAACAGTAGATTACTAAAGCTGTGGCTACCTGCTCTGGTAGCAGTGGATGAAAGCAGGCCTGTTGGCAGACAAGGCCAGGCAAGCTTGCAGGCCTAGGCCTCAAAATGGCCACCAGCCACATGGCCAGGCCCAACAACATCAGCAAGGCCACCCCAAAAAACACACTTCCCCAACTCAATCCAATGCCATCCATGCCCTAAATGATGTCTAAATTCAACAGAGCACACAGAAAACAGTAGATTACTAAAGCTGTGGCTACCTGCTCTGGTAGCAGTGGATGAAAGCAGGCCTGCTGGCAGACAAGGCCAGGCAAGCTTGCAGGCCTAGGCCTCAAAATGGCCACCAGCCACATGGCCAGGCCCAACAACATCAGCAAGGCCACCCCAAAAAACACACTTCCCCAACTCAATCCAATGCCATCCATGCCCAAAATGATGTCTAAATTCAACAGAGCACACAGAAAACAGTAGATTACTAAAGCTGTGGCTACCTGCTCTGGTAGCAGTGGATGAAAGCAGGCCTGTTGGCAGACAAGGCCAGGCAAGCTTGCAGGCCTAGGCCGCAAAATGGCCACCAGCCACATGGCGAGCCCCAACAACATCAGCAAGGCCACCCCAAAATACACTCTTCCCCAACTCAATCCAATGCCATCCATGCCCTAAATGATGTCTAAATTCAACAGAGCACACAGAAAACAGTAGATTACTAAAGCTGTGGCTACCTGCTCTGGTAGCAGTGGATGAAAGCAGGCCTGCTGGCAGACAAGGCCAGGCAAGCTTGCAGGCCTAGGCCTCAAAATGGCCACCAGCCACATGTCCAGGCCCAACAACATCAGCAAGGCCACCCCAAAAAACACACTTCCCCAACTCAATCCAATGCCATCCATGCCCTAAATGTGATTGAAAATGAAATATATTCAAAAAACAAAAGGAACAGTTGCTTCATCATGCACACACACACCCATGAGGCCATGCCCATGGCTAGCTCGGGCCTACTACTACAACCCACAAAATTAAAATAAATTTAAAAAAAAAAAGGAATGATGATAATTAATTATCAAAAATAAATTGTAGTTACACAACAACTGCAATGCCCACAATCAAACACAACAACCACTTACTTGTAAAATATCCTATTCCAAAAATCCTGAAATCCAATTGCAATGATGCAGCAGACAAAAAGAGTGATCTTTCCAGCTCCAAATCCAAAGGCAGAATGAGCAGGAGATGGACAAAGCACTGGGAGGAGCCTGCTGGACAGGAACAGGAAGTTGGAGAATCTGTGTCACTTCCTCCCTCTCTCCACCTTGTAAAAAAAAAATGACTCCTTGCACAAAAAAGGAAAGCCAAATGTGAATGTAAGGAGTTCTTTTCATCCAAAATCAGTATTTGCAGATGGTTTCATGCTGCTAGAGCCGATATTCCTCTCCAAATTGTAAATCTTACGTTGTTGAGTTCTCCAGCTTCACATTACTTCCGCCGGCGTGTCGAAAACGATATGATCGCGTTCTCTTCTTTGTCCCTGTCGCGTTGGATATGACGTGTTCGCGGTCTCTTTCTCCTGTTCGCGTTCGATTTCATGTGCCCGCGTCCTCATTCTCTGGCTCGCGATGTAGAATGACATGTTCGAGATCTCAATCTTCTCATACTCGCGCGGTGCATGATCACGAGAAGAAAGACGTGATCGCGCGACAAATGACGTGATCGCGTGAAAAATGACTTGAATGCGGCCGCGAACTCTCGCGAGACAGTGCAAAATGGCTACCAAAATCCAACATCTCGTGGAGAACGCGACCGGGTCAAGAAAACTTGTCGGAGAACGCAGGGATTCAGGTAAGGCGATCGCGCGCGCGCGAGAATGTATTGTTTTACAGCGCGAGCAAGAAAAAAATTATCGCTAAGCTGCGGAATGCGGAAATTTTGACATTTTCGCGCTTTCCGCGGAACGCGAGAATGCCAAAATATCGCAATTTCCGCGAACGGAATGGAATTTTGGCCCAGGCCTAGATTAAACCCAGATCAGTTGACTGGGGGTGAGTGCTTGCAATGTTCAACACTCCGTCCATCATTTCCTTTGGTTTTTGCTTTGTTCGCCATAAGTTGGCAAGGTATGCTCAGACGTGAGTCCCTTGCTCACTTTGCCACTGGATTCAAGCAAGCCTGGCTGAAGACGGCTGAAATGCCAGAAACCGGTCCTAGGAAGCTTGTTTCCGGTCCAGGGAAGACATGGCATGGCAGTTTGGGCTGGACCGTTCCCATGAGGCACAGGGTCAGACTGATTTACATATGGCCATGTCTGAACTGGGGTGGCAGAGTGGGCTAAAGAACGGTGATGGATTAAACTCAGATCAGTTGACTGGGGGTGAGTGCTTGCAATGTTCAACACTCCGTCCATCATTTCCTTTGGTTTTTGCTTTGTTCGCCATAAGTTGGCAGGGTATGCTCAGATGTGAGTCCCTTGCTCACTTTGCCACTGGATTCAAGCAAGCCTGGCTGAAGACGGCTAAAATGCCAGAAACCGGTCCTAGGAAGCTGCTTTCCAGTCCAGGGAAGACATGGCTTGGCAGTTTGGGCTGGACTGTTCCCATGAGGCATAGGGTCAGACTGATTTGCATATGGCCATGTCTGAACTGGGGTGGCAGAGTGGGCTAAAGAACGGTGATGGATTAAACCCAGATCAGTTGACTGGGGGTGAGTGCTTGCAATGTTCAACACTCCGTCCATCATTTCCTTTGGTTTTTGCTTTGTTTGCCATAAGTTGGCAGGGTATGCTCAGACGTGAGACCCTTGCTCACTTTGCCACTGGATTCAAGCAAGCCTGGCTGAAGACCGCTGAAATGCCAGAAACCGGTCCTAGGAAGCTTGTTTCCGGTCCAGGGAAGGCATGGCTTGGCAGTTCAGGCTGGACTGTTCCCATGAGGCACAGGGTCAGACTGATTTGCATATGGCCATGTCTGAACTGGGGTGGCAGAGTGGGCTAAAGAACGGTGATGGATTAGACCCAGATCAGTTGACTGGGGGTGAGTGCTTTCAATGTTCAACACTCCGTCCATCATTTCCTTTGGTTTTTGCGTTGATGTGTGCCATGCCCATCTAGACACAGACACATGTTGGATGCAGCAACAGCAGATGCAGTTGACGGGACACCAACAGCAAGCTCATGGGAACACATGACACACACATGACATAGTCACATCGTTGCACGCTGGTTGTTAAATGTCAGTTGTTAGTGTCCCTGTCCCTGGCATCAGGGGACAGTTGCGGGTGGTGGTGACTGTGCTATACCAGTGATACTGTGCTTGACATGTTTGTACTACATGCACACTTGTGCAAAGTGTGAAGGGGAAGTGTGCCACATAGTGCCCCATCACACATGACATGTGTACACAGGTCATCACACATCAATTGTGCAAATACATGAGGAGACATGTGCAATCTCACTGCCTGACACACCAACGCCCTGCACATGTAGGACAGCAATGACAATGACTTGATGTACATCCTTCTGCGGGTCTGAGACCTCCCTTCCTTTCGTGTGTGCATCCTATCAACAGTGTAAGCGTGTGAAACGCACCGTACACACGCTCTGAGGGCGTGTGTATGGTCCGTATCACTAGAGTTGTGTGCCCGTAGGAGCACTCGTGGTATGGACCGTACACACGTATGTGTACTACCAGTGCCTACACGTACGAGTACTCAGAGTGCCTACACATACGTGTCCGCACTGGTAGTACACGTACCCGTACGTGTACTACCAGTGCCTACACGTACGTGCACTCACAGTGCCTACCCGTACGTGTACTCACAGTGCCTACACGTACGTGTCCGCACTGGTAGTACACATACCCGTACGTGTACTACCAGTGCCTACACGTACGTGTACTCACAGTGCCTACACGTACGTGTAGGCACTGTGAGTACACGTACATGTAGGCACTGGTAGTACACGTACCCATACATGTACTACCAGTGCCTACACGTACGTGTAGGCACTGGTAGTACACGTACGTGTAGGCACTGGTAGTACACGTACCTGTGTACTCCCAGTGCCTACACGTATGTTTACTCACAGGGGACGATTCACTAAACTAACTTAAGACAAAATCCTAAATTTACTACTTTAGGTATTCACAGAAGTTAGGATTTTGTCTTAAGTTTGACTTAAGACAAACTTAAGACAGACTTAAGACAGACTTAAGACAGACTTAAGACAAACTTAAGACAAACTTAAGACAGACTTAAGTCAGACTTAAGACAAACTTAAGACAAAATCCTAACTTAAGTCTGTCTTAAGTCTGTCCTAAGTCTGTCTTAAGTTTGTCTTAAGTCAAACTTAAGACAAAATCCTAACTTCTGTGAATACCAAAAGTAGTAAGTTTAAGATTTTGTCTTAAGTTAGTTCTGTGAATCGGGCCCACAGTGCCTACACGTACATGTACTCACAGTGCTTACACGTACGTGTAAGCACTGGTAGTACACGTACCCATACGAGTACTACCAGTGCCTACACATACGTGCACTACCAGTGCCTACACGTACGTGTACTCACAGTGCCGACACGTACATGTAGGCACTGGTAGTACACGTACCCGTACGAGTACTACCAGTGCCTACACGTACGTGTACTACCAGTGCCTACACGTACGTGTACTCACAGTGCCTACACGTACGTGTCCGCAATGGTAGTACACATACGGGTACATGTACTACCAGTGCGGACACGTATGTGTAGGCACTGTGAGTACACGTAGGTGTTGGCACTGGTAGTACACGTACGGGTACATGTACTATCATTGCGGACACGTACGTGTAGGCACTGTGAGTACACATACGTGTAGGCACCGGTAGTACACGTACCCGTACGTGTACTACCATTGCGGACACGTACATGTCCTACCAGTGCCTACACGTACGTGTCCGCACTGGTAGTACACGTACCCGTACGTGTACTACCATTGCAGACACGTACGTGTCCTACCAGTGCCTACCCATATGTGTACTACCAGTGCCTACACGTACGTGTACTGCCAGTGCCTACACTTACGTGTATTCACAGTGTCTACACGTACGTGTCCGCAATGGTAGTACACGTACAGGTACGTGTACTACCAGTGCGGACACGTACGTGTAGGCACTGTGAGTACACGTACGTGTAGGCAATGGTAGTACACGTACGGGTACGTGTACTACCATTGCGGACACGTACGTGTAGGCACTGGTAGTACACGTATAGGTACGTGTACTACCATTGCAGACACGTACGTGTAGGCACTGTGAGTACACGTACATGTAGGCACTGTGAGTACACGTACAGGTATGTGTAGGCACTGGTAGTATACGTATGGGTGCATGTACTACCAGTGCGGACACGTACGTGTAGGCACTGTGAGTACACATACGTGTAGGCACTGGGAGTGCACGTACCCGTACGTGTACTACCATTGCGGACACGTACGTGTACTACCAGTGCCTACACGTACATGTCAAAGGCACTGTGCAACTGGTGCCGTAGGGGTACGTGTGAAACACACCGTACCTGTGTGTGGATTTTAAAATTACATAGGGGACACATAAGGGACAAGTATTAGGCACTAAATGCATGCTGGTTGTCATGGATACAGAGTTTTCAGTTCAAATGTTCCATCAGGTGGCCTGGAAAAGTCAGTCGGCCACAAAAGACAATGTTTCAAAGTGGTTGTTAACTTGACATGATGCTGCAATTTTGAACGATGCAAATGCTGTCACTGGTGTATGTGGAAAGGGATTGGAGTAAACGTAAGATGCGAATGAATCTGACCAATCACTATGTACTCCTCCAAATGAATGCCCCTCAGCAAGACATATATAAGTACCCAGAACCCATGAGAGGGCACTTGCCTGCACAAGTTTACTGTCGACAACACTGCTGCTGTCTGTGCTTCCTCTGGCACCATGTCAAGGTCTGTGGAGAGGGCCCAGCCATTCACCCAGGAGGAGAATGAGGCATTGCTGGATGTCATCCTCCCACAGTATCCCAGCCTGTATGGGAGACCAGGGGAGCAGGTGAGTGCTGACTCCACTACCTTTGACTGTGCACCTTTTTTGTGACTGTCACTACTGTTAAGAGTGGGTCCCAGGGGGGGAATGGCTTATGTCTCCCATGCAGAGCATGATGTAGTTCCTGTGTGCACTCCTCACTTGCATCGTGCTTACTGTGACATTCACTGCATAGTGCATGACACATTCAGCCTGGCTAATCCTTTTTGGTATTTTTAGTCTATTGTCCTGAGGTGAATCAGTGATCCCCCGGTGTGACAGGTGACTGTACCCACGGATGTGCGTGAGTTGAGTGGGGCTGTGGTGAGAGTGTCCAAGTAATATGTACGCCCCCTGGACATTGATATGTGTGAATGTTCCTTGTCATGTGGGTGAGTGTCTATGTGAAGTGTTGCACCACAGCTGCATGGAGGAGGCAACAGCTCTACCCATCTGTTGTGAGAAGTAAGCCATGCTGTGTGTCTGAATTGCTGAGCTAGCCCCACACCTGTGACACCCCACAGGCAAGTGGCACATGTGCAGAGTGAGGTTTGTATCCGCTGTTGCCAATGGCATGTGATTGATCTGTGCCTGTGTGTGTCTGTGTACTCTGCTGAGGTTGTGTCAGTGGCCTGGGGCATGTAACTGCTTGGAGGTGCTGGTCATCAGCCTGGTGTCTCTTGTGATGCACAGTGTGTGCCATGTTCATGGAGTGTGTCGCACCCTTCATGCCACCTGTGTACTTTATATGCCATGTAGTGCATTGGGGCTTCCACAGAGGCCAATGTCCATATGACTAAGATGCAATTCCTTGGCAGCATCCTATGCCCTGTTCAACATTTCAAACATGTTCAAATGTGTGTCTCTCTTACATGGAGCAGGTGTAGTGATGTTGTTTCACTTTGTCATCCTCACAGGTAACTGCCTACGCCAAGGGGGAGATCTGGAAGCAGGCCGTCAGGGCCGTGAAATCGGTGGAGGGTCGCAGTCGGCACCTAGCACAAGTAAGAAAACGGTGGCAGGACAACCGGTGCTGGACCCGGAGGATCGACCGGGTCCTGCTGGAGGACTCCCCTCCACGCCGCCACGGCGGGCGCCGACGCCTGACCCACCAGATGAAGCGTGTCCTGGCGGTGGTCTTCCCTGAGATGGATGGCCGGTTACAGGAGATGCAGCAGGAGCACGGGGGTAGTTACATATGTGTTTGTTGTGTGTCACCAGCTTTTGGAAGTGCTCAGTCACCTGGATAGACTGCCAGGGTTTATATGTGCAGAGCATATCCTTTTCCCCCAAGTCAACCGGTGCTGTTCTTCCTCTCTTCCCCTCCTTGACATGTGTTCCCTGGTCTGTGTGTAAACACAATTGCACATGGTAATCTAGGCTGCCAGTTAATCCAAGTGCACATTGCTTTCTGCATCATGTGTGGGTGGGTCTGAGACATGTGTTGTTACCTTGCCTGTGCCCTGTCCTGTTCATTCATTTGGGGGTCCATATTTGTTGGCACTGATGCTGAGTCTCAACATAGGAGTGTGATGATTCAAATTAACAGACTAGCAGCATGCATGACCGATGTTGTGGCCTCAGACATGATGTGCATGAGTGGGAGATATGCAGAGTGCCATGACGGTTGCTCATGTAACTGTCAGATCATTCCAGGACCATGGAGCAGTGTGCCCACTACAGTCCCCGGAGACACCCTTGCCTCTGATTCATGTGTGTCATCCAACACTCTGCCCATTCTCTGTGTGTTCAGCATAGGTTGGCCTCTGTGGCATTGTTCCCTGGCCTCATTTGTATTTATGTAAATTGTGCTACTTGTGTCCACTGGACAGGGTGACCCCATTTGGCTTGTGCATCCTCACACTGGGCAGTGCCTGTGTGTCTATTTACAACTATCTGTTGATGGTTGTTTGTCACAAATATGTGTTGGCAGCCTCACGAGGTGATGTGGAGTACATTTAGGATTTCTTGATGCACATTTTAGTAAACCCAGATTAAGAGGTGTATCTTCTTGATCTGTCTCAATCACATTGTGTCAGGTATGGGGGATTTGTGCGGGCAAGGCCTACATGTCCAAACCTTATGTCTCCTTTTCGGGTCTGACCTGTGTGTGATAATTCTCTGGACAGACACTCAACATGCAGTGACCCAGTCATGTTGTGCAGGGTTTAATTTTAGTGCTTTGTAGCATGTGTCAAAAGTTTAAATACATGATTCATGCTCATCCATTTTTGGCACCAGTGTGTGGTCCAGATGCTACATAGTTTGGTCTTTGTGTGGTTACATCTGTGTGGACATTCTTACTTGCCATGAGTGTGTCTCCTCAGTGCAGGTGCTCCTTATTCCGACACAATTGCAGGCCCATTATCTTATGCATTGTCCTGTGTTTGGACATGTGTGCCACTCCACATGACAGACAGTGGGTCAGATGTGTTGCCAACTGTGTAATCATGGTACGGATGGCCATGTGACAGGTGGCATGATTGAAGTTGTTAGTCAAGAAGTCTTGTACCCTGGCACTCACTACACTTGTCAACATGTCTTCATGTTTTCAATGCTTGACTTTGATGTTTTGCTGTGAAGGACAATAATGTGCCTGCATGACAGATGTCTCCCACGGAAGTGCACAAGAAACCACCTTTATACTTTCAGGGGACACGCTGGCACATATTAAAGAAAGGCACAGTTCAAATAACACTTTTTGTAAGGTTATACATATCCATGTTCCCACAGTGTGGTGGCATTTGGGTAAGTCCTTGGTTGTTGCTGATACCAACTTACGAGTGTCAAGTCATCCAGACCGCCGTGGGGCCAGGTATATGTACTTACTGAAACCCCATTTCTTTCTAACAGTGGCTTATTTGAATTAGGCTGGCAGCTCATACAATGACTGTGTATATGTAGTTTTGTGTGCACCTCCTTGTGTGACTTCTTTTATACAGGCACATGTGTGTTCTGTTCACAAAGTGGCACATTCACACATTCTAAACATGTCGATTGTGTAAAGTGTTGTGATTCCCAAGGGTCACAATGTATTTCGTTTGGGTTTCCAAAGTACTCACAGGTCTCTGATTGTGGGGACACCTTCAGCATTGTGGTCTGTTATTTAGCCTTGGGTGCACCAATACTGTTTCGTTCACAGTAAACAAGAGGTGGCATGCCTTCATAGTATTGCTGTGCTCAACTGTTCCCAGACACTAGCTTCTCAGTATAATTCGATATCAAGTTATTTGCTGTTGTGTCCTAATTTTCCTTGTTTCCAAGTGGCATGGTGGGTCAACCAACTGTGGAGTGCAGGGCTTACATATGTGCGGAGTAATGTAGATGTTACTCATGATGCATTTCCTGATATGCACTGTGACCTATTTTGTTTGGACTCATGTGTCAGATGTATACAGGTGACTGATTATTTTCTGTATCTTCACCTTGCCCACAGCATCATCGGAGGACACCAAGGGAGACACCTGCACAGACCTTGAGGAGGGATCCAGCACCGGTGCCACCACTGCTGGCGAGTCTGCGGGAGCAAGTGGCACGGAGGGCGAGGGGAGTCAGGCAGAGGACCTGTCTGGTGGCGACACCGACTACGATGCTGACGGGTCCGAGGCTGAACTCCTCGAGGGGGCGGAGGCTGCTACAACACCTGGCAGCAGCACAACATCTGTCACCGCCTCCTCCATTCCCATCACCGCCCTCCCAGTTGCTCCGGTCCCTTCTGTCCATGCCTGGCACCACCATGTCTCCTTCGTGCCAGGCACCGCACCCCATGCCCCTGTCCCTCCTGCTGCCCTCACTGCAGAGTCTGTGGACATTCAGCGACAGTTGCAGGTTGGCCAGACATCGATGCTGAATGTCCTCCATGGCCACACCAGACTGCTGACACAGATGGTGTCGTTCATGGAGGGCATGTCAGCAGCGAGATCTGACCAACGGATGTTGCTGAGGTCCATGGACTCTTCACTGACGGCAGCAGTGAGTCTCCTGCAGCGCTTTGTCCCCCCCTACCCCTGCACCATCCACACTTCCCACTCCCATGCCTGTCCCATGCACATCCAGACATTCCCAAGCACGCACCCCACCAGACACAGGCAGAACACAAACACGTAAGGGCAAGCACACACCTCCTGGCACGCACACTCAGGGGGAAAAAGGCACACCCACTGGGTCTGGGGCACACAGGCATACACGCAGCCACAGTCTGAGTCCGCATACCTCACTACCCAGTCCCTCCAAAGGCACTCCCCTTGGCTCCCCTGCCGCACAGTCAGACAAGGAGAGCTACTTGGCTGTGCTGGGCCTCAGCCCCAAAGGGTCACCAGCCCGCAAATGGGCAAGGCACTCCCCGGGTAGGGGAGTTGATCCCCCCCTGTCCACCCCCCCCCAGTAGCGCTGCACCCCATCCCTCCGACCCACCCCCTCCTTTGTGCCTGTGGTTTCTCTGGATGCCCTGGCAGAAGTGTGCAGCGCGAGCTCACCTCCACCTTTGGTGCTGCCCCACCCCCCTGTGGTGGAGGCGTCCAGCCCTGCACCCACCACACCTACCCTTCCACCTCCTGTCCCTGCGGTGCCTGGTCCTTCCCCACATGATGCCCCCTCTGAGGGCGTGGGTACGGTCCGTACCACGCATACCCCTACATCACCACTACAATGGTGGTACAGACCATACCCATGCCCTCAGAGCGTGTGTACGGTCCGTACCACCATTGTAGTGGTGATGTAGGGGTACGCGTGGTACGGACCGTACCCACGCCCTCAGAGCGTGGGTACGGTCCGTACCACGCGTACCCCTACATCACTACTACAATGGTGGCACGGACCGTACCCACGCTCTGAGGGCGTGGGTACGGTCCATACCACGCGTACCCCTACATCACCACTACAATGGTGGTACGGACCGTACCCACGCCCTCAGAGCATGGGTACGGTCCGTCCCACCATTGTGGTGGTGATGGGTACGCGTAGACGACCACTTCCGTTGTGGCGGTAGGCAGGGATTGGTGGGCACGCCCCCCGAAGTGACCAGACCCTGGAGGTAATGTATATTCAAGATATATTTTTTGTATATTTTTTGTAACTTGGATAGGGGTTATGTTTCCTGCCCCTCGCCCCCCCCTGGGTGTTGTTCTGACCTTCTGCGGCTTGCGTGGCGGTTTCGGTGCACCAGGTCGTAGGCTAGGAGGGCCGGGATGACACGTAGGTTGGGGTCCATGGCTGTCCGTCGCGTACCGGTGCTCCTTCTTCGCGTCGTCCTCAATTTCCCGGGAGTTTTTGGCTGCCGTAAAATATTAGCCGTGGGGAGTGACGTAGCCACGAATCGTACTTGCTGGTCCGTAAAACGCTGCCTGACTCCGTCCGGACGTCACGTACGCGATGTCCCGGATCGGAATTGTGGGTATTTTTTTGCCGCACGTAGTTTTTTACGATTCGTACGGAAATGGTATTTCTGTACGAATCATACTTGTTGGTTTCTAAGGAGGATTTCCCGGGTACGAGTCGTATGGAGAATACGCTCCATATGACCATTCATACACGGGTTTTACAGGATCGGAATCGGCACCTTAGTGTGTAGATTGTTACATAAAGTACACAAGGAAGTAACTTCATGCACAACAAACAACAACAAAATCACTCAGTGAGCGTCCAATGCATGGCATCATTCATTACCTGTTCCTTCTCATCTTCAGTTAATGGGCAGTCTCTCTCGGATCAGAAAGGAGGATAGCTATAGTAGTCATCATCAATCATTTTCCACTTCTTTTGGAGGGAATAGGAAATATTTTCTTTTTTCTTCTATTTTGCATCATCCAATCAACATCTGTTTTCTGAGGGCAATGGATTTAGGGAGATTCAGGAGGATGAAGGAGCAGGATTCGGAGGAGTGTACTGTGATATGCAGACAGCCAAAACTTGTATATGGCAATAAAACAATTAGAAGACGGTGGTGATGGATTTGTTGTGATTCGAAGTTTCTAACCAGAAAGACAGATACACAAATAAAAGAAAATAAGGGAGGAAGACAGTAAGAACTGGAAGTGCAAGCCTAATTGTCAGGGAGGTATAGCTCGTCCTCAACTCTGGGGGTTCAACCAGAAGCAGGTAATCATCTTCTAGCACACCACTTCCATCACCTGAGCCGCCGTCCTCATCTTCCTCCCTTGATTCATGTATTATGTAATTCGGTGGTATAAAGTGCTTATTCATTTTGCTCATTGTTAACCTCTCCACGTTTTTGGGTGAGAGACTGGTCCTTCTCACTTTTACAATGGAACCAGCTGCACTGAAAACACGTTCCGAAGAAACACTTGCGACAGGGCAAGCCAGATAATTTATCACCAGCCTACTGAGCACTGGCCATTGGCCCCTTTTCCCACACCAATATCTCAATGAGTTTTGATCTATGTACACCTCTGTTGGGTCGTCCAGATAGGCCTGGACCATCCACTCAATGTTCAGCGGTGCAAAACTTTTTTCGGGCTCTTTTCTCGTTGCATCAGCACTGGACTTACCAATGCCTTGCTGTAAATACCAATCCTGTAACGATTTTACTGGGCCTGAAGATCCAGTTCTTGCTGTTGTCGATAGTGTTGGTGAGTGTTCTGAGCCAAACGCACTGCCCTCAGACTCCAAAGTTGAACTTGACATCGGATGCCCTGCTGCAGTACTTGTTGTGGGTTTATCTAGTGGGCTTTTAATTAGCAGCCGTTCATTTTCCAACTTACTCGCTGACTCAGCTATTTTGTACCGGGCAACATCCATTTCTGAAAAAGGAATTATGTCTTCAGTGCCCATTTTGTCTGTGGATCCAGAATTGTGGCACAAATGTAATGTTTTTGCGACAAAATCTTATTTTGCACCTTTGTATTGTCAGCTAAGCGACGGGCTAAGCTCTCCATCAACTCATATGCTTCTTTTATGTTCTCTACATCTTTGTATGCTTCAGACACCTCCTTCAGCTGATGCTCTAGCATTTGCAACAATGGGATAGCTTGGCCCATAGTACAGTCCTCCTTGCTGACTTCACGTGTGAAGACCTCGAAAGGAAGAAGCATCTCAGTCAGGCATTTGACTAGGCACCATTGGTCCATCTGAAGGGTCATGCCTTTCACAGTAGCATCCCCTCTTCGCATGACATATTCATTGATTGGCCTGTACTGCTCAAACAGACGGTCAAGCATGTAATAAGTTGAGTTCCAACGTGTTGCCTTGCCACCTCCTGGACGAGTGCTTTGACTGGCATTCTATAGTCACGTTGAATGATCTTCAGCTGCTTCCGAGCTTTAAAAGAATGGCTGAAATTAGTGCATATTCTTCTGCAGGTGGTCAGTAAGTTGCTGACTATGGCTTCTTTTTTCAGAAAGTCTTGAACAATAATGTTAATGCAGTGTGCCAAACACGGAACCCTGAAATAGGAACCAAGCTCCATGGTCTTAAGTACATTACTGCCATTATCTGTGGAAACAAAACCATTCTTAAGCCCTCTTGGGCGCAGCCATTCAAAAACCTTGCTGTGAAATATGTTTAAAGCAGTACGAGATTTCTCTATGGCGAAAATGGATACAGTTGCATGTTTCCGAGTAGCTTTAAAAATCTCAGCTATGTCAACAGCACCTACTTCAGAGAGCTTATCTCTAACCCCCACAAATGAGACCCAGTGTGCAGTGATGCACATGTAATCAGTGGCTTGGCAACTGGTCCACATGTCTGTTGTTAGGTGGATATTGTGAACAGCACTCTGCTGCAAAGCTTTTCCAACCAATTCCAGCACATCTGGATGTAGTGCTGGAACAGCAACTCTTGCGAAATAGGACCGGCTGGGAACCTTCATTTAGGGCAGATGGTTGACACAAATTCAAGGAAACCCACCCCTTCCAAAAATGAAAAAGGGAGAAGGTCCAGTGCTAACATTTTAGCCAGCTTCGCATTGTACAACGTGCCGTTGGGTGGTTGCATTGCTACTGCCCCTCCAACCTGGTTTATTTTCCTTTGTGGGGCAGTTGTTTTCTTTAACCCAGTTAGGCTCAACAACGCACTTTATTTCATAATCATTGCAGTACTTCTCGGTCGCCTTGGTGTCTCTGCCTGACTTTGACTCTTACTGCGGTGCCACTGAGATGTTGCTGACAAGGATGTGGGAGGTACTACTACACTACTGGGGACAGGGCTAGAAATGTCTTCCTCTTGTTCACCTTCCACCGCGATAATATCGGCCCCTGATACTTCATGCCCAACAACAATGGGTTGAGTTTTACTTTGTTATAAGCAAAGCAGGTGAGCCTCCCACAAGATAGTGTGGTGTATTTTGAGATGACCTGTTTGGCCTCCGGTACCATAGTTTGTACCAAGCTTACCCCGCCTAACAGCATGTTGACAAATTGAGCATATAGCAATGTTCTCCTCCTTACTGCTAACCGAAAAGAAGTCCCAAACTGGGGAGGAGAACTTTCTGGTGCTGCTGGATGTGCTACTTTCAATACCAGATGAACTGGATGGTGTGCTTGGAATTTGACTCTGTGCAGCTACACTGCGACTTCTACCACTACCTACTGAGGTGGTGGTTGAGCTGGATGTAGGTCCCTGCCTTTCCTTTGCAAATGAAAATATAGAATCTGGAGGTTGTGGTGGTATTACCTGTGTTGGTGGTATGCGTGCTACATCCCTTGCAGCCATTTTGGATAGGGTAATAATGTTGGTCTCCATATCCTTTGGGCTGGGAGTGATGTCCGTGATGATTGGCTCGTCATCATCATCATGCCCCTCTTGAACATCTACCTCCATAACTCTAAGGCTTTCTGGAACCTTCCTTTTCACTAGCCTTGTCTTGTGGCGTGCATCACTCTCAGACTGAGCTGGTGGCTTCCAAGTGGCATCAAGATCATCCGAAGCGGGGCTTGAAGAAGAAGATGATGGCCTAACCCTCTGTTTCCTTGCTGGGGGTCTGGAAGACAATGGATCTTCTGAAACAGTGGCTTGCGCCTCTTTGTCTGCAGGAAGCTCGATTTCCTGAAATGTCCCTACTTCAGGAGGAACAACTACTATTGTGGGCTGTTGTGGTGGCTGTTCTTGCGGCTGCGGCTGTTCTTGCAGCTGCGGCTGTTCTTGCGGTTGCTGCTGTTCTTGCGGCTGCTGCTGTTCTTGCGGCTGCGCCTGCTGCTGCAGACTTATCTGCTGAGTTTCCGCCTGCGTTGATTGTGTACTACTTTGCAATAATGATATTTCAACATCGCTGCTCATTAGTAGACTGGCTACCTGTGCGACACTCATGGGCTTGGGCCTAGGTTGGTGGGTTTGGCCCGCTGGTACGGATGTGCTGCTCCCAGCTTGGTTCCCGCCGGACAACGCTGCTGCAGGCGTGTGTTTTTTGGTCCCAAAAAACACATTTGCCGGCACACCAGTCGTGGTTAGTGCCTCTTGCTTTTTCTGTTCCTTCTTCTTCTCACCGGCAACTTTCTTGGTACTGGAGGACCTGGTACCTTTCTTTGGGCCCATTTTCTTCAGAGGTCAGACAGGACGCAGGTGCACAAGTTGCAGAGGTGTCTGTGGTCACAGTTGGACGTGATGTGGTGCGCAGCAGGACTTCTGTCTGGCAGTACACCGGATGAAGTTGATAGTTACCTCTTCCTCTGTATTTTTGTGCACCTAAAAGCAAATAAGCCAGGAGAAGAACATCAGAGACATGTTGCATTTGTTGTTGTGGTTCAATTACTACTAGCACAAACAAAAAAACAGAAGATATAGTGTATACATTTGTGAGACTTTGGCAACAAGGGCTATGGTATGCTACTTAATGTGTACAGTGTACACACACTACACTCTCAAGAAGGATAGGAAAGAATAAGAACAACCACCAAAATACAAATGTAATGGAAGGGAGCTGCTGCTGGCAAAGGGGATGGATGGAAGCAGTAAGCCAATAGGAAAACCATGCAGGCCCATATTAACTCCCACCAGAAAAGGCCACCAGCCACATGGACACTCACAAGCAACAAGCTGGAGGCCTGGGAAACAATGAACTGCCAAAAGGCCTATAAAGAAGCCAGGCAAAAGATGCATGCTAAACCACACTGCTGTGTCTTTTTAATTCAATAAAATGCAAAAACGAAAATCCACAGGGCAAAACAAGGTCTGTAGGGTGCACACGAATACACCAGGCACACACAACAAAGGCATTTGTTAAACACACACCCATAACAGAAATACTCCCCAAAAAACACATTTTCCAACTCAATCCAATGCCATCCATGCCTTACATGATGTTTAAATTCAATAGAACACACAGATAAACACTTGTTTAAGGCACCTGTGTCTACGTGCTCTGAGCCTACTGGATGAATGCAGACCCGTGGGCAGACAAGGCCACACAAGCTTGCAGGCCTAGGCTTCAAAATGGCCACCAGCCACATGGCCAGGCCCACCCAACTACAAGAAACAGAAGACAGACAATGCAGGCCTGTTGCAAAAAACACACTGCCTGCCTTCAAAATGGCCGCCAGCCTCATGGCCAGGCCCACAACAAGAAGCCTAGGCCACAAAGGAATACCATGCAGGCCTATATATGGCAAAAGCAGCACAATAATAACTCCCACCAGAAAAGGCCCCCAGCCACATGGACACTCGCAAATCGCAAGCAACAAGCTGGAGGCCTGGGAAACAATGAACTGCCAAAAGGCCTATAAAGAAGCCAGGCAAAAGATGCATGCTAAACCACACTGCTTTGCCTTTTTAATGCAATAAAATGCAAAAACGAAAATCCACAGGGCAAAACAAGGTCTGCAGGGTGCACACCAACACACCAGGCACACACAAGAAAGGTGTTTCTTTAACGCACACCCAAAAACAGAAATACCCTACAAAAAACACATTTTCCAACTCAATCCAATGCCAGGAAGGATCTGGTTTGGCAGTTTGTGCTGGACTGTTCCTACAAGGAACTGGATCAAGACTGATTTGCATATGGCTGGGTCCAAACTGGGATGGTTTGCCGAGTAA
Source organism: Triturus cristatus (assembly GCF_964204655.1). Lineage (NCBI taxonomy): Eukaryota > Metazoa > Chordata > Amphibia > Caudata > Salamandridae > Triturus > Triturus cristatus. The sequence goes on along the minus strand of NC_140582.1, from coordinate 140,934,452 downwards.
AAGAATGATGGATTTGGATTTAACCCAGATTCTTGTGACTGGGGGTGAATGTCTGCATTGTCCAGCATTCCGTCCATCAATTGTTTCTTTTGCATATGTCACCTTAAGTGGTAAGGGTATTGCCAGACGTGGGTCCCATGCTCACTACACCACTGGATTCAAACTAGCCTGGCTGATGAAGGTTTATTTCCTGAAACTGGTCCCAGGATGCTTGTGTCCGGTCCATGGAGGACCTGGCTTGGCAGGTCAGACTGGACTGTTCCCACACGGAACAGGGTCAAGACTGATTTGCATATGGCTGGGATGGTGTGGTGAGAAAAAAAATTATGGATTCAACCCAGATCCTTATGACTCGGGGTGAATGTCTGCATTGTCCAGCATTCCCTCCATCAATTTTTTCTTTTGCAACTTTCTAAAAGTGTTATTTTCAGAATTGTGACTTTACAGCTGACTTTACTGTCAGTCAGTCATAAAGTCTTTATTCGGTTTAAGTGCAAACCATAAAAGCATACTACAATAAATACATATTAAAAAGACAAAGTTCATTTTGGTAGATTACCATACCTAAAAAGAAACACATTGACACAGATAGATTTAACAGGGCAACGTGTCCAATTAAAAAACATTAAAAGGGTACAGTTCATTTCTTCAAGGAGCGAATAACCACAGTTAAAAAATTTGCAATATTAAAAGTTTCCCATACATTATTTAACAACTGAAGATACAAGAAAGCAGGTCTGACTTGAACAAAGCCTTTGTCTCTTAATATAGGGATTAAAAAACGTTTCCTAATATCAATAAAGTGCTCACAGAAGAAGAAAAAGTGTATCATATCCTGAGGGGAAAAATTATCACAAGAACAAGGGCCAAGGTCCAGCGCCCTTTTCCAACCTTTCTTAGCTCCAATCAGTAGATGTAATTGATTCAATCTAAATCTAGTTAGAAGGAAACGGTGATTTGCATTTGTAACAAATCCAAGATAAGGTTCCATGGTGGATGTTGTTTTACAGAGCTGGTGGGCCCTAACGGTGCACTTAACCAGCTCCTTCTCTTCCCTTACCGAGGTAGATATGTACATATGAGTTTCTTTACACCATTTAATGTCGCCTTTTACCAGGGTCTCAGGAGAATGAAACAATTCAGGTCTACCAAGCTTAATAGCCAGGTTCCGAATATATTTCAACCAGGGTATATGTAGCCCATGATCTAGCGACATACAGTCTCTCAAAATTATGTGATTCAGGTGTAAATCCGGGTTAAGCCAAATGCTGATCCATTTCAGCATCGGGGCCAGGGCAATACTGTCTTCTAGAAAACCGATTCCAAGTTCCTGATGAACATTATAGTTAGCAGTTGAGATCGGGACTGAGAGGAGATTTTTCAAAAATCTATCCTCAACAATCTGAATGTTTTTGGCATTTTTAATGCCCCAAATCTCAGCTCCGTACAAAGCTATGGAGAGACACTTAGCTTTATAAACCTGGATAAGGGCCTTCATTGGTCTGGCACCTAGCTTTCTGGCGAAACCCAGAACACCCACGGTTGCTCTTGAGAACACAATCTTTTTTGCCGTAATTTGGGTTTCCCAAGAATCTCGATCATCAAAAAGAACACCCAAATAAGGAAAGGAAGATACCCTGGATAATTGATGACCCCCACATAAAAAGGTTTTAGATTTAGCGGATTTAGGGCCGATAACCATGACATGTGATTTAACAAAGTTAACAGATAAGTCCAAAGCCTTCATAAAATCAGCAAATGAATTAAGCAGTAGCTGAAGGCCCACTCCCGTTCTAGCAATTAGGGCTGCGTCGTCAGCATATAAAAGAGCAGGAATTAAACATTTCCCTGCACGAGGGATATCATTACATGAGGCGATAAGGGTATTATCTAGTTCATTTATATACAATATAAAAAGGAGAGGTGCCAAAATGCACCCCTGCCTAACCCCATTTGATATGGGTATATCTTTTGTGCAATTACCCCTTTGATCGTAACGAACTGTTGCTATTAACTCTCTATGTAGATCCGCTAAGAAGTGGACAATGTCTTTGTCTACTCCAAGTGTTAGGAGCAGGGCCACAGTTTTGATCTATTTACCCGGTCAAAGGCCGATGACAAATCCATGAAGGCAACCAACAAGGTTCCCTTCTTGGCCACCGTGTATTTACCAATTAATAGTTGTAGATTTAAACATTGGTCTGTGGTACCCATCCCTTTTCTAAAGCCATACTGGACCTTAGAGAGTTTACCTGATTCCTCTAACCAACCATTCAGTTGGGCAAGGACCACCCTCCCCAATACTTTCACAGAAGAATCTATGAGGGAGATTGGACGGTAGCAGCTCGGGTCGCCTCTATCCCCCTATTTAAAAATAGGAATGATGACAGATTTCGCCCATGTCGATGGAAGGCCCAGTTGACAAGCATTTGTGAAAACATTAAATAGGATTTTGGACCAGAGTTTTATATCTGATTTAACCCCTTCGCTGCTGCGGACATTCCGCTGCAGCGCTGGGGGGGGCAGGGGGGCAGCGCGGTGGGCCTGTGCTCATGACGGAGCCGCTCCGTCATGAGCCACAGTTGAGCTGTGCTCATGACGGAACGGTTCCGTCATGACTCCGCCCATTTGCGTTGTCCCCCCGCACAGGCGGGGAAACAGCGCCGCGTGGGCGGAGCGGCCGCCAACGGGCGTGTCATGACGGAACCGTTCCGTCATGAGCACACGGCAACCGTGGCTCATGACGGAACGGTTCCGTCATGAGCGGGGAAGGGGTTAAAAAGGTCAGCCGGGACTCCATCAGGTCCCGGCGCCTTATTACTTGTCATTTGCAAGATTGCATTTGTGACCTCGAGTTCTGTGAAAGACAAGGTATAACTCTCAGGGTTAAATGAGGGCCCCACCCTCGGACCATCTCCATCATACACCTGTTTAAAATGGGTATACCATTTGTCCTCTTGGATACCGCATTCAAGCTCATTGTTACTTTTACCGTTAAAAAAGGGCTTGTTTACTATAAACCAAAATTTGGCACTGTTTTTGATAACATCAATGGACAGGAGTTCATTCCATGCCTCATCCCTGATTTCTTTTTTGCGCTTATTCTGAGCCATTTTATAGGCCTTCCTACAAATGGCAATTTCTGCTCTAACTAGTGGGACCGCTTTCAGAGCTGTCATTAACTTCCGTTGGGCAGATGAGCAGCTGTGATCAAACCATTTCTCCCCAATTTTGGGTTTAACCTTACATACTTTTTTAAGGTCACTATTTACCTGACAGCAAATTTTATCATAAGCTGTCAGAACTGCATCACTAAAGATCCCGTCTTGCAAACACAAATGTATTTCATCCCCAACCGTTCCCCACAAGTTTTCAATAAAATCGTTTGGGACCAGCTGACACCATTTCAGGAGGCGTGTTTGGTCAGTTGGCCTTATGTCCAGTATTCTGACAGTAGGATTATCAGATTCTTTTTTCTTAAGATCATCAGTCAGGATTAACTGGACAGGATTATGATCACTATAAACAGACCATTTTACCTTGTATTGACTTACATTATCTGCTAAATTAGAAGTGACAAAAATGTAGTCAATGGTGGAACCTAAGCCACTTCCTTTGTAGGTCGGGATGTCATTAATGTAATTGACGGGATGGACCAGGGAATTCCCAACAAGGAGCTCATCTAGAAACATCCCCTGTGGTGTATGATCGAAATGTATATTCCCTTGATTCGGTGGACCTAAACTGTCCCATATAAAACAATTGTTAAAACAACAATGAACATTAAAATCACCAAGCACAATAACCGAATAAGGATTTTTGCAAGATTCATTATACATTTGCAGAAAATCATATAGACTGAGTAAGTGTTCATTTGGCGTGCTCTTGATAAATGAATTATAAAAATTTACAATAAGCCAAATCCCATTAGAGTTGGATTGAATTTCTACTGCAGGACAATAAGGCGAGCCTGTCTCCACTTTACTGTATTTACCCTCAATAGTCAATGAGATGAGAGTTAAAAGTCCGCCTTTAGCCCTCCCCCTACAAGAGGCCACCGCAGGTGACCAGAAAGCAGAAAACCCATCCAGCAAAAAGGTATTTTCAGTGTCCCAAGTTTCTTGTAAACCAATAATTTCGTGGCCTGATAAACAGTCCCTCCAGGTGGGATCATGTGCTTTGCTGTTGAGGCCAGCTATATTCCAACTAAGGACACTTGTACCTGAGGGCATCCGAGGGGCAGCGACAATATCATCCACTCTTTCATCAATGACATTCTCCATCGCAATCACAACATTTTGGGTACCCCCTATACTTGTACCTGGCACAATTCCACTAGAAACCATGTCCTCTTCCCCTGTGGAGAATAAACTTTCCCTAGTAAGTCTAGAAGTAGCCCCAACATGGTGCAGTCAGTCATTGGAATCTAAGTTACTCAAGGCCTGAAAACGATTGGAAGTAACAAGACCTTGAGGAAACTGACCTTCAGGATAACGTACTCTGCCCTCCAACAGAGCTCTATGGGGTAAATTTGTCTGTTGTTTGTAGAAGTAACCCAGTGAGCGAAGGGTAATACCCTCAACAGTGTGAGGGAGCAAAGTAGCTTTTGATAAGATGTTATTCACTATGTAGGGATTTCTAAAATTTATTACAACACAGTCCCCCTTTATGGTCTTACGAGAGCGCCCTACCCAGGAAACTCTTCTCGTTGTTATTATCAGGTGGGCTAAATGTACTGGAAAACCATAGTGCTTATTTAACCACGAGACTGATTTATTTTTAAGGGATTCGTGGGTTTCTGGGTTAATTTTCTGGGCAACATCCTTCAAGGGGGGTACGTTTGTTAACACTACGACAAATGGGGCGCAATCAGGGGGTAAATCTGGTTTTGCTCCTCCTGAATGTGTGCTTGCCGTTGCATTATTACTACTTGAACAACTTTCGGGAGGTAAAATGTTGTTCACATTTGTCGTGGGTTCAACAACCAGTGGATCTGCAAAGTTTGGAGTAACCTTTGGGGACTTAGAGGTATCGGCAGATGCAGATAGACCCTCAGCTACTCTGCACATATTCCCAGAGGATTTATTGTTAAGTGCCAAAAGATTACGTAAGCCTTCGATCTCAGCAGATAGTTCGTCAATCTTGGTTACTAAGGGTTCAACAATTTTCAAGATTTTGGACTCTAAAAGACCTACCAAGGAATCAAATTGATGAGAATCTATTTTGGCCATGGGGTTATTAGGAATGGCTAAGTCCTTGGTAACCCGATTTGATGAAGCAGAACCCGTCTTTTTGTGCGAACTTCGTGCGCAACCCTGTTTCAATTGAGTGCGTTTACGAGATCTTAGCACTCTCTGGGTAGACAGGTCCGGAGAGTCTTCTAAGGTCTCATTAACATCAATCACTAAATCCCTATTTACTTCATGTGATTCTTGTTCAATAGGGAGTTGATCACCCAAGGTTACCAAATCATTATTCTCATTTGAACAGTTCATAGCATGAGATGGGGGGGAAGATATGGTGACTGTGTTATTTAAGAGAGGGCTAGTAGTCGTTGAATTTGAACCCTGGCCTAAGGATTTACGCCTATCGCTATTAATTTTGGTGACTACATTAACTAAGTAGTTATCTAAAGTTGACGTAGTCAAGGATTTACTGCTTGCTAAAGCTTTGGCCATAATAGGCAAACCCCTGGGAATTCGTAAAACTTAAATTAAACTATCGCACAATGTGGCAACACCAACACATATGATGATACCTAATAGCCAAAAATGAACAGGTTAAAACCAATACAACACAGACGATATACCATGGGATGGGCTGATCGCCCACACCGTGTGATTACTTATATAGTCTTATAAAGTCTTACACGTTAGTGAGGTGGCCCGTCCCGGCCTCAATCGGTCCTCTGAGGGCCACAGAGGGCCCGCCCTTGTCCCGGGCTTCTCCCGGCGCCGACCCGCGCGCGATCCCGCGACGCGGAGAGAGCGACTGACTTTTAAACGCCTCCGGGCGCTTTGATGACGTCTGTGGCGCTAGGGCGCCTGGGAGCAGTAGTCTCCCCACACCGGGCCGCGAGGTGGTCTAGCGGCGGCGGCGGCGGGGAAGCGCACCAGCAGAGCACCAGCGGTGCAGGGTGAAAGCACAAGTTGGCAGGACACCAGCGACTCCCTTCCCAGGTAGATGTCCGGTCTCGATAGACACACCTCCCGCTCCACCGAGGGAGCGACTGACTTTTAAACGCCTCCGGGCGCTTTGATGACGTCTGTGGCGCTAGGGCGCCTGGGAGCAGTAGTCTCCCCACACCGGGCCACGAGGTGGTCTAGCGGCGGCGGCGGCGGCGGCGGGGAAGCGCACCAGCAGAGCACCAGCGGTGCAGGGTGAAAGCACAAGTTGGCAGGACACCAGCGACTCCCTTCCCAGGTAGATGTCCGGTCTCGATAGACACACCTACCCTTTACTGTTAAAGAGGATTTTAAATTACAATTCTTTAGACATCAAATTCAACATTCCTACCTTCTCCCAATTAGAAGTTAGCATTTTTTAAACGTAATAAGGTAACCTAATTTTAACCTATGGAAGAGGTAGGCCTTGCAGTATTGAAAAATGAATGTATTAGTTTTTCACTACCAGGGCTATGTAAAAATTTTAAGTACATGTCTAACTTTTTAAATACACTGCGCCCTGCCCTATGGGCTGTTCAGCGCCTACCATAGGTCTGTCTTATTTTTATTAAAAGGGAAGGTTTAGGTCTAGCAAGAGCTTTATTTTGCATCATCGGAATAGCAGTTTATAACTGCCCACACAGGCTTCAATGGCAGGCCTGAAACCTGATTAAAATAGCTACTTAAGTGGGTGGCACAATCAGTGCTGCTGTCCCACTAATAGCATTTAATTTACAGGACCTGGATTCATACAGTGCCACTTTACCAGGGTCGTATAAGTAAACTAAATGTGCCATTTTGGTGTGAGCCAATGTCAGCATGGTTTAGGGAGTAAACACATGTACTTTAGCACTGGTTAGCAGTGGTAAAGTGCAAAGAGTCGTAAGGACAACAGAAATGATACCAGCAAAAATGGAGGCGGAAGGCAAAACATTTTTGAAGAGCAGCTTAAGGCTTAGGGCTGACATGTCTAACAATGTTCCTTCAAAGTCACATCACGGCTTCCCCAAGCTGCAACAGGGAATTCCTCATGAAACAATACCAATACTACAGCCCTAAAACAAGGCCTCACCAACCTGTATGCCCTCAATGGAACCTAACGAATGTGCAGATGTCAAACGTAAAACATCAAGTGGAAGAACAGAAGGATGTGGACTAACTGGAGAATGAAAAAAGAAAGCAAAAGAGCCATAAGTTAGTGAGCAACGGAAGCCATTATTAAATTGGAAATTATGGATTCACTATGGAGGAACTCTAATTTGCAAAAGCTGATAAACCTTTGGCCTCTAAACATGTTGGGGCTTATTAACAAGCCCCTTACGTCAGAGAGACATCACTTTTTCACATGTTAAAAGTGACACACGAGCAGCGCAAGGGGCTTGTAAATAAGCCCTGTAGAATTTAACTTAACCCTTAACTAACTTTTTATTTGCTAGTCACCTGCATGGGTGTGTTAGTTGTCTTGTGCTGCAATGGAAAGGCTAAAGAACATCGCTATCCCTCACTCTCTTATGTAGGAGTTTCTGCACCTCGATTGTTAAGCCCAGAAGCTAGGAAAAATGTATGCATGCTTTGGAATTTGCAGAGCTTGAACCTAGCTTGGGAGTAATAAGTGTCGAACACTGGGCTGGGTCTCCCGGAAGATTCAATCACTGGGAGAAGATCAAGGGCAGATGGTCAGGTCAGGGGATTACATGTCACAGTCACAATTATTAACGGGAAATTGTAAACTAATAAGTTATGTGGGTGTTTCACATTTTCCTGCTCCACATCACACACAAACATCGCACGAAAACCTCAGAAATGTTTACGAACAACCTTGGAAAATAAGATTTCCTTAAGCAATATTTTAACGGTTCAGTGACTAAATATCGAGGGACAAAATATCGACTATACAAAAAATCGACACCAAAATATCGAGGGACAGAATATCGACTCCCTATCTACAAACAGGTAAGTACTAAAATATCGATTCCAAAATATAGACTGTCAAAATATAGTTAGCCAAAATATCGAATTTTTTAAATGTATTAAAAATAATATAACATTAATTAAATATTAAAAACAATTAAATAAAACATACATAATATAATATAAAATAGCTTAAAATATAAACATAATATAAGTAATTTAAAAAAGTCGAGATTTTGTTGGATACTGAGAGCGTAAAAATTACTATTCCCACTCCAGTGAGTGCAACAGTAGGGAAAGCTGAGGAAATATGAATTTTGTGATCAGTTATGTCCCCTGTCGTAGACCCCAACGGCTCCATGTGCATGCTATAAGTACATGTATGTTCCCTCCTGCTCCAGTTCTGAAGACGCAAACATATGTGCGTCCACCGTCAACATGTCCTCTTTCAGACCCGCCATGAATGGGTCAGATATTCCATTCCTAAGTATGAAAGGCCACCGACTTTATATGGTTCACTTTCCACATTTTACAGACTCAGGCGAGTAGGCCCGAATCCTGTCATCAAGCCTTTTTCTGCCTTCTGCCTCTGAAAGCTCCAGTCTGAGCCTGCATCTGTGACCATGAACTTTGTCTTACTCCCTGCGCGGCTAACGGTGCCTGATCCAGCCAGTTGCCTGCCAAAAACTGTATTTCACCTTCAAGATTATCTGCTTCGCTCCCCATCCGATGCATTCCTGTCTAGTAGTTTAGGTAAACATTCCTCCAGCTACCGTGCAAAGGGGCCAGGCCTCGCTGTCCTCATGCAAGTAATTCATAGCCCCGTTACCATGGAATATTCCTACCCCCTCGCATCTAGTGTAGACACTTAGACGCTTGTACACGCACTAACAGTCAGTATAGTCAGTATAGAATAAGATTCTATCCTAAGAGACCTCTCTTTTTGGATAACACAGTTCTTTAAACATAGGATATTAGATATGATTTGGGATTAGGTTGACATAACCCCAGACTTCTGTCTCCACACGTAGAACTAAATGTCAAGTCCCCTTCACTCTCTAGTTGCACGTCAATCACACGTCATGCGGCTGCGTGCGCATCTCTGCCAAACATTTCTGCTGACATTGCAGGATTCTTTTATGGATCCACCCACTTGTGACATCATGTTTAGTGACGTTTCTTGAATTACGCCCTCTATTAAGCTACGTATGCACCTTTTATCAGCTGTTACGCCTCTTGCATCTGTTTCACTGTAATGTATTTTCTATAAAACTGCTTAACTGTCAATAATATATGCGCCCTTCCTTCCTGAACTTTCGTGGTGATGGAACAGAAGGCCCACAATTCGAATTGTCTTCCTTTATATTGGAATAAAGCCCTTTTAAAACCTCTAATACCACGGATTCTGTCTCTTATATTTACTGAGTTATTCTTATAGACTTTACCGCATAAAAAATAATACCGGTAACAAAATATTTACCACATAAATTGGCGCCCGAACAGGGACACTTTCTCATCTCACGCGCCGGCGGTGCGTTGCAGGCCCGGTCTCCTGCCACAGCTGAACGGACAAAAAACGCGTACCCGCAGGATTTCCTGTATCTCCCTCCGGCCAAGCGGGGACGACTGAGGCTGCGATCAACACCCAGACGAGGCGGTGAGAAGTGCGAAGTATCCCGACCAGAGCCTAGCTGAGAGAGCAAGATCCGAGGTGTACAGAGTCCCGCCAGGTTCCGAAGTTCCGAGTCCAGTCGAGTCCAGTCCGGTCCAGTTTCAGTTCCGTTCCGAGGCCTTCCGTTCCGAGCTACCCGGTGAGTACCATTACCGGGGAGGCATTTTACGTGCACATAGTCTGTGCCGGTCAAGACGGGTTTGGGTACACAAATCCGGTCTGCACTGTTTTAGCAGTGTATCTGTACTGTTTAGCAGTATATATAGTATGTTTTGCATATAAATAAGTATTATCTAGTGTCAGTATAATGTCAGTAACTAGTTTTCTATTAGTTATCATTGTTCGTAAAACTGTTAAGCGTTAAATGTTTTAAATACGTTCTATATATTGTGGTGTGAATGACTGTTCATTATTGTGTTTTCTTGTATAAAGTGTGTTCTAGAAATAAGGTCTAAAAATGCCGCTCTTTTCGAAACTAAGACAGATCAAAACTAGAAAAGGGGTACTCGAAGAAGCTGTTCCCATTCCACCTAGGGACACTCCAGGATACTTTATGTATCATAAGCATGGTCTAGATGCCGTATTATTTCTTGATTTATGGGTGGACTACACCAAAGAATTACCAGAGAGTCAGAGATGGCCCGCAGCTGGGACCTGGGATGCAGATTGCATCATGAGAGTAGAAGAAGAATTATGGAAAAAGAAAGCCAGACAGTCACAGAAAGATGCCATTGAATTATGGCGTAAAGAATCATACAGACGTACAGAAAAAGCACACAGACAGGAAGAGAAAGGTAGAGAGAATTCAAATAAAACTCGAGAAAATCTATTACTTGAGGAAGGTACCCGAGTAAACTCAGAACAAGTAGATAGACAAAGAAACACTCTTATGAATGGTATGTATCCACTTCTGGCCGAAGGGTTACCTAAGGCTACTCCGGAAATACCAAAAGACTTGCCACCTCCATTGTTTCCGATAAAAGCACATCCCAAATCACATCCCAAAACCGCAAAGGACGTTTTTCTTTCCTCCTATTTAGATGACGCAGCTCCCGAGTATGCTAATGCCATACCACCCACATCGCCTGCCGATGGTGTTCAACACCAAGAGCATCCGTCTGTATCCCCGCAATTACAAACTCCTACACAAGTTCCAACAGACCCGTCCGTCTCTACAGTTTTTCCCGCATCTACAATATCTATCCTACGCCCAACGAATCCTTTCGTGCCTAGCACCTCAGACGGTGCTACAGGAGGTACGACAGACATGTTTGCCACTCCGCCGCGAAATAAACAGACTCTTAGAGATTTAGCCCTCCAACGTACGCCCAAACTAGCAAACCCCGACATGCTTAAGGAACTTCTAGTAGATTGTAGATATGATCCTGTGCCCGGTAAACGGGACGAAATGCTGCTGTCATCATTACGTATTCGACGAGCTGCAATATATTTAACGAAGCTACCAGGAATGACTACACATTTAGAAAATATATATCACTTTGTCCAGTCAGGGCGAAGTCCTGAAAGTATTAGCAGAGCCATGGAGTACCAGAAAGCGGAGGTACAGGGACAACTGTTACGTTTCCTCATAAACTGTGTAATCAGAAATCAAGACCGGCCTGGGATAAATCCGGAAGAAATGCAAAAACTTGTCACTTGGGGTCAGCATATATCAGAAGGGAGACATGATAAACAGTTATGTATAGTCGCTATGTACCGAAAGATCCGCAAAGAAGTAGAACGAATACACGAAGAAAGATTAGAGGTAGACGCCGCTGACCTAAACAGAGAAGAGGAGGAGCAAGAGTCAGAGCAAGTAGAAACGATAGCTTATGTAAGTAGAGGAAAACTCCATAATAATACCAGAGGTTGTAACGACCCAATACGTCCAATACGTCCAGAATATAATAGACATTTTCCAAACACTATGTTAAAAACAAAATCCCCCGAACACCTATTCCAAGCCGCTGATAAATTACTCCGAGATCGAAGGGGGTACCACATGCTTGATTCCATGGACGAACAAGAATTAGCCAGGTCAGCAGTACAATGGGCTGACAGTCCCGGCGAATATAAAGATGATGTACTTGCACACACGTTTCTGAATCTAGACCCATATGAACAGCGTTTAGCTAGTATATACATGATTCAACACCTCCTTATATTATATAAAAACCAACACTCCGATCCAGGACCCTTACCTGACATATTGACAGAACTACTCACGAATATATGGAGAGGGTCAGGTACTGATTTGATTAAGGAAATTCTAGAATCCCGAAACCAATATTTAAATTTCGTATGCCCAGAACACGTTCCAGTTCCCATTATGGGAAGAAAAATGTATCATATAGATAGACAGAACCCGTTACGCGAAGTACACCCAATTAGAGGTGCCGGTGATAATTTTACACGCGTGTTTGTGTACACGCCTATAACTAAACTAGAATTATTAGAAATGAAGAAAGTAGTACCCAGCCATGACAAGGACCCAGCAGGTTTCCACCGTGAGATAAAAGACATGTTACTCATGGGAGAGTATACCTACCCCGACATTATGAAAATATTAAAAGTCCTATTACCCGCCGGGGTTTATGAAAAACTCAAAGAAAAAGAATGGGAGGTGGGAGACCAAAAGATAGATTGGACAGCATTAGAAAACGAAGAAAAGGCCCGAGCTGCAGGAGCAGGGCTTGGGGAAAAGACTACAGCACTAGCAGGATTACTAATACAGGTACTGCCACGTTTATTAACTACGAAAAAGGAAGACTGGGGTGCAATCTCAGCCTGTAAACAAAAGCCAGACGAAGACACTAGTGATTTCTATTCCCGATTTGAAAAATGTTTTGGTATAAATAGTGGCATAAAAGGCCAGTAGTGAGTCATATCCACATCTGTTTGTGACAAAATTAGTTGAAAATTCTCTGCTACAAGTCAAGAATAGAGTATTGAAATTTGAAAGTACCTGGCAAGGTAATACCCCATCACAGATGTTACAGATGTTACAATATCATCACAATAGAATTAGAGAAGAACAAGAACACGAACACAGACGTATGAAAGATACAAAAATGAAAATGCTTGTTGCACAGTCAGTTCCAGCCGATAGTCATCAAAAGGGTGATTCCATAGGCCCTGCGAAAGGGACCTGCAACTATTGTAAACAACCAGGTCATTATATACACGATTGTCCAGTCCTGAAACATAATATTGCTACAGGTAGAACACATGAGAGACCACGTCCACCTAGACAGGATCAGAATCAACAACAAATTCCTCAGCATGCACAACCTAGGTTAGCTCCGCAACAACTAGCTCCGCAACAAATAGCTGCACCACAGAACGTAGCACCACCGCAAGCGCAGCCTATTGCTGCAACACAAGCGACAACACAACAAATGTATCAGTACGCACAAGCAGATTATCCCGATTATCAGCGATACTCATGAGATAGCCTAGAGAGGGAAGTTGGCTTACCCCTTATTGAGGTTCCTGTAGACCAAGAGGGACCTTATGTACATAGTGAACTATTAGGGGAAGACAGAAAGTTTTTACTTGATACAGGGGCAAGCAGAACGACTATAAGACGCAGTGAAGTTCCAGGGGCACCCCTCTCAGGCTCACAAAATATTTCCCTTGGATTCTCAGGAAAACCCATAATTAATGACGTAACACAACCTCTTCCACTTACAGTCGGTCCATTGACATGTACTACAGATTTATTGCTTACTAAATCATGTCCAGAAAACTTGTTAGGTATAAAAACATTGAAAGCTCTAGGAGCTATAATATGTTGTTCTCCGGAAGGAGTACGACTATTTCTACGTGACTTTAAAGGTCACTATGTATCCAGAGACATGGATCACCGACTGCAGAATTTACCTACACATTTATGGGCACAAGGCCCCACTGATGTTGGTTGCATGAACATTACACCATATCGAGTTACACTGAAAACAGGAATAGTACTACCACGAATACGACAATACAAGTTACCACCTGATGCTGTTGTGGCTTTGCTGCAAATCATTGACGAGCTCATTGCACAAGGAGTGGTTGTCGAAACTGACTCCAATATATGTAATTCTCCGATAATTCCGATTCTTAAAAGAACGGATCCAAACGCTTCACCAGTATATCGATTAGTTATTGATCTGCGCGAATTAAATAAATGTATTGTGCCACAATACCCTGTGGTCCCAGATATCTCTTCATTACTAACAGCTATTGATTCAGAAGCAACGTTCTTCACTGTAATTGATCTCAAGAATGCTTTCTTTAGCGTCCCAATCGATCCGGAAAGTCAATATTTGTTCGGATTCAGTTTAAATGGACGAAGTTTTAAATTCACACGCGCACCTCAAGGATTTACAGAAAGCCCCAGCATCTATAGCCAAGCACTGAAACGAGAACTTGACAGTATCCACATGCCAGTTAACACTGCCTTGCTTCAATATGTCGATGATCTGCTGATCACCGCCCGAAGCGAACATGAATGTGAAAAAGCGTCACTGACGGTTTTAAAATTTTTGGCTGACAAGGGGCACAAGGTGTCCCCTTCTAAGCTGCAATTCTGTGTCCAGCGAGTTGTTTACCTTGGGCACTCGCTGTCCAAGGAGGGAAGGCAGCTTACACCCGACCGCATCCAGTTAATCGCCAACATGCCACCACCCAAGACACAAAAGGAGGTACGGGCTCTTATAGGCCTCACTTCATACTGTAGGCAGTGGATCCCTCAATATGCATTCCTAGCAAAACCACTCATCCAGTTGACAACGCAGGAGGCAGCCACATCGACTGTCCTCCCTTGGACTCAAGAACATACACACGCCTTTGAAAGTTTAAAGAAAGCTTTATGTCAAGCACCTGTCCTAGCAACACCATGTTACAATAAACAGTTTACACTCTTCGTTACAGAACGCGAAGGTACTGCTTTATCAGTACTCACTCAGGAACAAGCAGGATCACACAAACCATGTGCTTATTTCTCTAGTACATTAGATCCAGTAGCTCAGGCTCTTCCTGCGTGCCTGAATTCGGTGGCAGCAACAGCTTTAGCAATCAGACAAAGCGATGCCATAGTGTTAGGACATCAATTGACAGTACAAGTACCACATGCAGTAGAGGTTCTTTTGAACCGCACACAAACACAACACTTGACTATAGCGAGACTCACCGGTTATGAATTAACATTGTTTCAGCCACACATAGAAATCAGACGTTGCAATACGTTAAATCCTGCCACACTGTTACCAGTGAGCGGAACAGATCCATTGGCACATGATTGTGTCGAAGTTATTACTATCACGACGAAACCCAGACAAGACTTGACAGATATCCCTTTGTCAGATCCAGACTTGACATTATATGTAGATGGGTCATGTATGAGAACAAGTACAGGAGAGTTAGTGGCCGCTTACGCAGTTACAACAGACACTGAAGTCATTGAAACAAATCGTATTAACACTTTGTCAGCTCAAGCAGCAGAGCTCATCGCTCTGACACAAGCCTGTATTCAAGCCAAAAATAAGAAGGTCAACATATACACAGATTCACGTTATGCATTCGGAGTCGTTCATGACTTCGGCGTACTGTGGCGAGAGAGAGGTTATTTAACTTCTCACGGTGCCCACATCCAGCACGGACCCCTCATTCAAACCCTATTAGATGCGATTCATCTACCTACTGCAATATCGATTATGAAATGCAAAGCCCATACAAAAGTTACCGATATCATTTCTCAGGGTAATGACCTAGCTGACAGAACAGCTAAACAGACTGCTCAGAATCAGACTCACACAACTGACATGACAAAGACAATAGTTCCGACACCAACACATTGCATGACAGTTAAGGATCCCGCCCTTGATGTAATTGACATACAGACACATGCTACACCAGAAGAAATAAAGAAATGGACTGAATTAGGAGGGATCCAAACAGATCAGGGATGGATGACGAAGGAAAAATCTATATGGTTTCTTCCCGACTCAATGGTCCAAGTCATCATTAACACAATACATAGTCCAGCGCACCTAGGAGAAAAAGCTATGCTAGACAGTATTCAACACATTTGGTTCAACAAGCACTTGCGAGCCGCAGCAAAACAAAAAGTTCGTACCTGTATGATATGTTGTCAGTTTAATCCAGGTAAAAGCATCCCCGTAGAGCAGGGTGGATTTCAAACTCCCGATCATGCTTTTGAAGTCCTCCAGATGGATTATATCCAGATGGAACGATGTCGAGGATTCAAATATGTTCTCGTAGTTGTCTGTGCTCTTTCCCGTTGGACAGAAGCATTCCCGGTTTCAGATTACACTGCCCCGACTACTGCCAAACAGTTAGTTCGAGAATTCTTCCCACGGTACGGTTTACCACGTGTTGTCTACTCAGATAACGGCCAGCCGTTCTCATCCGAACTAATGAAACACGTTTCCCTTCTATTAGGCTATCAATGGAAATTTCACTGTGTCCGACATCCCGAGGCAGCAGGTCTCGTAGAACGCCATAATCAAACTTTGAAAATTAGATTGTCCAAAATATGTAGAGAAAAAGGAGTCGATTGGATAGTAGCCTTACCAGTCGCGCTCTTTTACATGAGAATGGTAGCACATTCTCGAACAGGGCTATCCCCGTATGAGGTGATCTTCGGTAGACCACCAAATATGTGGGGGACGCCTATACCTCGTAAAATCACTGACGTTGACTGTAATATGCTGACAGATTACCTGGCTTCCTTGATGTCTGCACTACAATCTTGTCGTTCACAGGTATCCGCAGCTTTTCCCGATAATACTGAGGTGAAACCCCATGACGTGATTCCTGGTGACCTGGTGCTGGTCAGGAACTTTGACCGGAAGACCCAACTGGATCCTAGGTGGAAGTCACCGAAGTTGGTTTTACTCACCACAAGGACAGCCGTGAAAATCGAGGGAAGAAAAGGATGGTTGCACTCGAGTCATATCAAGAAATTTTATGGACTACCACCCAGTGTAGATACACAACCCTGTATTCCCTCAAAGACAGACTCAAAGCTCCCCTTGGTTGAGCAATCGAACTCAGAAATTTATAAACTAAAATTGAGGTCTAATAAGTCAGACAATTTGATTGTTTAAGTCCTCTCCAAGGTGAATCGGTTGAATTTGTCTCTGACATGTATCCTCTAGACCGGAATAGAGAAAGAAACCAGCGAATGGAGCTGAAAAAGCATGCGTATTGTAAATCACTTCGTAGTCACTGCACAGTAACATTATTAATTTTGTTTTCTCTAAGTCTTCTGATCATTATTTTTAGCATGCTATTGCATATGTATTACCCTATTCTTAAACATGCTTACAATATAACTGCAGAACATTCTTTTAGCGAATTTCCTCCGCATGAGTTGTCCTATAGATTTGCGCTGCGCAACAACACATTTATTAGTATGTTACATCATTCCCATCAAACCAGCAATGCCACAAATTGTTGGATATGTGGCCGACTCCCTCCCTATCAGAACTATAAGGGAGTTTTGCCCCTCTTTCCATATCCGTTTACACACAATGGCTCCTGTGGAGCATGGTTTAGTTTGATTAATTCCCTAGATTCAAATTCCGCAGTTTATCAAGATAACTGGGTATGGGGAAACCTGAACCTAGTTTTACTTAAAGTCTGCTACCCTAACAAGGAGGGACTTCCCAAAAGAACAGGAACTGATCTAGAAAATGAAGTATATGGATTAGGTAATTTTACACTTAACCTCATGATCCTGAACGTTGAATCTGAAGCAACACCAATCTTGCCCGCCATGTCAGTATTCCCAGTGAAAGGGGAATTATGTATAAAAAAGAATGGTTCCATACACATGGGCCACAGTAAATGCACCACTGTAATAAAATTCAGTGATCAAGGCAAGTCTACATTTAGAGCTTCTCATCATTCCTACTTCATATGTGGCCAAACCGCATATATATGTCTACCTTTAGATTGGGATGGTACTTGTTACATAGCATTCCTTCTGCCACCTGTTTTCTTAGCTCCTCCTGATTATCATAGAAATACCCATTTAGTACACAATAGACAACAGAGAGATCTCCCAATTGTCGATTACACTGAAACAGCATGGGAAAAATACACAGATTTCAATAAAGGTTTCTTTCCCTATATAGGTACAGTCACTAATAGTAAGCTGATACGTAGATTAACCAGAACCCTTGAAGCAGTAGTGAACGAAACTATTTCCGCCTTAGGCAATTTAACAGAAGAGCAGTCTGCTATGCGGATTGTTGTGCTTCAAAATCGTCTTGTCCTTGACGTCATCCTGGCCGATAGGGGCGGAGCTTGTAGGGTCATCGGATCAAGTTGCTGCATTTTCATACCAGAAAATTCGCCGTCAGTATATAAGGCCATAACTCGCCTTCATAAGATTGTAAGCCAGATACACCAGAGTCCAGGCACCTGGACTTGGTCCGGTTGGTTCTGGGGCGTGTTGTCAGCCTGGGGATGGAGAATCCTATCCTTCCTAGGTATTGGCTTTCTCGTACTATTCAGTTGCTGCTTATGTCTACAATGTGGGCCAGCGATTTGTGGTCTGTGTGCCACCTCGTGTATCCCACATCCAACTTTTCGTTCAAAATCTCGGAAGAAGAAAGAAGAACAAATGATGCTATATGAACAGATCGATGGATTGATGAAGATCGATATCTCCTAAGGGTCCGAAGGGGACAAGGAGGGAATGAGGAAATATGAATTTTGTGATCAGTTATGTCCCCTGTCGTAGACCCCAACGGCTCCATGTGCATGCTATAAGTACATGTATGTTCCCTCCTGCTCCAGTTCTGAAGACGCAAACATATGTGCGTCCACCGTCAACATGTCCTCTTTCAGACCCGCCATGAATGGGTCAGATATTCCATTCCTAAGTATGAAAGGCCACCGACTTTATATGGTTCACTTTCCACATTTTACAGACTCAGGCGAGTAGGCCCGAATCCTGTCATCAAGCCTTTTTCTGCCTTCTGCCTCTGAAAGCTCCAGTCTGAGCCTGCATCTGTGACCATGAACTTTGTCTTACTCCCTGCGCGGCTAACGGTGCCTGATCCAGCCAGTTGCCTGCCAAAAACTGTATTTCACCTTCAAGATTATCTGCTTCGCTCCCCATCCGATGCATTCCTGTCTAGTAGTTTAGGTAAACATTCCTCCAGCTACCGTGCAAAGGGGCCAGGCCTCGCTGTCCTCATGCAAGTAATTCATAGCCCCGTTACCATGGAATATTCCTACCCCCTCGCATCTAGTGTAGACACTTAGACGCTTGTACACGCACTAACAGTCAGTATAGTCAGTATAGAATAAGATTCTATCCTAAGAGACCTCTCTTTTTGGATAACACAGTTCTTTAAACATAGGATATTAGATATGATTTGGGATTAGGTTGACATAACCCCAGACTTCTGTCTCCACACGTAGAACTAAATGTCAAGTCCCCTTCACTCTCTAGTTGCACGTCAATCACACGTCATGCGGCTGCGTGTGCATCTCTGCCAAACATTTCTGCTGACATTGCAGGATTCTTTTATGGATCCACCCACTTGTGACATCATGTTTAGTGACGTTTCTTGAATTACGCCCTCTATTAAGCTACGTATGCACCTTTTATCAGCTGTTACGCCTCTTGCATCTGTTTCACTGTAATGTATTTTCTATAAAACTGCTTAACTGTCAATAATATATGCGCCCTTCCTTCCTGAACTTTCGTGGTGATGGAACAGAAGGCCCACAATTCGAATTGTCTTCCTTTATATTGGAATAAAGCCCTTTTAAAACCTCTAATACCACGGATTCTGTCTCTTATATTTACTGAGTTATTCTTATAGACTTTACCGCATAAAAAATAATACCGGTAACGAAATATTTACCACAAAGCGTTGGATAGCGTAGGGGTAAAAATTACTATTCCCACTCCAGTGAGTGCAACAGTAGGGAAAACGTTGGATAGTGTAGGGGTAAAAATTACTATTCCAACTCCAAACAGTGCAACAGTAGGGAAAGCGTTGGATAGCGTAGAGGTAAAAATTACTATTCCCCCTCCAGAGAGTGCAACAGTAGGAAAAGCGTTGGATAGGGTAGAGGTAAAAATTACTATTCCCACTCCAGAGAGTGCAACAGTAGGGAAAGCGTTGGATAGCGGGAGGGTAACAATTACTATTCCCACTCCAGAGAGTGCAACACTAGGGAAAGCGTTGGATAGCGCAGGGGTAAAAATTACTATTCCCTCTCCAGTGAGTGCAACAGTAGGGAAAGCGTTGGATAGCGGGAGGGTAACAATTACTATTCCCACTCCAGAGAGTGCAACACTAGGGAAAGCGTTGGATAGTGCAGGGGTAAAAATTACTATTCCCACTCCAGAGAGTGCAACAGTAGGGAAAGCGTTGGATAGTGGGAGGGTAACAATAACTATTCCCACTCCAGAGAGTGCAACAGTAGGGAAAGTGTTGGATAGCGGGAGGGTAACAATTACTATTCCCACTCCAGAGAGTGCAACACTAGGGAAAGCGTTGAATAGCGCAGGGGTAAAAATTACTATTCCCACTCCAGAGAGTGCAACAGTAGGGAAAGCGTTGGATAGCGGGAGGGTAACAATTACCATTCCCACTCCAGAGACTGCAACACTAGGGAAAGCGTTGGATAGCAGGAGGGTAAAAATTACTATTCCCACTCCAATGAGTGCACCAGTAGGGAAAGAGCTGGATAGCAGAGGGTAAAAAATACTATTCCCACTCCTCAGAGTGCAAAAGTAGGGAAAGAAATGATTTAAATGAAATATAAGCTGACATTAATTATCAATTCCGATAAAAAGTTAATTAAAAATAATTACCAATTAATAACAATTAATTACCATTTAAAAATATTAATTATCAATTGATAACAATTTATTACCAATTAATAATAATTAATAACCAATTACAAATTAATTATCAGTTATCAATACCTTTGAAGGCGGAAGTAACGCAGCTGCCTGTTCTGTGTTTGTTTTGACAGGCGGTGGAGGTGCTGCGGGTCGCCCTCGCTCCGAGGATCCTAGATTGGCAAATCTCCGTGACTCAGCCCTGAAGAAGTCCTTCAATAGGACGAAACGCGTTGGCTACTGAGAAAAATTAAAAAGAAAATAACGATTCAAGGAACAAAGACCTGTTTGAACTATCTTATTTGTTGAACGGACTCCCTGGTTGTTGTGTGCGGACCAAAATATTTTCTGTAAATATATTGGTGTGTGCATATATACGCGCCAGAGACTCGAGCAATACTTGTTTTAAACTTCACTTACCTGCCGTGAGGTGAACGGCTCTTCATACGGAGGAATCCTGCTCTTTATTCTTTCTACCATCGCCGTGAGGGGAACGGCTGCATCGAACATTATAGCCCAGCTTCCCTTGCCTCCGGCGCAGCGCCTGACGTCATCTGGGAGAGCCGGAGCTTCACAAAAGCAGCCGGGTGCCTCCGCAGCGCGGGACGTGCGCGGGCAGCGCCCGGGTAAAGCCCGGGCCAAGGGCGGGCCCGTCCTTGCCCGTCTGTGGCCGGTTGAGGCTGGACTGGGCCCTTTCTCTTTCTCCCATTGACTTTGCCGGATGATACAGCCTTCCAGGTTTTTATTTACTTAACCTGTATTATTAGGGGAACACATTTTGTTTGCGTAAATTGTTCTATCTGCTGGGTTTGTGGTGTATTATTATCTAGCACTATGAGTAAGAGAAAGGCCGAGGGCAGGTTGGCAGGGACCCTGGACGATTATCTAACAAGGGCAGAATCTGTTATTAATGACAAAATTCTAGCAGTGGAACGAAGGCTATCTTTGGATCCTGTTGCAGTATTGCCTAGTGTCGCGCCCCTAGTATTAAACGATAACCCCTCATCTAGTCGCCCTGATAACTGTTCCCCGCTGGGTCTAGCAAGTGTGACACCTGGGTCCAGGCTCTCTGTTCCCTCCCTTATTGTAAGCTCCCCTCCCAGCCCTGTTATGGTAACCACTCGGGCTAATCAACGGGTAGCGGGGACTAAAGTTAGTGAACCCCCTTGTAAGAAAAGAAAAGGACGGGGTCCTAATAAGTCAAGTGCCCCGAGGGCTGCCCCTGGAATCGTGGCGGCACCAACTCATGTGCAACCTGTCGCCCCCGAAAGCTCCAATCCTTTGCTACCTATGGTCCAGCAGAGTTTTGAGCCACTGTGTTCTCTAGTTAGGGAACAACTAGTGTCCCTAATTCAACCAGTCTTAACCAAACTAGACCTAGTGGTAGAAAGGCTTAATCGTATTGAAGCCATTTTGGGAAGTGCACAGCTGACGGCTGCTCCACTACTTGTGTCGTCCAATAAGGAGGGGGCTTGTCATGTTGGTGAGGGGGTTCCTACTAGTCTTGTAGATGGGCGATCTCTAGCTAGAAATCCTCAGGCCCCCCCTAATGCATAGTGCTCATATTATTCGGCCAGTGTCCCCACCTAATAGTACTAGAGGATCGTTATTTAATCAACAGATTATGGGGAATAGGTTAAGACCGGTTGCCCCAAATTCAGAGGATTCTGATGCGCTCATACATTTGCATCTTCCCCCAGAGGCAACACCGTATACGGTCATTTTAGCTAGAGTCCCTTCTTTACCAGATAGATCTAGAGAGCATTGGTCTAACCTCAAAAATAAAGCCCTGTACTTTCTTGGCAATAAATTTGGGGACAGTAAATCCCTTTTTGAAGAATTCAAAATGGTTAGGCGGGTATCCTGGATTGGCCACTCCCAGAAGACTTTGGTAGGGGACTGTGTGGTGTTGAGCTTCAGGTCCCCCAGATTGGTAGAACATTTATTGGAAATGGCCTCCCACCGGGCCCCACTCCAAGATGGGATTATGATTTTACCCCTTGGCTACTTTTATAGGCCTGGAAGGGTCTTGCCCACAACTCAGCAAGGTGTTTTGCCTGGTGCCCCAGTGCAGGGCTTTCAGTCCTTTGCGCAAGAAAACCGCTTCTCCGCCCTATCCACTCTAGAGGAAAATGACTGACTGAGGGATGGTCATGACCCCCTTTGGTCTAGGGAAAGTGGGAGATTATTGGTCTCCTGTCGGGAGATACCTGATCAAACAAACCAGCTGGTTCTAGCTGAGGAAAATCTCCCTATTTTACAACCTGTACCTGTAAACTCTCCTAGGGTACCTCCTGTCACCCAACCTATTATGACCACCCAGGTGGTGAAAATTTCTTTTTCCCCTTGTCATAACTTAACAATCTCCTCTTGGAACATTGCTGGTTTGCTATCTAAACAGGCTGTTCCAGATTGGGCGGACTTTGTTGATCAAACAGATATTTGGTGTTTTCAGGAGACCTGGGCGGTCGATCCTGTATTTCGTTTAGGGTATGTGAATTATTCTAAACCTGCTTCTAAGGGATCAAGAGGCAGGCCAGTGGGCGGTTTGACTATCTGGATACGCCAATGTGAGGGTATTACAGTCGTGGAATTCCCGATTGATAACCCTGACATTTTGGCTATCAGGGTCACTTCGACTAGGGGCCTTAATCTGCTCATATTTAATATCTATGCGAGGGGCCTCCCAGGTGGCAAATGCTCTCCGACAGTTTATCTTTTAGACCAACTACTCCACACCATACCAAGTGTGGGTCACAGGGTTGTGGCTGGTGATTTTAATATCTGCTTTGAAAAAAAAAAAAGAAGAAAAAAAAAAAAACATTATCAATACACATAAATAAAAAAATTTTTTTTTACTTTATTGCAATTA
This sequence comes from Triturus cristatus, assembly GCF_964204655.1. Taxonomy (NCBI): domain Eukaryota; kingdom Metazoa; phylum Chordata; class Amphibia; order Caudata; family Salamandridae; genus Triturus; species Triturus cristatus. Next base: position 140,910,951 of record NC_140582.1, on the reverse strand, counting down.
ATTTACTTCCCACCCAATTCCCCTATAAACCCACAACCCACTCCCAATAATAAAAAATACAATTAACATTATTATCAATTAATCAATTAATAAAAATATTTTTGCAAATAATAAAAATTATTTAGTAATTCATACACATTATTTACCCATTAATACAGATTAATTACAAATTCTTAATTAATTATCAATTAATTATCAATACACATAAATAAAAAATTAATTATTTACTTTATTACAATTAATTTACTTCCCACCCAATTCCCCTACAAACCCACAACCCGCTCCTATTAATAAAAAATACAATTAACATAATTATCAATTAATCAATTAATATAAATTAATTACCAATTAATAAAAATAAATTACCAATTAATAATTAATTATCAATTAATTAATTATCAAAACATATAAATATAATTAACATTTAATTAACCATAATTAAATTACTTCCCACCCTATTCCCCTATAAACCCACAACCCGCTACGGAATTAAATTACACAATAATTAAAATACATAACATTCATTTATTGAAATAAATTAAACATACATTACAAAAATAATACATCATTTTAACACATATACTACCATACATAACACAAAAAAACAATTCGATATTATGGTAATCTATATTTTAAAATTCAATATTATGGTATTCGATATTTTTAAGGTCTATATTTTGGTAATCGATATTTTTTACCCCAATTTCGATATTCTGACCTATCTATATTCTGATGAGTCGATATTCTGTCCACTCTATATTTTAACTTCGATATTCTGGGCAGTCGATATTTTGGAATCGATATTTTGGGTGTTTACCTATTTTAACAGCCTAAAGTCTTCCTCGCCTCTTTTTCAGGAAGAAAAGACAACACTCTGACTAATGCCAAACAATTCTTTAATTGTATATGAAGTGGGAGGGTGCCTATCCAGGAAACAATTAAAAGCATTTGCCTACTAAAAACGGGTTGGAGAGGACAGAGGCAAGAGCATCAAAGGGTGAGTAGGAGATTGTTGCAAAGTCATCTGGTGTGCACTGTGCACCCCCATTTTTTGCTGACTGATGGATACTGACTTTGACTGTCCCTGGGCTCTGTCTAACCAGGCCCAGGGCCAATGCTATGTTGAAAACATAGTGAAGACACACACATACATGGGGATAAACTATATATTATGGTACACCTATAATTGGCAGGACCTACCCTATGAGTTCCTAGTTCATAAAAGGGCAGGGGGATTAAAACTACTGTTAAGTTCCTAGTACATAATAGGGCATGGCAGTTTAGAGGCCCGCAGCCCTTACTGCACGCGCATGTGTGCACTGCTGAGAGCCTGAGCTCATTGTAAAAGCAGTCCTGTGTTGCAAAACTGATTTTAAATGTAAATTGTGCCCCAAACTTGACTTTGGTAGTAGGGGCACTTACAAACGGATAAACTACAATATGTTGGCATTTTAGGTACCCCCATGGTCTTCCCTAGGTGTCCCAGGGGTGGGGGGTCATGTCATTATAAGGGGGGCCCTTACAAAATATGTTTTATATGTCCTGGGGATATATACATTTTACATCTCACTTTCCCCATTGTAGTAGAGTGCCTCTCAAAATGGACTTTGGTGCTAGGGGCACTGTGGAGTGAGGATCTACACAATATTTGCATATTCAAGACCCCTAAAATCTCCCCTAGATGTCCCAGGGGTTGGGGGTCCTGAAACTATAAGCAGTGGCCTTACAAAATATGTTTTATATGCCCTGATGATCGAGAACTTGCATTTCCCCATTGTAGATGCCTGGCCCCGTTCATTCAGCATTCCGTCCATCATTTGTTGCCACAGCACTTTTCGCCCGAAGTGGTATGGGTATGCCCATTTGTGGGTCCCTTACTCGCAATGCCACTGGATTCAAGCTAGCCTGGCTGATGAGGAGTGTTACCCGAAAACTGATCCCAGAATGCTTGTATCCAGACCAGGGAGGATCCGGCTTGGCAGTTCGGGCTGGACTGTTCCCATGAGGAACAGGATCAAGACTGATTTGCATATATCTGGGTCCAAACTGTTGTGGCCTAGTGAGCAAAAGAACAATGGATTTAGCCCAGATCTCTTGACTGGGAGTGAATGTTTGATTAATTTAGCATTCCGTCCATCATTTGTTGCCGCAGCACTTTTAGCCCTGTAGGATAACATGGCAATAATTATGAATGCACAAATCATGCTAGGAATTAAAAAAAATACCATTCAAGGACTTAGGAGAATGTTATTGATAAATCCAACAATATGGAGCCTGCTGTGCAAATGCTCACTTTATTTCATTTTTTTCATGACAGCATTTCCCCAGTAGAGACATCTTTTTCTCTGCACCTCCAACAAATTTGAAGGTGATATGTTCCCCTTTTCACCTAGGAAATGGAGTTACTCAGGGTATCGAATTGTGTACATTTCCGTGTGACCTTTTCCAGGATGGTGAGGGTCCGATTTCAGTTTGTGAATGGCCACAAACATACAACTTTCTCAAAATTAAAAAACTCACCAGGTCTTCCAACACGTTTCCCACCCTTTGCTTGTCATTTACTACTGCACCTTTCTGTGCCCTTGTGAGAAACCTGCAGAAGTACAACTATTTACACCAGCCAGGATCCTTTTTTGAATTCATAGCAGGGCTAAATAGGGGCATCTGATGCCCTAAACATACATTTGTGAAGTGGCCCGATACTCACAGGGGCATATTCTCACGGATCTATCGCCGAATTATTGGCACTTTAGCGCAGCCAAAGTCGCAATAAATATATCGCCCCATTCACAAGCTGGTGCTAACAGCCCATATCATCAGTTTACCTGCGATAGCAGCCGCAAAAAACATCGCCACAGATGACCCCGGCAACTAACGCTAATGAGATGCAGAGTAGGCGTTCCTATACAAAAAGCAGCGACAACACCACACCTCAACATTCTCAACGGCCAGCCAGATTGGTGATAACAACACAAAACTGGCGATAAGGCACATTAGCTGCAGGACTTTAACACCTGCTCTCACCTGGTGTAAAGTCGGACGACAACCAGCAACAGACAAGGGAGCACAGCCCAGAGCCACAAATGAAGAACAAAGAGATGCCCAGGAGCAACTGAACATGCAGTCCGGAGCCCCAATAGGCAACAACACCCACCGCCACCACCCCCAGGACCTTACATTCTGTAAGTCACAGCCTGCAAGACAAAAACCTAGATAAGATAAGACGGTGTGTCATGCACTCATCAAAGTACAGAGAGAGAGAGAGAGAAAGAAAGGGAGAGAGAGAGGGAGAGAGAAAGAGAGGGAGAGAGAGAGAGGGATAGAGAAAGAGAGAGTGCCGACACTGCGGACCCAGGCCTCACTGCTCACCTGCTGCCACCGGTGTGTCTCCAACACACTGCAGTCCCCCAGGTCCCTCATCTGAAACAGTTTCCAGAGACATGAATGGCAGAGTCCATACAGTAGCACACCGCATCATTGCTTGCCCGCCCCTGCAAAAACAGGCTGAGGCCCCAGCCCCTCCCACCACCCAGTAGGGATTGCCTGCCCCTGTGCAACCAAGCCTCACTGCTCACCGGTGTGTCTCCAAGAGGGCCCACCACATGCCAGTGGGAACTCCAAGCCCGGGGCCCATGACCACCTCCACATCATGCAAACCGCACTGCGGGCCACCAGGTCACACACTTGATTCTGGGTCTTTATTTCGCTATGGCAGGGAACATATCAGTGCACACGCCATCATCGCAGGCTGCACACCCGCTCAGCTCTAGAGGTGCCACTAACTCTGTGAACTGCGGGGCGACACCACATGTCGGTAAGCCCGCACTGCCTGCTGGCTCAGGCCTACACTGCGGTCCAGCAGGACTCACACTAATCCTACCAGTCCGGACAGCCAGGACGGCGCATCATCGCAGGTTGCACACCCACTTAGCACTTAAGGTTCCTCTACCTCAATGCACGAAAGACACAGTCCCGTGGCAGTGTGCCTGTGCCTGCCACACTGTATCCGATGCCACCAAGTCTGTGCACCACAAGCCATGGACCTTTTATGATTGAGTCTCGTGGTGTGTATGCCATCATGTCCCCCCCGGGCACTGGGCAATGTGCTGTGGCAGGGCCCTAGGCCCTCATGCATAAATGAGAACCATACGGAGACACCCAGTTACAGAGTGGAAATGGCTTCCAGCACGTGTGCCAGGCCCTTTATATTGGCAGGGTAAAATATTCTGGCACTGTCACTTCAGGGGCCGGAGATGTGGATGGAGTGGTAGCAGCAGCATGCATCAGCGCCAGGCCTTGTGGCAGCAATGCCATGAGGAGGGTCTTTATGTCATTGAGGGACTCAGCTACCTCTTGCTGGTGTGCAGCTGTGGCAGCCACTCTTTCCACCCGCGTCCGCTCCATGTTCTCCATGAGCCTCCGCATGAGTCCCAACTCCCGGGCGAGCTCGCTGGAGCCACTCTGACTAGACATTCGTTCTTGTCTCAGAGTCAGGACTCTGGCGATGTCAGCCATGGTTCATTGGAGGGCATGGAGCAGACTGTGGGTGTCCGTTAGGGACTGTGAGTGGTCCCTGATGGGACTTAGACACCCACGTATGGCGTCTAGTTTATCTGCCATGCGGTCGAACCCCACCTGCACCTGTTCAGCCAGCTTCTCCTGGCACCCCAACACATGGCGTTCCTGGGAGGCAGCCGTTGTGGTGGGTGCTGCCTGCTGTGTGTTCTGTGCAGGGGGTGTTCTCCTCGTAGCAGCTGGGCTGCCCTGCTCCTGGAAGTGGGCTGCGGAGGCTCTCCACAAGCTGTTAGAGGGTGTCGGAGTAAAAGGTGTGGTGGTCCTCTTCGTCATCAGAGAAGAGAGGTTGGGACTGCTCTGCAGGAGGTGTTGGATTTCCCCCTGCAATGTGAATGGGAGATGCAGTTTAACATTGTGTTCATATATAAGTTGATGCATTGTACATGTTTACATTCAGACTGAATGACAGTGTACATTGTGACTATTTGTGGGGCGCTGCCTATATGATGCAGGACAGTGGACATTTCGACAACATCAAGGATGTGTGTTTGTACTTGTACATTGTCAACTCACATTTCCCTGCGATGCCTTATGTGATTGGCCAGTTTCTGCTCACAAGCGGCACCAGTTGGTCCTCTGTTCTGTTGTGGACGTGTTGCGGTTTGTACCACATCGTTGTCAATGTTGATGTGCTCTGCATGTAATGTGTGTGTGCTGCATTTTGGGGGAGTTGCCACTGCAGCTGTGATTTGGCTGCCCCTTGGCCCTTACATGAGGTGTGCCTCTGGCTTCTGTGCTTATGCAGTACTGGGATGTTGCATAATTGGGTGCATTGGTCTCTTGGTGGTAGTTGGGGGTCTGGGGCATAGTTTGTCCGCAGATGTGCTATGCTTACTTGTGCATGTGTGCCATTGTGCCCATCTCCCCCGTCCCCCCAGTCCCTGGTCATTATGCACCCTGTTGCTGTTGTGTCCGGTCATGTTGAGCAGTGTCCAGGCTCCCAACTCCTGCCACCGTCTCCCCACTGATGACTGTGGACACCATTTCCTACATCTCGTCCAGCTCCTCCTGTGTCGCTGGACTCCCACCTCCAGTCTGCATTGCTGCCTTCCGGTTGTTTGCAAGTTTCTGCTTGGTTTTGCGCTTGACATCATTCCAGCGTCTCTTGACCTCTTCCATTGTCCTCTGCAGCACTCCGACTGCATTCACCTTGTCTACGATGGTCTGCCATATACCATTTTTAGTTGCCGGTGACACGGTGGAGGTGACGAACAGTAGTTGATGGTGTTCTATCACCTCCGTTATCAGGATCCTGTTTTCCTGCGGACTGCACCGCTTCTTCCTACTCTTCTTGTCCTTGCCCTTCCCTGACCCCGAAGTCCCAGGCTGGTCCTCCGGGGGGCTTGTGGGGCTCTGGTTGTCCTCTGCAATTGCTCCAGCTACCTCCATTGGGCTTCGCTGTTGTTTGGTTTTTGTCTGTTTTTTTGTTTTTTACTTTTACGGTGCATTTTCCTGCATGATGCGTGGGAATTGCAGGCCTGTGGCTGGTTTTCGCTGATTTTTGTATCGCGATTGGCCTCCTCCCAGCTTTTTTTGCATTCGTGTTTCGCATTTTTGCTGCGTCACGTTGACTTTATCACGGTCATTTGACGCGTTATCGTGGGACTATCTCATGGTGCCGCTGGGTTGAGAATACCACGCTAACACAGAGTTATTTTCCCGCGATAGACGGTGATGTGAAGAGCTGCGTTAAGCTGATTTTCCGGTAGTTACCATATTCTCACACATTCTTGAGAATATCCCCCATAGATTTTTACAAAGCACATATACCACAAATTTACAAACAATTGTGACGCTCAAGGGGCACAACCCTCTTGTAAATAATCCCCTAAGTGTAAAGGCTTGCTGATAACATCTAGCTTATATTCCTAAAGAGTTGACTGTGACATGTGTTATGATGCCTTATGATGGCCCAAAAGCGCTGGTGCTGTGAGTTTTGGTGCCTGTAAACAAAAATAATTTTAACCACAGTGATCCAATAGAATGTAGCTCTGATCTCCTCTCTGTAATTGATGTGACTAACAACAGGCTAGGGAGAATATAAACTGCAAACCTTTCTAGGGTGATAGGTAAGCAGGTTGATGAAGATCATTCAGGGCCTCATTTATGAGGTTTTGCCGTGAGGGCAGGGCAGCAGGCCTTCCTGCTGCGCTTCCCTACGGCAAAAGAAAAGGGCAGGAATGCGCCGTATCTTTAAGATAAGGCACATTCCTGTCCTTTTCCCCTGCGCCAGCGCACAATGGGCTGCCATGCGCCAACGCAGGCACCTTTGCACCATGGTGCAAGTGTGCCTGCATTGCGTTATTTTTGTGCAGGAAGGGAAACCTTTCTGTACAAAAATAATCACAAGAGGATTTTTCCTCTTTCTATGTGTGATGCAGAATGCAGCACACATAGAAAAAGGAAAAACGAGGAGAAATATATATATTTCTCCTCGTTGTGCCTCCCTTACGCCTCCCCTGGGGAGGCGTAAAGGTAATGATATTTACCAGGCAGCACTAAGCCAAAAAAAGTACTGCCTTATAAATATCATGCAGGCTTCTGCGCCAGGGAACCTCACAAAAAGTGACGTTCCGAGGCTCAAGGAGTCTCATAAATGAGGCCCTTAGAATTCGGGATTTTCATTAGAAGGGAACCCTTTCAATAGAAAATGCTACACCTAGACAAACTTTAAAACTTTTCCTGCTTTGGATTTCCTGCTTTGTATGTGTGCTGTACAGTGAAACACGCGCCTGGTCCAAAGTGGGGTTATTTTTGGTGAAAAACCATGTCTATTATAGTTAGTAGATATGGTTTTGTGTGAAAAACCAATTTGTGGTGCATGTGGTGAATAATGGTCCATTGACGCAGAGCAAATCAATGCAGTACTTTGCGCTGCTTTGCTTTACTTTGAGACAACTTCCAGTGCAAAACGAAATGTAAGGCTGGAAAGTAAATAAAAAAAAAACCTTTTTTGCAGGTTTGTATCACTTTTGTGATACAAAACCAGCACAAAAGGTTTTGCTTTTTTATTAATAATTTGAGTTTAAATGCCCAGTGTGCATAGCGATTCTGTGGAGAAGTTCATGATTGAAGACTAGCAGAACTGGGGGTGAAACATGACAAAAGCACATGGCAGCAACTTGATACTGTGAATGTTCCGCTGAGCTACTTACCCTGTCTTGTCATCACTGTTTCTGCAGTGGCCGTGACCATCTCTCAGATACTGACAGTTACAGCTCTTCTGTCATCTCTGATGACATAACCATAGATACTTGGCGGCAGGGGGATCTTGACATTGGTTTGTTGTTAACCTTCTCTGGCATTTCATTCAGTTTCCCCAATCATCGGCCTCACTGCCAATGACTTCTCGGCTCTATTGTCTGGACTGACTTTGAGTCCTTCTAAGAATTCCTCCTCACATCACTGGGTGATGGTCACGTGATGCTGCTGTCTGGACAGAAAGCAGCTGGACTTGTCAACTCACCGAGCACCAGCGGATAACAGTTGTGCTGTCAAATCCCCAGCATGATTGAGACAATTCCTGCCATGAAAAAGGGTAATCTTTCCACACCCAAGCCAAGCAGCACACACATGTGGTCTGACATCAGTGCAGGGTCCCCCACCCAGCGCAAGGGGAAGGATAGATATTAGTTTATGTTACCAATCATGAGAGTCAGTGCTGCCGTTTAGGCCGCTGCACCATATAATCCTTCTTTCAATTGGCCTGCAAAGGTGAGCTCCATGGCGCAAAGCCTAAATACTGGGGGGCAGATTTATGAGCCCCTTGCGCCACTTTTGCGTCACTTTTCCCATGTTAAAAGTGACGCAAAAGTGGCGCAAGGGGCTCATAAATCTGCCCCTGGAAATCTTAAAGGAGAGGATCACCTGTCAGTTAGAGGTTTAGCTGAATTGCGTGATTAATGCCAGGCGCAGGTGAAAAATCCAGGGGGGGGGCCCTTGTCCTCCCCTGTGGACACCCTCATGCATGACATTGGCTAAATTATTGTTGGATGGAAACTGATTTACTTGTTGAAAACTATGCCTCTCATGGTACTACTCTGCTACTCTGCCCACTTGACTCCAGGGGGCATATTCTCAAGGACTCATCGCCGATTTAGTAGCACTTTTCCGCCACGAAAGTGGCGATAGATTTATCGCCCTATTCACAAGCCTGCGCTAACAGCCGACATCGTCAGTTTACCTGAGATAGCTGCCACCAAAAACATCGCCAAGGCTGACAGCGACAACTAACGCTAATCATATGCAGAGAAGGCGTTCCCGTCCAAAAACTCACGATAACACCACTTTGTGATATTCTCAATGGTAAACGACCAAAATATAGAATCCAAAATATAGATAGGACAGAATATCGACTCTAAAATAGAGATAGCACAGAATATCGAATTACCAAAATATAGATAGGAAAGAATATCGAAATTGAGGTATGAAATATCGATTTCCATAATATCGAATTTAAAAATATAGATTTCCATAATATCGATTTTTTTTTAGTGTTATGTATGGTAGTATATGTGTTAAAATTATGTATTATTTTTGTAATGTATGTTTAATTTTTTTAAAGTAATGAATATTATGTAATTACATTTTTGCGTAATTTAATTCCGTAGCGGGTTGTGGGTTTATAGGGGAATAGGGTGGGAAGTAATTTAATTATAGTGAATTAAATATACATTTTTACTTATATGTATTGATAATTAATTGATTGATAGTTAATTATTAATTGGTAATTAATTTTTATTCATTGGCAATTAATTTTTATTAATTGATTAATTGATAATTATGTTAATTGTATTTTTTAATATTAGGAGCGGGTTGTGGGTTTATAGGGGACTTGGGTGGGAAGTAATTTAATTGTAATAAAGTAAATGTTAATTTCTATTTATGTGTATTGATAATTAATTGATAATTAATTATTAATTGGTAATTAATTTTTATTAATTGGTAATTAATTGTTATTAGTTGCTAATTATTTTTATTAATTGCTAATTAATTTTTAAATTGATTAATTGATAATGTTAATTGTAGTTTTTTATTATTGGGAGTGGGTTGTGGGTTTATAGGGGAATTGGATGGGAAGTATATTTTTTGTAATAAAGTAAATATTAATTTGTATTTATATGTATTGATAATTAATTAATAATTAATTATTAATGGGTAATTAATTTTTATTAATTGGTAATTATTTTTTTTCAATGGTAATTAATTTTCATTAATTGGTAATTTTTTGTAATCAATTTTTTATTGGTATTGATAATTAGTTTAATCTTATTTTAATATTAAATCATGACTTTCCCTACTGTTGCACTCTCAGGAGTGGGAATAGTAATTTTTACCCTCCCGCTATCCAACGCTTACCCTACTGTTGCACTCACTGGAGTGGGAATAGTAATTTTTACCCTCCCGCTAGCCAACGCTTTCCCTACTGTTGCACTCTTTGGAGTGGGAATAGTAATTTTTACCCCTATGCTATCCAATGTTTTCCCTACTTTTGCACTCACTGGAGTGGGAATAGTAATTTTTACCCCTACGCTATCCAACGCTTTCCCTACTGTTGCACTCACTGGAGTGGGTATAGTAATTTTTACCTTCCCACTATCCAACTCTTTCCCTACTGTTGCACTCTCTGGAGTGGGAATAGTATTTTTTACCCTCCCGCTATCCAATGCTTTCCCTACTGTTGCACTCTTTGGAGTGGAAATAGTAATTTTTACCCATACGCTATCCAACGTTTTCCCTACTGTTGCACTCACTGGAGTGGGAATAGTCATTTTTACCCCTACGCTATCCAACGATTTCCATACTGTTGCACTCACTGGAGTGGGAATAGTAATTTTTACCTTCCCGCTATTCAACGCTTTCCCTACTGTTGCAGTGTCTGGAGTGGGAATAGTAATTTTTACCCTCCCGCTATCCAACGCTTTCCCTACTGTTGCACTCTTTAGAGTGGGTATAGTAATTTTTACCTTCCCGCTATCCAACGCTTTCCCTACTGTTGCACTCTCTGGAGTGGGAATAGTAATTTTTACCCCTACGCTATCCACCGTTTTCCCTACTGTTGCACTCTTTGGAGTGGGAATAGTAATTTTTACCCTCCCGCTATCCAACGCTTTCCCTACTGTTGCACTCACTGGAGTGGGAATAGAATATTTTACCCCTACACTATCCAACGTTTTCCCTACTGTTGCACTCACTGGAGTGGGAATAGTAATGTTTACCTTCCCGCTATCCAACGTTTTCCCTACTGTTGCACTCTGTGGAGTGGGAATAGTAATTTTTCCCCTCCCTCTATCCAACGCTTTCCCTACTGTTGCACTCACTGGAGTGGGAATAGTAATTTTTACTCTCCCGCTATCCAACGCTTTCCGTACTGTTGCACTCTTTGGAGTGGGAATAGTAATTTTTACCCCTACGCTATCCAACGTTTTCCCTACTGCTGCACTCACTGGAGTGGGAATAGTCATTTTTACCCCTACGCTATCCAACGATTTCCATACTGTTGCACTCACTGGAGTGGGAATAGTAATTTTTACCTTCCCGCTATCAAACGCTTTCCCTACTGTTGCAGTCTCTGGAGTGGGAATAGTAATTTTTGCCCTCCCGCTATCCAATGCTTTCCCTACTGTTGCACTCTTTGGAGTGGGAATAGTAATTTTTACCCCTACGCTATCAAACTTTTTCCCTACTGTTGCACTCACTGGAGTGGGAATAGTAATTTTTACGCTCTCACTATCCAACAAAATCTCGACTTTTTTTACATTACATTTATTATTTTTACATTTTAAGCTTTTTTATATTATTTTAAGTATGTTTTATTTAATTATTTTTAATATTTAATTACTTTTATATTATTTTTAATACATTTTAAAAATGTGATATTTTAGCTAACTATATTTTAACATTCTATATTTTGGAATCGATATTTTAGTACTTACCTGTTTGTAGATAGGGATTCTATATTCTGTACTTCTATATTTTGGAGTCGATATTTTGGGCATTCTATATTATGTCTCTCGATATTTAGTCACTGAACCATTCTCAATGACCAGCCAGATCGTCGAGGTGGTCTTAAAACCGGCGATAAGGCACATTAGCAGCAGGAACTTAAGACCTGCTTTTTTTCTGGTCTTAAGTAGGACGAAAAGCAGCAGTATAAAGGGAGCCCAGCCCAGAGCCACATTTGAAGACCAACAGATGCCATGGAGCTACTATTCATGCAGCTCGGAGACCCAAGAGGGCCACAAAACCCACTGCCACCACCCCCAGGACCACCCCCACCCCCAGGACCACCCCCCCAGACTACCACCGAGGCAGCGCAGGACAAGACAGAGGACCTTCCAAAAACGCACCAGCCTCAGAGACTTAACGCCAGAGGAAGTCAATGCCCACTACAGGCTCAAAAGGACAACCATCCTCCCCATCCTGAACCACATTGCCCACAGGCTGACGGTACCAACACAGCGGGCAACCAACATCCCTTTGCAGACCAAGCTGCAGGCTGTGCTGCACTTGTTGGCCTCTGGTACCTTCCAACCAACAACTGCCAGAGTCGGAGGAGTCTCACAGCCAGCCCTATCAAAGTTCCTCACACCTGTCTTGGATGCCATCATCAGCTTGATATCCCAGCACCTTCACTGCCCAGACACTGCGCAGGAACAGCTGGAACCAAGCAAGGCTTCAATGCCATAGCTGGCTTCCCGCACATGTTGCGGGCAATTGACTGCACACATGTCTTACTTGTGCCCCCTTCCGACACTGCACACAATTACCGCAACAGAAAGCACACGCATTCCATCAGGATGTATGATGGTACAACGCGTACCATCACAACGCGGTATGTTACATCGCGGTTTTGACAACGCAAGTCGTTACATCGATTTAGGAATAGTGTGAATTACTATTCCAACTCCTGTCTACGTACAGTAGGGAAGGTGTTGGAATAGTAATTCACACTATTCCTTAGTCTAGATCGCCCTCCAGTGCAAGTCGGTGTAACGACTTTCGTTGTAAAAACCACGATGTAACCATACCGCGTTGTAATGGTTGCGTGGTAAAGGATGTTTCCCATTCCATCAATGTGCAGTCAATAGTGGACCACCGCGGACTGTTCACCAATGTCGTCGCCAACTTCCCAGGCAGTGTGCATGATTCCTACATCCTCCAACAGACCATCATCAACCAGCACTTCCACGATGGCACCTATGAAAATGCACTGCTCGTTGGTAAGTACCAATGGAACACACCACACACCTCAACTCCACAATCATACAACTCACACCTGTGGGAAAGCACACGTATCAAAATCACATACAACATGCCAAACAACATGCCCACCCAGCAGACACGACAACACAAATAACTGTGGTAACAGGGGCCAGACATGTAGACAAACCATCCACAAAGGCATAGCCCCTCTGCCACACAATTGCAGAATGTGGGGAGAGGTGGAAACCAAGAATGTGCGAAGGAGGCAAGTGACCCATGAATAAGAATGTACACAATGCCAAGTGTGGCAGTGATGTGCTGGACAGTCTTGAGTATGCAGAGCACAGACATGTCCATGTGGACATATACTGCTGGTGTTAGTAGTGTTGTGGACAGTGGACGCAACCATGTTACCTCAGGCAGTGGGGAAGACCTTGGACATGTAGCTATGTCGCCCCCTCTGTAAGCATAAGCGTAGTGGGCTGGGCCGGTGTACGCCAGTCCAGCCTAGGAGTGTGAATAAATAGCTCAGGGCGTGGTTCACTTCTGGGATGGCCACCAAAGTAACTAATGTGTGTGTCCGTCATTTCCTGACCATGGGCCAATACACCTGTGGCCGACCACTTCCAACGGCCAAATTTACACCGGCTACCAGGTGGCTCCGTCACACGCCAGCCAGCGCACATCTCGTCATCGCCTGCAGGGGCATGTCTGCCAGGGTGGCGCCCCTTACCCTGCCACGAGGCTGCCACCATGACCGGTGGTGCCTGTGCAATCCTGGGTGCCTGCTGCTCTCCAGCCCAGTGGTCCCCAGACCAGTCCGGTGCCCAGCGGTGATTGCCCACCCCTGCGCACCCAGGCCTCACTGCTCACCTGCCGCCACGGCATGTCTCCAAGAGGGACCACCACGTGCCTGTGCAATCTACAAGCCCGAGGCCAGCGAGCTTGGCAGCCTCCTCAGCCGATCGCTGACTTCCGAGCAACAGGCTCCCAGCTCACCCAGCGGCACCGCTCCGCAGAGTTCTTTGTGTGCTGACTACTCCCTTCGGCCTACACTGCGGTCCAGCAGGTCTCAGATAAATCCATTCCATTCTGGCCCAACAGGCCTACTGCATCATCGCAGGCTGCACACCCGCTCAGCACTTAAGGTTGGACTAACTCAGTGCACCGCAAGTCACCGTCCAGCCTCCAGGCCACTGCATCATCGCAGGCTGCAAACCCGCTCAGCTCTTCCGGTGGGCCTAAGTTAGTGCACCGCAAGTCACCATCCAGCCTCCAGGCCACTGCATCATCGCAGGCTGCACAGCACACCCGCTCAGCTCTTCCAGTGGGCCTACCTCAGTGCACCGCAAGTCATCGCTATGTGGTGGTGGGCCCGTGCCGGATGCAGTGCCTTAGGTGCCACTACCTCTGTGCACCGCAAGTCATCATCCCATGGGGCAACCCCACAAGTTCACCACCAGCAGCCAACAGCATGTCCTCTGTAATGCCACAGGAGCCCTTCACAGTCACTGGGCGACCCCCATCCCAGGCAGGCTGCTGGAATGTCTGGGTGGAACGTCTGGAAACTTACTCCGAAGTGCACCACATCCCAGCTCCGTGGCGGCGGCCCTAGCGTAGGGGTGTGACGAGTGTGAAGAAATGGCCCAGGACTCTGGGCGTGGTGCCATTCTGGGCTCAGGGCATGGTTCAGTTCCGGGCTCATGGTGTGGTTCAGTTGCGGGCTGGTCACAAAAGTAACTATGGCCTGTGTCTCTATTGTAGTGTCGGTGCCACCCGGCCCCTAATCAAAAATGTTGCAATGAAGCATGCACCCGGAGGGCGGGCTCGCCCGAATGGATAAATATAGGAGCGCAAGACCGCTCAGTGTCTTGCCTCATACATGCCAATTGTTGTGTGTGTATCTTAATTGTGGCAGCATAAGCCAAAGGCCTAGCCTCAATCGCAGAGCGAGTTCAGCCAGGCCTGATCTCTTCATCTATGTCCGCCCTATCCTTACCATAGGCCTACACATACATGGCCGGCCACCTTCAACGGCCAACATTACAGTGCTGTTGTCAGGCTTGCGGACATGCGCAGACAGGCATGACAATTGTGTGCCGTAGGAGTGCAAGTGATGCAACCGTGCAGTGCACACCAGTAAATAGGCTTGGGGTGAGGGAGGGGAAGCTGTGAGGCTACGTAATACACATTGATCCCACACATTTGCCAGAAGCAATACATGGCAAACATGATTCCCAAAGATGCACATATCACACGCCACAAAACCTGTAAGTCTGCCAACACAGTTTACAGAACCACCAATTTACATTAATCTCACTTACCTCTCACAGGTGATCAAGGATATGCACTCTACCTGTGGATGATGACACCCCTCCGAGCCCCGAACACCCCAGCTCAGAGGCAGTACAATGTGGCCCACAAACGCACCAGGGGCATTGTTGAGCGCACATTTGGTGTGTTAAAGTCACGTTTCAGGTGCCTGGACATCACAGGTGGAAGACACCTGTACGGCCCAAAAATAGTGTCCAAGATGATCATTGCAGTTGTGTTTTGCACAACACATGTGTACGAACCAATGCCCCATATATCCAGGTGCCAGATGCACCGGACGATGATGAAGAAGATGAGGAAAGTGGACCACAACCCACTGCAGCTGCAGCAGGAATAGCCCGAAGGAACACAATCATTAACAATTTCTTCGCATGAGCACGTCACATTGTGACTGTCCTTAGCAATCATGGTACAATACAAATATCCACATGAACATCATGTGCAAATAAATTCATTGCAACAAACATTTCCTGTGTGCATGTCAGTCCTCTGCATTAACACTTCACTCTGACAAGTGTAAGTGCAACATTAAGTGCCAACAGTCTCACGAATAGCAAAAAGATGAGGGGTATGTATCCTGTGTACAGAAAGGCTGTTTAGGGTGTCACATATTCAAAATGCCATTTCAGGGTGTCAAAGGGTAATACCACTCAATAGCATATTACATGTGTACAACAACATGACATGAAGGCTGTCATTGGTGTCCAAAAAAAGACAACAGGGTGTCAATTGGGGTTAAATATGATATTTTGGGTGTCATTTGGGGTCAGATATGAAATTTGGGTGTCATTTTGGGTCAAATATGAACCACCCTGATGCAGAGATGCACCCTATGACTCAAGTCCCACAACATGAGCAACATGGGTGTAAGGGGGATGACATCAGGGGTTGTTTGTGCACATGGATGTGTCAGAGTGTGACCTGCTCCTTTACAGATGTGGTCCACACTCAGACACCTCAGTGTTGTGTGGTGTGCACCATGTCATGATAATTGGACTGCAGCCATGCTAATCGTCATGTAGTGTCACTTGTATTGTCAGTGTGGCTCATGGACCCGCAGCTTTCCTCACCCTGTTGCTGTTGGGTCAGGTCATGTTGAGCAGTGTCCGATCCCCCAACTCCTGCAACCGTCTACCCACTAATGACTGTGGACACCATTTCCTCCATCTCATCCAGCTCCTGCTGTGGAGCTGGACTCCCACCTCCAGTCTGCATTGCTGCTTTCCGGTTGTTAGTGAGTTTCAGCTTGGTTTTGCGCTTCACATCATTCCAGCGCTTCTTGGCACTTCACTCCAACTGCATTCACCTTGGCCAAGATGGACTGCCATATTTCATTTTTAGTTGCCAATGACACAGTGGAGGTGATGAACAGTTGTTGGTGGTGTTCTATCACCTCAGTAATCAGGATCTTCTTTTCCTGCGGACTGAATCGTGGGTTCCTCTTCTGCTTCTCCTTGCCCTTCTCCTTCCACGAGGTCCCTGGCTGGGCCTTAGGGGGGTTTGTGGGGTTCTGGTTGGCCTCTGTAGTTGCTCCAGCTTCCTCCATGGTGCTTCTCCGTAGTTTTTTTTTTTTTATTTTTCCTGCTTTTATGGTGAATTTTCCCTCCTGACATGGGAATAGCAAGCCTGGCTCTGATTATCGCTGATGTTTTTATCGCTGTTGGGCCCATCACAACTTTTTCTCATTCGGGTTTCCTTTATTATCGGCGTCCTGGTAATTTTAACGCAGGGAGGAACACCCACTTTGCATCTCATTAGAGATGCAAAGATGGCGTTAGGAATTCAGGCGCTAAGGCAAGGTTTCATGCTATAGCGTGACCTTGCTAATATAGCGATAAAATTATCACCGCTTTTCGGCCGCAAAAGCGGCGATAATTTTATATCGCCGCCTTGTAGATATGTCCCATGGTTTGGGTATGGAGGGAACCATCTGAGTCCCAAAGTGCCTCACACCCACGGTTAATGGTCAGTGGCAAATGGCACTGACAACATGTAACTGGTGACTAGAAATGCCAGGTTCAAATTGATACGTTATTGATAAAGTGGTACACACAGACTATATAACAACAAAATAGGTTGTGAAATACATGTAACTGCCCCAGATGCGAGATTGGAGCAAGCATTTTTTCTGCATAAGTGGAAACGTGTGCAGTGGGACGAGAGTTTTGGAGAGAGATGACAATCTCCCTCTCTACTTTACGGTTTGAGCACTAACTGACTCCGAAGACTGTAGATTGATTTCTGGTATAGTAACAATTGGAAAAGGAGGCAAACTGACAACAAAATTAATTTCACTTGCACTATCACTTAGCAATAGATCGATGTACAGTCACAAATCACTTATTTTTCCTATGAAAGTCAATGAGCTCGAAAGTAGGTAGTAGCAGAGGCAGACCTCAAGCACGAAACTATGAGAATGAATAATGATTGTGGTCTAAATGTATTGACTGTGAACTGGCCATGAGACAGTCCACCACATTGACCTGTTATGTAAATTGGTAAAGAATAAATTGTGAAAATAAAGGTTAAAATTAAATTCATGGTCCGCTGGTGTGTGAACAATAAGATACCATCACAGACGCAATCTAACACTATACGTTGCAATGAATTCTTTGTAAGAGGCATGCATTTCACCTTTGCAAGATAATGGAAACGTTTAAGCTACTACTACTAATAATTACATTTGTTTCTGCACTCTCTGTACCTATTGGTATCTCTTTGTGTCACTGTTGTTATCTTTTTATCTAATGAACGAACACAAAGTTAGAACAAAAATAAAGTCGTTTATAAATTCTAGATTTGTATCCATTCCAAAGCGTAACCACAAATTAATGGTCCCAATGCTACATTAGCACTGGCGAGATGTACTCTGGGAAGTTACTCAAGTATCTGATTTCTCTTAGCATTAGTGCAAAGGTGCTTTGTGTGTGCACAACAGAGGTTCATTGGACAATATAGGCCTGATCACCACTAGTATGACGTAATATTGAAATGCAGAAAACGTGAGGGGGAGATTTACAAAAAAGTCACGCAATGTAGCGCAGCCCTGCACGAGGCTGCACGAGGCTGCGCTGCGTTGTGCGACAGGGAGGGGGCAGGAGAACGCCATCTCTTCAAAGAGATGGCTCTCTCCTCCTCTTTCCCTTGCGTCGGGACTGATTACAGCTGCTGTGCGCCATGCACACACCTTAGCGCCGCAGCTCTAGGGTGTGTGCATGAGTCCAGCATAGGTTTTGTACAGGAAGGGTACCCTTCCTGTACAAACTACTATGCTCGACACAAGGGAAAGCTTGTTCCACAATACAGCACGCATGGAATGTCGGAAAAGCATGGAGAAAAAAAAGCATTTCTCCCCTTAGCGCCTCCTTTGAAGGGGCGTTAACATTTTGGCGCAAAACCATGTTTACAAATATTTGTAAATATGGTTTTGCGTCAAAAGGCATGGGTGGTTGCATGAGAACGTCCATGTACCATCCATGTAATGCCCCTCTCGGCGCAATGTAACGCAAAGCAATGCTTCGCGCTGCTTTGCGCTACTTAAAGAGTGCTTTCCAGCGCAAAAGTTTTGAAAATCTCCCCCTATATGTTTTATCTAGATTTAGTTCTAATATGTAAATCACAAAAGAACGTAGTATCTTTGTGAGTCATATTTTTTCATCTATGGCATCTGTTAAACCATACTTTTTGTGAGTCACTCACAAACATTACTAACCAAGGGTTGCAACATGTACAAGTGCACTATAACTGTTATTTTAATGTTTTTTCTCCAGCGAGGGGAAGGCGGTAATTAGTCACAGATATTTCAATGATTCTAAACATATTAATAGATATAAATGTAAACGGAGGCAGTGAAGATTGTTGCTAACATGCAGGAGCGGTTGTTAAGCACCAGTCAGTTTTCATGTGAGTATGTAGATTTGTCAGAATATTGCTAGCAAAAATATTGTCTGCAAAAATATCATGCCCTAAATTTCGTTCATATAAATATCCTCCAATTGGGCGTATATTTTATATTTTTAACTCTAATGGGGCGCTACTGTTGTAAAAAAACCCGGGGGATATGTACAAGTAAGTGGTAGAGAGAGACAATAGCCTTCCTGGCTTAACCCCCCCTCTCCGCCTCTTCTGAAACACAAGGCTGCACCATATTTACAAGAATGTTGTGCAACCTTGCATCTCGCCCTGCAATGGCGCGAAGTTTAGCAACTTAGGGGGATATTTACAATGAAGGGGTGGAGCGTGTCATTAGCCTTCTGGGCTCAACAACATGCTCCGCCACTTCGGAAACGCAAGGTTGCACTATATTTACAAGAATGTTGTGCAACCTTGCATCTCGCCCTGCAATGGCGCGAAGTTTAGCAACTTAGGGGGATACATACAATGAAGTGGTGGAGCGTGTCATTAGCCTTCTGGGCTCAACAATATGCTCCGCCACTTTGGAAATGCAAGTCTACACCATATTTACAAGAATGTGATGCAGCCTTGCGTTTCCCCCTGCGATGGCGCTACGTTTAACAACCTAGCTCCAATGCAGGCACCCTTGCACCAGAGTGCAAGGGTGTCTGCGTGCAGGGGAGGATGGCTTATGTGTAGGAAGATGTCCCTTCCTGCACATAAACAATCCTAAAATGTCACTGTCACCTGTGCTGCTTCATGCAGCACACATGGAAGACACATGGAAGTCACAAAACGGCAACAGGGACCCATTCCTTACAAATGATCCACTCCCATCACTCTCATAGTGGGTCAAACACTACATTGCTTCTCAACTTAAAAAACTTTAAAACACACTCCAAAACATACCACAGCACGTTTTGGCAAACAGTGTCTAAGCACATGTATTTATGATAACCTCTTGATTTCTAAACCATAAAATCTATAATGCAATTGCCTGGTGCCAGGTTCTGATGAAGTTCATATCAGGGCGATTGCCTGTGTCCCTGCAGAGAGAGACACAGACCCACGCTGGTGTTGAAGGGTAGGAGGGGCGCTCTTGCTCCTTTCTACAATCTCTTGACAGCAAGCAAGACGTTCTGAGCCCTGTGGCATCTTGACTCAAATTCGTCCGCTCTCCAGCCAGCTTCTTCAGACTCTAGGAGTTCAAGGAGCACTTCTTGTGCCTTGATACTCTTTTTTTTAAAACATTCTGGTGTTGCAAAACCTCCTACATCTCCTTCTCAACGGACATTCTCAGGGTATCAGTCTTTGACCATCTCCTACTTGAATGCTGAATGCTGGATGTGCATGCCGAGTGCCTCGAACTACATTGGTTGTTGTTAGCCTGTCATTGTCGAAACACCCAATGTTCGTCCTGGATGCTAGGTACCCAATTGGGGTGATGGAGAATGCTCTCTCCGATGGTCCGTCATAGGTAAATATGGCCTGGTGCCACTCCGGTGGTGATGTGGAGGGTCTAGTGATACTCCCTCAAAAAGGATTGTAAGTAGGGCTCCCGGTTTTATGGTATTTATTTTTTTGCCATTTCCGTCTGTATTTATCCATATTTATTTTTTGGGCTTTTTTTCTGTATTTATCCATATTTATTTTTGCCACAAGCAAAAGGCGACGCTACAGCTAGTATTTTTCCACATTTATTTACACCATACTGCCCCACTGAGAGAAACTCGCACTGCCTTCAGCACAACTCAATTGTGCTGCGACTAAATTCAAATTATGCACTAGACAACAGTAAAATGCTGTCTGAAAAAAAATTAATAACACCCTGGAAAAAGCAAACACTCATAGGGAATGCAAGAATAAGCAAAGCATGTGAACTGTAATCAGAAAAAAACATGGTTACCTTAACGGTTTTAAACTCATTATTCAGAAATCAGTAAGTGATTTTGCCTGAAAAGTTCAAGACATGGCTACAGGACCAGGAAGGGACCCCTTTCAATGTCCATTGCTTATATCCTTTCAAAATGTATGCAGTTTGGTTTAAAAAAGACCACATCCCCAAACACAGAGCCACATTTTAAAAGCTAAAATAATTAAAAAGTTGAAAACGATCATATTAAACGTTTCCACTCTACCCATCAACCAGGTATTGCAGTCCCTTTAGGAATGGCGCACTTACCCACCCTGGGAAAACATTGTTGTTCAAAGAAAGAAGATAAAAAGAAAGTAGCGCTTTCACTGGCAAACTCTGTAAAGTGGCGCTAATGTGTGTGGGTGTAAATAACAGTCTGACCTGTCTGCTGTCCACTCTGTATTGCTTTATTTAGGTATTTAACTATTTTTTCTCTCCATTCCAAGGTTTTTCTTTTCAATAGAAAACGGTCAGAAAATGAGGACATTTACAGCCAAAGTGTTCAGCCTTTTTTGGATCAATTTCACAGGGGAACAAATAAAGAAAAGGAGAGGCCTCTTGAAATCAGCACGTAAGCAGGGGCGAGACAGAGACAGAAAGAGATGGAGGAATAAAGGGAGGAGAGCAGCCGCCAGAGGCCGATCAGGAGTAGTGGGCACGGTCCTTGCCATGAAGGAAAAGAGACAGCGTTTATTTTTTCTCCGTTCTCTGCCCTTCCCAGAACAGCTGAGCCTTCCTGCAGCATAACAAAAGGCAGAGGGCGGGTGGCCTCTGACTCCAGGCAGGTCAAGTGCAGGGCCATTAGGTAGCGCTTTCGCGTGCTAATGGCCCTGCAATAACAGAAGGGAGAGGGGAAATTCCTTTGCCCCTCGTCCCCCCACCCTTGTCCCCCGTGTCCACCCCACTCCAAAATCTGGGGGGGATATATCCCCCGCGTCCCCCACACTTCCTACGCCCATGCCCAGAAGGAAAGGAGAAGAGCATATGCAAAGGGGGCGGGAGGGGCAGGACTGGACATTTGAAACGCAAATGCACTTTGTTTTCTTACCTTTCAGAAGCATGGCGCGCAATGGCAGAGAGAGGGTGATGCAAGAGTTGTGCACTGGCCTGGCAGGTTGCTGGCAGTGCGTACCTCCCCGCCCCCACGTTTGTGGCAGCCCGGGCTGAAACAGCTTACACACAGCCGCCCCGAGCACTTCACAGGTCTTTAAAAGACCATTCGCTTGTTAGTGAGGCTTTGTTGGTTTTTCACCCCTTCTAGAGCCCCTGCATCGCCACTCCGACTATTGCTGGAAGAATTAGCACGTTACACAATACTGCCCTGTCAGCTGAAACCCAGAGGCATCGGGTTTTTGCTTGCAGGAATCGGGAGGCGGGAGACTAGCGCGGCAACATTTACTCGTATTTTACCGTTTATAAATATAAATACAGACAAAGGAAATATCGATTTCCGTCTGTATTTATATGTATAAATCCGTAAATACGGAAAACCGGGAGCCCTAATTGTAAGGTTCGGTCAATGGGCTGGTTTTAAAGGTGAGAAATCCTAATCACTTTATGTATTGTCTCATGAAACTTTCAACCTCACCGTTTGCTTCGGGCCAATAAGGTGTGACCTTTTGGTCTGGGATGTCCCAGGATTGTGGGGCATCAGCTACCTCTTGCCCTTGGAAGGGAGACCATGTGTTGGTCCATTGTTCCTTCAATATCTCAAGGGTGGCCATGATCTTCTCCATCTTTGGTATTAGATTATTATCTCACTCGTTGCAGTGGTGGTTACTATCTCTACTTCTGTTTTTTGTTTAGTGGTTTTCTATTATGATCAAAATGTACCTCCCATCTTGCAGGTTGGCAAAGCCCAGGCCTGCTCACTCCCAAGGGATTTAGGGTCCATCCTCAATGATGGGGGGATGGGAGGGTTAGGTTTGCCTGTAGTTTGGTAAGTGATGCAGTGCTTTCACTAGTTCGTCCAACCTGGTAAACCATACTTTCTGTCTAAACATTTTAATTTCTATCGCCTGATGACATGGGCCTGCTATATCACTTGTGTCATGAAGCTGTCAGGAATGACAAGCCTGTGGTCATGTAGAAGGCATCCTTCTCCTATTGCAACCAGCTCATAGCAAAGATTGGAGTGTGCCTATAGCAGCTTTTAGCCTCTGGTGTTCTTTGATCCCAATGGGACTTCATGACTTCCAACTAGACGGTTTCCAAAGTTGTGAGGGTCAATTTCAGGCCATCTTCGTGCTGTGTGGCAGCTGCAATGGCATCCAACGTCTTGGGTTGTCACTTGGCTTACTCCACCACATAACATACAACATCCTCTGTCTCCTGAGCTTTAGGTTCTGCGATGGGAGTCAGCTTGCAGGAATGCTGGGACAGATAATCCACCGGGTTGCCGGACCCTGGCTTGTATTCTCCCTTGAACCTGCAGTGGGAGAGTCCGCTTCTCTTTTTTGGGCGGTGGCTTTTAGGGTGACACTTCACTTGAAATCAGTGCACGAGGGTTTTGTGGTTAGTCTGCACCACAAAAGGGTGCCCATGCACATAGAGATGGAAATGACAGCATCCACAGTTAATTCCGATTGCTTCCCATTTAATTTGGGAGGGACTTATTTAGACAACAGGGCCCACTATACACAACCCTGTTTCTACAAAAAGTACTGCTCTTAATCAGCTGGTGCCCGCATCCATCAACAGTTTTGTGTTCTTGATGAAGTGACTGCAGTTATTTACCATCTGCAGGAAGCTGCTGAATTCTGAGGCTCATTATGAAGCTGGGACTGTTTTTACAACTCAGGCTTCCTCGAGTCCAGTGCTACTACCTTTGAAGGATGTGGTAGCCAAAAAGTGAATATGGTTCTTCAGAAATTCATATTTCTCTCTTTGAAGGGTCAGCCGATTGTCTCAATGTCTTTGCAGAAAACATTTCATTTGGGCATTGTGCTCTTCAACAGACTTTCACTGACATTGATGAGCCCCAGGAGATAAGCCAGAACCTCCTGCACCACATTCTTGTACACTTTTTTGCATTGGATATCACAAAGTTGAGACTCTTGTACCACCTAAGGCCTATGTGTGTTGAAAATATCATGATGTATCTCGATGCATAGTGTAATAAAATCTGGTGATAAACAGGCCAAAGGTTCATTTAAAAAAATGCTGTGCCTAATTCACCTATGATATCATCGAGCGTTAGGGTAAGGATAGCTCCCTGTTGATGGTTACATTCAGGAGTCTCATGTCCACACATATTCTCACTTTTTCTGGCTGGTTGGGTTTCTGGTGGAAACAATGGGGGACACCCAGGGCTTGAGCTCTGCTATTCTCAAGAACTACATTTTCCTCTGTGACATTAATTCCCATCTCAATGACCCAGACAATACCAACACCGCCAACCTCCTTGAAAAAATGAATGCCCTCGGCTTCACTCAATAAGTCACTGACCCCAAGCACATAGCAGGACACACACAACCTCATTTTAACAGCCAGATACAGAATCAAGTACAGCGATGCCACCAAACTCACCTGGGCAGACCACATCTTCGTCCATTTCACCATCATAAGTCCTCTTGGCACCACCAGTAACACTCACGAAGCTGGAACAAAGTGTCAGAAAACCAATGGTCTGACGCCCTCAACTCCTGCCACCCGGACACCCCAACCAGCCTATAACGGGCTGTCATTTACCTCTCCACTTGGATTAGCAATTGCAGTGACAGAGCCGCCCCCACCAAGCCTGCAAAAGCAGAGACCCTCCAGGCAGGCCAGCTGGTACATCGAGAACTAAGAACCACAAAGAGCGGCTGCAAACAACTTGAGAGGAGGTGGCACACCAGAAAGAACACCGCAGACCAAACTGCCTACAAACCGTCGCTCAATCAATATTACCAACTCCTAAAAAAGACAAAAAGGAGTGCCTTTGCCAACTATATCGAGGTTAGCACCAACCACAGTAAAGACCTCTTCAGAATCACCTGAGAGTTCGCTAACTCGCCAGCCTCTGAAAACATCGTCACCCACTCCCAGGAGCTCTGCAACACACTGGCGGACTTCTTCCACAACAAGATCTCCAACATCTACAAAAACATTGAGCCCCAACCTACCACTGCTGACATACTCAGCCACTTTGCTAACTTCCTGGGACCAGCTCACCATCAAAGCACCACCTCCATCATGAACTCTGTCAACTCAGGAGCACCAATGGACCCAAGGCCCCCACCACATTTTCAACCTTGGGAGTAAGACTATCAGCAAAGAACTCACAACCATCTTCAAAGCATCCATCCCCACGGTCACCTTCCCCAACAAATGGAAATATGCTGAGGTCAAGCCCCCCTCCAGAAACCGTCCACCGATCCTAGCAAACTCAAGAACTTCTATCCCAGTTCTCTGCTCCCTTCCCCGCCAAGGTCCTCGAAAAAGCCATCAACCGCCAACTGACAGAACACCTGAAAAAGAACAACCTTCTAGATATCTCCCAGTGTGAATTCCACACCCACACCCACAAGAGAACCGGAACCAATCTCATCAACACCACAGACGGCATCAGAGCCCTCCTTCACCGAGGGGAAACAGTGGCATTGATCCTCCTCAACCTCTTAGCAGCCTTCAAAACTGTATCCCACCACACCCTCATCAAGAGACTTCACCATGTCAGACTTAAAGGAAACTCCTCCATATGGGTCAACTCCTTTCTCACTGGAAGAACCCAGAGAATCTGCCTTCCTCCCTACACCTCAGAACACAAGAGCATCATCTCTGGTGTCCCTAAAGAAGCATCTCCCAGCCCCACCCTGTTCAACACCTACATCACCACCCTGGCCGACATCATCAAAACACATGGACTAAAAATCATCTCCTATGCCGACGACACCCAGCTCACCCTTTCCCGATCAGCAGAGCCCTTCACCACGAGGCCCAACTTCCACAGGTGTATGATGGACATGGCTGATTAGATGAAAGTCATGAAACACAACTGCCTGAAACTCAACACTGACAAAACAGAGGTACTGCTCTTTAGGAACAACACCTAACCATGGAAAACCTCTTGGTGGCTTCAGAACTAGGACCCTCACCCACACCTAAAGACCGGGATTGCAACCTCAGCAGCATCCTGGATAGCAAGCTCACCATGAAAAACCAGATTAAGGCAGTCTCCTCCGCTGCTGCCTTACTCTTCGCATTCTACTCAATATCCTCAGATGACTTCCGGCCAACACCAGATGTACCATCACCCAAGCCATGTTTACAAGCTGGCTGGACTACAGCAGTGTACTCTATGCAGGAATCAACTCACACCTCCTGAAGAGACAACAAACTATAAAAAAACTCTGTGGCCAGACTCATCCTCGACCTCCCCAAGCGGAATCACATCACCAGCCACCTCAGGAAGCTCCATTGGCTCGCCAATCAGAAGAGATTCCACTTCAAGATGCTGTATGTAACAACAATGGTCCAATCCGAGAGACCAACAAGAAAGGGGAGAAGGCTAAACCAATTACATTACCCAACTTTCAATTTATCAATAAAACCTCTTCTGCTCCGAGGAAGGAAGTAAAATATTGCTTCTATCAATACAGGAGTGCATATATAACAATATCAACTCTTGTCGCACACAAAACGGCAAATGCACACATATTTTTTATGAAAAACAACAGTATCAATACATTAGTTTCAGTTAGTTGCTCCAGAGGGAAAATGAGAGAAAAAAGGGGTGCTCAAAAAGAAGGAGAGCTGTGTCATTTTCAGTCGGAGAAGAACTTTGATAGTAGACAGAGAGCTTGGAGGAAATTGTGTAATGAAAATGTTTCTTTCTATGCTATAGTTGCACACAGATTTACTGTAAAAATTGGGAACTCAAGCAGCAACCTTTACCTGAGTCTTGCTGCTTGGCTATTTGATATAAGGACACTGATTAATTCCCCTGAAGATGAGAAGCCAGCTGGCCATGTCACCTATATCATTAATTCATCACATCACCCACTGAATGATTGAAATTTCTAGGTTGCTCCCCTTCCATTGAATCACCCAGTCTTGATAAAGACCCGCTGTTGAGGCTTATCATGTCAGGTCAGGAACGCCCACTTTGCATCTCATTAGAGATGCAAAGCTGGGCGTTAGAAATCCCCACGCTAAAGCAAGATTTCACGCGTTAGCATGACCTTGCTAATATAGCGATAAAATTATCGCCGCTTTTCGGCCGAAAACGGCCGCTAAAGCGGCGATAATTTTTTATCGCCTCGTTGTAAATATGCCCCCTAGTTTCTCATTCCTTTCGGTATTGTAATTCCATTCACTGACATTCTTTTTGAGCACCCCTTTTTTCTTTAATTTCTTTCAGTGACCAAGAGAAAATAATGTATTGATACTATGGTTTTTCATATAAAAAATGTGTGTATTTGCCATTTTAATTGTGACAAGAGTTGCTATTGTTATATAGGCATTGACAGAAGAAATATTTTATTCCCTTCCTCTGAACCGAAGAGGCTGTGATTGATAATTGAAAAGTTGTGTAAGCTAATTGGTTTAGACTTCTCCCCTTTCTTGCAGGTCTCTCTGATTGGACCATTGTTATTAAATATTGCAAGTTACCCAGGTCCTATGGCCAATTTTTGGGTCACACCATTGTTATGTAATGACTTCAAGATGCTGATTCACACCTACAATATCCTGCACAACCAAGGACTGGCATACATCAACCAATGACTGAACTTCCACCAACCCTCCAGACACCCGTTTTCCACCTCCTTTCACCTCGCTCACACCCTTCACATATAACGAAGCTACGATGGAGGTCGCTCCATCTCTTTCCTCACGACCAGTGTGTGGAATGGCCTCCCTCTTCACCTCTGGGCCCCAACTTTGCTGCTGGAATTCAGGAAAGGATTTAAGACCTGGCTTTTCAACCGAGCCTCCATAGCCCCATTAACAGTGCCTGGATACCCTAACAGGCGATTAACTGCGTGTTGGGCCTGACCCTTTTGCAGGGTTATTCTTAAGCTATTTGCCTTCTTCCTCCTATTTTTTCTGACTTGTTTTTGTTCATTCTAGGACTCTGGGCACTTTACCACTGCTAACCAGTGTTAAAGTGTATATTCTCACTGTCTAAATTGCATTGGTGATCTGTTTGCTCATGATAGGCATATTTGATTGCCTAGTAAAGTGCACCAAGTGTGCTCAGGGCCTGTAATCCAACACTACTAGTGAGTCTGCAGCACTGATTGTGCCACCCACATGAGTAGCTCTGCAAACATGTCTCAGGCCTGCCACTGCAGTGTCTGTGAGTGCAGCTTCAGACTGCCCTTTCGACTTGGCAAGTGCAACCACTTGCCTGGGCCAAACCTTCCCTTTTACTACACCCCTAAGGTAGGCCGAAAGCAGCCTCATGGGCAGGGTGTAGTGTATTTAAAAGGTATGACATGTACTGTTGTTGTTTTACATGTCCTGAAAGTGAATCACTGCTAATTCTGTTTTCAACCATTACAAGGACTATCTCTCCCATAGGGTATCATGGGGATTGCCTTCAAATATCTTTTAAGTGTAACCTGTCACTGGGAGCTGATAGAGATGGGGGTCTCTGAACTCACAATTTAAAAAATACAACATTTTGTGAAGTTGGTTTTTAAACTGCATGCTTGCCAATTGCACTTTTAGAAAGTGAACATGTTCTTGCTTAACCATTCTGTGCTTCTGCCTGTCTGTAGAATAAAAGTCTGGGTTAGGATAACAGTTGGGTTCTTGTGCATTAACTCTAGGCAGTCACAAAAAGGGAGCTTAGGTGTGCCTTGAATATCCTGATGTGCCACCACCAGGCTGATGGGCCTTCCTGAGCAAGAGTGATGGAAGGAGTTGTCACTGACACCTGAATAGGGCTGTGCCTGTCTTCACACAAAGCTATCTCTACCCCTGATCCAGCGGGTTACCAGCTAGAGATACTCACAATCCACATACTCACCTGGGCCCATAAACATTCATACATAAGCTAGTAAGTACCGCTGGGGTCAATTTATTGTGATAATACCTGCAAGATGAATTTCCTTACCAATTCTTACCAACCCTTCTGTCCGTATATATTTTCCTCTGGTCAATGGACCTAGTTGTTAGCATTGTAGGTGAAACGTCATTAAAAGAAAATACTTTAAATGACCACAAACTCCGGAGAGTTTTAAATGTTTATGTAGTAAATTTTCATGTGAACTAAAGAATACAAAGTACAACTCGAAATCCGTTTTCTCCAAGAAGGAAAATCAAATTAAGTCGGAAAACTTTAGACTAAATTATAATGATGACAGTACCTGAAAAGGGAGAAACAGAGAGAGCAGTACAATGACAAACTGCTCAGAATTGTAGTTACCTAGGATGGTGTGGAAACCAACCCCTTGGCCTAGGAGCTGGAATGGGTCCCCTGGGACAGGTCAGGAGACAAAAGGTTCAGGACAGGATTCAGGATAGGACAGGAGACCTCTTCTAGATCCGATGCCTGTTTTGCACCCCTCTCTGATACTCTCTTCCTCCTCAATTCTTCTGCGAACTTCTCCTAGCTCTTTACCTAATTCCCTCCTCGATTCTTCCGTGATGTTCTTCTAATTTAGCTTTCGCTCTCAGTTCTGAAGTTCGGTTCTGCTTTAGGATCTACTCAATTCTCTCACAGCATCTCGGTCTCTCAGCATCTCTGCATCTCGAGCTCGTCTCTATGTAACTAAACTACCTCAATTATACTCTTCTAATGTTAAACACCACCCCTAATTGTTTAAACTTTATGAAACTCTTAATTCTGATTGGACATGCAAGGGGGGATGATCATCACACCATGCTAAGTTTTAATATTTTCTAATGCTTATTCTTCGATGTTCCCGTCCCATCAATTTACTTTTCCGAAGCTTTATTTCCCACCCGTATTCACAAGCTAATCAATACAATGTATGCAATTTTGTGTAAAGTCCTTTCTGTTCACAGGACATCATGCTGGTTCCCAGAGTATGTTGCTGTTTTCTTTTGGATGGCATTCAAGGCTTTGCATCGCGGCTCCTGGGTTGTTATAACTGCGCATGTGAATTAGTCACATTGTGCACAAGCTTCAGTCCCACTCGGAGGCCCAAATACGAACTAATAGAGAGGTCAAATAAAAAGAATATTAAACTAAAAAATAAATGATTTCACTGTATACCACCTATCTCTACTCTACTCCCATTTACTTATAAAAATCTTTTGCATTAGCATTTTAGTAAAATTTCATGGTTTAATTTCAGCAAAGCATGCACGTTATCATGTAGGTTTCAAGCGGTCATATTGGAAACAACTGTGCAGCTTCAAAGATTTCCCTCTGAGCGATAGGCCGTCATACTGCGTAGATGCAGTAGACGCATGCGCAATACAGAATCCCGCGTCTCGCAGCCATCTTTAGTGTCCCTCGTGTTACTTTTTTTATTGTATTTTTATTTATTTTTAACGTTTTTATTAGTTATTGAGGGTTCAAGCCATCTGGCATCAGGCAAGTCACTCAGTTTACTTGTTAGTAAAACACATAGGCAAGCTGCCCCTAAATTTAAATGTACGAACTGTAGTGCAGATTAGTATTTACAAAACACAATTATTCCGGTGTTATGAGTTATTTGAGACGATTGCATCCAAGCAAGTTTCTTTTATACGAGTCCTTGCTCCATCACCCCTTGTGATGTGTCTACAGCCAAATCAGGGAAAGGAAGGGTCATGTGCACTACAAAGACTTTCCTTTGAAGTTTTCCTACTTCAAAGGCAGGAACGGGTATACGTGTTGGACCTCTGACACTCTAAAATCAGAACACTTCTGGACTAATGAATATTCTGCCAGCAAAAGAACTGGATGCTGTAGGAAGAACTGACTCTCTGCTTGTTGCTTTGTTGTGCTGGCCTGCTGATTGCTGCTTCTGTCCTGGGAGTGAAAGGACTTTATTTTGTTTTCTGTATCCAGCTTCCACGGTTCTCCAAGGGCTTGTGTTTCCTTTCCTAGTTATTATGAAGTCTCAGGGCCATCAAATACTTCACCTATCAGTGCTTGGGCTCTTCTGCTGAGAGTCCTGACTTGCCAAGTGGTGCTAAATCTAGTCCCTGGGCCCTTGGATGTGGAATCTGGTGAACTGAAGGAGAAAAGCTATGGAAAAACTCTTAGCGTCTGCTTTTATCAAGCCATCACTACAATCCTGGACGCAGAACTGCTGCCGCACCAGAGCACAGATCCCGATTGGCATATCAACCACGGTTTTCACCGCAGACCCCAGCATTCTGTCGCAATGCATCAGAAGAACCAC
Source organism: Triturus cristatus (assembly GCF_964204655.1). Taxonomy (NCBI): domain Eukaryota; kingdom Metazoa; phylum Chordata; class Amphibia; order Caudata; family Salamandridae; genus Triturus; species Triturus cristatus. Next base: position 140,879,739 of record NC_140582.1, on the reverse strand, counting down.
TACAGCATGAGTTTTGAGGCCCGCAATGCCGAAGTCCATGATGCAAAACTCCAACTCCAACGCTGCACCTATTGGATTTTCAACACATCGTCCCTGGGCGCTGATTTCTTCATCAATGTTGCTCAGCAGTAAGGAATCATGACCACATATCCGGATGCTGATGCATCACCTCCCCTGAAAGGAACTGACTTTTTACCTCCCCGGACAGTAAGAAACCGACGCAACACCTCCTCTGAGCAGCAGTAAGGAGCCAACGCATCACCTCCCCTGGCAGTAAGGAACTGAAACACCACCTTCCCTGGGAATAAGGAACTGACGCCGCAATTTGCTTTTCTGGAAACTTACCTTCCCTACATCTGCTTTATCTTTAAATTTTGAAGCATCTAAGGTACTTTTGTGCTAAAAGAGACACATCTATAGATGTAAATGGACTGAACTGATTTAACCTTTGAATAGTTATCTGTACGTGTGTGAATGTTGGATTTTTGTTGTTTTGTTTTTGTTTTATTCATATAGATATTGGTCATTTTTCTAAACTGGCGTGGAAGGCTGCATGACAGTGTCGCCGGGCAACATGTTGAAGTAACTGCTCTTTGTGTAGGACCCACTTTTGATTCTTCTGTTACCCTTTGCCTTCGAATAGGTCTTGAAACTCCAGCAGGAAATCATCCAACTGGCTAGTGTTCACTTATAGTTCAAAGTGCATAAGCTGGAGCTCTTCTGCCATCCGGCAACTCAGAAGCATTTCTGAGTCTTTATGGGTGATATGCATAGAGGCATCTCTTGTCTGATTATCATGAAAGATGTGAGTCATGAATCTTCCTTTAAGGAACAGTGGGGGCATTTACCCACACGCAGAGACTTTAACTTTTGCTGTGCTAAGTGTGATGGTCTTGGGTTTAACCTCTTGTAGGTCTCTCTCACCATGTTGTTCATTGAGGCCCTGCATTACTACTTGCTGTCAGCTGGATCATCCCCACTAGGATTCTGTATTTAGTCAAGGATCAGGTTGCAGTGTGCTAAGTCCCACTGCCAACACCGCATAAAGGAATTAATTTAGGTCATCATTGTCCATGTCTGGAGGGTCATCTGCCTCAGTATCTCTAGGAGTGGTGGCAATGTTACTCATAATCTTCAGTCCGGCAGCTGTAATTCTCACCTTTTGTTTCTGCAGGGAGGATATGCAAGCTCTGTAGCAAGTCTCAACTTCCTTCACTCACGATAGAAGCCCATCAATGTCAAAGCCTGGAATGGTGAAATGAGGAAAGAGGTGCAAACAAACGAAAAAAAGACACATTTCCAGGATTTTCAGGGATGGATAGGGATCTTCAGAATCTCAGAGGATGCCTCCATGAAAGACAAAAGGTATATGTGTAACTAAATATAACTAATCTATAGATGCAATCACAGTCTCCCCTATGCATTGGATTGTATTAACACTCAGGACATAATTACCTGTGAATTTACCCTCTTCTGCTAAATTGATAAGTCTTGGACGGGGAATTGAACACATTTTCTTTCTATGTAAAAGGATATTAGCATTAGGTATTTCATTAACCAAAAAGCAGGGCAAACTTTGAGAGAAGATATACCATGTACCAACCTCTCAAGTGAGATAACATAACAATCAGAAAAATCCCAAACAGAATAATCAGTCCAAAAGGAAAAAAACAAAAAATATATTTCCCAGCTGGATAGATTGTACAAGAAAAAAAGGAAAACAGGCAAAAACAACAAAAATAGGCTGTGAGTCAGAACAGGTCCACAGGGGTAAACATCCGGATGTTAATTGGATTCCTTACCGTCCTTATGACAATAGCAGCGAAGCCGACATCACCCGGCACAAGATAACAACAAGTCTTTTCCCCGCCCCACAGTAGGCCGCACATGACCCGGAAGTCACTCCTCCCGGAAGTGACAAAACACAAGGGCTTGACCAATCAGGCGGTGGCCCCAGAGGTCAAGAGAGGCAGAAAAAGCCGGAGGCGGGGGAAATCGACGCGCCCGCAGGAAAGACGCCGGATGCCACAGAAGAAGACGCCGAGAGGATTGAGGATGCCGCTCGCATATGGTGTGGTGACGGTTCAAATGAGATGCAGGATACAGCAGTGACCGCTGTTTTCTTTGGGTTTTTTTCCTTCTTCTTTTGAGTGCGTTTACTACCCCGGGGGAAACCATACCAGAGAGAGCAACAAGAGCTACAGGTCCATCTGACAACCTTACTGAAGGAGAGCCCCTGGGAAACTAGGTCGGAGGACAAGACTATGTTATATCCAAGGACTGGATTGTGTATTACTATTTTTACCTACAATTCATATCCTGCTTATTTTTCTTATTCACGGGTTATTGACTATCATCAATAAAACCCTGCAATATTCAACCTCTACGGCCTCCTCGCTTCTGTTTCTGACCGTCCGTCCAACATTTGGTGTCAGAAGTGGGATCGGAGGAAATGGAGGCCGTAGTTAAAAAAATGGCGGAGGGCCAGGACCGTCTTGAAAAAATCATGGCCAGGTTCTTAGAAACCGTGGAAAGTGAGAGAGAAGCGCTACACAAAACCCTTGCGGGACAAAGTCAAACCCAGAAATCCACCATAGGCAAACTTGCAGGGGCATTGGGACAACCCAGAGGTTTTACTGCCCCCCCCCCCCCAGTAGTCGTACAGAAGTATGTTACGGGAGAGGATCCTGACTTTTTTCTATCTAATTTTGAGAGACTTGCCCGTGCAGCGCTGTGGCCTGGAGGCAGGTGGGGACAATATCTAGGACCCCTTCTTTCTGGTGATCTCCAAGCTGCCTATCAGGCCGCCAATCCCCTTGGGACCACTCCTTATCCCGACATAAAAAAGTGTATACTAGAACGTATGGGCATTGATGATGAGACATATAGAATGCGGCTTCGCCAAATAAGAGAAGGACCACAGGAGAACCCAAGAGCCCTATGCTATCGCATAAAAGACACTGCTGACAGATGGTTAAAACCCTCAACCTCAACTAAGGAGGTTATACTTGAGAAAATCTACCTTGAACAATACCTTAGTTCTTTACATCTCCCTATTCAAAGATGGGTACGCCAACATACAGATTTGACACTAGAAAAAGCAGTAGAAGTGGCCGCCGCCTATTTTCAAGCCCAAGAACTTGAAGAACCAGAACCTTTTTGGACCTGGCGGCGCAGGGTACGCCTTAATCTCCTGGGTTCTCCTGCTTCAGCTAACAGAGACACGGCGACACTCTGTCGGCATAAAAGATCAGATTTTATTAGCTGCAGCTAGTACAGATGTCCTAGAAGTACACACGGTATGTTCTCAGGAGACTGCCACTTCACTCCGTGGCGCACAATCTTATATAGTACATAGGTAACATATACATTTACCAGAAACACACCCAATACATACATGAAGAACCAATAAGGAAGGTTTGGAAACAAAAACGTAGCCAATAGAAAAGGTTTAAAAATAAGGTATCGAGTAACTCGAAGAAGCCTCTCCTCCAACGGTGTTTGCCATCCCTCCCACAGGTTAGGGTATTAACATGTTTGTAACTGGTTTGCAGGTGGCGAGATACGTTCGTGTGTTTCGGAGGACAGTTGTGAAACAAGAGAATACAAGCGGAGGACAGCGAAGGCCAGAAGATAAGATAAAGTCAGGAGAGAATAGTGTGAACCTACAGATAGTTCAGACAGGGATTAGAGGACCCAGACAGGGATTAGTGTACTCGGCCAGTCTCTAACAACAGCTTCATAAACAGAGGGACAAGGCTATTTCGACACAATATTGCAGGAAAAGCAGAAAAGACTTCGATCGTCGTGCTGCCTGAGTGAGGGCAACAGAAAATGGCGGCAGTGCACAAAATGGCGGCTCAATGCGATCGTGATCGAAAATCGAATTTCCTCAGACCCTCCTTTTGCCAGAACTCAGGCAAGATACATAGACTCACGTCAATCTGAGTCAATGTCGATGGCCATGAGGTCATAAAGCTGTTGCTGTAACATCATTCTAATATTCTCTGTTCTTTGTGCCTTGGGTTTTGGGATGCACACAGTAGCACAAAGGTTGCAGATGGCGGGACCACAGTGCATACAAAGACAACAGGAGAATACGATGGCTAAAACCATACCAAGGAATGTTAGCACTTTCCAACCCCATTTGGACAGTAGTCCCAAAAACCATCCCAATAACGACCAATCGGTAAACGGCTATTAGTGCGCAGCTGTTTCTACGCATGCCATTACTTTGCAAGCGTTACTACGCATGCGATGTAGCAACGCACTGCCTTTAGTACGTGTGCTGTTACATCACATGCGTACTAACGCCGCATGCGTAGGGGGCAGGCGCCGCTCTTGGAGCTCGTCACGGCGTCCATTTGCACAAACAGGGAAGCCGGAAGGGAGAGAAGAAGGGAACCACACATGGAAAGAGGTAAGTGGGGCTGTGTAGGGTCGTACTTGTGTTAGTGTTGTGTAGAGTTGTGTGTTGTGTACTTGTGTTAGTGTAGGGATAGAGGCAGGGTCGTGCTGGGGTAGTGTTTTAGGGTTAAGGGTAGTGTTGTGGGGGTAGTGTATGGTTTTAGGGTTCAGGGAAGTAGGGGGTTGTGTGGGGTAGTGTTTGGGAGTAGTGAGAGGACTGGGGCTAGGGGCAGGGTTGTGCTGGGGGTAGAGTATTAGGTTTTAGGGTAGTATTTTAGTGTTAGTGTAGTATAGTTTACAGTTTAAGTGTTTGGTGTAGTGTCGGGGGTTGTGATGGGTAGTGAAGGAGTGTATGTAGCTGAGTAGGGGAAAGTGTATGTTAGTAAAGGGTGTACTGATTTAGGGTTTAGTGTAGTGGTGTTTCATTAGTGTAGGGTAGTGTAGTTTATAATTGTTTTAGTTTACTTCCCCACCCAAAACCCCTTATTTGCTTGCATCCCGCTCCAGGGGAATGGTACATTTTTGAAAAAAAAAATATTAAAATATTTATCGTATTGGAGTAATGGAAACATAATCATTTCTAAAAAAAAAAAATCTTATTTAGAAGTAGAAGCAGAGGCGAAGTAAAAGCATGCGAATTAAAAAAATGCGTAGTAACGACATATGCAAACTAAAAATTGCGTACTAACAGTATGCACACTAATGGTTTGCGAAGTAAGAACACCTATTCGACCAATCTCCTTCGTCCTGATGAATCGAGTCAGAGATTACATGTAATTTAGAGATGGCCTGGTATACTGTTGGAGCGTCATCAGGTATATAAATACAGCAACTCGATTTGATCAATTTACAGACTCCACCACGATCTGCAAGAATGACATCTAGGGCAACTCGGTTCTGTAAAGTCATAAGACGATCCGCCTATAGTTCCGCTGTAATATTACTTGAAGCTCCTACAGTGATGTCTATGGTAGTCTCTACGACACAAACCAGTTGCCTCATATTCCTGCTGTTTTCCATAGGACCCCAAAAAGGAAGAAATCCCTTAAGGAAGTCTCCTCCCTCTTGACCTGCTGTGTCTTTGGAATCAATAATTCCTCTGCCATATCTATTTTTATGAAAATTTGAAGAAGCAGTGTATGTAGGGGGAAGGAGAAAAGCTATATATCAAGTTCCAGAAAAACCAGTCGGCAACCACGTATAGGCTCTATCGTGACAGATGAAATACGTGCCCTGAGATGGCACTAATGGCGGCGAATTCTGAGAGGAGTGGATGTAAGTATGAGAACAAAAGCTTTTTCTTTGTTCGGGTTCAGTAGTTTGGCCATTGATTTGCAAACAGAAATGGCCTTGATGAGGTACAGTCCAAATCGGTGGAGATTTTCCTTGTTTAACTTTATCACTAAGGCTTGTGATATAATAGGTGACATTCCAATTAGTATACGCTTTTCTTTCATCAATAGAAATTTTACTATGTTTCATGATTTTAGCCATAGCTACCATTCCCTTTATCAATGAACTATGACTGAAATCTGGTCCACCAATATAAGAACTGATAGGTCGTTTAAATCGGCTTTGATAGGCGTTAGAGAAAATTACAAAATAAGCCCAAGCAGAACCTTCATAAGAGAATGGAAGGACTAAATATGGCATCCCTTTTTCTGTGGTATGAGGCATTAGTCCACACACCCAACAATCGGTTGTATTAATTACTAATTGGTGTTGGTGTAATAATTGAATAAACGAATTATTGTAGTATTCGATTCTTCTTACGAGTTCATGTTGAGGAAGTGTATGAAAGAGATGCGGAGAGATAGTAGAATAAGAAGGCACAGTAACAGAAGAAGGGACAACTTTTCGCTGCATAGCATAAACAATCCAACCTATACACGCCAATAGAATACACAATAATATGAAAACACATAAAGTTATACTACAACGATTGAATATTATTTTACAATGATTATTCTTCATTTTGCTCCTTTTCTCTCTTTCGCCTAATGTAGTTTCCATCTTCTAAGTGGACGCTCACGGCAATCTTCCTTAATCACTTGATCACGATTGTCTGCCGTCCTATGACACTGCAAGTCCTGCAGGCCTATTGCCACTACTCAGGTCACAACCAAGACTCCTACCGTGAACCTGCAACCAGGATAGAAACTACATAGAAGAGAGAATCTCAAGTTTTCTTCTTCAGTCTGGGTCTCAAATCGTAATGAGCCTTATCAGGTACAGTCTGATCCTGAAACATTGTTTGTGGGTTTGTGGTGTTCAAACGAAAATGTGATGGTACAGCTTCTTGGAGAATGTCGTCGTTTTCTCTTTCCGACAATGTTCCAGTCAAACGTGCATCACTAAAGGGGAAAAATCGGGGAACCTTCTCACTCTCAGAGTCACTGATCAAAGGGCAAAGGCAAAGGAACATTTTTGCAGTGTACGCCGTGAATCCAGTTTTTCTTTCCTTCAACCTTCACTGCGGTACGGGTTGTTAGGAGGACCCGACGGGGCTCCCTCCAGCGAGGCTCCAAATTCTTCGTCCTTTGAAAATTCTTCACACAAACCCAGTCACCTGGTCGGATGGAATGACCTGAGTCTGTGGAGGCCTCTGGCAAAGCGCTCTGAACCTGTTGATGGAGAACACGCAATTTAGTTGTGAGGTCATGCAAGTAATCAATCAACATTGGGTATGGCAAGTCTGAATACTTTTTAGGGCGAGGGACTCCCCATATATTAGCTGGGCGTCCAAAAACTACCTCATAAGGGCTAAGTCCCAAACGAGAATGCACAGCCGTTCTGGTAGATAAAAGAGCCAAAGGAAGTGCATCGGGCCAACTAAGGCCTGTACTAGCCTGTACTTTAGCAAGCTAGAGTTTGAGGGTGCCATTATAGCACTCCACTAGACCCGCTGATTGTGGATGGTTTGCCGCATGGAACTTTTGTCTAATACCAAGACCTGCACAAACTTTTTGCATGACTTGGCCCACAAATTCGCTCCCATTGTCACTCCAGACAATGCGCGGCAAACCGAATCTAGGGAAAAACTCTTTTAAAAGTACTTTGGCTGTAGATAAAGCAGTATTGTCTTTCAGGGGGTATGCCTCTATCCAACTGGAAAAGGCACATACCACCACTAGAACATATTTGAGATTGTTGCATCGTTCCATGTGAATGTAATCGATTTGCAACACCTCAAATGGATAGGTCGGAAGAGCAAAGTGACCTGCTGGAATTGGGGTTCCCTTTCCCGGATTGTACATTAGGCAAACAATGCAATGTTTCACTACATTGTCTGCACACTTCGGTATTCCTTCGTTTTGCCATACTGGAGCCAGAAGCTTGCATATTCCTTTCGCACTTAGGTGGGCTGGACCATGTGCCATAGTAACTACAGGTAGTACATAAGCGTCTGGTAACAGCCAACGTTGGTGCTCGGACAATTCCACCCAACATCCCATCTCATCTAACATTCCTGTACTTTCTTTCCACCTACTCAATTCTTTCTCTGTAGCCTCTTCTTGAATTGATTTCACACTTTCTACTGTATCTTCATACATTCCTCTTTCTCTGACCCAGTTTGCAGGGCCTGCAACATACTTACGACTTGTAGCATCTCTGGCTGTCTTTTTCGCTACCTCATATGCAAATGCATTCATGCGGCCAACATCGTCAGTAATCTTCCTGTGCGCACTACACTTCACAATTGCTATCTGGGTAGGCAAAGCAAGTGACTCAAGAAGATCAGTCACCAACAGATCATGTTGTATCTTAGTACCGTGGGAAGTAAGGAATCCCCTTTCTTTCCACAAACGTCCAAAATTGAACGCTACACCAAACGCATATTGACTGTTGGTGCACACGTTCACTCTTTTTCCTTCGGATAACACACACGCTCTGGTTAAGGCTATCAGTTCGGCTGCCTGGGCTGAGTTACGTTGAATGCGTGCTGTTTCCACGACTGTATGCAAGGTAGTAACAGCATAGGCTGAAGTTGTCTCTCCATTAGGAAGCTTAAAACAAGAACCATCTACCCATAGCGTTCCATCCGGATTCACTAATGGCGTATCTGTTAAGTCAATTCTACCTTTTGTTTCTTCCTCAGTACGAAAGAAACAATCATGTTGCTCCTGAACACCTTTCTCTTCTGGAAGAGGCAACAAGGTAGCTGGATTTAAAGTGTTACATCGTTTGATGTGCACGTGACTAGCCAAAAGTGTCAGCTCGTATCCAGTCAAACAAGCACTCATAAGATGCTGTGTTTTTGTTCTGTTTAGCAAAGTATCCACTGCATGTGGCACCATGACAACGAGAGTATTATCTAGCACCACTCAAGCAGACTGTCGAATAGAAATTGCTGCTGCTGCTGTCGCTTTAAGACAACTAGGCAATGCTTTAGCTACTGGATCTAACGTAGCCGAAAAATAGGCACATGGCCGCTGTTTATCTCCAAATCGCTGCGTTAAAACTGACAACGCACAACCTTCTTTTTCATGAACATAGAGTGTAAAAGGCTTACTGTAATCAGGAGTACCTAGTACAAGAGCAGAACACAGAGCACTACGTAAGTCAGTAAAGCTCCTCTGACACTCGTTAGTCCATGGAAGGGGCTGAGGCGTATCTTTGAAAGTGAGTGCCAACAAAGGCTTGGCCAACAGAGAGAAGTTAGGGATCCACTGCCTACAATAGGAAGTAATGCCCAGGAAGGCACGTACCTCTCTTTGTGTGGATGGCACAGACATTTGCGCAATAGCTTGGATACGTTCTGGGGTTAATCGTCTTCCCTCCTTTGACAAGAGATGACCCAAGTAGGTAACCTCTCGACGAACGTATTGTAGCTTAGAAGGCGAAACCTTATTGTTAAGATCGGATAAGTGTCACAACAATGCAACTGTCACATTCTTACATATATCCTCTGAATCAGCAGCGATTAACAAATCATCCATGCACTGAATGAGAGCAGCACCAGACGGCAAGGAAAAAGCATCAAGATGACATTTCAAAGTTTGGCTATAAATAGAGGGACTTTCACAATAGCCTTGAGGTGCGCGTTTGAACCGGAAGCTTCGGCCTCCAAGAGAGAAGCCAAAAATGCCCCTACTCTCTTCGGCAATGGGAATACTAAAGAAAGCATTTTTCAGATCGATAACAGAAAACAATACCGCTGTAGAAGGAATCATTGTCAACAGCGCAGTGATATCTGGGACAACAGGAAACTGTGGTACAACAATTTTGTTTACCTCCCGAAGATCAATTACAAAACGATAAACAGGAGGCTGAGAAGGATCAGTGCATTTAAGAACAGGGAGAATAGGGCTATTACCTATGTTACCTCTCGTTTCCTCAACCACATCTTTCCGAATCAAGTCATGAATGATTTCCAAAAGCGCTTTTTCACCTTCAGTGGAAATTTCATATTAAGGAACACGTGGCAATTCAGAATTGGGCTTGAGAGTGACAACATATGGTGGAATTTCAAGACAACCAACATCATTCGGACCCGTAGCCCAAAGCGTTGTAGGAAGAGAGAGCAATTCAGGAGGAAATTGATCTTTAGACAAATACATTGGAGAAGTCAGTTTCTGTCCTAAAGTGAGATATACACCAGTAGGAGAACAATATATTGTTGCATGCAGTCTTTTCAATAGATCCAAGGCCAATAGATGCTCGCCGCAACCATTCGTTAAGAGAAACGGAACTTCTAAATCATAAGGGCCAATTGAAATAGGCAATGGGCAAGAAACCGGATTACGAACTGGGGCGCCAGAAAAACCTACAGATACATTTGTTAAGCCAGACAAAGGTGCCCCAGGGAGTTTTGAATGAATGATAGAACTTCTCATCGCACCAGTATCTAAAAGAAATGGCTCTGAAACACCCATTACAGTGACATTAACATAATGTCCATTCTGATCTACTGGAATCGACACAAATCCCTTACTTTGTCCATGGCTGTCCTAGTTAGCATGAAGACTTTCATTTCCGTCTTCAATATAATAATCCTCATTGTAATACTGTGTAGACCGAGCGTTTTGCCGATCAAAATAGTTCACAGAACTAGAGGGAGGAAGGGAATGCTGTTCTTGGGTCAACATACCTCGACCTCTACCTTTGTTTACTGACTGGAGGCCAGCCGACCTCGTGGAGCAGATAGTGTCCCATTTCGCTGCAATAAAACCGGACAACTATTCTTGAAATGACCTTCCTCTCTACAATAGGCACATTGATTAGGACCTAGCAAAGGTCGCGGAATATATGGCTCAGGCTTTTGATACACCCTCTGAAACTGCGGAGGCTGTTGAAACTGGGGCTGAGCATAACGAGGTGGATAAGCCTGTTGCAAGAGAACCTTAGTTTTCAATTCTTTAGTCTTTTTCTCTTGCTTATCTTTTTCTTCTTTATCTCTATTTTCATAATATTGAGCAGTAGCCAATATCTGAGCTGAAGAAGAAACAGCCCATGAACTTTCGGAGTCTTTCAACTTATGCGACAGCTCGGGAAGTAAATTAAATACGAACTTATCTACAAATAACCGCTGTCCAACCTCCGTAGTCATGTCCTGACCACTGTGATCAATAAATGTCTCCTCAAAACGAGTGAAGAAATCGGAGACACTCTCATCTTTCTTCTGTTTACACTCTGCTAGTTTATCCCAGTTAACTCTCAAGGCAGGCATCATCGTTTTCATTAATGTAATAATCCTACCAGGGAGTTCTGAAATCAAAGCATCAGGCTTCGCACCACCCACTTGGTCTCTATCTGCGGCAATTATAGCATCCCAGTTTCCACCTAATTCTTGGGCATGATTCTCTTTACGAATCCTAGCCCATAACGCTTGTGGGACTACATTCCCCATCAACATATCGATATCTGCTAAATTCATGATGCAGGCTTCAACAGTTTGTGACAATTCTTTATAATAACCTGCAGGGTTTTTACGAGGATCCGGTAGATACTATTTAAGGGCTAAAACTTCAGATCTTTTCCAGGGGACATGTACCCATATTCGCTGAAAGTGAGCAGGAATAGCTGGATTACCACCTGCTGCTGGAACCTCTTCTCTCCATACCGGAGGAACCTCTCTCATTGGATAATTTTTCAGTGTCAACCTAACTGAAGGATCGGAATCTAGAAAAGTCTGTGAGGAAAATAAGGTTCTAAAGGAAACAAGTGTCTTTACAGCGTCCTCAACCTTAGAACCCACAATGAGTCCCTTATCAAAATCAGCCTGAATATCTAACAGACCCTGAGGAACCGAACCCAAGTCCATATCCTCCCAACCTTTAATAAGAGTATCACACATAGCATTGAAAACATATCTCTGCGTAGGCGCATTCCACTGTGAGAAGGTAGGCATAATGTCGGGTACACTATATCGAGGACCCTTCTCAATCCATTTGCGAGCAAGAGAGTCCAACCTTTCTCGTTCTTCGGAAGCTGGGAACTGACTACGAGACTGTCTTCGAGAAAGAGCCGGAGACACATTTAATGCCTCAAAGAAAGGTGATAGAAGACCAGAGACCGTTTCTGTAAGTCGTTTACGCATAGACGGAGAATTGGACATAAGAATAGGGGACAAGGTATTAGGCGAACTAACTAAAGAGGAATCAGTAATTACCGGAGGAGCGGAAGGCGTAGAAGATAAAGGTAAAGGAGTCGAAGGCAAAACTGGCAGAGGAGGCAATACTTGAGGGGGCAAATGTGGAAGAGCCGGAGCAGGCGGAGGCGCAACTGGCGGCTGAACAGGCTGTAACAACGGGGGTGCATTAGCACCTTGTACATAGGGCAGAGGCAATCTCAGTAGGTGAGACATTAAGGAATCCTCCTCTAAATCCTTTCTTTTATCAGAGGGGGAAGCTGGCAACATCGGATTGCAATTATCTATCGCCATACGATGCTGTCTCTCTGAAATTTCCATCGCATTATCAACTTCATTATCTTTAAGTTGCTGAGCAGCCTGTATAATTGTCATACCCTGTGCTTTCTTATCTCGTTTTTCTTGTTTAATTTTTCTCTGTGTGGCTTCCTTACGCCAAAGGCGGAAAGAGTCAAACATTGCCGGCCGGGCTTTTCTTTTGAATAAAATAGCTTCCAAATTATCTAGTATGTCAGGTTCAAAGCTACCATTTTCTGGCCATTTTAAAACACCATTATTCTTCGTGTATCGCATCCATGTCTCGTTAAAGCCAATGGGGCCCACACCATGTTTAGAATAGAGCTCATAAGTGGGAGTTCCAACCGAAGGAATCGGACAAGAGTCCTCCAGCCGGGAATCCCTATTACAACCAAAACAACAAAGTTTCTCAAACTTAGTCAGGCCAGGCATCTCGTGATTTCACTGGACTGTTCACAAACATCAAGGGGGTTAAGTACTTAACACAGCACAAGTGTACTTACCCCTCGGCTTCGGTTATTGCAATACCCGACTCAAAGAATCTAAGAACCTAAGAACCAAAGAACCAAAGAACCAAAGAACCAAAGAACCTAAGGACCAAAGAACCAAAGAACCAAATGTGGGAGCGACCCACCAATACTTAACTAAGATGTCTTCTTACACCAACAGAGGCCCCGTCTATCGTCTCGCTTTACCATACATCATCGAAAGAGGGCCAAGGCAGGGCGGCAGTCAGGGCAGCAGTCGTCAGTAGCCGTCAGGAAGGAGTAACCGCGCTGCAAAAGACCTTCGGACCACTTTCGACATACAGGGGTCGCTTGACGTGGCTCGCGATTCCTCCAGAATTTTCTTGCGGGGTTCCTCACGACCTTCAGGCAGAGCCACTACCTCTGAAGCCGCCCAACGTTGGTCGCCAGTTGAAGAACCAGAACCTTTTTGGTATGTTCTCAGGAGACTGCCACTTCATTCCGTGGCACACAATCTTATATAGTACATAGATAACATATACATTAACCAGAAACACACCCAATACATACATGAAGAACCAATAAGGAAGGATTGGAAACAAAAATGTAGCCAATTGAAAAGGTTTAAAAATAAGGTATCGACTAACTCGAAGAAGCCTCTCCTCCAACGGTGTTTGCCATCCCTCCCACAGGTTAGGGTATTAACATGTTTGTAACTGGTTTGCAGGTGGCGAGATACGTTAGTGTGTTTTCGAGGACAGTTGTGAAACAAGAGAATACAAGCGGAGGACAGCGAAGGCCAGAAGATATGATAAAGTCAGGAGAGAATAGTGTGAACCAACAGATAGTTAAGACAGGGATTAGAGGACCCAGACAGGGATTAGTGTACTCGGCCAGTCTCTAACACCAGCTTCGTAAACAGAGGCACAAGGCTATTTCAACACATTATTGCAGGAAAAGCAGAAAAGACTTCGATCGTCGTGCTGCCTGAGTGAGAGCAACACAAAATGGCGGCAGTGCACAAAATGGCGGCTCAATGCGATCGTGATCAAAAATCGAATTTCCTCAAACTGAAAAAGGGCAAAGAGGATAGTACCTGGAGACTATCCGTTAGTCATTCCGTAAGAAATCCTCGACCTCCTAATATATCCCGGAAGGCCGAGACTGTAACAGTAGTTCCCAATCCCATATTACCTGTACCTCGACCTCCCCCTCCTCTGGGACCTCAATGTTTCCATTGTGGCGCCTTCGGACATATGGCACGGATATGCCCCCAAAAAGAGGAGCCCATGGAAATTGGGTATGTGAGAACTCTGTATAGTCAGACAGGGAGAGACCCGTCTCCTTTTCAGAGACAAATCGCTGTCAATGGTGAACCCAGACAGGCATGCATAGATACAGGGAGTCGACAAACCTTGATGAGACCCCAAGTGATACCCGGAGGACCCCCACCTACCACTGAGGCTATTAATATCCAGTGCATTCATGGAGATTGTAAAACATATCCCATGGCCAATGTGGATATACAACACACACCCATCAAACAACCGGTAAATATGAAAGTAGGTCTTCTTCCCCACCTTCCAGAACCCGTGCTCCTAGGTACAGACTATCCCCACCTTCACAGTCTTCTACCTACTCAAAGGACAGAACAGATAGATTGGACAGAGGAGGCCCCGTTCTTCCATGAGATAGACCCCGGGTGGAAACAATGGAAGGACAGGAAAATCAAGCAACAAAGAAGAAAGGAAAAAAAGAATGAGAAACCCGTTCTTCTAACTCAGTCAGATAACCCTATATGGGGTCACGATCAAAACTTCCATACAGCACAGAGAGAAGATAACACCCTACAGGAAGCCTGGAGACAAGCAGCCGAACAAGAAGACCCACTGCAAGTAGGTCCCCAGTTTTTTAAAAAGCGGGGGCTGTTATACAGAAAGGGGGGAAGGTCAATGCCCGTCCAATTGTTGGTACCTCTTCCCTATAGGGAAGAAGTCCTCTTCTTAGCCCAAAGTCATTTACTTGGTGGTCATTTTGGGGGGGATAAAACAGAGAAGGCTATTTTGGAAAGGTTTTATTGGCCGGGTATATACCAACAGGTCAGGAAATATTGTCGTGAATGTGCAGTCTGCCAAAAAAACAGCCATCATATTCCACCCCGCGTACCCTTGAAACCTTTACCTGTTATTGATGTACCCTTTTCCAGGGTAGGAATGGACATCATAGGGCCCCTTTTACCCTCAGGTAACGGTTATCGCTATGTCTTTGTCATAGTTGATTATGCCACCAGGTTACCGGAAGCCATTCCCCTCAGACAACCCAATACAACACAGATAGCTAAAGCCATGATCAACATATTTTCACGTGTGGGATTTCCTAAGGAAATCGTCACCGATCAGGGCACCGCTTTCACCTCCAAAATGATGAAGCAAGTGTGTCAACAATTGAACATTAAGCAGATCCAAACAGCCGCCCATCACCCTAAAACAGACGGGCTGGTAGAATGTTACAATGCTACCCTAAAAACCACCCTTAGTAAATTGCTGAATCTAGAAGCCCGCAAGTGGGAGGACATGCTTCCGTTGGCTTTGTTTGCCATACGGTGTGTACAGCAAAAGAGTCTAGGTTATTCCCCATTTGAATTACTGTACGGAAGGCCACCACGTACCCTCATGGATATGGCCCGAGAAGAATGGGAAGAGGAGGCTGACACATCTAAACCTTTACTTGAGTATGTAACAAACCTTAAAACACATTTGAAACAAGTCCGGGAAATTGTAAGATCCAACCTGGAACAAGCCCAAGAGGCCCAAAAGACCCAGTACGATAAATTTACCAAGGAGCGGTCCCTCCAGATAGGAGACCCGGTCCTAATACTGCGCCCTACATCAGAACACAAACTCTTAAGTCAATGGCAGGGACCCTTTAAAGTGGTTGATAAGGTAACGCCTGTCACTTATAAAGTAGAAATGGGTCTTTCAGGGAGCCCCACGCAAATCTATCATATTAATCTATTAAAAAAAGGGGAAGGACCTAAGCCGGTACTAGCAGCTGACCCATCCTCCTCATTACTGGAACAAAACATTGACACAGACTTGGCTGACAACCACAGAGACAAGCTAAAAGACGCCCTACGACCAGTGCAAAACGTGTTTTCCCTAGTCCCCGGTAGAACTAACCTAGTAGAGCATGAGATCCACACTACACCTGGGAAGACTGTTCGTCTACGTACATACCGAATCCCTGAGGCTAGAAGAGAAGCCATAGAACAGGAAGTACTACAAATATTAAAGTTAGACATCATTGAACCTTCCAAAAGTGAGTGGAGTTCTCCTATAGTACTTGTGCCTAAGCCCAATGGGTCCATCCGCTTCTGTATCGATTTTAGAGAGGTAAACAAGTATCATAGTTTGATGCATATCCCCACCCTAGAGTCGATGAAATGATAGAGAGACTCTGGAAGGCACAATACATCAGCACCCTAGACCTCTGTAAGGGTTATTGTCAGATGCCCTCTAAAACCTCAGGACAGGGAAAAGACAGCCTTTTGTACCCCTACAGGCCTATACCACTTTAGGGTATTACCCTTCGGATTACACGGAACCCCAGCAACTTTTCAGAGGCTTATGAATACGATGCTGGAGAATCACAGACAATATGCAGCAGCGTACTTAGATGACATAATCATCCATAGCAATTCTTGGGAAGAGCACCTCCAACACCTAAAAGCTGTAGTCCAAACCTTAGGAAACGGAGGCTTGACCATCAATCCTACCAAAAGCAAGTTGGCTGCCAAATCTGTGAAGTACCTAGGCTTTCTCCTAGGGGAAGGATGTATAAAACCTCAGGAAGAAAAGGTAACAGCCATCTCACAGGTTCCCTACCCCAAAACCAAAAGAGAGCTTAGAGCTTTCCTAGGTCTTTTGGGGTATTTCCGGAGGTTCACCCCCCACTTATCCCAGATCGCTAGTCCTTTGACCGATCTATTGAAGAAAACCCTACCAACAGAGAAATATCTAAAAAATCCTTCTCCCGCGGAGCAGGCTTCATTCCAGGAACTAAAACGTCTCATCACCTCCCAACCCCTTCCTGTGAATCCTTATTACGAGAAACCTTTTATCCTACAGACGGATGCGTCTGACAACGGCATCGGGGCAGTTTTATCACAAACCGATGACCAACAACAAGAGAGACCTATTCTTTTTAGCAGCCGCAAACTATACCCTAGAGAAACCCAATATGCAGTAATCGAAAAAGAGGCACTAGCCATTAAATGGGCAGTAGAAGCGCTCCGTTATTATCTAGACGGTAGGAGATTCTTCCTTTATACAGACCATGCACCTCTTGAATGGCTATCCCAGAACAAAGGACATAACCCCAGAATCTTACGGTGGTTCCTGGCTCTTCAACCCTTCCAATATACCGTCCACCATAGGAAAGGTAAAGATCAAGCCAATGCAGACTTCCTTTCTAGGTATCCTCAAGATCCTTTTCTTGTTAACAAGAAAGATAGGGTAGGGGGATGTGAGTCGGAACAGGTCCACAGGGGTAAACATCCGGATGTTAATTGGATTCCTTACCGTCCGTATGATGATAGCAGCGAAGCCAACATCACCCGGCACAAGATAACAACAAGTCTTTTCCCCGCCCCACAGTACGCCGCACTTGACCCGGAAGTCACTCCTCCCGGAAGTGACAAAACACAAGGGCTTGACCAATCAGGCGGTGGCCCCAGAGGTCAAGAGAGGCAGAAAAATCCAGAGTCGGGGAAAATTGGCGCTTTCACCTCCAAAATGATGAAGCAAGTGTGTCAACAATTGAACATTAAGCAGATCCAAACAGCCGCCCATCACCCTAAAACAGACGGGCTGGTAGAATGTTACAATGCTACCCTAAAAACCACCCTTAGTAAATTGCTGAATCTAGAAGCCCGCAAGTGGGAGGACATGCTTCCGTTGGCTTTGTTTGCCATACGGTGTGTACAGCAAAAGAGTCTAGGTTATTCCCCATTTGAATTACTGTACGGAAGGCCACCACGTACCCTCATGGATATGGCCCGAGAAGAATGGGAAGAGGAGGCTGACACATCTAAACCTTTACTTGAGTATGTAACAAACCTTAAAACACATTTGAAACAAGTCCGGGAAATTGTAAGATCCAACCTGGAACAAGCCCAAGAGGCCCAAAAGACCCAGTACGATAAATTTACCAAGGAGCGGTCCCTCCAGATAGGAGACCCGGTCCTAATACTGCGCCCTACATCAGAACACAAACTCTTAAGTCAATGGCAGGGACCCTTTAAAGTGGTTGATAAGGTAACGCCTGTCACTTATAAAGTAGAAATGGGTCTTTCAGGGAGCCCCACGCAAATCTATCATATTAATCTATTAAAAAAAGGGGAAGGACCTAAGCCGGTACTAGCAGCTGACCCATCCTCCTCATTACTGGAACAAAACATTGACACAGACTTGGCTGACAACCACAGAGACAAGCTAAAAGACGCCCTACGACCAGTGCAAAACGTGTTTTCCCTAGTCCCCGGTAGAACTAACCTAGTAGAGCATGAGATCCACACTACACCTGGGAAGACTGTTCGTCTACGTACATACCGAATCCCTGAGGCTAGAAGAGAAGCCATAGAACAGGAAGTACTACAAATATTAAAGTTAGACATCATTGAACCTTCCAAAAGTGAGTGGAGTTCTCCTATAGTACTTGTGCCTAAGCCCAATGGGTCCATCCGCTTCTGTATCGATTTTAGAGAGGTAAACAAGTATCATAGTTTGATGCATATCCCCACCCTAGAGTCGATGAAATGATAGAGAGACTCTGGAAGGCACAATACATCAGCACCCTAGACCTCTGTAAGGGTTATTGTCAGATGCCCTCTAAAACCTCAGGACAGGGAAAAGACAGCCTTTTGTACCCCTACAGGCCTATACCACTTTAGGGTATTACCCTTCGGATTACACGGAACCCCAGCAACTTTTCAGAGGCTTATGAATACGATGCTGGAGAATCACAGACAATATGCAGCAGCGTACTTAGATGACATAATCATCCATAGCAATTCTTGGGAAGAGCACCTCCAACACCTAAAAGCTGTAGTCCAAACCTTAGGAAACGGAGGCTTGACCATCAATCCTACCAAAAGCAAGTTGGCTGCCAAATCTGTGAAGTACCTAGGCTTTCTCCTAGGGGAAGGATGTATAAAACCTCAGGAAGAAAAGGTAACAGCCATCTCACAGGTTCCCTACCCCAAAACCAAAAGAGAGCTTAGAGCTTTCCTAGGTCTTTTGGGGTATTTCCGGAGGTTCACCCCCCACTTATCCCAGATCGCTAGTCCTTTGACCGATCTATTGAAGAAAACCCTACCAACAGAGAAATATCTAAAAAATCCTTCTCCCGCGGAGCAGGCTTCATTCCAGGAACTAAAACGTCTCATCACCTCCCAACCCCTTCCTGTGAATCCTTATTACGAGAAACCTTTTATCCTACAGACGGATGCGTCTGACAACGGCATCGGGGCAGTTTTATCACAAACCGATGACCAACAACAAGAGAGACCTATTCTTTTTAGCAGCCGCAAACTATACCCTAGAGAAACCCAATATGCAGTAATCGAAAAAGAGGCACTAGCCATTAAATGGGCAGTAGAAGCGCTCCGTTATTATCTAGACGGTAGGAGATTCTTCCTTTATACAGACCATGCACCTCTTGAATGGCTATCCCAGAACAAAGGACATAACCCCAGAATCTTACGGTGGTTCCTGGCTCTTCAACCCTTCCAATATACCGTCCACCATAGGAAAGGTAAAGATCAAGCCAATGCAGACTTCCTTTCTAGGTATCCTCAAGATCCTTTTCTTGTTAACAAGAAAGATAGGGTAGGGGGATGTGAGTCGGAACAGGTCCACAGGGGTAAACATCCGGATGTTAATTGGATTCCTTACCGTCCGTATGATGATAGCAGCGAAGCCAACATCACCCGGCACAAGATAACAACAAGTCTTTTCCCCGCCCCACAGTACGCCGCACTTGACCCGGAAGTCACTCCTCCCGGAAGTGACAAAACAAAAGGGCTTGACCAATCAGGCGGTGGCCCCAGAGGTCAAGAGAGGCAGAAAAATCCAGAGTCGGGGAAAATTGGCGCGCCCGCAGGAAAGACGCCGGATACCACAGAAGAAGACGTCGAGAGGATTGAGGACGCCGCTCCCCATCGCGAGGACACCGAAGAGACGACACCCAAAGAACCGGATGGTCCCGATATCTGGACCGAAGATTGGTGGAGCCCGGGGGACACGCACGAGCCGCCACAACTCAGGAGAGTTGTGGCAGACAGCGGTACGTAACGGGTGCCTCGGGGATAGTGTGGGAGTGGGGTGGGAGGATTTTGGAGAGATCGTATTCCCCTGCTTATACCCCTTCCTCCACATGGCCAATAATTAAAGTGAGGGGAGTTTTAAAGAGCTACACGTCTCTGCAGCATATAAGGGCCACCCTGTTTAAACATAAATAGGGAACCCTCCCCTCCACGTCCGTTCCTTAAGTAACTCGCACATGGTGTGGTTACGGTTCAAATGAGGCGCAGGATACAGCAGTGACCACTGTTTTCTTTTGGGTTTTTTCCTTCTTCTTTTGAGTGCGTTTACTACCCCGGAGGAAACCATACCAGAGAGAGCAACAGGAGCTACAGGTCCATCTAACAACCTTACTGAAGGAGAGCCCCTGGGAAACTACGTTGGAGGACAAGTCTATGTTATATCCAAGGACTGGATTGTGTATTACTATTTTTACCTACAATTCATATCCTGCTTATTTTTCTTATTCACGGGTTATTGACTACATCAATAAAACCCTGCAATATTCAACCCCTACGGCCTCCTCGCTTCTGTTTCCGACCGTCCCTCCGACATAGGCTAGGCTAGAATAATTAATAGTATTAATAATTAGTTCCTTGACTTCAGGAAATAACTCATTATATTTGTGTTATCGCTCATAGCTTACATTTGTGCACAAAAGGAACCGGAATCTCCAGATGCCGTGGAGACACATTAGACACATTAGATAAGTAGAGCACTGTTATAAGAAGTGCAGCGCATATTACCAACTTTCTAGAATATGTGGATCCTTGAATTATCTGTTTCTTTCTTTTTTTCAGCGAGGCCAGCCGCGATGAAGATGAGTCTCGAGGAGCCAGGAAAACCACTGCAGTGCAGCCCGACACTGAACGCCGACATCGACCGAAGTAGTGACCCGGAAGCAAACAGGTGAGTAAAGGGCAGGGGCGGAAGAAACACACTTGTGCACTAGAACGTGAAGCGTTCTTTCTTTCCTGCTTGCCGTCTTTATTCCTGACTTGCTCCCCCCGTCTGCATACACGGTCGGGCACAGAGCAAGCCTGATAGCCAACTTAGGGGAGATTTACTAAGCTTTTGCACAGTGTTTGTGTCACAAAAGTGACACCAAATGATGCAAAATCTTTTTTTTGTAATTTACTTTCCAGCGCTAAACTTGTTTAGGGCTGGAAATAGCGTAAAAGTAATGCGAAGCAGCGCATTGCACTACTTCGCGTTACTTTGCGACATGGGGGCGTACCAAGGGGGGTGCATGGGAGTTCTCATGCAACAACCCAAATTTTCTCACGCTAAACCCAATTTACTGAAAACAGTAGATTGGGTTTAGCGTGAGAAAACTGCATCCTTTTCAATTAGGTGCAAGGAAGGAGAAAAGGAAAAATGCTTTCATTTCTCCTTCCTCTTCTGACTTTGCATGCGTGCTGCACTGTGCAGCACGCATACAAAATGGGAAAGCCTTCCCTTATGTCGAGCATAGTATTTTTTACAGGAAGGGTACCCTTCCGGTACAAAACCTAGGCTTGACTCATGCACACACCCTAGCGCTGCGGCACTAAGGTGTGTGCATGGTGCACGGCAGCTGTAATCAATGTAAGGGAAAGGGGAGTAGATAGCCATATCTTTGAAGATATGGCGCTCTCCTGCTCCCTCCTAGGGGCATAACACAGGCCACCACATCCCCCGCAGTGCGGGGGGGCCCCGAGCTGCAGGGAGCCCCTTCAGCACTGTACTCACGCTGGAGAGCTCCACATTAAATCTGGAGCGGGGGGCCCCTCTGTGTACCTTCAGGGGGGCCCCTTCAACTTTCGTTACACCACTGCTCCCGCCCTGTCGCGCAATGCAGCGCAGCCTCGTGGGGGAGCTGCCCTGTGTTGCACGACTTTTTTGTAAATCTCCCCCTTGGATTTCTGACTGAAGCTGCATACTTTTGCGAAATGGTTTGGTTTCTTGCAAACTGCGCACATCATGCTGTGTTCCAGATACTCTGTTGGGTGATGAGGTAGGCCACCACAGAAACCAATGAGCCTTTCTATGGAGGTTTAAGTTCCCCTCTTGTGGATGACTTGGTGGTTGTGACCAGGTGTATGGGTTCTGCTTTGATGAGCTTCTGAAGAGCCACTTACAAATGTGACGCCCTGGCCCTCCATAGTTCTTTGGAGTGGCCTAATTTGAGGATACCATTGAGTGGCATATCACCAAGAGGTTTAGCTAGTGTGCACTGGTAGCCAGTACTGTGATGCTGCGGTTGCCATCTGGGCTCTATGGGAGGGTTGAAATTCTCTTTCGTCCTTGGTGATGACTGGTTACTGTGGCACCCTGGAGTGGTGCATAGTGAATATTCTGGGGTAAATAATCATCTTCCACCTTAAGGTTAGAGCGCTGTGGCACAAAGCAGAATGCAGGTCAACTGATAATGAGATGACTGGCACCCTCTGGTGGGCTTATATGGTCCTTTACGCCCCATCAGGGGGAGGGGAGGTACATAGGTCCAGGACCACGTGGCACAGTGCGATGTGCAGGATGCCCAGCAGGAAGCAGATACGCTGTCAAAGCAGCCACAGGGCACTGTACAGGCCACAGCTGAAAGGCATAGTGTATTTGGCGCCAACCAGTTGGCTCAGGCAGTATCACTTACAGGGACAGACTGGGAATACAAACCAGCCCAGGCAATTATGCCGGACGGGCCCGTGGTTGGGGTGGGGAGCAGGAGGTGTTCTAGTGAGATGCAGTGCTGCTTCGCCTTTAGCACTGCTGTCACTTTTGTTACAGGGGGCCGATATTGCAGCACTGCTTCAGAACAAGCCCTCAGTAACAAAACCGGACCCCACCCCTTGAAAACTGGCCTCCATCCTTACGCCCCACCGGGAAAACGCCTGGTGCCCACTACACCCAGTCCGGCCCTGGTTGCTTTGCTGGCGGAGCTGGGATGATAGATTTGTGGATGTCGTACTGCCCTCATCACCAGTGTTGTGCTGCACATTGCAGGCCCAGGCAGACACACAGGGGCATATGTACAAGGAGTTAACGCTGCCTTAGAGGCACTTTTCTGACAGTTTTACGGCGATATTTAAATCACCATATCTACAAGCTGTTGCTAACCTCTGTTAGCTGCAGTTTTCAGGCGAAAACGTTCATGGAAAAGATCGCCATTTCTGTTAGCTATAATGACATGGAAGGGAGGCGTTTACGTGCAAAAATGGCCGCTAACCCTACTTTCTGATATGTACAAGGGAATCCTTGAAGGTAGGAGGACCCAAAAAAACTGCCTCTAACTACAGTTAGAGGCAGTTTTTTAAGACCAGGAAATAGCTGGTCTTAAAAATGGAGACAACACCTTGGGCCTCATTTCAGCAAGTTTTGGTGCTAGACAGTGCTGCAAGCAATGTTGCTGCGCTGCCGTGCCCTGCCCTGCAACAAAACTACAGGGCAGGAATGTGCATCATCAATCAGATAGTGCGCATTCCTGGGCCTCAGTAACAGAAAGTGTTGCAGCTCTGCGACAAGACAGCGTTGCATCACTTTTCACTACGTCTTTCTTGCGACCCCACGGATGCGCTGTATTCACTTGAAAGCTCTCCATTACGCAGGTAATTACAGATGCGTCTTGAATCCTGACTTATCTGTCTGCGCCAAAGTCACACATTGTTGCAGTCAGGTCACAAGCATGACGCAACTCCAGCACTGCATGGGGCCAGCCTATCCCTGTGGCACTACGTCACCCTTACGCCTGCCATAAGGCAGGTGTAAGGTACTGGCGCAGTGCCATCCTACAATTGTAGCAGTGAAATCTGAGGGATTTCACTGTGCCACACCTATGAGGCCTTGTCGCGTGGGAACGCACACCCTGTGTACGCCATACCTGATGCAGGTATGATGTGGCACAGGGCTTCACAAGGTCACGCATATGTCTACATGCGTCACTTTGCAAATACGGCACAACGTGGTGCTAGTTTTGCCTGGTCCATTCTTGAGGGGTGCCAGGGTGTCGGTGCAGTTGGAGATCTATTGGTGGCCGTTGCGCTCTCTTGTGTCATCGTCTGTAAGCGTTGGCGAGTGGTGGTGCTGAGGAAGGTGATGGGATGTTCTTCAGGGGCCTTGATCCAGCTGCGATGGGGGCGATGATGGCAGTGGTGTACGGTGGGCATGGTGAAGATGTGATGTATACAATGATGATCGGTCCAGGATAGTCCGGTGGTGTGGCTGTAGTTGAAGATCCCGCTGGTGGAGGAGACCTGCTTGACCATGTTTCATGCTATGTGGCTTGCTGGGGTGACTAGCTGCTTGAGGCGGATGTTAGGGAGATTCCCCAGGAGGGGGTGGTGTTCTGGTCACTGGGGTTGTCCAGGTGGAACTTGAGTTCACCGAGAAGGATGTCGTCGGTGGATGGGAGAGTCTGGGGTGCAATGAGTTCTACAATGGTATCGGAGAATGGGGGTCCATGGCCCGGGGGGCCTGCAGATGAGGGTGCCGCATTGAATGGGGTTGGGGGTGGTCCTTGCCGGTGATTTAGTAGCCGTCAGTGATGGCAATGGCGATGTCTGGTCTGGAGCAGAGGTTGGACCTGGCAGGCGATGTGGCGTCCAGGGTTGATGGCGAGGAGGGTGCTGGCATCATAGTGGTGAACTGTCCGAGAGGAAGGGACCTTAGTGCTGAGCGCGTTCCAGGGGGAGACAGACGCAGACGGGCTTGCCTATGGCTTGCCTTTGGCATGGGAGAAGTCCATTACAACACAGGTATTACATTGCAATTCCTTTACAACCCAACTACAACAATGCAGGTGCGTTTGTATCGCATTTCAATACAAGGCATTGTGAGGTCAGTAATGGGATATTTTTAAGTTTTAGGGTGGATATGGGTTTTGTGTGTCGGAGATTAAATTTGGGGTGTATTATGGGGTACAATTCGAAATTTGGGGTGTGTTTTGGGGTTATTTATTAAAATTGGGGTGTGCATTTGGGTCAAATATGATTTTTATGGTGTGATTTGGGGGATTAAAGATGAATTTTTGGGTTCAGGCTTTGCTTTGGGTTGCAATGGTTAGTTTCCGGGTTGCACTCACTGAAGGGAGAATAGTAATATTTACATCTCCGCTATCTAACACCTTCCCTACTGTTGCAATATGCCTAGTATTCGTATGCCTTGTAATGGAATGTGATGTAATGGTATGCGTCGTGACTTAATATATACCTTTGGCACACCAGTGGTACGCCCTCTGCGCATGGCCCCACAGCGGCCACCATTGAGAATTGCTGCTGGGTGGACTAGACAGCTGGGAGGTGGGAAACGCCGTAAAGGATACTGGATGGGGCGTGGACGGGGGAGGTGGAGCGGGTGTTGTAAATATTTAAATGAGAGAAATCTTACCTCGAGGCCAGGTCCTGTGTCTTTGTTGCTCCTGTTCTCCTGAGTCTGCTTCCAGGAACAAGAAGTAGGCTGCCAGGCTCCCTCCCCTAAGCCAATCACAACGCTGCAATGCGGCATTGAGATTGGTCATTGGCGCCGGACAAGACGTTCAGCCCGGGGCTGGAGGGGTGGGCATGTTCTTCATGCAAGTTGTAATGCAGCCTGCATTGTAAACAGGTTAGTGCACATGACTTCTTTGGGTGGCCTGAGTGGGCCAAACAAACAGTCATTGCACACTTGAGTGGGCATGCCACTCCGCCCCTGCCCTGCTCCGTGAGTGGAGCAGCCCTAAGCAAAGGAAACATAGCACGATTACATCATGTGGTAATTTTTCCTCTTCTTTCACTGCTTGAAAGCAGTGGGGAGACACTCTTCTGCCATAGATGAGCCACCACTGGGGGTATGTCATCTACTGGTGCTAGGCCTGGGTGACTCGACTCCCGGGCCTCTTCCGCTATGCGTCCCACCTTCTCCTTACCTGGACATTGACACTGTGGCGCAACCTCCCGATGCAGTTGATGCAACAGGGCCCCCTTAGGTGTAAAGTTGCGGCGCTCCAGCCACACAAATTCAGCGCAGCTCAGTGGCCTCACCTCCCACAGCGTCCAGCCAGCACAACATTATCCGGCCAGTGATGAAGAGAGGCGCCACCCACCATTGGTAATCCCCTCCTTGCACCCAGGTGTAGTGGTGGATCGTAGTATGCGATGCAGACCTCCCTATGTTGGTGCACAGGAGCGCCTCTACTATTCACAGCTCCAAGGGGCTCAAGGCAGTCTTCTCACGCAGGTCAGCAACGTGTCTCCATGCGACCTGCCAGACTTCACCACCAGGTATGAGCGGTCGCTGCTCCTCAATGCCTGCCGCCACAGCTCATCGACTCCACAGCTCCTCCGCATCCCACTCCAGGCTCCAGACGCAGGTCCAGCGAGACATCCCGGCTGGCGTCGGCTTTGTTGAAGACGTGGTGTGGGCACGGGTCAGTTGGTGATCCGGAGTGGATGGTGTTCATCGTGCGGGTGGTGTTTTCGGTGCTGATCGGGGTCCAGTTGCAGAGGGTGGTCATGGCGGGCGCTGGTTCGGTGGCAGGGTGCGTGGTCTGTGCGTCGAAGCTGTTGTGTATGTCGGTGATCTTGCGGTGGAAGTACGAGGCGAGTGAGTTGCAGAGGTCTTGCGAGGGAGTGATGTCGTTGTTTCCGGCGCTGGGGTTGGAGAACTCTTTGACGATGCTGAAGAGTTCCTTGCTGTCGTGGGTGTTGTTGTCCAGTCGTTCTTTGAGTGCCGTCTTCTTAGTGGCGCGGATCAGCTGATGGTGTTTGCGGATGGCGTGCTTGAGGGCGGTCCTGTTGTCTGTGGTGTGGTCGAGCCGCCAGGCTTTCTCGAGGATGCGGCAGTTCTTCTTGGATTCCTTGAGTTCGTTGGTGAACCAGGGGTTTTTCTTGCTGTCGGATCTGCTGGGAGGGTTCTTTAGTGGTGCGAGGTCATCGGCGCAGGCGGTCAGCCACTTGGTGAGGTTGCTGGCTGCTTCGTTGGGGTCCGTTGTGCTGGTCGGAGTGTTCTGGCTGAGGGAGGTGGTGAGCTGCTCGGAGGTGATCTTGCTCCAGCTTCGGCGGGGAACCTGTTGCGGGTGGTGGTGGGTCGTAGTTCTTCTGAAGCTGAAGTGGACGCAGCTGTGGTCGGTCCAGTGGAGTCCGGTGGCGTGGCTGAAGGAGATATGCTTGCTGGATGAGAAGACGGGGTCAAGCGTGTGGCCGGCGTAGTGGGTGGGGGTGTTCACCAGTTGCTTGAGGCCGAGGTTGGCGAGGTTGTCCAGCAGGGCGGTGGTGTTTCTGTCGTTGTTGTTCTCCAGGTGAAAGTTGAGGTCCCCTAGGAGGATGTAGTCGGCGGAGGGAAGGGCGTGTGGGCTGATGAAGTCTGCGATGTCTTCGCTGAATTGTGTGCGTGGTCCCGGTGGTCTGTAGATGAGGGTGCCTCCGAGGGTGGTCTTGGGGTCAGTGTGTATCTGGAAGTGCAGGTGTTCGGCGGCGGTGAAGGTTTCGTCGGAGTTAGTCGAGATGCGGATGGTGTTCTTGTGTACGATGGCGACGCCTCCTCCTGTCTGGTTGACGCGGTCCCTCCGGGTGATCTTGTAGCCGTCCGGGATGGCTATGGCGATGTTGGGCGCTGAGGAGGCGTTCATCCAGGTTTCGGTGAGGAAGGCGACGTCAGGTGCGGTCGCGTCGAGCAGGTCCCAGAGTTCCACGGCGTGCCTGTGGACGGAGCGGGTGTTGAGAAGGATGCATTTCAGGTGGTTGCTGTTGGTGTTGGACTCGGTGGGAGTGGTACAGGTCCGGTAGCAGGTGAATCGGCAGGCTCTGCAGGCGAAGGGTCCGTGGGTGCGCCTCGGGGTGGCGCGGTAGCAGGCAGGGTTCCGGCTGGCATTGAGTGCATGGAGGGTTGCGGCGTCGTAGGTCTGTCGTGTAGTCTTTCCTCGGTGGTGGGGTCCAGGGGTCCTGGCGCTGGGCACGGTCCAGGCGCGGACGGGCACAGACGGGCTTGCCTTTGGCGCGCCTTAGGCGCGCCCGCTGCGCGTGACCGCTGCGCGTGCGGGGAGGCTTCATAAGAAGGG
The DNA here is from genome assembly GCF_964204655.1 of Triturus cristatus. Lineage (NCBI taxonomy): Eukaryota > Metazoa > Chordata > Amphibia > Caudata > Salamandridae > Triturus > Triturus cristatus. Next base: position 140,851,608 of record NC_140582.1, on the reverse strand, counting down.
AGCCGGTAGGGAGGGTCCGCTGGGTGGCGGGAGCGGGGTGTCCAATCGGCTGGCGGGGGGCGGGGCCGCAGGGAAGGCAGCGGCGTGAAAAGCGGGGACACGAGTGCGGGCGGCTCAGCGGCGGCTGGGTCCCCTGCGGCGGTAGAAATGCAGGAGGCAGAGGCGGAAGGTCACTGGAGGCAGGAACGAGCAGCAGGAGGAGCGTGGGGGCGGCCTGGCCTAGAAAGGCACAATGGTCGCTCCTGAACGCAGAGCAGAGTCCCATTAAGAAGGGAGCCGGTAGGGAGGGTCCGCTGGGTGGTGGGAGCGGGGTGCCCAATCGGCTGGCGGGGGGCGGGGCCGCAGGGAAGGCAGCGGCGGGAAAAGCGGGGACACGAGTGCGGGCGGCTCAGCGGCGGCTGGGTCGCCTGCAGCGGTAGAAATGCAGGAGGCAGCGGCGGAAGGTCACAGGAGGCAGGAACGAGCAGCATCATTCGTTTGCTCATCACACCACCCCTGTTTGGACCCATCCATATGCAAATCAGTCTTGACCCTGTTCCTTGTGGGAACAGTCCAGCACGAACTGCCAAGCCAGGTGCTCCCTAGACCGGAAACAAGCATCCTGGGACCGGTTTTAAGGCATCACCCTTCAATAGCCAGGCTAGCTTGAATCCAGTGGAGTAGTGAGTACAGGACCCACGTCCGGGCATATCCTTACCACCTAGGGCGACATATGCAAAAGAAACAATTGATGGAGGAAATGTTGGTCAATGCAAACATTCACCCCCAGTCACGCGGATCTGGGTTAAATCCATCATTCTTTTGCTCACCACACCACCCCTGTTTGGACCCAGCCATATGCAAATCAGTCTTGACCCTGTTCCTTGTGGAAACAGTCCAGCCCGAACTGCCAAGCCAGGTCCTCCCTAGACCAGAAAAAAGCATCCTGGGATCGGTTTCAGGGCATCACCCTTCATCAGCCAAGCTAACTTGAATCCAGTGGTGTAGTGAGCAAAGGACCCACGTCTTGGCATACCTTTCCCACTTAGAGCGACATATGCCAAATAAACAATTGATGGACGGAGTGTTGGACGATGCAAACATTCACCCCCAGTCACAAGGATCTGGGTTAAATCCATCATTCTTTTGTCAGCACGCCACCCCAGTTTGGACCCAGCCATATGCAAATCAGTCTTGACCCTGTTTCTTGTGGAAACAGTCCAGCCCGAACTGCCAAGCCAGGTCCTCCCTGGACTGGAAACAAGCATCCTGGGACTGGTTTCAGGGCATCACCCTTCATCAGCCAGTCTAGCTTGAATCCAGTGGTGTAGTGAGCACAGGACCCACATCTGGGCATACCCTTCCCACTTAGGAAGACATATGCAAAAGAAACAATTGATGGACGGAATGGTGAACAATGCAAACATTCACCCCCAGTCACAAGGATCTGGGTTAAACCCATCATTCTTTTTCGCACCTCACCACCCCTGTTTGGACCCAGCCATAAGCAAATCAGTCTTGACCCTGTTCCTTGTGGGAACAGTCCAGCCGAACTACCAAGTTAGGTTCTCCCTGGACCAGAAATAAGCATCCTGGGACCAGTTTCAGGGCATCACCCTTCATCAGCCAGGCTAGCTTGAATCCAGTGGTGTAGAAAGCACAGGACCAAAGTCCAAGCATACCCTTCCCACTTAGGGCGACATATGCAAAAGAAACAATTGATGGAGGAAACGTTGGACAATGCAAACAGTGCCCCCAGTCACAAGGATCTGGGTTAAAACCATCATTCTTTTGCTCAGCACCCCAGTTTGGATCCAGCCATATGCAAATCAGTCTTGACCCTGTTCCTTGTGGGAACAGTCCAGCACAAACTGCCAAACCAGGTGCTCCCTGGACCAGAAACAAGCATACTGGGACTGGTTTTAGGGCATCACCCTTCATCAGCCAGACTAGCTTGAATCCAGTGGTGTAATGAGCACAGGACCCACATCTGGGCATACCTTTCCCACTTAGGGTTATATATGCAAAAGAAACAATTGATGGACGGAATGTTGGACGATGCAAACATTCACCCACAGTCACAAGGATCTGGGTTAAATCCATCATTCTTTTGCTCACCACACACCCCCCAGTTTGGTCCCAGCCATTTGCAAATCAGTCATGACCCTGTTCCTTGTGGGAACAGTCCAGCCCGAACTTCAAAGCCAGGTCCTCCTTGGACCAGAAACAAGCATCCTGGGATCGGTTTCAGGGCATCACTCTTCATCAGCCAAGCTAACTTGAATCCAGTGGTGTAGTGAACACGGGACCCACGTTTGGGCATACCCTTCCCACTTAGGGCGACATATGCAAAAGAAACAATTGATGGACGGAATGGTGAACAATGCAAACATTCACCCCCAGTCACAAGGATCTGGGTTAAATCCATCATTCCTTTTCTCACCACACCACCCCAGTTTGGACCCAGCCATTTGGAAATCAGTGTTTACCCTGTTCCTTGTGGGAACAGTCCAGCCAAACTGCCAAGCCAGGTTCTCCCTGGACCAGAAATAATCATCCTGGGACCAGTTTCAGGGCATCACCCTTCATCCGCCAGGCTAACTTGAATCCAGTGGTGTAGTAAGCACAGGACCAAAGTCCGGGCATACCCTTCCCACTTAGGGTGACATATGCAAAATAAACAATTGATGGATGGAATGTTGGACAATGCAAACATTCACCCCAGTCACAAGGATCTGGGTTAAATCCATCATTCGTTTGTCAGCACACCACCCCATTTTGGACCCAGCGTATGCAAATCCATCTTGACCCTGATCCTTGTGGGAACAGTCCAGCCCGAACTGCCAAGCCAAGTCCTCCCTGGACCGGAAACAAGCATCCTAGGACCGGTTTTAGGGCATCACCCTTCATCAGCCAGTCTAGCTTGAATCCAGTGGTGTAGTGAGCACAGGACCCACGTCTGGGCATACCCTTCCCACTTAGGGTGACATATGCAAAAGAAACAATTGATGGACAGAATGTTGGACAATGCAAACATTCACCCCCAGTTACAAGGATCTGGGTTAAATCCATCATTCTTTTGCTCACCACTCCACCCCAGTTTGGACCCGGCCATATGCAAATCAATCTTGACCCTGTTCCTTGCGGGAACAGTCCAACCCGAACTGCCAAACTAGGGCCTCCCTGGACCGGAAAGAAGCATCCTGTGTCTAGTTTCAGGGCATCACCCTTCATCAGCTAGGCTAGCTTGAATCCAGTGGTGTAGTGAGAAGATGACCCACGTCTGGGCATACCCTTCCCACTTAGCGCGACATATGCAAAAGTGGTGTGGTGAGAAAAAGAATGATGGATTAAACCCAGATCCTTGTGACTGGGAGTGAATGTTTGCATTGTCCAGCATTCCGTCCATCGAGTATTTCTTTTGCAACTTTAAAAAAAGGCATTTTCAGAATTGTGAATAGAAAATCCAACTTTACCATTAAAGAGGAATTTTAATTACAATTCTTTAGACACTGGACGCTACCCACATGCATCACGGCTAGTGCATTGCACTACCAATCACACCCCAAGCAAGCGAGGACCACCGGAGGAGGATGCAGACGCTGAGTCCATGGCGTCTGCGGATTCGTTTTTGGAATGAAGCGCATTTCTTTTGCTCTTCTTTGAAGTTCATTCCCGGCAGCATATTTCGGCATCTAATGCAGCTCTCTTAGGCTAGGTAAAGATGCAACCACAGAAGCGAAGCTAAGAGAACAGCGGCCTAATCAAGGTCACCTGCATCACTTGCTGCTTCCATAACCATTTGAGTGCTGCTGCTGCTGAGGTAAACAGAGCTCCCCCTGATATAAAATACTTTTTCAAAAGGATACCTGCACTGGACTGTCCTTCCTCCCTTCTATGCTATAAGGTGCAAGGTTTGCTTTTCTGAGCCAGCAGGAGGGGAGCACTTTAATTTCACTTCAGGGGGGAACGGACTGAGGGGCTTAATTACAAGCCCCTTGCACACATTTGCGTCATTTTTAACATGCGAAAAGTGACGTACGGCTGGCGCAAGGAGCTTGTAAATAAGCCCCTGAGTCTCAGATATTTCAAAAAGCGCATGCGGTAAGCGCTGGGAGAAGAAACCTTCTTGCATAAGGGGAGCGCTTCATTGCAAATTCAGCGCATGGTAAGCACCACTTGGTAAGATCTTCTGGCCCTGCTCTGCCCCTGTCAAACTCACTGATGGTACTCCTGGGCCCCTCAGAGAGCAAACGGAGGTGTGCTGGACTGGAAATTCTGCAAGGCCCGGTGAGTTACCAGGTGATATGTACTCAAGGCCATATTGACTTGCAGCTAAACAGTTTTGGAATACATTTTTCTATATAGTTCTATGGAGCGTGGGGGTTGAGCACATTTTTCACAGTTTTGCTAATGCCTAAGTGCAGCAGTTGTGGTCTAGGAGATAGCGCCATATAGGTGCAAGAAGCAGAGGACAGGACTGTACAATATGGGGGGAACTCAGCCTGTGCTACATCTACCCCTCCCTGTGGAATTGGGTGCCGCCCGCTTTTGAAATTGAACCTTTCCTCCCTGTGCTGCTGTCTGTGAGGTGGTACCTGACAGCCAAAGTACGGGAGCGAGTGGTACAAAGTGGTACAAAATGGGGGGGGGGGGAGGAGAGCTGAAGATAGAGAAGGAGAAGGCCCAAAAAAGGGGAGGAAAAGAGAAAAGTAAAAAAACTTGAAGCATGCGCACATTAAACTAAAGCCTCTAACCGTTAATCCTCTTCTGGTAAGTCAGACCACTCGAAAGTTAGGAAACAAGGTTGGCTCAGAGAAGACAGAGGAGACCTTCTGTACCATATGTAATGCACAGCAAAGGATGCATCTCAAAGTGCAACAGCTGCTGGAAGCCGACAGGCTACAGGCCACAGACTCTTTACTGGATACAGAAATTGGTGATGTTAATGTAAACAAAAAGTTACAAATGTGGAGCTCTTATAGGAGTCTGGAAAGAACTAGAGAGTCTGACAGTAATATGGAAGCTGGCGATCTCCAGTGGATGTCTATATTTGAGCCTGCCGAACCCTTTTCCACCCCAACCTGCTGTAAACAGTACCCTTTGTTCTCAAAATCTCACATGGCTTCTGCAGCTGCCAACACTGTCAATACTGCTGACCAGGCAGTGAGTACAATGACAACATCAGCTGTACCAGCTCCAATTCAACAGGCTAGGCCAAAAGAAACAGCAACAATCATTCAATCGGCTCCTCAACCTGTTTCTCAACCTGATAATACCGAAGCAGACAACGAGGAATTCTCCCAGGAAGTTGGGAATGGAAAAGATCCTAATCCTTTGGTTAAAGATATGTTCGATGTGATTTCATCAGAGATTAAAGAACTGCGGATGATACAATTGCAAGAGATTGCCTTGCTGCATTCAAGATTGTCACAAATAGAGGATGCAATGGGAAAGCTGCAAAGAGTTTCCACCCTAGAGGACAAGGTGTTAATCCGCGAGCAGGTAATGATAGAAATCAAACAAAAAATGGAGGTACTAGAATCAAAGCTACAAGACATGGAAAACTACAATTGGTGGTCAAATTTACGGTTAGAGGGGATTCCAGAAGCACTAGAGGGGCCACAAGTTCGAGACTGGGTTGAGTACCTGCTTAAAATGCTATCCCAGAACTATCAGGTGATCTAACGATCACAAGAGCTCGCCGGGTACCTTTCCACCACCCCAAAAACGCAAAATATCCGTGCACCATTTTAGTAAACTTTGCTGACTTTTGAATTGAGGGAACAATTCTTTCCAAGGCAATTTGAAAGAGAACATTGGCAACACATGAGATTTCACAATTCAAAATATTTTCAGATATGTTAGCAATAGCAGCTAAAAGGCGGAGAGAATTTATTCAAATCTAAAGGGGTGCAGGCAAATATTGTTCAACAATCAAAGTTGAAGGTTCTCGCAATTGGCAAGTTCCACCTACTAGACAATGTAGCAAAGGCGCAAGAACTGCTTCAGCTGATATCAAACTGATCAGAGTATTTATTTTCATTTTTCTCTTATGTGTGGGCACGACTGGGCCCCGGTGGAAGGGAGGTGCAACAGGGGTACAGGACCATGGCACCCAGTACACTAGAAGGGGGTTGGGAGGAGATGTGGGCCATTCTCCCAGTTTTTGGGGGTGCAGGGTTGCCCAAGGGAGGGGGGGAGGTTCATGGGCTGGATTGGGGAAGCAAGAGGAAAAAAGGGGATAGTTCTTCTGAACTTCAATAAGTCCACATGATATTGGGAACCAACACAATACACATGAGTTATATAAAGATATAAGAGCAGGTCAGGGTTTCAGGCGCTATTGCCATATCATTATGCACTTTATACGCCAATTGCATCGCACTGTCTATATGTACAGGCAACCTAAACAATTTAAGCCTATTTGTACTGTACTGTCTCTTAGTTGGTCCTAAATGCATAGATACTTTTTTTCAAGGGCTGCTATGAGATCGATAACGTTTCTATGAATGGAAAGAGGAGGTCAGGGTTTCAGGCATTATTGCCACATCATTATGCACTTTATACACTAATTGCATTGCACCGTCACTTTGTTTGGTCTATATGCACAGACACCTTAAACAAGTTAAGCCTATTGGTGTTGTATTGTCTCTCAGCTGGTCCTGTATTCCTAGATACTTTTACTCAAAAGCTGCTAAGATATCAATAAAGTTTCATAGGACAAAACAAACTTCAATCCTTCGAGAGTTCATACTAAAGCTCAATTTACTTAAGCACTTAATTGGTTATTTGTACTGCACTGCCACTTTAGCTATTTCTTATCCAGAGACTCAATTTTCAGTTAAACTCTGTATTGTTAGGTGTAAGTTGCCAATGGATAGTAAAGAGCAAAAATATTCTATTTTTTCAGGTATTTTTTTCTGACTGTTTACATAGTCTTGTACGTATTTCCTATTTCATCTTTTGTGTTAAGCAACATTTTAGCATGTTTTATAAGTCTTTTTAAAAAAACATAGATAAATATGCAGATACAAGCTAGGTTGAATATTTGTTGCCACCGCTGATGATGTCTAACCAACAGTCAGCTAAGGACTCTGTAAGAATTCTTTCTTTTAATGCTAACAGTTTGAATAACAAAGTTAAAGCTCAGGCTGTTGAAGAATGGATGAAAGGCAACTCCACAGATATTATATTGATACAGTAAACCCACTATGTAGCTAAAATAAAACTCTCATTCAACATGTTTCAGCAGTGGGCAGGTAGTAGCCATTTTTTATCAGCATCTACGGCTCAAAGAGGGGTAGAAATCTTTTTTAATACATTTTTTCCTTTTCAGACTAAATACTCCCAGATAGATAAATGGGGCAGATGGGAGCTAGTAAATGGTTCAATTAATAATACCAGGTTGACCTTAGCCATGATTTACGCCCCAATAGAGGATAATCCTGCATGTCTTTTGGATTTGTATCACGCACTGCCACTACTTCCCGGGAATGGTCATTTTTGGTGCGGATTTTAATTATCTACAAAATCCTGTTTTGGATTCATCTTCCTGGGTCCGAAAACAAAATAAACCACGTACAGGTGAGGCATTAACTGAATGTATGGAGAATCTAAACCTGATAGACAGTTGAAGGACAAGATATCCTCCAAAAAAGAGTATTTGTGCTTTTCAGCTAAACATAACTCGGCCGCCAGGCTTGACTGTTTTTTCATCTCTATTGGGCTGAATCTGGTCAACTGTACCTATATACAAAAAGCTTCTCAGACCACTCTTTAGTAAAACTTGAATTATCTGGGTTCGGGAGGGACAAAAATACCCCTAAAAGGACAATTAATTGAATACAGCTAGAAGATGAAGATTGGTGCAAGGAAATCCAGAGGGAGATGTAAAGTTTTTTTCAGATAAATAGCGTTGCGGCCTCGGTTGATAATGTCTGGGAGGCCTTTAAAGCCACAATTCATGGTGTTATAACATCAAAACAGATCAAAATTAGACACACTCAAAATACAGTGAGAGAATACCTTGAACTCAATGTTAAGCATACTAGTTGAAAAATATTCAAGGGATAGAAACGGTAAGAATAAAATCGCTTTAGAGTCAGCCCGTCAGGACATGCAAGATTATTACTATACAAAAGTATAGACAGCCAACTCTGCATATCTTCAGAGAGTTTATGTAGAGAGTGAATTTACTGGTAAATTCCTAGCTTGGCGAATAAAGGACAAACGGGCCCAGAACACAGACCACACCTTGACCAATAATGTTGGAAAAAAACGCATTGCAAATGAAGAGCTAATTCAAAATGCGCTTTTATCACACTATGAAACCATCTATTCAGTCAGACAAGAGGTAGATAGTTTGAAATTAATTTTATTTTTTTCTGGATTGCAAATTTCATCCAAATCAAAGCACAAAACTAACTGATACTATTACACTACAAGAAATTAAGGCAGCTGTCCAATCTATGGCCAATGGTAAAGCATGAGGCATTCCTGTAGAATTATTTAAAAAATGTAGTGCAATTTTAAAACATGAACTAGTTCTGTTAGCTAATCCGACTCTGCAGGGTCACAAAGATCAATGTGGAATTGTCGCAGGCAGACAGCTATCTTTTAACACTACTTTTTTAGTTGAGGCTCTGGACTATTGTACTCAAAATAAAATCATGTTTCAAATTATCTTATTAGACGCCGAAAAGGCTTTTGACCTTGTGTGGTGGAAAAGTCTATTCTATATATTGGCTAAATTCATATTTGGGGCTACGGCTCGAATAATCGTAAATTCCAACAAGGTTGGCATTTGCAGAGTAGTTAGAAGGACAAGACAGGGTTGTCCTCTATCTCCTCTGCTTTTTGCATGCTTTATACAGCGCCTTGCCATAGCTATTCGCTCAATCAGCAGTTTAACATCACCAATGTCCAATATGACAAACATCTCATTTTAAAACCTAATAGTGAAGTGCAAATCCAAATATTTAAGTTATTTCAGGAATGTCAATCTATTGGGGGATATAAAATAAATACATCTAAAACAGATATACTGCTCTGTAATTGTTCACCTGATTCCTTACTGGCAGAATTGACTTCACTGGTCAACACTCGGCCTTAGACGTACTTAGGCGTGTATGTTTCGGAGAATGTCAATGATCTCTGTGCCTTAAGCTATATTCCTCTTTATAGTAGGATAAAAGATAAACTGATAAAAATGGAAAGATCTTCCAATATCAATAATAGGCTGAGTAGCTATAATTCGCATGATGATTTTAAGATTATGTACATTTCTCTTTTTATCTATCCCAAATGCGGTCCAAATGAAATTCTTTAAAGAAGTTCAAGGCTAATTTTCCACTTCTATTTGGGAAAATAAGGTTTCCAGGCTTTTAATACTTGCACTTTTTAGACCGGTGGCAAAAAGGGGATTTTCTCTCCCTGACCTAAAAGAATACTACACTGCGAATTTTGCACATGCCATATACAGAACAATGAAGGTTTTAAATATTAATAGATATGATACATTTTAATCCACAAAGAATGTCTAAATTGTAGGCGTTTAATAAAAACTCCCCAAAAATTCAGATACAAAAGTCTACAATGGAGTATCAAGTGAAAAAAACTGCTTTTTGGTCATTATATGATCCCCAATATCATTGAAGAAACTCTCCTCTCTGACGTACAGATTTGTCAAGACCCATTCCTCGATCCGGTGATTATAGCTTATTGAAGAAGTTATGGCTTTTGCAAAATAGGGGACTTTCTATTCGGAGATTGGAAAACCTGGAATGAAATAGAACCGTGCATTAAACATAGTAAAATTATTTTACAATGGTCCTACGTCAGGGTTAGGAATTTTCTGCAGTAACGTAATCGTATACATATAAATGAAGCCAGTGAGGTAGCAGAGCAACTATTAGATCCTGAACACTCCAAATTGATTAGTTGCTGAGCCTCCCTCTTTTGAGCTTGTGCGGCATGTAAATTATACCAGAAAGCACAAAGAAAATGGGAAACCCAGAAAGGGCTGCAGATTTCTACCATAGCTTGGAGTCAGATAAAGAAGTTCAGCAGCTCCTTGTTGAAAGTGGCCAATTTAAAACGAATGCAATATTACTCAACGTGGCTGCTTTATCGAATGCCAGATTTTCTTCATAAAATAAATTCTCAAATCTCTGCAAAACGGCTTTCGCTGCAATAAGGAGAGAGGAGGGAACTGGTCACATATCATCTGTGAGTACTCGAAGCGAAATAGATTTTGGAGAATGAATAATCAGCACTGCCTCAATATAATGAAAGTACCGCAGGTGCTAGATACCCCAACAATGGTTATAGGATACTCTCCCGATTTAATAGCAACTTCTCTGCAAAAGAAGCATATATATATATTGGTCCTGGTAGCCCGATGGCTGATTCTTCAATGGTGGAGGTCGAAGGATACCCGGACTTTTCAACAGCTACTCTGTAAATTAAATAGGATTAAGGAACGGGAAAGAAAATACACTCTAAGATCAGGCTCTTATAGGAAGTTTAGGACTTTATGGGAAAATGCGAGTTAAGGACTGGCAGTGGCGCTTGACTCAGCGACAGCCCCCTGGGCACAGCAAAGGCCCGCTTCAAGGCGGGATAATCTTAGTTCAAATGAAGGTTCAAATAAAGTTAATCTGATGCGAATATTCCAGAAATCATATTCAGAATTTATTCATTCTCATGAGTTCATAACTTTTTCCAAGTTGATAAGTCACATGTCTTTTATATGCATCCAAATATACATAGTTCCCATAGCATTTCGGGCCCGTCGCCCTTCGTCAGGGGAAGTATCTGTAAAAACAAATAGCTTATAATGCCTTAATGTTCACCAACTAAAAAGGATCATGTCCATGCACCACTGTGTCATGTAGTTATCTCTCTATGTGCATGCCAGTGACAGTAAAGCGTAGAATGTGTGTATTAATCCGTGAGTATTAAAATCATAGTGATGGAATGTAAAACGACGAAGTGAACGAAGATTGTTAAACTTGTTCCATTGCGTATAGTTCGATGTGTGAGTGTGCTTGCTTAGATGTAATAACTCCGTGCTGCCGTCCATGTTAGGACGAGATAGAGTGGGACGATAAAATGCAACGTGCTAACGTGAATTAAGAGTGAAAAACTAACGGGTGTCGATATCCCGTTTTTAATGTCGGTGACAGGTAGGTTATAGAAAGTGCGTAAATTGGGAATGATAAACTAATCAAGCGGTCGCCTCATACACTACATGCATATTGTAGAAATTAAAAACTTACGTGTTGAACGATGCGTAAACGGTGCGATGAAAACACTGTAATGCGGCTCAAGCCGAGCATTCAGACTCGATGCCATAAATATTCAGGGTGCGTCATCAACAGAGAAAGCAGAATCTGTTTTTAGGATTGCTAACTAGTGCGAGTGTATAAGCGACAACTAGTATGTTGACTTACATGGGCCAAACTTTGCAGTGGTGTAACTGAAGTGTATATATCAACATGTAACATGTAGAACAGACAGCCACTTCACAGTGTAGACATTCATTGTCAATTCCATTTTCTAGTAGTTACATAGAAAATGTACTTCAAAATGGAGTTGGAGATTCTGGGCCTTACTGCAGATTGTTACTCCACCCGTCCTATACTTTTTGTGTGGTGTCCTCCACCCCGAGTGCACCAGTGATATCTTCTCATCTGGAAATTACACTTATAAAATATAAAAAGGTGATTCCAATGTTATTCTAAGGGAGATATAGACCTTGCAGTAGTGAAAAACAAATGTAAGTGTTTTTCACTACCATGACATGTAAAACTTAAAAGTATATGCCCTGTTTTTTAAATACTCTCTCAGTCCAGCACAACCAGATATACCTTGTTGGCGCTTTGTGTTTTTTGCCGCGATGTTACCCTAAACATTTTAAATTCAATATCTCTGGTTTCCTTGATTATATTTTTGTTGTTTTGGTCTTGTTTTATTTATTAAAATCTACTCTATGTTATCCAAACCTGCAGTGTGGGATCATTTTATGTAGTCTTTTCACAGTTTTTACTGCTTGAATCGTTGCATAAATACTTTACACATTGCCTCTACGTTTAGCCTGACTGCTCTGTACTAATTTACCAGAGGGTGTGCAAAGTTTAATTTAGGGTTTGTCTGCCTCTTACCCTGACTAGTATTGTGTTTGCTGCTTGACTAGGGCTTATACCCCAGTCAACCAGGCCAGGAACCCAATTTCTAACACAGTTCAACTTGACTGAAGGGTTTTTATTGCATTCTTAGATTTTTGGGGCATAGGAGTCTCACACTGTGTATGAGTGTTGATTTGTACCGAGCTCAATGAATAATTGGTACCATGAGGATAATGACTTTCAACGTGCATTTAAGATATGATATGACTAGCCAACCACAGGTTTTTAAAACGTTGGGTTGGTGTTTTAGCTTGTGATTGAAAATGCTATGGGATGGTACCTATTGGGCTTCTATTTATATTTAAGTTCTAGAAGTGCCGATTAAAGACTGAGATCTGCTATTAGTATTACCAGGGACTAATAATATACAGTGATGTAATAAAGGTTAATTCCAAGGAGTGAGCCGCAATAATGTTAGAATAAGCTTGGGAAACACCATCAAACAAAGGTAATGAGACACTATGCTGCAACTATGTGGAATGGAGAATGAATGCAGTACATTTAGAGGACACATGTTGTATAGAGATGTATCATTGTTGGTCTTTAATTTTTTTGGACACGGCTCAGGGTTGAGGGTGTGATCCATACGGAAACAAGTTTTTAACAAGTGGCATAAAATATCTCTGAAAAGAGAACCTGCTTTCCTCGCATTGTGGAGTGATTTTGTTCGACTTAACACTGTGGTCACTTTGAGGAGATGACAAAAAGGCAGTAGGGTGATCATATATATCATGATGACACTATTTGGAACTTGTGCTCATATAGGTGTTGAAATAATGATCTTTAGAAGGATAGAGGCCCAGAACCATTATGCCGGGCAAGTATACAAACAATTGCTCATCTTGCACATATGAATAGAATCACATTGGGTGAGTCATAAAGAATAAATGAGCAATTTGGGAGATGTGAGTATGGGTCATACTGGACAAATGTAAGTAAGTAATGTAGATTTGTGTTATTGTAAAGAATAGACCTTGTTAGCCTTTGGATGGGGGTATTTAGTGTGGACGCGAAAGCATGAATTAGAAGAAATTGAAAATGGAATACCATATGATACTGGATAGATGTACATACATTTTTTATCTAAAAAAAAATCCCCAGTGTTTTTGGAAATATTTTTTAATGAACTTTATGATGTACAGGAATTCTGCAGGCTAAATAGATTTTTTTTATTGGTAGATTTGGTTAGAATTGGTTGAATTATTGTTTTTTGTTTCTTGGATTATATGGAAGTCTGATATGTTTAAGAATGTTATGTATTATTTATTTATTTTTTTGCTTTGTAAATCTTATGAAAAATTATTGATTTTAACCTAAGGAAGATATACATTTATATTTGTCCTGAAGAAGGTGGAATTTATAATGCATCAACGAAGTAGTGAGGCATTATCTACAGACACTGAACATTCTCACATGACAATAATTATAATTCATGGATGTTCTTTGATATATTCAGTACAGGTGTGTTAGAACTGGGGGTCTCTAGTTGGCAGAGGTAGGTACCTTTGACCAAATAGGGACCCTTGCTTCTAAGTCAGGGAAAGGGGATTACACTACTGGAGAACCCCTGCTCACCCCATTGGTAGCTTGGTACGAGCAGACAGGCTTATCTCAGAGGCAGTGTGTTAAGCGTTTGTGAACACATACAGTAATACAGTGAAAACACTACAGATGGACACCACACAGGTTTTACAAAAATAAGTATTCTTTATATAGATTTAACACAAGACCACAAACGACAAAAATCCACAATACTGTATTCAAAATTGACTTAAAGATGGTAGAATTAACTTAGTTCAAGTTGATGGTAAATGCGACACAGTTCTCACAAAAGTACCTGGATGCGTAACGCAAAATAAACAAAAGGCTTGCAGCGTTGGAGATGCATCAGTTCCTTGCTCCGGGGGAGATTAATCCGTCGCGCCTCAATGCTTGCGCAGAGTAGGGGATGCGTCTTGATCCTTACCGGAGAGGAGGTGATGCGTAGATTCTCGTGCTGCAGTCCGGTTGTGATGCGGCAAGATGGCACCGCGATGCGACAATCCGGTACGATGCGATAAGATGGCGCCCTTGATGCGACGATGTTGAGATGATGTGGGCATGCCCTGGCAGCCTGGCAGCGACTCTGTACTTTGGAGCCGCGACAGGCCTTGCAACACGCTTCTCCGGTGATGCGACTGCGACCCTCACGGTTGTGAAGCACTTCTCCGGTAATGCAACAGCAGACAGCTGCGACAAAGGCATGCTTATGGGAGATGCGGCAGCAGCACGGTTCTCCGGCGAAGCGATGACTACAGCTATGGTGGCGACATGCTTCTTCTTTTTGCGTCGTGCTTCCAGCTCCCAGAGACACACAGGCTTCTGCAGATAGAATTCCCAGCAAGGAAATTCAGGGGCTAGCTGGTGGTGAAGTCTTTTGTCCCTGAGACTTCAGCAGGAGGCAAGCACAAGTTCAAGCCCTTGGAGAAATATTCTGCAAGATGATGAAGTACACACAAATGTTCCTTCTCCTCTCCTTGGCACTGAAGACACCACTGTAGGCCAACCCAGCAACATAGCACACTGACAGGGGGGGCAGTCTACTCCTACAGCTTCCTTTGGCTCTTCTCCTTGGCAGAGGTTTGTCTTGTTGTTCCAGAAGTGATCTAAAGTTTTGGGATCTGGGTCCCCATATTTATACTACTTTTCTCTTTGTTCTCTGAAAGCAGAGAGGCCTTTGCCTAGTCCAAACCAGTTCTGGTCTGTCCTGGAGCACTTTGTTGACAAGACTCCTTCTTTCCTTTCACAGTGAAGGGCAGAGACATCAGACACACCAAAGGAGGTTGAGCCAGCATTGTGGAGGGAAGGCACAGCCCTATTCATGTCCCAGGTGCAACTTCTCCCACCCATCTACATGCAGATCTTTCTATTCAGCCCTGTGCTGACTCACCCTCTCTCCTGGAATCCCCAGCCCCTTTCATTCACAGAACATGACACACAATATACAACCTATGTTAAAACCAACTTTACTAAAAGATGTATTTTATCATTCTGAGTTCAGGCATACTAAACTCAGATTTCTACCATGTTACCTGAGTCAGTTAGGATTATAAGATGTAATAATCAAACTGCCCATTGTGGCCTATGGGGAACAGGCAGCCTTGCAATAGTGAAAAACGAAAATGGCTGTAATTCACTATTAGGACATGCCACACACACCAGGGCATGTCCTACCTTATAATTACAATGCACCCTGCCCTTGGGCCTACCATAAGGGTGTATGATATGAAGAAAGGGGAAGGTTTAGGGACTGGCAAGTGGGTGTGATGGAGCAGGGTTTTTACTTTAAAACCGAATACCTGTTTCATTTTCGCATGTTATAACTAAAAGTACTACTGATTAATTATTAAGTATTAAAAGTTTGTCAAATGTTGACTAATCAACCTTATTAACCAGAGAATTACACGTGGGAATGCTATTGCATGGCTATAATAATAAGTGAACTAAGTTGGTGAGCAAACTGACAGAAATCGATGGTGCTTATGTGATGTTATTGTATTTGTGCTTATAATTAATATGCATTAATGGCTTTTGATGTCGCAAATGGCTAGATAAATACACACACATAAGGGTATTAGCAGGGGAATAACACTGTATAATCATTTCCGTGCAGTAATTCTGTTTTATGTTTTTTTTTGCTTAAGTTGTCCAATGTGGCCTACCCGAAAATCGCTACCATCTGCAGCCTGCACTCGAGTAGATGGAAATTTACAAAAAGGCTTCGCTCTGCCTGTGACCTTGCACCTCCGATGAACTGAAAAGCCATAAACATGATGACAAGTCCAGGAACGCAGCCAAGTGCCCCTGGAAGATGGAGATGTTGCATATGAACTTATAATGAACTCACAATTGAAACAAATTTACCTAGTAGAGATATCCATAAATGTTTCGAATTAGTCTTGGACGTTCAATTCTGCTATTCATTTATTTGGGACAATCTAGGTGTGAGAAAATCTCGCACAATATCGAAAATGTACCAAGATGACATTATTTCCGCCATTCTGAGCAAAGAATTGTAACTTTATAGAATGTAAATTTAGTATAAATATTGGTAGACTAGAGAGGTCTAGCGCCACTTCTTCCCGAGCTGATGATCCGAGGTCCCTATGCTGACGGAGAGGACGGTGACTCTACATGACTGCAGAAAACTCTGTTTCTCCTACTGAGGACTGGTTCTGACTTAGGATCTGACATTTAGACAGAATAGGTAAATATGAGAGAAATGAATTTTGCATTTAATTGGCTTTTCCTACAATTTTAGATAAAATGAACAATCTGTTTGAATTTCTGTCTCGGGTGGTTCTTTCTTGTCATGTTTATTGAATTTATCTGTGTATTCTATGAAATATTCTTGGCTAGATTTACAAGCAACTAAGCAGATGCCATTGACCTCAAAGTACAGGCAGATCGGATGTGTTTTAGTGAAAGTGTTTTCTCCTTTACAGGGCACGGATAGAGTGATTTAGGATGAATGTTGGTGTAATGGGCCCCACCAGCGTGTGATGTGTGTATGTGTGTGTGACTGTGAAATCATTCCGTAAGTGGAAGTAGAGGGGATTCGGAAGCTCTGATCTACACCAGTTTCTTGGTAGCAGAATGATGGTTTGCTAATGTCTTGATCTGGCGAAATTGCGTGTATATAGGCTCGTTGATTATTGATTGATATTTGTACTAACACTATATGTTGAGTCGTGTTGAGTTTTATGTATTGTAAACGGCTTCTGGGACGTAGGGAGTCGGTGACAGTTCCGTAGTAGAGCAGAGGGAGTGTTGCTCTCAGAAAAAGGTGGGATTGTTGGCCCTGTATGCAGACAGGGGAAAACATGTGACAATTGAAGTTGCGCGTCGCATTGTCTGGGTTCGATGAGGTAGCATCGCCGTGTGTTGCCATTAGAAACGGATTTTCTGTGTGAGAGAAGTGTATATGATAGTGAAGGTTATCTGTGAAACTCTGGTCTTAAGTCCCAGGGATCCGTAAGGTATTCCGTTAAAGCTTACCGCTGGAGAAGTAATAGGTATTCTCGGAGCTTGTTAGAAGGACAGGGCAGAGGTAAGCGCTGCTTTGTTAACGTGTTATATAATTCTGTAGTAGGACAGACTGTTCGCTGTTCTCGGGAAAGACAGAATTCTGTGAGAATGTACTACATTTTCCGGTATGAAAGTGCGTGAATGAGAAGGCGTTCTGGTTAATTGTGAAACTCTTAGGAGTATTCCGGAGACAACAGTTAATTGATGCTTGTTAGAAGGGTAAAGTAGAGGGATGTGCTACTTTATCAACGGAAGTAACGATTCTGTAGTAGGGCAGAGGTAAGCGCTGTTCTCGGGAAAGGCAGAATTCTCGTGGGAAAGGTCTTTTGCTGTTCTGTGGCTAGCGAAGCAGACAATGGAGATGTTTGTATGTTGTAACTAACAGACTCGTAGAAATTGAAACAAAGTCTACCAAGTAGTCTTGTAAAGGAGGGGTAGACAAAAGAGACAGGAGACAGGAGCAGAAGCGACTGCAGCGACTGCTGACGTCAGGGAGACCGCGCTGTGATTGGACAGTGGGTTAGAAAGATGGAAGCGCAGAGATTGGTGTGCTAGTGTACGCCGCTCTAGGATTGGGAGACATACAGGGTGACGTAGACGCCCCAGGATTGGTGCGTTGGTGTGAGTCGCGCTGGGATTTGTGGACTGAGTTAGTGACGTAGACGCTCCAGGATTGGTGCGTGTGAGTCGCGCTGCAATTGGACAAGAGATCGTATAGTTGTAGTAAGAGTAAACAGCTAGTGGAAAATAAGGAAAATGTATTACCACGCTGAGGAAAAGAAGAAGAAGTCCTTGTTTGATAAAGTAAAGAATTGGTTTGACAAGGATAAAGATATAGTGACTAGGGAAGGACAGTTATTGCCCCCGATAAGAACCCCGGCATCCTTCATGGTTGCAAAATATGGGTATCATACCTGTATTTGGTTAGATAACTGGGTGAAGTACACTAAAGATGATGGAGTGTTAGCGTTCCCAGAACATGGTTCATTTAATCTGGCCATATTGAGGAACCTACGGGAACAGATGATGAATTTAGAGCCTCGGCCTAGGCCGACGCAATTTGAGGCATTAACTGAATGGGAAGACGAAATGCATGAACGAGAAAAGCAGAGGAGTGGAGGTAACTACAGGTACATGTTTGGGCGAAAGTATGATCGCGAAACCCATCATGACCGGATGAGAAGGTGGCGTGATGCCAGTATGACTGAGGGTTTATATCCTGTGAGAACATCAGAGGAATTAGGAGGGAGAAAGTGTACAGAGAAGGAACATAATGTAGAACCAAGGAGATATGGGGCAAATGAGTCTGATGATGATGTCTTAGAGGACATGCTCTATAAAAGACCACCCCCGTATAGACGAGAACCAGAGGTAGGAACAGCAGTGACCCCGATGAGAGACACCCTGCGGATTATTAAGACTGAGGGTACCACCCCTGGATTGAAAAGCAGTTGTTCTCTGGCGGAAAGAGAGAGAGAGAGATAGAGAAAGAGAGAGAGAGAGAGAGAAAGATAGAGAGAGAGAGAAAGAGAGAGAGATAGAGAGAGAGAAAGAGAGAGAGAGAGAGAGAGAGAGAGAGAGAGAGAGAGAGAGATGGAAAGAGAAAATGAACTTGATAATGAAAAGACCAGAGAACTAGCAAAAACTACTTTTGAACTGACAGAGAAAATCAGGGAACTGACTACAAATCTTGAGGCTGTTACAGTGCCTGTGACAATAGGCCCGGGTATGCCGATTTTTGACAAGCAGAGGACGGGTGAGAGTAGATTGACGGTACCATATGTGGGCAATAGATTGATTGTTCCTCCGGAGCAGGCAGAAATGAGAGCGGGAGAAACACAGTGGAGAACAGGAGAAAATCAGTGGAGACATACCATATGTGGAGGAGAATTGAGTGTGCAGACTAACTCAAGTTTGAATTCTGGATGTATGGAAGGTAACAGAGGATCAATTTTAGAACCACAAAGAGTGACAGAACCAGGGAGTGCAGAAAAATATGTGATAACTGCTGAAGATTGGAATGATTGGCTGAAGACTTTGCAGAAGAAAGAAAGAGAATCACAGGGAATTGATGTAGCTAGGCTACGTATGGAAATGGAGGAGATGATTGTAGGTACACTCCCTACAGAAACGCTGAAGAATTATCAGGAAGGGGAGATCCTTTTCCTTTGCAAGAGTGTCACATGGAGAGCAAAGAACATACATGATAGGTTGAAAGGAATAGCCAGTGAATTGGGAATTGACATGGACAAGGTGAAAGCTTTACAAAAGCCTTACCGAGTGGATTTTTCAGACAAAGATATTGAGAATCTGAACAATGCAGGCCGAACAGGACAGATTAAGGAAATGATTGCCTTGCTGAAGAAATGGGGAGATGTAGAAAGATGGAAAGACAGATGGTATCGAAAGCGAAAAGATGGGGCAGATAGAACCTACTCGGCATTTCCCCTGAAAGAAAAAGAGAAGGCAGTGACAGCTTACCCCATGAGAGAGATTCCAGGAGGTGGGTACGTACATGTCCCATGGACCAGACAGGATATTTTATCATTTGAATGATTTCCCTCGACTAAGGGAAACACCCGTTGAGTGGTACAGACAGGTCGATAGATTTGTAAAGCTGTCAAAAGTACTGTGGATTGACCTGAATAGTCTGTTTGATATAATTGTACCAGCAGACCTGTGGGCAGAATGTAAAATAGTCATAGACTGGCCCACTAAGGAATACCCGAGAGATCCAAAAACAGGAGCTCCAGACCCGGAGGTAATGAAGAAATACGAACAGGTTATGGCCTTCTTGAAGAATAAGGTACCTCCCAAGGAAACAGACTGGGTTAAAATAGATCGAACACACCAGGAATTGAAAGAATCAGTCCATGCTTACTATGAAAGACTGATACTAGCTTTTAAGCAGTTCAGTGGGGATGAACACCTGGGTGACAAGGATCTGAGTCATTTTGTATATAGATTTGTGTACGGTTTGCGGCCAGAAATCAGTGACATGATAAGGCAGCACACCGTAGACTGGCAGAGTAAGAAAATTGATGAGATTCTGAGACATGCAAAATACTTCAGTGATGAGATTGAGGCCAACCAGAGGAAGTTGAAAGAAAAGGCAATGTGGGCACAGGTGAAAGTCGCAGAAAGACAGGAAGCTCAATTGATTGAACAAGCAAATAACCTAGGAAATAAACCCAAGTTTGGTTCAGGAAAAGGGAAAGGGAACATAGAAGAGGCCAAAAAGAAGTTCCCGTGTCACAACTGTGGAAAATTAGGGCATTGGAAATCCGAGTGTAAGAATCCACCGTCTACTAATGACGATAATTCATCATTGAATTTGCAGGTGCAGAGTGAGGGGTGTGGTCAGCATCGGCAACAGCAGAAGGCTGATAAGCAGCAGAATCAGGTGCCAAAACCACCCTTACCGCAGAGAAAAGGATCCCAGAAGTACAGCCAAGAATCGGGGTTCTACGATGAAGATCAGGTAATCAAACCAAAACGCGCAAGCGCTGTTTCTCAGTACTGGCTGAAAAATGAGGAAAGTGACTCCGAGGGAGACTTCTGACGGTGCCGAAGAGAGGAGGAGGAGTGCGTACTTGGCGCAACTCTAGAAATAGACCAGGCAGGGCCTTTTGTAGATGGGAAAATTAATGGTGAGAGGGTCACTTTCCTAGTTGACACTGGGGCCACGAGATCAACTGTCAGGTCAGCTGATATAAAGAATCTTCCTCTCTCGGACGAAGCAATCCAAGTGGTTGGTGTGTCCAACACACAGATCAAAACACTACTTACTGAACCAGTAAGGGTTAGAATAGGGAAATTTTCAGACATGCACCGATTCATAGTGTGTGACACAAGTCCTGTGAACTTGTTAGGCAGGGATCTGCTGTGCAAGATGAATTGCACTATTTTCTGTACTCCAGATGGAATAACCTTTGAGACACCTGATGAGGATGTTCTATACAGAATGACCATGGATAACAGAGAATGTGAGGCTTTGGGAACATACGCAATATTTAATCCAGATGCATTACCCCCAGAGTTGAAACAGACAGTGAAAGTAGCAGTTTGGGATTTTACCTGAGAAGATGTGGGTCTGATGAGAAATGTAGATCCAGTAAAAATTACCGTAAAAGAGGGAGTGGTTTACCCAAACATACCGCAATACAGATTGACACCTGAAATAATTGAAGGAATAACACCCTTAATTGAAAAAATGATACAGCAAGGGGTGTTGATAGAAATATTGAGCAGCCCATGTAATTCACCAATAATGGGACTGAAGAAACCTAATGGAAAGTTCAGAATAGTACAGGATTTGAGAAAAATTAACAAGATTGTTGTGTCATGTTGTCCCATTGTGCCAAATCCATCAGTGATTTTGTATCAGATTCCCCATGATGCAGAATGGTATACGGTAATTGATTTGTGTCATGCTTTCTTTTCAATCCCATTGCATCATGACAGCCAGCCGATATTTTCTTTTAGATTTGGAGAACGGATTTTGGCATGGTGCCGAATTCCACAGGGGTATACAGAGAGCCCTTCAATATTTAATCAATTGTTAAAGAAATCTCTGGAAAGTCTGACAATGCCTGAAAATTCGGTCTTGGTCCAGTATATTGATGACCTACTTGATGACCTACTTGTGGCATCAAAAACACGTGAAGCTTGTGAAGTAGACACCATTGCATTATTGAATCATTTGGCAGATGGAGGATTAAAGGTATCTCCAGCCAAATTGCAGTTCTGTAAGAAAGAGGTCCAGTATCTGGGACATAATATTGAGAAAGGCCTGAGAAAAGTGACTATTGACAGGATCAAAATCATTAGAGGAATGAGAGCCCCAATGACACAAAGAGAGGTGAGAATGTTCCTGGGAATGGTGGGTTACTGTCGTCAGCGGATAAGTAACTTTTCCCTGGTTGCAAAACCATTGATCAAATTAACCAAAAGTGAGGTGAAAGACCCATTAGAACTAAACCCAGAAGAAATGGCTGCATTCAGAGAGTTAAAAGACAGACTTTGTGAAGCTCCTGCCCTAGGAATGCCTGATTATGAAAAGGAATTTGAGCTGTACTGTAGTGAGAGAAATGGATGTGCACTTTCAGTGTTAATCCAGAAACATGGACGTCTGAGGAGGCCAATTGCCTATTTCTCAGCAACTCTTGACCCAGTAGCTGTGGGTTTGCCAGGTTGCCTGAAAGCAGTAGCTGCTACCTGCAAAAGTCTGGAACAAAGTGAGGGAATCATAATGGGATACCCTGTACGGGTATTTGTACCTCATGATGTGGCAATCCTTTTAACAAGGAGCCGGACACAGTTCATGTCTCATAGTCGGCTGACTAAATATGAGAAAGTCATTCTTGGTGCAACTAATGTAAGCCTGGAGAGATGTGTGAATGTGAATCCAGCGACACTGTTGCCTGATGCCGAATGTGTGGGAGGGAGAAATGACGTTGATCATGACTGTCTGGATGTACTTGATTACTGCACAAAGCCAAGGCCAGACATAACAGATCTGCCACTGCCTGAAAGTGATCATGTGTTGTTTGTGGATGGATCTTGTCTGAGAACAGTGGAAGGAGTGTTGAGTGCTGCATATGCTGTGTGTAAAGTCGCGGAAGTTGTGGAAGCATCACCCTTGAAAGGAGTTAAATCCGCTCAGGTGGCAGAATTGGTGGCACTGACAAAAGCATACAAGATTGGGAGAAGTGTGAGAGTGACTGTGATGACTGACAGCCAGTATGGCTTCGGAGTTGTCCATGATTTTGGCCAGCTATGGCTACAAAGAGGTTTCCTGACCTCAGGTGGAAATCCCATAAAGAATGCTGAAGTGGTTGGAAAACTGCTAGAGGCGATACAGCTGCCTAAAGAACTAGCGGTTGTAAAATGTGCTGCTCATGGTCATGGTGATGATTTTGTAACTGTGGGAAACAAGTTCGCCAACGACATAGCACAATATTGTGCAAGAAACAATCACTCAATTAACAGGAGTAAAGAACGGGAAATGTCTTCTTGTTCATTAATGTTTACTAATGAAGTGGGAACATGGGAGGAAGTAAAACAGCTGCAGGATGAGGCAGGAGATGAGGAAATGAGAGATTGGGTGAAATCAGGTTGTGCACCTAGAGAAAAAGATCATGTGTGGGTCTATAGGGATGGAAGACCAGTCATGCCAAACAGCATGCTATCAACAATGGCAAGGATGTATCATGGCCAAGGACACTTGGGGAGGGATGCTATGATAAGAGCCTTTAAGCAAACCTGGTACAGTCCAAAGTTCAGACTGATAGCAGAAAGTCTCTGCCAGAGATGTCTGATATGTCAGCAATTCAATCCTGGAAAGAAAACAGTGGTGAGCCTAGGAACAATAGGCAGGGAGGGAGGACACTTCACAAGAAGGCAGATAGACTTCATTGAAATGCCCCCAGTCAACAGATTGAGGTATGTCCTGGTGGTGGTCTGTTTGTTCTCCAGGTGGGTGGAGGCGTACCCAACAAGAAGAAATGATGGAATCCCAGTGGCCAAATTACTGTTAAGAGAGTTTATCCCAAGGTATGGGTTCCCAGTAACCATTGAATCAGACAGAGGAGGACATTTTTATAATGAAATCATGGGTCTAATTTGTGAAGCATTGAGTGTACAGCAGAAGCTGCATTGTGCTTACCGACCAGAGGCTTCTGGTGTAGTTGAGCAAATGAATGGTACCATAAAAAACAGAATTGGCAAAATGTGCTTAGCCACAGGAATGAAATGGCCCGATGTCTTGCCTCTAGTCCTGATGACCATTAGGTCTACTCCAGACAGAACAACAGGTTTGAGTCCACATGAAATTATCATGGGACGTGCTATGAGGCATGCATATGTACCAGTGAACAAGCTGATGACTATAACTGATGACATGATTTTGGATTACTGCAAAGGCCTGGCTGACGCAGTTCATTCTGTGTTTCACCAGGTTGGAGGAGACGCCACCACACTTGAAAAGAAACCAGCCCATGATCTAAGCCCAGGGGACTGGGTAAGGATAAAAGTCCACAGAAGAAGGAATTGCCTGGTTCCAAGGTGGGGAAGGCCAAGACAAGTCATCTTGACCACAACGACAGCTGTGAAGTGTGCTGGTGTGAAAAATTGGATACATGCAAGTCACACACTGAGAGTTCCAAATCCAAGAGATGGTACTGGAAAAGAATACTTTGAAGAATCAGATTCCAGTGATGATGCAGACAGTGAGGCAGTAAGAAGGAAAAAGAATCCTGAAAGTGGGGAAAGTGAGTCAAGGGAAATTTTCATCCCACCAGAAGAGGTTCTGAAGAGAACAGTGCAAACTGCAAAAGCGAGTACAGACTCAGAAGAATTACCTGAGGTTCCAATTGACAGTGACCAACACAAAAAGAAAGAAAGAAAAGAAAAGAACATTCCAACAGAAGAGACACCTGAATCACATGAGGAAATTGGACAAGTTCCACCTGAGATAAATATTGAAGAAAAAAGGACAGACAAAGACAGAGAGGGACAGATTGCGGAAAAACCCCGAGGAGGTGTAGGGAACATCAACAACAAGCTAGGTGAAGGGACAAGTAGACAGCAAGAAGATTGCGTGTCGGAGACCCGAGGAGGGACAGAAGTAGGGAAATCTCAATTGGTGGAAAAAGAGACTGTTGGAGGAAAGGAAGTTGTTGGAGAAAAGAAAGCTGTTGATGAACAAGAGGCAACTGAAACAGAGTCTGATGAAAGTGACAATGAGATACATGGAGGACGAGTTCTGAGAAAGAGAACTTGGCTTGGAGAAAGAAACAATAAAGAAGGAAAACAAAAGAGAAATGCTAAAGGAGATCTTTGGCCAAATAAGATAAAGAGACTAAGGTACAGACTGACACAAGTTAACTCTTCGAAAGCTGAACAAGTGAACGAAGTGTCGAGTCAAAACTCAACCAAAGAAGAAGAAATAAAGATACCTGAGAGAACTAAAATAATAAGGAAACCAAACCAGAGGTACAAGTCACCGGAATGGACGTATGTGGCACTGCCTGAACAAGGAGAAGAGGCGGACTGCCAAGGAAGTCCAGAGGAGGCTTTACTGAAGGAGGTTGCTGAAGAAGAAGCTGTGGGAATCCTGAGAGTTTTCTTGTCCGACATTGGAGAAGAGACGGATGTTCAGGACCTAATACAGTTTGATGATGATGAAGGGACAGTGAAAAGTGATGAAAATCCAAATTGAGTAAATCCAAGGAAAATCACTTGGAGAAAAGAAGAAAAAGAAATACTAAAATTAGTAGATTGTAATAATCCGTTGGGTACTTGCTGCCCTTAAAAGTTCAGTAGAGGAGTAGAAGGGGCTAAGTCAAAAGACACGGTCAAATTAACAAAATGGCTAACACTGAGAATAAAAGTAGATGTACCTTTCTGAAAAGATGGTGCAAGATGTGCTGCTGCTGTACAGGCTTATTAATGCTGCTTTGGAGCGTGCTTGCTCTATTGATTTCATTTAGAGTCACTATAGACACTTTAGAAGGTCATACTGAGAACAAAACTAATATAGGGAAAAGTCCACAGAAAATAGTACCGATTAGAACTAGCAACATGCATATACATAAGGAAAGGTCAATTAACGATTTTTCTAGCAATGTTTTTTCTAAATTGTTGTATGAGTACGTAAAGACAATGGAAGTAAGGGATTGCTACGTCTGCATGCAATTACCTGCATCTGTTTCGGAAGGAGTGACTTATCATCATCTTCCGGCTACGTATGGAATTTCCTGTAGTGTGTCGATTAGTATATTTTATCAGTTAGGGAAATTAGATTACAATATGTCTAATATAGATAATATTCTTGGGCAGTTGCCTATGAATAAAGCACTGAATCCTGCAAAGGATGCTAACACTTTAGGTGAGATTTTTCTAGAAACCAAAGAATTAACATTATTATGTTTTTAGAAATAATTTTACTTGCAGTTTGAAAGGAGAAGAGAAGAATTTTCTAGACATGGTTGAGAGAAGAAGATTGAACATGCACAAGAAAGCAGAAGGGCATAAAATGAGTGATACAATGTGGGATATTGAGAAAGAAAAGGAGTTGAAAAATGGAGCCAGTCCAACTAGGGCTATAGATGCCCCACAGAAAGGAAAACTGTGCATTACCAGGAAGAGATCCCAATATGATTATTATTTTATAGGGACTAGTGAGTGCCATGATACATACTTTATTGCAACCGGATGGGGATTTAGAGGAGGAGAGGATCCATTTTTTCCGGGAGTGTATTATATTTGTGGGAACAAGGCTTATTACCGTTTGCCTGACCATTGGTTTGGTACATGTTATGTTGGCCTGGTCTTTCCATAGATTTTTCACATGGATAGAGTAGATGATGCTGAACATTCTAACACATTAACACGTTATGGAAGAGAAACATGGACAGAAATTGTAGGAGATATTTTTGGAGCTTTAATTCCAGCAGTGGGAATTTCTTTGAATGCATTTGGCATTCGGAAGCTGTCAACAGTGGTGGATCGCTTGTCAACAAGCACCGCTGGAGGCTTTCTTTTGGTTAATACAGAAATGGTTGCTTTGCGTGCTCTGGCGATGCAAAATCGACTTGCCCTTGATATTCTTTTGGCAAAAGAGGGTGGAGTCTGTGGAATGCTGAATGCTGAAGTTCAACATTGTTGCACTTACATTCCTGACGAAAGTAAAGATCTAAAAGTTTATATCAAAAATATTACTGATTTCCATGAAGAATTAGTACCACTGGAAGCTGAAAGTATCTGGACTAAAATGGCTAATAAAATGATTGCTATTAAGAACTTTGTAGCTAAGATAGGTAGTACCATATTTGGTAAGATATTATTTCCATTAACATCTGTAATTGTTGCATTATTGATCCTTAGATTAGGGTGTATGTGTTGTAGATATAGAAGAAATAAAAAGAAAAACACAAAAGAAAATGTTAAAAGGAGACAAAGGAAACCAGAAAGAGATCCACAAGAAATAGAATTAGAAGAGCTAAGAGAAAGCATGTATATAGAAACTAAAAAGGAAGATGAGATGGAAACTAGGGTTTAAAAACATGAACAAGAAGATATTTTGAATTCTTCCAAAAAGGGAAACTAAATTGATTTTTGGGGTTTTGATTTTTGTGGTGATTATATATCACCAAAGGGGGGATTGATGGAGCAGGGTTTTTACTTTAAAACCGAATACCTGTTTCATTTTCGCATGTTATAACTAAAAGTACTACTGATTAATTATTAAGTATTAAAAGTTTGTCAAATGTTGACTAATCAACCTTATTAACCAGAGAATTACACGTGGGAATGCTATTGCATGGCTATAATAATAAGTGAACTAAGTTGGTGAGCAAACTGACAGAAATCGATGGTGCTTATGTGATGTTATTGTATTTGTGCTTATAATTAATATGCATTAATGGCTTTTGATGTCGCAAATGGCTAGATAAATACACACACATAAGGGTATTAGCAGGGGAATAACACTGTATAATCATTTCCGTGCAGTAATTCAGTTTTATGTTTATTTTTGCTTAAGTTGTCCAATGTGGCCTACCCGAAAATCGCTACCATCTGCAGCCTGCACTCGAGTAGATGGAAATTTACAAAAAGGCTTCGCTCTGCCTGTGACCTTGCACCTCCGATGAACTGAAAAGCCATAAACATGATGACAAGTCCAGGAACGCAGCCAAGTGCCCCTGGAAGATGGAGATGTTGCATATGAACTTGTAATGAACTCACAATTGAAACAAATTTACCTAGTAGAGACATCCGTAAATATTTCGAATTAGTCTTGGACGTTCAATTCTGCTATTCATTTATTTGGGACAATCTAGGTGTGAGAAAATCTCGCACAATATCGAAAATGTACCAAGATGACATTATTTTCGCCATTCATCCGTTCTGAGCAAAGAATTGTAACTTTATAGAATGTAAATTTAGTATAAATATTGGTAGACTAGAGAGGTCTAGCGCCACTTCTTCCCGAGCTGATGATCGGAGGTCCCTATGCTGACGGAGAGGACGGTGACTCTACATGACTGCAGGAAACTCTGTTTCTCCTACTGAGGACTGGTTCTGACTTAGGATCTGACATTTAGACAGAATAGGTAAATATGAGAGAAATGAATTTTGCATTTAATTGGCTTTTCCTACAATTTTAGATAAAATGAACAATATGTTTGAATTTCTGTCTCGGGTGGTTATTTCTTGTCATGTTTATTGAATTTATCTGTGTATTCTATGAAATATTCTTGGCTAGATTTACAAGCAACTAAGCAGATGCCATTGACCTCAAAGTACAGGCAGATCGGATGTGTTTTAGTGAAAGTGTTTTCTCCTTTACAGGGCACGGATAGAGTGATTTAGGATGAATGTTGGTGTAATGGGCCCCACCAGCGTGTGATGTGTGTATGTGTGTGTGACTGTGAAATCATTCCGTCCGTGGAAGTAGAGGGAATTCCGAAGCTCTGATCTGCACCAGGTGCACTTGGCCAGTCAACATGGCAGTACTAGACTGCACATAGGCTCTGCAATGGCATACCTGAGACACTCTTTACAAGCTGCTTCTGTGGGTGGCACAACCAGTGCTGCAAGCCCACCAGCAGCATTTGATTTACAAGCCCTGGGCACACATGGTGCACTGTACTAGGGTCTGACAAGTAAATCAAATAACCCAATCATGGAGTCACTAATCAATACATCAATTTAACATAGGGAGCACTTGCTCTTTGGCACTGAATAGCAGTGGCACAGTGCCCAAAGCATCTAAACCAGCAAAACATATCAAAAACAGAGGAGGCAATCAGAAAAAATGGAAGGGAGTCTCACACCAATGGTACCAGGTCCAACAAGGTGTTTATACTTAAAGACATATTGATATGCCTTAGAACACTATTCCTTTTTCTTTGTGATGATGTGTAGTATATGTTTTTATATGTATGCATGTGATAGTTATATCTATTTTATTAGATTGAAGTCATTCAAACTTCTAGTACTTAAGTATTTAATTGTGCTATATTTTTGAGCGAGGGGTTATGTATTTGAGTTATGCGAGGTTCAGTGTATGTGCGGTATAAGTAATAACTTTTTCTTAATGTACATTAAGGGGGGCATTATATATATTTGTTCTAGATATCCCTGTCCCCCTAGTTTGAGGGATTTCCTCTCTATTTTATTGGATTCATGCCACACTTGGCCATTTTTGTGCATCTGATGACCTTATGCGGTGAGAGGTGTGTGGTCGTGTTCATGAGTAATGTATTTGTATTCATTGTGTTAGTGGGCACGTTGCTGTCCATTCTTTGTTGTACTTATGTGGTCCACATATGGGCATTGACACCCATGTGTTCGTCCAACTGATGAAAATGTGGTTTTATACCCTGACAACCGCTGGGTAAAGTTTCTATGTAGTGAGGAACAAGGTAACCTACTTTGCTCAATCAGGGTCATGCTGCATAGCTGTTCATGGCTAATTTTGGGATGATTTTTTTCAGATAAGGAAAAAGTTAGCAGATTATGTTCTCATTGTCGAGCAATTTAGATTTCTCACTTGCGATTGTCACATTCTAGTAGTGATGCTATACTTTGCAGATCATTCAAAGAAAACACACCGTTGAGGGTGCCTAAAAAACCCCAAAGGAGATCTGAACTTGCTGATTTTAAATACTCAATATATTTATTTATTTATTTGCGCATTCTTCTATCGCGCCTCTGAAGGTATTTAGGCGCTTCACAGAGAGCTGTAGTTTCATATGTAATCTAATGGGGCATACAGTGTGTGTGTGCTGTGAGAGTGTGTGGCTGTCTTCCTCTCTCACTTTGTCATTGTGTTTATCACTTTTCTGTGCCCCTAATCAAATTCATACAGCTGATTATGTGCGAGATCGGTATGCAGCATGCAAACTAGGACTACATCTGCTGGCCTTGAATGCCTAATGCAATTCAATTTGAATAAGAAAATAGGTAGGGAAAGCAAAACGGCTCTGTGCATGCTATGATTTGTGTGTGTAGCAGACACATCGGTTTATGAAGGGGACATACATTAACACTTTATATTTCGAATAAAATTGATTGGTCTGTGTTCTTTCTGAACTGTATTGCACCCTAAATTCATTGTTGGAGAAAATGGCATGCTGATTTATACGTCAGGGGGAGGGGATTGCTAAAAGTACATAACTTTCTTTTGCTGATCTATGTTCAGTGTAGAGGTTTGTGCTAATTTCAATGATTTGTATGCTGGCTGCATGGGTCTGTGAGGAAAACATATTGGCTTACTCCTTACACAGTAGATTGGATTGCCGCTGCACAGATTGGTTTGTTTGCGTGAATGCCTTTGCCTTGTGTGTGCCTTCAATAGCTTGCTGCACATTCTGTATTTGTCTGATTGATCAATACTGCTTCATGCAGGGCCTTAATTGGTTCATTCGTGTGCTCATTTTACAGTTCAGCCTTCCAAAATGTTTACTCACGGACCAATCAGAAGCGACCAGAAGACATTGAGAGGATGAAATGTCTGAAATTTACCATTGCAATTGCTAAACTTCTTGTCATGTGAATGTATGCTGTCGTCTGGGATGATTTTCGTATTATATGGACTCTGTCCGACAATCTTGCAAATATTGTGCCTGTGGATTGAAGGCCCCGAATATAAGCTGCACGTTACTGGAACGGTGTAAGGTCTGCACCCAGAAAAGGTCAGTACCATGCGGAAATACCATGCACTCCAATTATCATCTGCTGTGAGCAGGTGGTGAATGGGAGCGAGGGGGTATTGTGGGTGGTGGAGGGTAGGGTGGGGGAGAGACAGGAGCGGCCCGTGCAGGTAAGAGCAGTGGGGCCAGGTACGAGGGTATTTCGACAGACCACCAAGAAGGAAAATGAAATAAATAATTTGTTTTCCCTCGTCGTCTGTCGAAATCCCTCCCCAGACGGCCCCACCACTCTTACATGCACGGGCGCTCCTGGGGGAGGGGAGGGTTGGATAGAGCCAGGCAGGCTTAGGCCATCCATGCAACACCAAGCTATAGGAGGGGCAGTGCTGCACTTATTCCCACCGCCCTTCAGCATGTAATAGCTTATCCGCTCAATTTCGTGTGAGTAAATATTTTTGTCTCTTTTCCTTTATTGAACCACATAACTTCAAGATCAAAGGAAGATGGAGCTAAAGGTAGATTGGGGACCCCAGTCGGGTCCAGAAGATGAGCATTTAAGTAAAATGTGAGTAGTGAAGCACGGCAAGCAGGGTTTAGAGTTTTTATGAATAAAAAAGCCTCCGTGAGGGAAGGGAGCTGTAGCATAGAAGCATGCATGCTGCTAGGCAGGGTGTAGTTAGAGTTTCAGGGCCGGATTTTGAGGTTTTATGAGTAAAAAAGCCTCCGGGAGGAGAGGGATCTGTAGCATAGAAGCATGCATGCTGCTAGGCAGGGTGTAGTTAGAGTGTCAGGCCCAGATTTTGAGGTTTTATGAATAAAAAAAAGCCTCCGTGAGGGAAGGGATCTTTAGCATAGAAGCATGCATGCTGCTAGGCAGGGTGTAGTTAGAGTTTCAGGGCCGGATTTTGAGGTTTTATGAGTAAAAAAGCCTCCGGGAGGGGAGGGGTCTGTAGCATTGAAGCATGCATACTGCTAGGCAGGGTGTAGTTAGAGTGTCAGGCCCAGATTTTGAGGTTTTATGAATAAAAAAAAGCCTCCGTGAGGGAAGGGATCTTTAGCATAGAAGCATGCATACTGCTAGGCAGGGTGTAGTTAGAGTTTCAGGGCCAGATTTTGAGGTTTTATGAGTAAATACGCCTCTGGGAGGGGAGGGATCTGTAGCATAGAAGCATGCATACTGCTAGGCAGGGTGTAGTTAGACTTTCAGGGCCGGATTTTGAGGTTTTATGAGTAAAAAAGCCTCCGGGAGGAGAGGGATCTGTAGCATAGAAGCATGCATACTGCTAGGCAGGGTGTAGTTAGAGTTTCAGGGCCAGATTTGCCAGTTTCTCATGCAGCGCAGTGCAGCAGCTGCAAATGCTGCGCTGCGTGGGAAGAGGAGACCAACGCTCTCCTCCCCTCTCCCATATGCGGGCACAGAAATGTGAAGCTGTGCACCACGGACATATGTTTGCATCGTAGTACAAGGGTGTCTCAGTGAGTCTAGCAATGGTTTTGTACAGGAAAGATTCCCTTCCGGTACAAAATACTATGGGGCTTATTTACAAGCCCCTTGTGTCACTTTAAAAAAAGTGGCGCAAGGGGCTTGTAAATCTGCCCCTATGTTTAACCCCTTGCCTGCTCATGACGGAACCACTCCATCATGAGCCACGGGCGCCGTGTGCTCATGACGGAGTGGTTCCATCATTCTGCGGCCGTTGGCGGCCACTCCGCCCATGCGGCACTGATTCCCCTCCTGTGCGGGCGAACAATGCAAGTGGGCGGAGTCATGACGGAACCATTCCGTCATGAGCACAGCGCGCCCGTGGCTCATGATGGAGTGGTTCCGTCACGAGCATAGCGGCGCTGCAAACACCCCAAACCCCCCCAGCGCCGCGGCAAAATTCGTGCCGCGGCGAAGGGGTTAAAGTAACATTTTCCCACTATTAGTGAGACGCTCCACATTAGAACTACAAAACAGATGCCTATGTCAAGTAGGATATCAGCCCAATCAACTGCCATTCAAGTGCTTTTATATCCCTGAGCTACTAGGCAAATCTACGCTAGAGTGGTTAATGTGTGCAACACCTCAAATATTGGAATTCCTCAAATACCAGTACAAGGACCAAGCCTTTCCAGATCAACCGAGGCATTTAGGGATGCACCATTAACCAGTAATGAAGAGATAGAATGAAGTTCCGTGATGAAAGACAATGGATGAAAATCCTGCTGAGGTCATATATATTCTCACAGAGAAATGTAGGTGCTTCGAGAAGAGAATTCAGACAGTGCTGAATGGGAGGAAGATCAAACAAAAGAGAGCTTCCAGGGCATGAAGCTCTATTCCTCCTGTGTTGTGCACATCCTAAGTCCTGGAGCAATAGTAAAGGCAACCAGGATACTGACGGGGCCACTTCACTCATGTCAGGGAGGACAGGCATCTCCCTGTTACATCTATAAGCAAATTTATTGTGATGCTATGAGAGCTGCAATGAAGCCTCATTCTGAATAACTGCTGTGCAAATTGGTCTTTTTAGGTTGCCCCCCCCCCCAGTTTTTTTCAATTTACCTTATGGTAATTTTGAACTTTGACACCGGAACACTGCTATCCAGTGACCAGTAGAAGGGCTCTATGCCCTAAACCCCATTTGGCATAGTTACTTTTACTATAAAGCCACTGCATATTGTGCTTAAACTACACCTATGGCATGCAAAAACAAATGACATTTAAACTGAAACACTATATTGTGTTATCCACACTGTGACACTAAAACATGGCACAGATGTTAGAAATTGGGTTATTAGTTGGGTGGCCTGCACAACTAATAGGTCCACAATTTCTCCCTACTGGTTACCAAGCTCCTCATTCTAGCACATGAATCTCTGGGTAGAGAATCAGAGCAGCCCAAGGCCTACTCAGTGGAGTTGGTGTGGGCTTGAGGGATAAAAAGGTAGATTTCCTGTATATAAGGAATATCGGACCTATATTATGTTAGCATGATGCATCTACACGTACACTCCCAGCTTGATATATATGCTCTTGCTTGGAGGAAACGTATTTATTTCCTCCCTGTATATCTATTATTAGAAGAATAGGCCGAGAACCATATAGACGCCATCTTCCGAACCCATGCTCGAGCGCGGACCGTGATCACTTGCAGTTGTTAGATCCCAGCTCATCTGAGTTACTGGTAGCAGCGGAAGGCAGGCTGTTCACTCCTCTGTTCTAAGACTCAAGGTCGCATCTGGCTTTGGGGGTGATAAGCGCATCCCTGGAAGTGCCGTGTCTATACTCCCAGGCACCAAGACGAAAGGGAGTCACCCCTCCTGACCTCATCGGTAATTGATAGCCAAGCCTTTGTACTGATTTGATGTGTGCCATATATGGTCCTTTTCTGGAGCTCCAGGACCAACTGGTGTTTTTCCATTTACCGTGATTGTATGTGTTGAACCGACAAGTATATAACTTCATGTTTGAATATGAGACAACAGTTTTCTCGGCGCATCTGATGGGTGAGGTTCGGAGAGGCTCCTCTATAGAGTATCTTGTTTAATAAACGATTGAACCTTCTTCACTGCCAGCTGACTGATTATTTGGTAAGGGTGTTGGGACTATTGGTAGGTATAGTCCTTTAGTTTATTTTCGGTACATCAGGCTAGTAATCACAAATCACTGGTATGCCATAATAACACTCAATAAATGATTGTCCACTCAGTGCTTTTTCTATAGAAAAAGGAAAACTACATTTACTACAGACACACACTACTAAATACTACACATTAATTTACAAATATATCCATTAGACAGATGGAAAAATAATATGAATAACATTGCATAATCATAGTTGACCCCTAAATGGTCACATAAACATATTGGAAAACTATTGGCTTGGTCAAAGGTTCAAGATCAACTAACCACATGTTAGAAATGCCATACCTTTTGTGAATATTGCAATAGTTCATAATAACCATGTGTAACTGCACTTATTAATCTTAATAAAGCATATTCACCTTGGTCAATAATTTTAGTTTAAAATGAATACAACATGTCTGTACTTTTTGTATACTAATAATTCATATAAAATGCAATCATAAAAACAGCCCCTAGAGGACATCACTTACTTATAACTAGGGCTACCGGTTTTATGGTATTTATTTTTTTAACTTTTCCGTCTGTATTTATCCATATTTATTTTTGGGCCATTTTATCTGTATTTATCCATAGTTATTTTGTGTTTTTCAGATAAATAAAGTTGCAAAACTGTACATTTCCATATTTATTTAACCGATAGACATGCAGTCATAATTTGATGTTTGTCGGGTTTTAGCTACTTAAGTAGCAAAATATTACATAATAGTACATCCACTGGTAAATATGAGAATTTTACAACAAACGTAGATTGACATAGGCTGTTATTTAAAGAAATCTCACCCTGTTTTGTTAATTTCCCATGCTTTCCATCTGCTCAGCTGTTGGGCTATATTTCATGAAAGACAGCACGGAAAGTGTCTTTAAAGAAGACCAATTTTCTGTATTTATCCACATTTAATTAATAAATGCAGACAGAAAACACAATGTTTTCTGTCTGTATTTATCTGTAAAAATCCGTAAAAACGGATTTCTGGGAGCCTTACTTATAACAAAATGCAACCATAGATTCGATTCTTAGAGAAAGCTTCATAGTGCAACATTTTTATACATCTTCAGGACATATTGGATGAAGCCACCAAACCACCCCCTAGAAAGTGCTTTACTCCCAGCTATAGAGCAAAAGCTACAGCATTGGGAGAGCTTCCAAACCTATGAGCAAAAATCCCAGATGGTCAAGGATTCTTTGATTCAACAAATGTAGGGCCAGTTTTCTCAACATTACTTCGGGGAGGGGGGGGGGGGGGGTGCGGTAGCTACGACCACCCCCACAACACTTTTCAGATTTGTTAGTGGTGCCCCTGCTCTCCTGGGGTGACCACAAGAGGAGAAAAACCTGCAAATGAGTCAGCTAACAGGGCATTATGGGGCGCTGCAGCCTTGAGCACTGAATATTTAATTATAGACTCTCCCCTGCTTTCGAGAGAGCCATGCTGCTTTGAGTTACTTGGCACCACGGTTTCCTTTGTTGTTTTTTCCCCTTGGCAGTGTCTGGTGGTAACTGGGCACCGCGCATGCCTTCTTTTGTTTGGGGCAACTCAGGGAGCACATCTCTGGCTGCCTCAGCCTGATTCCCACTCAGCAGGCATGCAGTCTCATGGACATGGGGAGCGGTGGATAGGCCCACCATTGCTTCTGCCAGGGAGAGGGGGGACTGGAAGTGAAAGTGGAAATGGGGGAGGAGACCCCACGCATGGCCCTTCCTATAAATTAATTAATTAATTAATTATGCACCGACCTTAGGACATTGGCCTACTCCAGTGGCAAATTCAAGAAACACAGCTGAGCCACATGCTTTGTTTTTCTCAAAAGGTCAAAGGTTTTAAAATGTAAAAATGTCATAACTTATGCTGGGCCAGGCTGATTTGAACAATCGTGGTCTCATTTAACTCCTGGTGGTGAGAGCTAACTACCGGAAGCATTTTTAGCAGACCTCCTCATCTCCAAAGTAGTGCACTCCACAGGGAGCTGGTTCTCCTGGAACCCTGCGCCAGCCTTCCTCATTGTCTCTTGTGCACATCTTTCCCCCAACTGGTCCTCAGGGGTTGTGAGGGGCCATCTCACTGGCCCTTGGGAAGACCTACTAGTCTTGTGATCAACTGGGGGCAGAGGCCATAGTCCTCTTGGGAGTCAGCCAGTTTCTCCTTCTAATTGTCCGTGGCTGTGGCAATCCCAGGATCCAGCAGCAAAAGCGCAAAAAGCACCTATCAAGAGAGAGTTTCCCCCTTGTCCAAGAGTTTTTAAAGGAGAGTATAAGGTTCTAGAAGCCAGGCACCCCTGTCCACTCCTGGGTGCCACATCACCTCTCCATCCCTGTCCAAATCCTCCTGCACAACATGCGTGGCCAGTTCAAGATGGTGCTATCCAGGAGCCACTGGTCACATTCGCTCATGGGGTCTCAGGTTTGCCCTTTCCCACTAAAATATCAAAATAGGAACCCCTCCTGTTTGGCTCCAGTTGTCTGGGCTTCCTTCTTTGTTCAGTGGGCCTGGGTTGTCCCCCAGCCCTGGTGCAGCATGACAGGTAATTAACAGATGCCGATTTGTTTATCTTCACCCTTTCCACTTCAGGAGCAGAGGAAAGCACTGTTAATTACTCCATTTGTGTGGGGCGATCTTTGTTCCTGCAATTTTGAAAGACCTATAAGTTGTACATATGTCCACTTGGAATTCACATATTTGATATTCTCACGCATGTTCCACCCCATTTTGATATGGCACTGGACTTTGTAGGCCAAAGAGAAGTGTTACTGCACTGTAAGGCAGGTTTCCCCCTATGTGTATAATAAAATGTCACTACAGACAAAACAGTAAATCACACTGACTTTCCTTATTAGTGTACACAAATATTATAAGTCCTACCCCAGGTCAATAACTAATCCTGCAGAATGCCCTCTGCACCAGGCTACCTGTGCACAGTTACTGGGCTGCGCACAACCGTAGTCTCACACACATGGCCCTCACATGTGTGCCCACTGTTGTGCACACATGTTAACTGTAAGCATTCAAGTGCCCCTTACCCTTGCTGCGTCACAGAGGCATTATATTAAAAGGGTGGAAACTGACGGTAAACAGGCGCAGTCCATTTACCATGTGATTACCATTGGTGAGACATATGTAGTGAGACTCATCTACAGTAAAAAGTTCAAAACCGGGTGATCCAAAAAGCAAGCAATCTGGGTGTACTAAATGGGAAGAACCCAATGGTAACACACACTGCTGCCAAAAGGAATAGCTATCACTCATGGGTACTCTTACCTAGTCAGCTGTAACAAGTGGCAATGGATTCAGACAAGACACATCAATCATCAATTGTTTGCTACCAGTGAGACCTTCCACTGGCCTATCTATGCTAAGACCACCCACCTAGCCCAACCATGCAACCTCCTACCCCTGTAGCAAACCCACACTGCACTAAGAATGCTTCTAGTTCTAGATTTGATGTATACAGGACACTAACCACCTACATAGACTGAGCAGGTCTAGGC
Organism: Triturus cristatus; assembly: GCF_964204655.1. NCBI lineage: Eukaryota > Metazoa > Chordata > Amphibia > Caudata > Salamandridae > Triturus > Triturus cristatus. The sequence continues at coordinate 140,813,595 of NC_140582.1, read as the reverse complement.
ATATCCTTCCCTGGGTCACACAAGGATACATCCACCACACCATTCCTAATAAGGGTTCAGTGACTCAGCACTGATGCCAACACAAAAGACAGGTCTAAAACCTATCCCATGGATCACTGTTTGTTCCCCCTCTGGAGAATATACAACCCAGTACCCTCACTCAACCGGGTCACTATGCAAGCCCATTTAGGTTGAATGTTGGAACCACAAAGGCGTTAATCACATATGCCTTAATAAAGCGGTCTGAACAACAAATGCGTCTTTCCAACTAATTACATTACAACAGAAGTCATTACAAAGACTTGCCTTTGGGAAAGTGCTAGAGTTGAAATAGTATAATTTACTATTCCAACTCCAGTCTGTGTAACAGTAGGGAAAGTGTTGGACTCAAAAGTCCAGCATCAATCGAACAACATTTTCCTTAATGCAAGTCGATCTAACGATTTGGGTGACAAAGGACTGCATTGTAAATTCGCTTTCTTGGTTCGGACCACGCTGTTAAGGCATAGCATGGTCCAAGCTGCTTTTTCCCCCCTTTATCTGGCCACTGACCCTCACCCACAGTAGTTACTCAGGGTCAATGCTTCCACCACACCCTCCTGGGATGACTGTGTCCCTTAAGGAGGCCCCAGCCCAATCAAGACTTTGAGTATAATGGTATCACAGGAGACAGGTAATCCAGTTTTAGTCTCACAGCAGTAGAACAATTAACATGATTAAAATTAAGGCTGCCATCTTGAAAATATTGGGTTTTGGAGATCCAGCTCTCCTGAGATTTTCAGACTTTTTCATAGCACATCCTCAATCACACAATCAGCTAGATAGACTTGCTAGCATGGCAAGGGTGACAGGTCCTCATTGAGGTGCAAGCAATCATTTTCATCAAACCATATCTGCAGTTTGTCGAAATCCTGAGAATATATTAAAGTAAGCTGTGGGGTTCTTCAAGGGAGACTTTACTCCTATGATCCCCCTCAACATTTATTAAATATTTATGTTTAGTTCCTACATCCTAATTTAGTTAATAAGGGTGTCAGTTTTAAAAAATGCACAATTGTGTTTCTTTTGACTTGCAATCCCATATTTGATCACCTGAGGTTTGAATTTGATTTCACCCAAGAACGGATGAACAAAATCTGCCTGAGTCCAGATTCCGGAAAAACAGTTTTTTTACTGTTTGGTACCAACCATGAATATTTTTTTGCTTTTATTCCTTCTGAGTCGGAGAGATGACTATAATGTTAAACATATTACCTTGTAAACCTTCCTAGAAGAGTGTCTGTATATGGGCTCTAAAGTTACATTATTCAGACATCAAATTACTATCTGCTGCGCGTATATAAGTTGAGCCACCTACTAGCAAAAAATAATAGAGCAATTCTTGTGAGGGACCTTATTGGATCCAATACTAATTACATGAAAGCCCTCTGACAGGGTTCTTGAGGGGTAAAATTAAGATATTTCAGGCACTGCAGACTTATGTTGTAGGGGTTGTTTGTGGCTTACCAAGGGGTATATCAACAACGTCTTTATCTCTGCTTTTTTGGCTTTAAAAGCCAAAAAAGGAGAGATAAAACTAGCGCCCTATCAACAACAGGGTGCTAACATGCAAATTTGCATGTTAGCACCCTTTTACTCTACGCTTCCCCTTGCATCTCTGATGAGATGCAAAGGGGGCGTTCCAGAGTAAAATAATAGGAGAAATGTCGCTAAGCGACATTTCTCCTATTATCAAGAATGTCGCTAACCCTGTTAGAGACAAAAAAAGCAGCGCTAACTGCGGTTAACGCTGCTTTTTTACGTCTGGTATTTTTCTGACTTAGCCATGATATCCTATGGAAGGAGGATATCATGGCTAAGTTTGCCTGTCCCTATCAACAAGGTAACGTGAGATTATCGCTGGGTTTCCAGCGATAATCTCACGTTAGCCTGTTAGCGTGAGGATTTTTATCGCTATTGAGATAAGCGTTGCTAATTGCACGCTATCTCAGCAATAAAAATTCACGCTAGCCGGCGATAATTATCCTAGCGCTAAGTGCGCTTAGAGATAATTATCGCCGGTTGTTGTTGATATGCCCCTAAATTCGGCTCATGGCTGAACTTGCCTATATAAATTACATTGCCTAGTGGTTCCATGCACATTTAATTCAGAACACTGACCTGACCCCAGTCCACAAGTTTTTATTAGTAACAGTCTTTGCTTATCTATTCTTTCTGTATTATTCTTACAGAGCTCTAACATTAGCAGCAAAATTATGTCTACTTCCACCGCAGAGTGTTATCTATTGGCTGCTACCTGTGGGACACCCTTCCACAAGAGTTGTCCAGAAAGGGACCACAACTCAACATGGACATATCACATTTTTCCACTGAAAACTGCCTCTTCTTTTGCACTATGAGTACCTGTGGACTTTGGGTCCTAGCTCAGCCGGCACCTAGATAGATAGATAGATAGATAGATAGATAGATATAAAGATAGATAGATAGATAGATAGATAGATAGATAGATAGATAGATAGATAGATAGATAGATAGATAGATAGATAGATAGATAGATAGATAGATAGATAGATAGATAGATAGATAGATAGATAGATAGATAGATAGATAGATAGATAGATAGATAGATAGATAGATAGATAGATAGATAGAAATTGTTATTGCACAATTAATTATAATTGTTGCAATCGCAAGTAATGGGGTACAGAATAAACAGCATAAGTATCAATATTAAAACATTTTTGGACATTTACAATAGAAAGATAAAAACTAATAATGGTGGATTAAGCTTTATAGTTCTATGGGTTTTTTCGGAGGTCAAAATGTCCTTTGAGGCGCTCAGGAATTTCATAAATAGCGCCAACAACTGTTCTGAATCACCCTTCAAACATTCAACCAGGGCATCCTGACATGTCCGAATGTTTAAAATGCGCCAGATGGGTTGAAGCCAATAAGTTCTTAAAGGGGGCAGCGTCTCGCAAATGCATAATATGTGGGTTAACGATTCATCTTCTTCCCCACAAGCACGGCACTGTGTGGTTGCTATTTCTTTGTAACCTTGTCCATACTTGTATGCCAGTAGAAGAATCAAGCCGAATCGTAGCCTTATTAGTTGGCACTTCATTGTTGGCTTTAGTGGGGACAACAGATAGTACGGCACGCCTCTGCTTTTATATAATTTTAGAGCCCAGCTTCCATGCTTGAGTTTTTTCAAACTTGTGGCATCATTGTCCTCTGAATTGTTGCCTATTTTATTAAAAGTCTAGCTGCCGCCGGTATGTGTATTGGGGCGGCCAATATTTCACGGGCCTTCAATGCTTCAACTGAGGTGATAAGAAAATTGTGCCAAGATGAACCAGGTTTGTTTATCATTAGCCAGATGTATTTCCTTAATGAATTTTCCCGTACTTGTTTAGCTTTTAGGCAGAATGCTATGAAACGTGCTTTGAGTGTCCACGTTTGAGAAGTCAGGTTGAATTCCTTGCGAATTTCTACATGCGAAGTGGAAGAAGGTAAAATTTAAATTTCAGGGAAGCAGGCTGATTGGGCTCTGTCCAGCCACAATGACATCTTATCTTTAAAGGCTATAGCCCCATGGGACACAGCCGGTAGAAATTTTGCCCCCATTGCTTGAATTAAGGAGGTAAAATCGGGTGAGCACATGCCTTTCCTTGCTCTGCAAAAGGCAGCCTCCAAGGATTGTGCCAGGCCGTTCATCACTGTGATGTGTGTGGACTGCCTGCCTTTATGGTCGCTGTGATGTGTGTGGTCTGCCTGCCTTTATGGTCGGTCCATATACCGAGGTACTTGTAAGAGGAGACTATCTCAATAGGTTTCCCGTCAACTTTCCATGAACCTCTTCTCTTCGTTTGTCTGGAAATAATCATTGTCTTTGTTTTTGTTGTGTTTATTTTCAATGTATTTACTCTGCAGTATGAGGACAGTGAGGTTAAGAGTCACTGTAGACTAATCGGGGTTTGGTCAAGCAGAATAGTATCATCTGCATATTGCAGCGATTGGATTTTGGATCCAGCGAGTTTAGGAGGGAAAGCTCGGACCTCATCCAGGAAGTCAGGTAGGTCAGCTAAATACAGGTTAAAAAGCATTGGGGCCAGTATACAACCTTGCTTTAGGCCTTTGTTAGTTTGTATCTTTTTTGTGGATGACCAATCGGCAGACACTCTGATTTTTACCCAAGTTTCAGAGTATGTGGCAACTAGTGCATTTAATAGTGAGTTATCAATGCCCCAGTTTTTAAATTTTGTCCACAGTCTTGGGTGGTTCACACTATTGAATGCTGTTTGGAAATCAATATAAGCTAGATAGAGTGCCTTCCCCTTCTTGTCCAGAGTTGGTTCTATTACGTAGGACACACAGATCAGGTTATCCTCGATACTAGATCCCTTTTGGAAGCCAGTTTGCATGTACGGGATCAGATTTCGTGCTTTAGCCCAAGCTGTCAGTTCTTTTAGTAGCAGGCTGGCATAGCATTTCCCATCAACATCCAAAAGGGCGATCGTACGGTAATTTTCTGGGTTTGATTGCGTCCCTTTTTTGTGAACTGGGAGTAGAAGGGAGCCCGTTCATGACTCGGGAATGTGCCTTCCTAATCTATACTCCGTGAAAAGCGGCACCATGATGGTTGCCCATTTGCGAGCTGATCCTTTATATCCGTTTGGGCCTGGTACCCCGCTGGGGCGCATTTTATTGATAATGGGCAAGACCATATCTGCTGTTATTTCCTTCTGGTCGCTTGGTCCATGCTGAGGCTCAGAACGAGATGGTGTGTAGGAGGAGGTAGTCGATTTATGACTTATGATGTTATCACCAGACGGGTCCACTTAGAGTGCATCTATGAGAATTTAGCCGGCACCTAGGGAAACCTAGGAAACCTGTACATTTTTTACAACTAGAAACATAGTGGAATCCAGGGTGGGGTGCCTTGTGTGACTCTCGCCATGTTTTCCTACCCAAAATCCTTTGTAAATCTCAAACTTTGACTAAAACCCCCCATTTTCCTCACATTTCTGTGATGGAAAGTCCTAGAATCTGTGGAGGGCCACACGTGTTCTACCGCCTAGCGATACCCCGAGAGTCCTAATAAAAATGGTACCTCACTTGTGTGGGTAGGCTTAGTGTCCCTGACAGGAAAGGGACCAAATGCAACATGGACACATCACATTTTTCAACTGAAAACGGACTATTGTTTTGCAATGTGGGTAGTTATGCAACCATCCCAGAATAGGCGCATCAGTGTTTTAGTACCCCAGGGGTGGATTCAAGATGTTTACCCAAGATATGTCCCAAAGTGACCAGAAATGCCACTAGACACCAGGGAAAAATAGGCCCAAATAGGGGGTGTAGGCAACTCACCCAGGCATCAGACCATGCTCCTACCCCAGAATGGGTGCAGCAGTCTTTCTGCTCCCCTGGGGTTGGGTTGAGGGTATTACCCAAAATCTGCCACCAAGGGACACAAAGATCACTAGACAGCAGGGGAAATACTGCCCAAAAATATAAAGAGGGTGGGTGGATAACCCACCCATTGTGCCATGCCCTGTCCAGAATGAGCACAATAGGTTTTCTGACCCTTTGAGCCGATTGTGGGTAAATACCCTCCACCCCTGTTATTACATAAGGCATAGAAAAAACTCCTTGGTGTCTAATGGGCTTTTTCGCCCCGGTGGACATATTAGAAGTAAAGACATCCTACCTGTCATTCTGGGGGCAGAAAGATTATTGGGGCTGTTTGGGAGTGGGAGCTTGGCACAATGTCTGGGCCACCCACCTCCACCTGACATCAATAGAACAACTCTCCCTAGTGTCTAGTGTGTGACTATCTCCTATATGCCCCCAGAAGGGGCAGAAAGTCTTTTGGGACTGGGGGAGGGGGTAGCATTAACCCATTGGCACAGAGGGCTCCCCCTTCAAATTCTCCCTGGGGGTTTTGTGGTCTTTCTGCCCCCTGCTTGGGGCAGATTGGATGAAAACACCTCCTATCCGCCCCATATGGGGGCAGAGAAACTGTTGGTGAGCCATATGGGATGGGGTCTAGGCCTGATGCCTGGGTGGGCTGCCCCCACCCATATTCTAATTTAAAAAAAACACCCTGGTGTCTAGTGGGCTTCATGCTCGCTCGCCCCCGGGAAGATTTTCATCTAATATACCCCTGGGCAGGCAGAAAGAATTTTGGGACTGAAAGACGGCGAACATTAGCCAATTGCCTTAGGGGGTGCTCCTCGCTCCAAATAGAGTCCCTGGGGGGTTCTAGTGGGCTTACTGTCCCCTGCTGGGAGCAGATTCAATGAAAACACTTCCTGTTTGCCCCTCACGGGGCAGAAAGATTGTTGAAGGTCATAAGGGGGTGAGGACTTGGCACAATCCTTTCATGGTGCGCCACCAACCCATTTTCTATACCAAAAAACACACCCTAGTTTTAGTGGGCTTCCTGTCCCTTGGGGTAAAATTGGAGGTAATTGCCTCTAATCCACCCCTGGGGGCAGAAAGACTTTAGAGGCTTGGCGAGCATTAGCTCATTGCCAGAGGTCGCTCCCACCTCAAAAATAGTCCCTGGTGTCTAGTGTGTGAATCCCTGCTGGAAGGTCAAACTCCTGCTGCAATCTCCAAGCATGGATATACTAGAGAAAGGTACAATTGGAACCAGGAGATTCTCCTCTTTCCAATGACAGCTCCCTCGTCCAAATCGGTGCCCATATGGGGCTGATATGCCCCAGGGCACCAATGTAAGTGTAATTAAATGAGCCGATCAGCTCGTTTTTTAATTTATTTATATTTTAGGAGTTTTCTATAGCGCTGACATGATTCAGGGGGTATCAAAGCACTGTGCAGCAACATATATGACAGAGTCAAAAACAGTGACAGTACATTGACAAAAGGAGTTTATAGAAAGATCTAAATCCAATAACATGTAGTAAAGGTTTCGTTCATGCAGAGTGGAGGAGTTCGATTGAGCAGTTAAGGTGACGTGTACCGGCTATTGTCTTGAGGGATAGAGATGACGGTTGAGGAGAAATTATTTTAATTGTCTCTTGAAGCTCATTAAGGAGGGGCTGGTTCTGATATGTATTGGGAGAAAGTCTCATATTTTATGTGTGTGTCCTGAAAAGGAGTGTGAGAAGGCTTTTTACTTGTGGATTTTGAGGGGGATGAGAAGAGCATACTGGAACTTCTTAGGTTTCTCAATTGTCCTGGTTTTGTGAGTTTGGCATTACCATAGTCTATTCTGGACAGAACTAGAGCTTGTGTTGTGGCTTTTAGGTCATTAGATGGCAGGAAAGGCTTTATTTTGTTGAGGAGTTTTAGGCTGTAAAAGGCGCTCTTTGCATTGGAGCTTTTGAGAGAGCTCATGTTTAGTTTAGAGTCCAGAGAGATTCCCAGAGATTTAGCTGAGTCAGCTAGGGTAAGCTTGAATTTTAGGGAGTCCAGGTTTCTTATCCATTCTTGGATCTGTGTGGGGTGTTTGTCATTGAATGTCATTAAGATAGGATATTTCTAGGTAAAGCTGGGTGTTGTCTGCATATAAGCGGTAGCAGATATTTGGACGAGCAGGCAGCATCTGTTTGCATCAAGGTAGTTATGAATTTCATCTGTTACAATCAGTATAGCCATTTCAGTGCTACATCCATTCCTTGAACCTGACTGGTGTGAGTCAAGTAGGTTGTTCGAGTCCATGTGTTGCCTCTCAAGGATTTTATACTAGGAATGGTAGGTTGGTGATGGGTCTAAAGTTCTTGGGTTCATTCTGGTCTGATCAGGTTTTTTTTTTAGCAGTGGGATGACTTGGCCTTGTTTAAGGCATTCGGACATCAGCCGGTTGCTCAAGGAGCTGTTGATGATTTTGGCCCATAGAGGGGTTAGGGTGCTGTTGAGATTTTTAGCCAGGGAGGCAGGTAGTAGATCTGCCCAGTGGGGAGAGGGTTTGGATTTGGCAATCACCATGGAGATGTCCTCTTCTGTGAGGGGTTTGAAGTACTTCCAACTCTTGATTGTGGAGGAAGGTCTTGGGCACTGGGTTATGTTGATGGCTAAAGGGGGAGGAGTCTTAGTATTGGGGATCATGGAGGGAGCTATGGTTGGGTCTATCTCTGCTTTGGGCAAAGAGTCGCTGGATTGAGTCTGTGGGTGATGGACTAGGGAGAGGTTGATTTTGGTGATTTTCTTTCATTGAAGTTTTGAGGCAGGGGGATTTTCTTTGTCAGGTTTGGAGGTTTGATTTTAGATGATGTTAGAACTCTTTGGGGCAGGTTTTATCTTTGTCTAGGTCATTCTGAAAGAAGGTAGTTTTCTCTTTGAGGATGTGTTTTTTTGTAGTTTCTGCATATTTTGAGTTGGGGAAGGTTGGTTGAGGACGGGTTTGCTCTCCAGAGTTTTTAAGCAGCTATGTGTTGTCGTCTTTCAGAGTTGAGGTCTTTGTTGAACCAGGCTCCAGACGGGGTATCTCTGACCTTTTTGTGTTTCAGTGGGGCTAGTTGGTCGAGGGCAGTTTTCATCATCAATTTGTAGAGGGTAATGAGCGCATCCGTATTGAGGTTGTCTGTGTTGGGGGGGAGTAGGGATGATATTTTATCTTCCAAGTCAGAGAGAGGGATAAGATTGAGTTCTCTGCGCCATTGATGAGTAATCTGGGCTTGGTTAGGTGGTGCTGTAGCTTGGCTAATGTTAAATAGAATTACGTGATGGTCTGACCAGTCAATTGGGAGAATATTGTTGATTCTTATTGCTTCGTTTCTGGCAATGATGGCACCAAGGGTAGAGCTTTTGTTGTGGGTTTGTCCCTTGCAGTGTTGTGTGAGATCTTTGCTGAGTAAGAGTTTGTTTAGTGACCATATTAATGTGCCCTTCTCATTGTTCGAGTGAAGATCGAAATCACCTAGGATAATGTTATCAGAGTTAGAGAGGGAGCAGTGTGTTAGGAGGTCAGATCGTTTTTCCCCGAACGTGGGAGTGTTTCCTGGTGGGTGGTAGAGATGACATTTTGTTACGTTGTTGTCTTTATTTACCTAGGTATGCATATAACTAATGATAATAAGTGGAGTAAGCATATCATGATGTCCTCTTTGAAACTTAGACAGTTTACTGGGGTTCTACTTAGTGAGTTTAAAACATCTCTCACTAAGCCAATTAAACCAGTGCTTCAAGTTTATGAGGCTAAGGCTTTAAGCTCTGTGTTGTATGGGGTTGAGCTATGGGGTCTCGACGCGTTAACTACTCTAACGACAGTTGAGAATAAATTTTTCCGTAGCATTACAGGCCTCCCCCAGAGTACTCCTTTGGTTCCCCTTAGATACGATCTAGGTAGGAAGTCCATTTTGGACCTAGCCAAACTCCGTCCGGTTTTATACTGGCGGAGGTTGTGGACTACCCCGGAACTTTCTTCTTATGCCAGCGGGCTTTTGGATGTTATTAAGTCTGATACATTCCACAAGATCGGCTGGTTAAAGAACCTGCGAATGTCCCTGACTGACCTGGGTTTGGAGGGGTTGTGGAGCGATCCAACATCTGCTATATTCCCTTCCAAGAGTTCTCTGAGAACAATCTATTGGGAACACATTGATTATCAGACCTGGAGTAAAGTAAATCGTTCTTGGATGACAAGTTGGTATTTGGAGGCGAAAGTTACACCAGCTCTGGAACCCTATTGGGACCTGATCACCAAACCTAGTGACAGGAAACTGTATTTCCAGTTTAGAGCTGGTTCTCTACCGCTCAGGTCCCTTATAAGTAGGTGGTCAAGTGTGGGTACGGATGCATGCCCTGTTTGTGGTTTGCAAACTGAATCAATTGCCCACTTTTTGTTTGTTTGTCCTGCCTACGTCGTTCCAAGACGAGAATGGTTGTCGCCATTGTGTAAAGTTTTAGGCACCAGGAGTAGTGCTGTTGCCTTAAGGATTTTACGCACTAATACTTTACCGATTATCTCTATTGCTCTCGCTAAATACCTGGGTTGGGCATGGTATTTAAGGAATTAAGCTGCCACACATACTTTGTTAGTTATTAACTGAGCTTTTGGTATGCTGGGCAATGGATTCTTTCTTCCTTGTTTTTATACTGTTGTATTTTATACGATATTTCTCCATCTAGCCGTTCAACTTCCTGTTTAATGCTTTTTTAATTTTTTAGTATTTATGACTCGATGTATTTTATGGACTTTGCATCTTTTAGTGTGTTTTGGTGTTTGTGTCTTTTATGAAATGCTATTTTCGAATAAAGACTATGATGATGATGATGACATTTTGTTACTTTGTTGTCTTTTCATGTTAGGTTAGTGCTGAGGTTTTCAAATGTTGAGTAGGAGAGGGTTCTTGTTTCAGCTATTTTGATGCTATTCTTATGTATGATGGCTATGCCACTGCTGCAATGGTCTAATCTGTCCTTTTTGATGATAGAGAAATCTGAGGGGACTAGGAGGTCAAGGATCGGATAGGATGATTAATTGAGCCAGGTTTACAGTGATGAACGCATTGTCGATGTCCTAGTTTAGCATGGCCTCAGACAACTCTGTTGCATGTTTGATTGCTGATCTACAGTTTATTATCAAGCATTTACCTTGTAGCTTGTGATGTGATTTTGGGAGGGTGGAGCTAAAGGTATAGCGGTGAGTTGTGATGGTGGTCTTATAATTCTGGGTGGGTTGCAGTCTCTGCCAATTCGGTGATCACCTGGGTGTTAGAGGTAGGGGGGTCAGGCCTGTCCTAAGTTTGTAAGATCCATAGCCTCTCTCAAGGACATCTTAGAGCTCATTCTTTTCAGGCTGTGATGTTGGTTGCTGAGAGGGGTGGTGCGGCAGCTGTTCAGTTGGGATTTGGGTGGCTAAGAGGGTTCACTGATGTTTATGGGGGAGGGGAGTTGCGGGTGTTGGGTGGGAATAGAGGAGGTTTTGGTGTTGGTAAGGAGTTTTTTAATGCCCTGAAGATTGAAGCGTGGTGGGGGTACTCGACCGACCGATTACGGATGTTTGTTACATTTTTTTTCATTTTTATACCATGTGGATGGAATTCTAAAATCGTCGTGTGCTATATAAACAGTCCAGATTGGGATCACAACGGCCATCTATTTTGTGTTAATATTTATAATGATTAAGCCCTGATGAAGTCCTGTCTTATAAAAACGGATGAAACACATGTTGGCATGAAGCTGTGACATGAAGCTGTTATATTTTGTTAAGAATTTTGTACAAAAGGAACTGTCAGAAAGAATATGAAATATAATGTCTTAATAAAAGACATTGGAAATCTACACACATTACGGACTTGAATTTGATTTTGGAGTGCTTGAAGCTTAAACGTAAAATGCAGCAGGAGAGACTCAAGTTATTTTTTCCACGCATGTTAGGCGTTCGGTTAATTCGGCTGCTGACACTAAGTTCAGGGTGGAGAGAGGTGGGGAATTAAGGGGTAGGTTAGTTTGGAGGTGTAGGTTGGGGCTGGGGGTTTGGGGTGGTTGGACTGTGGGAAGTGGTGACCCAAGATTTTTCCATTGAGTGGATTGAGGGGAGCATGTTGAACAAGTGTCCTAGAGTTTTTTTGGTAGTGGTTTGGGTAGTGGTTGTGCTGTTGGGGTTATTGGGGTGGGTAGTACAGGGTTAGTGTATTGAGTGGGGTGATGTGGAGAATATAGGGTGGTGTCTTGAGAAAGGAGTTGGGATTGAGAGGGATAGGGGTGGATGGTGTGGGGGCCCATGCCATAAGGGTGGAGTGTAGGCCTGAAATGTGCAGTGTGTGTGCGCTTATGGTAGGTTTCATAAGTGCTATTCTTTGCATTGAGTTCTGGGGGTGATTGGGTAGTGGTTGGAGGGACTAGAAATGGAGTTGCGTAGCCTAGGGAGGGGGAGTTCAAATTGGCTTAGGTTAAAGTCGTTGGCTTGGCCGTTTTTGTATCATATTATGGCAACATTGCCTTTGAAGGCAGTTGAGTTGGAGATCAGCAACTTTTGGCCGTGGGGGATGTTGGTGGCATTAGTAACTCGGGGTGGCTTGATAGGTTCTTTTTCCATTTAGCCTGGTGGGGGTGTAGAAAATTAGATCTGTTTTTGCTTTTCCTTTGAAGGTGCTGTGGTAGAGGTCAGCTATGAGTGTTTCAGGGTGGTGCTTTAGTAATCTGTGCTTAAAGATTTTGGTGGCATTGGCTGAAAGGTTGGGGAGTAGTTAATGGAGAATGAGTGTGAGCCGTGGGGTTTCAGGTTGATGTGATGTGTAGGGGTGGAGGGTTTTGTGGTGATCTGGCAGGATTGTGTATTTCTTGACATCTTCACGCTAAGATAGTCGGGTGGAGAGAGCCTTCAATTTGAGATACGTGACTGACGGGTATCTCGAGGGATGTCGGAACGTTATGCATCGGGCAGGGGGCAGGGGGAGGAACAGAGGGAAGTTGGCAGAAAGCTTCAAGTCTAGAGCTTTGCCAGTGGGTGAGTGTCGTTTGAGAAGGTTTTTGAGAGAAATCCCACAGATATGACCGTTTCAAGATGGAGCAGGTACCTCAGGCACTTTTCAGAGAGAAGGGATTTGTTGCCAATGTTAGCATGAAAAAGCTTATAATATGTAGGTTGTTTGTGGATAAATGTAGGTCAAGTAGAAACAGGATTGTGATAGTAGTATCAAATCAGGGCAACAAAAAGAAATAGCGAAATATTAGAATTCACTGCCATTCAAGGATGGCTGCTCCCTTCTGGCATTTAAGGATTCCTTTTTTACCTTTCAAAGATTGCCGCTCTGTTCTGAGTTCCAGGTTCTTGAAGGCAGAGCCACAGTCCTTCTTTAATTTGAGATGAATCAACATGAGTTAAGTTCTCTGTCAGTTTCCTTTCCAGGGGGGGTCATCTTAGTGGTGAGGCAAGCGAAGGGTGAGAGAGAGACCCACAAAATGGCAGTTAGACCTCCCATTGACCCACAAAGTTAGACCTGGGACCTATGAAGGCCACAGGGAGAGCCACGGGCTGTGGCCCTTATGGAGCTGCCTACAAATGTCAGGAGAGTTGGTGGGGAGCTATTAAGCCTCTCAACGTGCTCCTGGTGTGTGTGATGCTTTCTGCAATAAAGCAGGGTAGCAGTGTCGGGGGTTCTCAAAGCTGCCACATGGGGAAGCACTGTCGTGAAAGCCCCAAAAGTTGCTTTTGCTTGCCCACTGCCAACCAGCGCACCATGATGAGACTAATGCGTAGGTGCTCAGCAAGTTGGGGGGATAGAGCCAGTGTCGAAGAGGCAGGCTCGAATAGGAAGCAGTCAGTCAGTGCTCATCCACAGTTCTGCACAACTGGAGCGGGGGGCACCCAGAGATGCTTTCTCAGTTAGGGGATCCTGCACTAGAAGTGGACAGCTTGAGCAAAGTGGACAAAAGAAGCGGAGGCACTCACCGGATTCCCAAAATGTTGTGCATCCTCTCCTGAGCCAAAGTTGTGTCGGCTATTGTTCAGAAGATCCTCCAATCATTGTTAAGGAGAGGGGGTTCATCGCCTGCAAACTGTATGGATGTAGGGCAGGTGGCTGCACTGTTCGAATGAGGTGCTGCAATGGTCCAGTCAAACCCTGGCTGTTCATGACAGGTGAGACAGGGCTGGCTGGATGGATGGCGTGCTTAAAATCCAGGGATTTGCACTGAAAGGTGATCCTCAACCCAGGAGCAGCTGGCGAGCGCTCCTACTTGGTGGCCATCTTGATTCCTTTTCACTTTCAATGCAATGATGCCAGTGCACCATGAGTGGCGCTCGTCATTGAACAGAAAAAGAAAACTGCCTCGGTTGCTGGGTAAGCTGTTCCCCAGCAACCGAGGCACCCTCAGCATGTCCTTAGCACCCAAGAGGTTAATTGCAAGTTTAGCTTCTCCTAGAAATGAAAATACACACATTTATGAAACTATATGGCAACCAGATTTTACCCATTTTAAAATGCAGGCCAACATCAACTGTGGTCAATCTAAACATGAATAATACAACAGGTAATACATTTGTGTGTTTATATGTTGCTATATTGAACAAACATGTAATATGAATACAATTGCCATCAATTATTATCTTAAGAGAGACACAGAGGCTAATATAATCCCTCAGTTGAGGGGCCACCTCTAAGGGCTAATAACTGGTGGTCTAGTAATACGCCTCAATAATACCACAGCTGGTATTACCAATACATTGCAGTATACCTTTGAATTCACTGGGCTATTAATAGTTTCTTGTCTGGAATGTGTTACCACATTGTTTACTGCTTGTTATACCTAGTAATACTGGATCTCTTGAAATCCTAGTTCAAACTAAAATCAGATTACCTGTGCTCTTGGAATTGGGTGCTTAATATGTGTTCTATATATTTTGCTTTTTATTCACAGCTTCTTCCATATAGTGTGTTCAATGCAACTTTCATCTTGTTTTTCCTGCCTCAATGTTGTGGTGTTTTGTACTCTCGTCGGACTGTCCTGTAGCGCAAGGGTGACTCCGCTGTCTCCTGGCAGGAATCAGGATTCCAACTGTGGGAGAAGGGGTAGCGAGGCATTTAATATCACTCCCACAATTACTCCAGCCTCTGCCATGTCACAGCAGGGAGTTTGAGACTGGAAAGAAAGGAGCTAATCACAGAGGATGAAGGAAAGAGGAAAAGGGCAGGAAACAGGAAGTCAGGAAGGATGAAAAGAGAAGACAAAGGATGACTATGGAAGAGAAGGAGGTCACATGGGAAGACCGGAGCCAAAGGTGGATGCCGCTGAAACCCAAAAAGTTTGACAGATGGGTCCCAGCCAGTTGGAGAAAGCGAGTGGAAGATAACGAGATGGAGGAAACTCCTGAGCAGTGGAGCGAGGAATGGTGAAGCTCACCGGAGGATGCTGAAGGACTACTGAAACTCTGGAGAGTTGCGGCGGACTGGGTGAGTCAGTACGGGATGGGCGGGTCTTTACGGGAAGAAGGGAGGTAGGAGCAGGGGAGTACTGAACGGATATTCTTTATTTTGTTTGTTGTTTGGATTATTCTTTTCTCTTTTGAAAGCATCTATAAGTGATCTAAAGGCACAATAGCCTATTGTACGGTGTGAGGAAACACCAAACCCAGACTTTCCTGACTTGTAGAAAGAATCACATACATTCTGGTTGCGAGATACCTAGAAATGGTCTAAACTGTAGGGTATTTTGTTATCACCTCTATTTTAGACTAAAACTAGGAATCTTTCTGTTTTGTGGTTATAGGAAAAAGGATTCCGTGGAGCACTCTAGTCCTGTAAGTACCCTGCACAGCCCCTCCTTTTAACATTCCTGGGCCTGAACACCGCTTCAGTGAAACAATGTGGTGACGGGTAGATAAAAAACTCCTAGAAAACCCAATCCAAATACTCAGCGCTGCTTTGTCTCCTTTTTTCGGAGCCTCCGGGAGGTGCCATTTGGGATTGGAAGAACCTGGAAAAGGAAGAAGAAAGTAAATTACAAACCTTATCATAATATTTCAGTTTGTCAATATTTCTTTAAAACTTAATCATTAAGGAGTATATTCAGCCTCGGTGTCTGTTTGTTCAACCAGCCCTCTCACATGTGGTCTTCCCCCCAAACATTTTGCCTTCTGCCCTCTAGTTGTCTGAAATCCGGTTTTGTGGCGTTAGGACTCTGTGCACTTCACTACTGCCAACTGGTCCTATACTGCTTGGGCACAAAGCTTTACACATAATCAAATTGGCTTACATCCAATTGGCACAATTAAGTTGCTTATAATTCTAGTAAAGTGGAACTACATGTACCGGGGGCCTGTAAATTAGGCCTGGGCAGTAAACTCCGCTCTGCTCCACTCGCGGAGTTTGCAGAGTTGTTCTCACTCCGCGTAGTGCGTGGAGTTTCGAAAAACTCAGTAGAGTGGCGAGGTATGAAGTTTTTCCTCTCTCATGGCTTGCTAACGTTAAGGTGTCAAGCGAGGAAAATACAATTGTAGACTACCTCCCAGCGAGCTTTCTCAACATGGACATCATGGCATGTGGCTACCGCTCATGTTGAGAAACCTGGCGCTCACGTTGAGCAAGCTGCTGCTCGAGTAAAACATCTACTGAAGCGGCAGAAAGAAGCTGCGCCCTCTTGTGCTGCATGTGGTGCAGTTTGTGCTGATATTACAGTGCGAGACAAATGCCCGCATCTAAAAATCAGCGCAAGCAGCGCAACTTACCTTAGTCTTCGGCAGTTGGTGGAGTTTTTGCCAAACTCTGCACTCCAAGTGCGTTTAACGCCCACCCCTAGTACTGGGTCACATGACTCTGAATAGTAGGCCTTTGTCTATTCCACCCAGACAGTGAAACAAAGGGGAATTAGATGTTGGCTTTTCCCTGCCCAAATTACATTTTACACTCGCACACTTGTCACTAGCCTTCGTCACCTTAGGCCTTTTGACCTTTTGGACCCTCGGCAGTAGAATGTAGGAAATTTCCATAATTTAATAGGGGGGAGAACGTAGAAGGTTCCTCTACTTCAAAGGCTGGCTCCAGGTATAAATATTAGATACTCAGACCAACACTTTAGCTTACTGTTGGACATCAGGAGGAGCCCCAGAAGGACTGCCTTGTACTGCAGAGTACTGCCCTACTGCTTGAGGCCTGGTTTGCAGCTCAGAGGACTGCCCTGCTGTTTGAAGCCTGTCTTGTACCCTCAGAGGACTGCCCTGCTGTGTGAGGCCTGCTTTGCTGCTTGATCACAGGGCTACCAAAGTGACTCCAAGGACCAGTTGGCTAGCTTCCTGTTCTGAACTACAGGGACACAAAATCCTCCAGAAGAGTCCCTGCAACTGCCCAGCTGACCTGCTACAATTGGTACTGCATAGACCTGTAAATGGACCAGCCTCAGCCCTGCAGGCCTCTGCCAAGGTGAGTCTCTGATCCCCAAGAGGTGCCTCTCCAGGTCCTGAAACCGTAACTGGCCTCAGAGTGTACTCCTCTGTACGGAAGAAAGAAATCCTGAGGTTTTGGGCTCTTCACAAATGTGAACAGGCCCATTCA
Source organism: Triturus cristatus (assembly GCF_964204655.1). Lineage (NCBI taxonomy): Eukaryota > Metazoa > Chordata > Amphibia > Caudata > Salamandridae > Triturus > Triturus cristatus. Next base: position 140,796,628 of record NC_140582.1, on the reverse strand, counting down.
TGCCAAGGCCTGCTGCCTCCGACCATTGCTGACACGAATCTCTGGTAAACCTGACTCTTTTCACTACAGCGACCACTAGCGACGAACGACAAGATCTGCACTTCTTGCTACAGCACCGATAGCCCACAGTGACCACCATCACAAAGCTCAAGTAACAACTATCTGCAATGCCTAACTGGATCATCGTGCTATACGATGACCATCCCTGAAAACAGACTTGCTCTTCACACTACAGCAATGACTATCTGCAATGCTCTCCGTGCTGCTCCCGGTCTCCTCGAATATAAACTGGACTCTTCTTGCTGGACTTTGGGAAGGTAACTTTTTCAGTGGGACTAACCTGGTTCATTTTTCCAGCCCACAGTCCATGATGGTCAACCTGAATTTGTGACTTTCCCTCCATCTAACATGATCAGATGACCTCGAGTGGGCTTTGTGCTTTTAGGTGTTAGGTGTTTTTACCTAAAACTTTGCAATTGCATATCTCCGGTTCTCCTAATTGGACTTTTTTTGTTTTGGTATGTTTTTATTTATTAAAATATTTTCTATGTTTCTAAACTGGTTTGAGATTTTTCTTGTTTTGTGTTTTCACACTATTAACTGTTTGTGTGATGCATAAATACTTTACACATTGCCTCTAAGTTAAGCCTGATTGCTTTTGTGGCAGGACACCAGAGGGATTGTGGTTGTTGCTTGAGAAGAGTCTTCACCCTCTCAATCAAAAAACAAATTCCCTACAGCTGGTCTGACAGGTTAGTGTGTGGGACAGTGTGTTTGGCTGTTTGTAACCTGTGTTATCATCGTGTGTGCCGATTTTCTCTGTTGATTTCCCTGATATTACCTTAAACGTTACCTTCAGCAAGCACAAATGCATGCAATCTTCCATATCTTGCAAAACACATGCACAGGTGAAAACTGCCCCGATTAGCAAATGTGGATTACTTTTTTCCTATCTGATTTACCCCTAATAGGGGCCAAGTTTATTCCAGATGTATGTTGCTGCCCATATCTATTGTCTGTCCAAGTCTGATACTGGTGGGAATCACTAGGGTTACTTCACCTTGCAGCAAGAAAGAGGGGAGAGTCTTAGTTTTGACTGGGGTTATATTTAGCTTTCTGATGTCATTTTCATAACATGTTTTTAATTTTGATGTAGAAATGGCTATGTGGTGCATCAAATGTAATAAATAGATGCCTAATATTTAGCCACCATGTCTTTCTTAGAACGACGGGGCATATTTATGAGCCCCTATCGCCACCACAATGTCCCTTTTTCTAACGTTGTGGTGGTGACAGGGGCTTCGCCTTATTTACAAGGCAACGTTAAGCCACTTACTGTAGCTTAATGCTGCCTTGTAAATAAGAAAACAATAACAAAATAGAGCAAATGGCCAGGAGGAAAAAATACAGGGAAAATAAATTCAAAATAGAGGGCGGAGTATTCCTCTATTGGTAGTACATAGTCCTATTCTTCATACGTAAGCAGTTCAACAAAAGAAACAATCACATACCAAAGATCACATACTTTAATTAGTGTAATCTCGGGATTACTTCATCCAGATTAAAGGGTTTTTTTTCTCTATACAACGAACATATTTACATACATATACAAAGGACATGTATTACACACATATATAACACTTATATACAGAATGGCAAAAGGGAAAACACAAAATTTAAGGAATAGTAGTACAAAATAATAGCAACAATCTCAAGTTCCTAGCACCCAAATTATTGGAAAGAAAGTGTTCACCTATAACCTATAGGTAATACACTAGGAGGAAGTCTTATAAACACAATTGGCTCTAGGGTCACTACAGAGCCTCAATCAAAAAATTGTGCATGAATTCTTCTTGGAATAAATCATATAATTTTCTCATCAGATTCCTGGAAAAAAAAAGTCTGTCGACGCGGACGCGTTTCGGCCAAAAGAAACATCACGGCCTCCTCAGGACAGGGGTGAAGAAAAGTGACCTAAACAACAAATTCCAAAGGGATAAACAAATAAAAATGTCCATTTATAACACAAACTCTCTCAATCTATGTGCCAAACACCGAAAGAACCGAAATGATACCAAAGCAGGGTGTAAAATAGAAATAATGAATAATAAATAAAAAATATCAAAAATAAAAAATAAATAATAAAAAGGCAAAAGGATTAATCAAGCAAGGGAAACGAAAAGGAAATTAAACAACCAACATGAAAGAAGAAGAAATCAACCATCTCCAAAGCAACGTGTGTCACACTAAAGAATCTATTAATACCAATTCAAAAACAAGAGGGGAAACAAAAGAGAGAAAACAGCGATAAGGTAACCACCACTCACCAATCTAGAGGTGGACCCAAACTCACCACTGTGAATAAAGCCCAAAAATATTATCCAAGAAAAGACCAAGGTAATAATCACATACCAAAATTCCATCTGTCAGGGCTAAACCAAATGAAATAAATCCGACAGCGGCAGAGGGGGAGAGCGACTCTTCTATCCCACTCAAGAGCACACCTCCAGGCCCTCAAATAAACTATGTGGTGCCAACTTCATTAGAGGGACATAAATCTAGAAGAAAAATCGAGAGGGATACTAAAACTCAGGTCGACCATTCCTCAGAATAGTAAAACATAGGAGTTAAAATGTCCAAATCACTCGCGCAGACACAATGCCACAGGAGAAGCAGCATAGCCCCACTCTAATTCTTACCTTCACACTAACGGGGACCGGCACAGACTAACGGACCTTCCTTCTTCGTCTAAGCACAGGGCAACGAGTCCTCCTCGCAGCCTCGATAATGACTGAAAATCGGCGTCCCACGTGATCGGGACCCGAGCCAAACTACAAACGTAGAAAGCGGAATAATCACGCTACTGTCTGCTGAGATAACACGGAAATAGGACAACGAGCGCCCAAAGGTGAAAAACAAATCTCTAAGTCTAAGATACGATGGGCAACATCCATGGCGAATAGCCTAGCATCTCAAGTATGGCACTCAAAGGAGTAGAAAAGAAAGGAGACGAAAAATATCTCAGAGGTAAAAAGATATATATAATAAAAGTAATATGTGTACAGCGCTATTCAAATCAAGTCACCAAAAAAACTACAAAGCAACAACAAACTGGTTAAAGGGCCACTAGTAGTCCCAAAATCCACACAAAGTACAAAGACACCACAAAGTAAATAAAGTAATAAGAAAAAGGGGAAAAAAAGAAATACACCTAAGTAACAAAACGGGCATTCAGTGTCGGCACAGAGAGGAGCTCACAATCTAGGATTCACATTAAAACCAACAAGTAGGGGAGGGGGTTATGTACCAAACTGTCTTCCCTAAAACATATTACAAATCCATATAAAATATATACAAATACTCAGACAGGAAGTGTCAAGGGACTGTACAAGATATACATTATTACTCATCGTAAATCAGTACAAAAGTAGATCGAACAGAACAAAGATAGAGCATCCAGCTTACCAAGTATATGGACGCGAACTAGATCAATGCCCAAATCACATCACGATCATTAAGGCCAATGTTTGCAGTGTGGTATTTTTCGATCATACGAGCCTCAAGTTTGTTCAAAGAAGCCTGAAGGATACGGGTATTAGGAGCCTTGACCACCAAGAGCACAGACCATCTTATATCATTTTCATTATGATTACACTCCACAAAGTGTTGAACAAGCGGAGCACCCTGCGTCTTACAGCGTATTCTGGACTGATGTTGTATCACTCTCATTTTAACAGTTTGTGTAGTCTGCCCTATGTATACCTTATCACACGGACACATAAGGTAGTACACGACATTTTTAGTGTTGCAGTTTGAAAAGTCATTTTGGATATGATTTTTTCCATTCAGCGTCACAGATTTCGAATTAGTCGTGTATGGGCATGCTACACAGCCATTGCATTTAAAGTGACCTACAACTGGTGGCAAACCTAACATATTTCTTAGGCCTCCTTTCGGTGGTGTCGTGCGGGCAGCTGTTACCAGATGTTGACGTATGTTTTTGCCCTTACAAAATGCAAACAAAGGTTTGGGAATATTAAGATGTTCAATTAATCTCCAATTACGTAGGATGATTTGCTTGATTTTATTAGCCTTGGGGTTATAAGTCAAAACACACGTCATACGGTTAGACTCCTGTTTTTCTTTCGGGGTGAGTAGACTTTCACGTGGTGTGAACCATGCTCGTTTCAAGGCAGTTCTTACCAATTTTCTTGGATAGCCTCTATCACAAAGTTTTTTTTGCAGTCTCTCAGCATTCTCAAAGTAATCATTTTTATTCCTACAGTTTCGTCTAATTCTTAAAAATTGACCGTACGGTAAATTTTCTTTCAAATTCCTCGGATGGCCACTTGAGAAATGTAATAAAGTGTTCCGATCAGTCGGCTTGGTATAAAGATTGACTTCAAGCTTCCCACTCTTGTTATGTACCTGTACGTCCAAAAAATTGATACTCGAGTCATTGTATGTCATAGAAAAGTTGAGGTCTATTGAACGAGCATTTAACCATCTGTGAAATTCTAGTAATTGTGTGTCATTCCCGGTCCATATCATGAAAATATCATCTATAAATCGGGTCCACCGAGTGATGTTAGTTGTAAAGGGAGTCATTTCATTAAAAATATGCTGTGTCTCAAAAGAGTCCATAACTAAATTGGCAATTTCTGGGGCGAAGCAACACCCCATCGCCACTCCTTTAACTTGGACGTATAAATCATCTTTAAAAGCAAAGAAGTTGTTTTTAAACAGATTTTAGCTAGGGCAGTGATAAATTCGGTCGGTACATTGTGTGGTCTAGGTCTACCTTCTAGGACCAACTCAAGAACAAACAGGGCTTCTTCCTGCGGAATGTTGGTATAGAGACTTTCGACATCGAACGTGACCAACAACTGTTGGTCACTATCGAATGTCGAATTCTCTATCTTAGAGATGAAATCCATAGTGTCTCTAAAGAAATACACCTAAGTAACAAAATGGGCATTCAGTGTCGGCACAGAGAGGAGCTCACAATCTAGGATTCACATTAAAACCAACAAGTAGGGGAGGGGGTTATGTACCAAACTGTCTTCCCTAAAACATATTACAAATCCATATAAAATATATACAAATACTCAGACAGGAAGTGTCAAGGGACTGTACAAGATATACATTATTACTCATCGTAAATCAGTACAAAAGTAGATCGAACAGAACAAAGATAGAGCATCCAGCTTACCAAGTATATGGACGCGAACTAGATCAGTGCCCAAATCTCATCACGATCATTAAGGCCAATGTTTGCAGTGTGGTATTTTTCGATCATACGAGCCTCAAGTTTGTTCAAAGAAGCCTGAAGGATACGGGTATTAGGAGCCTTGACCACCAAGAGCAATAAATAAATAAATAAATAAGGCCCCCTTTCATGCTATACTTAGCGTGAAAGGGGCGGGCAATGGGTGTTGTGGTGGGCGTTCTACCCCCAACACCAATTGATTTTGACGCTGTCCCATATTTGCAAGGGTGGCGTAAATATGGGGCAGTGCCAAAATTAAGACCAGGGAAAACATAGTCTTACCATGGCGCAACGAGGAGAAATGTTTCATTTTTCCTTATTTTTGCTGTTTCCATGTGTGCTGTGTTGTGCAGCCCACAAAGAAACAGCAAAAGGCCATTGATTGTTTATGTGCAGATAGGTGTCCCTTCCTGCTCAATCATTAAAAAATATATATGTTTTGCAGCTTCTATGTATGCTGCACTAAATTAGCGCCAGCACAGGGGGAATCGCAAGGCTGCACCGTATCATTTTAAATACGGTGCAGCCCTGGGGTTCAGAAGTGGCGAAGTGCGGCGTTAAGCCAAGGAGGTTAACGCCAGGCTCTGCTACTTCCTCATAAATATGCCCCTATGTCTCCTATACAAACAAGCAATAAAAACATTCCTATACAAACAGTCTAACCCTACAGTAAAAGCAACATTAGAAATACACTTTCATTCTGCTGAGAACTGGCATACACTGTGTGGGTATGAGTGACGCTTTCATCCTGATAACATCAACTGCTTCCTGCTTCAATTATGATTAAGGCTTGTTTAACTGCTGATCGTGCAAAGCAGATGCCAGTTGGTTATCGTGTAATGTGTTCGTTTCTATAGCCATTTCAAGGGCTGGCATTTTTGCCTGACTAAATCAGAATTTCCAAAGTATTTCCTCTGGCAAAATTCGAGCTATGCAGTATTTATAGTGGAATTGAAGTTAAACATTCAATATTCATATAATGCCATGGATCAAAGAGTCCGGCTTCATACCCATTCGGCACAGATAATTAAAGCTCAGGCTAGCGTGCTGCAAAAGTAGGCCATATTAAGCAATGAGAAAACGTATTTATAGAACATGTCTCTATTGCTCCATATTGCAAACCTCATTTTCGTTAGATATTTTTGGCTGTGTTACAAAAAATATTACAAAAAACACATTTAAATCAACTACTCTTTGAATTAAGAGTTTCTAGTTAAACCCTGGCACGCTCTGTAGTTTATCATTCATGGCATCAGATGTGAAACCAGGGGTGCTTTCTTGTAGAGCCTCTGGTGATTCTTATATTTAACGCCAATTTTTTAGCAACGTGATAGTGGCACGTTTATATGTCGTCAAAGGATAGCAGATGGGATTCTCCTCCTCCTGACTATTTTATTTCGCCCTTGCAAAATGCTTTTTCGGGGCGATGTCTCACAAAAGATGTACATTTTGTGTTACATACATTTGCAAAATGTTGTTTCATTTTCGCACTCCTAATGGCTAGAGCAGAAAATATTCCCGTGAACAGTAAAACCGGGACCGAGTCAGAGACTTTTTCCGGTTCATACCTGTCGTGTCTGGTATGACGTACTTTTATTTAAACGCTCGAGCACACAGAATCGGGAGTGACTTCTTTATTCCTCCTTCTCACGTCACACTGCTACTCATTCCCCTGACCCCGCCATGTCACTTCCTATCCCTCATTCTTGCCCACATCCACCAGAGATGCTGGGTCCTAATTCTCAATGCTACACCTCCCCCCGAATTTAGCTGGGCAGCAGAATAGCTATTTAAGCATCAACAATCAAATATCTTCAATCCGTTTACGAGGTAGACAGACCCACCTTCCAGACTGGTGTGATCACTTGATACGGTGAGGACTTGAGGGGTTTCACTTACTCCGATTCCTGAACAGGAGGCATTGGTGAGCTTTCTCTGGCAGAACCTGATGGCTCCGAGGGACAGAGGGGGATATTCTCAAGAAGGTGTGATAACCATCACAAAAGTAACTTAACGCAACCTCCAACATCGCAGTCTATCGTGGGAAATTTACGCCGTGTTAACCAAGTATTCACAACACGGCGATACCATGCGATAGTCACCAGATTATGCGTCAAATGGCTGCGGTAAAATCAACGCCACGCCGCAAAAACGCAAAAAAGCTGCGATGAGGCCAATTGCAATACAAAAAGCAGCAAAAACCAGCCGCAGGCCTGCAAATCCCACGCATCTGGCGGGAAAAGTCACTATAAAAGCAACAAAAACAACACACCGGAAAGAATTCAAAGTGTGTAGCAACATGGATGCACCCTGATCGAGCGCAGAGGCCAACGTGAACCCCACAAGCCCCACAGACCACCAGCAAGGACCAACGGGGTCAGGAAAGGCCAAGGAGAAGAGGGAGAGGAAGACGGGGTGCATTCCGCAGGAAAACAAGACAAGCATCACGGAGGTGACAGACCACTACCAGCAACTGCCCAACAATCAGACTACCTTGAATGCAGCCGGAGTGTCGAGGAGGACAATCGAGGAGGCCAAGAGGCACTGGCATGACGTGAAAACCTAAACCAGGCCCAAAGACGCTGCCAACAGGAAGGCAGCAACAGCCACAGGAGGTGGGAGTCCTGCACCACAGGAGGAGCTGGAGGAAATGGAGGCCAGTCATCAGTGTGGAGATGGTGCAAGGAGGTGGAAGTACGGACACAGCTCGAGAGGACCTGACACAACAACAACAGGATGAGTAACGAACAGGGACTGGGGGGACGGGGCGATGGGCACAATGGCACACATGCACAGCGATGTGCAGCACACTGCACACCCACAATTACCCAGGGTCATGTACCCCATCCCTGTGAGACACTGCAGCACCCACACATAGTAATCACAGCACATCCCATGACAATGTGACACAAAGTGCAACACCAACACTGCAGAACAGGGAACACAACTGGGTCTGCCCATGCGCAGAAACAGGCCAATCACATTTGACAGAGCATGGAACTGTGAGATGCATATGTACGGGTACAACCTCACATCAGTCATGTCGTCCAAATGTCCACTGTCCCCCCTCAAATTGCCAGCACCGCCTAAACAGTCACAATGTACATTGTCACACAGTCTGCATGTCTACAAGAACAATGCGCCAACATAAATGTCAACACAATGTCAACATGCATCTCCTCTTCACATTACAGAGGGACAAACAACACCTCCAGCAGGCCAGACCAGACAACCCATCAGTGATGCCGGAGATGACCACCACACCTTCAACACCAACGCCCTACAACAGCTCATGGACATCCCACGCAACGCACCACCAGGAGAGGAGAACCCAACCCCTGCAACAGACCACACAGCATGAAGCACCCGCAAGCACGGCTGGCTCACAACACTTCACCGACCCACACATGGCACCCCAATGCCAGGTGTCAGACCGCCAAAAGGAGGTGGCCGAACAGGTGCGGGTGTGGTCCAAACCCATGGAGTGCGAACTAGAACACATACGTGGGCGTTCTTTACCCTTCAGGGACCACCTACACACCAAAAAGGAGACCCACACTGCCATAGAGACACATGCCGATGCACATTCCCAGTATAGATCCACGTCCAGGGGCACACACATATCAGTCACACACCCACGTTGGCTCTGTTTACGATGGGCCAGTCCACTACCCTTACGAATTGAGTGGGTGACGACAAAGCTACATGTCCAAGCTCTAACCCGCTGCCTGCGGTGACATGTCTGCATACGCAGGTACACAGCACAATGTAATGTCGTAGGGCCCAGGGCCCTCATGCATACAACAAGTCCACAGGGACACACACACATATCATGCTGAACTGGCTCCGGGCACGTGCGCCCGGCCCCTTTATTGGCAGGGCCACATGTACAGTGACGGATGTGTGTGGGGTGAGTGCCAGCCAGCCCTCAGGGAGTTGTTGGTGCTGGCAACAAATACAACAGTGAAAACTATGAATACGGAAACAGACAACACCAGCATTACAGGGACAACTGCAGAGCATCATGGAGGTAGCCGGTGCAAGATCCAGAGGTCATGCAATGAGCAAACAGAAGTGTCTGTGAGTTGCAGTGCGCTGAGTTTGGGGCACTAGAGCTGAGCACGTGTGAGAAGTTGGCCTGGTATATGCTGTTCACTAGTTCTAGTGACCACCTTGTACCATGCCAAGCAACCCTTATGGTGTGGTTGTAAGTCAACCTTTTTGGACTAGCTGCCCTAGTGGTAGCGTAGGCTAAGCAGTCTTTGAGGCTAAACTCGTGATGCGTGTTAAGCAAGCTGTTTTACCAATAGTAACCCCCTTTTATACCAATGAAAGGACACCACACAGATATATATTCAAAATATATATGTATTTATTTCTCAAAGTAACCCCTAGTCTCTTTATGAGCACAGGAGCACAAATCGTCAAACAAGATTATCACAGAATACACAGAAGTTGCACTTTATATGGATAGGCCCTGGTGGCCACTCGAACCATATACTAAAATAGTGGTATAAGTACCACGAACAGAAAAGGGAAAAGGCCTAGGGCCTCTAGAATCGCTGGGCCTACAAGGAGCTAACGTCAGTTAGTGACCAGGAGGTCCACGGGTGGCGTGTGCAGAGCAAATAGTCACACGCGTGCTCCCATAGGTTTCAATGGGTGCGTAAAAAGTACAAAGTTACTGCAAAAGGAATCTTCCGGATGACCTAGGAACTTAAGATTTGGAACACAGGCACTAGAGATGTAATACTACACTTGGGCACCGGAGTGCCAGCTTTACCTCACCCACAGGAAGCGGGTGCATAGGCCTCGAAGTGCGTCGGGTTTCTTCTATCGGTTCCGTGGGGCCTGTAGACAAAAGTGCTGCAGGCGGTCGGTCGGGAAGAGATGCAGTGGATCCAAGAGTGGATCGGAGATGTTGAAGACCTGTAAGCAGAGGGGACAGTGTTCACAGTCACTAGCCAGTGACCAGCGTGGCACCAGGTGGGTACCAGGCGATGTCGGGTGCAAACAGGAAGGAAGGGGTAGCTTGACTCTGCAGCCACGTGGTCCCTGAAGGTCGACGACGTCCAGGAGTCGAGTCACGAGCTGTCCCACGCAGGCTCTCGCTGTCGGCGGTGTCGGCGACTTGATCGAAGCAAACAAGCCTTGGCAAAAGCAATTGTTGTAGGCAAGGAGATAAGCTGATGGTTCTGACCAGCAAGGTCAGAGGAACTGCTCCTTTGGAGGGGAGCAAGGGCCAGTCTGGAGCAACCAGACCAGCGGTGTTTGTTGTAGATTTCGTCGCCAAGATGGCCACTAGCCAGCGGGCCAGCAACCGGTTAGGCGCGTCGAGTGGCAAAATGCAGAAGGGCCCCACGCAGATCGTGGAGATGCTGGAGGGCTCACCTTTGGTGCAGATGCTGCTCGAGGGTTGGGCTTCTCAGGACCCAAAGCACAACTTGGAGGGAGCCTCGGTTGTTGCACTGGTCAGCTTGTCGTAGTCGTTTCAAGATGGCTGGCTCCACGTGTCTCGGTGCCTCCACGGGTCTCCTCTTTGCAGGGACTGTGGATCGGGCGGTGAGAGGTCTGGAGGTCCAGGTCTTGTCAGTCTCTGGGCTCGGGCTCCGGCGGGAGGCGGCGGCAAAGCAGATGTTGATTCGCTGGATGGTGCTTGCGTTAGCAAGGTGGTCACTCCCTGACCACAGGGGAGATTGGCTTCAGTCCTCTGTGCAGCAGAGCGTCGAAGTTCCCGTCCTCTTCTTAGTTTTAAGTTGATTCCAGGATGTCTGAAGTCTTAGGACACAGCTCCTACCTTTAAGCGGATTCTAGGGGCCGGACTACCTGCTAGGTCCCTCCCTATGGGTGGGACCAGGAAGGGGGGTGGTTACACCCCCCAATCCTTTGTCCAGCTCGCCCCAGGCCCGGGACTGGTGTGCCCCAGGACCGGTTTGAACTGGCATATGCACCGAGGCTCCTTGTGAGCCACAGGCATGTCTGGTTTCTTTCAAGCCCTACCTGACCAATACACAAAATCCTGTCTGGGGTGGTGCACGCACCTCCCCTGGCAGGAAACCCTTTGTCCACACCTCCCAAGCTGGAAGGACTCCCAGCAGCAGGAGGGCAGACTTGTGTCTGTGGTGGCAGCATCCATTTTGTGGAGCTGAGGCTATGTCTGATTTTACCCGGGTTTCAGGTACTGTACATGTCGTGTCCCTCTAGAAGGGTGGAATGCTAACCCCGTCGCCAGAATTGGCGAGGGGTTAGTATTCCAATTCGTATGACACCTTACTCGACATGTTTTGATAAAGCCAAACCAAAGATAGCATTCAACCGCGAGGTTCATAATGCACTTAAGAGTATATGGTATGACGATATCTGGAAACAGTAGAAGGAAGTTGTTCCGACCACTGCAGACAGGCTCAGCTCATGCCAGAGCACCATCTCACATGGAACCAAGCACTCTGCCTTCAGGATTGTTAAGGCCTGCCATAGGAGTGACTTATAGGTTACCAGGTGTCCCATTTAAGGTTAGGTATAGGTATACTACACCTAAGTAAGAGGTGATTACACCAACTTACCCCAGCTGAGTGATCAGCCAGTTGTGTCAAATTGTTAGGCCAAGCCTGGGGTAGCACAATACATGCTTCAGCCCTTGGCAGGCCTTGGGTACACCAATGCCCTGGGTACCTAGTGTACACTGGTACAGGGGCTGACAGGGTGATCCAACCAATTGGGTATGTACCTAGGGTACATGGAGTCCATTTTAAAGAGACAACAGCCAGGCTGAGATCCTGAATAGCAGGATCTCAGGCCAACTAAGTCGAAAAACCAGCTAGACACTAGGCAAAAATTTGGGGGTAACCATAGTCAGATATCCACCTTCCTACACAACCCCCCCCCCAAACGAAGGGAGATAAGGCTGACCTTGACCAGGTAAGCCTATATTGCCCAAGTGGCCATATAAGGAGGAACCAGCACTGGCATGGTTACCCCCTGTCTCATGGTCCACTAAGCAATCCCACACCCTAAGGGTATCAGAGGGTCTCCACCATAGGGAATCTCTACCTTTGGTGTGTCTTGGCAAAGTAAAAGGCTGGTGTTGAGATGGAGTACTGAAGTGAGTGTCCTCAAAGTGAGGCCTCACCTTCCTCCAATCCCCCTCCACCATGGATGCCTTTCTTTCCTTAACTGAGTTGCACTGTGCTCTCAGGGTCAGCCTCTGGCTACCTAAAGCTGGAGGCTGGGTCCCTTTTGTGGGCTTACTGGAGGGACAGGTCAGGTCTGGGGCCCTAAGGTCCCATGTTTGCCTGTACCCAACAGAATCCCTCTGGGGGAGGTCCCTAACTACCTGTAAAGGAGATCCCTCAGGAATGTTTTTACCCATCACCTGACTAGGGCTACTAGCCAGGCAATCCTCATTCTTTTGATGGGGGGGTCCTTGTGGACAGGGGCCCTCTTGGGGTCCACTGGCCTCCCTGACCTCTGCAGCCCTGGGCTGACTGAGGCAGGGTAGAGAGAGGCAGGCTACCTGCACCAGACTGGGTCCCACCTTGGAAGGGGCCACTGACATCAGAGGCTCTGCCAGGCCAGGCCTGGCTACCTCTGGGGCAGTTCCTTCACAAGGGGTGAGGTCAGCTCCCTGAGGAGGCTGACTTTTTCCTAATGTCTGGGGAGAGGGAGACTTTTCTTCCTCCCCACTACTCTCTGTTTGTGTGGAGTGATCCATAGTTTCAGGCTTCACTACACCTATGTCAGTCTGAGTATAGGCCGAGACCATTACAGCCTTGCCAACCTTTTCAGGGGGGCACTCAGTTTGTGTTTGAGCTGTGACTGTCACAGCTCTGCCAGTCTCTACAGGGAAGTCTGTCTGTGCCTGAGCTGTGGCTACCACTGCCCTTCCAACCTTTCCAGGGAGGAAATCTATTTGGACAGGGGTTGTGAATGGCACAACCCCCCTACCCTTTTGTGACAGGCCTACCATTTTAGAATGGGTGTCTTGTTCAACTCCAGCCCAAGCTGAGAGTTCTAAGTCATTCCCCAGTAAGCAGTCTACAGGCAAGGTTGGGGACACTGCCACCCTTTTAGGGCCAGTGACACCTCCCCAGCTGAGACATACCTCTGCCATGGGATGACTGTTCTGTTTGCCATCAATGTTGGTCACCTGGTAGGAGAAACCAGGCAAAAGCTGCTCAGAGGGAACTAGCCAATGGGCCACCATTGTGATGCTAGCTCCAGTGTCTCTGTAGGCCTCAGCTTTTGTACCATTGATGTAGGGCTCCTGTCTGTACCTACCCAAAGTGTTGGGACAGGCTGTGAAGTTGGCAAACCCCATGCCACCATCACAGACAAGAGTATCTGCTGCAGGGGAATTGGCTAAGCCAGGGTCCCCCTGTGTTCCCCAAGTAAACCCACCCAGATTTCTGGGGGCACTCCCACCACCTGGGGGATTACTGCTGACAGTAATAGGTGGTGTGACAGGAGTAATTGGAGGAACAGTTTTGTTTTTAGCCCTTGGGCAACCGCTGTCAGTTTTCCAATGCCCAGGAGTTTTACACTCATGGCAGTAGGGCTTTTTAGCTGTGGTAGAGGAGGGAGCTTGGGACCCACCACCCTGTGTGGAGTTTTGGGGCCCTGAGGAAGGTTTCTCTTTTTCTTTATCCCCACCCTTCTCTTGAGGCTTGGTGGTATCTTTCTTTTGGTCACCACCCTGGTTTTTAGGCCTGATCCTGGTCCTGACCCATTTATCTGCCCTCTTTCCCAATTCTTGGGGAGAGGTCAAATCTGAGTCTACCAGGTGTTGATGGAGAAGCTGGTTTTGACAATTACTTAAAATCTGCTCTCTCATCATCAAATTGTACAATCCTGTATAATCAGACACCTTACTTCCCAGCAACCAACCCTCCAAAGCCTTAGTGGCACATTCCACATATTCAGACCAGTCCTGAGTCTGTGTCTTCTGGGTGTCTCTGAACATTAACCTGTACTGTTCAGTGGTTAAGCCTAACCCATCAACTAGGACACTCTTCAGGACTCTGTAATTTCTGACATCCTCTTCTCTAACAGTGAGGAGTCTATCTCTGCCTCTCCCCTCAAAGGAGAGCCATAAGATTGCTGCCCACTGGTCTTCAGGAACCTGCTGCACTTTGCAGGCTCTCTCAAGAGCAGTCATCCATTTGTGGATGTCATCCCCACTTTTGTAGGGGGGCACAATCTTGGACAGGTTCCTATTGTCAAAGACCCTATCTTTGTCCCTAGGGACATTGCTGCCACCAGTGGGTATAGACCCACTCTCTCTATGCTGCCTAGCCTTGCTCAGTTTTTCTTCCATCAGGGCTACTTCTAGCTCCTGCTTCCTGATCCTCAGCTGGGCTTCCTGCATTCTGGCCTCATGTTCCCTCCTCTGAGGGGTGGTCATCCTTCTCCTGGAGTGACCTTGAGAGCCTCTAGAGCCATGGGAAGCATTGGAGTCACCTGAGCGATTCCTTTGCCTTCCAAGCCCTGTGTTAAGTCCACTGGGGAGATCCAGTGGGGTGAACCCACTGTCAGTCCCCAATAGCCTTGGTTTAGCTGGGCCAAGTATAACACTTGGCACTGGGCTAGTTCTCCCTTCATCCTCACCACTGTCTGTATCCCCCTCACTTTCCTCCTCTGTAGTATGGTTTTCATCTAAGGGATGGCTATTGGAAAGGGGTACCTCAGTGGCATCTTCAGAAGGGGGGCCTCCTGTTCCTGTCCCTAAGGGGGCTAACTGGGAAGCTCTCTTGAGCTCTCTTTGATTCTCATCATCTTGCAAGAGTGCTCTGAGCACAGCAGAGGTAGGGTTCTTGGGCTGTTTAAGGCCTCTAAGAGTTGCTAACTGCCTGAGCTCATTCTGATTAAGGGTAGCAAAGATGGATGGTGCCCTCGGGGGGTCACTCTCAACAGAGATGGGTACAGTGGACCCCTCTGCCCCAGCCATTGCTCTTAAGTGTGGGTGGATGTGTTGCAATCTACCTACACTTGGGTTTACCTACTAAACCTATCTAGTAGTTGTAGTCAGGGTGTGCTACTCCCTTTGCTTTACAACAACTAAGTTCAGTAGAACTTAAGTATATCTAATCTTGTTTTATATGTACCTACAGGTACCTATGTGATCTTTCAATTGGTAACCAAGAGATTACAATGGTAAAACACAGCAAGCTCAAATCCAACCGCTGCTCACCAATGTGAGAAGTTGGCCTGGTATATGCTGTTCACTAGTTCTAGTGACCACCTTGTACCATGCCAAGCAACCCTTATGGTGTGGTTGTAAGTCAACCTTTTTGGACTAGCTGCCCTAGTGGTAGCGTAGGCTAAGCAGTCTTTGAGGCTAAACTCGTGATGCGTGTTAAGCAAGCTGTTTTACCAATAGTAACCCCCTTTTATACCAATGAAAGGACACCACACAGATATATATTCAAAATATATATGTATTTATTTCTCAAAGTAACCCCTAGTCTCTTTATGAGCACAGGAGCACAAATCGTCAAACAAGATTATCACAGAATACACAGAAGTTGCACTTTATATGGATAGGCCCTGGTGGCCACTCGAACCATATACTAAAATAGTGGTATAAGTACCACGAACAGAAAAGGGAAAAGGCCTAGGGCCTCTAGAATCGCTGGGCCTACAAGGAGCTAACGTCAGTTAGTGACCAGGAGGTCCACGGGTGGCGTGTGCAGAGCAAATAGTCACACGCGTGCTCCCATAGGTTTCAATGGGTGCGTAAAAAGTACAAAGTTACTGCAAAAGGAATCTTCCGGATGACCTAGGAACTTAAGATTTGGAACACAGGCACTAGAGATGTAATACTACACTTGGGCACCGGAGTGCCAGCTTTACCTCACCCACAGGAAGCGGGTGCATAGGCCTCGAAGTGCGTCGGGTTTCTTCTATCGGTTCCGTGGGGCCTGTAGACAAAAGTGCTGCAGGCGGTCGGTCGGGAAGAGATGCAGTGGATCCAAGAGTGGATCGGAGATGTTGAAGACCTGTAAGCAGAGGGGACAGTGTTCACAGTCACTAGCCAGTGACCAGCGTGGCACCAGGTGGGTACCAGGCGATGTCGGGTGCAAACAGGAAGGAAGGGGTAGCTTGACTCTGCAGCCACGTGGTCCCTGAAGGTCGACGACGTCCAGGAGTCAAGTCACGAGCTGTCCCACGCAGGCTCTCGCTGTCGGCGGTGTCGGCGACTTGATCGAAGCAAACAAGCCTTGGCAAAAGCAATTGTTGTAGGCAAGGAGATAAGCTGATGGTTCTGACCAGCAAGGTCAGAGGAACTGCTCCTTTGGAGGGGAGCAAGGGCCAGTCTGGAGCAACCAGACCAGTGGTGTTTGTTGTAGATTTCGTCGCCAAGATGGCCACTAGCCAGCGGGCCAGCAACCGGTTAGGCGCGTCGAGTGGCAAAATGCAGAAGGGCCCCACGCAGATCGTGGAGATGCTGGAGGGCTCACCTTTGGTGCAGATGCTGCTCGAGGGTTGGGCTTCTCAGGACCCAAAGCACAACTTGGAAGGAGCCTCGGTTGTTGCACTGGTCAGCTTGTCGTAGTCGTTTCAAGATGGCTGGCTCCACGTGTCTCGGTGCCTCCACGGGTCTCCTCTTTGCAGGGACTGTGGATCGGGCGGTGAGAGGTCTGGAGGTCCAGGTCTTGTCAGTCTCTGGGCTCGGGCTCCGGCGGGAGGCGGCGGCAAAGCAGACGTTGATTCGCTGGATGGTGCTTGCGTTAGCAAGGTGGTCACTCCCTGACCACAGGGGAGATTGGCTTCAGTCCTCTGTGCAGCAGAGCGTCGAAGTTCCCGTCCTCTTCTTAGTTTTAAGTTGATTCCAGGATGTCTGAAGTCTTAGGACACAGCTCCTACCTTTAAGCGGATTCTAGGGGCCGGACTACCTGCTAGGTCCCTCCCTATGGGTGGGACCAGGAAGGGGGGTGGTTACACCCCCCAATCCTTTGTCCAGCTCGCCCCAGGCCCGGGACTGGTGTGCCCCAGGACCGGTTTGAACTGGCATATGCACCGAGGCTCCTTGTGAGCCACAGGCATGTCTGGTTTCTTTCAAGCCCTACCTGACCAATACACAAAATCCTGTCTGGGGTGGTGCACGCACCTCCCCTGGCAGGAAACCCTTTGTCCACACCTCCCAAGCTGGAAGGACTCCCAGCAGCAGGAGGGCAGACTTGTGTCTGTGGTGGCAGCATCCATTTTGTGGAGCTGAGGCTATGTCTGATTTTACCCGGGTTTCAGGTACTGTACATGTCGTGTCCCTCTAGAAGGGTGGAATGCTAACCCCGTCGCCAGAATTGGCGAGGGGTTAGTATTCCAATTCGTATGACACCTTACTCGACATGTTTTGATAAAGCCAAACCAAAGATAGCATTCAACCGCGAGGTTCATAATGCACTTAAGAGTATATGGTATGACGATATCTGGAAACAGTAGAAGGAAGTTGTTCCGACCACTGCAGACAGGCTCAGCTCATGCCAGAGCACCATCTCACTTGGAACCAAGCACTCTGCCTTCAGGATTGTTAAGGCCTGCCATAGGAGTGACTTATAGGTTACCAGGTGTCCCATTTAAGGTTAGGTATAGGTATACTACACCTAAGTAAGAGGTGATTACACCAACTTACCCCAGCTGAGTGATCAGCCAGTTGTGTCAAATTGTTAGGCCAAGCCTGGGGTGGCACAATACATGCTTCAGCCCTTGGCAGGCCTTGGGTACACCAATGCCCTGGGTACCTAGTGTACACTGGTACAGGGGCTGACAGGGTGATCCAACCAATTGGGTATGTACCTAGGGTACATGGAGTCCATTTTAAAGAGACAACAGCCAGGCTGAGATCCTGAATAGCAGGATCTCAGGCCAACTAAGTCGAAAAACCAGCTAGACACTAGGCAAAAATTTGGGGGTAACCATAGTCAGATATCCACCTTCCTACAGCACGCTTATGTGAAGAAAATGTCTAGGATTGTGTCCCTTCAGGACATTCCTGATGCAGCTGCAGTGGGGGGTGTCCCACCTGCATCATCTTCCTCATCGTCTTCCCAAACTGCCTGAGGTGACATTGCTGCGTGAACTCTCCACAGCACATACCACAAACAGTAATGGACGATAATTCGTGGTGCACTGAGTTAGTGGCACCTGGAATGCTGAGCAGGGGACCAGGCAAAAGGTGTCATCCATGACAGGTGTGAGTAACTCCATCAGTCTGCCAGTACGACCGTTTCCACACTGGCAGTTGGCGGATGGAGTTGGTCCTGGCGGTGGTGGTGTGTGCCTCCTGCGGTGATGCGACGTCCTGGCCGGTCAGGACTCGATTTGATGTGTGAGCCCTGGTGGGCCGCAGTTGAGGCCGGAGGCAGCGGACAGTGCAGGGCCACAGACACATGGCGTTGATGACCCCAAGGCCATCGCATCAGAGGCCATCCAATATCTCAGAAGAAGGGGTCCCTGACCTGACCAGCACAGAGTTAGTGGCCCCGGATGCACAGCGGCCGGCACAGGCACCCCGCCACGGGATGATGACTTGCAGTCCACTGAGGTATGGCCATGCAGATTGAGCTGGCCCTCGTCGATGTCGAAGGTGAATGTGGCGGAGGGTTGCAGGGAACAGTGGAAGGTGTCCTCCAGGGCATGATGCAGAGGGCAGAAGCTATCTGGAAGCAGCAAATGGAGGAGTGGAAAGTGACTGCCTCGTTGCCACCACCAATTCGGTATCAGCTGCATGAGGATAAAAACTACCCCCTAGTCCATAGACTCAGACGCCACCAATGTACGACCAGAGAGTGTCCATGGATGTCGGGGAACAGACCTAGTGGCAACGGGGATGAGAGGGGATGCAGGCTGCGATGATGCCGGTACGCTGATATGAACTCCGGCATTGCCAAATCAAGACTCTGTGACCTACTGGAACGCAGTGTAGGCTTGTGATGCACAGAGTTAGTGACATCAGGGCAGTTGTTGAAAGTGTTTGATCACCTCCTTAATGATGATCCTTTTTTCCTCCCAAATGCAATGTGTCATCCTCTTACGCCTCTCCTTGCGTGCAATGATTCGTACTTTGCCTTTGAATAATCGATGTTCAGTTCCAATTATGTGACCTACTCGAACACAGCATATGCCGAGAGCAGTAGTCCACATGGGCCCACAGAATCTTGCGGCTGTGATGTAACACTAAGTCCTGTTGGCACCACATCAAAGGGTATATAGTGACATATACTCAGCCATGATTTATGTGCTCTGCCATGGTGTAATCAAGACTCAGTTGCAAATGTGTGACCTACTTGTCTGCTGTACATGCCAGTGGAGTACGTCAACGAGAAAGGAGAACTGTGGGCCTGTGTTGCGGAGGCCGTGATGGTCTGAGTAGGGTGCCAAGGTCGCAGGCCTTGAGCTTGGAGATTGCACAGGCACGTGGTCGGCCCTCTTCGACACACAACGATGTCGGTAGGTGGGCAGTGAGGTCTGGGCGGCCGCTGCGCTGGGAGGAGAGCGACCCTTGACCCTGCCTTCAGGCAGGTCGCTCCCCCCACATGGCGCAGCTCCACCAGTGCATCCATGTACCCCCACTGCCTGTCAATGCCGCTGCTGCAGGTTTGAGGCCCCTCTGCCTCGGTAGTAAGGTTACTGCTGTATTTTGCTCTCTGCTTTGTTGTTCTTGCTTCTGTAATTCTCTGTATCCTTCATTTCCCCCCTTTTACTGTGCCCCCCTGTTTTGCCTTCTGTATCCCTTCATCACCCGCTTTCCCGCCGCTGCGTCCCCTGAGGCCCGGCCCCCCTGATCACCCATTCGCTGCCCTGCTCCCGCCTCTCAGCTGCTTCTTCCTCTCAACTCCCCCTATGTGGCGTGCCGAAGGCAAGTCTAAGGCAAGCTCGTCTGCGCCCGTCCGCGCCTGGACCACGCTCAGCGCCAGACCCCCTGGCCCCCGCGAATGCCACAACACAGCTACAATGCCAGCACCCTCCATGCACTCAACACCGGGTGACAGCACACCTGCTTCCTGGCCGCCCTGAAACGCACCCAAGGACCCTTCTCCTGCCAGAACTGCAGCTTCACCAGCAACCGATCTGCCAATCCACCCACCGAGAAAGGACGTAACCACCTCAGATGCATTCTACTCAACACCCGCTCCTCCCGCATACACGCCGTCAAACTCTGGGACCTACTCGACTCCACCGCCCCAGATGTTGCCTTCCTGCGGAGACCTGGATGAACCCCTCCTCAGCACCCGACATCGCCATAGCCATCCCGGACGGCTACAAGATCACCCTCAGGAACCGCACCAACGGAGTAGAGGGAGGAATCGCCATCGACTCTCAGAGTCTCCACCAACACCGACGACACACTTAGCACCGCCGAACACCTGCACTTCCAAATCCACACCGATCCCAACACTACCCTCAGAGGAACCCTCATCTACAGACCCCCCGGACCCCGACCACAGTTCAGCGACTCCATCGCGACTTCGTTAGTACACACGCCCTCGCCTCCACAGACTACATCCTTCTCGGGGAACTGAACTTCCACCTCGAGAACAACAACAACACCAACTCCAACACTCTGAATGACAACCTTGCCAATCTCGGACTCAGGCAACTCGGCACAACACCCACCCATTCTGCTGGCCACACGCTTGACCCCATCTTCTCCGCAAGCTCCCATGTCTCCTTCAACCACACCACCGAACTCCACTGGACCAACCATCGCTGCATCCACTTCACCTTCCGGAAACCCACCACCGCACTCAACAGATCCCCCGCTACTGCTGGAGCAAAGTCACCGAAGACCAGCTAACCACCACCCTCGCCCGGAGCCCACCCACCGTCCCCGAAACCGCCTCCCGCAACCTCAGACAATGGATTGACGACTGCGCCAACACCCTTGCCCCGATCAAGAAACCCTCAAACAGACACACCAGCAAGCAAGCCAGCTGGTTCACTGAGGACCTCCAGGCCTCCAAGCAAACCTGCCGAAAGCTAGAGAAGAAATGGCACCATGAACAGACACCGGACAGCTATGCAGCCCACAAGAATGCCACCCGCAGGCACCATCACCTCATCATATCCGCCAAAGGGCCTCCTTCAAAGCCCACCTAGACAACAACGCACACAACAGCAAAGAGCTCTTCAACATTGTAAAGGAACTCTCCAACCCCAACTCCAACACCAATGACATCCCACCTTCGCAAGACCTGTGCGACTCCCTTGCCACCTTCTTCCATCGCAAGATCGCAGACATCCACGACAGCTTCAACGTCACGACCGCCCCATCAACCACAGAGACCTCCATCCCCATGACCACCATCCGCACCGATCCCCTGCTCTCCTGGACCAACATAAACAATGACAAGACCATCAAAATCATGAACACCATCCACTCCGGATCTCCATCAGACCCTTGCCCACACCACATCTTCAACAAAGCCAGCACCACCATCACACTCCATCTCCGAAAAGCCATCAACATCTCCTTCGAGACAGCCACCTTCCCGGAGAGCTGGAAGCACGCCGAGATCCACGCCTCACTCAAAAAACTCAAGGTTGACCCCAAGGACCTCAGGAACTTCCAACCCATCTCCCTGCTCCTGTTCCCGGCGGAGGTCATCAAGAAGACCGTCAACAGACTACCTCCAGGAGAACAGCATCCTGGACCCATCCCAGTCCGGGTTCCGCAGCAACCATAGCACCGAAACTGCCCTCATCGCCGCCACCAATGACATCAGGGCCCTGCTGGACAAACTGCGGCCCTCATCCTCCTGGACTTGTCAGCCACCTTCGACACTGTCTGCCACCACACTCTAGGCACACACCTTCACGATGCTGGGATCCGAGACAAGGCTCTGGACTGGACCACCTCCTTCCTCTCAGAACCAAGAGCGTCCGCGTCCCCCTTTCCGCTCCGAAGCCACCGAGATCATCTGCGGCTTACCTTTGGGCTCATCCCTCAGACCAACTCTGTTTAACATCTACATGGCACCACTCGCCCACGTCGCCTGACTGCACAACCTCAACATCATCTCCTACACCGACGACACCCAGCTGATCCTCTCCCTCACCAAGGACCCCCTCACCGCCAAAACCAACCTCCACAAAGGAATGAAAGCCGTCGCCGAGTGGATGAAGAACAGCCAACTGAAGCTAAACTCGGACAGGATGTAAGTCCTCATCCTTGGCTCCACCCTCTCAGCCTGGGACGACTCCTGGTGGCCGACCGCACTGGGAACAGCTCCAACACCCACCGACCACGCACGCAACCTGGGCTTCATACTCTACTCCACCCTCTCCATGACAAAGCAGGTCAACGCCATCTCATCCTCCTGCTTCAACACTCTCCACATGCTCTGCAAGATCTACAGGTGGATCTCCACCAAAACAAGAAGAATTGTCACCCAGGCCCTCATCAGCAGCAGGTTGGACAACGGAAACGCCCTCTACGCAGGAGCCTCGGCCAAACTCCTGAAACGACTTCAACACATTCAAAACGCCTCTGCACGCCTGATCCTCAACATCCCTCGCCACAGCCACATCACACCCCACCTGAGAGACCTGCACTGGCTACCCGTCAACAATAGGATCACCTTCAAGCTCCTCACCCATGCACACAAGGCACTCCAGAACACCGGACCATCATACCTCAACAGACGACTCAGCTTCTACACCCCCAACCGCCAGCTCTGCTCCGCCGACCTCACCCTCGCCACTGTCCACCGCATCCGAAGAGCGACCTCCGGCGGCAGATAGTTCTCCCACCTCGCCACCAAGACCTGGAACACCCTCCTCATCCTCCTACGGCAGACCCACGACCTGCTAACCTTCCGAAGACTCCTCAAGACCTGGCTATTCGAGCAGTAGCAGCATCCCCGCCCAGCGGCTTGTGACCCTCACGGTTGAGTAGCGCGCTTTACAAATGTTCTGATTGATTGATTGATTGGGTGCGCAGGGCTGGGCAGGACTGGTTCGGGGACCAGCGTCCCGAGGTGCAGCAGGCGCACAGGATCGCTGGCAACACCGCTCACGGCGTCAGCCTCGTGGCGGGGTGAGAGGCGCCACCCTGGACCACACCCAGAGTTACATGCCTTTTATTCACACCCCTACGCTGGCCTGGTGTACGCCGGGCCAGCCCACTCCACTCACGCTTGTGGGGGGCATAAAAAGCTACATTTCCGCAATCTTCCCCACTGGCTGGGATAACATGGTTGCGTCCACTGTCACTCAAAACACCAGCGGTGTGTGTTGACATGGATATGTGTGTGGTCTGCATACTGCAGTCTGGCCAGCACATCCATGAGACACTTGGCATTGTGTACATTCTCATTCATCAGTCCCTTGCCTCCTTCGCACATGCCTGGTCCCCACCTCTGCCGACATTCTGCTATTGTGTGTCTGAGGTGCCATGCCATTGATGGCTCATGTACATGGCTGGTCCAGGTTCCCACAGTGAGTTGTGCTATTGTGTCTGGTGGGTGTGCATGTTGTATGTGAGCTTGTGACGTGTGCATTTCCTGTGTTGTGTGTTGCATGATTGTGGAGTTGAGATGTGTGATGTGTGCATTTGGTATTGGCCAACGAGCAGTGCATTTCCGTGGGTGCCATCATGGTGGTGCAGGTTTATGATGGACTGTCGGGAGGTGCAGGTATCATGCACACTGCCTGGGTGATTGGCAGCGGTGTTGGCGGAGATTCCACGGTGGTCCACTATTGCCTGCACATTGGTGGGATACGTGCGCTTTCTATTGCGCTTATTGTGTGCAGTGTCGCCAGGGGCCACTAGTGGGACATGTGTGCAGTCAATTGCCCCCTGACACGTGCGGGAAGCCAGCTGTGGCATACACGCCTTGCTTGGTCTCCGGCTGTTCCTGTGCAGCATGTGTGGAGTATAGCTAGTGGGGTACCAAGCTGATGGTGTCATCCATGATCGCTGTAGGGGACTTGAATTGGCCTGGCTGTGTGACTCCTCCGTCTCAGGCAGATGTTGGTTGGAGGGTATCAGAGGCCAAATCGTGCAGCACGGCCAGCAGCTTTGTCTGCGGTGGGGTGTTGGTTGTCCGCTGTGTTGGCACCATCAGCCTGTGGGCAATGGTGGTCAGGTTGTGGAGGACGGTTGTCCCTTTGAGCAGATAGTGGGCAATGACATTCTCTGGTGTTGGGTCTGTGAGGTTGGTGCATTTTTGGAGGGTCGCTGTCTTTGTCTGTGCTGCCTCAGTGTTGGTCCGGGGGGCGGTGGGTGTTGGGGCCCTCTTGGGTTTCCGGCCCGCATGTTCAGTGGCTCCATGGCATCTGTTGGTTTTCAGGTGTGGCTGTGGTCTGGGCTCCCTTTTGTGGTGCAGGCTGCTGTCCGACATTACACCAGGTCAGAGCAGGTGTTAATTTCCTGCTGCTTGTTTCGTGGTCTTTTCGCCGATCTGGCTGGTGGTTGAGAATGTTGCAGAGTGGTGTTTTCGCTGCTTTTTGCATGGGAACGCCTACTCTGCATCTCATTAGCGATAGTTGCCGGGGTCTTCTGTGGCGATGTTTTTTGCGGCTGCTATCATGGGTAAACTGGTGTAATAGGCTGTTAACATCAGTTTGTGAATGGGGTGATAAATTTATCGCAACTTTGACTGCGAAAAAGTGCCGTTAACTCGGCGATAGCTCCTTGAGAATATGCCCCAGAGTATCTGTTTAAAATGCGATACATCTCGAGTGAGGAATCTCCCAGCCCTTGCCGTCGTGACCATGTGTCCTTTTCTCGCTGCTTCTTGTAGTAGGTCTCCTCTGCAAAAAGGGTGTCGCTTTTCCGTCTTTGCTTTTGCCGGACATGCACCTAATCTCCTTTTCTCAAAGGCAATCTCTCGGGCTTGTTGTTGTTTGTCAGCATATGTCCTCATCTTCTTTTTGCACTGAGCATCAATGTTTAAAGTTTTTTCACATTTACTTGCATTTCGACTGTCCATTACGGAATGCTGTCTGAATTGCACAGCCAAATATGAGGGTGGCAGCATTGCTCCAATTGTAGAGTGAGAAGTCAAGCAATATACTCTCAGGACTTGCTACAGTGCCTGACTCAGGTCCATTCCCTCCACTGTTCTTATGAGAGTGCCCATGAATCGTTTGAAAACACAGTTGGCTTGACGCCACAACGTTGTGCTTTGCTGATGCTCAATGCCCAATGATCGATGGAAGGCTGTTGGGGAATGACCCAGGTTGCAAAAATGTCTATTGACCTTTCCATGACTTATGAATGAGATGCTTTCCACCAAGGACCATCAAATATCAGCCATCTTCTAGAAGTTGAAAGAAATCAATTGAAACTCCCTCTCACAACTGGGCAGGTCTGCCTGACATTCTTACTGGGTGTTGCGTGGTTCTTCCATCATCCAACTTTGGACATGATACACTCTCTCTCTCAAGGCTTTCTTGGTGGCTACTATGTCACTATATCTGTCAAGAGCATTCAATGGCTCTTTGTCTCAGGCTCTTCGGAAGAACAATTCTCGACCCTCTAAGTATGATCTCTTCCTGCGTTACTACCATGTCTTCATGTAGGTTGTGGACTCTTTGAAGTTCTTCCGACTGCTCCTTTTTTGTTTGCACTCAACATGTTTGAGTGTCAATCAGTTGCTTGACCGTGGCCATGTCTTCATGGTGGTGGCTACAATCTTATCCACCTACAATGGTGGGAGAGCACTTGACTGTAGTATGAAATTGAGATAGCCTACTGCTGCTGAAGATTTTGGAACTGTCAAGTGCAAAGGAACTAGAGATAAGTATCTCTTTGCTCTTCCCGGCTTATGAACAATGCCATAGTCCTATTCTTGGACCTTATCCCCAAGCGTTCAATGCTCGGGGCATCTTTGCTTTGCGATTTCCAAAGATTGTCAACAGAGCCTGATGGTCAGTGAATAATGTGAATTGCTTGCTATATAAGAAAACATGAAAATGCTCAGATGCCCACACGACTGCCAGACTCTCTTTCTCTGGTTGGGAGTAAAGTTTTTCAGTGTCTGACAGACTCCTGCTAGTATATATATCAATTTGTCTTAGTGCATAAGAATAATCACCGTGCTGTGCAAGAATGCTCCTAACCCTACCAGGATTGCAGTGACTGTGATCTCTGTGTTGATTTTGAAGTCAAAGTAGGCCATGCCATTTGCTTTCTTAATGTTCTGTGGTTTTAGTTCACACAACGGGACACTCAGTGTGGTATAGTCACATATATACTAAGCACAGTAGCTAGCCACGAGCAGGAAAGATTGCAGCATGCTGACATCTTGAGGAGGTCTGGTTTCTGATAGTGCTTTAACTTTATTAGGGTCATGAGTCATGCAACACTCCCAGAATAAGTGAAAGTACTTACGTCTGGTCTCATGGAATTCACATTTTGCTGAAACTGAATGTGAGGTCTGCATCAGTGAGAAACTGACACACTTTTAGATGTGCCTTGTGATGTTCCTCTCTGGTGCTCCCAAATATCAGGATGTCACCGCTGTAGGTAAAAGCATTTGGTACGGGATGGATGACTGCGGATAACATCTTGAAAGTTTTCAGCTAATGAAGAAACACAAAAACTCAGCCTTTTGTTTCTGAACAAGCATTCATGTGTCAAGAGCGTGGTGATGTGCCTGCAATTTTCTTCTAGTTCCAGTTGCTCATATCCCTCATTCAGGTCGAGCTTGGAGAACACTTTAGCACATTGAGTTGTGCTATCATATCAGCTATATGTGACCCTGGGTGCCTTCACATTCTATAGCTGTATTCAGTTGATGCATGCAAACACAAGTGAGCACCTTATATTTGTTGTGTCTTTTGGGAACTACCATTATTGACAAGAACTATGGCATGTGTCCTGTGGAGCGTTCTATGATGTCAGGTTTCAAAAGCATTGTTTATTTTCTTTTCCACTGCCTTTTGTAGATGAAAAGCAACTCATCAATGTCTTTGGGCTCATTTGTCTTGCACTTTGTGTTTGGCTTTGATGGTGGCTATTCCAAGCTGTTCTGCTGGGTTACTTTCGAGCTAGAGGGGTGCATCCATCGACATCATCAACAAATATCCATCTTTTTTTTTTTTACGAAGTTTTATATAGCACGAACTTGTCCCGAAGGTATCTAGTATCAGATCGCTTTACATAGCACAAGTTGTGTTACATGAGGACACATTAATTTTTCTTTGGCACAGGGAGATTAAGTGATTTGCCCAGAATCACAGGATGTTCAGTGTCATTGTCGAGACTCGAACCCCATTCCCCAGATTTGAGGTTGACTGCCTAGGCGTTAGGCCAACTTCTTTCCCTCTTCTCCTCTTTCTCACTCTCACGTGACAGGGACACCAAGGGTCCGCTGTAGTAGGATTCTGTAAGACTTTTGGATGTAGTTGGATTCAATCTGCTGTATTTGATGTTTCTGTTGCTACTTTAAACTGCTATGGGATCCAGACATCCTTTGTTTCTGTTTCCCATGTTCTTTCAGACTTGACTCTCTTTTCACAAGCTCAACACACCACTTTGAAACTATTCTCTTTGACATATCCTTTGCAAAACTGTCCTAGTGGCAGACATTGGCCATCATCGGGAAACGAGAACCCTTATTAGTAACATAGTTTTGTCACTTTGTTGGTTAGTACGTTGCACCTATCAGAACCAGTCTAGCGGCAGCTTGACATGGAAGGCGGAATGTGCTTGTGTGAGGGAGGACAGCGTTGCACGTCTTCCTTAAAACTGCAGATCCAGAATACCACTCACAGACAGCCACACTCACCAGGTCTGTGTCACTCTCCAGCTGTGGCCTAATTGCTTTCCTGGGTTGGACAGAACTATTCTCTCAAGTCCAAATGCTCAATGCTACAATATCTTGACTGACTTTTAAATGGAAGGTGTGATCATGCCTTCCTTTTACAAACAGGATACTGGCAATCATATTTTGTGAAATTTCACATAATTTCTACAAACCTTCCTGACCAACACCTGCAAAGTCCAACATATCACTCATTATAATGAAGCTCCAGTGCCAAAAACACAACAGTATCCAAAGGAATCAATGCACCTCAGGGATTACATGAAGATGGATCAACTGCGTTTCTTCTATTCACAGAATCCCGAATTTGCAGATGATATTCTGTGAGGTGTTTTACAAACAGAAAGTCAGAGTGAATTTGTAGCTGAAGACGGACCAAAATAGAAAACACCTTTAGAAAGTGAAGGTCATAGCTTTGGTCAACATTATATTAGTTTTCATAGTCGGTAAGCGCCAACTTGCGGTCAGAAGTGAGGATCCTTCAACTAAAGCAACGTCAACAAGCACGAATACAAAGTATGGTTGATGTCCAAATAATTACATTTAGTAAAAATTACAATATACCAAATTAACAGATATTTAAAAGTTATCCAATATTTGCAACCAGTGTTAGTGTAACTTCATTTGATGCTGCCATTACACACTGAGTAGGAATCATCAACGGATGGGACAGTAATGGAAATCAAAAACGACTTCTAAGTGGATTTTCAGAAACTAGGGATAGTGACCTATGTGGCTTATTTATGCCCTAGCAGAGCATCACTTTTTTTGATGCTCTGGCAGCGCAAACCTCTCAATCATATCTATGAGTCAACGCAAAGCCACCCTAAGTGGTTTTGCATGGCCTCAAATATATGAAGTAATACAAAGCAGCATAAGTCGCTGTGTGGCCTTACTGTGCACCAGGGAGGCGTTTCATGGTTGTTGCGGTGGGTTTTGACAATGCCCCAGATTTACTTAATCACGTAAACCTGGGGCAGCGCCAAAACCTTAATCCTCCCCAGAGCAGGCATAACAAGGAGAGATATTTTTATATCTACTCTTTTTTCCTCTTCACATGTGCGCTGCACATGGAAAGAGGAAAATGCATCTCGGGATTGTTTTTGAGCAGGAATGTGAGGCAAAACAATTCTGCCAGTAAGGAAAGCACCCTTGCACCATGGTACAATGGTGCCTGCATTGGCCCTGGGCAGAAAATTGTGCACCAGCACCGGGGCAAAGGATCGGAATGCACCATATTTCATAAATACAGTGCATAACTGCACTTTCACATTGGCGTAGGGCTACACAACAAGAAGACTTGAGGTGCTGCTGCTGGAGCGGATAATGCACAATTGTGTATACCCTCCCCATTCTGCATGTTTATATTAATTAGATTAATTAATTAAATTAAAAATTAAAAATAATCAAACTAATTGATTGAAGTGAAAATTATTAACCAATCTTATTAATAACTGAAATACACGGGGGATTGCATTTGCCTGACTTAATTAATACGTAAACTAAATTAAGTACGCATGCTAATGATAGACAATTGGAATACTGCATGATATATGTTGTTTTTGTGATGTATTTGTGATTTGTGCTTTACTTAGTTAGTATAAACCGCTTGAGTGTTGCTTTCAGCTAGATAAATACACACACATATGGGTATTAACAAGGGAATAACATTTATTTAGCCATTTCTATGTAATAATTGAGTTTTGTGTTTCTTTTGCTTAAGTTGACCATTTGGGCCTGCCACAAAATGGCTGCCTCCTGTACCCGACTTGACTGACGACGCTACACGAGGTTTTGGGTGAAGTGCACCTGCGCTAACGCCAGCAATAGTGGCCTCGTCGTGACCCTAACCAGACTGTACCCACCAAGGTCGCCCTGGGAAGCAAGCCAGCTTTTCAGAAGAACAATAAGATGCCTCTTAAAACCAGAACAAGCAGGACTGATGACCTAAGAGACATTATTCCATGTGAACTCTGTCGGACGATCTCTGATTATCCAATCAGAAGAGCTGAAAACCAATATTTGATACTTTTTGACAATGATTTTACTATAAATTATGGTAGAATAGAGAGGCTGCAGAGCGCTTTCTCATTTTCCTGACGTTATGCTGACGGAGAGGATGGTGACGCTGCAGGACAGCTGTTTCCCTGAATCTTTGATGGACTGAATTAATGCCCAATCTCCTGATGAACTGAAATTACTATATTCGATGGGCATAGATTTGTGAGACTACTGGATTTGACTTAGAGGACGACAATTAGCCAGAATAGGTAAATATGATGATTGGCGGCTTGAATAAACGAATGATTTATTTTGCATTAATTAGATAAAGATTGAATTGATTAATTACAAAATGAGTTGGGTTGTTTATTCATCGAAAATGTATTGATTCAAAGGTAAATAGAGAATTAGAAATTAACCTAAACCAGCAACTAACTGATTCATCCCAATTTATGAGTAACCCCGGGCGTAGCACTACGCTTCGCCCACGTAGTGTACGTAGCGCTGCCTGCTTCGCACTTTCCAAAGTAGGCGAAGCAGGGCAGCGCTACGCACACGCCGAGGGCAAAGCGTAGCTGCCTGCCACCCGCCACCCACCTCCCGCCTGCCCTCCTTTTAATAATATCAGCAATGAAAAATAAATTAAAGTAAAGCGACTTACCTTAAGCGCGGCGTCTCCGGGGCTCCCTCTTTCTCGTTTCTAATTTCTTCTGGCAAATGCGCATGCGCATTTCTTGCGAGAAATGCGCATGCGCGGGCGTCCGCGCATGCGCATTTGTCAGAAGAAATTAGAAACGAAGAAGAGGGAGCCCCGGAGACGCCGCGCTTAAGGGAAGTCTCTTTACTTTAATTTATTTTACATTGCTGATATTATTTAAAAGGAGGGCGGGCGGGAGGTGGGTGGCACGTAGTGGGGCTACGCAAAGCGCGTAGTGTGCGTAGATTTGGGCACACTACTTGCTGCTTCACGTAGCCCCACTACGCCCACTACGCCCACCCTTATTTATGAGAGGAATACCAAAGGTGAAATTCAGGGCCTAATGAGTATCAGAAGGTTACGTGGATTTGTTGCTCATTAGGGTAAAGAGGTATTTCCTTTCATGTCAGCGTTTGGAGTAATCATCACCCGAGAAACACAGATTGATGGTGAGTGAATGTTGGTGTTATGGGACCCACCAGCGAATGTATTGGTTGTGTGTGTTTGTGAGATCTTTGGTCTGTGACGGAGGGGGGGATTTTGTACTCCACGCTGGAGCACTGCCCTACACCAATTCTTCATAAATGAGGCCCTTATCATTTTGGACCCTGCTGAATGTTATGTGCTATTGCATACTCTTGCCTCAACTTCTAAGTTACAGACCCCAGCAACAGTGACAAATCAAGCAGTGAATCAAACTTAATATGGAGATTGCTCATAATGCAGAGATAGCTGGTGCAGTTGGGGGGGGGGGGTAGTGCTTTCCCAGATGAATCTACATATATGGAGAACAAATATTTGGATCTGTATGAATCACTGACTGACCTTTATTCTGTATGCATTTAAATCCACTATTTTCTGTCTGCCAACACAGGTAGGTATGAACCATAAACAAATAGTTTCTGCCCCTTCGAACAAGGGAGAACTCAGCTAAAACGTGTAGGCCTTGTCCAATCTGCATGTCAACACAAGCAACATGAGAAGTGTTCTGGCCATCATAATCTAGACATGCTCTCACCAATTAGGGTGACCCATTTAGATAGTTAAATGTGATACACTGAATTCACAGAATAATGGCATGCACACCACAGACACGTAGCTGAGTAGCATGATCAAATGAAGCTGTACATGAGGTTCTTTATTTGAACTAAACTTCATGGATGCAACACTTGTTTTTGAAGGCCTTAAAATGTCTGTTGGTTGTTATCAACTCAGATGACAGGATCCTGCCAATTTGTCGAAACTTATTCAAAGAGTACCAAGGCGGCATATGTTTTGCTCAGGCCAATATGCCAATAAGCTTTTTCAAGGCTCGGTTTTCATGATACAACTTAAATTGACTGTGCTGGAAAGACTTTACCAAAATTTCCCTCCTCACTGGAGAGTCTGGAAGAGCAAGAGCATATTTCTAAATGCAGGGGTTCAGGTGAACTCAATATAGACTTCCCTGGTGTAAAACTACTCTATTCCCTACAAAATATTTGCAAATAGCAGAGAAGAAAGAACAAGGGGGGATTTGATTGTCCACTGTGGCAGTATCTGTCCTTCAAATTGAAATCACCAATCTTACATGAAAGTAAATGTTTACAAATAGTTACTGGTAAACCTAGAAAATTAAGTAATGGTAATGTTTGCAAAGTTTTGTACACCAACTCACTTGCACTATTTTTCACCAAGTTTTATTGTGACAACTCTAATCACATTACAGTTATTTAAAAATGCAAAAGGCTCTTGTCTTTTCCAAGCCTCTGCGCTCAATTTACAGAGGAAGGATAGTATGTAGCTTCTGCTTGGTGTCTCTAAGCAAATCAAAGTTCACTCTGCCAAAAGCAAGAGACTGTTAAGAAGCAGTCAAGAGGGGCTTTCCACTTGAGGTTAATGGATGATATACTAAAATGGGTTATCCTTTCTCAGCCCATTAAAAATATGATACGGAGTAGCACCCAACTGTAGTCTGGGACTCTAAGTTTTGGGTGTCCCTGAAACTGTCACAAAAACTACTTGGACTGAACCTCCAGGACACATAGTTGATGATGACACAACTACACAGTGTGAACACAGGTAAAGCCTCCGCCTTACCACTCACGTTATTTAAGCTACACAACCATCTACATAGCCCATCGACAGAATCCATAATAGGAAATATCATGCTAAAATGATTGCCAACAATCTCATATGGGCCTCTAGCTTACCCGGGGAAACTGTCCCCTGCTTTGGACAACCTTCAATGTAAGGGGTATGGAAGAATTTTCAATTTGCCGAGTTACCCAAGCCAATCCCTTTTCTGACTTGAGTTTTGTTTAACATTACAGGACCTTGAATGTAAGGCCTCCTTTCTGAAATACTTGAGTTCTATTCAGCAAACTCACCCTGGAACCCTAAAAACTAATCTGAAGAAGATAAAAATAAAATGAGAATCTGTGTGCCCTATACCTAACTGTTGCTGCAAAGCATCTGAAAGTGAACCTGGAAGCAGTGGTGATGACTCCGGTTTCAAGAGCTCGTCTAAAGGCAATTTTAAGAAACAAGGAAGAGAAGCTTCTTTAGAACAAGGAAAGACATCTCCACATGTCACTCCAAGACAAATATTAGGTAACGCTCTTCAATAATAAGCGCTTGTTCATCAAATGTTCAATCCAATCTTCATTTATTGATTTTAGAATCTCATCAGTTTGTGTAGTGTTGTTCTAACCCACTATTTCAATATTTATACATCAGTTCTCTGTTTTTCCATGACCCAATGCATTTCGGGACAAGCCCTTTGTCAGGGGAAAATTCATAGAATACAATACATCAAATGAGTCTAAATTCTAACATTCAAGCAATTTATTTGTATTCAAGCGAATTTCTGAGAAAGGAACATAAGTAGAAAAAGAATGTCAATACCTCGATGGGCAGTGTCAAAGACCATCATTCCAAAAGTCCTCAGATGGGTGACTAAATTTAAGAGTGTCAAATGCAATAAAGCACATAAAACCGCCAAATCGTGAAATAGCAGTGAAATTGATAGTGATGGAACGCCAGGAAATGAGTGAACAAAGTAGATGCCCATTATTAGACTAAGGCTGTGACAAGTGACAGATTCCAACAGAATAAAGTTTGTGCTACCTAAGATTAGTGACGTAAATCAATAAACGAGATCTGTGAGTTCTTCTGTATGAACGTGGTAGTGGGGGGTTGTCTCAAAGGAGTACGCAAGTTTTAGTATAACCGTATCTTTGACTCTGCCCCTCGAGGCATTAACATTCTTTTTCTACCTGCGTTCCTTTCTCTGAAATTCACTTGATTACAGATAAATTGCTTGCATGGTAGAATTTAGACTCATTTGATTTATTATATTCTTGGAATTTTCCCCTGACAAAGGGCTTGTCCCGAAATGCTTCGGGTCATGGAAAAATTGAGAATTGATGTATAAATATTGAAATAGTGTGATGGAACAACACTACACAAACTGGTGAGATTCTAAAATCAATAAATGAGGATTGGAATGAACATTTGATGAATAAGCATTTATTATTGAAGAAAGATTACCTAATATTTCTCTTGGAGTGACATGTGGGGACGTCTTTCCTTGTTCTAAAGACGCTTCTCTTCCTTGATTTTTTACGCCTACTGATCAGTTGGCGATACCCACCTGCACCCTCTAAAGTACTCACAAGGATTAATATTGTGTAGGAACCTAAGGAGTGTGATCATCTCTCACCAGTTTGTTTAAATTTTAAAAAACAAACATTGCACTTGAAAGGCAGAGCTCAATAAGTTAGAAACAGCTGTCTATGCCTCATCAATTGCCAAATCGTATGATGGTACAAGAATGCAACCATACCTGAAAGCGGCCTTAAGTAAGGAGTGCAGATTATGTATCTTACACGCTCAACTTCTGATTCTTCCAATAAACAAGTTGAGAGCTAATTGGAAATTGGCAGCTGCTATAACTAAATGCATATTCTGCAATTACAAGATAGAATCAATGTGCACTTACTCTACTGCTTTCCAGAATTTCTACCAGCACGCCACACTTTATTGAAACCAATGTTTTTAAAGTACAGGATTTCAGCGTCAAAGAAGTCCCAGGCCAGTGTTTGAGTATTACCACCCCTAAGTACTTAGCCAAGTTTGGGAAAATTTATAAATGTAATATCTATTGCAATTAACTTAATGTGTTTCATTGGCTCCCAGCCAACCAAGGAAAATTATAATGGCCTTGCACTACCTATTGGTCGCCCTGGTTTTAAATTTAACTTAAATTGAAATTTGTATTTTGTCTTACCTTTTCCATGGAGTTTATCTGGTTGTATTGTGTTTGTTGTATCAATTTTAAGCAATTGAATCAATAAATCATTCATTCATTCAGTTCTCTTCAATAGTCTTCATTCGGTCATAACAATGACCATAAAAACACAGATTTAAAAATACATTGTACATCATATAATTTTTTAGATTCAGATATTATTGAGAAAACTTCACACACCAATTAATTCAAATTTAAAACCCTGTTATATATAATTTATGTACACATTTAGCAGATGGTATAAAATTACTTTATGAGCACCTGTGGTGACTGGTATTCATTTTAAAGCTATTAACAATCTCAACAGGGCAAAAATAGATTCTTATAAGGCATACCTCGTTCTCAATGTTATTGTATACAGTATATAATTAAGAACAGAGAAACAAATTGTGGGAGAATTTAGACATTTTGAAAAGATCAGTTCTTCTTGATGCGTTGTAAAGTGCTTATGCTTCAAAGTGGTTGTAAGAAACGCCTTCTCAAGCTGCTACACAAACTGCAAAAAAGCATAAAATGCACTGTGGTTTGGGGCAAGGAATTATTACATGGGCAGCCCAGAAGAGATTCAAACCATGAGCCAGAGTTAGGGAAAGCAACCAGACAATGAATTGAATGTAACCTGAGCCTCATGAGGTAAAATCTATGTTCGGGGTTTGCCACCCAGATTAGATATTGCTCTATCTCAGGCATTGGTGAAATTGCCAAATAGTTAAGAACTGAAGTTGAATGGCTTACTCTTGCGACTCTAGTCTCTACACTCATGATAATACATTTTTCCTTAACTCTGGTTGTAGTTTGGGGTCTAATGCTATCTGGAAATTCAAAAAGTTTAATTAGACCCATGTCATTAAAGCTTTTTCTGACATATGCCAGCCAAGGGATGGAGTATCTATTTTCCAAATTCAGGCAGTCGCTCCAAATTTCTCTTGAGGGGTGCATCAGATTTTAACCCAGAGTAAAAGGGGTGCCATTTTAACTTTGTCTTCCAAATAGCCCGCTCCACATTTTCCCATGCCCAGACATTTGCATTTAAAAGGCTGGACCATCTCCTTTGTTGGTTTGTGCCCCAATTGTTTTGCAAATCTAAAAATAGATTTGCACACTGCTCCCATTTTCTGTTTTCTCTGGCTGGTCATGCCACCCCATGACAAATTTGCTAAAACAGGATAAATAAATAATTTAAATATAAAATCTAAGTGATTGGGGTCTCGCCAATAAAGAAATATTTTGTTTTCTAATTTTTGGGACCACGGATTAAAATAGATGATTTCTGGTGAATTACTTTTAAACTCAGGTTTGTCAAAAAACTATTAACACCATTTAAAAGTTTCTGAATGCCAATTGCTGTTTGTGAAATTAAACCTGTTTCATCCGCATAAAAAATAACTGGGACTGGTCGGGAGGCAATTTTAGGGGTATCATCACAACATAAACTCAGGGATTTGTCTAAGGAATCAGCAAAGAATAAAAACTGTAAAGATGCCATTATACGGCACTGCCTGACCCTTCTGTCTACCTTTATAGGTTGTGTATAATCACCTTGTAGAGTGTGAAAGCTCTGAATGGGTGGAGTCCAAAGTCCATGCCATGGAAGGCCCGGGAAGGCCACAGCGTCATATAAATGGTCCTTGGCAATAGCTCTAACTTCAAACTTAGAAACTTTCCTGGAAGTCACATCTTCTTCAGCCGGGCAAACCAGTAAGCTGAGGCCAATTTGCAAATCGACGGGTACAGCTTACATGGCACACTGGTCCACCAGTCTTCATGCGTTCTCCATACGTTCTCCAGGCAGAAAGCTGGCGAAAAGTTTCAATGTCCTGCTTCTAGCAGTTTTTGGGTAGGAGGAGTGCACTTTAACACCAACCAAGGGTCCAGGACCTGGGAGCACCACTTGGGGGTTAGGACTGAGACCGGCCACAGTGTCCAGGGCAGAATGTATGATGATACCACGCATACCAACACAACGCGGTATTTTGCATAGTGGTTTTGCCAACGCAAGTCGTTACATCGACTTGCGTTGGAGGGCGCTGGATTTAGGAATAGTGTGAATTACTATTCCAACTCCAGTCTACGTACAGTAGGGAAGGTGTTGGAATTGTAATACACACTATTCCTTAGTCTAGAGCGCCCTCCAGTGCAAGTCGACGTAATGACTTGGGTTGTTAAAACCACAATGTAACCATTATGCGTTGTAATGGTTGCGTGGAAAAGGATGTTTCCCCCAGGGCAGGTCCATTTGGTACAATCAGTTGAGCAGTTGCAGGAAAAGGGCATCTGTAAATTTGTTGTGTCCCTGTAGCTCAAACAGGAAGTCACCCAACTGATCCTTGGAGTCACTTCTGGGGCTCCGGGTTCAAGGCAAGTACGTCTAGCTTACCTTTAGGGTTGTCAGACACCAGGGCAGTCCTTGTTCTATTTCTTCACAGGTCCAGTGGTGTTCTGAGTTGAGGTTTGTTCGGTCCACTTTTATGCCCAGTGCCAGCCTGTGGGTGAAGGGCAAGCCTTTGTCCACCACATAAACTAGTTCTAGTCAGTTCCTCCACGCCCACTGGGTTTGGTACCAGCCTGACTATAGAGACAAAGCGCAGTCCTAGACGTGAGCCTCATCTCCCAGCATCTGCCACTGACAATGTAGGCACCTTTGACATGCAGGATGAATCTGGGTACAGCCCACATGCCACCCGGTCAAAGGCGAAGACGCCCTCCCCACTCCCATGGCCCATTGTCCACTGCCTAGGAGCAGTACACATCTCACCACAGAGGAGTCATCGGGATCAGGTGAGAGTTGGTTGCTGACAAGAAAGCTTTTTGGTTTCAGGTAGAAAAGTTCAATTTCCAAAACAGAATTATAAAATCCTTCCTGACCATTAAGTTGGATTTTAAATCACTTAAAATGAGTCCTTAAATCGTTTTTCTAGTTGCTCCCAAACTGAAGCAGTATAAGTTCTTATAGGGTAACCCAGAGTTTTCCTATGGGAGAGCCAGCCTTGCCACAGTGAAAAATGACTTTAAGGGGGGTTCACTGCCAGAACATGTAAAGCAAGCCCTACTTTTCAAATAGCATGCACCCTGCCCCATGGGCATTATGGGACTACCTTAGGGGTCACTTGTGTTAAAAAGGAAGGTTTATGCTTGCCAAAAGATTTGTTTTGTGAGGTTTAAAACTGCACACCCAGGTTGTAGTGGCAGGCCTGGACATATGTTTTACAGTGCTGCTTTAGTGGGTGGCACAATGAGTGCTGCGGCCCACTAGTGACATTTAATTTACCAGCCCTGAGTACAGTTAGTGCCATATACTATAGACTTATAAGTAAATTAAAGGTGCCAATCAGTTGTATAGCAACTTTCATATGTTTGAAAGGGAGGGCACAAGCACTTTATGCCGAGTTAGTAGGGGTAACATGCAGGGAGTATATGTCTAACAAAAAAATGGGTCCAGCAACAGAAGGCAAACAAAACTGTGGTGACCCTGCAGACAGTGCAAATTTCCAACCCTCCATATTTGTTTCTCATGCCTTAGTTTGTTCAACTCTGCTTGAATTTTGTCCTCAGCCATGTTATGGGACATGGATTAAATTATTTTGACTGGACTAGGACTTAATATTTTGTATATTATCTGGTTACGAGTTTGGAAGATTATCAATTCATTTGTTAATAAAACATGTTGGTGTAATGCACATAGTTTACACTTGTATCCCTTTTGTGATTAGTGGGAATCCTTAATTTTTTGATGGTAGGTTCAGTGACTGATGGTGCGGGGTCAATTTGGGACTTTTACTGAATCGCAACATGAGATTTTTTATTTTGCAAATGCAAACCTTAATGATTTGGTGTCGCACCACAGATTACATTCATAGGAACATCATTTGTGAATCACATTTTTGCTGTTGGTATTGCTTGTAAATTTGGATACAGGATTAAAATTGTAATACCTTACAGCCAATGACAGTAAAAAGCAGTACAGCTGACAATGATGATACGACTTCTGAGGGAAACAGCCATCACATTGCATGCATGACAACGCATGCAACTACAACACGGTCTTTTCAACGACCGCATTGTTACTTCGCAGTACCACTACAACGCAAGTCGCTACAGTGACTTGCTCTAGGGGGCACTCTAAACTAAGGGAGAGTATAATTTACTATTCCAACACCTTCGCTACTGTTGCACACACTGGAGTTGGAATAGTAAATTATACTATTCCTAAATCCAGCGCGCCCCCTAGAGCAAGTCATTGTAACGACTTGTGTTGTAATGGTACTGCGATGTAACAAAACAGTCATTGTAAGGACCGCGTTGTAATCGCATGCATTGTAAACGCATGCGATGTAAAAGGCTATATTCGACTTTGGAGCCCAGTGCTGCTTCATGCTCATACCATAACGGTGATAACAATGATAAAATGGCAGTGATCATTTGTCGCATAGTTTTGGGAGACTCAGTGAAGATCACCAGTGCTTTAATCAATCTATCTGATGCCAAGACTGAACCCCTGCACAAAGAAATGCCAAATGCCAGTAATGTGTGTCCATCAGACAGCAAGGACAGGTACAGTTGACTAAAGTACAAACCACAGACACCCAAGAAAATACCATCAAGTGCACAAAATCTAGCAACTGCAAACCTCCATTACAAATATAACACATATCCCTCCATATAACCTGTTTCCCTCAGGCTGCAACCAACACTTTAACTTAAGTTAGTTGCCTCACATTCAAGGCAATGCCAATGAGCCCAATGATGGCCTTCAGCGTAAATTTTATAATGATCTAAGATGCCACTCAAATTCTGAACTGCTTACATTCAGGCTGCTTTTCAAAGACTTAGGGGGAGATTTTTTTAAAAAGGCATGCAGTGCAGCCCCCCACGAGGCTGCGTTGTGCGACCGGGAGGGAGCAGGAGACCGCCATATCTTCAGAAATATGGCTCTCTCCTTCCCTTTCCCTTGTGCCTGTGCTGATTTCAGCCGCCGTGTGCCATGCACACACCTTACCGCCGTAGCGCTAAGGTGTGTGCATGAGTGTAGCATAGGTTTTGTACAGGAAGGGTACCCTTTCTGTACAAAATACTATTCTAGGCAGTTTCTCACTTTGCAGATGTGCTGCAGAGTGCAGCTGAATGGAAAGTTGGAAAAACACGGAGAAATGTAAGCATTTCTCCTGTTAGCGCCTCCTTTGAAGGGGCGTTAACTTTTGGCGCAAAACCATGTTTACAAATCTTTGTAAATATATGGTTTTACTTTAAAAGGCATGGGTGGTTGATTGGGAACGCCCCCTCGGGGCAGAGTAACGCAAGTAACGCAAAGCAGTTCTTCATGGCTGTT
The DNA here is from genome assembly GCF_964204655.1 of Triturus cristatus. Classification (NCBI taxonomy): domain Eukaryota; kingdom Metazoa; phylum Chordata; class Amphibia; order Caudata; family Salamandridae; genus Triturus; species Triturus cristatus. The sequence continues at coordinate 140,756,275 of NC_140582.1, read as the reverse complement.
TTTTGCTACTTACACGGTACTTTTCAGTACAAAACAAGTTTTGTGCTGGATAGAAAATAAGAAAAAACAAATTTACGCTAGTTTGCGTCACTTTGTGGCGCTATACCTACACAAAAGGTAGGAAATTCTCCTCCTTAATGGTCAATAAAAGAACACATTTGCACAAAGCCACACAAAATATGACATTCTGACACAAAATATGGACACGATGGGGTCCATTACGATGGTGGGCGGACAAACCATAAAGGTACACAGGACTGACCGCTAGGGTTGCGGCGGTCCCGCTGTGGCAATTAGGATGCGACCGCCACCCTGGCGCATCCCACATATATTGCATTGTGGTGGGCAGTGCTGTTAGCAGCACCTGCCGCAATGCAATATATGCATATTGTGCTTTGGCATGCACAACGTGACAGGCACCGCGCGGTGCCTGCCACCTTGTGTGTGCCAAAGAAGAGGGAAGTGCAACCACCCACCCCCCCTTCCCCGGGGGCCCACAATGGGCCCCCAATGCCGATCTCCGCATGCCTTTCCATGGCGGAGTCTCCCCGACAGAACCATTGTTTCTCTTTAGTGGAAAGGCACGCGCCGCCACCATATTGTGTCCCTTTTCCGCCCGGTTGGCAATCCGACCGGCGGAAAAGCAGTGGACGGTCTTTCCGTCTGCCTCAGTGCCCCTCGCCATACTAATATGGCGGGGGGTGAATCGGGGACATTTGGTGGGCGGATCACCACCACTGGGCTGGTGTTGGCCACCGCCGACCCGGCAGTGGCGATCCGCCCGCAATCCTAATGGACCCCGATGTATTAAATAGCTAAATGCTTTCCACAATGAAATTGACCAAAATCAGAAAAAATGGAAACTAATGTTCTTTCTCGAAACAAAGGAAACATATGAATTTGACACCACCCACAAAATTTGGCTATAGGCAGATATTGTTTCACTTTCGACATAATATTTTCTTCAGGACTAGTTAAAGACTTGGTGATCATTCATAGAGATCATAGGTAGGGTAACCCATGTTTTCCATTCTTTTCAATTAGTTCTTTGAATCGTAGGCATAGGAGGCATGATAGTTCCCTTTTTATTTAAATGGTGAGAAAAGAAAATAGAATTCTAGGTGGATGGATCCCTTTAGACTAAGAACCTGGGTACTAACTTTTATCTAACAAATAAAATCATATTTAGTTTTGGCTTTGATTCTCCGTCAATAAGTCAAATCAAATATTTTGCCATCCTGTTAACTAATAATATGAAAGGTATTTGAAAAGTCATTGTAGAAGATGACTTTTAGTTAATTAAAATGAATGCTTAACAATATGCAATGTTATACACACTTCTGCACAAAAACTAAAATGGTGCACTTGACAGAACTGTAATATTGCTATGTTTTTTAAACTAGACCCAAAATTAGGCACTGACTCCATCTTTGTTTTGAACGCAGTCATGATGTTTGTTTTCATTTTTCATATTGACACCCACGCAGAGAAAATCAGCACTGATGCTTTGTGTTGACATGCTGTTCTCAAAGAACTACAGAGGATGCCTTGTTCTACATTCAAGGCTCCTTCTGTTTATGATACATTAGGCGTATTAATTTACTGAGAATTCCATTGTTTGTGTAACTAGATTTGGACTGTCACATCTAATGACATTAGGTTAGAATATGGCACATTAATATTCAGTTAGGGTCGACTGCTGGAATGGTGACATTGTATAATTCTGTATTGTGATTCGTTTAGCTTTGCTCACCTTATGCTGACTCTGCGATTTCCATTGACTTCCATTATAAATTTGTCTATTAAAATGATGTGTTTTGAAGGTGATCCATGATTGCTTTCTGTCTCTAACTCTAGGGATGGAATCCTTGTCGATTTGTCTTACACTTTGAACGTAGTTTTTGTTTTTTGGTTTGAATCTTGACGTCATGTGAATTGCTACATTAGATTGAGCCTTATGCGAATTCCCTATGCGTTTATTACTTCTGGCTCTTGTAATGCTCTAGAACGATTCCTAAATATCCTTCATGTTTTACATTGTTACTCCTGACTTCAGAGAACTTATTTGATTAAATGCTTTTTATTTGTGTTGAAGTGTTTGTAGTGACACCTTGGGGCATATTTACAAGGGCATTGCACCACCGGAGCAGCACTTTTTAAGATGCTCTTGTGACGCAGTGCCCTACTCCATATTTACAATGTGGCGCTAAGCCACTTTGCGTGGATTAATGCTGCATCGTAAATATTGTACACTTTCAGGCAGTTTTCTTCTTTAAAGGGGTGTGTAATGGGTGTTGCTGTGGGCATTCAACAGCAACATCCATTGCTTTTTGATACCGACCTAAATTTACAAGGATCTGTAAATCTGAGGCAGCGGTAAAAACTACCGCCATTGAAAAGCAGGCGTTAGAGTGGGGCAAGGAGGAGAAATACTTGTATTTCTCCTGATTGTTTGCTCTTTCTATGTGTGCTGCGTTATGCAGCACACATAGAAGGAACAAATTACCTTTAATGATTGTTAAAGTGCAGGAAGGTGGCCCTTCCTGCACATAAACAGTCAACCCTGCAACACAGGCACCCTTGTATCATGTCCCAAGGGTGTCTGCATTGGCGCTAGGCAGCAAGGAAAAACACAGGGGTGCACCATATTCTTGTGGATATGGCACATCCCTGCGTTTTTTAAATGATGCAGCGTGGTGCTCCTTATTTGCTTGCAGTGCCGGGATGCATTGTTTCTTTCTAAATATGCCCTGTTGACTCATCTTGTCTTTAGATGTAACACCGTCCCAAATCCTACATATGCCCTTTACCTTAAACTTTCAAACAAACATAGCCAATACAATCCAGATAAAGGTTCAAGAGACCAATTCATTAATTACACATTATATCAATTGGTCCAACTAACATTAGTAAAATGGTTATAATGCCTAAAATCATATTTTTGTGCGAGTGATGAAGTGTGTGTAAGAATGGAAGATATTACGAGCAGAGTTCTCAAGCTAATTTCAGGAATAAATATTGTTGTTATATCTGAAAACATGTGATCCATTAAAAAGGAGTAGATACATGTTTTATGTATTCTTCTGGCAAGATTCTTTTTTTTTATGTTTAAGAAGCTTTATTGAAGAAATTGTTAACATGTAAAGATATCAGCAGAAGCATAAAGCACATTTGAATATACTATAAAACATTAATAGTGCTAATATCAAATTGTAAAAAGATAGAAAGCATTTTATGAGGGTTTTTTAAAAAAAAGGAAAGGAAAGGAGAAAAGGGGAGGAATAAGAGGGAGGGGAATAAGAAATAACAGAGCAAAATATGAACTTTTAAAGAATAAAAACGGCATATAAACAAATGATATGAATAAATAATGCAAAGTGATCGACACAAAAATGAAGTAACATAAGAAACCTGTAAAAAAATGACAAGAGGGAGAGAGTCGAAATCCTTCAAGGAGGTTTGAAATTTTCTGAGTTGATACGTGATGATTTTTCCAGGGTCAATCGATATAGGTATGAAGTGAGAGGCAACCAAAAAAGATCAGTATTACGGATGGGTTTGCAGGAAGAGGCAAAGGCCACATCCAGTCTGTGAAAGTGACATAAATTGTTCCACCAACCTTGTACTGAGAGATTAGAAAGGGTCTTCCAGTTAGAAGAAATTTGTTGGAATGCAAGAGCAAGCATGAGGTCAAAAAGACCATGTAAGTGTGAAGGAAGATCTAAAGAGTCGGAAAGGCTACCTAAAAAGAGAAGAGTTATAGAGTAAGGAACAGAAATTGTAAAAATGCGAGTAAAGTAAGGCCAAATCTTATCCCAAAATGCAGAAACAACAGGACAGAAAAAGAAGAGATGAAGGAGATCAGCATTAGGGGAACTACATGTCCAACATTTAGAGTCAGAAGATGATGAGAAACGTGACAAAGAAAGAGTAGATAGATAGAGTCTGTGATATAAATAAAATAAAGATTGAGTAAGAGAAGCCGAATGGAAAATTTTTAAAGATCTGGACCAAAGTTTATCCCAAAGAGCAACAGACCAAGTACATCCAAAGTCCGATTCCCAGGAGAGTTCCAATTTAGTTTTAGTACGGCCTGGATTAGGAGAGGAGAAAAATGTATAAATAAGAGACGCTTTAGGGAGTTTAATAAGAATTTCGAGAAGAGGAGATTGAGGGAGAGGTAATGATGAAGAAGGAAGAGAATAATAGCGATCAAGAATTGTTGTCATGAGAATAGCAAATTTCTGTAGAAAGGAACGGGGACAATGAAATAGGGATTGAATTTGGGGAAAGGAGCAAGGAACTAGTCCATTAAAGAGTTGATTAATCCATATGATACCCTTTAATCTCCAAGAATTCCAAAATATAGGTCTATTGTTCACAAGGACAAGCAAAATATACCAAATAGGGGTGTTTAAAAAAGATGCACACGTGATAATAGTAGGGAAAACCAGAGGTTTTAAAAGTGAAGAAGTATGTTTGAATAAGGGAAGTGAGGCTAGGGGAGTCTTGGTAGAGAAACAAACAACTTCATCGAAGGAGAAGGGTGACACTAAAGTTTGTTCAATGAGGAGCCAAAGAGGAGTGAAAGGGGAAAGGTCTGATGAGAGCCACCTCGAGTCCTGGCGTATCGAGAAGGATTTATGGTAGAGACAAAAATCTGGAAAATGAACTCCACCATTAGCTTTGGACTTACGAAGGGCTGCAAGAGAAATTCTGGATTTTTTGTTCTTCCAGAGAAATTTCGAAAGGGATGAGTCAATACGTTTAAAATAGATTGAAGGAACATGGACGGGCAACATGGAGAAAATATATATTAGAATGGGAGCTATCATCATTTTTATGGAGTCTAAGCGACCCCACCAGGAAAGAAAAAGGGGGTTCCAGGTAAGAAAGGATTTATCAATACGGGACAAAACTGCAGACATATTTAACTTAACTGAAGAAAAGATAGAGTTAGAGAACCAAATACCTAGGTACTTGATCTTAGAACTATTCCAGGCAAAGCCAGTAGAGGAAAAAAAATGAGGAAGACAGGTTTTAGTGAGAGGGAGGATTTCAGTCTTGTCTGCATTAATCTTATACCCAGATACCAATGAAAACGAGTCGAATTCAGATAATAAAGGGGAAATAGATACTTCTGGATTAGAAAGAAATAGGAGAATATCATCTGCATATGCAGAAAGTTTCAATTGATTATTACCATAAGGAAAACCAAAAATAAGAACATTATTACGGATGGAGGACAAAAAAGGTTCAAGTGCCAGAATAAAAAGAAGTGGGGATAAAGGACATCCCTGCCGAACGCCTCGTTGAAGAGCAAAGGACGAGGAAACCTGACCATTCACAAGCACCGAAGCTTTGGGTGCAGAGTATAACAAGGAGATAAGGGATATGAAATTGGGACCAAAGTCATGCCAACGTAAAGACGCAAACAAAAAAGACCAATCAACCCGATCAAAAACTTTTTCTGCGTCAACCGAAATAGCGGCTAAAGGATGAGAAAGGGATGGAGCATTATTCAAGACATTTAGAAAAAGGCGAGAATTATCAGAGGTAAGTCTGCCTTTAACATAGCCACATTGTTCCTTACCAATGAGATGAGGCATAAAGGGGTCTAAGCGTAGCGCAAGTAACTTAGCAAATAATTTATAATCCACATTGACCAAAGAAATCGGATGATAATTTTTACAGAATTGGGGGTCACGACCGTCTTTAGGAATAAGACAAATGGTAGCGTCTTGAAAAGTACCTTCCGCCTTGCCAGATAAGTAAAATGATTGAAAAAGTATTAAAAGCTTGGGAAGTAAGAGATCGGAGAAATGTAAATAAAATTCAACAGGGAAACCATCAGGGCCGGGCGTTTTACCCTTAGTGAGAGATTCTAAAGCCATGGAAAGTTCGTGTAAGGAAAGATCAAGTTCTAGCTCCGAAAAATTGAGATGAGAAAAAGAGGGCTTAGGAAGTCTCTCAAAATAGGACTGAATAAGCGAAGGGGTTGGAGGAGATTCTGGGGTATAAAGATGTTGATAAAATAATTGAAATTGATCAAGTATTTCCTTATCTTTGTGCAGAAGAATATTATCAGAAGAGTAAATGGAATCTATAAGAGTACGCTCCTTACGTGATTTAAGATAATTAGCTAACAACTTCCCTGATTTATTACGGCCCCCATAATAACGGGCACTACTACGAAGAAGTATCGAAGATGCATTATCAGTAGTAGACTTATTGAATTCCAATTTTGCTTTTAAAAGATCTGGTGAAATAAATTTATCTGAGGAGGTATAAAACTTATGTTCCAAAGACTTAATGTGAGCAAGTGAGGTTTTCCGATTCAGGAGATATTGCTTCTTTTCTTAGAAAAGAAATCAATAATAAATCCTCTTGCCGTGGCTTTAAAAGAGTCCCAGAGGATATAGGGAGGAGTAGACGGATCACAATTAAGCAAAAAGAAATTCTTGGCAAAAGAGCGAAAAGAGGAAGAAAAGTTAGGATCAGTAAGAAGGGAGCTATTGAAGCGCCAGCGAGAGGGCTTGGGGCATGGAGGAAGCAAATCAAGAACTGTAACAACAGGGGCATGGTCCGATATTACTATAGGCTCAATAGAGGAAGACAATAGGTTTTGAGATTAAGATTGAGAGAGAAAAATGTAATCAAGACAGAAAAAGATGAATGAGGAGGAGAGAAAAAGGAGTAGTCTAAAGTGTCTGGATGAGATAGTCGCCAGGAGTCAATAAAATGTGATTGCGAGATAGTGTCCAGAAATTGTTTATGAGTCTTGTGAGGAATGAAGCGAACTGTGGATTTACGATCAAGGAACGGGTCAACAATCTGGTTGCAATCTCCCCCTAACATAAATAGCTCATCCCTATGTTGAATGCATTTTTTCGTAATGAGAGGCCAAAAAGAACAGTCAGGTTGCGTAGGGCCATAAACATTAAAAACAGTTAAAGGAACACCATTAATTAATAACTTTGCCAATATCCACCTACCATCAGAATCATTCTCCTGTGACAAAACTTTACATGGTAATTTCTTGTGACATAAAATGACAACACCATTCTTCTTATTAACGGAAGGAGAAAATAAGACTGTACCCACCCAACTCCTCTTTAATTTAAGGGATTCACTTTCGGTAAGGTGGGTTTCTTGCAAAAAAACGATGTCAGGGTTATAGGAGGCTAAATGGGAACAGACTCTCTGCCGTTTAATAGGATTAATAAAACCCTTTACATTCCAGGAAACAACCTTGAATTATCAAATAGTAAAATATTAATAGAAGCATGCAAAATACAATAATGGAGATATGAAAGGAAAACGCCAAAAAGTAAAAGAGCAAAGAAGTGAATGTAACAAATAACATCAGAAAAAAGAAGAAAAAGGTAAGGATGAAATAAAGAAAGGAGAAAAAAAAGATCAATACAGTTATGAGAGAGGAAGAAAGGGCAGAAGTGGAAAGAAAAAAGAAGAGAAAAAATTAATAAAACCAATGAGTAAAAGGAGAAGGAAAGGAGGGAAGGAAGGAAGGAAGGAAGAAAGAGCAAGAAGAGACAGTACATATCCAAAAGGACGACTGAAAATGACATACCTGAGGGGGACATATAAGAAGACAATGGGACAGTGGTGACACTCAACAAGATGGAACGCCTGAAAGACGGGAACCCAAACCGCACCAGGACAGGAAACAAGAGAAGAGGACCACAAAAACTGAAGGGAAGTATACCCACGGATCTACATAAGGACATAAAAAGATAGTTAGCAATAGGGATACGCAATAGGGCAAATACAGCAAACCAACAAACTATGTGAAAACATAGATAAATGAGAGAGAAAGAGCAATGCGAGTAAACAGTAAGAGCAAGCTAAACCAGAAGAGAGACTATACTTAATGAAAATTGTCGAAAAGTAAATCTGAACATGTAACATCATCAGAATTGCAGCAAGGGAAAGAGAAAAAGAACAACAGTTAAACAATCAATTAAGCAATCAATTAAACAATCAGTCAATTAAACAATCAGTCAGCCACTGGAAGGAGTGGAGGTGTCCATGCCACTGTTGGATTGAATATGAATAAAGTTCCTGAGTTCTCCCGGGTCTTGTATTGTATTGTATTGTAGACTGTTCTTGTATAGCGCATCTATCACCCTACGGGTATCTTGGCGCTAGGACTAAGATGGAATAAAAAAACTTTAACCAATCCAGTGTCCGCCTCCTACAGAAACAAGAAAAAAGAGACAGCAGAAGAAGAGACCGGCCAAAAGTGCAGGATTATGAGGTCATAGACCCCTCCCTGGGAAAGAGCCAGGTTTTAAGACTCCGCCTGAAATCCATCAGAGAGTTGGCTTGTCTGATATTCAGAGGGAGGTCATTCCAGCAGCGCTATGCCACTGTACTAAAAGCCCTGCCCCCTATCCTGGCCTTCTTAACTCTGCCAGTACTTAGCAGCGAGGCCTGCGAGGATCATAGGGTTCTTTGAGGCTTATACCAAAACAGTCTCTCTTGCAGAGAGATTGGGCCGAGGCCATGCACCGCTCTAAACGCGATGCATAGGGACTTAAACATGACTCTCTCTTTTATGGGAAGCCAGTGGAGCTCTTGTAGCGCTAACGTGGTTGAAGAACAGCGCTTCCTGTTCAGTGCTAATTTTGCTGCAATAGACAGGACCCTCTGCAGGCTCTGATAGATGTAAAGAGGAGCTCCCACATATAGAGAATTGCGGTAGTCCAGCCTACTCAAAATAGTACTGCGTACCACCATCGGTCTGTCCCCCATTGGCAAAAGAGGCAAAATCTGTCGTAGAGCCCTCAAAAGAGCAAAGCACACACCAATAGTTTTTTTGGCTTGGGAAGCCATTTGAAGATTGTCGTCAAACATGACCCCCAAATTCCGTACCGTTGTCACAGGGGCGATGGACTCCGCCTCTGGGGACAATCTGAGGTCAAAAGGCATGTCCCGTACTCCCGCCGAGGGACAGTAGATCACCTCTGTCTTTCCTCCATTAAATTGCAGGGAGTTATCCCTTAGCCATTCTGAAATCTGGCGCATACATTTCTGAAAGCTGTCCACAGTCAGTGCCCCTCTACCCTCCAGAGAAAACACCAATTGGGTGTCGTCAGCATAGTTGACCAAGTCAATCCCATGCGACTTGATGATAGGGATCAGTGGCTGCAAGTAGATATTAAATAGGATAGGACTAATGGCCGATCCCTGAGGGACCCCATGCTCCACCAAGGTCCTGCCAGAGGTGAAAGGGGGCAGGGTAACCACTTGTTGTCTCCCTGTGAGATATGATTGCTTCCATCTCAGTGCACAGCCACTGACTCCCAGACACTCCAACCTACTCAACAGGATTTGGTGGTTAACCGTGTCGAACGCGGCTGACATATCTAAGAGGACCAATACCGACGAGAGGCCTCTGTCAGCCCGCATCCGCAGGTTATCCAACACAGTAATCAACGCTGTTTCCGTCCCATGACCTGGTCGAAAACCAAACTGGTTCTCGTCCAGGAGATGGAACTTTTCCAGATACCCTGACAGGGATCTACTCACTACCTTCTCGAGAATTTTTATGGGGAACGGCAACAGAGAGATAGGTCTAAAACTAGTAGGATCTCCCGGGTCCAAAGAGGGTTTTTTTTAGCAATGGGGTAACCACCGCCAACTTCCAGGCTTCAGGCACCACCCCTTCTTCCAGAGATTGGCAGCATATCTGCAACATCCGGGGGAGCAGTGTCTGAGCATGCTCTTTCCAGATCTTATTAGGGAGGGGGTCTAGAGGCGATCCTGACCTCACTTTCTGTGCACAGCTATTAAACAGCTCGTCTGTCAGAGGTGTAAAACACTCCATAGAGGTTTCTACCCAACTTTCCTCCTTAGGCATTTGGCCGTGAGACTTTTGGATGGTAGGATCACAGGGAGTTAGTCCTCCTACAATTTGTGAAATTTTCTCCTCAAAATGTGCGGCAATTTTATCACACAACGCCTGTGAGGTGACCACTTTATTTCGTAGGCTAGTGGGGGTAGAGAGGTCTCTGACGATCTTAAAGAGAGCTCTGGCACTATTTGGTGCTGACACAATGGTGTTAGTAAAAAAATCCGCCTTCGCCTTAACAATCATCTCTTTGTATTGGGCTAGCACCCTTTTAAAAACTACTTTATCAGGTTCAGCATAGCGCCTGCGCCAGCTCCTCTCTGCCTGCCGGCAGGTCCTACGAGCATTTCTCAGCTCTTCGGTGTACCATTGTGCAGAGTGCTTTTTCCTGACCTTCAGGCGTTTCAAAGGCACGAGTCGATCTAATACTTCATGGATATAATTATCATAACAGCGATAGTTCGTATCCACTGACTCGTGAGGGTCAAAGGGAGGCAAGTTTTGAAAGGGTGACTCCGCCCTACTTTCTGAAATTTTTGCCCAGTCTCTCCCCATACGATATGTTATTGGAAGCTGTCCGGTATTTTTAACTCCAGGTATTCGAATCCGAAACTGGATCAAAGAGTGGTCGGTCCAAGTCTGGGGTAGAATATTAACCACCTCGGTTTCAGTACGGTCCGCAAACAGAAGATCCAAAATGTGCCCTCCTTGGCCGTAATGACATCCAGGAGCGCCTGGTACTGAGTGTTGGAATTTGGGGGTCTATAACCGACCATCCCAGTAAGGATCCTCCCCCTCTGTTCCTGTAGGGAGAACCCCAGTAGCTCAATACCCGCAACTTCATCAGCCTTAAACGGGGCAAAATCCCAGGTGTCCTTATACATCACCCCGACCCCATCACCTCTACCCGTTACTCTGGGCTTGTGGAAGATCTTATATCCCTCCGGGCAGGCAAACCCCAGCTCCACCAATGAGTCATTACTACACCCTGTCTCTGTAAGAAATAATACGTCCAATTCCAAATTTTCCACCAGATTTAAGACTTCCTGATGATGTTTGGCCAGAGAACGACAGTTAAGTAGGCCACACTCAAGAACCGAGCTGGGCTGCGGCGTCTCAGCACCCTTCTCCCCTCTACAGACCTTACCCCTAATATCTAGCAGCAGTTTCCTCGTATATTTCAACGGACTGTGGTCTGCAGGGGCAGCGTGACTGGTGCTGGTTGCGGTCGAGGCGCAGACGGGCACAGACGGGCTTGCCTCTGGTGCGCGGGTAAGTCCTCCTGCTAATTCCACTGGTTTCCCTCCCTTCAGCATCCACAAATTCCCCTGATGATTTTAAATGAGCAAGGCAAAGAAAGTACAATAAAAAGGCGCTCACAAGTCGCCCGATGCAAACAGTAGCACAGCGTTTCATAGAAAAGTTAAAAAGCAGTCCTGGGGCTGCGCGCTTGCATGGCTCATCCTCAAATAGTGGAGCAGGATGCAGCTGTTCAACAAGTAGAGGGCCGACAACAATGGCGACGCTCTAGTAGCAACCGGAAGTGAGGAGATTGTCTTCTCAACCGGACGAAGGAGAATCTTACTCTCCGTCCCTAAGTTCCTCGCAAATGCGAGAGTGAAAGTGTGATTTTAAAGTGCGGGTAAGTCCTCCTGCTAATTCCACTGGTTTCCCTCCCTTCAGCACCCACAAATTCCCCCGATGATTTTAAATGAGCAAGGCAAAGAAAATACAATAAAAAGGCGCTCACAAGTCGCCCGATGCAAACAGTAGCACAGCGTTTCATAGAAAAGTTAAAAAGCAGTCCTTGAAATGTGCGATTCTGGTGAGTAACTTTAAAGATACACGGGTGAAACAAGCCATAACGAGCACCAAGGGATCGTAGAGGAGAGCGAAGGTTCAGAAATTCTTTTCTTCTAGATGCAGTAGCATTGGAGACGTCTTGTGATAGAAACACTCTCTGACCCAGCCAGGTATCTTGACGCTCGGCTCTAGCCGCCGAAAGAACTGAGAGGAGGTCGGTGAATTTCAAGAAAAGAATGATAACACCTCTTGGTTTCGTTGAAGCAGATGAACGGGGGCCAAGCCTGTGGGCTCTTTGGATACTGAGAGGAGTAGTGAGTGTCATGTCTAGAAGTTTCGGAAGGAAAGAAGTGAAAAATGACACAGGATCATCACCTTCCAAGGATTCCAGCAAACTGTAAATGCGTAGGTTATTCCTCCTATTCCTATTTTCTAAGTCCTCGGTATGTTGTTGGAGAACGAGGACCGACTTCTCCAGAGAGGATATCCGTTGAGAATGAGTTTGCAACTCCGAAACCTGTTGTTCCACAGACGACACCCTATTGTCCATGATCGACCATTTCTCTTCCAGAAACTGCATTTTGTTGTTAGTTTCTTCAACAAACGGTCGCAAGGCGCGTATCTCCTCTAAAAGTAATTCCATGGATATGGGAGATGCTGGCTTATCCGGAGAAGAAGGGTCCTGCTTCAAGCGCTTTGAGGAAGAGGTAGGAGGAGAGGTCTTGTTCAATATGGGCTGCGCTGAGGAACGATTAGAGGTGACTCCAGCCATTTGGATTGTGGGAGTGGAAGAGTCTGAGGCTGAAGAAGATGAAGAAACAGCCGCTTGAACACTCTTGGAAGGAACAAAAACGAACTTTGGTTTACGCAACTTCCCCATAGAAAGTGATTACATCCAATTAGCGGAGGAGTAACAATGGCTGTGACTTGGAGATGATAACAGTGTCATAGGTAACAAAAATAGACACCCGTAGAAAAAGTACGGAGCAACAATGATCAAAATAATCCACAAGGCATGAAATGGCAGACTGGAACAGTATAGAAACAGTTACTGGTAAATGATAAACGCAAAAATGTCCAACAGTAATATTCTAGAGACTGTGGAAGAAATCTGCAGCTAGTGTAACAAACGTTACATGGAAAGACTACAAAAAGAATATACGCATGTTCTTTCATTTCTGCATCTACCCAGTATAGGAATATCAGTGCTGCATTACATTATCAGGGTGAAATGATGAGATGCGAAAGCAATTCAGAGAATGGAATCCAAAAGCCCAACAGGCAACATATCTCACGGTGGCATTGGTGAGCAGACGTGTGTACAGCCGAATTAATTAGGGCTCCATCAAGCAATGAGGTTAATAGGAGTCGCGTCCTAGATTCAAGCTTTTTACACGTGAATGAGGCATAGAGACAAATGTAAATAATAGGCAGTCAATTCAAGCTTACGAGCCACAGAGTAAGAAACAGAAACATCCTCCCATAATGCGCAGTTGTAAATTGGCAGGACACAGCCAGTTGATGTGGAAATAAAAAATCTCTGCGCGCGAGCAGAGAACTCCGTCAGCCAGCGCATAGCTCCGTGAGAGGAAAAAGCAACACGCATACACAAAATGGCGGCCGCTGTGAGGGGAGAGATGGTAATGCCGATAAAGCAGAAAACCTGAGGCTTCAGGATGCGGCAAAACTCCCACCAGACACGGCTTCACTTCCGACACCTGCTGAGCCCATTTGCGTACCACAAAGCTCTGAGGAAGTACACCGAAGGTTCCAAGAAAAGGTCCGGTGCGGCGGAGAAATCCCCTAGGCAGCCATCTTGCGCGGTGCCGTAGCCACGCCCCCTGCTGGCAAGATTCTTAATATGAAAACACTTAAAAAATTATAGATTATAAAGAGAGAGCATTGATACAGGGTCCTTTTGGTCTACTCTTTGGTTCGATGTGGGTACAAAAGTATCAATAAGGAGCTCTGACAATGTGAGTTTTATTTCCGTTAAGAAACTCCAATTAATAGTATTATTGTTGCTGTTCTTGTTAGTAGTAATAAGAATATTTATCATATGCCTATTGCAATTTAATTGTCTCTAATCACCTAGAATGTATGTGCTTTACTTGCCGTTAATCAATACATTTATATGTTTTCACCTGAGCTGTCAATTATCTTATGGACATTTTCAGATTAACTATAGTAATGATAATCACTAATCAGTAAAATACTTGGACATTTGGACACCTTTACCCCTTTCACTGCTAGATCTTGCCCCCCTCGTGATAAGCCTTTTTTGGCTATTTGGGGTAGTTCACGCTTAGGCCTCCATAACGTTTTGTCGACAAAAGATATTCAAGCCAATTTTACATCCTTTTTTTCCAACATCCTGGAGATTCCAGTGGTACCCAGCGTTTGTCCCCTGGAGGGGACCGAGAAATTAGCCAAATATTGCTATCTTTTTGGGTTTCTGAGAAGAATGGGGAAAAAGTGCTGCACAAGAAAGTGTCTCTTTTTTACCTGCAAATGGCATCAACAAAAGGTTTGCATTGCTACAATTATCAACGCCCCACCTTTCAGGAACAGGAAGACTTGACTCAGAAAACCAAATTCTTTACCGCAGTTTTGGCATTTTACTGGAAGATAGTCAATTGTTCCTATTTTTTGCGCTTTCAACCTCCTTCCAGTTCGTGGTGAATGGGTGTGAAACCCATAGTAAATCCCAGAAAACTATACATTTCTAATAACTAGACAAAATTCTGAATTCAGCAAGCGGTCATTTGTGTAGATCCTTCAAGGTTTTCCTATAGAAAGTAACAGTTAAAATGAATTAAAATATTGAACTTGAGTCGTAGAAAACAGATTCTTGTGTCTGTTTCCATCTGTAACTTCTTAATTGGCAGATTTTTAAAAGCAATATACTGTTACGTCTGCTGGATCCTTCAGGCTAGGTATATGTAGGGTTTGTAGGTTCTCCAAGAACCCAAGGTACCCAGAGCCAGCAACTGCACCTCACAGTGGTTTTTAATTGTGTAAAGACAATACGGCAATCCATATGGTAAATTATATAGAATGGAAAAAGGGTATGAAGGAAACCTTTTTGTTTCTGAAATGTGCACCAGATAATGAATTTAAAAGCAGATGTTATATGTACATCTCTGAATTTCTGGGTAGCAATACTGGCATATTTCAGAGAACATTTTGTAAAATGTCTTTTGTGTCACACACTTGCTTACAATTGAAAGGCACAAACGTAGAGATATTCAAATGATAATAACAAATGTTCTACTATTCTATATTCTGACATGTCTCCCGATAAAAATGGTACCCCAGTTGTGTGGCAGGGACTTGCACCTGCGATCCAAAACACCCTAAAACGTGACCTAGGAGACATCATATTTCCCCCATCAGAATCCATGTTTTTTTTTACAAGGTGGCTAGCTGTGGATTTCGGGCCCTAGGGAAACCTAGGAAGCTAGCACATCTTTGAATACCAGACACCTGTGGGAGTCCAGAGTTGGGTGACTTGCATGGTTGTCACCAGGTTTGTTTTACATTGTTATTCCTGACTTGTTTTCCCAGAACCCCTTGCAAATCTCAAACTTTGCCTAAAAATCATATTTATTTGAGGAAAACTCTTGAAATCTGTAAGGACCCACACATTTTTTACCACCCATCATTCCCCCGAATCTTCCAAGAAAAACTGTGCCTGCTTGTGTGGGTAGGTCAAATGCCGCAACAGAAAAGGGTGCAAAATGCAACATAGACGCATCTGTTTTTTCCAATGAAAAATGATGGCCCTAATTCACAAAAGACTTCCGCAGTCGTGGCAGAGGCCTCCATACAGCAGTTTCCCATTGCGGAGGTCACGCCATGAGTGCGGGATTAAAGCCACGACTACGAGGCCTCTGTCGAGATAACGTGGGTTGTTTGTGAATTAAGCTGAATCCCATGCAATGCTGTAACTTTGCCTAAAAAACTAATTTTCCTTGCAATTCTGTGAGGAAGCCTCATGGAATATGCAGGCAGCAAAAGATTTCCTATGACGAAGATCCCGGCAGAGACAGATCGGGCAGCTCCTGACGCCCCCACCCAAGGGTAGCGACACCACTGCAGACTATTATAGCAGACCACGGACTGATAGACATATGGGGCAGTCGAAATGCAAACATGGAGGAAGGGACATGTGTATCCTCAGCCGGCCCCTCCTGGTTCAGAATCGACTTCTGGCTGACCTCGAAAGATATACTCTCCTGGGTTTCCACGATCACTTTTTTGAAAGCTTGATACCCTGGGGTGTTGAGGGAGGTGCAGCTTCTTTGGATCCCCCAATGTTTACTTACCCAGAAATCCTTCCAAACCTCAAATTTAGCTGAAAGCATCACATTTCCCTCACATTTCTGAGTGGGAAAAGTGTGGGATCACCAGCCAGCACAAATTTCCTACCACCCAGCGTTCCCCCAGGTCTTCCAATAAAATTGCTACTTCACAAGTGTCCGCAATGAAGAAAGACCCAAAATGCATTGTGGTGATAATGATAACTGTGGTAGGTGTTTGAAATAGTCCTGGGTTCAGCAACCGTGTAAGGCAACCTATCAAACCCTGACATTTCTGAAAAGTAGACATCCAGGGGAGTCCAGGGAGGTGCTGCTTGTGTGGATCCCCCAATAGTTTCTTACCCAGAAAAACCTGAAAAGTGGAAAAATTGAATAACAACGCAAATTTTCCTTGTATTTCTTTGCCCTAAAATGACAGGAATGTGCAGGGATCCATGGAAAATTGGTGTTTTTATTCAATGCTAAGTCTTTGCAGGGTATTCTGAGCAAGAAAACATTGTGGAATCCATGCAAGTCACACCACCATGAACTCCCTCGAATGCCTAGTTTTCAGAAATGTCTGGGTTTGGTAGGTTTCCTTAGATGACTGCCGAGCCCTGGACCAAAACCGCAGTTGCTCTCTTTGCAGAACCAGGTTGTTTTGTAATAGATAATATTGATGTCTCCACAATATATTTTGGGTCCTCTCCTGTCAAGAGCACCCTGCCCACCCACAGAAGTGAGGTAGCATTTTAATTGAGAGACCTGGGGCAGCACTAAAAGGGAAATGTGTGCCGGCTCGGTGATTCCACAACTTCCACACACAGAAATATGAGGAAAATGTGGCATTTTAGCTGAATTTGCGGATTGCAGTGGATTCTGGGTAAGAAAATGTTGGGGGATATATAAAAAGCACACTTCACTGGACTAACCCCACTGTCTAGTTTTCAGTAATGTCTGGGTTTTGTAGGTGTCACTAGATGAAAGCTGAGCCTGGGGCCAAAAACACAGGTGGCCCCCTTGCAAAACTAGGTCTTTTTGAAATACATAATTTTTAAGGGTGGGCAGTGAAATCCACTCCGTTGGCGGAGTTCACTGAGTATTTGGCACTTTGTGCTCTGCTTAGAAGGCAGAGTTCTTAAAAAAAACTCAGCCGACCGCTGGCGGAGCAGAGTTTACCGGGGCACACACTCTCATCCCTATTTTCTGTGCACATTATAAGTGCATTACTGCTTTTGGGCTGAATGACCACATGAATATGCCAGTGTGATGTTAGGCCTCTGCCTAACTAAATGGTGTGGGTGTGTTTCTTTATCAAAAGGTTGCTCTTTAAACTTTTAATTAAACATAAATCCATCACATCGCCTGCTTGCAAATTCAATAAATCACCGCGAGTCAGAGACATAAACTTTCTGGAGTAAGCCTTGATTTCTAAACAGCATGCAGTGCTGAGGATGGACTGCCACCAAATGGCCACTGGACAGAACCGACAAAAGAGATGAAATTTGGTACCGCAATCACAACTTAATTCATATGATAGCACTGTTCAAAACTAAAACACATCCATCCTGAGAATTATTTAGTGCTTAGAATGATAAATGATGACCATGGCCATACAGTAAATGCCAGTGGACAGGATATGAGGAATCGGTAAAGGTAAAAATGTGTGAATTTTTGTGTTAATGTCCGCAAAGAATAAGAATGACTTTAGCCTAAGGGGCCACTTCCCCAACACAAAAAAGCCCTGATGGTCCAGTGATTGGATTCTTGCTTCAAGATAGCGGCCCCACCCACGATCCACTCCAAACAGGCACAGGGGGAAATGAAAAACTATTTCCTTTCCGCGTATGATGGTTTTCTTAACCCCCCCACCCCCCCAAGAAGAACTTTGGGTAGGTTTGGCGGTCATCTCTCCTGACACGATGGAAGCAAATGGCTTCCAGTGCATTTGGTGAAGTCGGCACTGGGGGGTTGGGAATGGCAGCGAAAGTGTTTCCGTGGCCATCCCCAATAGAGCCATGTTGCGGGGGTTATGGGGGAAGCATCAGCGCTGCCAACAAGAACAGCTTGGAACCATCTTCATCCCAGCCCACTGTGGCAGAGGACAGATCCATAATGTCTTCTGCATGGAAGGGGTTAATGTCCACAAAGAATAAAATGTGAAAAGATAATTATCCATTGACCACTCAACAAACATAATTCAGCACCCTATTATCATATGAATTATGTCTCCTATCAATCAGTATCGCAAAAATGCTTCTGTACAAAGAAACCCTACAGTCTATATACCGCAACATTTTTAACTGATGCCATGGTATTTTCATTAAAATATCAAGTTGTAAATATCGGGAGACAGAAATATTGAAACAAAATATTGTGATACAAAATATTGTGATGCAGATATATAGTTGTCAATTATATTGTTTTTATACCGGTAGGTAACACTGTTGTAAAGAATATCATTCTTGTTAATATTGTTTCCAAAAATATAAGTGTAAAAAATATTGAGTTTTTAATATCTTAAAGTGTTTTAGTTAATATATTAATTTTATGTAATTAAAAAAAAAACGTTAATAATATTTTTTAATATAGTTATTAATTTTAAATAATTTATAATTTTTATTTAATTACTAATAGTATTTTTTAGGGTCTTATTGGGTTGTTAGTTTGGTAGGGTTTTAGGGTGGAAAGTTAATTAAGTAACACTGTATTCATATTTAATTCAGAATAGTGATGTAAACTGTGTAATACTTTTATTTTTTAGTTATATTTTGGGTGCAGCCTGCCGGGTTTGTATGGGGTATAGAGTAAGAAATAAATTAAGTAATAATTATTCAACAATTAATTATTCATTTATCATTAATTATTTAACTGATTATTAATTATGGAAATTACATAATAATGTATCTTTTAGTTCTATTTTAGGTGTGGGCCGCAGGGTTTGTGGGAAAATAGGGTGGGATATTTACTAAAAATTAATTAACAAGTAATTGTTAATTATTTAATTGATTATTAATTGTATAAATTGAGTAATGACCTTATATTTTAGTTATATTTTAGGTGCGAGCTGTTGGGTTTGTAAGGATATAGGGTGGGAAGTGAAGTAATAATTTATTAACAATTGTTTACTTATTGTGAATTATTTTAATTGGCAATAATTATGTATATTATGTATGTAATATCTGATTTATTTTAGTTATATTTTAGTTGCAGGTTGCTGGTTTTGCAGGAGTGTAGGGTGGGATGTTAATTAAATAACTATTAATTAATAAATAATTATTCAGTGCTAATTACTTAGTTATGGTAAAAGATTATTCGGATCATAATTACCTGATTTAAAAAAATTGGGGAATTCTATGGAATCCCTTGGCTTCACCCACAGTTAAGAGTTTCAGAGTGTATTCCATGGGGGCTAGGATGGTCCCAGCTGACTTGCCTTCAGTGGTCCAGTCTAGGGTTTCATGGAATACAAGCTTTTTTATCATGGCAGGAACTAGTAGACCAAAACATTACCATGAGTATTCATCTTTTCTTTAGCTATGTCCAGATTAAACAGTTTTGTTTAGGAATAAAAGGCAGAAAAGAACATAATAGAATGCATCTTGGGAGAGAACACTTGTTACTAAGAACTAATCAGGGCTGGGGAACTGGTATAGATCACTTAAATCTGAAGATAATAAGCAGGAGATCTTAGATAATCTAGAGAGAATTCAAACTTCTAAGCGCTGCCATCATAATATCCAACAGTGGCCGGGATATAATAAATTGAGTTGTAAGGCAGTAAGAGCAGCTAATCTAAGGAGGATGGTGTTATTTAGCAAATGGATGATCTATTTTACCCCCTGCCAGACTCCACAAAATGCATCCTTGTGTGTATCCCAAATGCTTCAGACCCAGAAAAGCAAATGGAGACTGGCTACATGTTGGTTTTTACATGTAGCCATCTTATGAATTTTTGGCAAAATATTTTCTTTAGAAATTGGTAAAAAGATTATCAATTGATTTCTCTCTGTAAGCTTTGGCTGCTATCTTTGGTAGAGCAGAAACAGCAGAAGAGTTAACTTTTGGTCTGCACCAATTTATCTTTATTACTACCTTAGTGAGTAGATAGTCAATTCTAGCAAACTGGAAATTAGAGATGATTCCGACAAGCTCTCGATGGCTCACTAGAATGCAGAGTCTTTACACAGGAAACTATGCATGCAAAAAAGGTTGACTCCTTAGTATGATTAAATAAACTATGAAAGAATTGGAGCTGAACATCAAAAAAGAGATAACCAATGATGCATGTACAAGTTTGGAGAAGTCTTTTAACCTCGAGAGATAAATGTGGTAGCACTTTATAAACAACAATTCTTAAACTGAATTAAGTATTGAAAAGCACCCTAATATCAAAGAATAATTACTCATGCACTCTACATATAATTGCTCTTTTTACTCGACTATGGAAACTTATTGATGGATTTACTTTTAAAAGGAGCCTGGGGGGGCTGTATGAGCAAAGTAATTACTGTATATTGTCACTTCACTTATAGGCTTTATTTCGATACATAAAATATCTTAAAAGCAATTCAACAGTTAAGAAAAACAGCAGAAAAAACACTTCCAACATGACAATAAAAACAATACTTAATAAATACAATTAGTACAGTAAGATCAGAATTAAATTGATACAGAAAGCCTTTTTGCACGAATCAACCAGGACCACTTTAAAAATTTAGAAACAGCACAAACCGCCAAAGTGGATGTGTCGGACAGTAAAATACGCAGGGCGACTGTGTGATTGCGAGTTCCCAACTGTCTACAAAGTGGTCTGAGCCAATACCTCCTGGGAGAGCAATAGTCAGGGCATTCAAAAAGAATATGTGCCACAGTCTCGACCCGCGTGGAGCAGAGGGCACAAAGGGGGGAAGGCTGGAGGGACAATTTCCACTTGGATATCAAATCACCTACAGGTAGGATCCCTACTCTGAATTTAAAATATAAGGCCCTATCAAAAGGAATAGAAATCATATCGAGATATGGTTCGTAAGCTACCACGTCTTTAATCCTCAAAAAGGCTACAGTTGACTTACATTGGCATGGATCAACAGTAAGTTTAAACGAAACCCAATCCCAATACAATTTCTTTAGAGTGGCTTTGGGAGGGGCAGATCGAGTATCCCAAGCTTCACCTAGGCCCAACTCCCCCAAAAGATGTTTAACGTCCCTCAACCATTTAATATTACACCAGCCCCCCATAGACATCACCTCGGACAGTCCCTCCGCATAGGAGGCTAGTTCAGGGACCCTCCACAAGCGGGCCCACAAGAGCAAGGGACGTAGTCGAGCTTGGTCCGCAATTGATCTACAGCCTAAGTCCAACAAAACTGGAACTGTGGGTGTACTCGAAGGGAGAGCCATCAGATCTTTCAAAAATTTGCTCTCTGATTTTGCAAGCACGTCAAGATTGCCTATGCCCCACAATTCTGCCCCATATAAAGCAGCACTAACCCCTCTAGCTTTATAAATCTCCACAACGGGGGCAATAAATTGTTTTGTGGAAATACGATGTTCCCTGAGCAAAGCACCACCCACCCTTTTGTGGTTAAGGAGCATCTTATTGATGTGCGGAGTCCAACACATAGAATCACTAAGGCGGATTCCCAGGTAATCAAACTCTGATACCCTATCCAGGTAAGCAGAGTTCAACACGGGAGGGCGCCCCAGTTTCCCAGGTGGATTCATGATCAAATATTTGGTCTTATCGACATTGATCACCAATCCCCTAAGGGAACAAAACTCCTGGAAGCGTTTAAGAAGTTTTTGGAGGCCCTGGGGGGACTTTGCAATAAGGAGGGTATCGTCTGCAAAAAGCAGTGTAGGGATCCGAGTGCCCGCCAGGGACGGTGCATCAGCAGGTTCTTGTAGCAAATACTCAACCACCCCATTCACATAAAGAGAGAATAGGGTGGGAGCTAACACACATCCCTGGCGGACACCCCTACTTACTGGAATTCTATCTGTTTTCTCCCCATTCTTACCCCACCGCACCTGTGCATAATTGTCTGTATGTAGTTTTATCAGAAGTGATAAGATATAGGACGGCACCCCCAAACCCTGCAAGACCATCCACAGTTCCTCCCTAGGTACCAGGTCCAAGGCAGTCTTGAGGTCAATAAAGGCCAAATAGAGACTGCCCTTGCCCAGCACCACCACCTTCCAATACAAGAGGGCCAGTCTGAAGACTTGCTCGATAGTCCCGGTTCCAGAGCGAAAACCAGCCTGGAAATCAGATAAAATCTTATTGTCATCTATCCATTGGAGGATTCTCCCCAGAATCACCTTCCCTACCACCTTTTGGGATGAATCAATAAGGCTTATGGGCCTGTAGTTGGTGGGGTTGTCCCGGCATCCCTTCTTGAATATCGGGACAACCTCCGCCCCTTTCCAAGATTCCGGTACAGATGCTCCCCCCATAATTGCATTCAATAGGGTGGAAACCAACTTCCCCCATTGCTTAGGATTAGCACATAACAAATGACCGGGTAACCCATCAGTACAAAAGGGGGTGGTGATGGACGGAGCATCAGAACCAATCAAACACTCACACCCAGTCAACAGATCTGGGTTTAATCCATCACCGTTCTTTAGCCCACTCTGCCACCCCAGTTCAGACATGGCCATATGCAAATCAGTCTGACCCTGTGCCTCATGGGAACAGTCCAGCCCGAACTGCCAAGCCATGTCTTCCCTGGACCGGAAACAAGCTTCCTAGGACAGGTTTCTGGCATTTCAGCCGTCTTCAGCCAGGCTTGCTTGAATCCAGTGGCAAAGTGTGCAAGGGACTCACGTCTGAGCATACCCTGCCAACTTATGGCGAACAAAGCAGTACAAAAGGGGGTGGTGATGGACGGAGCATCAGAACCAATCAAACACTCACACCCAGTCAACAGATCTGGGTTTAATCCATCACCGTTCTTTAGCCCACTCTGCCACCCCAGTTCAGACATGGCCATATGCAAATCAGTCTGACCCTGTGCCTCATGGGAACAGTCCAGCCCGAACTGCCAAGCCATGTCTTCCCTGGACCGGAAACAAGCTTCCTAGGACAGGTTTCTGGCATTTCAGCCGTCTTCAGCCAGGCTTGCTTGAATCCAGTGGCAAAGTGTGCAAGGGACTCACGTCTGAGCATACCCTGCCAACTTATGGCGAACAAAGCAGTACAAAAGGGGGTGGTGATGGACGGAGCATCAGAACCAATCAAACACTCACACCCAGTCAACAGATCTGGGTTTAATCCATCACCGTTCTTTAGCCCACTCTGCCACCCCAGTTCAGACATGGCCATATGCAAATCAGTCTGACCCTGTGCCTCATGGGAACAGTCCAGCCCGAACTGCCAAGCCATGTCTTCCCTGGACCGGAAACAAGCTTCCTAGGACAGGTTTCTGGCATTTCAGCCGTCTTCAGCCAGGCTTGCTTGAATCCAGTGGCAAAGTGTGCAAGGGACTCACGTCTGAGCATACCCTGCCAACTTATGGCGAACAAAGCAGTACAAAAGGGGGTGGTGATGGACGGAGCATCAGAACCAATCAAACACTCACACCCAGTCAACAGATCTGGGTTTAATCCATCACCGTTCTTTAGCCCACTCTGCCACCCCAGTTCAGACATGGCCATATGCAAATCAGTCTGACCCTGTGCCTCATGGGAACAGTCCAGCCCGAACTGCCAAGCCATGTCTTCCCTGGACCGGAAACAAGCTTCCTAGGACAGGTTTCTGGCATTTCAGCCGTCTTCAGCCAGGCTTGCTTGAATCCAGTGGCAAAGTGTGCAAGGGACTCACGTCTGAGCATACCCTGCCAACTTATGGCGAACAAAGCAGTACAAAAGGGGGTGGTGATGGACGGAGCATCAGAACCAATCAAACACTCACACCCAGTCAACAGATCTGGGTTTAATCCATCACCGTTCTTTAGCCCACTCTGCCACCCCAGTTCAGACATGGCCATATGCAAATCAGTCTGACCCTGTGCCTCATGGGAACAGTCCAGCCCGAACTGCCAAGCCATGTCTTCCCTGGACCGGAAACAAGCTTCCTAGGACAGGTTTCTGGCATTTCAGCCGTCTTCAGCCAGGCTTGCTTGAATCCAGTGGCAAAGTGTGCAAGGGACTCACGTCTGAGCATACCCTGCCAACTTATGGCGAACAAAGCAGTACAAAAGGGGGTGGTGATGGACGGAGCATCAGAACCAATCAAACACTCACACCCAGTCAACAGATCTGGGTTTAATCCATCACCGTTCTTTAGCCCACTCTGCCACCCCAGTTCAGACATGGCCATATGCAAATCAGTCTGACCCTGTGCCTCATGGGAACAGTCCAGCCCGAACTGCCAAGCCATGTCTTCCCTGGACCGGAAACAAGCTTCCTAGGACAGGTTTCTGGCATTTCAGCCGTCTTCAGCCAGGCTTGCTTGAATCCAGTGGCAAAGTGTGCAAGGGACTCACGTCTGAGCATGCCCTGCCAACTTATGGCGAACAAAGCAGTACAAAAGGGGGTGGTGATGGACGGAGCATCAGAACCAATCAAACACTCACACCCAGTCAACAGATCTGGGTTAAATCCAGATCTGTTGACTGGGTGTGAGTGTTTGATTGGTTCTGATGCTCCGTCCATCACCACCCCCTTTTGTACCGGGTAACCCATCAGGCCCAGCAGATTTTAGGGGGACCAGGGACTTGATTACGAGCTCCACTTCTCTGTCGGTAAAGGGATAAGCCTCAGTGTCCACTGCCTCAACCATCAGGGTAAAGGAGTCATTAAGAACCCCCTCAACCGGGGTATAAAGGGACAGGAAGTGGCTAAACCAATTCTGGGCTGGGATATTACATGTCAGCAAAGTGTCAACAGGCCTATCCCTAGATCTTACCAAACTCCAAAATCCCCTTGCATTCCTTTCCAGGCTTGCAGCCAGGAGGTCCGCCCAGAACTTCTCCCCCCCCCCTCTCTTTTTGCTGCCTTTAAAGTCTGGGAGTAATCTTTCCTTGCAAGCCTGATAGCTACCTGGGATTTAGATTTAACAGCCCCTACCAGCGCTTTTTTCTTGACTCTGCATTTTTTTGTAAACCAACCCTGCGATTTCGGCAGCAACTTCCTGTTATTAACACGGGAGGCCATGCTAGGGAGAATAAATAGGTTACTCAATGCCCTAGTTAAGTCGCAGAAAATCTGCGTAGTCTCCTCGGGCGATCGGGTCAGCGACTCCGACTTGCACAGTGCTGCAGCCAGGAGTGCCCCTATATCCGCCACTTTCTCTTCGGACATAATGAGCTTTGCCCACTTCAGCCGTCTACCACAATTAGATGGGAGAACTTCGTGGGAAATAGGTGCTGTATAGGATGATAATCCCCCCTTAACAGTTAACCACTGGGAAAAAAGCGGTGAGTGAGAGGAGATTATGGTCACTCTCAATGGTAGGTATGATCTCCATATCCTTCAGAGTGCTCCATAGACTAGCGTCAAGAAGAATGTAATCAATTCTGGACGTATGATTTGGCCTATTATAAGTATGGGCACCCACTAGGTCAGACTTGGACCTCCCATTGGCAGCCCTAAGATCAAATTCCATGTTAAGTGAGTTGATCTGTACCGCCACTTGGGTCCACCTCTTGATGGGAGGCAGCGCAAGGGCA
This sequence comes from Triturus cristatus, assembly GCF_964204655.1. NCBI lineage: Eukaryota > Metazoa > Chordata > Amphibia > Caudata > Salamandridae > Triturus > Triturus cristatus. Next base: position 140,730,620 of record NC_140582.1, on the reverse strand, counting down.
GGAATACCCCTCCTGGAGTCCTCCTCACCACTTCCCAATATATCGTCCAGGCCCAGGGGCTCAAACGTGCAATTCAGATCTCCTGCCACCAAGATGCGAGATTTATTGGGGCACTGCCTAAGCAGACCTTCTAGTAAGGATATTGTGGCCGATAGTATACCACCCTTCGTGCCTCTGGCACAGACGTTAAAAATGTCCAAGAAGAGGCCACCCCGTGCACCCTTTATAGTAATGTTGAGGAGGTCGGGAGAATTGGTAGGATGCTGAACCACCTGACAGTCAAGAGCAATATCAACCCATATGAGGAGACCGCCCGAAAGGCGTCCCTTCCCTGAAACTGAGGGGACAGCAGGGACAAAGTAAGTCGAACAACCTACCTTGTGACAGGGTTCCCTACACCATGTTTCCTGGAAAATGCAAATGGAGTAGCCCTCCACAAGCCCATTCCAGTCCGGGAGTCCCAGCTTCCTTGAAAGACCCGCGACGTTCCAGCATAGAATCTTGATATCTGGATCCGCCACAACCGACTCTCTACAGATAAAATCCTGTGGTAAATTGGTGGCTTCATCCAACTGAGAGGGAGAAGAGACAATTCTTTTGTTCGGCACATTGGGCACAGCAGCAGCACCTGGGCAATGATCCTTACAGACCACCCCATGGCACGTGTCGGTTCAATGTCCCAATGGCCCCCCATAATACCCGGGCCAAAATGCCGGTTGAAATAAATGAGGGATAGCGGGATTCACGGGATGGATAGGATCATTGCTCCAACCCCTACCAAAATGTACACCATTGTGATTTGCTGCGGTCCTAGGTTAAAAATAGGTTAAGTCTACTACACTAATGTTTGCCCCCCCAATTGCGTACTCTGGATTGCAAATAGTTTGGGCAACCCTAGTATCTTTAAAGTTAACCACCACACAATCTCCTTCTAGGTGCTTACGACCATAACCTACCCACCCTACCCTTCTCACTCCTAGGATCAACCCATCTAAACCTCTAGGAAGAGGTCTATTAGACTTTAACCAGTGCATGGTTTTATTTTTTAAAGCCTGATAGGATTCATATTGATCTTCTCTCAAAATGGGTACGTTGGTGAGTATGGCAACATACGGGTGGCACTCGGGGGGCAAATTTACCGGTGGAAAAGCAGGAGAAGCTTTTGGGAGAGATTCCTCTGAATGGGTTTCTCTGGGGGGTTAGTGCAAATTCTGGACGAGTAAGCTTGGTCAGGACCAGTGCCCTTAGCAATCCCATTCGAGGTTTCCTTATATTTAGAAGGTCCCTTCCTACCCGGTAACTCAGCCCGGATAGGCTTCTGTACCGGGACAATAAGAGGCTTCGGCACACTTGATTGTGCTAGGCCCAATTGACTAATATCACCTAACATATCCGTAACCTGAGTAGGAGGTTCATTAACCACAGCCGACAAATTTACAGTGTTTGCTGTGTTAGGGCCGGTAGATATGTCCTGTGTGGGTGCAGCGAGCATCCGGGTGCCACTATCCCCACCCTGTCCACCCTCCTTGTTTTTAGAAAGCAGTTTGATAAGGGTTTTCAGAGAGAAAAAATTATCCAAAGTTGCCTGTTCAAATCTATCCAGCCTCTCTCCCAACACTTTTACTCTTTCCACAATCGGGGACAATAAAGTTTTCATCAGATCTTCAAATTGTGAAATTGTCACAGAGTCGTTAGATGAAACTAAATGGCAGTCTGATGTTGGATCAACACATGTGTCCTCAGTCCTAGGACCTAAATGAACCCCCCCTTTCCCAACCCAACATTTTTCGTAGCCAACCCCTCACCCGCTTTAGTTCCTGTTCCCCTTACACCATGTTTCCTTAGTCTCTTATGAAGTTTAGGGAAGCTGTCTTTACATGGGCTGGCAATCCTTTTCCTTTTAGTATCAGTTATATTCGTGGAAACCGTTAGAGGTACCACAGGCGGCTGAGGAATATTATCTTGGGTAGTTGGAATAGTTGTGCAAGTTGGTACAACAGGGAGTTAACTGGAGCATGAGTCAGCACTACTACTATCGATAGGAGGGGGAATGGATATGGCTGCCAAGCTCTCCAACCTATCAATGCTGGCCGTCAAAGATACAACCCGTAACGGCTCCAATGGAGGGGATGTCATTACAAGGGGATCTGAACTACATACGGGCGAGGTAACAAGTGCCAGGGAACCCAATGAGGACCGTTTTGACAGAGGAAGTTCTAGGGAGAGACGCCGATCTGTCATTACAATCTCCTTCTCTATGACAGCAGCCACCCGTGTGATGAACTGATCCATAGTGCCTATAATACAACTGGCTCCACCCTCACCTCCTCTCCTGAGGCTCTTCCCTGAGCGGGTGGACATTAACACAGGCTATAACAGTGACCAAATGATAATAATAGTAGAACACCCCTATATGTCTCAATGTACCAATGATAATATCAGGGGGGTGGCCCAACCCGGCCCTGGAAAGCCCCGGACTGCCACAGACTGCCCGCCCTTTGCCCGGGCTTCGCTCCGTGCTTCGACCCGTGCGCGTCCCGCGTGCGCGGTCGTAAGCGTAGTTAAGTAAGTATAGGCTGGGGGCGTGGCTTGCAGGGAGAGCGGGCCAGGTGTGAACTATTGGCCAGGCAGGGACTCCTAGGAGATGGAGTCCCTGCAGTAACGCTCGCAGCCCTGCTGCTGCCACAGACCTCCCCAGCCGGCGCTGAAACCACAGGCATTCCGCCGCTCTTTCCGTGAAGCGGGAACCGCGAAGCGGGTCCGGCGAACAGCGATGGCAAGCACAGCAGCTAAGTCCAGGTACAACGCTCCCTAAGATGAGGGTCCACTTGCCCAGGAATTAGACAGAAGCACACACAGTCCACTGTATATAAATAGAGTATAAAATGAATCTGGGGATTGGAATTGGAAAATAATTTTAGAAGGGATTTGTGTTAGCATAGTTATATTCTCTTTCTTATTGAAAACAAAAAAAAGAATAAAATTAAATATGATATGAAATGTATTTACTTCTTTTTGCTGCCGCATCAAAAATAAATATATAAAAAACAGACAATTATTTAGTTAATCGATTAACAATTATGTAAATTGTGTTATACTTATTTATTTTAATTATATTTTACATCTGGGCTGCTCAATTTGCAGCGGTATAGTGTGTGTAGTTAACTAAATGATAAATAATGTTTGTTAATTGATCATTATTAGCTTGTTTAATAATCATATACATTGTTTATTTCTTACCCCTCTGAAGTACCCCACTTTCTCTACTGTTGTACAGAATGTAGTGGAAACAATAAATCATACCCCTCCGAAATCTAAGGCTTCCTTACTGTTGCACATACTCGAGTGGAAATAGTAATTTAACCCATCCAAAGTCCAATACTTTCCCTACTGTTGACCTTTTTGAAAAGGGAATAGTAAATGTAACCCCTCCGAAGTACAGCACTTTCACTACTCTTTCACAGACTAGAGTGCAAATTATATATTGTAGCCCTTTAGAGCCCAAAGCTTTCCCTACTGTTGTGCAAACTGGAGTGGGAATGTTAAATTTAACCCTCACGAAGTCCAACACTTTCTATACTGTAGCACAAACTGGAGAGGTAATAGCAATAATACCCTTGGAAGTCCAATGCTTTCTCTACTGTTGCAAAGACTTGAGAGAGAATAGTAAATATTACCCCTCTGAAGTCTATCACTTTCCCTACTGTTGCACAGAGTGGACTGGGAATAGTAAATCTTACCCCTCTGAAGTCCAACGTTTTGCTTACTGTTGCACAGACTGGAGTGGGAACAGTACATTTTACCCCTCCAAAGTCCAATGCTTTAACTAGTGTTGCACAGACTGGAGTGAGAATAATAAATGTAATCCCACCAAAGACCAATGCTTAACCTGCTGTTGCACAGCATGGAGGGGTGTTTTAACTCTTTCCCCTGCTAAGTCCAATACTTTCCCTACAGTTGACCTGTTTGAAGGGGAAGCAAGTAATTTAACCCCTTTGAAGTCCAACATTTTCACAACTGTTGCATAAACTAGAGTGGGATGCAAAATGTAACCCCTCTGAAGTTTCAAGCTTTCCCGACTGTAGTACAAATTGGGGTGGAGATAGAAAAATCTACCCCTCTAAAGTCCAACACTTTCCTACTGTTGAAAAGAGTGGAGCGGGAACAATAAATCTTATCCTTCCAAAGTCCAACTCTTTCACTACTGTTGCACAGAATGGAGTGAGAATAATTAATTTCACCCCTCCAAAGTCCAACACTTACCCCTCTGAAGTGCAATGATTTCCTGACTGACAGAATGGATGTGGAATATTAAACCCTGCCCCTCCTAATTCCAATATTTTACCTAATGTTGACCTGTTTGGACTTGGCATAGTAAATTTAACTCCTCCGAAGTTCAACACTTTCACTACTGTTGAAAAACTGGTATGGGAATGGTACATTTAGCACTCTGAAGTTCAACACTTTTAATACTGTTGCACAAAGTGGAGTGGAAAAAATGAATGTCATCCCTCCATAGTCCAACACTTTACCTACTGTTGCACTGACTGAAGTAGGAATAGTAAATCATACCCCTCTGAAGTTCAATGCTTTTCCCATTGTTGCACAGACTGGAGTGGGAACAATAAATATAACCCCTCCAAAGTCCAACACTTTCTCTACTATTGCACAGACTAGAGCGGGAATAGTAAATCTTACCCCTCTGAGGTTCAGCACTTTCCCTACTGTTGACCAGAGTGGACTGGAAATTATAAATATTGCTGCTTCGAAGTCCAACACTTTTCTTACTGTTGCACAGACTGGAGTGGGAAAAGTAAACCAATACTTTTGCTACTTTTGAGCTGTTTGAACTCCAAAACTTCTACTACTGGTGCAAGGACTTGAGTGAGAATAATACATGTATTCCCTCTTGAGTCCGATGTTTTCCTGGAGTGGGAATAGTAATTGTAACTACTCCCTATTCCAATGCTTTCCCTACTGTAATACAAACTGGAGTGGTAATAGTAAATCTTACCCCTCCGAAATTCAACGCTTTCTCTAATGTTCCACAGACTTTCTCTACTGTAGCAAAAACTTGAGAGGGAATAAAAAATCTTACCCCTCTGAAGTATATCACTTTCCCTACTGTTGCAAAGAATGGAGTGGGAGTAGTAAATCTTACCCCTCTGAAGTCCAACGTTTTCCTTACCATTGCACAGACTGGAGTGGGAACAGTACATTTTACCCCTCCATAGTCCAAGTCTTTCACTACTGTTGCACAGACTGGAGTGGAAATAATTAATGTAATCCCTCCAAAGTCCAACGCTTTCCCTACAGTTGAACAGAATGGAGGGGGAACATAAAATCTTACCCCTGCTAAGTCCAATACTTTCCCTACTGTTGACTTGTTTGAAGGGGGGAGAAGGAAATGTAACCCCTCTGTAGTCCAACGCTTTTACTACTGTTGCCCAGAATGGCGTGGTGATAATGAATCTTATCCCTCTGAAGTCCAATGCTTTCCATACTTTTGCACAAAGTGGAGTGGGAATGGTAAATGACCCTCCGATATGCAACACTTTCCCTACTGTAGGACAAATTGGAGTGGGAATAGAAAATCTTACCCCTCTGAAGTCCAACACTCCCTTACTGTTGCACAGAGTGGAGTGGGAAAAATTAATGTAATCCCTCCATAGTCCAACACTTTACCTACTGTTGCACTGACTGGAGTGGGAATAGTACATCTTCCCCCACTGAAGTCCAATGATTTCCTGACTGTTGCACAGAATGGATGTGGAATATTAAACCTTACCCCTCATAAGTCCAATACTTTCCCTACTTTTTACCTGTTTGGAGTGGGAATAGTAAACTTAACCCCTCCGAAGTCCAACACTTTCACTACTGTTGTACAGACATGAGTGGGAATAATAAATGTAATCCCCCTCGAATCAAACGTTTTCCTGGAGTGGGAATGGTAAATTTAACCCCTCCATATTCCAGTGTTTTCCCTACTGTAATTCAAACTGGAATGGTAATAGTAAATCTAATCTCTCTGAAGTTCAACACCTTCTCTACTGTTGCACAGACTGGAGTGGGAATGGTAAATCTTACTCCTCTGAAATCCGACACTTTCCCTACTGTTGCACAGAGTAGAGTGAGAATAGTGAATCTTAACTGCCTGAAGACCAGCGCTTCCCAGCCTTTGCACAGACTGTAGGTGGAATATTAACTCTTGCCCCTAAGTCCAATACTTTCCCAAGTGTTGACCTGTTTGGAGTGGGAATAGTAAATATAACCCCTCTGAAGTTGAACGCTTTCACTACTGTTGCACAGACTGGAGTGGGAATAATACATTTAATCCCTCTGAAGTCCAATGGTTTCCCTTCTATTGTACAAACTGGAGTGGGAATGGTAAATTTAGCCTCTCCGACATCAAACACTTTCCCTATAGTTGCACAAACTGGAGTGGGAATAGTAAATATAACCCCTCCAATGTCCAACGAGTTCACTACTGGTGCACAGATTGGAGTAGGAATAATAATTTCAATCCCTCCAAATTCCAACGCTTTCCCTCCAGTTGCACAGACTGGAGTGGAAAAAGTAAATCTTACCCCTATGTAGTCCAACGTTTTCCGGATTGTTGCCCAGAATGAAGGTGGAATATTAAATCTTACCCCTACTCCATCCAATATTTTCCCTACTGTTGATCTGTTTGTTTGGAGGGAGAGTAGGAAATCTCACCCCTTCAAAGTCCAACGCTTCCCATACTGTTGCACAGATTAGAGTTGGAATGGTAAATTTAACCACTATGATCTTCAACGCTTTCCCTACTGAAGTGCAAACTGGAGTGGGAATAGGAAATCTTACCCCACTGATGTCCAACATTTTCCTTACTGTTGCAGAGAGTGGAGTGGGAATATTAAATCTTACCCCTCAGAAGTCCAATACTTTCCTTACTGTTGCACAGACTGGACTAGTAATAGGAAATGTAACCTTTCCAAAGTCCAATATTTTCACTACTGTTGCACAGGATGGAGTGTGATTAATGAATTGAATCCCTCCAAAGCTTTACCTACTGTTGCACAGATTGGAGTGGAAATGACGATTCTCCAATTATCATACAGAGAGAATCTTGATTTTATTAAAGACAACGGAGGCTGACATTATGCAATAACTTTTATTGCTGCCCAAGATATGCAGCCTTTCAAAGTGTAACCATTACATCACAAATAAAACATTCCAATCAACATAACAATGTGCCATAGCAACCAAATATCTTCCTCTTAGAGCGGCGAAAAAAATAGGACAACTTCTTCACGTTAGGCGTCGTTCTGAATTTACAAAGAGGATGAGTCTGAAAGAGAAAAGAAAATTGGTAGACAAAAAATATGATTTTTTCTTTTTTTTTTAAATATACATCTGTAGGAAAGATCCTTCAATCTCACAATCGCAGGAATAACGAGCAGCCAAGGAAATCTGGTAGGAAACGAAGTTTATTTGTCTTCACAACTTCATGTCAATACAAGAATGCCCAACGTTCCCACTAACGTTAACCACCGCCCGAGCCCAGTGTTTCAAAGCACAACACCCTGCGTGGTCTCCACGAGCAAGGTACAAAGGATGCTCGCAGAAGCCACGCTCCAATACCAACCACTCAGTGAAATATATATACAACACATCTCCCCCCCTTTTTTTTTATTTTTTTTTATTTTTGTGTACTAATCCATAATATAATCCTTAAACCTTCTTGGACAATGGTGTTCACGTTTTCCTCTTTGAAAATCCCTTTTCCAATGAGAACAGCCAGGTTGTTGATCATACCTTATCTCATTGTGCACGTTATCCAATCGTGTATCATCAAGAACATTCCCAAAAGAACTGTCACTGCGTGCATCGTCTACACATGTGTCATTAGAGACATCCCTAGCTGGTTGTATATGACGCTTAAACAAAGATACTCTGTTCAGATTCCAAACACCTCCATCCTCAATTCTCACTGCATTACTAAAAACTTGTATGACCCTTTTTGGGTCTGACCAGCTTTGGGATCCTATAAGAACACTCTCTTTCCTTTTTAGCCGGACCAAATCACCAACTCCAATTTTTTGTTTTCTCATTGAACCTCTCTGCTGGTCCATAACCTCTTTCATTTTGTTTTTGTACTCATTGACCCTTCGTCTAACAATATCATAATCTATAGCAATCAATTTCTTATCATCCAGCCCTTTCTTTAACCACCACGGAACCAAACTAGTACTGGGTTTCCGTCCTCTCAAAAGCTCAAATGGACTAACTAAAGTTACCGAATTAGGGGACGTCCTGTAAGCTAGTAACATGGACTGTAAGGCATTGCCCCAATTAAGTCCACCCTTAATAGCGAGTTGAATCGCTTCCTTCACCACACGATTAAAACGTTCCACCTGACCATTTGACTCCAGATGGAAGACTGAAATTCTCCTATGAGTAATGCCACACTTCCCAAAAAATGATTCCATTTCTTTGCTAATGAACTGGGGACCATTGTCTCTGACAATCTCCTGTGGAATTCCTTCCCTACAAAATTTGCTATACAGAAATTCAATAACACTTTGCGAAGTGACTTCCTTGACCATCTTGACTTCGGGCCACTTTGAGAAATAGTCAATCAAAACAATTCCAAAACATCTATCCTTTGGCAAAACATGAAATGGGCCAATGATGTCGAGTCCTAGTTTCCTCCATGGACTAACGGGATACTCAACAGGACACGATTCGACTCTCAAAGGCACAGCTGATTTATCACTATTCGAGCATTTATTGCATTTGCGTACAAAGTGTTCGACAGCAGAGTCAATACCAGGCCACCAAAATGCCTCCCTTATTCTCCTTCTAGTGAATGAAACTCCCAAATGACCCTCATGACCAATTTCCATGATGGCATTCCTAAGAGAAAAAGGAGGAATTATTTTGTCCATTCTCATAACCTACCCATTTTCAATAGCTGATTCATCATGAATCTTGGAATAGCTCATCATATCACCAGATAACTTCCTTACCGCTGGCCAACCTTGCACAATGTATTCTTTAACAATGTTTAATTCCTTATCATTCCTCATTGCTTCCATCCAAACATTCTCATCAAGACTTGCCCTATTACCGTGTATAAGGTTGATGTCATGTGTCGTGAAAGCGACCTCACAATCATCCTCTTGATAATCCTTATCACTGTCTAGAGGTAACCTGGACATGCAATCCGCATGCATATTCGCTTTCCCCTGGACATACTCAATGTGAAAACGAAAGGATTGTAATCTTGATGACAGCCTAGCTAACCGCGCAGACATGGATCTACCTCCACCAGGGGACATTAGAAAAACCAATTGTTTGTGATCAGTTTTAATTATGAAATCAGTTCCCCACAAGAAACTCCTAAAATGTTCTGCTCCCCACACACAAGCAAGTAACTCTCTTTCAATGACTGAGTAGTTTTTCTCCGCATCCCTTAACACCCTGGACGCATAAGCCACAATCCATTCGCTGGAATTATCTTTCTGTAAAAATACACCTCCAAGACCAAGATTACTTGCATCTACCATAACTATGCATTTTTTTCCTGGAACAAACGGTCTTAAACAAGGTGCATTGACTATAAATGTCTTCAATTTCCCAAAAGCTTCAGTCATGTCACTTGTCCACACAAATTTTGCATTTTTTTTAAGCAAACACCTGAACGGTTCAATTTTCACAGAATAATTAGGAATAAACTTAGCATAAAATTCAATCAATCCAAAAAAAGCAACCAACTGTTCTTTCGAGGTCGGTAAAGGAGCATTGGTAATACTCTCAATGTGCTTATGTTTTGGTTTAATTCCCTTCCCACTAATTGTGTGTCCTAAATATTCCACTTCCTTTGCTTTTATTTTACATTTCTCCAACCGAAGAGTGAGACCCTTTTTTGCCAAAGCCGCAATAACATTATGCAAGTTTTTATCATGCTCCTCATCATCCTTCCCGTAAACCAAAATATCATCTTGGAAAGCAATGGCCCCTGATAGCCCTTCTAGGGATTCCTTCATCAACCTCTGGAAAACACAGGCCGCACTGGCTAAGCCAAAAGGCATACGACAATACCTGAATAGACCTTCTGGTGTGATAAACGCCGTACAATTTTTTGAACAGTCAGACAAGACAACCTGGTGGTACGCACTTGCTAAATCAATACAGGAGAATACCTGCGCATCAGATAGAGTGGAAACCATCTCATGCAGGTTCGGGAGAGGATGTGCATCCACCCAAATGGCACGGTTCAAACTGCGCAAGTCCACACATAATCTGAGTTCCCCTGAGGACTTCACTGAAATCACAATGGGAGAAACCCACGGGGAAGATTCAATGGGTTCAATAATGCCATTGTTGCAAAGATTTTTTAACAAGTCTTTCAACTTATCCCTGTATGACAACGGTACATTTCTTACTTTGTGACGAACAGGAATGGAGTTTTCATGGAGTTTAATTACATGTTCAAACCCTTCGTATTTCCCAAGCTTCCCACTAAAGACACTAGGAAATTCCTTGATTAACTTATCCACAATGACTGACCCATGGAGAATTTCAGGATCAACAACAAAAACAGGAGGATTAGCTCTGGGATCAAGTTTGATGCTTAATTCATGCTGATGTGGCCACCCTAAAAGTGATTTTCCAGACTTCGCCACATAAATCTTACTGAAAGTGTGACGTCCTGCAAATTTTATATTCGCATAAAAATAACCAAGTAAGTCAATCTTGTGCCCTGTATAACCCCCAGGGGAAACATCAGGGTCAATTAGTTCTCTATTTGGCCAACTTTCATGGAAAACCTTCAAAGAAATGATGGAATACCAAGCACAAGAATCAACCAAAAATCTCAAAAGAATGCCATCAACACTGATGAAACAGGAAGGAAATTTTAAAACTTTGTCATCGCCACATACATTAATTACTGTATTGATGTCATTTTCATCATTATCATAGGACGTTTCGTAATCATCAGAGAACTGTATGTAATTTACTTTCTTTGTAATCGTTTTGCAAAACCTGCTAAAATGACCCTTCTTATTACATTTAGAACAAACTTTCTCAATTGCTGGACATCCTTTAAAATTTGCTAAATGACTGTTGCTTCCGCACCTAAAACAAAGTAATGATGGATTCTGTCTTTCAACCCTAGAGTTTGAATACTTGAATTTGTTCACACTTTTAGTAGGGTTGTCAGATCTTTGACTTAAATTTTTTTTTTGTTTGTCATTATCTTTTGGCTCCTTGTTGACACTGAATACATCTGATTTTTCATTGCCTCTAATTTCCTTCACAAACTCTTCAGAGTGTTCAATGGATTTCGCAATGTCAATAGCTGCATTTAATGACAAATCAGATGTGGACCATATTTTTTCCTGAACTTTCTTGCTGTTTGTACGCATTAGAATTTGGTCCCTCAATACTTGTTCGTATGATATGTGTTCAAAATCACAAGATGCTGCTAAAGACCTGAGCGCTGAGACATAGTCTTCAATGGATTCATCGTTGCGTTGTTTACCAGAATAGAAAATAAATCTTTCCATGACTACATTTTTCTTTTTCCCAAAACGTATATTTAGCTGTGACGAAGCATACTGGTAGACATTAATTCTTCCAGGACTGATTAGAGCAGGTAATGTTTTAAATTCTTTTAGTCCAAAACCACCTAAACAATGTTTTAATAATGACAACTTCCTTTCTGGCTCGCAATCATCACCTTCTAAAACTTCCACATATGCCAAGAAAACTGGTTCCCATACTTCCCATGGCATAGGAGGATCCCCAGATGACGATAAAAATGAAGGAGGAGGTACAATACCTGACATGTTTCACTATTTACCATAAAATTTACTATATAATTAATGTGAAGAAATAACTATTATTTGTAAATAAAGAAATAATAAACTCATGGCAGTAAGTAATATTAATAAAGTTATGTCAAAGATAATGTAACTCACAGGTTGTTTTTTTGTAGGTTTTTCTTCATGAATGTGACCAATTAATTACATTCCATTCAAATCCAGACTTCCTAAATACATTTAAACATTGCTTCCACTCTCCGTTGCACTGATACTAACACAAACACGTTATTTCTGTATTGAATCGAGCAATTCCAATTTGTGTGGTGAATCAGGCACTCAGGAAACAAAATTAGTTATAAATCCGGAAGAAAACGTGACGATGATGCCATGCGCGCATGCACATTACACTGCAGAAAGGATCGGAGTCTAAAGAAACAGGTCCGAGAATTCCAGCAATAGTGAGTGAAACCACTTGCTTTTCCACTCCTCAGCCGCACGAAATGAACTCTCTGCTGCTCCGTTCACATTGATCGACTGCTCCCCCCAAGTGCGCTCTTCAAACGGCTCAACGCCACACTCCGGGGGCATTAAACGGCACCTTCCGTCATGTACTTTCCCTTTTTTCAAAAAAAAAAAAAAAACAGTCTTTCAAAAACTTCTCACCGGCAATCCAGGCAAAACGAAATGAATTCGCCAAATGAGCAACGACATTCTCGACGAACTCTTCCTCTCCAATGCCGGTTCCAACGTAAGTTAAAACAGGATTAATCCTTTTTTTAAAAAAAATTTACTGCTTAATATGCATGGGCGGGTCCGTGCCCGATCGTCGCCAATGTAGGAAAGATCCTTCAATCTCACAATCGCAGGAATAACGAGCAGCCAAGGAAATCTGGTAGGAAACGAAGTTTATTTGTCTTCACAACTTCATGTCAATACAAGAATGCCCAGCGTTCCCACTAACGTTAACCACCGCCCGAGCCCAGTGTTTCAAAGCACAACACCCTGCATGGTCTCCACGAGCAAGGTACAAAGGATGCTCGCGGAAGCCACGCTCCAATACCAACCACTCAGTGAAATATATATACAACAACATCCACCAGGGAGTGGTGGGAGGGATAATGTCAGCCTCCGTTGTCTTTAATGAAATCAAGATTCTCTCTGTATGATAATTGGAGAATCGTCATTTCATTACAAGACCGGAGGCTACATTATGCAAGTTTAAAGCTTTGCAGTACTACATTGCTTATATGTTCTACAGGCTTAAGGTAGAATTTAACAAAAGTGGAAGCATTTGACCAGTCTGCTGCTTTAAGGATATCTGAAAGTGAGCCTCCCCCCCCCCCAGAAAACCTTGCTGGTCATAGCTCCTCGTGAGGAATGTGCACCAAATTTCGATAGATCTATACCTGCTTCCAAAATCACTGTTCTAACCCATCTAGAGATAGTAGCAGAAGAGACTGCCTTGTAGGGTTTAACAAAGGAAATCAGTAACTGGTTTTCATTTATAGGTCTAAAAACATTAATTTTTTCTTCATATATTTTCATGCAACTTACCACACAAAGTTTGGGACAGTCAAAAAAGAAAGGATAGAAAATATTTTCCGACATAGTTTTGGTTCTTTTCCATATTTCAAATAATACACCATCAGGAGAGTAAAACCTATTAGATATTTCTAACGCTTTAACATCAGATACTCGTCTAAAAGATATAAGGCAAAGTAGAGTAGCTAACTTAATGGAGAGTTGTTTTCTCGTAAGGGAAGAATTATCCGGCCAAGAAGAAAAAAGCTCAAAAACAAGATTTACGTTCCACAATGAATCATATTTGGCCTTAGGTGGACGTTTGAGTCTTATAACTTTCATCACTCTACGAATTAGGGGATCAGTACTGATAGAGAAGTCATTTAATAAGGAATGTCCTGCAGAAATAGCTGATCTATAACAATTAACCGTTCTATAGCAAAGTCCTGATTTAAAGAGGTCCGCTAAGAAGTTTGCTACATCAACTACCGGTGCATCCACGGGATCCATATTCCTTTCCAGGCACCAACTACACCACCTTTTCCAAGCCCCAGTGTATCTTCTCCTTGTTCCTGGAGCCCAAGATTCGTCCAAAAGGTCTTTAGGCTCTCCCAAAAGGCCTGAGTATCTTCTTGAACCCCTGAAATCTTCCAGGCAAGAAGAGAATGTACTTCTCCCTCTGGGCCTTGAAGGAGGTCCAAACTCCCTTGGATAAATCGTGGCGATTCTATCGCTAACTCCATCACGCTTTGGAACCATACTTGAGAACTCCAAAAGGGAGTAATTAGAACAATGCGGCAATGCTCCATTCAAACTTTCAGGAGTACTCTCTGAATTAATGCGAAAGGAGGGAAGGCATAACAACCTGGTGGGTCCCATGGTTGTAGAAGAGCGTCCACTGCTATTGCTAGTGGATCTGGTCTCCAACTGAAGAAGCGATCTATTTGAAAGGTCAGTCTGCTGGCAAAGAGATCTATATCGAAAGGAACCCAAAGACCCTGAAGACAATGGAAAACTAAAGGGTTCAGTTTCCAGTCGCTCGAGTCTTTAGAAACCTCGAGTTCCAATCTGCTCTTGTGTTCAGCTGACCTGGGATAAATTCTGCCCTTAGAATTATTTTTTGGTTCCAGCAGAAATACCAAATCTTTTGTGCCAGATCTGCTCGAAGCTTTGACCTGGCTCCCCCTAAACGATTGATGTAGGAAACAGCTATAAAGTTGTCTAATTTGATAAGAACTACACAGTATTTTAGTATATGCTTGAAGCTCATAAGGGCGTTCAGGCTGGCCATCATTTCCAGACAATTTATATGTAAGGGGAGTTCCTCTTCGGACCATCTCCCTCCGGATTCTAATTTCCCAAGTCTGGCACCCCAGCCTAGATGGCTCGCATCTGATTCCAATGTGTGGTCCGGGCTGTTCCCGAATATTGCTTTTCCATTCCAACTGTCTAAGTTGTTGCGCCACCATAATAGATCCTCTCGAGCTTCCAGGGAAAGGGGAATAAGGTCTGAATAACAAAGTCCTTTTTTTAGTCCTGACGATTTTAGTCTTTTTAAGGCCCTGTAATGTAAGGAACCCGGTGAAATTGCCTGGATGGATGAAGATAAGAGACCTACTATCCTTGCAAGTTTTCTCAAGCTGACTGAGTCCTTGGTTAGGACATGAGAAACGTCTTTCTTTATTTTTGATAATTTCTTCTGGGGAAGTTGTAATTATGTTAGAGGAAGGGGTCATAATGGATTTCTCCACATTGATGATGAAACCTAGACTCTCTAAGAGATCTACAGTCCATTTCATGTGAGTCAGTAATTCTTCTTTGCTTTGGGACATCAGTAAGATGTCGTCTAGGTAGATAATGAGGCGAACTCCTCTTCTCCTCAGGGAACAGACCACTGGTCTTAGTATCTTGGTGAAACACCAAGGAGCTGAGGATAGACCGAAGGGAAGGCAACAAAATTGCTAAGTTACATTTCTCCAAACGAATCTCAGGAATTTTTGAGAGGATGGATTCATAGGGATGGTAAAGTACGCGTCCTTGAGATCTAGTTTTATGAGCCAATCCTTCTCTTGGAGGATGTCTCTCAGAAGGTGTATACCCTCCATTTTGAAGTGTCTGTATATGAGAAAGAAGTTCAAATCTTTTAGATTTATAACAGGACGCCATCCTTTGTCTTTCTTTTTTACAAGGAAGATTGTGCTCACAAAGCCTGGACTGTCGTCCAAGACGATGACAATCGCTCCTTTGGATAACATTTGGGATACCTCTGCGTCTACCAAGGATGATTTCTCCTGATCTAGGGTAAGTTCTCTTGGAAGTTTGATCTGATAAGGGGTAGTGATGAAGTCTATTTTGAAACCTTTCACAGTCTCTAAGACCCAGGCATCGTTCGTAATGGTGGACCAGTTGTGACTGAAGAGGAGAAGTCTTCCCCCCTACCTTTGGGAGGGTAGAAACAGGAAGAGAAGGTCTTACCTGGTTGTCCTTTTGTCTGGAATCTTCCACGACTGTTACCGCCTCGTGCACGAGAGTAGTGGCCTCTTTGTGGGTAAAAGTTGTTGTTCCCCCGATAGAATCTCGAGTAACCACGTTGGTTTTGATGGTAAGAGGACCTGTTAAAACCTCGGCTGACAGCCGGCCCTCCCCTGTCAGCCCTTCCAAAAACTCTTCCTCCAAACATTCTTCTCATATTAGATTGAGCTTTGTTAAAACCTGAGAAAGTTGACACGTAATTTCCAAGTGTTTTAATAAAAGCCTCTCCGAAGAGTAGGCCGTTAGGGTCTCCTTGAATATCTTTGTTAGCCAGATCTCCCAATTTTGGATTCATGCGCATTAGGATGGCTCTGCGCCTCTCTGAGGTGAGATTGGCATTAGTGTTACCCAGGAGGCAAAAAGCACGTTGGCTCTATCCTCGAAGGAGTTCAGTATCTACGGGGGTACCATTCAAGGAGGATTCCACCGCCAGATCTAGAATTCTAGAAAGAGGGCCAAGGGTGTCGAGAAGTTTATCTTGGCACTGCTTAAGGCAGCGTTCTAGCCCTTTACGTGGATCTCTCCCAGTTTTAAACAGAAAGGTTATTAGTTCAGGGTCTAGGTTTGGGGTTAAACCGACCTTATTGTCCAGAAACGGTCTTGGACACTTGGAACGCATTAGATTGCGAGTATTTCTTTCCAGCGGTTTTCTAATCCAAGCCTTAATGAATTTGGCTACGTGATCTAAAGGCCACCAATCCGAACCTCTAGGATGGGTAATTTTTCAAGGGTTAAACATCTCTGAACCAGAAGGGTCTTTAATGGTGTTAGAATTAGTAAACTGCCCCAAATCTTCATCAAGGTCATCCTCCAATTTTTCTTGTGGGTCAAAGATGTATTCATCGGTCTCATCAATCATATCATTTGGGGAAAAGTAATCATCGTCATCTTCGATGAGGTCTATTGTGCTGTGAGGTGCACCAGATCTTATTGTGCCGCGAGGGACACCTGAGCTTTTTGCGCCGTTAAGGTCGCTCGTTCTTTTTGTGCCGCTCTGGACACCTAGATCATGTGTAGCGCAGAGGCTACCAATAGATAAGACCCTTTCGTTGTTAGTACGTAGGATACCTTGAGGTTCAATATGTTTAGTCTTTTTTAGAGCCTTACCGCCATTAGTGGGGAGGCTGTCCAATTCTTCATCCGAAGAAAGCATTGATGGATCTCCATGAGTATCCTTTTTCCTTTTGGTAAGTGCTGCTTCTACAGCTTCTTTCAGTGAGGACTTTAATTGCCTCTCAAAGAGGTTCATTAAAGAGGATTGTGTAAGGGGCGTTTCATTGTTAGGTTGGGAGTCCTCTTGAGACATAATGTAATTCAAAATATGATTAAATATATATCTATCCAAAAAACTCTTATTCTTTCCCCTTTATTTTGTCAAGTCAAGCCTGTGAAAAAAATGTTCCTTTCTTGATTTTAGAAGAGAAAATATCAAGGTATTGTAGTTATTATGGCTTAAAGAGAGTGCAGGCAAAGATCTCAGTTCGTTTGATCTGGTAGCGTGGATTAAACAGCTGATCGCGGGTCGTTCTTTGAGCATTGTGCGTCTCCATGGAGACACACAGGGCGCGAGTTAGACCTGCTCTTATCTTCATTTAAATTTATGCCTTGCTGGTCACAAAAAGGAAAGGAGCTCTTGCTTGTAAGGTGGGTCACCACCAGGGGAGCCGGAGAGAGACCCGGAAGTAATCCAATGCGCTAGTAATGAACGCGCATATGAAGGGGAAATATACCCGATCAAGTACAAGTCGGGAAAGTCGGAAAGTCGGGAAAGGCAAGTTGTTGGAGGGGAAGGGGATCGTAATCAAGGACCTTCTGCCTATAAGGTATCGGTCTGAGAAAGTGCGATCGGACTTCAAAGGCTCGATCTAATTGCTCGTTACGGACGAGGGAAAGAGAGATCGGAGAGTTAGGAGCTCTGGCGGCAAATCTAAACTAATTGTTAGATATGAGAAAAGAGAGAGAAAAGGATCCCAACCGTAAATTGGAAGGGAGAGGAGTTTAGAAAGGTAGGAATGAGAAACTTACCATATCAAGTTAAAGATATGCAACATCACTATAATAATATGTAAAAGGTCACATTTTGAATAATAAAGGTATATATAATAAGTAAAGCAAGTAAAAAATAGTTTAAATATGTTTACAAATATCAAGGTCATGAGAGAAGAAGAAGTTGTACTTAACTGTCCGTGGGCAGCGAATAAAAAAGTAAGATGTTTGGTTGCTATGGCACATTGTTATGTTGATTGGAATGTTTTATTTGTGATCTAATGGTTACACTTTGAAAGGCTGCATATCTTGGGCAGCAATAAAAGTTATTGCATAATGTAGCCTCCGGTCTTGTAATGAAATTGTAAATCCTACCCCTCCAAAGTCCAACGATGTCCTTACTGTTGCACAGAATGGATTTGGAATATTAAATCTTGCCCCTCCTAAGTCCAATACTTTCCCTAATGTTCACCTGTTTGGAGTGGGAATTGTAAATGTAACTCCTCTGAAGTCCAGCGATTTAACTACTGTACTGTAGCACAAACTGGAGTGGGAATAGTTAATCTAACCCCTCTGAAGTCCAATACTTTTCCTACTGTTGCAGAGAGTGGAGTGGGAATAGTAAATGTAATCCCTCAGAAATCCAACACTTTCACTAATTTTGCTCAGAGTGGAGTGGGGATAATAATTTTAATCCCTGAAAAGTCCAAAGCTTTTCTAATTGATGCACATACTGGAGTGGGAATAGTAAAGCTTAACGCCTTCAAAGTCCAAAGCTTTCCCAACTGGTGCACAGACTGGAGGTGGAATATTAAATCTTACCCCTCCTAAATCCAACACTTTCCTTACAGTTGACCTATTTGCAGTGGGAATAGTAAATGTAACCCCTTCTAAGTCCAACGCTTTCACTAGTGTTGCACAGATTAGTGTGAGAATAATATATTTTATCCCTCTGGTGTCTAACGTTTTCTCTGTTGTTACACACACTGGAGTGAGAATGGTAAATTGAATCCCCCTGAAGTCCAGCACTTTCCTGGAGTGGGAATATTACATTTAACCCCTCTAATGTCCAGGGCATTCTCTACTGTAACACAAACTGGAGTGGTAATTGTAAATCTTACCCCTCTGAATTTCAACAATTTCCCCACTGTTGCACAGACTGGATTGGGAATAGTAAATCATACTCCACTGAAATCCAACCCTTTCCTTACAATTGCACAGAATGGAGTGGGAATAGTGAATCTTACTCCTCCGAAGCCCAACCCTCTACTTACTTTTGCAGAGACTGGAGTCAGAATAATACAGTTAACCCCTCCAAAGTCCAATGCATTCCCTACTTTTGCACAGACTGGAGTGTAATAGTAAATCTTACCCCTTTCGAAGTCCAATGATTTCCTGACTGTTGCACAGTCTGGAGGTGGAATATTTAATCTTATCCCTTCTAACTCCAATACTTTCACTACTCTTGACTTGTTTGTAATGGGAATAGAAAATGTAACCCCACCTAAATCCAACGCTATAATTACTGTTGCACAAACTGTATTTGGAATAATAAATGTAATCACTCTGAAGTCCAACATTTTTCCTATTGTTACACAAAGTGGAGTGAGAATGATAAATCTAGCGCTTCCAAAGCCCCAGGCTTTCCCTACTGTAGCACAAACTAGAGTGATAATAGTAAATCATTCCCCTCCGATGTCCAACTGTAGGAAAGTAGGATCTGCATATGGTTACCCCCACTTTTTGCTTCATGTTATACTGTTTTTAACTAGTCTGACTGTGATCTTGCTAATCAGGACCCCAGTCTATCTACTTTCTCCCTAAAATGTTATGTCATGTACTTGGGTACACGCCGCATTAAATACTGGGGTACCCTTGTCAGTACCCCAGAGGCCTCATATGGGCTGAAGCATGTATTATGCCACTCATGAGAGGTCATGCAAAATGGAACTACAGGCCTGCCATTGCAGCCTGTGTAAGTTGGTGCATGCACCACTTACTTAAGATATAGGTTTACTATATCTAAGGGTCACTACACTTAAAACCGTTAAGTCACCCTTATAGCAGGCCTTGACAATCCTGAAGGCAGGGTGCTTGGTTCTAAGTGAGAGGGTGCCACTGCATGAGCAGAACACCCCTGCAGCCTATGGAGTCGATTCTCCCGGGTTGTTAGTGCTACAGGCATTTACAACATATAGAGTGGCATTATGCGACCGCGTGATGACCATCTATAAAATGGCTGAAAGTCACCCTAATGTGCTTGGAGTCAAACATTGTGGAATCATACCCCACACCGGTAACTGGTGTGGGAGGTATGATTCCACCCCTCGGAAATGAGCTTTAAGAGGTCCCTGGTGTTCCAGGTACCAGCCTTCTAGCCCCAGGCAGCCCATAATGTTTGATGCCGACAGAGACACCTTTCTGCCCTCCTGCTGCTGAGCCAAGCTCGAGCAGGGGAAGGTAGAACAATAGGCATCCTGTCACAGGGAGATGTGGCCACCTACCAGACTGGATTTAGTGTATTAGGCCTGGGTGGGTGCGCTTGCTAGCGACCGAAAGTCTGCATTAGGAGCACATTTGGTGTCCCTGTGCATAGTCCAGTACAAACCAGTCCTGGGAGCTGTTGGCTCCTGCTCTGGCGCGAAACTGGACAGAGGACACTGGAGTAACCTCCCCACTGTCCAGACCCTCCTCCTGAATCTGTCTAACCCTCTCCTGTGGGTTAAAAAAGGGCTTACCTGGCTGTACGACCCTAGATTCGACTTGGACAAGATTCTGATGAAGAAACTAATGACCTTCGACTGTCTGGACACTCTGGACTTCGTTTGGGCCTGACTTCGGCTCCCTTTCCGTCCAAAGCATCATCTGTGCACCATACAGGCTCCGTGTAGGACCTGTGGAGCATAAAGGACAACTGAAGATATCTCCCTTGGAGTGAAAGAGTCACTCCTCTGCAACCGCAGGCCCCACATCATGAGTGACCGATCTGCTTCTCCTGAGCTCCTACAGACTCCAGAAACACAGGAGGTGGATTTCCAAGTCCCCGAGGTCTGAGCTGCCCTCTCACCATTTTGAGGACAGAATCCCTCGTGGGGACTGCAATACCCTTACCCCTGTGCACTACATACTTTTGCAAGTGCATATGCTTGTTGGCTTTCCCAAAACAAGTGCACAGAGCTCCGAGTAGCCCCATTCTCTGGCACCATTTCCTACAAAGAACTCCAGCCTCTTTACACTGAGTGCTCGGTGGGCTGTTGCTTTGTGAAACGACTTGAGGTCCCCTCGCGATTCCTGTGCCTCCGGCCTGTGGGTCCTTTTGAGGGTCAAGACTGCTTTTCTTGGGATCTCCTGGTTTTTCCAGGCTTGCCCTGACTCCCCTGTGTTTGGTGAGTCTCCTGGACCTTGCTGGTTCGAACCGTAACCTTCCTTGACCTCCTGCGTGGGTTGCCGCTGCCAAGGTTTGTTGGTGCTCCAGCCGTACACCGATTCCTCAGCACTTGACATCCTTTGTGGGACAGCTCGCATCCAGCTCCTGGTTGTTCTTGACATCTCCTGGTCCCTGTGGCTGCAGAGCCAAGAACTCACTCAACGCACCTGAAGCACCTGACATCGGTGGGCATTCATCTACTGAGCCCCTGGTCACTCCTGAGTGACCAAGACTCTGTTCCCTCTGCTTTCAGGTACTCTTCAACAAGAATCCACCTTTGGATTCTGCCAGACACATTCCTTCATCCCAGCAGTGGCTCTTCTTTGAAGTCCTCCATTGAGTTCGACGGTGGTTTCCGACCCCACTTCAGCCCTATGAAACCGGATTCCCTGGGATAGGTAACTCTGGTACTATCATATCCACGGGTGGGGTGGCTCTCCAATCTCCTAAGTTCCCTGGGGTTCCTTGGAAGTTCCCTCAGAAGGGTCCTTAAACTTTAAAACTGTAATTGCGACTCTCCCATAGAATTGTACGGCAAATGTGGTTGTGTTCCACACTGCAGCCGTCCTCCGCGGGTCCCTACTTACTCACCTTCGGTGGTACCTTGGGGTCCCAGCGATTCTACAGCCTTTAGATACTGTCTTGACTCTAGTCGTGGTTCTGATACCACTACTTTAGTATATATTCTGCTCTTCCCCTGGAGAACACTGTGTATTAGTGCTATTTACTAGTGTTTCTGTGCTACAGTATTGTGTGCTTTGTGAGTGTCTTCGTGTAGAAGATACTGTGTCATACTTAGAGTGTGTTATATAAATAAATACATATTTTTATAACTACTGTGTGGTCCTCTTTTCATTTAATCAATACTATAAGGTTGCATTCTGGTAAAACAAGCTGCTTAACATTCCTTCAAGACTAAGCCTGAAGGCTGCTCTCCACAGCTACCACTCGGATAGCTTTCTAAGGTTATCTTTGACCTCTTAAATCACCATAAGGGTTGTTTGGACTGTTACAGGGTGCCCACTTTAATTAGTGGACAGTATATACCAGGCCAACTTCACACATTGGTGTGCAGCAGTTGGGATTCAAGCCTGAGTTGTTTAACCAGATAAATCTCTGTATTGATTAACTGAAAACCGCTAAGTACTAAGTACATATAAAACTAGCTGAGAATAAGTAAGTTCTACTGAACTTAGGGTTGGGTAAGTCAAAGGTCTAGCACACCCTTTCTCCAACCTCAGAGAGTTTAGTTCCCACTAGGTTAGGTGGGTGCAACACCTCACCACACTTAGTATGTCTACTAAAGGAGATGCCAGGGGCTCTCTGCTCTCTAGATACAGTGAGCTTTCATTTCAAGAATTGAAAGCCCTGTGTACCTCTAGAAAGCTGAAGACAGGGAGAAGTGCCAACACTCAACATCTAATAGAGATGTTACTGTTAGATGACCTAAGGAAGACTCCTGGGTCAGATGAACTGGACCGAGTGGATGGGACAGGGAATGAAGACAGGTCAGGAGGTGACAACTTGTATGACGTGGAATCTAACTCTGCCTGGGGGAACAAGATGGGTCCCAACTGGATAACTCAGATCTTCCAGAAGGTAGTGGAGAAGGCCACAATGGCTCCCTCTTCACCTCTCCTGGCAGAGTGCAGAGTTTACCAAGGAGACCTAGATCTCCCTCTGCAGAGTCTAATCACTCAGAACAGTCTGTAGGGACCTCTGTATCTAGCAAGAGGAACCACTCTTTTGATGGGGAATACCAATTTCTTGAACTTGAGAAAGCTAGGCTGAGGCTCAGGTAAGAGCAATTGGCCCTTGATAAAGAGTCCCTAGAAGTCCAGAGAGCTAGAAAGCAAGTTGGGACTAGAGTCCCATGGTGGCAGCAAGTGTCCCTAGAATTAAGGAACATTCCTTTGATAATAGGAACCAGAGCAAGAATGTCCCTCCCGACGCTGTTGGGGATAACATCCATAAATGGATAACTGCTTTGGAGAGGGCCTGTAAAGTTCAGAGGGTCCCTCAAGAGCAGTGGTCAGATACCATGTGGCTCTCCTTTGCTAACAAAGGTAGAGATAAGCTCCTCACTGTAGGAGAAGATGATGCTGACAACTATTCAATCTTGAAGAGTGGTTTCATTGATGGGTTTGGCATAACCATTGAATAGTATAGAATTAACTTCAGAGACACCCAGAAGACACAGAATCAAGATTGGGTAGACTTTGTGGCTAGTGCCATTAAGGCTCTGGAGGGCTGTTTGCATGGCAGCAAAGTGAATGATTTCAAGGGATTATACAATTTGATTATGAGGGAGCAGATCCTTAATTATTGTCGAACTCAGTTATTGCATCAATACCTGGTTGACTCTGATCTGACTTCTTCCCAAGAATTGGGAAATATGACAGATAAGTGGGTCAGAACCAGGGTGAAGCAGAAACACCAGAAAAATGTTGGTGACCAGAAGAAGCAAGATGCTAAAACTCCAGATAAGGGTGAGGACAAGGGTAAAGATCAGAAGTCTTTATCAGGACCCCAAAAACCTGCATCTGGGGGGGAGTCACAATCCAACAAAGGTAAAGGCAAAATGAAACCTTGGTTTTATCTCTGTGAACCGAAGACACATTGGACAAAGGATGCTGATTGTCCAAAAGCCAAGGAAAATCCTCCTACCACCACTGCTCCTAAGGCAACTGTGCCCCCCTAACACAAGTACAGGTGGTGGTACAGGAAACAAGGGATTAGTAGGGTTAACCTTGGACTCCTAGATGGGTTCTTGCCTAGTCAGAACTCCAGCTCAGGCTGTGCTACTCTGTGATGGTGGCATGGATCTTGCCACCTTATTTGTCAGTCCCATTAGCCTGTTCAAATATATACAACAGCCTTTGATCAATGGGAAGGAGGCCATGGCATACAGGGACACAGGTGCAAGTATCACTATGGTGACAGAGAGTCTTGTGCGCCCTGACCAAACCATACTTGGAGAAATGTACAAAGTGACCAATGCCAATAATGTCAGGACTGGTCATTCCTTGGCAGTTGTTAATTTCAGCTGGGGAGGGGTAACTGGCCCTAAGAAAGTTGTGGTTAGCTCAGACTTCCCAGTGAAGTGTTTTTTGGGAAATGATTTGGAAACTTCAGCTTGGGCTGAGGAAGAGTTGAGGACTCATGCAGCAATTCTGGGCATTACTGCAGATATGTTTGCTGTGACCAGGTCTCAGGCCAAACTGGCTAACACTGAACAGGCATTGGATCCTGGAACCATGGACCCAGGGCCTTCCAAAAGAAGGAGAAGAAGGAGCAGGAGGGGTAATACCGTGTCTTCCCCCCAGACTCAGTGTGAGGATCAATCTCTTGAGGGAGATGATCTCAGTCCCTGTGAAGGAACTGTCTCAGATGAACTGGAACCTGATCAGGTTGAGTTCTTTGGGACAGGGGGCCCTTCCAGGGCAGACTTAAGTTTGGAGCAGCAAACCTGTCCCTCACTTGAATCCCTCAGACAGCAAGCTGCTGCTGAGGCTGCTGGGAGTGTCAGTGGATCCCACAAGATCTATTGGAATGAGGGACTCCTATACTCAGAGGGTAGAGACCCCAAGCCTGGTGCCAACCGGAGGTTGGTCATACCTCTGAAGTTTAGGGGCTTCCTACTCTCCCGAGCACATGCCATTCCCTTAGCTGGATACCTAGACCAAAGTAAGACTTGAGACAGGCTTGTCCCTCACTTTCACTGGCCTCACTTGTCAGAAGACACAAAGGAGTTTTGTCGCTCCTGTACCACCTGTCAAGCTAACGGAATGTCAGGTGGTACCACAAAGGCCCCCCTCATACCTCTACCTGTGGTAGGGTTTCCATTTGAGAGGGTTGGGATTGATATCATTCTTCCCATGAATCCTCCTATTGCATCTGGGCATAGTTATATTCTAGTGGTGGTGGGCCATGCCACGAAGTATCAAGAGGCAATACCCATTAGAACCACCACAGCACCTGTGGTGGCCAGGGCACTCCTGGGAATTTATTCCACAGTGGATTTTACTTAAGGAGGTTTTAACTGACAGAGGGACAAACTTAATGTCAAGTTACATTACTGCAATGTGGAAGGGGTGTGGAGTGGACTAAAAGTTCGCCACACCCTATCACCCACAATGCAATGGGTTAGTTGAAAGGTTCAACAAAACCCTCAAGGGCACGATCATGGGCCTCCCAGAAAATCTTTATGCGAAAATGGGATGTCCTGTTGCCCTGCCTTCTCTTTGCCTACAGGGAGGTCACACAGAAGGGGGTTGCTACAGCCCTTTTAAACTTCTGTTTGGGCATCCAGTTAGGGATCCCTTGTGTTTGGTTAAGGAAGGATGGGAGATACCTCTCAACCCTCCCCAAAGAAGACATAGTGGACTATGTACTTAGTCTCCACTCCAGGATGGCTGAGTACATGATGTAGCCCAGTAAAAACCTTGAGGCAAGTCAAGAATTGGAAAAAGCTTGGCATGACCAAAAGGCTGTTCTAAATGTTTATCAGCCAGGGCAGAAGGTGTGGGTGTTGGAGCCTGTGGCCCCAGCAGCTCTCTAAGATAAATGGAGTGGACCCCATGCCATTCTGGAGCAGAAGGGAGAGGTCACCTACTTGGTGGACCTCGGTACTCCCTAATGCCCTTACAGGGTGCTCCATGTGAACAGGCTCAAGCCATACATAGACCTGACTGACATGGACTTGCTCATGACAACCGATGAGGGACAGGAGGAAGAGAGTGACCCACTCCCTGAACTCCATTCACAGAACCCTGATGATGGATCAGTTGATGGTGTAGTCTTGGCAGACAGCCTCACTGGTCAACAGCAGATTGATTGTAGGAAAGTCCTCAATCAATGCAGGCATTTGTTTTCTCTGACACCCAGTCAAACTACCTGGTGTACCCATGACGTGGATACAGGTGAGAGTCTATCTGTCAATAATAACATCTACAGGCAGCCTGATCATGTCAAATATTGCATCAGGACAGATGTCCAAAAGATGCAGGAACTGGGAGCGATTGAGCCCTCGGATAGCCCTTGGGCTAGCCCAGTAGTCCTGGTACCTAAACCTCACACCCAGGGTGGTAAGAGAGAGATTAGGTTTTGTGTGGACTACAGGGGAATCAATGCAGTCACTAGGACTGATGCTCATACTATTCCTAGGGCAGATGAACTTATTGATACTCTGGCCTCAGCCAACTATTTCAGTACATTTGATTCAACTACTGCCTATTGGCAAATCTGACTAGCTGAGGATGCCAAACAAAAACCGGCATTGGGCATTATCACTTTATAGTGATCCCCCTTGGTTTGAAGAATGCACCTGCCACATTGCAAAGGCTGGTGAACAAAGTACTTACAGGCCTGGAAGCCTATAGTGCAGCATATCTTGATGATATAGCTGTCTTTAGTTCCACCTGGGAGGATCGTCTGGTCCACCTGAAGAATGTTTTGGAGGCTCTGCAGAGAGCAGGCCTCACTATCAAGGCTACTAAGTGCCAGATAGGGCAGAGCAAGGTTGTGTACCTGGTCCATCTTGTGGGTGGAGGCCAGGTTCAACCATTATAGAGCAAAATCCAGACCACCATGGACTGGGTTGCTTCAACTGCGCAGACTCAGTTCAGAGCTTTCTTGGGCCTGAGTGGGTATTACAAGAGATTTGTTAAAGGATATATGGATCTATAGTGACTCCTTTGAATGATCTCACATCTAAAAGAATGCAAAGTCCAGACTACTCCAAGCAATTTATTGTCCAAACAGATGCATCTGAGTTGGGGGCAGGGGCTGTGTTGTCACATCTTAATGCAGAGGGTCACGCTCAACCAGTAGATTTATCAGAAGAAGGTTGACCCCAGAGAGAAATGTTGGTCAACTATAGAGAGGAAAGCCATTGCTGTGATCTGGGCCCTGAAGATGCTTAGGCCATACCTGTTTGGCACTCACTTCATTGTTCAGACACACCATAAGCCCCTCCTATGGCTAAAACAGATGAAGGGCGAAAAACCCCAAACTTTTGAGGTGGTCCATTTCCCTACAGGGGATGGACAATACAGTGGAACATAGACCTGGGACTAACCATGCCAATGCATATGGACTCTCCAGATATTTCCACTTAGAAAATGAAGACTCAACTGGGCAAGGTTAGTCTCATCTCCTTACGTTTGGGGGGTTATGTAGGAAAATAGGATCCCCTTCTTATGGTTACCCCCACTTTTTGCTTCATGTTATATTGTTTTTGACTAGTATGACTGGGATCCAGCTAATCAGGACCCCGGTCTATCTGCTTTCTCCCTAAACTGTTATGTCATGTACTTAGGTACACTCTAGATTGAATACTAGGGTACCCTTGTCAGTCCCTAGTATATGGTACCCATGTACCCAGGGCATCGGTACCCCGGAGGCCTCACATGGGCTGAAGCATGATTTCTGCCACCCATAAGAGGTCATGCAAAATGGAACTACAGGCCTGCTATTGCAGCCTGTGTAAGTTGGTGCATGGACCACTTACTTAAGATATAGGTTTATTATATCTAAGGGTCATGACACTTAAAACATATGTCACCCCTATAGCAGGCCTTGACAATCCTGAAGGCAGTGTGCTTGGCTCTAAGTAAGAGGGTGCCACTGCATGAGCAGAACACCCCTGCAGCCTACGGAGTTCATTCTCCCGGGTTGTTAGTGCTACAGCCATTTATGACATATAGAGTGCGACCGCGTGATGACCAACTCTAAAACGCCTGAAAGTAACTCTATTGTGTTTGGTGTCAAACATTGTGGAATCATACCCCCACACCGGTAACCGGTGTGTGAGGTATGATTCCACTCCTCAGAAATGAGCTTTGTGAAGTCCCTGGTGTTCCAGGTATCAGCCTTCTAGTCCTGAGCAGCCCAAAATTGTTGCTGCCGACTAGAGACCGGAGTCCACTGCTTTCACTACTGGTGCACAGACTAAAGTGGGCATAATAAATGTAATCCCTCTGACGCTACCCCGACTGTTGCACAGACTGGAGGTGGAATAGTAAATCTTACCCCTCCTAAATCCAATACTTTCACTACTGTTGACCTATTTGTAGTGGGAATAGTAAATGTAACCTTTCTGAAAGCCTAGTCTTTCGCTACTGTTGCATAAACTGGAGTGGGAATAGTATATCTATTATGCCCAGACTCTAATACTTTTCCTAATATTGTTTCAATATGATTATCACTATTTTTTCATATGTGTATTTATATATATATTTTTTTGTTTGTTTGTTTTTCATTCACACATATAAATTTATTTATTTTAAGTTTTTGGAATATTTTACTCAGTAAATATATTTTTGGGGATTTTACATTTCTTATATTTTATTCATTTGGTAAGTTTTTTATATTGTGCAAATAATAATTTGTTCATACTTTTTCAAATATATATATATATATAGCTTCACTTTAGCTGAAACAGCCCTTGTCCATGGGCAGCTGAAGACAGGGAAAGCTCCAGGGCCAGATGGTATTACTGGCACCTCTATTTTTCTCAACCTGTAATATGGGTCCCATACCTCAATGTCTTGAGTTACTTCATTCTGAATGGAGAGATCATCCCACCCACTTGCCATGGAGCCGTCATTATCCTGATCTATAAGAAGGGAAAAATGGACGAGCCAGCTAATTATAGACCAATTACCTTATTGGATAATTCTAAGAAAATCTTCTGTAGGCTGCTGCTGGTGAGGCTTCAAATCTGGATTTCAGAAAATTATATACTTGAAGATACACAGGCAGACTTCAGGGACGGGCCAATACCGTTGATCAGGCCTTCTGCTTTAGGGTACTGTGATGGAAGCATGTTGCCCTGATGCAGGAACATCTGTATATAGCTTTCATAGATCTGAGAGTGGCATTTGACCTGGTCCCTAGAGAAAACCACTGGAAAGTCCTGGAAGATATGGCATCTCCTGTGATCTCCTCTGGATACTGAGAGTTCTTCATTCTAAATTCTATGCTCAGGTGAGGTGGAACCCAGGGGGGACTTTATGCCTAGGGTCCCCATTAACTGAGGAGTCAGGCAGGGATGTGTGCTTGCAACTACATTCTTTAGCCTCTACATTAATGGAGCGGTAAAATTTCTAACACAGTTCAAATCTATGGAAGGTCTAAATCTGTAGGCATCCCGAATCGGCTCCTCATGTTTGCAGATGATTCTCTCCTCATCTCCAGAATCCCCTTTGGCCTATAGTCAGAATTGGACTCCTTTGTTGTTTTCTGTACAAGCAGAGGCTTGGAACTTAATCCATCTAAATCGAAATATATGTGTTAGAAAAGGGGGTCTCTACTTGGCAATGGCTGGCGCCAATGTCCAAATAGGGACCCTTCTTCCTAAGTCAGGGCAAGTGGGCTACCCCCTTTGGTAAACCCTGCTCAACCCTGTGGTAACGTAGCACGAGCAGTTAGGCCTATCTCAGAGGCAGTGTGTGAAGCATTTATGACCATGCACAATAAGGCAGTAACAACACCACAAAAGGACACAACTCAAGTAGGTATAGAAAAATAGTATCTTTATCTGAGGTTTACCACGAGGCTCTCAAAAGCGTTTTAACAAGCCACAATGCACGTAAATTAGTATGGGCTTAAAAATGCAATAACATATTCACTAGAACGTGGCACTGACTTAGTTCAAGGCCTGTGTCTACGCGACCCGTTGTGCACCAGACACCTGCCGTTGGAAGGGGAAACAGCACGCAGCTTGTCAAAGAAGTGGAGACGGGGACAGGCAGACTCCCAGCGACCACAGCTCTTGGCCGCAGTGGTCCGCAGCATGTACTCACAATGATTCGGGCACTCGGGGACTGGGGGGCTCTCAGCGGCAGCAGCATGTGGCTGCGCCGGCCCGTGCTGGTGGTGGCGATGACTCTAATTTTGCAGCTCCGTGGTGGGCTCACAGGGGCAGCAGCTATCTCTTAGCTGCGGTGGCCCACGAGATGATAGCGACAATCTTTGACAATGGTGAACAAGGTGTGGGCACACAGCAGTGGCAGCTCGATCTTAGCTGCGGCTGCCCACAGGATAAATTACGATGAAGCAAAGCTGGCAAAGGAGCGGGCACACAGCGACAGCAGCCCTCTCTTAGCTGCGGTGGCCAACAGGAGAAATCACTGTGATGCAAGGTTGGCAGCAGTGCGGGCAATCAGCAGCAGCAGCTCTCTTAGCTGCGGCAGCCCACAGGACAAATCACGATGATTGAAAGTTGGCAACGGTGCGGGCACTCAGCGGCAGCAGCTCTCTCTTAGCTGCAGCGGCCAACAGGACAAATGACGATGATGCAAAGTTGGCAAAGTTGCGGGCACTCAGCGGCAGCAGCTCTCTCTTAGCTGCGGCGGCCCACAGGACAAGTCACAATGATGCACAGCTGACACAAGTGCAAGCACTCAGCAGCAGCAGCTCTCTCTTAGCTGTTGCGGCCCACAGGACAAAGGATGATCTCGACCAGGCTGGCACAACGGCGGGCACTCAGCGGCTACAGCTCCCTCTTAACTGCGGCGGCCCACACAGATTCAGCGAAGGTTCTGAAGGTTCAAGTTAAGGCGGGCTCTCAGCGGCGGGAGCTCTCTCTTAGCTGTGGCGGCCCACACGGAGTTAACAAGGGTTACCAGCCCGCGTTCCTCACAGTAGAACTAGAGGTTATGGATTACTCGACGGAGGCCTCACCTGGAAGTAGAATTCCTCGCACAGAAATTCAGACGGCTGACGGGGTGAAGTCTAATTTCCCTGAGACTTCAGCAGGAGGCGTTCTCAATTAAGGCCCTCGGGTAGTTTCTTCAGTAAGCTTGGTGAAAGTTTCAAGTCGGACAGAGTTTCGTCTTGACATGCAGAAGGAACACACTTGAAAAAGGTTTCAGCGCAGCGTTTTATACCTAAAAAGTCTTTGTTCTCTAAAGTCACAAATCACTGAATCCAGCCAGAACCAGTTCGGTCGGGTCAGGGAGCACTTGGTTTACGAGGCGACATCCTGCCCTTTGAGAATGAGGGGGTCTGCTATCAGGCGCCCAGCGGGAGGTGGAGCCATCATTCGCCTTGCCAGGCACGGCCCTGCTCAGATCAAAGAGTCACCCCTCCCCATGCTCTGAATGCCGATCTATCTCTCCAGCCAGGTCTGACCCAGCTGGCCCTGCTGCTCCAAAACCAGACGGCCAATGCACATACCAGCAAAGCCTACAGGAAAGCTTAGGCAAGAAAATACCTTGTTTCTAGAAGAGGCATTTTTGAACACGGGATATACAAATGATCCTTACTAAAAGATGTATCTAAATGTCCTGACCTTAAACATATCAAATTCGAATTTCCTCTCATGTTCCTGGGGTCAGGTAGGATAATGGAATGTAATACTCAGCCTGCCTATTCCGGCCTATGAGAACGGATAGCGGAAGCGCAGCGGACGAGCGCAGCGGGCGCGACGATGGCGCGCCGAAGGCGCGCTTAAGGCAAGCTCGTCTGCGCTCGTCCGCGATCAGGACGCGACCGGGGCCGGTAGCTATCTCCGACCCCCTAGCCATGTGATCACTACCTATTCTCGAAAGGAGCTGCTGTCTCTGAAACCCCCTCAGTGCCTTATCTGCCTTTTCCCTTCCTCTGACGTTCAAGGCATTGCTCACGCTTGCTCTGTCTGCAATTTCTCTCTTCCCTCTCCTGGCTACACTATCAGAACGACTCACGTCCTGATTTCCCCTCCTTCACGCGGTCTACCATCCCCCTCGACCCTCCGAGCTGCTCTGATCAACTGCAGATCCCTGAGTAAACACGCCATTGACATCTGGCAGTCCCTTCGGGACAACGACTGGGATCTGCTTTTTTTGACCGAAACATGGCTAAATGACACCACGAATCCCGCCATTACCCTCGCACTTCCGGAGGGCTATAACATCATCTGTGCAAACAGACCCAACGGTAAATCCGGGGGTGGTGTTGCATTAATTCATAAATCCAAATGGGCGGTCTCCCTTCCCCCATTTGACCAAATTGACAGCATTGAAGGTCTCCCCTTCAACGTCCAAATCTCCCCATCCTCTTCTTGTTCTGGAATTCTTATTTACCGCCCCCCGCATTCCAATGTCTCTCACTTACTGGCACTGGCGGACTATCTTACTCAGCTTAGCACACGATACGCCAATTTCACCGCTCTAGGAGACTTTAATCTCCACGTCGATAATGATTCCTGCCCCCACAGCAGTAATTTCATTTCGACGCTAGCCGCTTGTAAGCTTGTCCAAACAGTTACTCTACCTACCCATAAAGCCGGTCATACTTTGGATCTGATCTGTTCCAATCTACCATCTATCCGAGTCACATCTCCCATCCCGGTTATATGGTCGGATCACTTCCTCATCCCTTTCGAGATTGACATCACCCGCCACGCTAGACCTGCCATCACCCCTAAATCATCAGGTAGAAACTGGAGTTGCATCACTCCTGAATCACTCCTGGGACACCTCAAAAACTTTCCTCCTTGTCTGTCGTCCGATCCGGACATATTGATCGATAATCTGGACTCATGGATTACTCAGGCCTTGGATGCCTTAGCTCCCAGCAAACCCATAAAAACCTACAGGGCGACACCCTCCGCACCATGGTACTCTGATGAGCTGCGGCAGAAAAAGGCCTCTTGTAAATCCCTCGAACGCCTTTGGAGACTCAACTTCTCCCTTGACAGCAAAATCACCTACAAATCAGCCCTTAAAGAATATCGGAGAATGATTGAAAGACACAAACGTGATTTTCTGGCATCCCGAATCCAACTTGCCAGTAATGGCCCTAGGGAAATTTTCAACATAGTGAGATCCTTCACTAACCCCATTGCGCTGACTCGTACTCAGCCTGCCTCCCAGTCGCTTTGCGACAAACTCTCTAAATTCTTTGAGGATAAGATTGAGGACATCTACTCCTCTTTCCCCCTCCCCAAAACCGCAGGGCAAAAAAAGAAACTTTCTACCCCCTCGCCCCAGCTACCTACCCTATTCGAATTTGACACCATATCAGTAGTAGACTCTCTGGCCGAACTAACCAAATGCAAATCAGGCTCACCCAAAGACCCCTGGCCGGCCAAGCTCTATAAAAAACATGCACCCCTTCTCAACCCCTACCTCAATCTCATCTGGAATGATTCATTCAGAACGGGCTGTTTCCCTGCCAAATGGAAACTTGCCTCCTTAGTTCCCATCCTAAAGAAACCTAACCTAGATCCAGACAATCCCAGTAACTACAGGCCTATTTCTCTCCTGCCTGCCCCAGCCAAGATATTGGAAAGACTGGCACATTCCCAGCTGTCGAAATACATTGAAACCCATGGTCTACTCCACGACTCCCAGCACGGCTTTAGGTCGGGCCACAGCACCGAGTCGGCCCTTATCGAAATGGCCGACTCGGTGAGGTGGACGCTTGACCAGGGATCGAGGGCGGTGTTGGTGCTGCTGGATTTATCGGCAGCATTCGACACCGTCTCTCACAAAATCCTGCTGGGAAGACTGGAGGACCTTGGGCTGGGTGGAGCTGTCCTGAAATGGTTTTCATCCTACCTTTCGGACCGCACACAGCAGGTTTTCACACCCCCTTTTTCTTCTCTGGCCAGACCACTCAAATGGGGAGTCCCACAAGGCTCTTCCCTGAGCCCGCTCCTTTTTAACGTGTATTTCACCCCTCTGGCCAAGTTGATTGCACAGACGGGGATCAAATCTACCTCCTACGCTGATGACATCCAGCTTCTTTTCACTTTCGATTCTCACTCTGCCTCTGCTTTTGATCCTTTGAAATCCTGTCTCAGGGACATCTCGAGCTGGATGGATACCAATTCCCTCCGGCTCAACGCCGGTAAAACAGAGATCCTTTTTTTCAACACATCATCCCCCTTGGATTCCAGTATATGGTGGCCAGAAGACTTAAGCTTAGCTCCCATCCCTAAAGACTCGGTGAGAAATCTCGGAGTCCGCTGGGACACTCAACTTAGCTTCAAAAATCAGGTGCAAACAGTAGCAACCTCCTGTTTCGCCAAGATTAGAATCATAAAACGCCTCATCAATTATCTGCCGGCAGACTGCCGTAAGACTGTGATCCAGGCCCTGATCATATCCCATCTTGATTATGCTAATGCTCTCTACCTTGGTATCACAGCGGGCCTCTGCCACAAGCTCCAGACGGTCCAAAACGCCGCCGCACGGCTGGTTGAGAGAATCCCGGCCAGACACCATATTACTCCTCATCTCCGTAAGTTACATTGGCTGCCCATAGCAAAAAGATGTGTATTCAAGGCCATGACTCTGGCCTTTCGAGCTTCAAAAGGCAAGGGATCGGCACACCTCAAAAACATTCTTCGACCTTATGCCAACTCCAGGACTCTACGGTCCAATACCCTCCATTTCCTGGAAACCCCCCGATGTAAACGATCTCGGGCCGGTGGCAAAACCTTTGAGGTCTGTACCTCTCAGTGCTGGAACAAACTTCCATTAGCCTTACGCACCTGTCAGACTGAATTAGTTTTCCGTAAATCCCTGAAAACACATCTGTTCTCCTCATAAATTTGGATATCTGCCCCTACGACCTCCCTTTGTTTTTCATTGTTTCAGCGCCGGGACGCCCCGTTGGGGCCGCTGTGCGCTTTATAAATTTCCCAAATAATAATAATAATAATAAATAATAGCCTCACAATAGTAAACAATGAAATGGAGGGTAACTCGCTATTAGAACATGCTACACAGACCTAGGCATGTTCTTCCTGTCGCAGACAACGCACCCAGCCATAGGGGTCTCTTACATGGTGCGAAGGGAAGGTGCAGGGACTGGGAAGTGGGTGCACCTCTCAGTTACAAAGGAAGTTCTGGACTGCCTATAAACTCTGCAATGGCAGGTCTGAAACATAATTTAAAAGCTGCTTCTGTGGATAGCACAAATCAGCACTGCAGGCCTACCAGCAGTTATTTGGTCTACCAGCCCTGGGCACCCACAGTGCACTTATAATAGGGACTGACAGGTAAACCAGACAAGCCAATTATGGTTATCCCAATTCATACAGTCATCTTTACACAGGGAGCATTTGCGCTGTGTCACTGATTAGCAGTGGCACAGCGCCCAGAGCATCTAAACCCAGCCAAAATAAAAGATAGGAAGCGAAAAGAGGAAGGGAGGCCCACGCCAATGATGCCAGGTCAAACATGCGTCCCCTCCAGCTGAAATGTGGCGAGAACTAACCATCCCCTTGGGATTTCTCATCTCTAAGGCAGCAAAATCTGGACCGACCGTCAGCATTGGCGTGTTCTGTACCAGGGCGGTGTTCCACCGTGAAATCCATACCCTGTAGGGAAATGGACCACCTCAACAACTTGGGATTCTCACCCCTCATATGCATCAACCATCTAAGGGGCCTGTGGTCTGTCTGAATCCGGAAGTGAGTCCCAAACAGGTATGGTCTCAGCTTCTTCAGCACCCAGACCACAGCAAATGCCTCAAGCTCAATTTCACTCCACCTCTGTTCCCGGGGAAGAAACCTCCTGCTTAGGAAGGCTACCAGTTGGTCTAGTCCCTCCTCATTGATCTGTGACAGAACAGCCCCTATACCACACTCCGAGGCGTCTGTCTGGACAACAAATTCCTTTGAAAAGTCAGGCACCTGAAGCACAGGTGCGGAGCACATGGCAGTCTTCAGGGTGCCAAAAGCTTTCTGACAGATGTCAGTCCGGTTTACCTTCTTTGGCTGCTTCTTAGAAGTCAGCTCAGTCAAGGGTGCAACAATGTTGCAATATCCCTTGACAAACCACCTGTAGTACACCGTGAGTCTAAGAAGGCTCTCACCTGCGTCTGAGTCTTGGGGGGTTCCCACGCCAGGATAGTTTCAATTTTGGGCTGAAGGGGCGCCACCTGGCCAATCCCCACCTGGTGGCCCAAATACAGGACAGAACCCTGCCCAATCTGGCACTTACTGGCTTTGATTGTGAGGCCTGCCTTCCACAGTGCCACCAATACCTCTCAGAGGTGGCGCAGGTGGTCCTCCTAAGAGGAGCTAAACACCGCAATGTCATCCAGGTAGGCAGCACTGAAGTCTTCCAGCCCAACCAACACCCTGTTGACCAACCTCTGACAGGTGGCAGGAGGATTTCTTCATTCCAAAGGGCATCACCCAGAACTGGTAGTGCCCATCCGGTGTGGAGAAGGCTGACCTCTCCTTTGCCCCCTCGGTCAGGGTGATCTGTCAATACCTGACGTCAAACCAAAGGTGCTGAGGTAATTTGCAGCCCCCAACCGATCTATGAGCTAATCAGCTCTGAGGATGGGGTGTGCGTCAGTCTTCATGACTGAATTGAGGCCCCAATAGTCCACAAAGAACCGAAGTTCTGGGGTGGTACCAGGCGCTGCAGCCTTTGGTACCAGGACCACTGGGTTGGACCAAGGGCTGCTAGAGGACTCAATCACCCCAAGGGCAAACATTTTGGTAACCTCATCCTTAATGTAGGCCCTTACCCGGTCAGTCACTCGGTAAGCCTTGTGCTTAATGGGAAGACTGTCCCCAGTGTCCACGTCATGGACACACCAATCAGTGACACTATGCACCAGGGAGAACAGATCACTGAATTGCCCCAACAGTTGGCGACAATCACCCTGCTGCTCAGGAGTCAGTGTGGTGGAGAGGACCACACCCTCCACTGACCCATCTTGCTCCCCTGCACGCAGGAGGTCAGGAAGGGGCTCGCTCTCCTCCTCCATCCCAGCATCTGTGGCCAGAAGCATGCCCACTTCAGACCACTCAAAGTGGGGCTTCAGGCGGTTAACATGCAGGAACCACAAGGGGTTCCTGGGAGACTGCAAGTCCACCACATAGGTAACAGGACTCTTGCGCTCCACCACCTCAAAGGGGCCAGTCCATCTATCCTGGAACACACAGGGCTCCACTGGGGCCATGACCCAAACCTTTTGTCCAGGCTGAAACTCGATCAGAGTGGCATTCTGATTGTGCCAACGTTTCATCTTTTCCTGGCTGGCTTCCAGGTTTGCCTCAGCAAGTTTCCTGAAACGCTCAGTCTGGTCCCTGAAGGCCAGCATGTAACTAAACACATCCTGGGGAGGTTTCCTGGGAGATTGCTCCCAGCCTTCCTTGACCAGACTCAGAGGCCCTCTTACCGGGTGACCATAGAGCAGCTCAAATGGACTGAACCGTAAGGACTTCTGTGGCACCTCACGGTAAGCAAACAACAGGCATGGCAAGAGGACATCCCACTTATGCCTCATGGCCTCACCTAGGCCCATAATCATGCCCTTAAAGGTCCGGTTGAATCTCTCAACCAGCCCATTACCCTGGGGGTGGTAAGGAGTGTTGAACTTATACGTTACCCCACACTCCTCCCACAGAGACTTCATGTACTTGGAGATGAAGTTAGTTCCCCTATTGGACACCACCTCTCTGGGGAATCCCACATGGGAGGAAATCCCCATCAGTGCCTGTACCACCATGGGGGCCGTCACTGTCCTGAGCGGGTTGGCCTCAGGGTACCTGGTGGCATGGTCCAACAAGACCAGGATGAACCTGTTGCCCATGGCTGTCTTGGGATCCAGAGGCCCCACAATATCAATGCCCACTCTCTCGAATGGGGTACTCACAACGGAAAAGGGCTGTAGTGGGGCCTTAATCCTCCCCCCACTCTTCCCCCTTGCCTGTCAAGGAGGTCTGTAAAGGAGGTCATTCTCCCAATAGATCCAATGTGACCCTGTCTGATCACCTGCTGCCTGGGCGGCGGCCTGTTGCCACACCCCCTTAAGAGAAGGGCAGGTTCTCTGTTGCTTGCAAAATTCCTCCCTGGAGGGCCCCCCTTCCTGTTGCCAATGGGTCACCTCCGGTAGCTCCCCCAGTTCAGCCACTTGTTCCCCTGTAGGTTCCAGGGCATCTCCCTCAAGGTCTGCTCCCTCCGGGACCGTGGGAACCGTGGGCCAGTTTCCCACACCCCCTACCCCTTCTCTTTAAGGCAGGGGCCTGGGCCATACTTTCAGGCTCCAGGCCCTCCTGAAGACCATTCTGGGCTGTGATGGCCCACTCAGGCAGACCCAACATTTCCAAATGAGACTTTCTCTCCACCGTAGCCCACGGGGAGTTCTCTAGATCATTGCCCAACAGACAGTCTACAGGCATGGTGGGCCTCACAGCCACTTGAAGGGTTCCTGAGACCCCTCACTCGAAGG
The DNA here is from genome assembly GCF_964204655.1 of Triturus cristatus. Lineage (NCBI taxonomy): Eukaryota > Metazoa > Chordata > Amphibia > Caudata > Salamandridae > Triturus > Triturus cristatus. Next base: position 140,692,151 of record NC_140582.1, on the reverse strand, counting down.
GAACCTGAGCCACCTCACACTGGCTGTCTTAGTTTTCTGCTGACACTACGAGGCAGAATGCATGGGGGACAACCTGCTCTTTGGACACCAACCGGGAGCTGACACCAGTGACACTAGCTCCGGTGTCCCTGAGAGCCTCCACCCTATGGCCATTGATGGTCATCCACTGCCGGTACTTCTTAGTGTTATTAGGCAGTGTGGGGTTAGGGACCTTCTCAAAGTCTCCTAGCGAGACAAGGGTTAACTCTATGGGATCCCACCCACCTTGGACCTCTACCTCCTCCCCCCCAGGGCTACACTGGCAATCTGGCAGGATGGTGCATGGGGTGGTGCATGAGGGGATGCATTGGGGTCCCTCTGGGGACACTGGGGATCATAATACTGGTGGCCCACTTGACCACACTTGAAACAAGTGAGTGGCCCCCTCTGGACAGGCCTACCTGTCGGCGACACTGGCTTCTTTTCAGGGGGAGGCTGGGACACCACTGCTTGGTTCCCTTGGGAATTACTTTGGGGCCCTCTCTTGAACTCCCTCAGCTTACCCTTGTCCCCCCCACTTCTCTGCTGGGGACCCTGCCAACCTCTGTTGAAGTCTCCCACAAAACCTTTGTGGACATGGGTGCTCACCCAGCGGTCCGCCTCCTCAGCAAGCTTCCTAGGGTTAATCATCTTGCTATCAATCAGGTGCTGGTGTAGCTCTGGAAGACAGTTACTAGAAAAATGCTCCCACGCAAACAAATCATACAATTCCTCACAAGTTTCCACTTTGCTACCTTTTACCCAGCGATCCATTGCTCTGCAGAAAAAAGACACATATTCAACCCATGTGGTACTCTCTAACTCCTTACAGGTTCTAAACCTCTGCCTGTACATATCCCTACCATCACTCACAAAGCGTCCCCACAACCCCGCTCCCGAATCCTCCTCAGGGACCTGGTGGGACACCATTGCTATCTCATATGTGGCAAACCATGGCCCAATATCCTCACTCTTGTGAAAATCCTTAATGACATCCTTAGGAATATAAACTCTACTCTCAGGAGTTACTAAAGGTATGCTGTCACCAGAGGGGGAGACTGGGACACTCCTTGCCCGGATCTCTATCTCCCTCAAAATTCTCTCATGCTTCATTCTCATTTTCTCAAGTTCAATTCAATCAATCAATGAAGAAATTTGTATAGCGCGCTACTCACCCGGGGGGTCTCAAGGCGCTTGGGGGGGGGGTCCGCTACTGCTCGAACAGCCAGGTCTTGAGTTGCTTCCTGAAGGCAAGGTGGTCCTGGGTGATCCGGAGGTGGATGGGGAGGGAATTCCAGGTCTTGGCTGCCAGGTAGGAGAAGGATCTTCCTCCCATGGTGGCTCTTCGGATGCGTGGGACAGCGGCGAGGGCGTGGCTGGTCGATCGTAGTTGGCGGGTGGGAGTGTAGAAGGTCAGGCGGTTGTTGAGGTACCTGGGGCCCAGGTCGTGGAGGGCTTTGTGTGCGTGGGTGAGGAGGCGGAACGTGATTCTTTCGTTGACGGGGAGCCAGTGCAGGTCTTTCAGGTGTCCGGAGATGTGGCTGTGGCGGGGGATGTCCAGGATGAGTCGTGCGGAGGCGTTCTGGATGCGTTGGAGTCTTTTCTGCAGTTTGGCTGTGGTTCTGGTGTAGAGGGTGTTTCCGCAGTCCAGTCGGCTGGTGACAAGTGCCTGGGTGACAGTCTTCCTGGTTTTGGTGGGGATCCATCGGAAGATCTTTCAGAGCATGCGAAGGATGTTGAAACATGAAGACGAGACGGCGTTGACTTGTCTGGTCATTGACAGGGAGGAGTCCAGGATGAAGCCCAGGTTGCGTGCGTGGTCCGTTGGTTTGGGTGCGCTGCCTAGGGCCGGGGGCCACCAGGAGTCGTCCCAGGCAGATGGTGATGATCCGAGGATGAGGACTTCCGTCTTGTCTGAGTTCAGTTTCAGGTGGCTGTTCTTCATCCACTCGGCTACTTCTCTCATCCCTTTGTGTAGGTTGGTTCTGGCGGTGGCGGGGTCGTTGGTGAGGGAGAGGATCAGCTGGGTGTCGTCGGCGTAGGAGATGATGTTGAGGCTGTGTTGGCGTTCTATGACTGCGAGGGGGCTCATGTACACGTTGAAGAGGGTGGGGCTGAGTGATGATCCTTGTGGTACGCCGCAGATGACTTCGGTGGCCTCAGATCTGAACGGGGGGAGGCGGACTCTCTGGGTTCTTCCGGCGAGGAACAAGATGATCCAATCCAGTGCCTTCTCTTGGATTCCGACGTTGCTGAGGCATTGGACTAGGGTGCGGTGGCAGACAGTATCGAACGCTGCGGAGAGGTCCAGGAGGATGAGGGCCGCTGTTTCCCCGTTGTCGAGCAGGGTTCGGATGTCGTCGGTGGCTGCGATGAGGGCGGTCTTGGTGCTGTGATTGGCTCGGAAGCCGGACTGTGAGTGGTCGAGGGATCCGTTCGTCTCGAGGAAGGCGGCCAGCTGTCTGTTGACGGTCTTCTCGATGACTTTGCCAGGAAACGGGAGGAGCGAGATGGGGCGGTAGTTCTTGAGGTCGGTGGGGTCTGCTGATGGTTTCTTCAGGAGGGCGCTGAGTTCGGCGTTTTTCCAGCTCTCCGGGAAGGTGGCGGTGTTGAAGGAGCAGTTGATGATGTCCCGGAGATGGGGCGCGATGACGGAGTCGGCCTTGTTGAAGACGTGGTGAGGGCATGGGTCGGTTGGCGATCCGGAGTGGATGGTGTTCATCGTGCGGATGGTGTCTTCGGTGTTGACTGGGGTCCAGTCACGGAGGGTGGTGGTGGGGGGCGTTGGTTCAGTGGTGGGGTGCGTGATCTGTTCGCCGAAGCTGTTGTGTAAGTCTGCGATCATGCTGTGGAAGAACATGGCGAGTGAGTCGCAGAGGTCTTGTGAGGGAGTGATGTCGTTGTTTCCGGCGCTGGGGTTAGAGAGCTCTTTGACGATACTGAAGAACTCCTTGCTGTTGTGTGCGTTGTTGTCTAGACGTTCCTTGAATGCTGTCATCTTGGTGGTGTGGATCAGCTGGTGGTGTTTGCGGGTGGCGTGCTTGAGGGCGATCATGTTGTCTGTGGTCGGGTTCTTTCGCCAGGCTTTCTCGAGGGTGCAGCAGTTCTTCTTGGAGTTCTTGAGGTCGCCGTTGAATCACGGGGCTTTCTTGACAATCGATTCTTCTCAATGTCTAACTTCTTACTCTCAAGGTCCTTCTGACCTTCCAATTTAGCCATCTGCAAACTATGCCTCCCATCTCTCTCCCTGTCCTCCAGCTCTTCTGGGGTCAGGCTCCTTTGGGATACACTAGTACCTGGATGGAGATTACATCTTTGTTGCTGAAGTGATAACATGGCCATGGATTTATTGATAGCATTACAATTTGATTGATATTGACTCTGTGGTTGCTGTCTGGGGGTTCTGCTCTCGTCCCGGCCATTGCCTCCTTCCTACAGGACCACAAACACCAGCATTCATAGCGCGAGGACGCGCTAATAAAGAGAGATGCCGGTCCGCGGCACATTGTACCTGCAGTTGCTATCTGGGGATTCTGCTCTCGTCCTGGCAATTACCTCCTTCCTCCAGGACCACAAACACCAGCATTCATAGCGCGAGGACGTGCTAATAAAGAGAGACACCGGCCGAGGCCTAGGACGTGCGTGGGGACGTGCCCGGGCAAAGCCCGGACCAAGGGCGGGCCCATCCTTGCCCGTCGGAGTCCGAAGGAGGCTGGGCTGGGCCCATTCCCTAACATCTGCCATATTCTGAAGGTACTGTGCGGCTTTGCTTTCCTGTTATCTTCCTTTTTGTTCTGTCCTAGGTGGGTCTGACCTGGCCTATACCCCCCTCACCTAATTATGAGTAAATGGAAGGGCCCATTGGAAAGACCAGGGGGAGGCGTTGTAGGCACGATGGATGCCTTCTTTATGAAAGCGGAGACCGTCCTAACGCATGAAATTTAACTAACTGAACGTCGGCTCTCCTTGGACTCTTGTACCACACATAAACGTTCCTCCCTTGGACCTATCAGGTCTGCATTTTCACCAGTGAGGTCTTCAATACAGCTTGTTCCAAGCCCGAATGCAGCTACACCGCCGGCCCCCTCCTCTCCCATCAGTGTAACACAGCTCAGCAATAGAGTGACCCGGGCTAAGACTGTGCTTGTGCCAGCTCAGCCAGTTTCCAGACATAGTGGATTGCCAGCTAAAAGAAGAAGGGGGGCTGGATCCACTTAGAATGACCCGATTAAAGGAGCGCAAACTTGGAAACGAATCAGGACAGATGAATTGGAACTGGAAGTGGACCATACTGAATCAGTCATCAACAAGGACGCAGAGACTAGTATTTCATCACCTTACTTGGCTGATGAGATCTTTCTGAAGCGGGTAGAGACTATGGTCTCTGTATTGCTGAACCCCCTCCTCTACAAATTATCTAGAATTGAGGAGAGGCTGACACTTATAGAGGCTGGTTGTAGATTGTCCCACCAGACTCCTGGGCATGAAGTTTCGCTGGGGGGGACGGCTTTGCCCTCAATCAAAGGGGGGGGACAATCTATCGCACCAGCACCAGCTTCAGCCCTTGGGTAGCTCCTATCAGGGTCCCGCCCCTACCATTGACAGTACCAACCCTTTGCAAGCTGATCGTCATGAAAATACAAGGGTGCACACATCTTCCGGTTTTAGCCTCCCCAATAACTTCCAAGTAGCCCAAATGGGGAATGAAGGCAGACTGGTTAGCCTAAGACAATCTAATAACAAAGTGCACTCCTCCCTCCATCTCCCCCCGGCGGCAATGCCTTTAGTACTGGTTCTAAGAAATGTTCCCATTTTTAGGGAGGACCAAGTGGAAACTACTGTCCAGCTGATGGACTAGTCACTTCATTGGCTGAATCGTTATGCAATGGGCACCGGCTATGGGGGGCCACATCTAGCAAATCAAATCATCATGGCTAGAAGGGTAGGGTGGTTGGGCGTGTCTCTGAAAGTGACACAGGGTGACAGTGTTGTGATCAACTTTAATAATCGCTATGCCGCGAAAACCAGCAACCACTTGCACAGAATTCCTCCTGTAGGTACGCAGATCACTGCATTGTCCCTGAGCTACTTCTTCAGGCCCCTCTCACCACTGAGCTTGGATATGCTTCCTTACACAAGGCAAAACTTAGTGAATTATAACCAGATGGACAACCAGGGAATCCCACTGGAGAATCGGTTTGCTCCCCTTTCTGGGTTAGAAACCTGTGATTGACTACCCAGGAACGGACAACTGGGGCGGGCTTTATCCCCCCCAGCAATCACTGCAACAGACAATGGCAGAGCAGCGAGTCTTAGCCCTAGTACTGTTGATAATAGTGGGTTTTCAGATGCAATAAACATAGCATCATGGAATGTTGCAGGCATCTCCAATAAGCTTGGGGATTCTGACTGGCTTCAATTATGGCAGGATCGAGATATCTCCTGCTTTTATGAGACATGGGCCACAGAGGAGACTTTTGTAAATGGTTATCATTCTTATCAGACGAAAGCCACTCTGTCCCCCTCTGGTAGAGCGAAAGGGGGCTTACTAATTTTAATTTTGAATACCATAGCGATAAAAATAAAGTTGCTACATGATACCTCCCCATTATTTCTTCTGATTATTTTAGAGTTTGCTAACTCTGATCAGCGGTTCCTAATAAACTTCTAAAACAACAATTTCGGCCCAAACATGCATAAAGTGCTGGACGAGGTAAACAGGGCAATCGATAAGGCATCCAAACTGGTGAATCAAAAGGCTATCCTAAACATCATATGGTTGGGTGACTTTAACATACATCCGTGCCACAACAACTTAGAGCAGGTTTGTGGTGTGGAGGATATGTGGGGCAACCATGTTCACCACTGTTTACATAATATCTATGGAAACACTCTGAACATGCTAATCTCGTCGAGAAGTATGCTTATGGTCAATAACTTAGCCACTGATAGTGATAATATGTCCCCAACTTTCCATCGGGATCACCGGGAATCAACAATTGATTTCATACTGGTCACTAACCCTTTAAACATCAGATGTAGCAAAGTTACTAACCAATTTAACTCCTTTAGTGACCATGCGATGTTGTGCTGTGAGATCCAAACTATCCAGAGGGCTGCGACTACATCGCAAGAAATGGGTCTGCCTATATTAGCTAGGCGTAACGGATACAAACTGAAGTGGTCCAAAATTGACAAACTGGCGGTAACACCTATCATAATTAGCAATGCTATACATAATATAAATATTTGTTTGGAAAGTGAGATTCAACCCTAACTTGTGGTGTCTTCCTTTATAGAACTTTTAGTACACATTAGGAACTCAATCACTAGAAAAAATCCGAATAACATAAAAAAGGTCAAGGGATGGTTAGATTCTTCCTGTACAAAAACAAAGAAAGCCCTTACTAAAGCTCTAAGCTGTATCCCTAGGAACCCCTCCGAAATTGCCATTTACCGTAGGGAATATAAAATGGCCAGGAAAACAGGGATAAGGTGCTAAGAGAAGAATCATGGCCCAAATTAGAACAGGCCGCGGCTTCGGGTAATTCAAAGGAGTTTTGGGGTATAATAAATGGTCCACACTTTAAAACACCAAACGATAGTGCACTCGAAGTTAATGTAGGGGAGGAGTGGGTGGCTCATTTTGAAGGAATTTTTGCCCCAATTGCTTATCTGAGACCCCCAGTTTGTACCACCTCTGGTGGTATAATCATCCCAGTTTATAAAAAGGGAGACAAAAACAACCCAAAAAATTATTGAACAATATCGTTAATTGATGCGAAGGCTAAACTTATGGGCTGCCTTCTTCTGACAAGACTGGAGGCGTGGGTGAGGAGTTAGAACATTTTAATGGAGGCCCAATATGGCTTCCAGGAGGTAAAGGGGCATGGTAGACCAATCCCTGAACCTCTCACTGATTATGGATGGGTATGTAAGAGCCAAGGGTTGGAATATCTATCTTGCCTTTATGGACTTGTCCGCAGCCTTTGACTGCGGGTCCCACCCTAGACTCTGGCAGATAATGGAGGAGATGGGAATCGATCAAGCATTGGTCCACTTCATCAGACAGCTGTACTCTGATGCCTCTTCATCGGTCCACTACGGGAAGAACGGGGAGTGTAACTGAACATTTAATATCTTAAAAGGGGTCAGGCAGGGCTGCGTCCTGGCACCGTTCTTATTTTCCATCTATACCAACGGTGTGTTTCATTATGGACTCTGTCAAAATTGAGGTGGTAGACTTGTTTCCCTATTTAGGTGTCCTATTTGATAATAAACAATCCTGGTCCAAAGTGTTAGAGGGCAGAGCAATGGGCATGCAGAGAAACCTAGCTGTGTTGGAATCATTCTCTAAAAAGCTGGGAGCCAAACCGCTAATTCCTAGGAAAAAAATCTATCATGGTAAAACAAAGGCAGCAGCGGTGTACGGGGCAGCAGTTTGGGGGTCGGCCCCCAGCGACTCTTTACAAGTAATAGAGAATACATTTTTTAAGTCTTTTACCTCTCTACCCCAGTCATATTCGAATTATGTGCTTCATATGGAACTGGCTTTACCCTACATTACAGACTCTATCAAAATGGCACCACTCCAGCTGTGGCACTCGATTTGGCGGAAGGACACAGTCCCCCTTACGCAAAATCTAATAACAACTATTTTAAAGTCAGATAACTACAGTAGGATTAGGTGGATAAAGTATGTGGAGTCAGAACTATCTGCACTTCTTGGTTTAAGTCCCCTTTTAATGATCCCTCTACCTGCAAATCCCTATCCAAACGGAAAGTAACTGAGACCTTTATTAAGAGAGCTCAATATCTAAGAAGAGAAAATAACTTCCACACTGAGTCGGCACGGCTGTATGAACTAACCCCAGTATTGGAGGAGAAGAGCTATTATTATCTGGCTGATGTTACATTCCCACAGCAAAAGTATATTTTGCTTAGATTTCGTCTAAATCTTTGATGGTGGGATATCCAGGGAAGAAATACAAATATTCAGAACTTTCCCTATGTCCGTGTGATAACTTATCTACACAGGATGATCTTCATGTTTTATTTTTTTGTGTTTTCTACCATCAGGAAAGGCGTAATTTTATTGTACCAATTTGCAAGCGCTACAATTTTAAATATTTTCGTTAGCATCTTTCCCGCGGGCATGTTTTAAAAAGAGGAAGCATGTTGGCACATAAGATGACTTAAAATTGACCTACAACATTTTTACTATATTATGTATATAGATGAAATACATTTTTACTTAAACTGTATGGTATCATATTTTTAAGATTAAGGTTTTAAGTTATATTTTAAAATGTCCTTTTTTTAAATGTGACTGTAAATATTTTTATGACACTTCTATGATCTTATATGTAAGATCAAATAACGGATTTGATTGATTGATTGATTGATTGACTCATATACTCAGGGTACCTTCACCGGCAGCTTCCTGCCTGCATTTGCCTTGTTGTTGAATGCACTGGGGTGTGCATTATAGCTAGGAGGAGCCTCAGGATTCTGAAAATCACCTCCAGCTTCCTACAGCGTTGGACCGTCAGCCAGAAGTGGCGAAGCCAGGTCATGTCTCGTTTACTTGAGTTCTGGGTTTACTATTGATGAAGAGATGGGTACGTGAATTTTCTTTTCATGTATTTTATGTTATATTCCAATGCACTTTTGCTTTTGGCTGTCACAGCTAGAATGGGTAAGTGGAAAGAGCAGGAAGTTTCAAAACCCCCCATCAGCTTAAAAAGCCAAGGAAACCTGCAAGAGAAAAAGCCAGTCCTCCCACAGCTGTTACTAGGAACTGTACTCTTGGCAATATCGATCACCCGATCAAAGAAGTAGAGATAATTTTAAAGGAGAACATATCAGCTACCAGTTGCAGTGCAAACTTGACTAAAGTGTATAATATCTGTAAACATGCCACCAAACTAAAGATTTATACAATTATACTTTAATGCAAATATTGGACCCAGTTATACTTTACCGATTAGGCCTTTTTGACTCTAATAAATGGTTGAACTGATCCTCAGAAGCAGGTGACCTTAACAACATTATCTTTCACTACTCAAATCATACTGGGCAAATATCAACTAAACCATTAATTACATATTCCACTGCAAAGTACTGCTAGACTCAGTCTTAATTGTCCTAGGACCCTGGGAACTCCCCAAACCCCCACCCCCACCCCCACTCAACACAACTGAACTTATACTGTTTGACCTGCTACTCACACTGGGAGTTAAAACAATGCTCTGCCAGTGGAAAGATTTCAAATCTATATCTTACCACATATGGTAGGCCTGGGTCTGCTTCCTTAGAAGCGCAGATAACATCATCCTTAACCAAACATTTTAACATGAGAACTTAAGACTCCTATGGCCTTCACTAGACATTTACACTCGAACAAAATCTCGCAAATTGAATATACTGTTGGTCTCTTGGGATATCCCCTACCCCCTTTCCCAGTCCCCCTTTCCCTACCTACTCTCTCTGATACTTTACTTTTCTCTCATCTACCTTTCTCTTCTACCTGGTAAATCCCTTCTAGACCATCAGAATCATACAGAGATAACTAGGAACCCTCTCAACCCATGAAATTACTACCACATGGACTCTTGTCATACAACGATCCATATGGCTTGAATGACAAAGACATATGACCTGCCTGATGGTCAGAAACTCCCAAAGTGGAGATTACTGTAATACCTTTTGCTCATCTGTTCTATCCATTTGTTTACTGTATATTTTGTTTTACTGAAATACCTATTACAATTTTTTGAAAAAAAGAAACAGTGCACCTTCATCCAGCAATAACACCTGTGCAACTATCCCAGGCACCCAGAGTGCCCCTGAAATTCTGGGGTCCTTGGGGCAAGAAGGCACTAAAGCCAGTGAGGTCTCTTCCTCGAAAGCTTTGGCTGTACCTTGTCTTTCCCTTAGTCCTGAAGTCAACATACTTTCCAATATCTTCTGCTCCAACAGGTTTGCCCGCTTGGCAACCATAGACTTGACTTTGGCACCTCACACTGAATCTCCACTGAAGCACCAGCTCAGTTGGCTGCACAAGTAAACAGCGAGTGTGCAAATACTCTACAGATGCCTTCACCTGATGTGGACTATGCTTACTCAATCTAAAAATGGACAACTTAACAAGGGTGCTAGTTTCTCTCTCTATGCAAATAACAATTATGAAGAACAATTAAAGCTGCTGCAAGTGCTCATGTCGCAAGCACTCTGAAAGGCAACAGTGCAGTTGCAATATTTCCACCGCAAGAGAGCCACTTTAGAAATCTCTTCAGCTTAATGCATTGGGCCCAGACCCTTTGCTGGTCTCTCAGGACAAGGGATGATTGACTACTTCAGTAAATGCTTTCTTGTCATAGCTGATGCCGGAAGGCTCTACTATGGCAGCTCAGGCAAATAAGCCTCCATTTTATCCACCCAGCCACAATTTTCTCCTGTCCCTTATGTTGGCGGAATCGGTAACAAATTAATTCATGGGACAAGATATCCCTTAGCCACCAGTACTTCGCATCAGCTTCCTATACGCACTCTGGGCCACTCTCTCCACCATAGTGCAGTGGATAATACTAGTTGAATGCTCTACATGACTCAAGTACCCAAGTTAACCTCAGGGTTTTTTGAGGATACTGATTCATTGATCAATAAGGTTACACACTGGTTCAGGGCCAAACAATATATTTCTATAGTCAAATCAGACATGGAATATGCCAAATGTTATAGCCCGTAAGTATCCTTCTTTGGCTACATTTCTGTGTTTAATGAACAATGATTCTTTAGTTGGCAACCTTATCAATTTCGAATAACGCACAAGTCAACTTGAGAGATCAAAAAGGACTAAGTTACGGCTGAAATTGCTTCTTTCCATAGGAGGCTCCACCCTTGGTAACATGAAGTGCCTCAGCAACCCCTGTCCTCAGGTACATTGTCTGGAAACCCGATCAGAGGTATCAAACCTGAATGCAAATGATTGATTATCAGACCCAGTTGAGCCTGCTGCAATGGGCGTGTGCCCAGCCCCCGTTCCCAAGGCTTGCACAAGTATGCCTAGTAGGCTGGGCACGCAGAAATCCTGGGACAGCTTTCAGAAGGTACTAGAGACTATTCTGTCTGCTGAATCCCTACTGTAGCACCACATTCTCCTGCAGCTCCACACCAAAGGAGAGTTTCAAACATATGATCAAGTTTGTCTATAATCTCTCATCAAACTTAAACTTGTAGACTCGAAATGGCTGTTCTACCTTCATAACTAGTGTGCATTAAAGGTTTCGCAACTTACATTGTAGAAGCTCAACCTTTGGAGAAGCACGGAAGAGCAAGTGGAGGGCAGCTTATCCTGATGAAGAATGACTTACACTGTACTCATCTTTGACTATAGATTTCTGTGATATAATGAGGGGTTCACTTATATTTCCCCCAGATCTTACAGTTTCTGCTGGCAGTGAGTCCCCAGTCCTAACTCTCATAGATGAGCACATTTAAATTAATCAACAGTACGCTAAGCTAACAGTAGCTGGCGATTTCAACATCTCCTTTGAACCATCCCTTTACATCAATGAGCTCACTGAAGTAGAAGATGGGAAGTGGAATATCCCTCAGTTAGATAGGAAGCGGCAGCATATCTTTTATTGCATTGCTGTCCAATTAACCACGATTACTGTAGGCCAGGGAATCAGGTCTTGGACAGACCCACTCTGACTCTCTTATGCCGCCTACCTTCAAGAGAGGTTTTTACACAAGCATTATTGACTATGTTTCCTTAGATGTCAGCCTATGGCACATACTGGAAGATATGAAGGTTTATGCTCGCCTTGATAGTGATTATAATTATTTTGCCTTTATCTCTTTCTGGTGAAGCACTGCAAAGGAGCAGCTCTGCTTGCTGTACTGTTGTACCTGAGCCCTTATTAGCTAATAACCATACAAAAGTCACCTTGCCTCATGTAATGTCCAACCAAAATTTGAATGCAGAGATATAAGGCCTGTTCATTTCCTTTTTTCTAATTTTGAACATTCTCCCAGCACTCACATCCCGATTATTAACATTCAAAAATTGTTTATTCCCCAGTTGTAAGGAATTTTTTACAAAACACTTAGCCATAGGCAGCACGACCCTGCGGGGGACATTAAAAGGTTTGACCTGGATTGTAAAAAAGATTTTTAAAAAGATTAAGGGTGGCTATCAAAGACCATGCATATGGAGAGATAAAAGTGGCTTCGGGGAGTTATAAATCTACCCTTGCCAATGCCAACAAAAGCTGGAATGATAAAACCTGGCAAGATCTATTTCTTACTATTAACCAGAAGGACAATTGATCTTTTTAGCAAATTCTGTCCCATGGCAGCAGAGATAGTCCTAAAATGTACCACCATTGCATTCACCCTAAGAATTGGGTATCCCACTTTTCAAAACTGTATGCTCCGGAGGACTTTGTTCCTGATGGTGATCCTTTTGCAAGCTCTGTGACTGAAACTTCTAGAAGTGATGGGGCAGCAGCAGAGATGATGGAAACATACTCTATGTATTTTAACTTAGAAGACACCGCTAATGCCATACATCTTCTTAAGACAGACAAAATTCCAGGTGAACGGTTCTAATCTAGGCCAGTTATGTTAAACTTGTTTCTAATGCTGTATCAGCTGGAGGGGAACTTCCGGACACATGGAGAGGAGTTGAAATAATCGCTGTGTACAAAAAGGGCAACCCATGTATCCCTTCAAACTATTGTTCCATAAGCCTTATTGATAACTTTTAAAAACTTTTTCCTAGGCAGGTCCTGGATAAATTATTAATATGGGTCGAAAATAATCATGCTCTGTCCCCACTCCATGCCGGTTTTTGACCGAAGACCAGTATGTCTGACCAGATATTCAAACTGGCTCTTCTTTATTGAAAAGAGGCACTGCTACTGAATCAAAACTGTGTATATCCTTTGTAGACCTCAGGGAAGCTTTTGACCTTGTTCTTAGAAGATAAATTGTGGAATGTTTTGCTCAAGATGGGTGCACCTGGGAACTTTGTCAATCTTACAGCTAAACTGCATGTGGAGAACTATGACCAGATCCATTGGGGCAGTAACAGGGAATTGACAGATCACATCCCAATTTTGCGAGGCATATTTCAGGGGTGCATACATGCTCCCACTCTATTTACCTTATATTTAAATGATGTGGTGCAGACTGCTAGAATGACTCGCCTGTCTTAATAACAAAAAGATACCAATCTTACTATTTGCTAACGATTCCCTTCTTATTTCTAAATCCCGTGAGTGTGCAGGTATTGGGCAACAAATTTCTGGGATTCTGTAAAACTAGAGGTTTGGAATTGAATGCAACCCAAACTAAAAACATGGTGTTTGGACCTGGGAATGCTAACAATTGTGCAGTGAAAGTTGGGAAAGAACCGTTAGAAAGAGTTCATGGTATAGACTAACTTGGGTCAGGATTTCTTACAAATTCAGGTGGAAGCCCCAACTTAATGAAGGTTCACTCTCATTCAGCATAGATCCAAGGCTGTCCTGCGGTTGCACAAACAAAGTGCTCTTGGTCGGTCACACCTGCATTGGAAGTTTACCATGTGAAGGCCCAGAGTGCTGCAACATTTAGCGCAGGGCTTTGGGGTATGCTGACACTCAGCTACTAGTTACTGCAGAAAACATCTGCGCGAGATCGCTGCTTACTTGCCCAGTCAGCACTCCTTATATTCCACTCTTCTTTGATTTGGACATTGCCCGAATTTCAAGCCGAATATCACTGAAACTCCTGGTGCATTGGGTCCATCTTTGGGCTACGCCAGAACTAAAGGAATACAGGGACTCCCTTGGGGAATTAGTAGGCCTCAAATAATGTTATGCAAGTCCCCCTGGTTCAAATTTGTATTTACCAGTCTATAATGCAAGCAGGACAATGCCGTTTGCCGGCGTGAGCACTTTGATGGGGGCTGTTCAACCAGCCATTAGCAAATTATTATCAAAATCGTTGAAAAAGTCTACTCGAAGAAACATCAATTTTAACCAATAAATGTATTGGTTTGAAGAACAATACTTGTATTCAGTATTTTCCAAATGAATGATATTCAAGACAGCTGGGAAAAACCATCCAGTATGTTTAAACGATATACCCAATGCATTTCGGGTCAAAAAAGAACCCTTCTTCAGGGGTAGTCTTTAACGGTCAGAATAACTTAAAAGAAAGAGAAGCAATCAATCGAGAGTCCTCATAATCAAATTTGTATTTAATCAGTTCCAGAAGATTGGTATTTTAAGATTTTGGGATGATCCTAGCACAATCTGTAAATCAGGTGCAAGAGGTTTGAAATCGTATTACTGGGCCTATGTGAGCAAACAATGTATTGTGTGCCAGACTAATAGGCACTTAACTAATGCATTCCTTGAATTTAAGGTCACCCCTTTGTTTGAGCTATTCCTAGACACTATTATCCCCTCATTTTCAAAAAGCCTATATGTGCACTTCTGCCTCGGCTGTCTATTATTAAAATATTTTACTAGCAGGTGGGAAAAAGATACCAGTTCTAATGTGCCCTGCCTGTGGGATGCTCCTGAGAATGGAACACATTTTGTTCTTCTGTCCATAATATCTCCACTCTCTGAACAAATGGATATGCTCAGTATGTCTGAACCTTAAGATACAACACTATTTAATTGCCCACATGATTCAGAAAAGTGACACATCTACTCCAATCATCTTCAGTCGATATGTGGTAGCTGTATGGCGCAAACATGGACTCATTCTGTCTGCTGACTGACGAGTCTGCATACCCTTATAACTGTGGGCTATTCAGGTGGATAGCTGGAATCCTGCTGCCATTTTGCATGTTTGCATGCCTGCATCTTCTTATATCATACATTGTGATTCCTATTTTTAACGCATTGTTACCTTACTGAATCCCAGGGAACTATTGAGTTTTTAGCTGTATTCAGTGAACTGTTTTTAGCATATATTTATCATGTTTTATTGCGTAAAATCCCATTTCTTAAAACAATTTGTAGTTTACAAAAGGCTTTTTACACCTGTATTTGGCAATGTGTCGTTGTGTGTACTATGGGCTGTCCCACTGCTGGAACCTAATCATGTGATTTGACTTATTTCATGAATCGCTGTCTGAGCTACTTTGTAATGTATTGCTGTGCTTGTAACTTATTTTTTTAAGTAACCTTCAAAATGTTGCCGCAATGTTTTAATTATGAGCATTTTAATCTATACACTTCGATTTTTTTTATTATCCTAAGAAAGCATTGATTGACTCTTTGACTCGTAAAATATCAAAGTTAACAGGAATATCTCACAAATGTTGACAGGATCAACTCCAAAATGACACCTGAACCAAAGGCTTGACTGTCAAGCCCATGGTGATTTACAAGGCAACCATAGGGAAGCGGGGAGGCTGGATATCAAAGGCCCATCAGCCTGATGTTTAGCCTCACAATTGTTTGTCCGGGATAAAGTCTGTGTCTTCCAAATGTTATTTGTATTGCTCCAGGTAATTTAAAGAATTCCCAAACTTAAACCAAATTTCTGTGGACTAATTTTCATCTCATCTCAATGTATTGTATTGCATTGTAATTGAGTTTATATGGCTTTTACTACCCTTGATGAGGTACGGAATCACTTTTTGGATGGGTACAATGCTCCCCTGTGAAAATGCTTAAAACATTAGGGATATTTGTCATGTTGCTTATGACTCAGTTACATAGTTTGTAAGTAGGTTGCTATGAAATTGATCATGCAATCTCTTATATAAGATTGCCATAAACTGCTGTGTCTTACCATATGGCCTTTATAGGTTATGTGATCTGCAATAAAGACTGTCAATCAGGTGTATGTGGACTTGAAGCGATCCTCCAAGCGGTCATTCAAGCTGTCATTCAATTGTATAGCTACCATCTGGCGGTGATAAGACACCAGGGGATACCATGAATGCTAGGCGAGTAAGACTCAACACCATAGTAAATTATCTGTGGTTTAGCCCAAGAAGTATTGAAGTATTAGGAAGATGCAGTAGATCAGCTGAGGTGACATCTAGTATGTTAGGATGGAAGAATATATTAGTGAACGAGACAGTATATTGGTTATTGCAAGTGATCTTTGCGTCTGTTGTTTGCTGAGTAATCGATCCAAAACAAACCATATCCCCATTTACTGTTTTGCACCTGCATTGAGAAGGTTGAAAAGTGAAGTTGATCTCCACATTTGTAAGGTTTGTGAATTTTCTGATCGTCCTAGAACATATCAAAATGGAAACCTAAATACAGGCAAGATCAGTCGAGCAGTCAGCACCTGCACTGTTTTTGCTACACTTTTTTCTATTGATATCCCATGCTGAAAGCAGTGCATCTTTTCCCTGTCAAGCATCCGTATCAACAGTTCTGGTATTATGCTTTGGGATTTTCTATAATGACAGTTTGCTTTGCCACAAACAGGCCCATTAGGGGTCGCTAAGATCCCACAACTTCAGGATTTCTCCTTTTCTTTGGAGAGAAGCTCAGCTGATGCCACACCAAAGGACCAGGACTAGAGGGGCACCTTGTGGGGGTCTGAAGCTCATGCCAGAAGAGGACAGCAGGGCTCTGGCAGGTCCGGTCACAGGTCCAAGCAGCAGGTCAGCTGGGCAGTTACAGGGAGCCTCTGGAGCTTGGTATGTCCCTGTAGCTCAGAACAGGGGGTCAGTCAGCTGACCTTTGGAGTCGCTTCAACCTGAGATGTGAGAAACACATTTAAGAGTTTTTCGCTATTGGGACATGTAAAAGTTAGAAGTACATGTCAAATTTTCCAAATGGACTACACGTACCCTATGGGCACTTTAGGGCTTATTCTAGGGATGAATTATATGGATTATAAAGGAAGGTTTAGGCCTGGCAAAAGGTTTATTTTGAAAAGTCAGAATGGCAGTTTAGAACTGTACACACAGGCTGCAATGGAAGGCCTGAGACATGGTTAAAGGGCTTCTTAAGTGGCTAATTAGTGCTGCAAGTCCACCAGTAGCATTTAATTTACAGGACGAGGTACATGTGGTACCACTTTACTATGGATTTATGAGTAAATTAAATGTGCCACTTAGTTGTAAGGCAGTCTCCCCATCTTTAAAGAAGAGAGCACAGGCACTTTAGCTCTGGTTTGCAGTGGTAAAGTGCACAAAGTCCAAAAAGCCGACAAAAACGTGTTCAGAGAACCAGAGCGTAAAGGCAAACATTTGTTGATGAACCTGTAGAAAGGGCCAGGTCCAGCACCTCATAATACATCAGTCCCTCAACTGAGATTTTTTTGCAATAGTAAATCTCTTACAAGGGCAGGTTATGGCCATTCCTATGCGAGAATGCCATGAGACTTTGGGAAAACACACAAATGTGCTTGTTTGTGGGTTTCACAAACCTTTCATCCGTCCCTCCCTACTTTGGAAATGACAGGAGATGATCCATTCTAGTCGAAGGTTGAAATAATTCAATTTCCATAGTATGAATGATAGAAAAAATACCCACAAACCTATTAAGGTTATATGAAAAGAGATTTGTACACAGGGGAAATATTTTCGCTTCAGAGAATTGTAAAAGTTACACAGTACAATTACACTTAGATATTTCCACTTGCAAAATTGTACGTTATGTATAATCTTGCTTATTTAAATAACTTTGAAAAGGTGGATTCTCCATTTTTTTTCCAGAGCACCACTTGGAATCTGTGCCTGTGGTGAATTCTAAAAATAAATACTACATTTCCTCCGAATATAAAAGAAAACGTGTCGGG
Organism: Triturus cristatus; assembly: GCF_964204655.1. Taxonomy (NCBI): domain Eukaryota; kingdom Metazoa; phylum Chordata; class Amphibia; order Caudata; family Salamandridae; genus Triturus; species Triturus cristatus. The sequence goes on along the minus strand of NC_140582.1, from coordinate 140,674,352 downwards.
ATATCTTTTTCAAAGTGTGCACACTCGGGTCACTTTACGGAGTCATTTGAGTGTATGAAGTAGTACTGCTATAGCACACCTTCATATATTCATAAATGCCTTCGGGAATCGGACCATAGGGGCAGATTTATGAGGCCCGTTGCACCATCGGAACGTCACTTTTTGTGACGTTCCGTGGCGCAGAAGCCTCCGTGATATTTATCAGGCAGCACTGAGCCACTTTTTTTGGCTTAATGCTGCCTCATAAATATCAGTCCCTTTAACGCAGTGTTCTGCGTTAAAGGGGCGTGCAATGGGTGTTGCTGGGGGCGTTCCCAGCAACATCCATGGCCTTTTGACACTGCCCCAGATTTACGAGAAATCGTAAATCTGAGGCAGCGCCAAAAGCTTCCGCCTCCCCAGGGGAGGCGTAAGGGAGGCGCAACGGGGAGAAATATCTTTATTTTTCCTCGTTTTTCCTTTTTCTATGTGTGCTGCATTCTGCAGCACCCATACAAAGAGGAAAAACCTCTTGTGATTATTTTTGTACAGAAAGGTTTCCCTTCCTGTACAAAAATATTCATCTCCGCAACGCAGGCACCCTTGCACCATGGTGCAGAGGTGCCTGCGTTGGCGCAGGCAGCCCATTGTGCGCCGGCGCAGGGGAAAAGGACAGGAATGCGCCGCATTTTAGAGATACGGCGCATCCCTGCCCTTTTCTTTTGCCGTAGGGAAGCGCAGCAGGACGGCCTGCTGCGCTTCCCTACGGCAAAACCTCATAAATCTGCCCCATAGTTTTTATGTACGTTAGCTTAAGATACTACTGACCTACCGATTGTACACAGGCGAGTAGCTATAATTGTAATTGTGTTTATATAGTGCTTACTGCCTCTCACGAGAGGTTGAAGACCTTTTGTGAGAGTAGCATGCTACTCCAGAACCCAAAGGATTAGTAGTGGATTAGTATCGGGATATATCCGTTGTTCATTTAAGCTTTGGACATTTGAGTATGTTTGTTTGATTGAAAAGGATAAAGGAGTGATAGAGGAGGGACAAGTCTAGATGGTGTCATATGGGAGATCCTATCAATCAGATGAGGTTTGGGATGAGTCAAAGGGGGGATAGAGGAGGGAAGAGTCTAGAAAGGGTTATTATCATTGGTGCAGCAGGTGCAGTGGCTCCAGGGCTTTGATCCCTGAGGGGCCCATTGAACCCTGACCATTCTGTATTTTACTTCAGCAACAGCAGTCAAACGGCCAATTTCATGCTTGCACCATGGCCCAATCCATCCTTGCCAGGCTGCTGATTGAGCAACACATAAACAAGGTCACTGGAAAAACTACTAAAACATCTTTTCAAAGGTGGCCATGTTCTTTCACCGAACGCGTAAGGTTCACAGACGCATATTCACCACAACTATAAAAAGAGACAGAAATCACGGATTGGCTGTTGACGTTACGAACGCCACAAACGAAAAAGAAAATATACTAAAATTAAACCGAGCCGTATTTATGAACCTGCGCTTTTAATTAGCGTTCTGAAATTGATTCTCTGTTCCATAACGTCCTTTTCATTTCCGCCAATGGTAACATATGAATCAATGGGCAATGGCAGGCACTGCCCCGTGGTATGTCACTTGGCATTGATTTGAGGAGTGCATAAAAAATGATATGGAAAAAACTGAAGATTTAGTGGGTTTTGAATTACAATAATGAAGAAGGTGTGTTACACTCTGCGCGTCAGACGGGTCTCTCTCTGCAGGGCGGTATTTAGAGGAAACCGTAGAAATAAATGGCCCTTGTGATTGGACTGGAGTGTTTTTACACAACTGCCTAAAGGAACGTCTCACCTCTAATTGTCCAGTTTTATTCAGGTTTTTACCTGACTCAATAAACAATGCGTGCCGCAAAAACGATGTATGGCAACATTTTGATTTATTATAACTAATGCACACACCCATATGTCATACGAGGGTACCATTTTTTTATAGCAGTATTATTATTGTAATTCTAAAACTGGAACGTACATTTCAACTTCTGGTCCCAATATTTCTCTTCAACTACAGAGGTATTTCAGAAATAAACCTGGTATGCATTTTGGAGTAGAAATATCAATAATTTACAGCTATAATGAATTTATTTCAGTAGAATAACTCCAATCTATGGAACAAATATTTGAATTCTGTAATTTTCTATAATATTTCGGCAGAACTTATAAGAGTTCACGCCGGCCAAGTTTTCCAAGACTACTTATAAATACACTGCTGAGGTTATTGTCAGTGTTCCAGGTGTAAACGTCCTCCTACATACGTGTTGCACATAGCTGCCAAGTTTCCAGAGTCCATGCTGGTTTTCCCCCTTTGAATTTTGGGAATTGTAGTCCTGTGAAACTTCTCAGGCCTGGGTTCAAGTTGTCAGTACCAGAGATACATTTTTAGTTCTGTTTCTCAACGGGAGAAAATGTTCTCAGAAACCCCTTACTTACACGCCGTTCTGTTATTGTTGTTCCCTTCCCACACCCATGCTTGAAATGCACGTACGTCCAGCATTGAGAGCAGTAAATGTGCAACTGTTACCTAGATAGGGAACTATCCGCAAATTATGGGCGAATACTCACAAAATTATGGATTTGTGGGAAAAAAACTATTATTTTTACCAGTTTTTCATTACTAGCCGAACAGTAGGCGTTCCGCATTGAACTTCTTTTTGCTGGTATGTGCTTGGATTCTAAGACTTACTGTTACATCATTGACTAGATGGCTCTTTAAAGTTTAGAGGTGAGTGAAATGATTTAGCAAAAACTCCAAAGCAGCTTACCTTTCACAAGAGTCAAGTTTTGCAAGAATCAACAGTGGTTTGCCAAATTTGAAAGTAGATGGTCTAGAAGTCATTACTCAGGGGAGCCCACAGAGGGGAGATGATAGATTGTCTGATAGAGGCACGCACGGCTAAACCACACGTTCCTCTACTATGTGGCCCCAACAACGAATACATCTAAACAATGCATTCCTTTACCACACATGCCGGGTAAAAAGATGTGTGTTAAAGATCAAACCCCATCCCCCGCCCAGAGCACTAAAATCTACACGACCCACCCTGAGCCCTAAAACCTACCCCGCACAAGCCCTAAACACTACCCTACCCCTCTGAGCCCTAAACACTACTCAACCTTCCTGGGCCCTAAACCCTACCCCAAGCCCTAAAAACTACCCGACTCACCGGAGCCCTAAAAACTACCCCAACCCTTAAAAACTATCCCCCACACCCCCCAAAATCAGGCCCTAGCCCCACTTACTTCACCACATCCTCTCTCAACCCTTCCTGTACCTTGGTTCCAACCATCCCACCATCTAGACCGCTCACTGCCTTAACCACCCACATGCGGGGTTAAGACATATGCATGGTTAAGGCAGGCATGGTTGAGCTTGCAGGGAAACGGCATGGGTGGCTCTGTCCGTGTTGTAAAGGCTGTTTCCCATTATAATATGCTGAAAGACGTAGAAGAACTGGAAAGGAAGAGAATGTTTAGTGCTCAAAAGGGGTCTGTTTTTGAATCTGCCTTTCATGTAAATGAACTTTGCAGCAGAGGAAAAATTAGGACCACAGCGTCAGAGAATTTTTTTTAAATGCAAGTTTAAACATGTGGGCCCTGATGAACTGAAGAGTTTGGTTGAAGCACAATTTTTTGCATTGTGCACCAACCATACCAAACCTTTGTGGCATGGTTGTTTCCCAAATCCCTCACAGCAAAAAAGGGACTGTTGTCAATGATGTGTGCACTGGCCACATCATTGACATCAGTAGGGTGGGAATCAACTTGCAATTCATTGCAAACTCTTGTGATGGAGGTTTGCATGGAACAGAAGAACTACACTCCACATTTGTATTTTAAATGTTCCGGCATTATGACCCCTGTGTCCTATAGCGACAGAGGTCGCAATGACACAAGAAGCACTATGGATTTGGTGCCAGGAAGAAAATGCATCGTAAGTTGTCAACACTGTTACTCCTTAACCGCTTCAGTGCCCATGACGAGATGGTCTCGTCATGGAGCGCGGTTGCGCTGTGCCCATGACGAGACTATCTCGTCATGAACCCCGCCCGCTAATGCAACGGCCGGCACAGGGCGGGGAAAGGGCGTGGCACTGAAGGGGTTAAGATCACCCCAAGCACAAGCACAGTGTAAGTTATAAAACATCGACAGCATACACATGTGTTGCAACTGCATTAGTGTATGCCGCTGGAGACCTCAGAGGGACAGGGAAACATCCTGGGTACACCTTTCTGTCAGACCTGACAAGCATTGCAAATCGCAATGTTCATTATGATATGCACTGCACAAAACTAGTACTTCACATTTGCAGAGTAAGATGGGATAGCTTTGCAAATGCAATGATTTTTGCGCATAGAACCGCTATTCATTAGTGAAAGAATGTTCCTCTCTGCAATGCAACCTTTGTATTTATCTAAAAAAGACAGAAACTCAGGTTTGAACTCTCAGAAATACTGAAAATGCTAACACATGTGAGGAGATGAAGAGCATCATCTCTTTATATGTCTTAATTTTTATTTTTCCATGTGATGCCAAAATAGGCTTCTCCAGTAATAATCAGAAGAAAAGATGAACCTGAGACAATCTAGTACCATAAGTGAAGTCCTGTGGTTTTGAGACCGATACTAACCTTAATCTAACCGAACACATTAACACGCTAACCAAATTGGTGACATACCAACTACACCTCGTAAGGAAAATCAAATACTGTGTATCTTCAGTGGATTTCTGGTCTGTTGCTCAATCTCTTGTTCTTACACACTTTGATGAAGGTAATGCCCTCATTGCTGGACTGCCAAAATTACCAACTGAACCTTATAAAACAACTCTACATGTAGCAGCCTGACTCGTTTCTAATGCAAAAAAGTCAAACTTTATCACCTTTGCCCTTAAACAACTAGACATGCTGCCTCTATTAACCTGTATTAACTTCAAAATCGCCTGCGTTACTCAAAGGTTCATCCATGTAGGTCTTCCTTCTTAAACTCCATACAGCTGGCAGTGAACCACTGGCTGGCTTAGACAAATTGTTTTCTCATTGGTGTCATTAAAGAAATGTCTCCTTAACCCTAGGATTTGGTAGTACGTACTGCTGACGGGGACCATTTCCCTGAATATCCATTCCCTAGTAGGGTCTGTATTTAAGTTTCTTAACTGTTGTGACCTATTTTCCTTGGGTACAGTTGTTTTCTCTTTAGCATATTTCTGGAGGATAAGTTGTAAAGAATGTGTGGTATGTATATATGTATGTGCACCTATGTATGTATGTATGTGGTTTTTGAATAGTGCCAACCTATATAAAAGGAAGCAGAGCGCTGTACAGTATCAAAAGTTGGGAGAGGAGTTGGTCTAACGGTTAGGGCAGTCAGCCTTGAACCTGGGGAACTGGGTTTGAATCTCAGCAATGACGCTCAACATCCTGTGATTCTGGGCAAATCACTTAATCTCTACTTGCCTAACAAAAATGAATGCGCCCTCATGTAAAGCAACTGATGCTGTGTAAAGCGCTCTGATACCCGATACCTTCGGGTCAAGTTCGCGCTATATAAAACTCTATAAAAAATATATATTTACAGTTAATAAGAGTTAGAAGAGGTACATGGATTCTAGAAGCAGAAGTGTACTGCTATTGCAATGTGAAGTCATGTTTTTTAAAGAGTTCCATCTTCAACTCCTTTTAAGTTGGAGCAGTGTTCGGATGGTCCTGATCAATAGTGGGATTTCATTACAGATCATGGGTGCATTTATGGAAAAGGCATGCTGCCTTGTTTTTTGATTTTTATACACTTGTTAGTCTTCATTCTGATGGTGCCCTATCTGGTGGTATGTGGAGAGGCGAGTCACCAGAGATGGTGCACTTGCATGTAAGATAAGAGGGAGTGCTGGTTGTGATGGGTTTGTAAATAAGGCAGCCAGTTTTGAAGATGGTCCAGGCCAGCTAGGTGAGCCAATGACGAGATTATATTTCTTCAAGTGAAGGTTTGGAGGCCATGGAGCTGGCGTTACCACAATCCAGATGCAAAAGTACGAGGGATTGTACAGCGGTTATTCATTTCACCTTTTGGAAGAAATGGTTTTACTTTCTTTAGAAGAAAGAACAGGCACCAAGCTATCTTTGATTTTCTTTTTGACAATGAGTTACTTGAGGGTGAGGTTGGGATCCAGAGTGAATCGAAGTTCCTTGACACTTAATTAAAGTTGAGGTTGAATCCCTCAAGGTTCATGTAATTGAGGCAGGTTTGTAATATTTTTTGCTTGTTCTTCTTGCCGTAAAGCATAAAGTCTGGTTTGGTGGGGTTGAGCTTCAGGTAGGTGCCAGACATTCTGATGTAGATGAGGTGCAGGCAGCATCTGATCCATTGGACGGATGGAGCAGTAAAGGCTCCTCAAGCAGAAATGTATATCATCACCACATTGGATAATTTTGATGTTGTTGAACAGAGTCCCAAATGGTTCGATGCAGAGGATGAAGAAGACAGAATACAGTATGTGACCCTGTGGGACTCCATCAGGTGTAGGGATCTTTTGTGATCTGGAGATACCCATGTACACAAACTGGTGTTGGTTGGGAAGGTATGAGGAGCACCAATAACTGACATTGTCATTGAATCCCATTCAAGACTCCAGGGTGTGGATGAGGGTGGGATGATCAACTGTGGCGAAGGCTGTTGAGAGAGGTCTAGCTATATACTGAGGTCTACATTCAAAGAACCTAGGGCCTCATTTATGAGAAGTGACGCATCGCTGCGTGAAAGCAGCAATGCGTCAATTCTCAGTGCGCCCTCCTTGCGACATGATGGATGCGTCATATTTACTGTATGACGCATCATGTCACAAGGAGTTACAGATACGTCAGTATTTCTGACGTATCTGTAGGCGCAAAAGTGACAGATTGCTGGAGTGTGTCACAAAAGCGACGAAACTCCAGCAATGCTTCCTTTCACATGGGGCAAGCCCCATGTTAAATGTGGCTATGGCAGTCTTAGGCCAGATGTGAGGCAGGTGTAAGATATTGACGCATTTGCACCCTAGAAGTGGCGCAGTGAAATCTGGTAGATTTCACTGCGTCACTTCTACAAGGCTTACTTACATGAGAACACCCACCCTGCATACATTATCCCTGACGCAGGTATAATGTAGCGCAGGGGTTTACAAAGTGATGCATCTCCTTAGATGTGTCACTTTGTAAATAGGAGGCATGTTTTACGCTGCTGATGCGTCACAAAAAGTGACGCAATGGAAGCGTGAAACTGTCGCAAGGCCTCATAAATAAGGCCCCTAGTCTAGAGACTGGTTGGTATTAGAAGAGTGTGCAGATATCGTTCAGAAAACCTTAAATACTAATAAGCAGAACCTTAGTGAACACATTTTCCAATGTGCTTATTACACTTATCCACTTTTAACTGTGTGTGTTACTGCTGGTTCTTATTTGTTTACTTCACATATTTTGCTGTTCTGCCAGGGGTACCAACACCAGGAACTGTTATTCTTGGGATTCCTTAAATGCATCATTCAGGAAAAGATGGGGCTAGGTGTCTTGCTTCATTTTTGATTCTAACATTTTACATGGCTATTATCCATGAACCACTTTATTGAAGTGAGCAACTGATACTTAGAATTTCTATGAAGCTGATAGTTGATCAAGTCATTTGGTGTTGAGTGTACTTAATACAGCAATCTGTCTTATGTCTTGCATTCATTCCATTCACTATAAAGTGTGTATTCTCTAAATGTACCCTCATTCTTCATTGGGATGAAAATCCTTGAATGTACTTCAAAAAGATAGTGTCCATTGCCCAGATTTGCCTTTCAGCACTGTATCTATTCTTCTAATGGTCTCGGCCTTTTGGAGGTTACTCACGCTGAGCATTCATCCCTGCTACACAAGTCTATGGGAAAGCTGACAATTAATAGTAGTGATTAAAGACTGGATTTAGAGTTTGGCAGACTGGCCCCTCCATCACAAAACTGTTGGATATCCCATCTGCCTGAATACAAGTGCCATGGGATAGAATGCAATTATGAAGGTGGACATGATATCCCTCACAGGTGTGATGGAGTAACCCATTACCAAACACTTGGTTTTAGTGGCACGCATTCAGGTTTTAGCGGCACGTCTGTGGAATGATCTGCCTTTGCATCTCAGACAGGCCCCGGACTTGCTGCTTTTTAGGAGACAACTAAAAAACTTGGCTGTTTCAGCATTTGCACTCTGGTAGGCAAGGTTGAGCTCATCTTGTTGTGGTTTATGGTGGTTTAAGCGCCGGGACATTCTATGTGTGTAGCCGTGCGCTTTATAAATACCTATTTTCATTTCCTTTTCATTTCATAAACTAGGCTCTACATCTTTCCTGGTGCTCCTGGAATAAGGTCTACTAAAGCACTGTGTAATTCACTTCCCTAATGTGTATGTGATAAATTGTGGTATGACATGCAAGTTGATTTTGTGTGTCATGTGTTTTGGTGTCACTTTGCTGTTTGAATGGTAATCTATGGAACGGCATAGTCACTGCAGTACAACATGGAGGTTTCCCTCCTGGTTGTCTTTGTGTACGTGATACCCTTCTTGTATCTATTTCCCAGAAATACTTTAAGAGTGTTGCCAAAAAGCACATGCACATTGTTCCAAGCATAAGATTTGCTTGAGGACAAAGACCTGATGTTATGAATTGACTTTCACGGCTCATCACTCCCCAAATCTCACCAGTGACAGTTATTCCCTATGAAGAATCCACTTCCCTGACACCCCAACATAAGTACATGTCAGACTGTTTTCAGGATGAACTTTGGCTGGTAAAATATTTCAGATTACCCGCATAAAAGGTAGGTGCATATTTATCAAAAGATTATGCAGCACACTGCAGCAAGCCACCTTGCTGTGGTGCATGACATAGAAAGGGCAGGAATGCGCAGTATTTGACATTGTACGGCACATTCCTGTCTTTTCCGTGCTCTGGTGCACAATGTGCTACCTAGCACCTATGCAGACACCCTTAAACAGGGTGCAAAGGTGCCTGCCTTGTAAGAGACATCTTCCTGCATAAAAACGATCCACTAAGGCATTTTCCTCTTTCTATGTGTGCTGCAGCATATCTTTATTTCTACTTGTTACGCCTCACGCTTTGTGGCGCAGCATTCTGACGCGTTATTAGATCTGAATCTTATGGTAAATCTGGGAATGCACCAAAATCGATAGGTGAATGTGTGTGAACACCCACACTCCACCCCTGGAGCACCTCCCTGGTGCAGCATAACACAACGCAGTGATTTGTACTGCGTTGTGTTACTCCAGATGTATCAAGCCGCTCAGGGCCATGCAAGGTGGACTTGAGTAGCTTGATAAATCTTAGTTAGTAGTTGTGTCGCCCTTGCTTCCCATTGCGTGGCACAAGGGTGACACAACTGCACGATAAATATGCCACTGAATTTGTGTATGCTCTCAAACATTCCTGTCTAATGCGCTCACTCCCTGGTCCAGGCATTGTAAAACCACCCTTTGTGAGTGCCAAAATGGTGTTAAACTCGTAAAAAAGCAACTTGCACCTGTAAGCAAAGCTTGCACATGCAAAAAGGTTTGTGAATCAGGCCCATTATTTCCCACATTGTCACAACAGCAATAAGTATTCTTCTTGTGTTAGGCACTTGATGATTCTACTGCAGATGTGTGTGTAGGATTCCTAATTTCAGGCTACTGCACAACTATGGAAATTATCTTTTGGAAGCCGATCTTTCAGAAGAACTCAGTTACAGTAAACAGAAGAAGCACCATCACTGAAGCATGATATCATTCAAGGTGAAACATCCCAGGTCTTAATGCCACCTGGGTTGAGGGAGATATGAACATGGGAAAAAACACTAATGATCACCATCCATAGTACAGTTGGACCAAGGCTGATTTCCATTTTCTTGTCTAGAAGGGATGGTGGGCAAGACTTGATGGACTAGGCTGCAGCCCAGAGGAATTACCAGTGCCTGCGATGAATTCAAGCATGCTACCCATCACTATTTTGTACCTCTCAGTGCAACACCATCCAATATCAACATTTATTTTTATGAAGTCGATAAAAAGACAAACAATTTTACACGTATGCTGTACAATGCTACAAAGCGTAACCATTCTAAAAAAGTGCTAAAAAAATACAGTCAACTTAGATATATTTAACAATGAAATACTGTGGAGAATCTTTATTTCAGTTCTAAAGATACTAACAATGTTGAAATGAATAGAGCTGATCTAATGGCGTAATGAACTAATGACTCCATTATTTACCCTTAGATCAAAGAGGGAAAGTAATAATGTAATGCTGCCGGAAAATTACGCACCAGTGCAACTGCTACATTCACAGGCGATCGATTCTGAAATAACCATACTGTATGAAAGTGTCAGATGGTTTGTTCTACAACTGTGAAAACAAGCATTGACAAGTCAACAGGTCAGGCTTATAACTGAAAGTGCTTCTTCATTAATTGTGCTTGTGTGTGAGGTAGTGTTTATGGGATTGAGGGTGTTAGAATGTTTGCTGCACCATTTAATCCCCCCGGATATGTTGCTTTTTCGGCAACCTGGTTTATGAATTTATTTATTTATTTTATTTGAAAGGTTTTATATAGCGCTGGCTAGACCCGGAGGTATCAGAGCGCTTTACATGAGTATCAGACCATAGTTGCAGGTTACATCGTTACAAAGGTTACACAGTTATTAGAGCATAGCTACATAGTTACATGTTAGGTCGAGAGAAACAATAAGGACATATGCGTAAGGGAGAAAGCAGGCAAGGAGGGAGATTCAGGGGAGAGGGGGTAGGTGCAGGGGAAGTAGACAGCAAATGGGGGAGGGAAAGAGGAGGTGAAGGGAAGAGAGACACAGCGTGAAAGAAGAGGGGGAGGGTGATGGGGGCACAAACTGGTAGACGAGTAATAGTTGCATCCAAAGTCCAGTAAGCTGTGATGCCCAGGGAAGTGGTATCATTCCCCCAACTCCATTGCAAGAGGCTCCCTTAACGCAGTGGATTCTCACAGAGGGGTCTCTGAGACTCCAAGGCTTACCTACTGGATCCTTCCCCAAAAAGGGGAGAGGGAGTGCTTTGGCAAGGGGCGCCATACCATACCTCAATGATGAGTGGCTCCCTTGGCGCTGTGGACTGTCTCAGAGGGATCACTGAGACTCCAGAGTGTAAGTAATTGGATCTTTCCCCAACAAGGGGAGAAGGAGTGCTTAGGTAAAGGGTACAAGGGACAGGGGCTAGGTGGCATAGCAGGCAAGGGGAGAGATTAAGGGGAGAGGGGATAGGAGCATAGGACGTAGACAAAGAATGAAAGAGGGAAAGCGGTAGGGGAGGGTAAACAGCTAAAAACTGCGTCCAAGGTCTGGTAAGCTGAGATCCCCCGGGGAGTGGTATCATTCCAACATCTCTGCTGGGTTCGGGTTCTGGTCGCAGTCAGGGGGGCTTGGAGGTGGATCAAGTCAGGCAAGATCAGTAGTGGGTGTGGAAAACCTAATTGTTCCAAAATACTCCGTAGCTAGTCACCATCTTAAGGTCAGGCAGATTAGTAATAGTGAATTAAGGCATTGGGTGCCTTTTTTGGTGGCCATTTTGAAGCCAGGCTGTTTACCAGTAATACATTAATGAATCATAAAAGGAATGAAAGTGTGCCCCTTACTTCGAAAACAACTCTCTAATTCTGTTTAGTGTGGAGGAACAGTGATTAGCCTCCGGGACCCTCAGGTGACTGTCTTGCAGATTGTGGTAAGCATTTCCGAGTAGAACGTGCTCTCCAGTGATCATAAGCACGGAGACCCCACTGACATGAAGAAGAAAAAGAGGCAAGTTGTTGGGCAGCCGTCTCAATGTGAGCTTCTGTGACTTAGTCTTGCTACCTGAGTCTCACTCACTGTTAGCTCTATAATAATGGATTGGAGTGCTAAACTCCAGTATCCGCCTTTTAAGATAAGGTCTGCTGATGCACACCTTTATGGGCTGAACATGTGACAATCATACCAGTATAGATAGTGCAGGCAGTCTGCCACAAAAGGGGCCCTTCAGGGATTGATAGTATGAGTGGTCATAAATAGTGTGAGTGGCCATATTTGTAGTGCTTCACTGAAGTTTATAGAGTACTTTACTGCATTATACAGTGTCAGACCAGTTTTCAGAGGGCCATGGGGCAAGTAGGAGCTACTGGGCCAAACAGTAGGGGTTGGGGACTTTTACTCCTGATGACCCGTGGCCTGAACAACTATGGGTCCTGAGTCACTGGGCTAAGCACTACCCTTCCAGCAATTGACTCCTCAGTAATAGCACAGGACGCGCAGTAAACGGTTTCTCAGGAGGTGATAGGCAGTTGTAGGAATCATTGAGTTGCCCAGTCAAATACAAGCATTCTTTATGAAAAACAGACTATTTAATGTAAATACACAAAGCATATATGACACACTAAATAATCCACACAGCCCTCTTAAAGCCAGAGTCTTACCTCACCTTGATGGAATCCCTGAGTCCTTCAGCCCCTTCTAGTAGGGGTGGTTATTTCCACTACTATACTGGAGGTGACTCCTTGATGTGGCCTACGCTAGTCCCCATGACCCAGTCTCAGTTTTGCATTAAGAGTTTGTTAATAGCTCTTAAGTGCTAAGTTCATGCAAGTCTAAGGAGTCCACAGGCCCAAAATTGTCTTACCCAACCCAATAGCAAATGGCAATTCCGGTAGGCTGGGTCGTTCCTTCGCGAGCACCAGCTTCCCAACTCTGAGGACCCATGTCCTCTTATGGTCTCTTCCCTAATGGCCCGGTGGCCTACTCAGTCTTTGGATGTCCGCTTTGATGTTGGACATCCTTTCTGTCTACAGTGGTGATTAGTAATTTTTTCTCCTGGTTCTGCAGTTGTCTCCCTTCTCCTGGTGACACAGGAAAAAACAGACCTTGTCTGGACTTCAGCAAGTGCTTCGTCTTCATGGCAGCCCCTCACCAGGCACCACTCACTAACTTGTACTTTACCGTGGGAAATAAATCGCACTTCCCTGTGATCCCCTGCTCAGCAGCGCAGGGGTACCAACCTAGCCTCAATTAAGGGAAATGGCCTAAACTTCACAGGACCAACTCTCCTCTGTGCATGGGGTCTCTAGCCTGCTCACAACCATGGGTAATGGCAGCACGTATTGGTGTTTCACAGTGCTTTATGGTGGCCCTCTCCTCTGCAGCATGGGGGCCACCATCGTAGTCTCAGTCCTAAGTGACAGTCTGAATTTCACATTTCCTTACCATCAACAATCATAATGGAGAAGCCTCCTGCTGCAACTGGAAGCTGTTACCAACTGCCTCAGCACCCTGCCCCACCGACTGGGGTAGATGCAGTGCAGTTTGCCCATCAACAGAGCATGAGAAAATGCGCTTTGGATCACGGATGCTTCTTCATATACTGGTTGAGTAAGACTGGAGAAGGGCAGACAGGTCTTTATTTTTAAACCTTGCACAAGCTCAGCAGATCAGTGAGCTTAACTTTTAGGGCCAAAGCCAGATTTTGTTGCTCATCATGAGTGTGGGCAACACCTGCGGGGTCATCCTCCGAGAACTGCCAGGGTCTCTTTGGTTAGTGTGGAGGCCCTCCCGCCTCCAGAGGACACATGGGGAGGACAATTCCTATTCTACTTCTAGTGCACTAGCCTTTGAGAGACTTTTAGTTTGCACTGTATAGTTTGCTATATTATACTTTGCATGGGTGTGGAATGTTTTCCATTCTGCAGGGTCATCCTGGATTTTTTGGCCTTTTTTCAGAACCCCATTTTTGCTGGCTGTAGACCTCTATGCACTTTGCCCCTGCAAACTAGTAGAAGGTGTTTATGCTCCTGATTGACAGTACTTTCACCCCATCACCACAAGTGAAGTGGCCATCACTATCGATAGGATTACCTCTGGGAGAGCTCCAGGTCTGGACACGTTTCTGGGTGACCTGTTTAAATCTGAGAAGGCCATTTGGAGCCCCTATTTTGCCCTGTGCTTTTAACAGCATTTTGAATGGCTACCCATGCCACATCTAAATCTACAAAAAGGGCTCAAGTTCCCTTCCATCAAATTATTGGCCAATCAGCCTTATTGATGGCTCCCAGAAGCTCTTCTGCAGAATCATGTTGCGTGGACTACAAGGCTGGATGGAGAACACTGTTGTGCTGATGCCTCTGAAAGCTGGGGCTTGAGCTGGGACCAGCACAATTGAACAAATACTCCAATTGCAGCTATTGCATTGGAAATTTGTCACTTTGGGTGGGGGTCATCTCTGCATTAATTTCGTCGACCCCTGATCAGCCTTTGATCTTGTCCCAAGGGAGGCCCTGTGGAAAGTATTGACTGACTTGGGGGTCCTGATATATCTAGTTAACGTCTTCACCTGGCTTCATCTGAGTAATTGCACTCAAGGCAGATGTGGTCATCTTGGGGAGCTGACAGATCCCATTCCAGTATCCACGGGTGTTAGGCAGGGGTGCATTTTAGCACTGACCCTGTTTCTGTTATTTATCAATTGCCTGGTGGTGCACTTAGAGCAACACATTCATGATGCCCCATCACTGGCCAAGAGGAAGGTCCCTGCCCTGCTGTTTGCTGATGACAAGCTGCTGGTCTCGAAGTCCCTTATGGGCATCCAGAAATTGTTGGACCGTTTCACTGTCTTCTGCAGGCTGCGATGGCTTGAGATCAATCTTAGCAAAATGAAGTACATGGTCTTGAATCCCTGCCATTCGACTCAACCACCCCCAGTCCTCACCCTATCTAGGGTTCAGCCTTAATGAACACTTTGGTTGGTCCCCTCAGATCCAGAAGTGTGAACTTTGGCTGGAGCAATATCCAGGGCTCCAGCTTTTGTCCCATATCCCCTGCATTTCAAATATATAGATTACACATCCTGGGGGTTCTTTCTATTGAGGGGTACTCTATGGGCATGAGAACATTAGAGATCTGGATTAGGTGGATAATCGTTTTCTGGAAGTCCTCACCAATTTCCCTCCCAGCATGCCACTAGTCCCCCTCCATTTAGACCTTTGTCACAGATTGCTCACTCACAGAGCTAGACTCAGATCCCTGTTGTACTGGAGGAGAATCTGGTCCTATGAGGCACTGATTTCCTTTCGCTTGGGCCATGGCAAAATCCTCAAGCGCCCAGGAGCCAGTGGGATTCCATGGATTGGCTATGTCAAACACTGACAGAAATTGGTTGTGTGAACCTTTGACAGCATCCTGGGTCTGTGTGCTTGCACTCAACAGGATGTACTGGAACTCTGTGGATGGAGGGCTCCACAGATTTGGGAGGGCAGGTTCCCTGACTGGACCTTTTTTTGAATTAAACGATGCTTACTATTAGAAGCCTACATGGACCTCATTGTGCCCCCGCTTGCCAGGTCTCTGTTCATTGAATTTCGGATCAGGATTTTGCTGCGCCACACTTTTACTGCGAAGTGGCGTTGCCCCTTTTCCAAAGTTGATATGAATTGCCCATTTTGCTGTGAGACCAGAGACTGTATTGATCATGCATTATTCTTTTGTCCACAACATCATGCCAATGGGAGGGCATGTATCTTATCATTGTGCCGCAACCTGGACTTTAGGGACTTCAGTATTGCTTCAATGATACTTAACCCCAATCCCTCCCACTATTTGCCTTTGATGTCTACCGCTTCTTACTCCCAATGTGGAGATGATGAGTGAAAAGTACTGCCCTTGTTATCCCTACCCTCCCAACCTAAGGGAATTATGTTTACCCTTTGTATACCTCCTCTAAAGCTGTTATTGTATGCACCTTGCCTGGTTTTAAATATGGACAAATCATTAGCACAATTAATTAAGTTTAACTGTTTAACTGTTTTTAACTTTGTATAGCACTTGTATGATTGTTTTATCCTTAATCTTGTGGGCCTTCTCTCATTCCTTTGAGACCAACACTAGTGTGGATTTTAAAGGCCTTAATGTACACTTGTATTGTATTGCATGTGTTTTTCTGGAAATCACTGAAATAAAGTTTTTGCGTGCTTGCTCGCTTGTGCTACTTCTTTTAAGATGATCAACTTAGTATCAACCTGATTAGTTTGTTTATTTGACTATACGTCATAGTATATGGTATCATCTGTAGCAAGGGCCTTTCAATTAAATGCTATCAGTGGACTGTAGCTCTCATTGTACTATCCACTCCAGTGGCACTGTAACGCATGTTCACAGACCTGCTACTGTTGCCTGGCTGTGCAGTTTTAAATTACAAATTCAACCTGTCAAAACAACATCTTTTTGACACACGTAAACCTTCCTTTTAAATATTTATAAGTCACTTCTAACAAATGTATTGGGATACAATAATACATTTAATAAACGGTATGTCTGCCTAGGAAAGAGTTACAAACAGCTAATTGTTTTACTTTAAAAAAAAAAATCATTACAAGCCCAGTTCACTGGTGAAGTTGGATTTATAGTAAATATTTTGGAACAATGACTTTTAGGAAGTCCCCTTTGCCCTGCCCGAAGTCCCTGGAAGCTAACTCTGCATTTTGCTCTCTCCCTTCTGCCAGTCAATAATTAGCATTTCAGTGGACAAAATGCCTTGGGTGTGGGAGATGTAACTCTGCTCTTGACAGGATGACCTGTGGTGGGCCGAAATGCTTGATTCAAAGAGACCTAGCAGAAGCCAAAAGTAAATGTAGCTAACATCCAGGTCTGCATCCTTCTATTAAACCCCCCACCCACCATCATAGGGGGCTTCTTGTTTGTCACAGTTTCAGATCCTGCTGGAGTATCAATACCTGCTTAATATGTCTGCTGTGGTTTTTCACATGCAAAAAGAACAAATGATTGATGGAATGCTGAAAAATGTCAAACACTCACCCTCAGTGCAGAGATATGGGCCTAAATCCATCATTTATTTTGCTCAACACACCATTCCAGTTTGGACCCAGCCATATACAAGTCAGTGTTGACCCTGTTCCCCATTGAAACAGCCCAGCCCGAATTGCCAGGCTGTTGTGGTGAGCAAAATAAATGATGGATTTAACTCAGATCTGTGACTGGGGATGAATGTTTGATTTGTTCAGTATTCCATCCATCATCTGTTCTTTTTGCTTTTGTCACCCTAAGTGGAAAGAGTATCCCCAGATGTGGGTCCCTTACTGTGCCACTAAATTCACGTTAGCCTGGCTGATGAAGTGTTATACCCCAAAATCAGTTCCAAGATGCTTGTTTCCGATCCAGGAAAAGGATCTGGCTTGGTAGTTCAGGTTGGGCTGTTCCCATGGGGAACAGGGTTAGGACTAAGGGGCAGATATGCAAGCCCCTTGCACCACTGGTGCGTCACTTTTTGTGACGTACCGGTGGCGCATTTTACTGCTCCATATTTACAAAGACAGGAAAAGCCTCCCTGCGTGACTTTTTCTATACTTGTAAATATGGCCCTTTTGCACGCAGCACTTTGTGTGAAAGTGATGTTCCATGGATGTTGCTGTGAGTGTTCCCACGCAACACCCATGGAACCAGACACATTTCCAGATATACGAGGAATCGTAAATATGGAAATGTGAGTGAATGCTATGCCTCCCCGGGGGAGGCATAGGGAGGCGCAACAACAAGAAATGTATTTTCATTTCTCCTCATTTTGTTTTCCTCTTTCTATGCGTGCTGCATTCTGCAGCACACATAGAAAGAGTAAACCACCTCTAATGATTGTTTATGTACAGGAAGGTGTACCTTCCTGTACATAAACAATCATTGAAACAATGCCGTTTTCCAACTTCTATGTGTGCTAATGCAGCATACATAGAAGTTGAAAAATGGCATTTCAGATTGTTTTCTTGCAGGAAGGGAACCCTTCCTGAACAAAAACAATCTACCCACAACGCAAGCATCCTTGCACCATGGTGTAAGGATGCCTGCACCGGCACATGTCAGCAGTTTGTGCTCCAGTGCAGGGGAAAGGGCAGAGATGCAACATATTGTTGTAAATATGTTGCACCGCTGTGCTTTGAAAGTGACTCAGTGTGGCATAGCCAAATGGCTTGCAGCACGCACTGAGTCACTTTGTTGTAAATTTGCCCCTGATTTTCCTATGGCTAGGTCCAAACTGGGTGGCGTGATGAGCGACAAAAACAATGGATTTAACACATATCTGTGACTGCGGGTGAATGTTTGAACTGTTCAAGAAAAAAAACAAAGGACGTTTAACCTCAAAACCAGTTGAGATCTGGGTAACTTATGTGTAAAATCAACAATGTCTCAGCAGGTAATATTTGTAGACAAATTTATAAAATGCAGATACCAAGTGCACTAGAAAAGAAAACAGTGAAACTTCAACAATTATTTTTAAGAAGAAGCGGTCTGTATTAAGATTATGCTAATACAAATTGTAAATAATTTATCGGCAATGTTATATAATATATATAGATGTTGATCCAGCGCGGAGCACAACATTTACATATTCTCCTTATGTCACAGATTCTTATTCACAACAGCTCATTCATATATTCGTTCATTGGTGAGGCCCATAACACCAACACACTCGTCATTCAGTCAATCTCACTCAAATCTGTACACAGGAGGATAAAGCGCTGGACATGTGGGTACCTTATTACCTATCAGGATTGATTTGCTTTTAGATTATATACACATTCTATATACATCTCAGAATCCTGACTTTAACATCAAGGCACTCCACCATTTGGTCGATGGACCAACTAGTTGGACTGGTTGATGATGAATTAGAACCAGCTAAGAATTCTGTCCTTCCAGTAGGCAGCGCTTACCTCTATCCCACCACAGAATTTTCAGTTTCGCCGATAAAGTAGCACTTCCCTCTACCTTACCCTTCTAACAAGCAAAAGGCAAACCTGTTACTCTGGGGATAAAACACATGTGGAGACTACAATGCTCCTGAGAATTAAGGCCAGAGTTTCACAAGAGAACCTATTACTATTCCACTCACACACATTCATACAGAGATTTCCCTAACATAACACAATTTTGTGTATTCTACTCACACACATTCATACAGAGATTTCCCTAACATAACACAATTTTGTGTTATCACAATTCTTGAAACCAGACAATGTTCAATTCCATGAGACTTCTTTTGCCACATAAATCCACTTCCTACCTCCCGGAAGCTTCAAATTTTCCAACTACACTTCACATAAACCATACTCAACATAAAGTGTTAAACATAAATCGATAATCACCAAACCAATACAATAATAACCATAAATCTGCTACCAAGAAAAACTGATCCAGCGCAGGGGACAACATTTACATATCCTCCTTATGTCACAGATTCTTATACACAATAGCTCATTCATACATTCATTCATTGGTGGAGCCCATAACACCAACCCACTCGACATTTAGTCAATCTCACTCAAATCTGTACACAGGAGGAAAAAGCGCTGGACGTGTGGGTACCTTATTACCTATCAGGATTAATTTGCTTTTACATTATATACACATTCTATATACATCTCAGAATCCTGACTTTAACATCAAGGTTCTCCACCATTTGGTCAATGGACCAACTAGTTGGACTGGTTGATGGTGAATTAGAATCAGCTAAGACACAATTAAAACCTAGGAAACATTTGATATTTTCCTTAATTAATTTAAGAACCATCAACTCATTTCCTATTATTTCAATTTTGTTTATCTCAGTATTAATGAAACTCTTAAATTTTGCACTTATTATCTAGAGCTCATTATTTGATCATTACATTTATTAAAGAGAAAAATATGAACTAACTAACAACAAAGCACAGGTGCACCACAAGGACTATAATGGCAAGACCTTGTCCACATACATATTACCAAATAACATAAATTGTTTAAAATCACATAAAAAATGACAAACCACATGCTACACAACACATTAATAATTTCATTTGTTTGTCATTTTTTATGTGATTTTAAACAATTTATGTTATTTGGTAAAATCTATGTGGACAAGGTCTCGACATTATAGTCCTCGCATTCTGTCACTCTGTCTTTGTGGTGTATAGCGTATTTATATATGTATGTTATTTGTTTGTAATTAACAGCCCTGAAGAAGTCCTGTATCAGGACGAAACGCGTCGGCTGTTTTGTTGGTTGCCTACCAAGAATTGAAGCTTGTTTTTTCAACATGCTATGAAAATGGAATAAATGAAAACATTCTGAAGAATATGCATTGTTGGAGACAAAACATTTTTTTCTTCCAAATGTGAACTTTAATCTGTCCTTGTGTTGCACCTGTGCTTTGTTGTTAGATTGTTGGATTCCCGAGGGAATAGGCACTGTGACAGTGGGTGCCATTCAGTGTGCACGCGAATCCCCATTAAAATTTAAGGGGAGAATATTGAGAGAGTGACATCAGGTTAGGTGCTGGTTAGCTGAAGGTTCCACTGTTTTAGCTTTGTTTTGAGAAAAATATGAACATTCAGAAATTACTTTTAGACATAGATTTTCAGAAAAGTACATTGAATCATTAACAATTGAAAGATGATGAAAGGTTCAAATCAAACAGGGAGTTATCAGCATTCTCAAATGAAGGCTCCCTCGAACAGGCAGTCCAGTCCTCACTAAAGGATCAAACCGGCGTGCGGAATACGGGATACAGTGTAGTAAAGTACAGAATTTCAGCAAAGTCCGAACATCAATCCGGAGCATGGACCAATCCCATACTCAGACTGATAGCATAGAATTTAGGGAAACACAAAGAAATAACCCAAAGATATATGCAGCCACAACCGAAACCCAATGAACGAACCAACAAACGAACACTGCTGCAACCAAACCTCCCAACTCCAACTGCCCCGTAGAGATTGATGAGAGGGTTTTTATACCCTTTACTGTCTTACTTCATTTTCGATATAGTAACTTTATGGGCAGACCAAATGTTCTGATTGGACAGTTCAGGGTTATCAGTAGTATATTGAATTTTTCTCAGTGCAAACTGGTTCTTCATAGTGACTTTTCACAAAGTTTTCAAATCAACATTTTCTGTTTAGTTCCCAGGCGGGGAAACAGTAGTTGTATCTTTTTCCAAGGTAAAAAGGGTCCCACTGATAGGTCCTCTCTTTGTCTCGTCCGTGACTCCTATTTGGTCATCTTCTGGCTTGCAGTCAAGTTATCAACTTTCGGCCTTGGCAGGGAACACAATGTCAGGAGTTCAAGCTACCTCGTGATTTCAAGAGCCATCTGGGCATGTGCAGAAGTCATCACGTGCACATGGTAGCATCTGCTTCAGGGAACGCCATCTTGGGTACTCTGGCCTAATAGACCCGAATGTCAACTTAAGCAGAAATAGACATAACAGCAATTAAAATATAGAAATGAAAGTTCTGATGTTCAAACCCATACTAATCCCAATATATGTTAGTATTTTCCGAGCTGTAGCAACATTTAAAGCAATAATACTTACCACTTGATAATTTTTAAAGCACAAAACGATCACAAAGCAACATAAATCATGCAATTTTACTATTTCACCACCATCTAAGGTTAGTTTGCGTACCATTGTTAATTAATTAATTTTGCCAATCAATTTGCAATTTTAGTCCAATATGTATTTATGTTTATCAAGGTGTAAAGGTTGATTAGTAACACTTCCATTTCAAACGTATTATTGTAAATTAATTTTTAGAATGATTACGTAATTCATTTCATGCAAATTAGAGGAGGTATACAAAATGTTGTTTTACCTGCTCCATCTATCCCCCCTTTGGTGATTTTAAACATCACCGCTACTCACTAATTTCACACAATTTACCTAGGGAAATGGTTTTATTCAGTTCCACTTGCATTGTTAGTTTAAATCATTGGGGCAGATTTACAAGCCCCTTGCGTGACTTTTGTGCTGCAGTTGCATCACTTTTTTGATGCAACAGCGGCGCAAACAATACGGCCTACTTACAACATGATGCATCTAGGGAGATGCGTCACGTTGTAAAGCCCTGCGTCACAATATACCTGCGTCAGGTATAATGTATGCAGGGTGGGGCGTTCCCACGCAGGAAGGACTTGCAAAAGTGACTCAGTGAAATCTACAAGATTTCACTGCGCCACTTTTAGGACGCCACTGTGTCAAAACTTTACGTCTGGCTGAAGCAGGCAAAGTAGTGACGCAGTGTAGTGGGCATAGGCCTCAACACGCATTGCTGGAGTTGCGTTGTGCTTGCGACACGACTCCAGCAATGCGTGACTTTTCCACCAAAAGATGCGTCAGAATTTCTGAATCATCTGTCAATCCTTGCGCCATAGTGCGCCGTATTGTAAATACGGCGCATCTATGGTGGCGCAATGGTTTCTAAGGTTGGTGCAGGGAAAGTGACACATCTGTACAGATGCGTCACTTTCTTGTAAATCTGCCCCTAAGTGTTCTCCATACTGTTCTCTTTTGTTTTCTTGTACATATGTTCTTGAAATTCTTCTAATTCTGTTTCTTCTATCACTCTTTCTCTTATTTCTTGCTCCTTCTTTTTCTTGTTTTCTCTTTTTATCTTATTTTGTAATTTTCTTATTTTTATGCACAAACATCCTAATCTTAATATTACCACTAAAATAATCACAAAAGTCAAAGGTATCAGTATTTTTCCCACAAAGGAGCTACCTAATGGTGTTAATACATTCTTGATATTGGAAAAATACTTACCAAGTTTCTCCCATGCACCTTCAACCTTCATTGGAACAATTTCTTCATGCAATTCAGTTATATTCTTAATATATTTCTTTATGTTCTGACTTTAATCAGGAATATAAGTACAGCAATGTTGTACTTTCAGCATTGCACAGACTCCTCCCTCTTTTGCCAATATAGGTGTCGATTCCGATCCTGGAAAAACCGGGTTCGAACCGTCGGACGGAGCATTTGCTCCGTCCGACTCGTACCCGGGAAAAATACCTTACAAACATGCAAGTACGATTCGTACGCAAACACCATTTGCGTACGAATCGTAAAAAACACCGACCAGCAAAAAAATACATACAAATCTGATCCGGGACACCGCGGACGTGACATCCGGACGGAGTCAGGCAGCGTTTCACGAACCAGCAAGTACGATTCGTGCCGACGTCACTCCGCACGGCCAATATTTTACGGCAGCCAAAAACTGCCGGGAAATCAGGACGACGCGCAGAAGGAGCACCTGTACGTGACGGACAGCCATGGACCCTACCCATGCCTATGGGACGTGGGTACGGCCCGTACCACCATTGTGGGGTGACGGAGGGGTGAGCGGGGTACGACCCGTACCCACGCTCCAAAGGCGTGGGTACGGTGCGTGCCCCACGTCACCCCAACAATGGAGGTACGGGCCGTACCCACGCCCCCAGAGCGTGGGTACGGCCCATACCACGCGTACCCCTACATCACCACTGCAATGGTGGTACGGCCCGTACCCATGCCTGTGGTACGTGGGTACAGCCCGTACCGCCATTGTGGGGTGACGTAGGGGTGGGCGTGGTACGACCCGTACCCACGCTCATAAGGCGTGGGTACGGTGCGTGCCCCACGTCACCCCAACAATGAAGGTACGGGCCGTACCCACGCCCCCAGAGCGTGGGTATGGCCCATACCACGTGTACCCCTACATCACCACTGCAATGGTGGTACGGCCCGTACCCATGCCTGTGGGACGTGGGTACGGCCCGTACCGCCATTGTGGGGTGACGTAGGGGTGGGCGTGGTACGACTCGTACACACGCTCCCAAGGCGTGGGTACGGTGCGTGCCCTTACGCCACCCCAACAATGGAGGTACGGGCCGTACCCACGCCCCCAGAGTGTAGCTACGGGCCGTACCACGCATACCCCGACATCACCACTGCAATGGTGGTACGGCCCATACCCACGTCCCACAGGCATGGGTACGGCCCGTACCACCATTGCAGTGTTGATGCAGGGGTAAGCTTGGTACGAGCCGTACCCACGCCCTAAAGGCATGGGTACGGTACGTATCCCTACGGCACCCCAACAATGGGTGCACGACCCGTACCCACGTCCAAAAGGCATGGGTACAGGCTGTCCCACCATTGCAGTGGTGATGTAGGGGTACGCTTGGTACGAGCCGTACCCACGCCCTAAAGGCATGGGTACGGTACGTACCCCTACGGCACCCCAACAATGGGGGTACGACCCGTACCCACGTCCAAAAGGCATGGGTACAGCCCGTCCCGCCATTGCAGTGGTGATGTAGGGGTACGCTTGGTACGAGCCGTACCCACGCCCTAAAGGCATGGGTACGGTACGTACCCTTACGGCACCCCAACAATGGGGGTACGACCTGTACCCACGTCCAAAAGGCATGGGTATGGGCCGTCCCGCCATTGTTGGGGTGACGTAGGGGTAGGGCCCATACCCAGGCCGTAGGACGTGGGTACGGGTCGTACCACGCCAGTGGCCAGACATATAGGGGTGTGTGGCCATCAGCCCCAGCAGTGCCCAGACATAGGAGGGGTGGGTGCAGAGTCCCCCCAGCAGTGCCCAGACATAGGAGGGGTGGGTGCAGAGTCCCCCCAGCAGTGCCCAGACATAGGAGGGGTGGGTGCCTATCACTCCCAGCAGTGCCCAGACATAGGAGGGGTGGGTGCATAACACTCCCAGCAGTGCCCAGACATAGGAGGGGTGGGTGCCTAACACTCCCAGCAGTGCCCAGACATAGGAAGGGTGGGTGCAGAGTCCCCCCAGCAGTGCCCAGACATAGGAGGGGTGGGTGCCTATCACTCCCAGCAGTGCCCAGACATAGGAGGGGTGGGTGCAGAGTCCCCCCGCAGTGCCCAGACATAGGAGGGGTGGGTGCCAATCACTCCCAGCAGTGCCCAGACATAGGAGGGGTGGGTGCCTAACACTCCCAGCAGTGCCCAGACATAGGAGGGGTGGGTGCAGAGTCCCCCCAGCAGTGCCCAGACATAGGAGGGGTGGGTGCCAATCACTCCCAGCAGTGCCCAGACATAGGAGGGGTGGGTGCAGAGTCCCCCCAGCAGTGCCCAGACATAGGAGGGGTGGGTGCAGAGTCCCCCCAGCAGTGCCCAGACATAGGAGGGGTGGGTGCCTATCACTCCCAGCAGTGCCCAGACATAGGAGGGGTGGGTGCAGAGTCCCCCAACAGTGCCCAAACATAGGAGGGGTGGGTGCAGAGTCCCCCCAGCAGTGCCCAGACATAGGAGGGGTGGGTGCCTATCACTCCCAGCAGTGCCCAGACATAGGAGGGGTGGGTGCAGAGTCCCCCCAGCAGTGCCCAGACATAGGAGGGGTGGGTGCCTATCACTCCCAGCAGTGCCCAGACATAGGAGGGTGGGTGCATAACACTCCCAGCAGTGCCCAGACATAGGAGGGGTGGGTGCCTAACACTCCCAGCAGTGCCCAGACATAGGAGGGGTGGGTGCAGAGTCCCCCCAGCAGTGCCCAGACATAGGAGGGGTGGGTGCCTATCACTCCCAGCAGTGCCCAGACATAGGAGGGGTGGGTGCCTATCACTCCCAGCAGTGCCCAGACATAGGAGGGGTGGGTGCAGAGTCCTCCCAGCAGTGCCCAGACATAGGAGCGGTGGGTGCCTATAACTCCCAGCTGTGCCCAGACATAGGAGGGTTGGGTGCAGATTCCCTTCAGCAGTGCCCAGACATAGGAGGGGTGGGTGCCTTTCACTCCCAGCAGTGCCCAGACATAGGGAGGGGTGGGCACAGAGTCCTCCCAGCAGTGCCCAGACATAGGAGGGGTGGGTGCCTATCCCTCCCAGCAGTGCCCAGACATAGGAGGGGTGGGTGCCTATCACTCCCAGCAGTGCCCAGACATAGGAGGGGTGGGTGCAGAGTCCACCCAGCAGTGGACAGACATAGGAGCGGTGGGTGCCTATAACTCCCAGCTGTGCCCAGACATAGGAGGGTTGGGTGCAGAGTCCCCCCCCCAGCAGTACAATTAGCAAAACTCCATGGGTGCATGAAGGCATACACAAAGTGCGACAATATTGAGAGTGGCATGGCAACACATCACTGACAGCAGTGTCCCACTCCCATGAGGGTGGATGTCCATCCCCCACTGCATGACACACCACATGTGGGTGTGATGACAAATGACACATGCATACCCACCCCTGGCGCTGCCAGCACAATACACACGATGAGAGCATGCAACAAGACTGTATACTCATGTGCCACCCTACTAAACTAAGAGACCCAAAGGGAACACACACTGTCACGCACATTCCAGGACTGATAGGAATGTAGAGGTGCTGGGGCAGCCAACAAGGTGGTGCCTCCCATGGGAGGAAAAGGGTGGAGTACCCACAGAGACAATGCCCACAATTGTCGGTCAGGTGACCAAAGACCCTGCAGAACACGTAACACATGTGTGCGAGGCTGGGAGTACACACATGCATAGGGCGTAAAAGGGAACTGGTCCACATGAAGTCATGTCAATATACTCCATACACTAGTACAGTGACCACCAAGGATGCCACAAATGATGCAGGTGGAGACATTGCTGAGCATGCATGGCCACAGTTGAAGGGATCCGTCACACACCCATGATATGTAGACACAGCTCAGCACAACAATTGGGAAACAGCCTGCAGGGAAGATGTCAGGGTCCACAGAGGAAGGAACACACCTGGGGACAATATCACCATACAGTAAGAGCACACTTCACCAAAGATTATTTGCAGATACCTTGTGATAGCACACAGATACATGAGCAGCACACTACAACATTTCCCAGGGGAGGGTGTGGACAGGGGGGGACTCAACTACCCTGGCCGGGCACTGCCTCCACTGCTTTCGGGCTGGTGCCACACTGGGGCTGAGGGACACACTGGCAACGAGGGACTCCTTCTCTGACAGTTGGCCAGGAGAGCTAAGGGAAGTGGTTTTTGAGGAAGTGGGTCTTGAGGACTGCGGACTCCCACTGTGGCTGCATGCCTGCCATTTGCCCCCAGACCCAGTGGGTGTGCCTACTTCCCCCTGTGTGTGCAGGACTGGAGGAGTGTGCTTGGCCTTCCCTGGTGGTGTGCTGCCTGTGTCTGGTGAGGTGCGTGCATGGGGACGTCTGGGTGTGCGTGGGACAGGCATGGGAGTGGGAAGTGTGGATGGTGCAGGGGTAGGGGGGACAGAGTGCTGCTGGAGATCCAATGCTGCAGTCAGTGACGAGTCTATGGACCTCAGGAACATCCGTTGATCAGACATCGCTGCTGACATGCCCTCCAAGAACGACACCATCTGTGTCAGCAGTGGGGTGTGGCCATGGAGGACATTAGGCATCGATGCCTGACCAACCTGCAACTGCCGCTCAATGTCCACAGACTCAGCATTGACGGCAGCAGGGGAGACAGGGGCAGGGGGTGCGGTGCCTGGCCCGAAGGAGACCTGTTGGTGCCGAGTACGGAGGGAAGGGACCCGAGCAACTGGGAGGCGGGTGATGGGAATGGAGGGGGCGGTGACAGATGGAGTGCTGCTTTCAGCTCTGGGAGCAGCGTCCGCCCCATCTGGGAGCTCAGCCTCGGACCCGTCAGCGTCATAGTCGGTGGTGGGACTGGACAGGTCCTCCGCCGCACTCCCCTCCGCCTCCGTGCCACTCGCTGAGCCAGACTCGCCAGCACTGGTGGCACCGCTGCTGGATCCCTCCTCAAGGTCCGTGCCAGTGTCTCCCTCGGTCTCCCCCGACGATGCTGTGGGCACGGTGAAGAGACAGGAAATAATCAGACACCTGTATACATATGACACATGAGTCAAAACTACATAGGTCAGAGTGCATAGCATGAAAAGCAACATGAGTAACATCTACAATACTACGCACATATGTAGGCCCTGCACCACACAGTTGGTTGACCCACCATGCCACTGAGAAACAATGGAGAGCATGACACAACAGCAAAGAACTTGAAATCAAATTAGACAGAGGAGCTAGCCTCTGGGGACAGTCGAGTACTGCATCTGGACCACACACCGTAGCCAAAAAAGGGATGAGCAGGAACCATGTCTTTCTACTTTTGGCACATGCTGCTTAGGAAATACATTAAACCCTGCCCAACATGACTGGGTCACTGCATGTTGAGTGTATGTTCAGACGATCTTCACACACAGGCCAGACCTGGCAAGGACACATACGGTTTGGACATGTAGGCCTTGCCCGCACAAACCCCCCCTACCTGAGACAATGTGAGTGACACAGAGGAAGTACTTACACCTCTTACTCGGGGATTACTAAAATGACCTTCAATGAATCCTGAATGTACAAAAACTAACCCTCGTGCGCCTGTCCACACATATTATTGACAAACAACCATCATCAGATAGTTGTACCAAGACACACAGGCACTGGCCACTGTGAGTATGCACAAGCCAAATTGGGTCACCCTGTACAGTGGACACATGTAGCACATTTAACGCAAATACAAATGAGGCCAGGGTACAATGCCACAGAGCCCGACCTATGCTGAAGACACAGAGAATGTCCACATTGTTGGATGACACACATGATACCTAGGAAAAGGTGCCCCAGGGGACTGTATTGGCCACACTCCTCCATGGTCCTGGATGGATATGACTGAAACAGAAGCAAACGTCCCTGCACTATGCATATCTCCCACTCATGCACATCATGTCTGAGTGCACAACATTGGTCATGCATGCTGTAAGGCAGTACACTTTTCAGACACACTCCCATGTCGGGACTCAGCATCAGTGCCAACTAACATGGACCCCACATTGACTGAACTGGCCAGGGCACAGGCAAGGACCCAACACATGTTACACACCACCCCCACACATGATGCTGCAAGCATTGGGCACTTGGATTAACTGGCAGCCTAGATAACCTTGTGCAAGAGTGACTACACACAGACCAGGGAACACATGTCAAGGAGGGGAAGGGAGGAAGAACAGCACCAGTTGACTTGGTGGAACAGGATATGTACTGCACATATGTACCCTGGCAGTGTATCCATGCAACTGCGCACTTCCAATAGCTGGTGACACACAACAAACACACATGTACCTACCCCCTTCCTGCTGCTGCTTCTCCGCTAAGCGCCTATCCAAGTCAGGGAAGACACCTGCCAGCACATGCTTCATCTGGTGGGTCAGACGCCAACGCCCACAGTTCTTATGGCTCTCTGGTGAGTCCCCCAGCAGGACCCGGGCGATCCTCCTGGTCCAGCACCGGATATCCTGCCAGCGTTTCCTCACCTGGGTCAGGCGCCGCCTCCGACCCTCCACCGACCTCACGGCACTGACGGCTTGCTTCCAGATCTCCCCCTTGGCATAGACGCCTACCTGTGAGGATGACAAAGTGAGACAACATCAATACACCTGCTCCATGTCACAGAGACACACATTTGAACAATTTGGCTGGTTGGAACAGGGCATAGTATGCAGCAAACTCATTGCACCTTTGTCATAGGGACATCATCCTCTGGGGAAGGCCAAATGCACCACGTGGCATTGGAAGTACACAGGTGGAATGAGGGGTGCAACACAATCACTGATCCCGGCTCACACTGTGCATCACAAGCTACACCACGATTATGTACAGCACCTCATAGCAGTCACATGCCCCAGGCAACTGACACAACCTCAGCAGGGTACACAGACACACACAGGCATAGTACAATCACCTTCCATTGGCAACTGTGGGTACAAACATCCCTCTGCACATGTGCCACTAGACTGGGGGGTGTCACAGGTGTGGGGCAGGCTCAGCACGTCAGACACACAGCACTGCTCCCTGCTCACATCAGATGGGTAGGGTATATGCATCCCTCATGCCGCTGGGGTGCAACACTCCACATAGACACTCACCCACATGACAGGGGACTTACACACACACACCAATGTCCAGGGGACGAACACATCATTTGGACACTCTCACTACAGGTACACTCAACTCACACACATCTGTGGGTACAGTCACCTGTCACACTGGGGGGACCACAGAATCACATCAGGACTGTAGAAACAACATTCCCAAGAGGAGTAGCCAGGCTGAATGTGTCATGCACCATGCAGTGATTGTCACAGTAAGCATCATGCAAGTGAGGAGTGCAGACATGCACTGCGGCATGCTCTGCATGGGAGACATGAGGCATCCCCCCCCTGGGACCCACTCTAAAGAACATTGCATGTCTGTCACACCTGGACACAATGCCAGAAGTGACAGTCACAAAAAAGGGGGACAGTCTAAGCTAATGGAGTCAGCACTCACCCATACAGGCAAGGGTACTGTGGGAAGATCACGTCCAGCAGGGCCTGGTTCTCCTCCTGGGTGAATGGCTGGGCCCTCTCCACAGATCTGGACATGGTGCCAGAGGAATCACGAGCAGCAACAGTGGTGTGGAATGAAAGGTTGTGCAGGCAAGTGCTCTCTAATGGGGCCTGGCTGCCTTATATTTGCCTTGCTGGCCTGTTTCATTTACAGGAGTACAGAGTGATTGATCAATCTCATTTGCATCCTACGTTTCCTCCAATCTCTTTAAACCTACCCCAGTGGGTGCCTTTGCATGTTATAAAAAATGAGCATGATGTCAAGTCAACAACCACTTTGCAACTTTGTATATTGTCTCCAACCGACTTCTGCTGGCCAGCTGATGAAAAAATTTGAACTTGAAACTGGGTCTCCATGGCAACCAGCATGCATTTAGGCCCTTATAATTGTCCCTCATGTGTCCCCTATGTCATTTCACTATACACACACAGGTACGGAGCGTTCCAAGCCCCTAGGGCACCACTACTCCAGTGATAAGGTCCGTACAGGCGTCTGTAGGGTCCGTACCACCATGGTTGTGTTGCCGTAGGCGTACGCCATAGGGATAGGTCCGTACACGCGTGTGTAGGGTCCTTATCACTATGGTAGTGTTGCCCTAGGCATACGCCATATTGATACGGTCCATACACGCGTGTATAGGGTCCTTATCACTATGGTAGTGTTGCCGTAGGCATACGCCATGGTGATACGGTCCGTACACGCGTGTGTAGATTCCGTATCACTATGGTAGTGTTGCCGTACGCGTACGCCATGGTGATACGGACCTTACACACGCCTGTACGGACCGTATCACCATGGCGTATGCCTACGGCAATACTACCATAGTGGTACGGACCCTACACACGCGTGTACGGACCGTATCACCATGGCGTACGCCTACGGCAACACTACCATAGTGATAAGGACCTTACACACGCGTGTACGGACTGTATCACCATGGCGTACACCTACGGCAACACTACCATGGTGGTACGGACCCTACACACGCGTGTACGGACCGTATCACCATGGCGTACGCCTACAGCAACACTACCATAGTGATAAGGACCTTACACACGCGTGTACGGACCGTATCACCATGGCGTACGCCTACGGCAACACTACCATGGTGGTACGGACCCTACACACGCGTGTACGGACTGTATCACTATGGCGTACGCCTACGGCAACACTACCATGGTGGTACGGACCCTACACACGTGTGTACGGACCGTATCACCATGGCGTACGCCTACGGCAACACTACCATAGTGATAAGGACCCTACACACGCGTGTACGGACCATATCACCATGGCGTACGCCTACGGCAACATTACCATAGTGATAAGGACCCTACACACGCGTGCACGGACCGTATCCCTATGGCGTATGCCTACGGCAACACTACTGAGGAAATATGAATTTTGTGATCAGTTATGTCCCCTATCGTAGACCCCAATGGCTCCATGTACATGCTATAAGTACATGTATGTTCCCTCCTGCTCCAGTTCTGAAGACGCAAATATATGTGCGTCCACCGTCAACATGTCCTCTTTCAGATCCGCCATGAATGGGTCAGATATTCCATTCCTAAGTATGAAAGGCCACCGACTTTATATGGTTCACTTTCCACATTTTACAGATTCAGGCGAGTAGGCCCGAATTCTGTCTTCAAGCCTTTTCTGCCTTCTGCCTCTGAAAGCTCCAGTCTGAGCCCGCATCTGTGACCATGAACTTTGTCTTACTCCCTGCGCGGCTAACGGTGCCTGATCCAGCCCGTCGCCTGCCAAAAACTGTATTTCACCTTCAAGATTATCTCCTTCGTTCCTCATCCGATGCATTCCTGTCTAGTAGTTTAGGTAAACATTCCTCCAGCTACCGTGCACAGGGCCAGGCCTCGCTGCCCTCATGCAAGTAATTCATAGCCCCGTCACCATGGAATATTCCTACCCCCTCGCATATAGTGTAGACACTTAGACGCTTGTACACGCACAAACAGTCAGTATAGTCAGTATAGAATAAGATTCTATCCTAAGAGACCTCTCTTTTTGGATAACACAGTTCTTTAAACATAGGATATTAGATATGATTTGGGATTAGGTTGACATAACCCCAGACTTCTGTCTCCACATGTAGAGCTAAATGTCAAGTCCCCTTCACCCTCTAGTTGCACGTCAATCACACGTCATGCAGCCGCATGACGTGTGATTGACGTGCGCATCTCTGCCAACTATTTCTGCTGACATTGCAGGATTCTCTTATGGATCCACCCACATATTACATCATGTATGATGACGTTTATTAAATTACGCCCTCTATTAGCTACGTATGCACCCTTTATCAGCTGTTACGCCTCTTGCATCTGTTTCACTGTAATGTATTTTCTATAAAACTGCCTATCTGTAAATAATATATGTTCCTTCCTTCCTGAACTTTCGTGGTGATGGAATAGAAGGCCCACAATTCGAATTGTGTTCCTTTGTATAGGAATAAAGCCTTTTTAAACCCTCTAATACCACGGATTCTGCCTCTCATTTTACTGAGTTATTCTTAGACAGACTTTACCGCATAAAAAATAGTACCGGTAACGAAATATTTACCACACTACCATAGTGATAAGGACCCTACACACGCGTGTACGGACCGTATCACTATGGCATATGCCTACGGCAACACTACCATGATGGTACGGACCCTACACACGCGCGTACGGACCGTGTCACCATGGCGTACGCCTACGGCAACACTACCATAGTGATAAGGACCCTACACACGCGTGTACGGACCGTATCCCTATGGCGTACGCCTACGGCAACACTACCATAGTGATAAGGACCCTACACACGCCCTCAGAGCGTGTGTACGGTTCGTTTCACACCTTACACTGGTGACAGGCGGCACACAGAAAGGAATTGAGCTGTCATACTTGGCCGAGGCTGGACATCAAGTCATTGTCAGTGCAGTCCTACATGTATCAGGCCTAGGTGTGTCAGGCTGTGATGTGGCACAAATCTCCTCATGTTTTAACCCAGTAGATGCGTGATGAGCTGTGTACACATGTCATGTGTCAAGCTGCACTATGTGCCACGCATCCCCTTCACACCTTTGACATGTGTGCATGTAGTACAGACTTGTTGAGCACTGCGTCACTGGCATGGCACAGTCGCCAACACCCGCAACTGTCCCCTGATGCCAGGTACACGGATAATGACACCTGACATGTGACTACCGGCGTTGCACGATGTGAGTATGTCATGTGTGTGTCATGTGTTCCCATAAGCTTGCTGTTGGTGTTCCGTCAAATGCATCTGCAGTTGCTGCATCCAACATGTGTGTGTTGATGGGCATGGCACACTATTATGCACACCAGGACACATGCGGAATCAGACGTAACGTGTGTATGTATGCATCGAACATGGACTTGCGAGACAAGGACATATCTGCGTAGTATCAATGTATGTGTGATCAGTTTTGACATGTACCCCTTCATGGCAAGGTGTGTGGTCTGTACTTTTTTCAGGGACATGTGACCTGTGCCTCTAGTGTCCCGCAACCTGTCTGTATGATAAACATCCTTATTCTGCACACATGTGGATGTCTGTCACTCCTGTAATGCGACTGCCTGTTCACTTACACTGGCCCACAGCTAGTTTCATGCCATGTCATGTTGAGCTTGTGAATCCACGTTTGTAGCTAGCTCTTGGTAGGAGTGTCACCTGCCTGGCATACGTGTCCAGGATTTATTGCACAGACCTGACTCTGCATGTAGCATATGTGTATTGGCTGTTCAACATGTGCTCAGTACATTGACAGTGTTGTTGTACTGTACTCACTCTTCGTTGTCCCTTCCAAATTACTGCAGGGCACCGCCTCTCCCCGACCAATCCCAGACCTGGCTGCCCTGAGGGAACGTGACTGTATACGCCGCTACCGCTTCACCCAACGGTTGATTCTGAACTTGACAGCAAGGCTGGCACCACACCTCCAACCGCTACACAGGTATCCTACTGCACTGACACCCAAGATGAAGGTGATGGCAGCCCTACATTTCTTTGCCACGGGTACGTTCCAACATACCATTGCTCATGTTGTTGGCATGTCCCAGACCATGTTCAGCCGTGTCCTGCATGATTTTTTAGAGGCCATGTTGGTTCACCTGGATGAGTTTATTCATTTCCCAACTCCTGAGCAGTTGACAGGTGTCAAGGGTGACTTCTATGCCCTGGTAGGGATGCCCCATGTCATTGGGTCTATTGATGGGACACATGTGGCTTTGGTACCACCACAGGCACTGGAGGTAGCCTATAGGAACAGGAAACATTACCACTCCATTAATGCCCTTGTGGTGTGTCTTGCTAACATGGTGATTTCCTATGTCTGGGCTCGTTTTCCAGGATCAGCACACGATGCCTACATCATGAGGCGTAGCAGGGTGCCTGAAATGATGCTGCAGCTGCGCAACGAACGAGCATGTCTTGTTGGTGGGTATACTCTCTTACTCCTGTATTTAGTGTCATCTTTCTGTCTTACTGCTTCTTCTGACCCACTTCTGTCCATGATGTTTCCATGTAGGGTACTCTGGCTATCCCAACATGCCATGGCTGATCACACCCCTCCGCAACCCCAGAATGGCTGCCGATCACCGGTACAACAACGCCCATGGGCAGACCAGGAGAGTGATAGAGAGGACTTTTGGCCTCCTGAAGAGCAGATTCCGGTGCCTCCACAAGACCGGCGGCGCACTCCCATATGCACCGGTAAATGTCTGCAAAATCTTCCTCGTGTGCTGCATGCTGCACAACATGGCAGTGGAGAAAGCTGTGCCACTCATCCTGGATCCGGATGAGCAGGAACATCCACCCGTGGAGGACGAGGGGCTTGGTGACGAGGCATGTGATGTTGAGGAGGAGGAGGAAGAGGACATCCGGAGTCGGCTCTTACGCAACTTCTTTGCTTAGTGGTGAGTTGCAGTGTCTGAGTGTGCACGCATTGAGCCTTGTGTGGCATGTGTTGCAATGTGTGGGTCCATCTGCATGTCTGGCAAGTGAGTCAGAGGTGTGTTTGGATGTGTCACTCGAGTGATGGTGTAATAACAGTATGTCTTACTTGAGACACTATTTTCACCTAGCATGTTGACAACCTTATACGTGTCGAGTACATGCCCATGCATGCGGATGTGCTTCTTTTGGCTCACTTCTTGTGTGTCTCTCATCCCCAGGTATTTGCGCATGCTGGCTGCTGGTGGCATTGTTGTGCTCCTTCTGTTCCTCATGAATACAGCAACGTGTGTAGAATCAGTGTAACATGCACGGACATGTCGAAAAATCACCTTAGGGTAAGGGATGCACCACAGCTTTTTGGGTGTGCTATTTGTTTGGAATGTGTGTGCACTGCTCCTGTTCATGTTTGGTTACTTAGCATACATGTAGAATCACCATGGGTCACATGACATGGAGCTGGATTCACCTGAATTGATAGTCACACTTGGTGACAGTCATCTGTAATGTGATTGTGGATTGTGATGAAGGCATCAATGTGTGTAACACTGCCCTCAGAAACATACGGGTTGCACCGGGTTGACATAGTGTGGGACATCCCCATTAGTGGCTCAATGGAGAATTGCAGCCTCTCCGTGAGCAGCACAGGGTGTTTGCTTCAAACCCGTCACTTGTGTGCCAGTTCTATGGGTTTCCTGCATCTGTGGTGCAAAGGGGGTGCCAGTGTAGGTTCCACATGTTCATCCACATGACCTGTCCATCTGTTAATATAAATGCATTTGCCTTCCGGCAAACATGACTAATAAAGTTGTCCCTCAGCCTCCAAGGTGCCTCATCTCTGTCAATGCAGGTCTCTTGCCACTGTGCATGCGGCATGTCTGGCATAGTTGTCACAGATTGTGCATTTAAGTCTATGTGTAGAGTAGCAAGATGCAAGCTGTTTGTCAGGGATTATGATATGTATTGTGCACGATGTACATGGCTGTGTAGGTATTTTGCCATCTCAGTCCCCACAACGGCCACTTTGCTGCATGTGCATCCACTGTCTGTGTGTGTACCATGTTGAACCAGACACTCCTCCCTTCTCATACACCTTTTGCAGTAGTCCTTTCTGACATGCTTGTGTTAGTGTGCAACTTGTGGCATGGTTTTCAGGACATGGCGCCTGGTGCTGCAGGCCCTGCAGCAAGGGCACACAGTTTCTTCATTTGCCCTCACACACACGCCTCTAAGACGCACCCCCCTTCCTCCCTCCACCCATTCATTTTGGTGTAATCTGCTTGTGTGTGACACAGTTGCGGTGGCAAAGGCTGGACCGTCTGCACATGCTATGTGCACATTGCACGTGCCTAATGTCCTTGCATGTGCCACATCACGCTACACCATGATGTTGAGGCCACCCACCAAGCAATGTCCATCCAATACATCTGTTGCATGCACTCAGGCATGCACTCATCGGCCACACAACACCTTTGCATAATGAGTGTGCAACTCCAACTGCCTACACAGCGCTGGCACACCTTCCAGGCCCTTTCACACGAACCAGGTCATGTCCCTCCTACTCCCCACCGGCTATGTACCCTAAAATGGCCATGTGAGTGGTACTCCAGGCCTCTGCATGTAGTATGGTGTTGTTGTGGGACACATGGCACAGGTATCATGTCTCAGCGTGTCAGTCTACAATGTGTCCAGGATACCCCTCTACACCATGACATGCGCACTGCATCTCATCATCATCTGGTATCCCATTGACAGGCAGGTGCTCCTCACCCTCCCCAAAGACACAGTCCTTGCCAGTTCTCATTTTGAATAATGCATGCTATCCATTGGCAGATGGCTGCACGTTGGCCACCTGATGCTGGACTTATACACGACTGAGGTGTTCATCTGTGGATTGTTCCCTTTCAGCTGTGTCAACTGCTTGTGTCCCACCCGCAAGGGCCCTGCACAGGCACACAGTGTCCACGCACACGAGCTGGTGTGCATCATGGAATGCTTGCTCACATGTGCTATGCTGATCACCAGCATCTGTACCTCAGGCCTCAGCACACTCTGCATTATGCACAAGGTCCACAGTTCGATCCACCTCAAGGCAAGACAGACCATCCCCCAGGTCAACTTCCACATCCATGTCCAATCCTACCCTGCACTCTAGGGAGGAGTACCTTACAACTCCCATGACACTTGTCCACATCCAGGGTGCATCTTCACAGCTCTGCTTCAACATCCGGCAACCCAGCCACATCACCGTCCAACAGGGATGGCGGCAATGGATCACTGTCATCTGCAGGATGACCTTCACAATCCACGGCCACACTCAGGAGGCAGCCCACGACCACGCCCCCAACACAACCTTGTGGCACTGTCATCCACGACCCCATAGTGCCATCTCCATGCATCCAACCTTGGCCTGGCCACCATTCTCTAGATCCACCTGACTCCTGCTTGCAGGACATAGTTCTCCCACCTGGCTACACATATCTGGGACTCCCACCCCAGGACACTCCACATGATCCCTGACCTCTGCGCATGACTGTTGCTCTTCAAAATAGGTCGGTCCGCACAGTTGTGCAGGCACCCCCTCAGCTGGTTGAGCCCATCACGGGTGAGTATGGTGCTCCTTGTCTGTATTGGATGATACATTGTGACCCATGTGTGTCCTGTGCCAGACTCAGACCCCAGGGTATGCATGGTTGGAGTTACTTCAAAACTCATGCATGGTTTGACTTGCCAACACACACATGTAATGAAATAATGCTAAATGACGGCATCATCTCGTGATTTATGATATTTTTATTGGTGGTGGGGTACGTGTTTGGGGGGATGCAAAGTGGTGCTCGCCGGGTGTCTGTAATCCAAAGTTCACAGGGGGTGTTGGGATCCTTGCCATTGGAAGTCATCAGAGTCCATGCCACAGTCTTTGTCAACATTGGTCAGACAGTGACCAGCAACTCCATGTGGCAGAGAATGTCATGTGATGAGGTGCTGCTGTTGCGCCAGAGGGCCAGGTGCCAGGCCAGGTGACCTGGGAGATGGTGATGGTCCGCTGACTCTCACGGTCTTTTGCGTGGACGACCGACCTTCCTCCGGGGACCCTCAGAAGCAGGCCATGACGCTGTCTGGGATGCTCCGTCGGACGAATCCTCCTCCTCCTGATCCCTCCATGTGGCTGGTGGTGATCTACGCCTGGTGGCACAAGGAGGGTTGCCCATGTTTTCGGCAATCCGACGGAGTACACGGGTCATGTCCGTTTGCACCGCCACGAGCTCAGCAAGTCTTGCCTCCATCCTTCCTTGGTGTTGCTGTTGACTGGCATGTTGCTCGGCCTGCAGGGTCTTCATCTCCTTGAAGGTCCCCTTGATGTCTGTGAGGGTGGACACAACCTGGCTGATGCCCCTGGTGTCACGCCGGTATGTGTCCAGGATGTTGCGGACATGTGACATAACCGGTTCCTCAGCTGTCTGGTCAGGTTCGCGCCTCCGCCGTCCTCCACTCCCACCACCCCTGCCCACTTGAGCCTGGCCTGCCGTTGTGGGCACGTCGGGTCTCCGGGACCCCTAAGGGATGGCATTTGCGGGGTCGCCTGCCTCCTCCTGGGTGCCCGGGGTACCTCATCCCTCCTGGTCAGACTGGATACGTTGTGTGCAAGCAGGGCTCCTGTGTGTATCCTGGGATGTGGCAGGTATGGGGTGGTGGTTGGCACAGTTGTACCTGACGCAGGTGCTGCAGGTGCTTGGGCACCAGAGGGGCCAGGTTGGTCGGGGTCATCCACGGTGTGGTGAGAGTCGTCGCTGCCGGTGGGATCATCGTCACGCCGAGCCTGGTCCTGTGTGTCTTCCCCCCCAGTGTTGGGGGGAGATCGACGACGTTGCCCTGTGTGTGAGAGAGAGACAATGTTAATGGTGTTACATGCTTCATCCATGTTTCATACATATTCAAGTTGGCACAGTTCCTCTGGGTAGTTGGATATGTCTAGCATTCCTCTCACAGTGCACTTGTGGATGGGTATGTTGCGGGGTCAGATTGATATGTACTCCTGGTTATTTGGCCTGTCTAATGAGTGTTGGGATGCTTATTTGGCTATGGATTGGTCTTGTTGTGTCACATATCCATTGTGGGAGTGCCAATTTGTGTTGGCTGCCCCAGGGGTGTGGGCTTGTGTAAGGGGGGGGGGTGACCGGGCATGCTGTTGGGTGTGGTGTGATTTGTCATTGGGTCTACCAGGTGATGTGTCTATCCCCTCATGGTGCCTGCTGGCATGACAGTGAATGTGAGTTCCTGTGGTAGGTAGGTGGCATGTGGAGTTGGTGTTTGAGTGTACAGTGGTCACAGGTTTGCCTTGTGCTGTCTACAGCAGGGCCAAATGTCATCTACCTTGTCTGTACTTGGCAAGTTCCTGTGCATTGTGCATGGTGCATGGGTATGTCCCTTGGCCACGGCTGTCAACACTTTTCCTATGTGTGACACACTCTTTGTTGTTGCATCAGTTTTGAACGCAGTGAGCAGTGTAGCAAACGTACGTAGCGAGCGCTGCAGAACCGACTTACGTGTTGCAACGTACGCGGCCAAATGTAGCTTTGTCATGTCTATTGGAGAATGCAGGTAGGAAACTTATGCATTTGTGACTGGGTTCTAACAAACACAGTGAGTGGGTATAATGGGTGTGAGGTTAGATGTGTGCCTGCAGCGAGGATCGACTCGTGCACAGTTTGACACATGGCCCAGTGCTTTCCAGATGAATGAGGGGTGT
This sequence comes from Triturus cristatus, assembly GCF_964204655.1. Taxonomy (NCBI): domain Eukaryota; kingdom Metazoa; phylum Chordata; class Amphibia; order Caudata; family Salamandridae; genus Triturus; species Triturus cristatus. The sequence continues at coordinate 140,634,364 of NC_140582.1, read as the reverse complement.
TTCACGCACTGCCAGACCTTGTCAACATGCACACAGTCCACCTGCTGATGAGCGGACATGCCCACACCACCCAAGGGTGATTTTGTCTCCCTGTGTCTCTCTCTCTCCCTCTCCCTCTGTCTGTCTCCCTCTGTCGCCCTTTGTCTCCCTCCCTCTCTCTCCCTCTCCCTCCATCTTTCTGTCTCCCTCTGTTGCCCTCTGTCGCCCTTCCACTCTCTCCCTCTCCCTCCCTCTGTCTGTCTCCCTCTGCCGCCCTCTGTCTCCCTCCCTCTCTCTCCCTCTCCCTCCGTCTGTCTGTCACCCTCTGTCGCCCTCTGTCTCCCTCCCTCTCTCTCCCTCTCCCTCCCTCTGTCTGTCTCTCTCTGTCACCCTCTGTCTCCCTCCCTCTCTCTCTCCCTCTCCCTCCATATGTCTGTCACCCTCTGTTGCCCTCTGTCGCCCTCCCTCTCTCTTCGTCTGTCTGTCACCCTCTGTCGCCCTCTGTCTCCCTCTGTCGCCCTCTGCCGCCCTCTGCCTCCCTCCCTCTCTCTTCCTCTCCCTCTCCCTCTCCCTCCGTCTGTCTGTCTCCATCTGTCGCCCTCTGTCTCTCTCTCCCTCCCACTCTCTCCCTCTCCCTCCGTATGTCTGTCTCCCTCTGTCACCCTCTGTCGCCCTCCCTCTCTCTCCTTCTCCTTCCCTCTGTCTGTCTCCCTCTGTCGCCCTCTGTCTCCCTCCCTCTCTCTCCCTCTCCCTCCCTCTGTCTGTCTCCCTCTGTTGCCCTCTGTCTCCCTCCCTCTGTCTCCCTCTCCCTCCGTCTGTCTGTCACCCTCTGTCGCCCTCTGTCGCCCTCCCTCTCTCTCCCTCTCCCTCTGTCTGTCTGTCACCCTCTGTCGCCCTCTGTCGCCCTCTGTCTCCCTCCCTCTCTCTCCCTCTCCCTCCCTCTGTCTGTCTCCCTCTGTCGCCCTCTGTCTCCCTCCCTCTCTCTCCCTCCGTCTGTCTGTCTGCCTCTGTCTCCCTCTGTCTCTCTCTCTCCCTCCCTCTCTCTCCCTCTCCCTCCATCTGTCTGTCTCCCTCTGTTGCCCTCTGTCGCCCTCTCTCTCTCTCCCTCCCCCTCCCTCTGTCTGTCTCCCTCTGTCGCCCTCTGTCTCCCTCCCTCTCTCTCCCTCCGTCTGTCTGTCACACTCTGTCACCCTCTGTCGCCCTCTGTCCCCTCCCTCTCCTCCCTCTCCCTCCCTCTGTCTGTCTCCCTCTGTCCCCCTCCCTCTCTCTTCCTCTCCCTCCGTCTGTCTGTCACCCTCTGTCGCCCTCTGTCGCCCTCTGTCTCCCTCCCTCTCTCTCCCTCTCCCTCCCTCTGTCTGTCTACCTCTGTCGCCCTCTGTCTCCCCCCCTCTCTCTCCCTCCCTCTCCCTCCCTCTGTCTGTCTCCCTCTGTCACCCTCTGTCTTCCTCCCTCTCTCTCCCTCTCCCTCTCCCTCCGTCTGTCTGTCTCCCTCTGTCGCCCTCTGTCGCCCTCTGTCTCCCTCCCTCTCCCTCCGTCTGTCTGTCACCCTCTGTCACCTCAGCCCAGCTTCCTGGGCACACACACTTTGCAGGTATTTCAAAGGCCATTGGCTTGTTCATGTGGCTTTGTTTAGAATCTCCCGGACCCCATTGGGCAGAGTGTCTCTGAGTCTGCGCTGCAGCGGCGGTGTGTGCTGACACTCTTTCACAGTGTTGCCTCTTCATTAGCCGCTGTTATGTGCGAATTGGGCCTTCATACCCATGTCATCCTGCGACACGGCCGCCATTTGCAGGCGACACAGTACAGTGTCGGGACACACTGTTTGTATAGCTCTGCCCTAGGCTATATGGGCTGAGGGCATTGGTGTCTGCTTCTGAGTTGCACAATGGGATCTTGGAGGCACCCCCTCCCGGCATTACGGACATCCTGTCTTGTGTTGGTGTTTTGTGTGGCCTGTGACTTGGCATGGCCTTGCTTGGTGCATGGGGCATGGAGCCGATTGTGGCATGTGCATGTTGTTGGAATGTGGTTGCGTCCGGTGATGGCTTTGGGGTAGTTGCGTGCATTATCGGGAGTTGGGTTGTGGATGCGGTTCCCCCCATGTGGGGTGAGTTGTTTGTGTACTCACCAGGCTCGGCGACTCCTTCTACTCCGTGTAGTCCTACCGGCGGCAGCGTGCGCATCACCTTCTCCTACCAGGGATGATAGTGTACCGGTCTGCGGGGCGGCCCACCTCCAGTGATGTTCCCCTGGTTGTATTCGTCGGTCATTTTGCGGCGGACCGTCCTCCGCAGATCGTACCACCTGGCTTGGCATTCATGCCTGGTCCTTCTGATGGGCGCAACAGCATTCACCCTCTCGATCCTCTGCCACATGGCTGATTTTTCGGCAATGCTGGTCTGTCTGACCAATGTTCCAAAGAGCTGTGGCTCGACTCTGATGATTTCGTCGACAAGGATCTCCAGCTCCGCTGTAGTGAACTTTGGATTCATGTCTGTGGGCATGGTGTGGGGTGTGGGTGTGGATGGTTGTGGGTGTGTGTGTGTGGTTGTGAAGGTGTGTGTGTGAATGTGATGAGGGGGTGTTTGTGAAGGTGGTTGTGTGAAGGTGTGCAAGTGTAAGGTGTAGTAAAGGTTCAAGTCTGGTGCTGTGGGTTGTCTGTGGGGTCTAGCAGCAGTGGGTCTGTTGCAAAGGCTCATGGTTTGTATGTGTGGGCCCTTTTTATTGGTCCATTTGTGGGTGTGGCTGTGTTTGAATTTTGGGTGGGTGTGTTATAAGGGGTGGTTGTGTTTTGGGCCTCTGTTTACCTGTTTGGCTGTTGCAGGTCAGTGTATTGGATGTATTTGGGCTTGTTGGACGTGTTTTGTGATGTTGTGCGATTCGAATTGACTCTCCTTGTGGTGTTTTGCAGTGTCCTGGTTCAGTACGTGGGTTTTTCGCGTCTGTGCGGTGCGTACATCGGCCATGTTGTTGTACAGTGCTCACATTTGCTATGGTTTGGTACGACTCGTACATGCGCACGGCTGGGTGAGGGTGCTGGTGTAGGGGCCTCGGGTAGGGTGCGTACAGGCACGGGCAGGGTGTGGGGGCCTGGAGGTACATGCCGTACATACATGAACCGAGGGTACGGCACGTACATGGGGAGGCTGGGGGTACGGCGCGTACATACGGGATGCTGGGGGTACGGTGTGTGCCCCCACCCCCGTATGGACGGTGCGTACCCCCACCTCCGTATGGACGGAGCATACCCCCATCCCCCATATGTACGCGCAGTACCCCCAGCCCCCGTATGTACGCGCTGTACACCCGCCCCCCCATGTACGCGATGTACCCCCAGCCCCCCCATGTCCGCGCCGTACCCCCACCCCACCCCGTAGGTACGGAGCAACTATTTGGACGTCTCCATAGTTGCTATGGGAGTTCGCACCGTACGGTGTTTCTTCCATACGGTTGTGCATTCGGATGGACGGGACGCATCGTACTTGCGCGCTCGGACTTCAGTTTCCCGATTCGTAGGTAAAACTGTCCGGGGACGTGTCAGACACTTTTTCCGACCCGAGGACGTGTCGGGGAATTTTCCCAATGCGATTCGTATGGAACTTTTCACATACGAATCGTACTTGCCAGTTTGTACGGGACTTGTACGATTCGTACAGTAAAAAAAACGGATACGATTCGTACGGGTGAAATTTTGAACGGATCGGAATCGGCACCTTAATGTCAAGGGCAAATCGATTTTGCATTACCATAGCTCTCATGGCAACCATTTAGGTATTTACCATTAAGAACCCTCCAGCTGTGCTTGTTGATATACGATCCACAACTGTAGACAATTTTCTAATTGTATGTGCATTCAGAGCTATTTCAACTGCTGGTATCAGTGCTCCAAAGATATCCCGAATAATATTTGACCAACTCTCCCTTCTTCTACGAGTTAGCTGTCAACCTATTTCGTGCAATCTGTCATCTCCCCTTTCCACATGAAATATTTTTGGAAAGATCAGGCCTAAGAAGAAAGTCCCGTACCAATGGTCCGGCAACCTATAATAAGCTCTGTTCCCACAGATGTAATATATTCCAGGGAATACCGGATCTTTTGCTCCTTTAAATCCCCATCCTCCCATGATTTTGTATAAATCATGGCACTCACTTGCACCTACAAAATAATTATCATATACAGTAATATCTCTACTTATGCATAACTTCCTTTTCTGAGGCCAATCTAAAGCCATTGCTGGGTTTGTTTCTTCTTTTTAATTGATTTTCCTTCTCAACATCCCAAAATGTTGTTTCCAACTTTTCCCCAGACATCTTCTTTTGCATTTTATTTCTCCTCCCCTCTACCATGTCCAGGAAAGTTTTCTCTTCTTTTCTTAAACTACAAGTAAGGTTATTCTTAAACACTTCTTCTAAATTTAATTCTCTTGTTTCCAGGAAAAATTCACCAAGAGTTTTACCATGAATCACTTTGTTTAGTTCAGGGACTTCAGGAATCTGTGAGAAAATATTGTCTATATCAGTGTAATAGTATTCTAATTTTCCTGTTTTATAAAACAAACTGGCTAAGACACTACAAGTTATCCCATACGTCAAAGGAAGGTGATGATAAGTGACACCTTCTGATACAGATGCAGGTAACTGCATGCAGACATAGCAACCTCTAACGTCCATGGTTTTTACATACTCATACAATAACTTTGAAAAAACATTCTTAGAAAAATCATTTATGGACTTATCTTTGTGAATTCTGTTCTATCTACCAGTTTTGTGACATGACTGTCATCAGAGTTTTTATTATTAGTTCCATTTATAGTGTGTCCACCTATATTTTCTAATGTTACTCTAAATTATATTGTTATTGCTAATATAATCCAAACAAGCATTAATAATCCTGTACAACAAAAACACATTTTACACCATCTCCGAAGAAATCCACATGTTGGATTTCTATTTTCATTGTTTGCCATTTTGTAAATGATCAGTATCTATTGACTTAGCCTCTTTCTTCAACAATTTACCTTTGTCTAAACCTAAGGCTTTAGTTGCCTACTTGGTTCTTTTTTGTCACGTGTCTGGTCCAGGCTTTCAATTCTTTCCGAGTAATTTTGTCTCTTAATCCATGTATGAATCGTCCTTATCCTCAGGTTCACAGTCTTTGCTCAGAATTTCCTGATCATCCGTTTCTTCTCTAGTGTCAGACAAGATAACTCTCAGAATTTCCGAATCTTCTTCCTCCTTGTGCACCTCCTGCACAATCATGCTTAGACTTTCCTGGCTATCCGCTTCCTCTTGTATATCATGAAGTGCCACATATGTCCATTCCGGTGACTTGTACTTCGGATTTGGTCTCTTTATCCTCTTTGTGCTTTGGAAGTGCTTCTGATCCGTGTCCTTTTGTTTCTCTTGACTAGACACTTCATTCACTTGTTAAGCATTATCATGCTTTATTCTGGTCAGTCGGAATCTCAACCTCTTTATTTTGTTGGGCCAAATATCTTCTTTCAAAGGCCTTTTCAATTTAGATTCTTTCCCTTCTCGCTCGGTTTTCCAAGCTCTTTTCCTCAAAATTCTTCCACCCTTATTTTCTGCTTCACTTTCTTCTGATTCTGTCTCCGTCTGGATTTCACCTTCTTTTAGTTTTATCCTCAATATTTCAGGTTCACTACCTGTATCTATCCCTCCGCGTGTTTATTCCACACAATCTTCCTGCTGACTATCTGACCCTTTTTCTACCTGTGTGTGTTGTGTCCCTACATCTCCTCGGGGTTCTTCCGCAATGACTTCACCCTCACTCTCTGTATCTAATTCATCACCTTCTATCTCTATAACCTCGGGGGGAATTTCTCTTGTGCTTGTACTCGGTATTTCTTTACCAAAGAATACTTGTTTAATTTTTCCAGTTTCATAATTTGTTCTTTTTCGTATTCCTACTTGTTCTGTCTCTCATTCAGAGCTAGTTTCAGAAATTTCAAGGCATCTTCTTAGTGGTACATTTTCCTGTCCAGCAAGTTGACTTGGACCTTGTTCACCTTCTTCTGGTTCTTGTCTTGTTCTCGTTTCTTCTGATTCTGATTCTGAACTGGTATCTGATACGTCTCGATGTTCTTCTTCAGATTGGTCTTCCGGATTTGGGACTCGAAGAGTGTAACTGGTATGAATCCAGTCTTTTACCCCTGCAGACTTCAGAGCAGTTGTTGTCAGAATCACTTGACGTGGTCTTCCCCAACATGGAATCAGACAATTTCTTCTTCGGTGTACTTTTGTGCGGACCCAATCTCCAGGACTCAAGTCATGAGCTGGCTTCTTTTCAAGAGTGGTCGCATCTGGTCCAACCTGATGAAACAGAGAATGTACCATGTCATCCAATCCTTTGCAATAATCCAAGACAAAGTCATCAGATCAGATATAGACAGCAGTTTGTTGACAAGAATGAAAACATGTCTCATTGCTCTACCCATGATAATTTCATGGGGGCTCAGACCAGTTTTCCTTTCAGGGATTGATCTAATGCTCATTAAAACTAGAGGCAAGACATCTGGCCATTTGAGACCTGTGGCCAAACACATTTTTCCCAATCGGTTCTTTATGGTGCCATTCATTTGTTCTACCACTCCAGAAGCCTTGGCTCGATAGGCACAATGCAATTTTTGTTGTACATTTAATGTTTCACAAATCAATTGTATAATGTCATTCTGGAAATGTGTCCCTCAATCTGTTTCAATCGTTACTGGAAAACCAAATCTAGGAATGAATTCTCTCAGTAGGAGTTTCGCCACAGTAACTCCATCATTCCTTCTGGTCGGGTAAGCCTCAACCCAATGAGAAAACAAACAGACAATCACCAATACATGCCTGTTGCATGAGGGCATTTCAATTAAATCAAGCTGCATACGAGTGAAAGGACCTCCCTCCCGTCCTATGGTTCCCAAGCTCACCACAGTTTTCCTTCCTGGATTAAATTGCTGGCATATGAGACATCTCTGACAAAGGCTCTCAGCTATAAGCCGAAACCTTGCATTATACCAGGTTTGTTTCAAAAGTCTAATCATGGCATCTCTGCCTATGTGGGCCTGCCCATGGTACATCCATGCCATGCTATCAGGCATTACTGGTCTCTCTGTAAACCCAAACTCCGTCTACTTCTCATTGTGTACATCCTGATTGTATCCACTGTATCTTCTCCTCTTTCCCTGCCTCTTCCTGTAACTGTCTCACTTCATCCCATGTACTTACGGTGTTAGTAACTAAAAAGCAAGGGACATTAATCCATTTCCTTTTACCTATTATGATTTAATGAAGTCTGGTTTCGTGCACAGTATTGAGCTAGGTCAATTTTCAAGTTCATTGCCTGCTGACACGTAATCTGTTCCTTTCCTGTGTGCGCTACATTTTATAACAGCGATCTGTTTAGGCAGCTGTATCTCCTCAAGTAGTTTTACAACTATTTCTGCATTTCTAATTGGAGTTCCACTCAACGTCAAGAAACCTCTTTGGGACCAAATTTGCACAAAGTCATGCACCACTCCAAACCCATACTGGCTGTCAGTAACCAGAGTGACTCGAAAATTCTTCCCCAACTTGCATGCTCTAATCAATGCAAATAATTCAGCAACTTGAGCAGATCGTACTCCTCTCAAACAAGATGCTTCCAAAACAGTTGTTACAGTGCACACAGCATATGCAGCACTCAAAATCCCTTCTCCAGTTCTTAGGCACGACCCATCCACAAACATCACATAGTCACTCTCTTTCAGAGGCACGTCTTTTATATCCGGATGCGGTTTGGTGAAAAAATCAATCACTTCCTGTCAATCATGATCAACATCATCTTTCACTTCGACATTCACAGCATCAGGCAGTAATGTCGATGGGTTCACATTAGTCTTGACTCACATTTGTAGCACCCAAAATCACCTTTTCATATTTAGTTAGAAGAATATGCGTCATGAACTGTGTTTTACTTCTTGTCAAAAGGATCGCCACATCATGGGGAACAAACACTCTCACAGCATATCCCATTACGATTCCTTCCCTTTGTTCCAACCTTTTGCATGTGACAGCTACTGCTTTCAAACATCCAGGCAATGCTACAGCTACTGGATCTAGTACAGCTGAAAAATAAGCAATCGGTCGTCTCAATCTTCCATGTCTCTGCACTAACATAGAAAGAGCACATCCATCTCTCTCGCTACAATAGAGCTCAAATTCTTTTTCATAATCGGGCATTCCAAGAGCCGGTGCATCACACAAGCTGTCTCTCAATTGTTTAAAAGATATTATCTCTTTATTCAGCTCAAGTGGATCTCTCACATCACTCTTTGTCAATTGTACTAGTGGTTTTGCAATCAACAAGAAATTGCTGATCCACTGTCGACAGTATCCCACCATTCCAAGAAACATTCTGACTTCTCTCTGTGTCATTGGGGCTCTCATTCCTTTAATGATTTTAATTCTGTCCATTGTTACTTTCCTCAGGCCTTTTTCAATCTTATGACCTAAATATTGTAGTTCTTTCTGACAAAACTGCAAATTTGATGGTGATACTTTAAGTCCTCCATCTGCCAAATGATTTAACAGTGCAACTGTGTCAATCACACATGCTTCTCGCATCTTTGATGCCACTAGTAGGTCATCGAAATCTATAAAAGCACTGAACTTTCTGGCATCTTTAAATTTTACAGTGACTTTAAAATCTGATTAAATATTGAAGGATTCTCTGTATACCCTTGAGGGATACGGCACCATGCCAAAATACATTTGCCAAACTGGAACGCAAAAATTTGTTGGCTATCAGGGTGCAATGGAATAGAAAAGAAAGTATGACACAAATCAATGACTGTGTACCATTCTGCATCATCGGGAATCTGATATAGAATTACTGAAGGGTTTGGCACAATGGGACAGCAAGGAACAACAATTTTATTCACCTTTCTCAAATCCTGCACTATTCTAAATGTCCCATTTGGCTTTTTCAAACCCATAACCGGAGAGTTACATGGACTGCTCATTATCTCTCTCAGAATTCCTTGTTCAATCATTCTGTCTGTTACAGGCGTTACTCCTGCAATTATTTCTGGTGTCAGTTTATACTGAGTAATGTTCGGGTGATTTACTCCTTCTTTTACAGTTATTTTCACAGGATCTACTCTTTTCATTAACCCAACATCCTCTCCTGTGAAAACCCACACTTCTGTTTTCACTGTTTCTTTTAACGATTGAGGTAATCCTTCTGGATCAAATACAACAAATGCTTCAGTAATTTCTGGTTCTAGGTTAGCCATTGTCATTCTATACAGTACATCATTGTCTGGAGTTTCAAAGGCTATACCATTAGGTGGACAAAAGATGGTGCAATTTATCTTACAAAGTAAGTCCCTTTCTAACAGATTTAAAGAACTAGTGTCACAAACTACAAAGCTATGCATATCAGCAAATTCCCCTATTCTAACCTTGACAGGTTCGGTAAGATGGGCTTTTATCTGTTTATTTGAAACTCCATCCACTTGGATTGTCTCACCCGAGAGAGGAAGATTTTTCACTTCAGCTAACAGTTGAACGAGTAGCACCAGTATCCACTAGGAAAGTAAGGTTTACTTCATTCACCTTTCCATCCACAAAGGGTCCCGTCTGGTCTACCTCTAGAGTTGTGCCAAGTACGCACTCCTCTTCCTCTCCTAGGCACCATCAATAACTTTCTTCTGACTCACTTTCATCGTGTTGCAGCCAATACTGCGAAATGGCACCAGCGCGCAATAGCTTTTTTACCTGTTCTTCGTTGCAGAATCCTGTCTCATTACTGTATCTTTGAGGATTTACGTTCTGTGGAAAAGGTGGCTTTGGCACCTGACACTGTTGGGTAACAACCTGCTGCTGTTGCGGCGGTTGGCAACTCATCTCATTCTGAATCTGTGGATTTAATCATGAATTATCACCATTAGCTTTCGGTGGCAATTTACACTCAGATTTCCAATGCCCTAATTTTCCACAATTATGACATGGCCATTTCTTTTTAGCTTCATCTATGCTAATCTGCCCTTTCCATTTTCCAATATTAGATTTTGGTCTTGCTTGCCCTATTCCATTAACTTGTTCGATTGACTGGGCTTCTTGTCGCTCCGCTACCTTAACTTGTGCCCACATTGCCTTTTCTTTCAACTTACGCTGTTTGTCTTCAATTATTTGGCTAAAATATTTTGCATGTCTTAACACTTCATCTATATTTTTGTTTTGCGAATCCACTGTTTGCTGTTTAATCATTTCACTAACTTCAGGCCTTAAACCATAAACACATCTGTAAACAAAATGACTACAATCCTTTTCACTTCATTTCTCGTCTCCACTGTATTGTTTAAAAGCTAACAGTAACCTTTCGTAATATGCATGCACTGATTCCTTAGCCTCCTGGTGAGTTCTGTCAATCTTTACCCAATCCGTCTCTTTCGGAGGTACTTTATTTTTCAAAAAAGTAATTAACTGATCATATTTTTTCATTGCTTCTGGATCTGTGGCTCCCGTCTTAGGATCCCTAGGATACTCATGTGTTGGCCACTCTATAGTAATCTTACATTCTGCCCATAAATCTGCAGGCACAATTATATCAAAAAGACCGTTCAGATCTATCCACAATACCTTTGAAAGTTTGACAAACCTGTCTAACTGTCTGTACCATTCAACTGTTTTTTCTCTCAACCTTGAAAAATCATTTGTAAACTACAAAATATTCTGTCTAGTCCATGGAACATGTACCTATCTTCCTCCAGGAATTTCTCTCATGGGACATTCTGTTGTCACTGACTCTTTTTCTCTCATTGGGAAAGCTAGAGCGGCCTTATCTGTAGTTTCCTCTCTCCTTCTAAACCATCTACTTTTCCATCGATCCACATCACCCCATTTTCTTAATAATGCGATTAACTCTTTAATTTGGGTTAATCTCCCTGCAGTATTCAAGTTTTCAATATCCTTTTCAGAAAAATCTACTCTGTATGGCTTCTGTAATGACCTTATTTTTTCAAAATCTATTCCAATTTCACTCGCTGTCTCCTCTAACTTTTCATGCAAGTCCTTGCTCTCCAAGTAATGCTTTTACACAAAAACATTAATTCTTCATCTTGGCATGCTTTTAATTTTTCAGTTGGAATGGTTCCTGCAATTAATTCTTCTAAAGTCACTTTTAATTTTGCCACATCTAAAGTTTGTGGTTCTGTGTCTTTTTTCTGTAAACTTCTTAACCAATCACTTAATTCTTCAGATGTTGATCCTACAGGGGTTGTCGCTATTCTCATTTTATCTGCCATTTTCTCTGGGGTTTCCGTTGCTGATTCTGTTGCCATAGGTGTCTTACTTGCTGGACTTAGGTTTACAGTTATATTTTTAGGGGTACTTAATCCTGATATTCCTGCAGTAATCTTCCATTCATTTTCTCCTGAACTACTCCTTTCTTTCTCTTTTTGCATACCGCAATTATATGGAGACTGTTAAAAAATGCTCGCTATCTTTTTGTTTCTCAAAGACGGGTATCACTGGTCCTATAGTTACAGCCACAGTCCCTGCTTCCATATTCTTTGGTAATTCTCTAATCTTTTCAGTTAATTCCAGTGTAGTTCTTGCTAATTCTGCAGATTTTTTATTTTCAGTTCATACTGTCTGTGACATTTCTAAATCTTTAAATGGATTTTTTTTCCCCAGAATTATTCGGAATTTGTTCAAAATTCGTATTCGTTACAGTCTCCTGTGGTGGTGCACTTGGCGTCACCAACGCAGAATCCTGCTGATATGGAGGTTTTTTTTTATAAAACATGTCCTCCAGCACTTCATCCTCTGATTCACTCACTCCATATCTGTAACTTTCTGACTTCTGACATTCTGATTCTGATCACAAAGCAATATAAATCATGCAATTTTACTATTTCACCACCATCTAAGGTTAGTTTGCGGACCATTGTTAATTAATTAATTTTGCCATGCAATTTGCAATTTTAGTCCCATATGTATTTATGTTTATCAAGGTGTAAAGGTTGATTAGTAATACTTCCACTGGAAACGTATTATTGTAATGATTACGTAATTAATTTCATGCAAATTAGAGGAGGTATACAAAATTTTGCTCCATCAATGTAATCTAGACCTTGGTGCGCACAAAGGTGCTCATGCAGAAAGTGAACAGTGCAAGTGAACATGTGACAAGGTGCAATAAACAACAAAAGCAGAGCAACAAATAATGTCTAGGAAATGGTTACAAAACATGAGAAATGAAAATGCAATTAACAAGAAACATGTTAAGAACCAGTAAACGCAAAAACACAAGAAAACAGTGCTGAGTGGTTGATGGCAATTCAACCTGTTTACATTTCACGTCATCATCAGGACCGGATCACAAATGACTCTGCAGGTGCTGTATAAAACAGAATTAATAAGGAGAGTAATGCAGGAAATCAGAGAAGGGTACGAGAGGTGGGAGAGAGGGGACAACTTAGTACCTTAAATGTAGTCTGATCTTTTCCCACTTGGGGGACAAGAAAGTACGTCAAGAAGTGCACTCAAATAATGGTGTACACACTGGGGAATCTGGAAGGGGAAGGCAATTAATAATGGGCACAACTTCATTGTGTGAGAAACCACAATTAAATAAGGAATTCTTAAGGTCCCAGCTATCCAGGCAGCTTGCCTATTTAGTCAAAAATGTAAATAAATGCCAGTGTAGGTATATAATAAAGACAACACACTAAAATTAGTATGGTTTTCAAAATTTCAACAAAATCTGTTTTATGGGGGGACAGCAATCCTAGGAACAGCTAGCCTAGATATGACAAATATTATATGCAGTGCTTATTTAAAGCTCATTAGTAAGTAACAAAATATTGCCGGCTTACCCGGATTGTTCAAGCAGCCTCGGGCAATTTAGGTCAATTAACGGAGTTCTGCATCCGCGAATGTTCCGTCAATAAAAGGGTACAGAAAATGGTGAAAAATTATTCCCCAGTTGTAAACTACAGTAAAAATGTTTATATTAGTAGAATTGCTTAAAGTGCTGATGCACCTACCTGTGCCAAAGAACCCCAGGAGGTGCATGAGTTCAATCAAGCAATCCCAATACAAAAATCAATCAAGCCAGCTTGAGTTGTTTGGGCAATGATGCAGACCAAGCTACAAGAAGGATAGACAAAAAAAAAAACAACGTTTACGAAATGCAAACTAAAGCAACATGGCGGTATCATTGTAACTGTGTTTTAGGCGCGGAAGCGTTTACCTGTATCATCAGGTGTCAGGCCTGAGTCGAGCCCTTCCGTGTAAGAAAGTGTTCAGCGGAGCTTTATCAAACACCACAGGCATGCAGGATGTTGCGTTAGGACGTGTAGACAGAATTAAGTTTTTTATTTCAAGCCGACGGTATGGAACCCTAGACCGGGCTGAGAGCAAGTGGGACCAGGTACAGTTTTTCATCCTGGGGATATAGATTAAAGAATACAGCGAAGATCAATTGGAGTCATGGGGATTGGCCAAGGTATAGCCCCATTATTAAGATGCATTCGGAAAGAACATTTGCAAATGGTCATCACAAAACAATTAAATAATTGCAGCTAGGATCACTAAACATTGACTCATTATATATAATCTCCAGGAGACTCACAAACATCAACCAGATGAATACAGCTATAATCATGCTTATATTATTAGTTTCCAGATCATGCAGCCAAATGAAATAAATGGAATAAAGAGTAGGAATCTTTAAAAAATAAGACATAAATGAAAATAAGATACGATCAGAAAAGTCATATTTAACATCAATTATAAACACTCAATGGGGATATGTACAATTATGTGGGAAACACATCTAGTTAGTTGTTAGACATGGCAGCTTGGCGTGGGTCTCCCTTCCATTTTTTTGCTGTTGCCTCATGTGTTTTGCTGGTGTTAGATGCTTTGGGCACTTTTCCACTGCTGTCCAGTGCCACGGTGCAAGTGCTCCCTATTGTAAATTGATGTATGAATTAGTGATTCCATGATTGGCTGGTTTGGTTTACCTGTCAGACCCTAGTACAGTGCACCAGGAGTGCCCAGGGCTGGTAATCCAAACACTGCTGGTGGGCTCGCAGCCCTGGTGTGCCACCCACAGAAGCAGCCTGTATAAGTGTGTCTAAGGCCTGCCATTACAGAGCTTGCATGCAGTCTGGTACTGTCATGCTGTCTGGGCAAGTGCACCCACTTGCCAGTCCCTAAACCTTCCCTTTTCTTCTTATCAGACACCCCTATGGTAGGCCCAAGGGCAGGGTGCATTGTAAGTATAAGGTAGGACATGCCCTGGTGTGTGTGGCATGTTCTAATAGTGAATTACAGCCATTTTCGATTTTCACTAAAGCAAGGCTACCTGTTCTCCATAGGCAGGAATGGGCAGTTTGATTATTACACCTTATAATCCTAGCTGACTCAGGGAACATGGTAGAAATTCGAATTTAGTATGCCTGAACTCAGAATGATAAAATACATCTTTTTAGTGAAGTTGGTTTTAACATTCTGGTGCCGATTCCGATCCGTTAAAACCCGGGTACGAACCGTCGGACGGAGCGTTTTCTCCGTCCGACTCGTACCCGGGAAAAATACCTTACAAACATGCAAGTACGATTCGTACGCAAACACCATTTGTATACGAATCGTAAAAACCACCGACCGACGCAAAAATACCCACAATTCTGATCTGGGACACCGCGGACGTGACGTCCGGACGGAGTCAGGCAGCGTTTCACGAACCAGCAAGTACGATTCGTGCCCATGTCACTCCGCACGGACAATATTTTACGGCAGCCAAAAACTGCCGGGAAATCAGGACGACGCGCAAAAGGAGCACCTGTACGCGACGGACAGCCATGGACCCCAACCTACGTGTCATCCCGGCCCACATAGCAGTCCACCTGGTGTACAGGAACCGACGCAGATGCCGCAGAAGGTCAGAACAACACCCAGGGGCAAAGGGGGGGGCAGGGGCAGGAAACATAACCCACACCCAAGTCCAAAATCACACATGCCCTGTACATACCTGACCCCAGGGCCTGGTCACTTCGGGGGTGGGGGCGTCTCCACCAAGGCCTGCGTCCGCCACAACAGAAGTCAACATGGATGCGAACTGGCATCACAACAATTGGGGTATGCACCGTACCCACGCCTTAAGAGCGTGGGTACGGGTCGTACCACGCCCACCCCTACGTCACCCCAACAATGGCGGTACGGCCGTACCCACGTCCCAAAGGCATGGGTACGGGCCGTACCGCCATTGTTGGGGTGACGTAGGGGTGGGCGTGGTACGACCCGTACCCACGCTCTTAAGGTAGGGTACAGGCCGTACCGCCATTGTTGGGGTGACATAGGGGTGTGCGTGGTACGACCCGTACAAACGCTCCTAAGGCGTGGGTACGGGCTGTATCCCTACGGCACCCCAACAATGGCGGTACGGACCGTACCCACGTCCCAAAGGGATCGGTATGGGCCGTACGCCCATTGTTGGGATGACGTAAGGGTACGAACCGTACCCACGCCTGAAGAGCGTGGGTACGGCCCATACCACGCGTACCCCTACGTCACCGCCACAATGGTGGCACGGCCCGTACCCAGGCCCCCAGAGCGTGGGTACGCCCGTACCACCATTGCAGTGGTGATGTAGGGGTACGCATGTTACGGGCCGTACCCACGTTCTAAAGGCATGGGTACGGTACGTACCCCTACGGCACCCCAACAATGGGGATACGACTCGTACCCACGTCCTAAAGGCCTGGGTATGGGCCGTACCTCTACGTCACCGCCACAATGGTGGTATGGCCCATACCCACGTCCTACAGGCATGTGTACGGCCCGTACCACCATTGCAGTGGTGATGTAGGGGTACGCTTGGTATGACCCGTACCCACGTCCAAAAGGCATGGGTACGGTACGTACCGCTATGGCACCCCAACAATGGGGGTACGACCCGTACCCACATCCAAAAGGCATGGGTACGGGCCGTCCTGCCATTGTTGGTGTGCCCTAGGGGTAGAGCCCATACCCAGGCTGTAGGACGTGGGTACGGCTCGTACCACGCCAGTGGACAGACACATAGGGGTGTGTGGCCATCAGCCCCAGCAGTGCCCAGACATAGGAGGGGTGGGTGCAGAGTCCTCCCAGCAGTGCCCAGACATAGGAGGGGTGGGTGCCTATCACTCCCAGCAGTGCCCAGACATAGGAGGGGTGGGTGCCTATCACTCCCAGCAGTGCCCAGACATAGGAGGGGTGGGTGCAGAGTCCCCCCAGCAGTGCCCAGACATAGGAGGGGTGGGTGCAGAGTCCCCCCAGCAGTGCCCAGACAAAGGAGGGGTGGGTGCAGAGTCCTCCCAGCAGTGCCCAGACATAGGAGGGGTGGGTGCAGAGTCCCCCCAGCAGTGCCCAGACATAGGAGGGGTGGGTGCCCATCACTCCCAGCAGTGCCCAGACATAGGAGGGGTGGGTGCAGAGTCCTCCCAGCAGTGCCCAGACATAGGAGGGGTGGGTGCAGAGTCCTCCCAGCAGTGCCCAGACATAGGAGGGGTGGGTGCAGAGTCCCCCCAGCAGTGCCCAGACATAGGAGGGGTGGGTGCAGAGTCCTCCCAGCAGTGCCCAGACATAGGAGGGGTGGGTGCAGAGTCCTCCCAGCAGTGCCCAGACATAGGAGGGGGGTGCAGAGTCCTCCCAGCAGTGCCCAGACATAGGAGGGGTGGGTGCCTATCACTCCCAGCAGTGCCCAGACATAGGAGGGGTGGGTGCCTATCACTCCCAGCAGTGCCCAGACATAGGAGGGGTGGGTGCAGAGTCCCCCCAGCAGTGCCCAGACATAGGAGGGGTGTGTGCAGAGTCCCCCAGCAGTGCCCAGACATAGGAGGGGTGGGTGCAGAGTCCTCCCAGCAGTGCCCAGACATAGGAGGGGTGGGTGCCTATCACTCCCAGCAGTGCCCAGACATAGGAGGGGTGGGTGCAGAGTCCCCCCAGCAGTGCCCAGACATAGGAGGGGTGGGTGCAGAGTCCTCCCAGCAGTGCCCAGACATAGGAGGGGTGGGTGCCTGTCACTCCCAGCAGTGCCCAGACATAGGAGGGGTGGGTGCAGAGTCCCCCCAGCAGTGCCCAGACATAGGAGGGGTGGATGCAGAGTCCCCCCAGCAGTGCCCAGACATAGGAGGGGTGGGTGCCTATCACTCCCAGCAGTGCCTAGACATGGGAGGGGTGGGTGCAGAGTCCCCCCAGCAGTGCCCAGACATAGGAGGGGTGGATGCAGAGTCCTCCAAGCAGTGCCCAGACATAGGAGGGGTGGGTGCAGAGTCCCCCCAGCAGTGCCCAGACATAGGAGGGGTGGGTGCGTATCACTCCCAGCAGTGCCCAGACATAGGAGGGGTGGGTGCAGAGTCCCCCCAGCAGTGGACAGAGACATGGTGGTGTGTACACCATCCTACAATTAGCAAAACACCATGGGTGCATGAAGGCATACACAAAGTGCAACAATATTGAGAGTGGCATGCCAACACATCACTGACAGCAGTGTCCCACTCCCATGAGGGTGGATGTCCATCCCCCACTGCATGACACACCACATGTGGGTGTGATGACAAATGACACATGCATACCCAGGATATGTTGACACAGCTCAGCACAACAATTGGGAAACAGCCTGCAGGGAAGATGTCAGGGTCCACAGAGGAAGGAACACACCTTGGGACAAAATCACCATACAGTAACAGCACACATGACCAAGGATTATTTGCAGAGCCCTTATGATGGCACACAGATACCAGGGTCCACCCCATGAGCAGCACACTACAACATTTCCCAGACACCTAACACATTATCACCACCCCAAATCATGGAGCAGCACCAACAACAGCAAGTCCAGGAAAGCATTAGCATGCATAAGAAAAACAAAATGCTTTATTCAGCAGGAAATAATATTTGCTAAATGAATGTCCAGAATATAGAGGGCCCATAGGCCAGTCATGTCAAAAGTCCTGGTGGGGGACACTTAGGGACGTGTTTTCCCTAGCTTGCCTGCACAGTTCACTGTTCCATTTCATCCACAGAAGGGGGGGCATCATGGGGGGGGGGAAGGACCAGGCACCGCAGGGACAGGAGGGGCAAGGGTAGGTGTTGTGGGTGCAGGGACGGACGACTCCACCACAGGGGGTGGGGCAACGCCAAAGGTGGTGGTGAGGATGGCGCTGCATATGGCGGCAAGGTCTCCCAGCGTCTCCCCTGCACCCGAATGAAACACAGGCCCCAAGGAGGGGGGGGTCAGAGGGATGGGTTGCAGCGCTACTGGGGGAGGGTGTGGACAGGGGGGGGACTCAACTCCCCTGCCTGGGGACTCACTCGACCGCTTGCGGGGTGGTGTCACACTGGGGCTGAGGGACAGACTGGCCATGAAGGACTCCTTGTCCAACTTTTGGGCAGGGAAGCTAAGGGGAGTGGTTTTGGAGGAAGTGGGTCTTGAGGACTGCGGACTCCCACTGTGGCTGTGTGCCTGCCGTTGGCCCCCAGACCCAGTGGGTGTGCCTACTTCCCCCTGTGTGTGCATGACTGGAGGAGTGCGCTTGGCCTTCCCTGGTGGTGTGCTGCCTGTGTCTGGTGGGGTGCGTGCATGGGGACATCTTGGTGTGTGGATGGTGCAGGGGTAGGGGGGGACGGAGCGCTGCTGGAGATCCACTGCTGCAGTCAGTGACATCGCTGCTGACATGCCCTCCAAGTACGACACCATCTGTGTCAGCAGTGTGGTGTGGCCATGGAGGACAGTAAGCATAGATGTCTGACCAACCTGCAACTGCCGCAGAATGTCCACAGACTCGGCATTGACGGCAGCAGGGGAGACAGGGGCAGGGGGTGAGGTGCCTGGCCAGAAGGAGACCTGTTGGCGCCTAGCATGGAGGGAAGGGACCCGAGCAACTGGGAGGCGGATGATGGGAATGGAGGGGGTGGTGACAGATGGGGTGCTGCTTTCAGCTCTGGGAGCAGCGTCCGCCCCCTCTGGGAGCTCAGCCTCGGACCCGTCAGCGTCATAGTCGGTGGTGGGACTGGACAGGTCCTCCGCCGCACTCCCCTCCGCCTCCGTGCCACTCGCTGAGCCAGACTCGCCAGCACTGGTGGCACCGCTGCTGGATCCCTCCTCAAGGTCCGAGCCAGTGTCTCCCTCGGTCTACCCCGACGATGCTGTGGGCACGGTGAAGAGACAGGAAATAATCAGACACCTGTATACATATGACACATGAGTCAAAACTACATAGGTCACAGTGCATAGCATGAAAAGCAACATGAGTAACATCTACAATACTACGCACATATGTAGGCCCTGCACCACACAGTTGGTTGACCCACCATGCCACTGAGAAACAATGGAGCTAGCCTCTGGGGACAGTCGAGAACTGCATCTGGACCACACACCGTAGCCAAAAAAGGGATGAGCAGGAACCATGTCTTTTAACTTTTGGCACATGCTGCTTAGCAAATACATTAAACCCTGCCCAACATGACTGGCTCACTGCATGTTGACTGTATGTTCAGACAATCATCACACACAGGCCAGACCTGGCAGGGACACATACAGTTTGGACATGTAGGCCTTGCCCGCACAAACCCCCCCTACCTGAGACAATGTGAGTGACACAGAGGAAGTACTTACACCTTTTATTCGGGGATTACTAAAATGCCCTTCAATGAATCCTGAATGTACACAAACTAACCCTCGTGCGCCTGTCCACACATATAATTGACAAACAACCATCATCAGATAGTTGTACCAAAACACACGGGCACCGGCCATTGTGAGTATGCACAAGCCAAATTGGGTCACCCTGTACAGTGGACACATGTAGCACACTTAACGTAAATACAAATGAGGCCAGGGTACAATGCCACAGAGCCCAACCTATGCTGAAGACACAGAGAATGTCCACATTGTTGGATGACACACATGATACCTAGGAAAAGGTGCCCCAGGGGACTGTAGTGGCCACACTCCTCCATGGTCCTGGATGGATATGACTGCAACAGAAGCAAACGTCCCTGCACAATACATATCTCCCACTCATGCACCTCATGTCTGAGGGCACAACATTGGTCATGCATGCTGTAAGGCAGTACACTTTTCAGACACACTCCTATGTCGGGACTCAGCATCAGTGCCAACTAACATGGACCCCACATTGACTGAACTGGCCAGGGCACAGGCAAGGACCCAACACATGTTACACACCACCCCCACACATGATGCTGCAAGCATTGGGCACTTGGATTAACTGGCTGCCTAGATAACCTTGTGCAAGAGTGACTACACACAGACCAGGGAACACATGTCAAGGAGGGAAAGGGAGGAAGAACAGCACCGGTTGACTTGGGGGAACAGGATATGTACTGCACATATGAACCCTGGCAGTGTATCCATGCAACTGCACACTTCCAAAAGCTGGTGACACACAACAAACACACATGTACCTACCCCCTTCCTGCTGCTGCTTCTCCGCTAAGCGCCTATCCAAGTCAGGGAAGACCACTGCCAGGACACGCTTCATCTGGTGGGTCAGACGCCGGCGCCCACGGTTCTTATGGCTCTCTGGTGAGTCCCCCAGCAGGACCCGGGCGATCCTCCTGGTCCAGCACTGGATATCCTGCTAGCGTTTCCTCACCTGGGCCAGGCGCCGCCTCTGACCCTCCACCGACCTCACGGCACTGACGGCTTGCTTCCAGATGTCCCCCTTGGCATAGACGCCTACCTGTGAGGATGACAAAGTGAGACAACATCAATACACCTGCTCCATGTCACAGAGACACACATTTGAACAATTTGGCTGGTTTGAACAGGGCATAGTATGCAGCAAACTCATTGCACCTTTGTCATAGGGACATCATCCTCTGGGGACGGCCAAATGCACTACGTGGCATTGAAAGTACACAGGTGGAATGAGGGGTGCAACACAATCACTGATCCCGGCTCACACTGTGCATCACAAGCAACACCACGATTATGTACAGCACCTCAAAGCAGTCACATGCCCCAGGCCACTGACACAACCTCAGCAGGGTACACAGACACACACAGGCACAGGACAATCACCTGCCATTGGCAACTGTGGGTACAAACATCACTCTGCACATGTGCCACTAGACTGGGGGGTGTCACAGGTGTGGGGCAGGCTCAGCACATCAGACATACAGCACTGCTCCCTGCACACATCAGATGGGTAGGGTATATGCATCCCTCATGCAGCTGGGGTGCAACACTCCACATAGACACTCACCCACATGACAGGGGACTTACACACACACCAATGTCCAGGGGACGAACACATCATTTGGACATTCTCACCACAGGTACACTCAACTCTCACACATCTGTGGGTACCGTCACCTGTCACACTGGGGGGATCACAGAATCACATCAGGACTGTAGAAACAACATTCCCAAGAGGATTAGCCAGGCTGAATGTGGCATGCACCATGCAGGGATTGTCACAGTAAGCACTATGCAAGTGAGGAGTGCAGACATGCACTACAGCATGCTCTGCATGGGAGACATGAGGCATTCCCCCCCCTGGGACCCACTCTAAAGAACATTGCATGTCTGTCACACCTGGACACAATGCCAGAAGTGACAGTCACAAAAAAGGGGCACAGTCTAAGCTAATGGAGTCAGCACTCACCTGCTCCCCTGGTCTCCCATACAGGCAAGGGTACTGTGGGAAGATCACATCCAGCAGGGCCTGGTTCTCCTCCTGGGTGAATGGCTGGGCCCTCTCCACAGACCTGGACATGGTGCCAGAGGAATCACGAGCAGCAGCAGTGGTGTGGAATGAAAGGTTGTGCAGGCAAGTGCTCTCTCATGGGGCCTGGCTGCCTTATATTTGGCTTGCTGGCCAGTTTCATTTACAGGAGTACAGAGTGATTGGTCAATCTCATTTGCATCCTACATTTCCTCCAATCCCTTTAAACCTACCCCAGTGGGTGCCTTTGCATGTTTTAAAAAATGAGCATGATGTCAAGTCAACAACCACTTTGCAACTTTGTATATTGTCTCCAACCGACTTCTGCTGGCCACCTGATGAAAAAATTTGAACTTGAAACTGGGTCTCCATGACAACAAGCATGCATTTAGGCCCTTATAATTGTCCCTCATGTGTCCCCTATGTAATTTCACTATACACACACAGGTACGGTGCGTTCCACGCCCCTAGGGCACCACTACTCCAGTGATACGGTCCGTACAGGCATCTGTAGGGTCTGTATCCCTATGGTAGTGCAGCCGTACGCGTACGCCATAGGGATACGGTCCGTACACGCGTGTGTAGGGGCCGTATCACTATGGTTGTGTCGCCGTACGGGTACGCCATAGTGGTACGGCCCCTACACACGTGTGTACGGACCGAATCACTATGGCGTACGCGTACGGCGACACAACCATAGTGGTACGCACCCTACACACGCGTGTACGGACCGTATCACTATGGCGTAAGCGCACGGTGACACAACCATAGTGGTACGGCCCCTACACACGCGTGTACGGACCGTATCCCTATGGCATACGCCTACGGCGACACATCCATAGTGGTACGGACCCTACAGATGCCTGTACGGACCGTATCCCTAGGCCGTACGTGTACGGCTGCACTACCATAGGGATAAGGACCCTACACACGCGTGTACGGACCGTATCCCTATGGTGTACGCGTACGGTGACACAACCATGGTGATACGGACCCTACACACGTGTGTACGGACCGTATCACTATGGCGTACGCGTACGGCGACACAACCATAGTGGTACGGACCCTACACACGCGTGGTCGGACCATATCACTATGGTGTACGCATACGGCGACACAATCATAGTGGTACGGACCCTACACACGCATGTACGGACCGTATCACTATGGCGTACGCCTACGGCGACACAACCATAGTGGTACGGACCCTACAGACGCCTGTACGGACGGTATCCCTAGGGCGTACGCGTACGGCTGCACTACCATAGGGATACAGATCCTACACACGCGTGTACGGACCGTATCCCTAGGGCGTACGCGTACGGCTGCACTACCATAGGGATACGGACCCTACACACGCGTGTACGGACCGTATCCCTATGGCGTACACCTACGGCGACACAACCATAGTGGTACGGACCCTACAGACGCCTGTACGGACCGTATCCCTAGGGCGTACGCGTACGGCGACACAACCATAGTGATACAGACCCTACACACGCCTGTACGGACCGTATCCCTATGGTGTACGCCTACGGCGACACAACCATAGTGGTACGGCCCCTACACACGCGTGTACAGACCGTATCCCTATGGCATACGCCTACGGCGACACATCCATAGTGGTACGGACCCTACAGATGCCTGTACGGACCGTATCCCTAGGCCGTACGTGTACGGCTGCACTACCATAGGGATAAGGACCCTACACACGCGTGAACGGACCGTATCCCTATGGTGTACGCGTACGGTGACACAACCATGGTGATACGGACCCTACACACGTGTGTACGGACCGTATCACTATGGCATACGCGTACGGCGACAAAACCATAGTGGTACGGACCCTACACACGCGTGTACGGACCATATCACTATGGTGTACACATACGGCGACACAACCATAGTGGTACGGACCCTACACACGCGTGTACGGACCGTATCACTATGGCGTACGCCTACGGCGACACAACCATAGTGGTACGGACCCTACAGACGCCTGTACGGACCGTATCCCTAGGGCGTACGCGTACGGCTGCACTACCATAGGGACACGGATCCTACACACACGTGTACGGACCGTAACCCTAGGGCGTACGCGTACGGCTGCACTACCATAGGGATACGGACCCCACACACACGTGTACGGACCGTATCCCTATGGCATACACCTACGGCGACACAACCATAGTGGTACGGACCCTACAGACGCCTGTACGGACCGTATCCCTAGGGCGTACGCGTACGGCGACACAACCATAGTGATACAGACCCTACACACGCCTGTACGGACCGTATCCCTATGGCGTACGCCTACGGCAACACAACATTAGTGATAAGGACCCTACAGACGCCCTCAGAGCGTGTGTACGGTGTGTTTCACACCTTACACTGGTGACATTACCACTCCATTAATGCCCTTGTGGTGTGTCTTGCTAACATGGTGATTTCCCATATCGGTGCTCGTTTTCCAGGATCAGCACACGATGCCTACATCATGAGGCGTAGCAGGGTGCCTGAAATGATGCTGCAGCTGCGCAACGAACGAGCATGTCTTGTTGGTGGATATACTCTGTTACTCCTGTATTTAGCATCATCTTTCTGTCTTACTGCTTCTCCTGACCCACTTCTGTCCATGATGTTTCCATGTAGGGGACTCTGGCTATCCCAACATGCCATGGCTGATGACACCTCTCCGCAACCCAAGATCAGCTGCAGATCACCGGTACAACAATGCATACGGGCAGACCAGGCGAGTGATAGAGAGGACCTTTGGCCTCCTGAAGAGCCGATTCCGGTGCCTCCACAAGACCGGCGGCGCACTCCCATATGCACCGGTGAAGGTCTGCAAAATCTTCCTCGTGTGCTGCATGCTGCACAACAAGGCAGTGGAGAAAGCTGTGCCACTCATCCTGGATCTGGATGAGCAGGAACATCCACCCGTGGAGGACGAGGGGCTTGGTGACAAGGCAAGTGATGTTGAGGAGGAGGAGGAAGAGGACATCCGGAGTCAGCTCATACGCAACTTCTTTGCTTAGTGGTGAGTTGCAGTGTCTGAGTGTGCACTCATTGAGCCTTGTGTGGCATGTGTTGCAATGTGTGGCTTCATCTGCATGTATGGCAAGTGAGTCAGAGGTGTGTTTGGATGTGTCACTCGAGTGATGGTGTAATAACAGTATGTCTTACCTGAGACACTATTTTCACCAAGCATGTTGACAACCTTATACGTGTCGAGTACATGCCCATGCATGCAGATGTGCTTCTTTTGGCTCACTTCTTGTGTGTCTCTAACCCCCAGGTATTTGCGCATGCTGTCTGCTGGTGGCATTGTTGTGCTCCTGCTATTCCTCATGAATACAGCAACATGTGCTGAATCAGCGTAACATGCACGGACATATCGAAAAATCACCTTAGGGTAAGGGATGCACCACGGCTTTTTGGGTGTGCTATTTGTTTGGAATGCGTGTGCACTGCTCCTGTTCATGTTTGGTTACTTAGCATACATGTAGAATCACCATGGGTCACATGACATGGAGCTGGATTCACCTGAATTGATAGTCACACTTGTGATAGTCATCTGTAATGTGATTGTGGATTGTGATGAAGGCATCAATGTGTGTAACACTGCCCTTGGAAACATACGGGATGCACCGGGTTGACATAGGGTTTCCTGCATCTGTGGTGCAAAGGGGGGGGGCCAGTGTAGGTTCCACATGTTCATCCGCATGACCTGTGCATCTGTTAATATAGATGCATTTGCCTTCCGGCAAACATGACTAATAAAGGTGTCCCTCAGCCTCCAAGGTGCCTCATCTCTGTCAATGCAGGTCTCTTGCCACTGTGCATGCGGCATGTCTGGCATAGTTGTCACAGATTGTGCATATGAGTCTATGTGTAGAGTAGCAAGATGCAAGCTGTTTGTCAGGGATTATGATATGTATTGTGCATGATGTACATGGCTGTGTAGGTATTTTGGCATCTCAGTCCCCACAACGTCCACTTTGCTGCATGTGCATCCATTGTCTGTGTGTGTGCCATGTTGAACCAGACACTCCTCCCTTCTCTTACACCTTTTGCAGTAGTCCTTTCTGACATGCTTGTGTTATTGTGCAACTTGTGGCATGGTTTTCAGGACATGGTGCCTGCTGCTGCAGGCCCTGCAGCAAGGGCACACAGATTTTCTATATTTGCCCTCACACACACGCCTCTAAGACGCACCCCCCTTCCTCCCTCCACCCATTCATTTTGGTGTAATCTGCTTGTGTGTGACACAGTTGCGGTGGGAAAGGCTGGACCGTCTGCACATGCTACGTGCACATTGCGTGTGCCTCATGTCCTTGCATGTGCCACATCACGCTACACCATGATGTTGAGGCAACCCACCAAGCAATGTCCATCTAATACATCTGTTGCATGCACTCAGGCATGCACTCATTGCCCACACAACAACTTTGCATAATGAGTGTGCAACTCCAACTGCCTACACAGCGCTGGCACGCCTTCCAGGCCCTGTCACACCAACCAGGTCATGTCCCTCCTACTCCCCACCGGCTCTGTACCCCAACATGGCCATGTGCGTGGTACTCCAGGCCTCTGCATGTAGTATGGTGTCGTTGTGGGACACATGGCACAGATATCATGTCTCAGCGTGTCAGTCTACAATGTGTCCAGGCTCCCCCTCTACACCATGACATGCGCACTGCATCTCATCATCATCTGGTGTCCCATTGACAGGCAGGTGCTCCTCTCCCTCCCCAAAGACGCAGTCCTTGCCAGTTCTCATATTGAATAATGCATGGGATACATTGGCAGATGGCTGCACGTTGGCCACCTGATGCTGGACTTGTACACGACTGAGGTGTTCATCTGCAGATTGTCCCCTTAGAGCTGGGTCAACTGCTTGTGTCCCACCCGCAAGGGCCCTGCACAGGCACACAGTGTACACGCACATGAGCTGGTGTGCATCATGGATTGCTTGCTCACATGTGCTATGCTGATCACCAGCATCTGTACCTCAGGCTTCAGCACACTCTGCATTATGCACAAGATCCACAGTTCGATCCACCTCAAGGCAAGACAGACCATCCCCCAGGTCATCTTCAACATCCGTGTCTAATCCCACCCTGCACTCTAGGGAGAAGTACGTTACAACTCCCATGAGACTTGTCCACATCCAGGGTGCATCTGCACAGCTCTGCTTCATCATCCGGCGACCCAGCCACATCACCGTCTAACCGAGATAGCTGCAATGGATCACTGTCAGCTGCAGGATGACCTTCACAATCCACGCCCACACTCAGGATGCAGCCCACGACCATGCCCCCAACACAACCTTGTGGCACTGTCATCCAAGACCCCATTGTGCCATCTCCATGCATCCAACCTTGGCCTTGCCACCATTCTCCACATCCACCTGACTCCTGCTTGCAGGACATAGTTCTCCCACCTGGCTACACATACTTGGGACTCCCACCCCAGGACACTCCACATGATCCCTGACCTCTGCGCATGACTGTTGCTCTTCGAAATAGGTCTGTCCGCACAGTTGTGCAGGCACCCCCTCAGCTGGTTGGGCCCATCACGGGTGAGTATTGTGCTCCATGTCTGTATTGGATGATACATTGTGACCCATGTGTGTCCTGTGCCAGACTCAGACCCCAGGGTATGCATGGTTGGAGTTACTACAAAACTCAGGCATGGTTTGACTTTCCAACACACACATGTAATGGAATAATGCTAAATGACGGCATCATCTCGTGATTTCTAAGATTTTTATTAGTGGTGGGGTATGTGTTTGGGGGGATGTAAAGTGGTGCTCGCCGGGTGTCTGTAATCCAAAGTTCACAGGGGGAGTTGGGATCCTTGCCATTGGAAGTCATAAGAGTCCATGCCACAGTCTTTGTCAACATTGGTCAAACAGTGACCAGCAAGTCCATGTGGCAGAGAATGTCATTGGATGAGGTGCTGCTGTTGCGCCAGAGGTCCAGGTGCCAGGCCAGGTGACCTGGGAGATGGTGATGGTCCGCTGACTCTCACGGTCTTTTGCGTGGACGACCCACCTTCCTCCGGGGACCCTCAGAAGCAGGCCATGACGATGTCTGGGATGCTCCGTCGGACGAATCCTCCTCCTCCTGATCCCTCCCTGTGGCTGGTGGTGATCTACCCCTGGTGGCACAGGGAGGGTTGCCCATGTTTTCGGCAATCCGACGGAGTACACGGGTCATGTCCGTTTGCACCGCCACGAGCTCAGCCAGTCTTGCCTCCATCCGTCCTTGGTGTTGCTGTTGACTGGCATATTGCTGATTGAGGGCCTCCACGGCCTGGCTGATGCCCCTGGTGTCTCGCCGGTATGTGTCCAGGATGTTGCGGACGTGTGTCATAACCGGTTCCTCAGCTGTCTGGTCAGGTTCGCGCCTCCGCCGTCCTCCACTCCCACCACCCCTGCCCACTTGAGCCTGGCCTGCCGTTGTGGGCACATCGGGTCTCCGGGACCCCTGAGGGATGGCATTTGCGGGGTCGCCTGCCTCCTCCTGGGTGCCCGGGGTACCTTGTCCCTCCTGGTCAGACTGGCTGCGTTGTGTGCGAGCAGGGCTCCTTTGTGTATCCTGGGATGTGGCAGGAATGGGGGTGGTGGTTGGCACGGTTGTACCTGACGCAGGTGCTGCAGGTGCTTGGGCACCAGAGGGGCCAGGTTGGTCGGGGTCATCCACGGTGTGGTGAGAGTCGTCGCTGCCGGTGGGATCATCGTCACGCCGAGCCTGGTCCTGTGATTCTTCCCCCCCAGTGTTGGGGGGAGATCGACGACGTTGCCCTGTGTGTGTGGGAGAGACAATGTTAATGGTGTTTCATGCGTCATCCATGTTTCATACATATTCAAGTTGGCAGAGTTCCTCTGGGTAGTTGGATATGTCTAGCATTCCTCTCACAGTGCACTTGTGGATGGGTATGTTGCGGGGGACAGATTGATATGTACTCCTGGTTATTTGGCCTGTCTAATGAGTGTTGGGATGCTTATTTGGCTATGGATTGGTCTTGTGTGTCACATATCCATTGTGGGAGTGCCAATTTGCGTTGGCTGCCCCGGGGGTGTGTGCTCGTGTAAGGGGGTGTGTGTGTGTGTGATCGGGCATGCTGTTGGGTGTGGTGTGATTTGTCATTGGGTCTACCAGGTGATGTGTCTATCCCCTCATGGTGCCTGCTGGCATGACAGTGAATGTGAGTTCCTGTGGTAGGTAGGTGGCATGTGGAGTTGGTGTTTGAGTGTACAGTGGTCACAGGTTTGCCTTGTGCTGTATACAGCAGGGCCAAGTGTCATCTACCTTGTCTGTACTTGGCAAGTCCCTGTGCATTGTGCATGGTGCATGGGAATGTCCCTTTGCCACAGCTGTCAACACTTTTCCTATGTGTGACACACTCTTTGTTGTTGCATCAGTTTTGAACGCAGTGAGCAGTGTAGCGAGCTTGCGTATCGAGCGCTGCAGAACCGACTTACGTACGTGGCCAAATGGTGCTTTGTCATGTCTATTGGAGAATGCAGGTAGGTAACTTATGCATTTGTGACTGGGTTCTAACAAACACAGTGAGTGGGCTTACTGGGTGTGAGGTTAGGTTTGTGCCTGCAGCAAGGATCGACTCGTGCACAGTTTGACACATGGCCCAGTGCTTTCCAAACGAATGAGGGGTGTTTCACGCACTGCCAGACCTTGTCAACATGCACACAGTCCACCTGCTGATGAGCGGACATGCCCACACCACCCAAGGGTGATTTTGTGCGTACCCCCCACCCCGTAGGTACGGAGCGTACCCCCCCTGTAGGTACAGAGCATACCACCACCACGTAGGTACGCTGTGGACCCCCGCACCGTACATACGGGGGGGTGGGGGTACACTCCGTACCTACGGGGTGGGGGTACACTCCATACCTATGGGGTGGGGGTACGCTCTGTACCTACGGGGGTGGTGGTACGCTCTGTACCTAGGGTGGGGGTGCGCTCTGTACCTACGGGGTGGGGTGGGGGTACGGCGCGGACATGGGGCGGTGCTGGGGTACGGCGCGTATGTGGGGGGTGTGCTGGGGGCGTGTTCGGCGAGTATGCGGGCAACTATTTGGCCGTCTCCATAGTTGCTATGGGAGTTCACACCGTACTTTGTTTTTTCCATACGGTTGTGCATTCGGACGGACGGGACGGATCGTACTTGCACGCTCGGACTTCAGTTTCCCGAATCGTAGGTAAAACTGTCCGGGGACGTTTTCCCAATGCGATTCGAATGGATTTTTTAACATACAAATCGTACTTGCCAGTTTGTACGGGACATGTACGATTCGTACGGAAAAAAAAACGGATACGATTCGTACGGGGAATATTTTTAACGGATCGGAATCAGCACCTCTGTATTTGAAAATGCCACTTTTAGAAAGTTGGTATTTTCTTGCCTAACCATTCAAACCTGCCTCTGATAGGCTGTGTATTCCTTGTCTGGAGTTCTAATGTGACAGGGCTGGGGGATTCCAGGAGACAGGGTGAGTCAGCCGAGTGGTGAATAGAGAGATCTGCATCTAGATGGGAGGGAGGAGTTGCACCTAGGACCTGATTAGGGCTGTGCCTTCCCTCTACAATGCTGGCTCCACCTCCTGTGGTGCGTCTAATGTCTCTGCCCTGCACTCTGAAAGGAAAGAAGAAGTCATGTAAACAAAGTGCTCCAGGACTGACCAGAACTGGTTTGGACTAGGCCAAGGCCTCTCTGCCTTCAGAGAACAAAGAGAGACTGGGTATAAATATTGGGACCCAAACCCAAGTACTTTAGATCACTTTGGGAACAAGAAGAAACCTTTGCTGAGGAATGGAACCAGAAGAAACTGAGGAGAGACTATCCCTAAGCTGAAGTGCTGCTTGGGGGATTGGCCTGCAGTGGTTGCCTGACTGCTAAAGAAAGGAGAAAGGACTTTGTGTGCAACTTGTAAAGGATCTCCAAGGGCTTGAGAGAAGAGCTTGCCTCCTGCTGAAGTCTCAGGGACAACAGACTTCAACCACCAGCTCCCCAAGAGTTATTTGGAAGTGCCTGTAGCTGTATTCTAGCCTTCTAAGGGGCAGCGTCGCAGCCGCTGCCGTCGCATCACTGAACAAGGGTGTCGCCGCTGTAGCTGTTGCATTGCACCGCATCACGAGAAGCGTCCCACAACACCGAAGAAGCGCGTCGCCGTCGCAGCCATCGCATCACTGAACAAGGGTGTCGCCGCTGTAGCTGTCGCATTGCACCGCATCACGAGAAGTGTCTCGCAACATCGAAGAAGCGTGTCGCAGCCGCTGCTGTCGCATCACTAAACAAGGGTGTCGTCGCTAGAGCTGTCGCATTGCACCGCATCACAAGAAGCACCTCGCATCCATGGAGAAGCGTGCCGCCGTCGCAGCTGCTGTCGTCACATCACTAAACAAGTGTGTCACCGCTGCAACTGTCGCATCGAGCGGAAACATCTCGCATCGTTGGAGAAGAGTGTCGCCGCCAAAGCAGCTGTCGTCGCATCACTGGACAAGGGTGTCGCTGCTGCAGCTGACGCATCGAGCCGAGACATCTCGCAACATCGGAGAAGCGTGTCGCATCAACAAGAAGACGCCATCTTTGTTTCTTTGCAACAGATCTTCAACGCATCACCGCCTTTGCATGTGAGGACCTACCGCATCACCTTCTCTGCAACACTTTTGTTGCCCTGCGTGTTGCATCTAAAGGTACATTGACTCAAAGTGTCACATTTAAGATCTAAAGAGAACTAAGCCAATTCTACCCCTTTAAGTACAGTATTGTGGATTTTTGTCGTTTATGGTCTTGTATTAAATCTATATAAAGAATACGTATCTTTGATATAAAAGTTGTGTGGTGTCCATCTGTAGTGTTGTCACTTGATTACTGTATGTGTTCACAAATGCTTTACACACTGCCTCTGAGATAAGCCTGCCTGCTCGTGCCAAGCTACCAAGGGGGTGAGCAGGGGTTATTTTAGGAGTGTACCCCCTTACCCTGACTAGAGGCAAGGGTCCCTATTTGTCACAAGTACCTACCTGTGCCAACTAGAGACCCCCAAATCTAAAATTAGTTAAACAGGGTAGTTAATTTTTAAACCCCCACACTAGTTGAACACCCTCTAAGAATATTGGATCATTATAAGTATAATTATGGGAAATCAGGTTATAACCCTACTCAAAATAAAGGCTGTGAACCAGAGGTCCTCTAAAGTGGATAGGTGGAAATCAGTACCAGCCAGTAAAGAGAAACATTTAAGTATTGATGGTATTGTTCCATTAATCAAGGGTATTTAAGTCCTGATTCACAGAGTTGCAACCTGTATTTGTATTTGTATCTGTTTAGAAGTAATTGCCGATTGTCACCAGTTGGGGGAGGGTGGGCTGATCAATTTCTTGCCATGTTATATCTGTTTCAGAGCGGTTCTGTTCAATGTAATGTGAAACAAGGGGGGCATTCTCCACCCTGCATCTAGAACAGCTTTTATGCTGTATAATACGTTGTTTTATCATCTGAGTAGTCTGACCAATGTACATCAAGTTACATGGACAAAGTATGGCGTAAATCACATTCATTGTTTGGCAATTCCTGAATATTTTCAACTGGTATCCTTCGTATTGAACGTCAATGGGCAGACCACGCAGTTCTGGCATCAAAAATGTCCAACTACAGGAGTGAGGCCACAAGCTGCCGCGATAGATTCAGTTTTATTAGTTTTTCTAGGCCATTTAACTGCATGAACGAAGGGGTCTGCCAAATTACTGCCCGTTTTGTATGAAAAAAGAGGAGGTTGTTGACAAGAAGTGTGTGTGCATAAAATATTCCAATTCTTTCTAATGATCTTGTTTACTTTATTGCTTTAGTTTAAAAACTCCCTTCTGTCTACACTTCACAGCGCGACTTCCAGCAAGCATACGGTATTTGATAATGCTCCCCGAGCACTTTCCTACATGGAACGGCTCAACTTAGACCCGACTTAACCTGGAACCTGCTGATACAGGTAAGTGCGTTCGTGCCTAATACACGGTTACAACAATATTACTTTAGTTCGCATTTGGTAAACTGTGTATTTTTTATTTATCCTTCTTGTAGCTTTCATAGGTGGACCATTTATTGTTTGTCCACATACAATTGGTCTGCATCACTGCCCAAACAACTCGAGCTGGCTAAATTAGTTTTGGTATCGGGACTGCTTGATTTTACTCATATACCTCCTGGAATTCTTTGGCACAGGTAAGTGCATAAGCACTTTAAGCAATTCTACTAATATTCACATTTTACTGTACTTCACAACTGGTGAACAATTATTCCACTTTTTTATAGCTTTTTATTGGCGGCCATTCTCAGAGGCACACGCTAGTTTCATTTACCTAAATTGCATGAGCCTGCTTGAACATTCCAAGTAAGTGGTTGACATGGTGTTATTCACTTATGGGCTTTTAATAAGCGTTGCATGTGCTATTTGGCCAATCTAGGCCAGCTGTTCCTAGAATTGCTGTCCGCCCATAAAACATCTTTTTGTTGTAATTTTTGAAGCCATACTTATTTTATCGTGTTGTCTGTAATACATGACTACACTGGCATTTATTTATATATATATTTGACTCAATAGGCGAGTTGCCTGAAAAGCTGAAAGGTTTCTCATACCATATGGTTGTGCCTTTTATTAATTTAATTCCCTTCCCTTCCAGATACCCAGTGTGTACACCATTATTTGGGTGCAACTCTTGCAGCACTTTCTTGTCCTCTCGTGGGGAACAATCAGACTACATTTCAGGCAGTAAGTTTTTCACTCTCTCTCTCCTTTCTTCTCCTTTCTGATTTCCTGCTTGACTTTTCTTATTTTAATTTAATCTTCTTTTATACAGCACCTTCAGAGTCATTTGTAATCTAGTCCTGATGATGACCTGAAAAGTAAACAGGTTGAAACGCCGTTGATGACTTAGCGCAATTGTTTGGCATTTCCGGTTCTTAGTATGTTTCTCATTAATTGTATTTTAATTTCTCATGTTTTGTAACCATGTTCTAGTCATTATTTGTTGCTCTACTTTTGCTGTTTCTTGCACCTTGTCACGGGTTCACTTGCGCCGTTCACTTTCTGCATGAGCACCTTTGTGCACATCAATGTTTGGATTACATCTATGTATATTATAACAGTGCTGATATATTATTTAAAATTTGCATTTGCATAATCTAAATATCTAAATAATAAATAATAATAATAATAATAATAATAAAAATAATTGTTGTCTCCGTGTTTTCTTTCCTATTGCAATTGGTATTCGCATTTTATTTACATGTCTACAAATATTACCTGTTGAAATGTTGTTTGTTTGAATTGTTCAGCATTACGTCCATCATATGATCTTTATGCTTTTGTCACTCTAATGGGCAAGGGTCTACCCGCGAATGGGTCCCATGCTCACTGCATCACTGGATTCAAGCTTGCCTGGTTGATGAAGGATGATAGCCTGAAACCAGTCCCAGGATGCTTGTTTCCGGTCCAGTGTGGAGCTCACCTGGCAGTTTGGGCTGGACTGTTCCCATGGGGTGCAAGGTCAAGACTGATTTACATATGGCTAGGTCCATACTGGGGTGGGGTGGTGAGAAAAAAACCAATGGCTTTCACCCAGATCTATGACTGGGGATACATATATGATTTGTTCAGCTTTCCCCCCATCATCGGTCCTTTTTGTGGTTTTTCAAATGACATTTGGGGTACACTTCAAAGGAGGTCAACAGAATGGCAAAACAATGTGTGTGTATCCACTGTCTGGTTGCTAAAAGCTCAGCTTTTTCCTACTATATGTATGTCTCTTACTTTGTTGGGGGTACTGGGACTGCCTAAAACTGTATTTTAGTGTTAGATGTGGAAGGGCAAGGATTACCATGTTACACTCTTACACAATCCAGCCCTTAGAGCCCGAGTATAATGCGACCAGAGACTTCAGCCATCTTGATAATGGCAATAGTGGGTAGGGTAGACCTGGGACCCTTTACCCCATTGTTTAGGGTGTCTCCAGAGGTCTTTCCCACCCACTAACTCGTGCAAGGCATACATATCCAGTCGCCCACAACAGAACACTTCAAAACCTGAGTAGGATCTGGAGAGGTCTGACCTGCTGTCTGCAACCTGAGAAGAACCCTGGAAGACTGGATCTGCTCTTGTACCGAGGACAAAGAATTAGAGCTCAAGGGTTATAAGGCTGACCTACTTTTAAAGCTACAGGGACACAACAAGCTGCAAGAGTCCTTTTCCTGCAACTGCCCAGCTAACCAGTGGCAACTGGACCTGGACAGGACCTTGATGTTCGCCTCTGCTTGCCAATCTCTGAGTTTCTAAGTGCCTCCCCTGAGGTCTTAGAAGTGGACAATTGCGCAACAATCTAAAGTCAGAAGGTAAAATCTTTGACTAGGCTGAACCTGGTTAGTGTATTTCACCCATGTTCCATTGCGATTAGAATCACATTGCATCTACATCCTGTACTACTTTTGACTATCATTGGCACATTGTGCTTCTTGGTTCTATTTCCATTAAGTTCATATCTCGGGTCCCCTAGTTGAATTTTTATCACTGTGGTGTAATTTAGTTTACCAAATGTTACTCTATTTTTTAAATTAATTTTTTTATTTTTATTTTTTTATTTCTGTGCATTTTGGCTTTTTTTAACTGTTTTAGGACTGCATAATTACCTTATTAAGCATTGTCACTAAGTTAAGCCTGTCTGCTCTGTGCCAGAGCTATCAAGGAGTTGACCTCATGTTTATTTACTGACTTTGGTAGTTCACCCTGACAAGGTCACACCTGCCTAATCCTTGTAGTTCATAATCAAGGAGGGAGAGTGTGGGTGCACACATCAGAACCTATAGTACCAAAATAAACATCATGTAAAGATGAGACGTGAGTTGGATGATGATTCTCATAATCAAGTTTTTTTTTAACACAATGCCTGTACTAGGAAAGAAAGCTACAATCAAAGAAAAGCAGGGCCGTGAGCATCGTTTTTCATGTGCCTTTCTGTTCTTCGTAATCTCTTAAAGACAGAATGGCAATTGGATGGGAGCAATTGGAGGTGTCCCAGTAGCTCTGACAGAATCGATAATTTGTGCAGAAGATTTCACAATACAGGCAGTGGTTTTAAGTGCTTATTATACTGACTCTAGTGGGTGGAAGTCAAAGTTAGGAGAAGTAGGTCCTCTACATCTAGTGCTTTCCAATAGTCTCAATTATTGTTTGATATACTCCTGGAACATGAGGGTGGATCATTCCCTCTTGTCCAAAAAGACAAAAAGTTGCCAAGCTAGCATCACTTTGATAAGGGGAATATCAAGATATGACCTGGAAATCAGCACTTCTGGCTGGTCTATGCGGCGCTTCACTTGCCTGTCTACACCACATGCTTGTGCCAACTTCTGTCGCATGCAAGGCCAGGATTTTGTCCTCAACCTACATGTGGACAGTTAGCCTCATTCCTTGAAGTTAAGGTCCAATTCCACGGGAATACCTCATTACCATTCCTCCTACATGGACCAGCGTGCGCCATTACCTCGATGCAGAGATCCTTTCTGGATCCTCCCCAACGTAATCGCCAACCAGCTGAATACCTTATTCCTCCTCCTGGATTGATTTATCACTACCAGAACAGCACTATACTGAATTAAGTAACCATGTCCTGATGGTGACCTTGAATCGAACAGGTCGAAACGCCATTGACTACTCAGCGTAAGTTTTGGCATCATTGTGGTCTACCTAAACAGTTCAAACCAAATATTCAACTGGTATATATTTCCAATTGTATTGTTGACCACCGAAAAATTCTTTATATATTGCCTTGCGCCGTTCATGCTGTTTTTCACCCCCTTGTGTCACTGCGCCGTTCACCTTCACTGGCACGTTCAGTGCACATTTATGTGTTTTGGTTACTTTCGCATAAAATGTTTTGTATTGCTGATATAACTACTTACAAATAAGAAACTTCCTTCTACCAAATCCTGTTGTGGTCTCCCTCACTTACCCTTTCTGAGAGATTTATACTCTCCCCGCATTTGCCCTCTTAAATGATTGCCAGTTGAGACATTGTATTCTTGTTTACTGGAAATGACAGTGGCACAGCTGAAAGTACAGAGAAAGTCATTCTCCAGCCATATAATACATGCAGCCTTACTACTAAAACCATACGTTTAACAACTTTACCAGAATGCTTGTACTAATGCTGAAATCAGTCACGTGGGAAATACTAAGGGCCCGATTCACAGAACAAACTTAAGACTAAATCCTAAACTTAGTACCATTCTGGTATTCACAGAATGCACCTAGTACTTCTGGTATTCACAGAATGAACTTACTACTTTTGCTATTTACAGAATGAACTTAGTACTTTTGCTATTCACAGAATGGATTTACGACTCCTAAACTTACGTCCGCACTCGGGCCGGAAATTCCGGCCCGGAGGCGGAGCTTCCGGCCCGGAGGCGGAGCTTCCGGCCCGGAGGCGGGGCTTCCGGGCCGGAAGCGGAGCTTCGGGCCCAGAGGTGGAGATTTCAGCCATAGCTAAATCGTCCGGAATCCCCACCTCCGGGCCGGAAGCTCCGCCTCCGGCCCGGAAGCCCCGCCTCCGGGCCGGAAGCTCCGCCTCTGGGCCAGAATTTCCGGCCCGAGTGCGGACGTAAGTTTAGGAGTCGTAAATCCATTCTGTGAATAGCAAAAGTACTAAGTTCATTCTGTGAATAGCAAAAGTAGTAAGTTCATTCTGTGAATACCAGAAGTACTAGGTGCATTCTGTGAATACCAGAATGGTACTAAGTTTAGGATTTAGTCTTAAGTTTGTTCTGTGAATCGGGCCCTAAGACCTGAGGTAACAGGATTTCCTCAGTGAGTTTTTCCACCTGATTCTAGTGCACCACTCCTAATGATGCCATAAGTGAGAAAAGTCAGAGAATACATTTTTAACTGTACCTATACTTTCTGGGTGTGGTAGATAAGGATTTAATGTACCAGAAAATATAGTATTCACTTTGGAGAAAAGAAATAGCTATGCAAATACACATTTCGGTTGAACTTGATTCTGTACATATAGTGCCTGTGGAAAATCTTCAGCAGTAAATGTAATGCAGTAGTTGTGTGCATGGAAATCTAAACTGTACATAGATCTTCTGCCTCCTCCAAGATTTTTTGTAAGTACGCTAAAAGTCAAAAATCCCCAGCTTTATTCTAGGAGAATAAGAAAGCAGTGATTCCTGCATTTTTGCCTTTGTGCTTAATTGTTTGCGAATCGAGGTCTGTGTTTTTCAATAATCCAAGATTTTGTATCACATTATGCACATTTTCATCTGCAGCAGGCCATCAGGGTACGTTAGTGTATCATAATGTATATTGATGAGAAAAACACTCAATAACACTAAACATGCGTATGTATCAAAGGTTTTCAAGTGCATTTAATAAAATAGCAAACTGATTTCTGACTAATTCTAAGTGATATACTTTCAGAAGATAAATATATTCAGATAAAAATAAGAAAAAATGTTTCCTTATTTCCAGAAGATATGTTTGTAATTAATATGTGGTTTGAAATGAAGTATTAACTGCTCCTCATGGACAAGCAATTCGAAGTGTATAAATTACCTCATCTTCTATGTCAGTTACATATAAAATAGATATGTGTGAGAATGTTGTTTAAAGTTTAAAGAAAATTGTCTTGAGTGTTTAATGGTACTCTGTGATTTCTACTTTTATGTGCCACCCTAAAATAAATTACACATAGTAGATAGAGATGAAGATAAAAATGTCTCATTAATTCATAGTAATTACCCAATTGATAGCTGATTAAAACTATAATTTGACATCAAAAAGAAGATGAATATTGCTTCTTGAAATAGAAGTACGCAGTCATCTTCTAACTTCAATCTAATGCCATTATTAATTGATAATTTTAATTTGAATGAATAATGATGTCTCGGTTACTTAAATAAACGTGTCCCAGTATATAGAAATGTAGTAGTTATAAACACACATGTATTACTACATTTTGAATAAAGGTCAAATTCAGCATCATTACCACAGGGCAGCTAACTGACTTTGTACAGCAATGCTTAATGCCTCAAAGATTCAGTTGAAGAACTATTTTATGAAAAGAAAAGAAATTGTACTGTACTCATCAGGCCTAGTTATAGAGATTCTATGTCAATCCACATATGCTATGGCCCTGTGCTCTAGGTATGATTAGAACATTAGAATGTTGAGAGCTCCATTGAAGACAATGGAGTAGATGTAGGCTTTTAATGGCTAGTAGAAGCCCGGAGCATCAACATTCCAATGTTTGCTCACAGCTGTGAACAATGGCCTCACTGAGCCCAGGGGGATTTCAACCGTCTCGGGCTCCGTGAGGCTTTGTTTTACAAATTAAAACATTCTTCCCTCTAGGTCGGTAGAGTTGTAGCGGGCTCAATCGGCCATTAAGGGCTTCCTTTAACGCTGGAGCGGGTCTTTAATGGCCGGTAGTGCCCACTACTGCAGGCTCCAAAGCTGTATTAAATAACTGTTTAAATAAAAAACTATTGCTTATGTAAACTCAGCATGCCATAAACCATTCATGCAGATCCCCTGGAGTAATTTGTTATTACTCTTGAGTCATGGCCCATATATACTCGTGCACCCGCAATGCACTTCTGATGATGTCACATAATACATCATTCATGACATGGTCAATGACATCACTGATGACATCACTGATGACTTCTCAAATGCCATCACTGATGACATCATCCGGTGACTGTGTGTCTCTGTAAAGTTTAAATATGTTTTATATATATATTCACTGAAAAAAACATTGGTTTTAGGGAAAGTTATAGTTAGTTGGATGTTTCACTCAAACAAAACCAGAGAAATTCCTCCGTTATAGTTAGTTCAGCTAACTATAACTCGCGCCCCCGCAATGCACTGCTGATGACGTCACCTATTACATCACTCATGACATGGTCAGTGACATCACTGATGACATCTCAAATGACATCACTGATGACATCACTGATGACATCATCCAGTGACTGTGTGTTTCTGTA
This sequence comes from Triturus cristatus, assembly GCF_964204655.1. Taxonomy (NCBI): domain Eukaryota; kingdom Metazoa; phylum Chordata; class Amphibia; order Caudata; family Salamandridae; genus Triturus; species Triturus cristatus. The sequence continues at coordinate 140,594,576 of NC_140582.1, read as the reverse complement.
AAGTTTAAATATGTGTAATATATATAGGGAAAGTCGTATTGAAGAATGAGTGGGTGTATAAGTGTCTGAATGGATGATTTAGTAGGTGCATGACTGACTCTATAAGTGAGTGATTAAACGTATCTTACTGAATGCATGGGTAAGTGACTAAACTGTGTGAATGTCTGTATCCATCTGTCTGTTGGTGTGTAAGCGGCTACATGGGTTTGTGAATAGCTACATGAGTGTATATATGGGTTATTGATTGGTTGTCTGAGTATCTGTAGGGTGCCTGAGTGTTTATGTGGGTGGGGTGTGTGTGACTCTGTATAGATGTGTGAGTGGGTGATTCAGTGGGTGCATGGTTTCTAGAGTGCATCTGTGATGGACTGTATGGGTAGGTGAGTGTGTGTATGGGTGTGTTAGTGAGTGAATGTATATCTCAGTGGTACATGTGTGGGTAAATACATATGTGAAAGGTAGTATATATGTGTGTTGGAGTATATAAATGGATATAAGTGAGAGTGTGTGATTGCGAGACTGGCTGTATGGATGAGTCTGTGCTTGTATCAGTGATTGTATAAGTAAGTATGTGCTAGTATTTGTATGAGTAAGTGACCTGGTGTGTGTATAACTGCATAGGTGAGTAAATGGCAGTGTGATTAATTATTTGCATGACTGACTAGGTGTGTGAGTACCTCTATGGATGAGTGGTGGTGTTTGAGTGTTTATATAGGTGTATGAGTGCATATGATAGTCCTGTACTGAATGACGATAAGTATGAGTGACTGTACAGATGAGTGACTGGATGTGTGTGTGTAGTCCTAAGAATCACTGAGTGGGTATGTAGTTATTGGTATTGGGGTGTCTATAGTTTTAAGTATGGTAGTCTGTAATTTAGAGTGGGTGTATCAAAAGTTATATTAGGGTACGAGGAGGTGCATCAGATTATCACATGGATGGTGTCATCAGTGATGTCATCAGTGATGTCATTTGAGATGTCATCAGTGATGTCATCAGTGATGTCACTGACCATGTCATGAGTGATGTAGTATGTGACATCATCAGCAGTGCATTGCGGGGGAACGGGTTATAGTTAGCTGAACTAACTATAATGGGGGAATTTCTCTGGTTTTGTATGAGTGAAATGTCCAACTAACTATAACATTCCCTAAAACCTATGGTTTTTTCAGTGAATTTCTAAGGTTTTTTAAATGCTAATTTCTAACTATAACGTGCCTGAAACCTATGGTTTTTTCAGTGACTATATATATATATTCACTGAAAAAACCATAGGTTGTAGGGCAAGTTATAGTTAGGTGGACATTGCACTCGTACAAAACCCGTGAAATTCTCCTATTATAGTAAGTTCAGCTAACTATAACTCGCGCCCCTGAAATACACTGCTGATGACTTCACATATTACATCGCTCATGATATGGTCAGTGACATCACTGATGACATCACTGATGACATCTCAAATGACATCACTGATGACATCACTGATGACATCATCCAGTGACTGTGTGTTTCTGTAAAGTTTAAATATGTTAAATATATATAGGGAAATGCGTATTGAAGAATGAGTGCTGTGAGAAGTTGGCCTGATATGTAGTGCTCACTATTCTAGTGATCACTGTGTATCATTCCAAATGACCCTTATTGATGATTGGTTGTAAGTCAACCTTATAGACCAGCTATCCTAGTAGCGTAGATACGAGCAGTCTTAGGCTAAACTCTAGAGGGCGTGTTAAGCCAGCTGTTTTACCACCACATTTACCCCTTGAACACCACGTGAAAGGACACCACACAAGTTGTTATGAAAATAAAGGATATTTATTTATAACAAGACTACCCTGGCTCTTTATGAGTCAGGGAGCTAAGCACACTACAAAACTCTTACGAAAATACTTCAAGTTGCACAATTTACACAAATGCCCGAGGGGCACGAGAAACCATATATACTAACAGTGAAATGCGAATGGTTAGAGTCTGGAGTTACTGATTCCGGAGTGATCCGATCAGTGGGACTAAACGAAAAAGGAACTGGACACTTGTAGAGCGAACCTGCGATGGAGCACCGAAATGCTCGAACTACCTAGCCCAGAGGCTGCGGCTGCGGGAGGTTCGGCAAGATGTCGGGAGTCCTCGTTGTAGTCTCAGGAGCCTGAAAGAAGAAGTTGCTGGCAGGCGACCAGTGACGATGTTCAGCGAGATCCAAGCCTGGATCAGTGATGAAGGAAACCTGAAAGCAGAGGGGACTCAGTTCTCAACCGCTAGCCAGCGACCGTGTGGGCACCAGGAGGGTACCGGCTGAAGTCACCTCGACCAGGTGAGTGGATGACGTCGGACTCGGCTGTTCCTCGGACCAGGAGGCGCGGCGGCGACCAGGATGGAGGGCGAGCTGTCCCACGCAGGTGTCTGCTGTCGATGATGCTGGGCCCAGGAGTGGGGCAGCAGGTCTTGGCAGTGGCAAGCCCACGCGGTGGAGTCAAGATGGTGTCTGGAGTGGACCAGGAGGGTCCGTGGTACTCCTCTGTTGAAGGGGAGCAAGAGCCAGTCTGGAGCAACCAGACTAGTGATGAAACAATCGTGGTGCGTCGTGAAGAGGGCCACAAGCCGGTCGGCAAGTGGTCGGACAACGCGGTGAACAGTAAGGAGCGGAAGGGCCCCCACGCAGATCTCGTGGATGCTGGGGAGGCAGACTTCGGTGCTGGAGCTGCTCAGGGTTAGGGCTTCTCAAACCCTAGGTGCACTCAATCGAGGGTCCCTCGGTGGGCGTGCTAGATAAGCGTCGTGCAGGTTCTGAAGATGGCCGGTCCCGCAGGTCTCGTCACACCTACGACTCTCAGCTGGGCTGATGATGTAGGTAAGAGGTCAGAGATGGCAGGGAACCCGGGTCTCGTCGAGCTGGGCAGTCTTGATCCGTAGGAGAGACTTACAGCAAACCGCAAGCGCTTAGGTGGTGCCTGCTGGTGCAGGGTGGCTACTCCTTAGCCACAAGGGAGAGTCTTCAGAAATAGTCAAGAGTTCCTTTCGTGGAAAGTAGTTCAAGATTCAGAATTATCAGATTATCCGATTATCCGCTTTGGGAAGGGGACTCGCTCCTACCTTTATTCTAAGAAAAGGGGCTGGCCCGTGACTAGGTCCTACCTATGGGTGGAGCCAGGAGGGGGGTGGTGACACCCCTATCCTTTGTCCGGCTTCGCCCCGGCTCAGGGGCAGGGTTGCCCCCGAAACTGGTTTGAGCCGGGCTCTGCACAGTGAGCACCGGGGTGCCACTTGCAATCACCTTCCTTTCAGCCCTGCCTACCTGGGATACACAAACCCTGTCTGGGATGGTGCTAACACCGCCCTCGACAGCAAACCCTTTGTCCAAGCTCCCCTCGCTGGAAGGTCTCCCAGCAGCAGGAGGTCAGACTTGTGTCTGGTGGCAGCATCCATCTTGTGATGCTGAGGCTTGAGTCAACTTTAACCGGGGTTCAAGGTTACTTCCATGTCGTGCCCCTCTAAAAGGGGGGAATGCTAACCCCGTCGCCAGGACTGGCGAGGGGTTCGTATTCCAGTTCGTATGACACCTTACTCGACATGTGTAGGTGATGCGATGCCAAAGTTAGCAAATAACCGCAAGGATTATAATGCATTTTAAAGTAGTTGGCCCGCGTCACCATGGAACGGCTATTAGGACTTGGTTCCGCAAGCCGTCGACGGGCTCAGCTCGCGCCAGAGCACCGTCCCACATGATTCCCTGCACTCTGCCTTCAGGATTGATAAGGCCTGCCATAGGAGTGACTGATAGGAATCCATGTGTCCATTTTAGGGTTAGGTGTAGGAATACTACACCTACAGCAACGGGTGATTACACCACTTTGCCCCAGCTGTCGTGCAGCCAGTTGTGTCAGATTTGGGCGGCCATCCAGGGGTGGCATAATACATGCTGCAGCCCCTGGTAGGCCCTGGGTACACCGATGCCCTGGATACCTAAGGTATGCTGGTACAGGGACTGATAAGGTGGCCCAGTTCCAATTAGTAAATGCACCTAAGGTACATGTGTCAGTTTTAGGGAGAGAACAGCAGATAGGCTGGGGTCCTGGATAGCAGGATCCCAGCCAGACTAGTCAAAAACCACTCAAATACCAGGCAAAAAGTTGGGGGCAACCATTAGTCAGATTCCACTCTCCTACATAACCCCCCCCCCAAACGAAAGGAGATAAGGCTAACCTTGTCCAGATAAGCCTTTATTTCCTGAGTGGCCATATAAGGAAGAACCTGCACTAGCATGGTTGCTCCCTGTCTCATGGTCCACTTGGGAAATCTTACCCCAAGGGGTTCTAGAGTTTCTCCAAAGTCTAGGGAAATTACCTGTATTGGTTTTTGGGTCAGAGGTGGGCTGGTGGGGTGTCTGAGTCTGGAAGTGAGGCCCTACTTGGTTTGGTCTCAACCTCCTCAGATCACTGGCCACTATGGAAGCCTGTCTGCCCATGACTGTGTCATATCTGGCCCTAAGGGTCAACCTCTGGCTGCCTACAGCTGGGGGTCGTATCCCTTTGGCTGGAATAGTGGAGGGAACTGGAAGGTTTGGGGCACCTATGCCCCAGGTTTCCCTGTGCTCCACATCATCCACTTGAGGGGTGCCTATACCTAAGGGTAAGGGGGATCCCTCAGTTTGTAGAGGAATATTCACCTGGCTGAAACTACTCTGCTGGGTGTCCCTAACCTGCTGATGAGGGGGTTCCTCTGGACAGGGGCCCTTTAAGGGTCCACTGACCTCCCTGACCTCCGCAGCCCTGGGCTGACTGAGGCAGGGTAGAGAGGGGCAGGATACCTGCTCCAGACTGGGTACCACCTTGGAAGGGTCCCCTGCCATCAGAGAGGTGGCCAGGCCAGGCCTGTCCACTTCTGGGGCAGTTACTCCACAAGGGGCAAGATCAGTTCCCTGAGAAACTTGACCCTTACCTGTAGTCTGGTGGGGGGAGGACTGCTCCTCTTCCCCTATGCTCTCTGTTTGGGTAGAGTGATCCATAGTTTCAGGCTTCACTCTTTCTATTTCCTCCTGGGGTGGAGGTGAGGCCCTCAGGGTCTCATCCACTCTCTCAGGGATTCCTACCATTTTCAAATGGCCTTGTGGTCGACCTCAGCCCAGGCTGAGGTTTCCAGATCATTCCCCAGTAGACAATGTACAGGCAAGTTTGGGGACACTGCCACTCTCTTTGGGCCAGTGACCCCTCCCCAGCTGAGATTTACCACTGCCATGGGGTGGTCTGTCCTGATTCCATCTATGTTGGTCACCTGGTAGCTGAACCCAGGTAAAAGCTGTTCTAGGGGCACTAGCCTCTTGGTCACCATGGTGACACTGGCCCCTGTGTCCTTATAGGCCACAGCCTTCTGACCATTGATCATGGGCTCTTGTCTGTACCTGCCCAGAATATTGGGGCTCATGGTAAAGTTGGCAAACCCCATGCCACCATCACAGACTAGAGTTGCTAATGCAGGGGACCTGGCTAGGCCAGAGTCCACTGGTGTTCCCAAAGAGCACCCAACTAAGTTTTTGGGTGCACTCCCACCACCTGGGGGATTACTACTAGTAGTAACAGGGGGTGTTGGAGTTGGTTTTGGAGGAACATTTTCTTTATTGCCATTCTTTGGACAGCTGGAGTCAGTTTTCCAGTGGCCAGGTTGCTTACACACATGGCAATAGGGTTTTTTGTTATTAGAGGAAGTATTTTGGGACCCACCCCCAGCACTGGGTTTTTGGGGCCCTTCAGAGGACTTTTCTTGTTTATCATCCCCACCTTTCTCTTTGGGCTTAGTGGAATCCTTCTTCTGGTCACCAACTTGGTTCTTAGGCCTAATCCTGGTTCTGACCCATTTGTCTGCCTTCTTTCCCAATTCTTGGGGAGAGGTCAGATCAGAGTCCACCAGGTGCTGGTGTAAAAGTTGGTTCTGACAATTATTAAGAATCTGCTCCCTCATTATGAGATTATACAATCCTTGATAATCATTAACCTTGCTACCCAGTAACCAGCCTTCTAAAGCCTTAGTGGCACAATCGACAAAGTCAGTCCAATCCTAAGACTGAATTTTCTGGGTGTCTCGGAACAGCACCCGGTACTGCTCCGTGGTTAAGCCGAACCCATCAATCAGTGTATTCTTCAGGACTTGGTAGTTGTTAGCATCCTCAGCTCTCGTAGTGAGGAGCTTGTCCCTTCCTTTACCTTCAAAGGAGAGCCACAGTATAGCTGCCCACTGATTTGGGGGGACGCACTGGACAGTGCAGGCCCTCTCCAAAGCAGTTATCCACTTGTGGATGTCGTCCCCTTGTTTAAAGGGGGGCACTATTTTACTCAGGTGTCTAGTGTCTATACCCCTGTCTTTCTCTCTATTGAGAATGCTGCCACCAGTGGGATCTAACCCACTTAATTTCTGCTCTCGGGCCAGGGCAAGTCTTTCTTTGGCGAGGGCAAGTTCTTCCCGCTCGATCCTCAGATTGACTTCCCTCATCTTCGCTTCATGCTCCCTTCTCTGAGGGGACGTCATTCTTCTCTGAGAAGATGCCTGAGAGACATGTGTATGAACCGATCTGCCAGAGCCTCTGGAGAGAGACCTAGCTTGTCCGTTCCCAAGGTTAGGCCTGCTTGAGCGTGGGCCCGGGGCTCCCCCAGTTCCATTCTCATGCCTGTTTAAGTTGGTCCTTGTAAGCCTGCTGACTACCACTGGACCTTTGTCTGCCTCGTCTTCTGATAACTCCTCCTCGTCCTCCTCCTCTGTGTGGAGGTCGAGGTCTGGGTCACCGAGGGTTCCCTCTAAGGGAGGCATGTTCCCATCAGCACTGGGGGGACCTGTGTTAGAGGACCTCCTAGCATCGTACGCCTCTAAGAGACCTATCAGAATTGCGATGGTAGGGTTAGAACCCTGGTTTAGCTTCCTGGAGGCACACAGTTGTCTCATCTCCTTGAAGCTAAGAGCTGCATATCGTGACACAACCTGTGGAGGGTCACTGACCACTAAGGGAGTCTCCGCAGACTCTCCGTGGACCGACATGCTTTTCTAGTGAGGTGTAAGTGATGCACCTACCTACACTATGTGTTTACCTACTGATCCCTTGCTAAGAGTTGTAGTCAGGGTGTGCTAAGCCCTGTTACACTACAACAGCCTGTTCAGTAGAACTCGGAGTATTCTAAGTTAAGTTATATGTACCTGGGTACCTATGTGATCTTTCACTTCGATATTCTTAGGATACGTGTGTGGTAAAACAACAGCAAGCTCAAATCCCAACCGCTGCTCACCAATGTGAGAAGTTGGCCTGATATGTAGTGCTCACTATTCTAGTGATCACTGTGTATCATTCCAAACGACCCTTATTGATGATTGGTTGTAAGTCAACCTTATAGACCAGCTATCCTAGTAGCGTGGATACGAGCAGTCTTAGGCTAAACTCTAGAGGGCGTGTTAAGCCAGCTGTTTTACCACCACATTTACCCCTTGAACACCACGTGAAAGGACACCACACAAGTTGTTATGAAAATAAAGGATATTTATTTATAACAAGACTACCCTGGCTCTTTATGAGTCAGGGAGCTAAGCACACTACAAAACTCTTACGAAAATACTTCAAGTTGCACAATTTACACAAATGCCCGAGGGGCACGAGAAACCATATACACTAACAGTGAAATGCGAATGGTTAGAGTCTGGAGTTACTGATTCCGGAGTGATCCGATCAGTGGGACTAAACGAAAAAGGAACTGGACACTTGTAGAGCGAACCTGCGATGGAGCACCGAAATGCTCGAGTCCAGCCCAGAGGCTGCGGCTGCGGGAGGTTCGGCAAGATGTCGGGAGTCCTCGTTGTAGTCTCAGGAGCCTGAAAGAAGAAGTTGCTGGCAGGCGACCAGTGACGATGTTCAGCGAGATCCAAGCCTGGATCGGTGATGAAGGAAACCTGAAAGCAGAGGGGACTCAGTTCTCAACCGCTAGCCAGCGATCGTGTGGGCACCAGGAGGGTACCGGCTGAAGTCACCTCGACCAGGTGAGTGGATGATGTCGGACTCGGCTGTTCCTCGGACCAGGAGGCGCGGCGGCGACCAGGATGGAGGGCGAGCTGTCCCACGCAGGTGTCTGCTGTCGATGATGCTGGGCCCAGGAGTGGGGCAGCAGGTCTTGGCAGTGGCAAGCCCACGCGGTGGAGTCAAGATGGCGTCTGGAGTGGACCAGGAGGGTCCGTGGTACTCCTCTGTTGAAGGGGAGCAAGAGCCAGTCTGGAGCAACCAGAATAGTGATGAAACAATCGTGGTGCGTCGTGAAGAGGGCCACAAGCCGGTCGGCAAGTGGTCGGACAACGCGGTGAACAGTAAGGAGCGGAAGGGCCCCCACGCAGATCTCGTGGATGCTGGGGAGGCAGACTTCGGTGCTGGAGCTGCTCAGGGTTAGGGCTTCTCAAACCCTAGGTGCACTCACTCGAGGGTCCCTCGGTGGGCGTGCTAGATAAGCGTCGTACAGGTTCTGAAGATGGCCGGTCCCGCAGGTCTCGTCACACCTACGACTCTCAGCTGGGCTGATGATGTAGGTAAGAGGTCAGAGATGGCAGGGAACCCGGGTCTCGTCGAGCTGGGCAGTCTTGATCCGTAGGAGAGACTTACAGCAAACCGCAAGCGCTTAGGTGGTGCCTGCTGGTGCAGGGTGGCTACTCCTTAGCCACAAGGGAGAGTCTTCAGAAATAGTCAAGAGTTCCTTTCGTGGAAAGTAGTTCAAGATTCAGAATTATCCGATTATCCGATTATCCGCTTTGGGAAGGGGACTCGCTCCTACCTTTATTCTAAGAAAAGGGGGTGGCCCGTGACTAGGTCCTACCTATGGGTGGAGCCAGGAGGGGGGTGGTGACACCCCTATCCTTTGTCCGGCTTCGCCCCGGCTCAGGGGCAGGGTTGCCCCCGAAACTGGTTTGAGCCGGGCTATGCACAGTGAGCACCGGGGTGCCACTTGCAATCACCTTCCTTTCAGCCCTGCCTACCTGGGATACACAAACCCTGTCTGGGATGGTGCTAACACCGCCCTCGACAGGAAACCCTTTGTCCAAGCTCCCCTCGCTGGAAGGTCTCGCAGCAGCAGGAGGTCAGACTTGTGTCTGGTGGCAGCATCCATCTTGTGATGCTGAGGCTTGAGTCAACTTTAACCGGGGTTCAAGGTTACTTCCATGTCGTGCCCCTCTAAAAGGGGGGAATGCTAACCCCGTCGCCAGGACTGGCGAGGGGTTCGTATTCCAGTTCGTATGACACCTTACTCGACATGTGTAGGTGATGCGATGCCAAAGTTAGCAAATAACCGCAAGGATTATAATGCATTTTAAAGTAGTTGGCCCGCGTCACCATGGAACGGCTATTAGGACTTGGTTCCGCAAGCCGTCGACGGGCTCAGCTCGCGCCAGAGCACCGTCCCACATGATTCCCTGCACTCTGCCTTCAGGATTGATAAGGCCTGCCATAGGAGTGACTGATAGGAATCCATGTGTCCATTTTATGGTTAGGTGTAGGAATACTACACCTACAGCAACGGGTGATTACACCACTTTGCCCCAGCTGTCGTGCAGCCAGTTGTGTCAGATTTGGGCGGCCATCCAGGGGTGGCATAATACATGCTGCAGCCCCTGGTAGGCCTTGGGTACACCGATGCCCTGGATACCTAAGGTATGCTGGTACAGGGACTGATAAGGTGGCCCAGTTCCAATTAGTAAATGCACCTAAGGTACATGTGTCAGTTTTAGGGAGAGAACAGCAGATAGGCTGGGGTCCTGGATAGCAGGATCCCAGCCAGACTAGTCAAAAACCACTCAAATACCAGGCAAAAAGTTGGGGGCAACCATTAGTCAGATTCCACTCTCCTACAAGTGCGAGTATAAGTGTCTGAATGGATGATTTAGTAGGTGCGTGACTGACTCTATAAGTGAGTGAATAAACTTATCTTACTGAATGCACGGGTTAGTTAGTAAACTGTGTGAAGGTCTGTATCCGTCTGTCTGTTTGTGTGTAAGCGGCTGCATGGGTTTAGGAATAGCTACACAAGTGTCTATATGGGTTATTGATTGGTTTTCTGAGTATTTGTATGGGTGCCTGAGTGTTTGTGTGGGTGCTGTATATGTGACTCTGTACATAGAGGTGTGAGTGGGGGATTCACTGTGTGCATGGTTTCAAGAGTACATCTTTGATGGACTGTATGGGTGGGTGAGCATGTGTATAGGTGTGTTAGTGAGTGAATGTATATCTCAGTTGTATATGTGTTAGTGACTACATATGTGAAAGGCAGTGTATATGTGTGTTGGAGTATATAAATGGCTATAACTGAGAGTGTGTGATTGTGAGAGTGGCTGTATGGATGAGTCTGTGCTTGTATCAGTGATTGTATAAGAGCTTAAGTATGTGCTAGTATTTGTATGAGTAAGTGAGCTGGTGTGTGTATAACTGTATAGGTGAGTAAATGGGAGTGTGATTAATTATTTATATCACTGACTAGGTGTGTGAGTACCTCTATGAATGAGTGGTGGTGTGTGAGTGTCTATATAGGTGTATGAGTACATATGATAGTCCTGTACTGAGTGACCATAAATATGAGTGACTGTACAGGTGAGTGAGTGGATGTGTGTGTGGACCTAAGAATCAGTGAGTGGGTATCTAGTTATTGGTCTTGGAGTGTCTAAATTCGCGAACATTCGTCAACCGGCTCTAAAGTTATTGGGAAAAGAATGTTACGATTTTCCTATGGTAACTAGGTCCTAACTATAACTACCTACTGGCGACTGCCAAGGTGTATGGAAGAATGAGTGGGTGTATAAGTGTGTGGATGGGGGATGTTGTAGGTGTGTGACTGATTGTATAAATGAGGGATTAAACGTGTCTTACTGAATGCATGGGTTAGTGACTAAACTGTGTGAATGTCTGTATCAGTCTGTCTGTTGTTGTGTAAGCTGCTGCATGGGTTGGTCAGTAGCTACATGAGTGTCTATATGGGCTATTGATTGGTTGCCTGAGTATTTGTATGGATGCCTGAGTGTCTGTGTGAGTGGGTGGGAGGTGTGTGACTCTGTGCATATATGTGTGAGTGGTTGATTCACTGGGTATATGGGATCAAGAGTGCATGTGCAAACAGCTGTATGGGTGGGTGAGTGTGTGCATGGGTTTGTTGGAGAGAGAATGGATGTCTCAGTGGTACATGTCCAAGTAACTACATATGTAAAAGGCAGTGTATGTGAGAGTTGGAGTATATAAATGACTATACGTGAGAGTCAGTGATTGTGAGAGTGGCTGTATGGATGAGTGTGTACTTGTATCAGTGATTGTATAAGAGAGTGGTGTGAGTGATGTGGTGTGTGTATAACGGTATAGGTCAATAAATGGAAGTGTGATTGATTTTTTGCATGACTGACTAGCTGTGTAATGGATGAGTGGTGGTGTGTGAGTGTCTCTATGGGTGTATGAGTGCTTATGATAGTGTTGTATTGATGAGTGACTGCATGTATGAGTGACTTTATGGATGAATGAGCGGATGTGTGTGCAGACCTAGGAATCAGTGAGTGCGTATGTAGTATCTGGAATTGTTGTGTCGATGGTTTTGAAAATGGTAGTCTGTATTTTACAGTCGGTATATCAAAGGTTATATTAGAGTGTGAGGAGGTACATCAGATATTCACATGGATGATGTCATCAGTGATGCCATCAGTGATGTCATTTCAGATGTCATCAGTGATGTCACTGGCCATGTCATGAATGATGTAATATATGACGTCATCAGAACTGCATTGCGGGTGCACGAGTTATAGTTAGCTGAACTAACTATAATGGGGCAATTTCTACGGTTTTGTAAAAGAGAAATGTCCAACTAACTATCACTTCCCTGAAACCTATGTTTTTTTCAGTGAATTTCTCAGGTTTTTTAAATGCTAATTTCTAACTATAACGTGCCTGAAAATGATGTTTTTTTCAGTGAATTTCTCAAGTTTTTTAAATGCTAATTTCAAACTATAACGTGCCTGAAAATTATGTTTTTTTAGGTGAATTTCAATTATTTTTTAAATGCTAATTTCTAACTATAACGTTCCTAAAACCTATGGTTTTTTCAGTGAATTTCAAAAGTTTTCTAAATGCTAATTTCTAACTACAACATACCAGATGGTGTTTCCAGAGTGGTGGAGAAAGGTGAGCGTTGCCTCCGAAACTCCTCTTAGAAATCCCACTGTGTGGTATTTACTGGAGGTAACAGGAGGAGTAGTTAGCCCCCAACGTCAACCTTGAGGGCCAACTATCCCTTTCATTACCACCAGTAAGTTCCACACAGCAAGATTGCTAACTTCTTACATCAGGCCCCGCCCCCTCCCTGCACCACTGTGCAAATGTGCCCCCTAGCACGTTGTAAGTTGGGGGATTAAGTCCCCTTGAATCCTGAGGGTCCCTGGGGGCCAACTAGCCCACCAGGTATGTCCAAGATGCGGTGATGGAGAAAGGATTCATAAAAGAAACTTGCTTGGATTCAATCCTCTCAAATAACGTTTAATAATGTAATCAATCTGTTTTGTGAAAACTAAAACCGCAATACATCCTTAACACTTTTATCCAGGGGAAGCTTTTATATGTGCATTACTAACCCGTAACTTGAATGTCCTAAAATGGCAGACAAAACGCTGGAATTCTATTGCACATTCGTCTCCTGCATCTACGTAGTATAACTCTGTCGCTTTTGGTGGGAAACTTTTGCAGCTGCGCAATGGCACTAAAAATGGCCGCTTCGAACTCGCATACTAATGCACCTGCTACTGCTGAACTAAACCTTGTACGCTCTATTAAACACTAATGCAAAGGATTTAAATAAGTAAATGGGGATAGAGTAGAGAAAAGTGGTATACAGTGAAATCATTTGTTTCTGTGTCCTAATATGTCTTTTCTGACTTTATTAATAGTTCTTCTTGGGCCTAGGAGGGCGACTGGAATCCCTACTATGCGCATGCTCATAAAGATTGGCTGAAAACAATGACGGCACCCATGTCACTCAGCCAAAGACACCTTGAATTGAAGAAGCATGGGAAACTCAACTGATGACCCCAGCGAAAGCAACAATTTTGAATAAAATGTTAAAATTACTGAATAATGTGAAATGCGTGTGGGAATAAAGCTATGGGAAAAGAAAATTAAGGAGCGGGCACATAGACAATGGTTCATGGAGAAATTGTTAATTTCTAAGTGGTGTGATGAACTCCTCCTCATCCCATCCAATCAGAATAAGGGATAACATAAGAATTGATACTTGGGGGGGGTGCACGAATCAAGAACAGTATAATTGAGGTAAGATAGCTAGAGACCTCGTCCGACCTGTCATATCTGTCATTCCGTCTCGTCACTGACCCAATGCCTATGCTGCTCCAGTCTTTGTCTGAGACGCTGTCTCAGATCCTGCTGCTGCCAGAAACTCTGTCCGAGAGTTTGAGATTCTGATCAATAATCGATTCATCTAGAGGGATTGTGGAAAAGGGACACCTGAGGAGAGTAGTGCCAGAGAGGGGTGCAACGCTGGTGTTGTACATTAGAAGAAGTTATCCTTCCACATCTGAATCTGTCTGTTCTTCTGCCTGTGACCTCTCTTGGAGATTCTATCTGGCCCCCATTTCGGAGTTGGCTTCATCTTGACCAATAGGTAAATATAATTAGAAAGTCGATCCTTTATGCCTATTCTCTCCCCCCCACTCTTACTTTTTCAGGTACCGTCATCATTGGCCATTTGGTTTTTGCTATAAATTCTTTAAAGTATTTTGCCTCTTGAATTGAAGGTGGTTACTGTAAATGAATTTTGACTAACAAATTAATTTAGATAAAGGTTTTCAAAACTTCCTGAGTCTGTGGTTATTCAGAGTAAAGAGGTAAATGTCATTCTACCTTAAACTAACTCAGCAACCTGATTCATTGAGGAAGGAAACTATATTTATCGAGTTGGTAAGACTTGGTAAAGGTGAATAATAAAAACTACAGTTATATTTTACACGAAATTGATGCCAACGGGGTTTTACTAGCTCACTGTATGAATGTGGTTTGGGCCAAGGTGAGTATTAGGTGAATGTCTGACCAGAGCTGGTGACCCGCGCTCCATCAGTTTTGCTTGGTAGCAGAGGATGGTTAGGTTCTAGTGAGTTAGGTAGGGAATATTGTGATTGAAAAATTATTGAAATATGTATTAACACCTATTTATTTATGTATTTATGTATTTATTTATTTATTTATTTATTTATTTATTTAAGCAATTTGTAGAGCACACCAATACCCTTGGGTGTCTCGGCGCTGCGGACTGTATAGAAGATCGAGCCAGGAGTGGGTGCCTATTGATTAAAAAGCCTTGTTTTTACCAGTTTCCTAAAGGCAAGTAGAGTTGGCAGGATTTACTATGTAGAGGGAGGGTGTTCCATAATTTGGCAGTGGCGACAGTGAATCTTCTGTCACTCCAGGAAGCTTTTTTGGTGCGAGGGACCTTCAGAAGGTTAGCTGTTGATGAGCGCAAGGGTCTATTGGTAGTGTAGACACACAAAGCCTTCTTCAAGAAATTAGGTCCGGTTTTATGGATGGCCTTAAAGGCAATGCAGAGTGCTTTAAATTTAATTCGGCTTCTTACAGGCAGCCAGTGACGTTTTCGAACTATAGTTGAAATTGGTTGATACTTGGGGGTACCTGTTAACATTCTAGCGGCCGAGTTCTTTACCATCTGTAGTCTATTAATGAACTTTTTCTGAGCGTTGATGAAGAGGCCATTACAGTAATCAATTTTTGACATTACTAGGGTGCTAATAGGGGTTTTTCCGGCACCGGATTGAAGGGAGGGTAGAAGTTTTTTTATCATCATAAGAGTGTAGAAAGATGAGGAGAAAACTGCGTTGGCATGTGATGTAAATGACAGCTTGTCATCAAACAGGACCCCTACATTTCCAACTTTCGAAACCGGGGGAGGTGGTGGTCCCAGATTGGCAGGCCATCAAGTAGAAGTCCAGACAGTAAAGAGAGTGCCAAAAATCAGTACCTCCGTTTTGTCAGAGTTTAACTTTAGGCAATTGTTGGCCATTCAAGTACTGATGCCCAGCATTCCATCTTGGAAGCTGGCCGCAATTGCTCTCCATCGTTGTGGATTGCTAGCACCAATTGTGTCATCAGCGTAGGATGTGAGACACATCCTGTGGGCTTTGATGACCCTGGCCAGGTCCGACACATAGATGTTGAACAAGGTCGGACTCAAGGATGAACCGCATGGGAGGGTAAAAGGGGAGGACTTATAATCTCCGAGTCTCACAAGTTGTGTGCGGTTAGAAAGAATGAAGGCCAGTAATTCTTTGGCCCTCAGTTTGATGCCCATGTTTGAGACACGGTCGATCAATGTAGAGTGATCGACCATGTCAAAGGCTGCTGATAAATCTAGCAGCACTAGCACAGCAGCACCACCTTGGTCTAGGACTGTTCTAATTTCGTCTGCTGCTTTAATGAGGGCAGTTTCTGTACCGTGGCCTTTCCTAAAGCCGAATTGAGTCTCGTCCAGAAGGTTATTATCTTCAATGTAATGGGCCAATTGCGAGTTCATTATTTTCTCGAATATTTTTGCTGGGAATGGGAGGCTTGTGATAGGTCTGTAATTTTTTGTTTCTAAAGGATCAAGGTGCTGCTTCTTCAGCAGTGGCTTAATAATCGCCTTTTTCCATGTAGATGGGTAAATGCCTGTGTTAAATATGGCATTGCAGATATTTGTTAGATTTGGGGCTATTAGATCAGGGATCCGTTTTAAAACAGAAGAAAGGCAGGGGTCAGTGGGGGAGCTTGACTTGATGGTTAGGATAAGGTCCTTGATCTGTTTTGGTGAGACTTGACTAAAATTTGAGAAGAAGGGGGCATTTTCTTCATTATCAGGGGTGGCCGTTGGATAGTCAGTTTTGGGTCGGGCAGCAAAATTGACGTATATGTTGCTGACCTTGTCTTGAAAGGAGCTGGCCAGTGTGTTGCAAAGGTCTTGGGTGGGAGCTATTGGAGGGTTTGTCACCGACCCTGATAGTTTAATGACTACCTGAAAAATCTGCTTGGTGGAATCTTGGGCCGATTCTATCTGACTGAGGTAATATTTGCTTTTCTCCAAGATAATGAGACGCTTATACTTGGATATTGCTTCCTTATAAAGGGCTTTGTCAATGATATTATAGTCTCTACGCCAGCGTCTCTCGAGGTTCCTGCATCGTTGTTTTTTGACTCTGACTGACTCTGAAAACCAAGTGGCCGAAGGGGCCATTCTGTTTTTTGAGTAATTTTTCAGTGGTACTAAGAAGTAGAAGGCGTTATGGAGCCATTTGGAATAGCTGAATAAGGCAAGTACGGGGTCTGTTGTAGAGTCGTAGTTAGTGGATAGCAAATATGTTTTAAGAAGCTGCTGATCCATGCTGCTCCAAGCTTTGATTTGTGTGGTTGGAATAGGGGTAATGCGGGAAGGACTGGATCTTTTTATGTGACTATCGAACCGGACTGCCCGGTGGTCAGTCCATACCAGAGGTATAGTGTTTATTAGCGATATTTGCATATTGCTGGTAAAAAGTCCGTCCAGCGTATGACCGACTGAGTGAGTGGGGCTGGTCACCAACTGGAGGAGGTCCACTGCCTCCAATTTTGCAATGAGGGTTAAAGTACCATTGTCGTCAAGGTTTTCCAAATGAAAATTGAAATCCCCCAGAAGGGTGAAGTCAGATTCTCCTGCTAAAGGTTCCAATAAGCTTCCTAAGGCAGAGAGAAATTCAGCTTGAGGGCCTGGAGGACAATAAAGAAGGGTTCCTTTGAAGGTCTGTGAATGACTGAGCGTTATTGTAAAGGTCACGGCTTTATCTCCATCCTAACTAAGTATTTGTCGCGATATATAATTGCAAGTCCTCCTCCTTTTTTTATGGTTCTATCATGTCTAAATACGCAGTACCCTTCAGGGGTTGCGATGCAAAAGTCTGTTCCGGATGATGGGTCACCCCAGGTTTCTGTGATGAATAATATGTCTAAATTTCATATTTATGTTTAGGGAGTGAACAAGAGTTTATGAGTGCTAGGTGCATGAGATCCTGATTTGTTAGCAAAGGGTGGGTCAAAGAAGGTCCTAATTTGTTGTGACTGTCCAGCTTAAATTAACAGTTGGAGCAGCTGAAGAAGGAATTATAACTAGTGAGCATGTATGTGGGGAAGGACAAGTATGTATTTTGGTAGCAAGGCAAATCTCTTTTAGCTGAGTACTGGAGTATGTTGTCATCGTGTTAGGCAGTGCTGGTGTAAATGGGCGAGGGTTTGTGGCCCTAGGCCCAGTCCAGGCACGGACGGGCGCAGATGGGCTTGCCTTAGGCGCGCCTTCGGTGCGCCAGCGGCTCACCCGATGTGTGCGTCCGTTGCGTGCATACGCTGCGCGTCGAGGCAGGCATCCAAATTTATGCAGCTGGTTAAACAACTAGACTGCTAACCGTCGCTATGCCTTGTGTCAAAAAACAGCACTTCCGGTCTGAGTTGCAATTCCCTCCACACAAGCGGAACAATCTGTGATGGACCGGGGAAAAACGCTAAAGTGAACGAGTGTAGGTACAATGTGCACAGGTGAGATTAAATGATTAAAAGTTACAATGATGTGAGTTTAAAAATGGAATTTCACAGTTATACAGCTTGAAAACAGAGCATAGAGAGTTCCTGGAAGCCCTTTAACAGGTGCTTCGTTCACTAACCCAGATACAATGACTCGTATCCTCGAGCGCGTCCGTATTTGTTGTCATCGTTATTCATGTTGTCTGAAGTTCCCGGGAATAAGCAATAGCGAATGGTGAATGGAAGCCATACTGCAGTGAGGTTACTTATCAGGATTCAAGAAAAGTGCAGAAAGTTAGGTAAAACTAGAAGCACTCTTTTAGGGATTATTTTCTGTATGTAAGTGAGAGTAACTGTTAGCTAAAGAGGTCATTGGTAAAACTTTGGTCTTATATCACCTAGAAAGGGTAATACCGAAGGAGTAGAAGGTTCTCTGATGCGTGAGTGAAGAGTAAGGGGAAAGGTTTTACTCGTAGTGTGTGAAGAGTAAGCAGAAAAGTTTTACTCGCAGTAAAAGAAACTGACTATTCTTTGGAATTTAGAGAATCTGACACAGTAGCAAATGTTTTGTGTTATTGATTTATGCAAAATACGTACAAAATACTGAGAAAATTAAGTTACGCATTACCTTGTAAAGGAGGGGTCAGTTGCGGGTGCTGCACTGACGTCACAAAGAGCCACGCTGGGATTAGTAGGACAGCGGGTGTGTGACTTGTGCAAGTTTTTGTAAAGGAGGGGTCAATAGAAAGGAGTGATACTGACATCACTTAAAGCCACGCTAGCATTGGCTAAAAGCACAGAGTAAGTTGAATTCTAATTGGACACGAAAATAAGAAACATATTCGTATTGGATAAACATAGAAGTCCCCAGAATAAGAATAGACTATGGATTGTGTATGTACAATCCCACATTAGCTGGGAGCCGCCCAGATAGAAATTATTTAGGGTTTGCTTACCAGCAATACTTGAGAGGAAGATCACGAAAAATGTACGGTGAGAAAAAAAATGCCGTTTATGCAGAAAATAAAGACTTATTTAAAAAAAGATAAGCCCATTAAAACTAGAGAAGGAATTTTCATTCCTGCTCCGAAAACTCCCGCATCCTATATGATGGTAGAGAGAGGTTATCATACCTGTGTATGGTTAGAAAATTGGATTGAATACACAAAAGATTATGGAATTTTAGCTTTCCCCGAATATGGAACATTTAATGGGAGAATTTTACATAATTTGTGCACAAGAATGAATGAGTTAGAACCCAGGCCTAGGTTGACTCAGTATGAGGCATTAGAAGAATGGAAAACTGAGGCATTTGAATGAGATAGACCAAGGTGTAACAGGAATTTGAGTAATTTTTACCCAAAATTTCCACGTACAACCCGAGACAAACAAATGAAACAATGGAGACAAGCCATGTTAACCGAGGGATTATATCCTGTATTAATGGCTGATGAACAGACAGAAAGTAAATGTATGGAAAAGAAAAATCACTTAATGACAACAAGTGAAGGGAATTCCGAAGATGATTATTTAGAAGAAATATTAATGAAAAGTCCTCCGCCATATCAAGAAGGGCAAGCAGAATTACCCCAAGCGCTCCACTCCTAGAGACACCCTTGGTACCACAAGTAGTATATGATAAAACAATGGAAGAGGTACTTCAAGAAAAGGAAAGAGAGGCAATAAATAAAAATAAAGAAGAATTAGTACAAAAGATAATCCAGTTAAACACCCACACTGAAACGCTAACGATACCTGTGACTATAGGTCCTGTTGTCCCATTATACGGAGATAAATCAAACTGTCCTAAAACTCCTATCATGACCACACAGATCATTGAACCTAGAAAAGGAAAAATAATAGTTGATGACCAAGCTAGTGATTGCGAGTCTGTAATTTCATTAATGGATTTGCCGATAAGAGTGCAAATAAACGACACACCCAGAAGAGTCACACCAGGTTGTTCAAGAGAAGTAAGACTTGAGACATCTACCGGAACAAAGAATGCCACACTAATAACCCCAGAAGATTTAGACAGATGGACAATAGATATAGAAAAGCCAGATCCACCACCAAAATTACTAGATTTGTTTAAACTAAGAGTAGAATTGGAAGAGATGATAGCAGGAAATGTAGGGTTGGAAAGGTTGAATCCCTTCAATAAGGAAGAATTGCTGTTCATTTGCAGAAGTATAACTCAAAATACAAAAATATTTCATGAAAAAGTAATGAATCTGGCTTTAGAAATGGGAATTGATGTGGGAAGATTCAAGGTTCTGCAGAAATCTATAGAGTATAATTTTCTGATAAAGACTTAGAAAATATAAATGTGTCTGGGAGAAAGTTGCAAGTTAAGGAATTAATGACGATATTGCAAAAATGGGGAGACCTATATAGATGGAAAGCAAGGTGGATAAAGAAAAAAGAAGAAGCACAGGCCACTTGAGTAACTTCAGAGTATATAATGAAAGAAACAGAAAAAGCAGAAGGGTTGCACCCAATGAGAGAAGTTCCAGGGGGAGGTTATGCACATGTCCCATGGACTACACAGGATATATTGTCATTTTCAAATGATTTCCCAAAGCTAAGGGAGAATTCTGTGGAATGGTATAGACAAGTCGAAAGGTTTGTTAAGGTTTCGAAAGTTCTGTTGAAAGATTTGGATGGGTTGTTTGACATAGTGGTACCGGCTGATTTGTGGGCTGAGTGTAAAATTACGGTTGATTTGCCAAACGATGAATACCCGAGAGACAAGAAAACTGGATCCTCATCTGAAAAAGTAATGAGAAAATATAAACAAGTCATAATTTTCTTGAAAGGGAAAATTCCCCCAAAGGAGACAGATTGAGTAAAGATAGATATAACAACTCAAGAAAACGATGAATCAGTCCATGCGTACTATGAGCGCCTTCTCTAGGTGTTCAAACAGTATAGTGGGGTGGAGAGCATTGGGAATAAAGATATGACTCATTTTGTGTATCGATTTGTCAATGGATTAAAGAAGGAAATTTCTGAAATGATTAAGCAACATAATTTGAGTTGGCAAGCAAAGCCCATAGATGAGATTATAAAATATGCAAAGTACTGTGTAGATGAAGTTGACAATAGAAGAAAGATTTTAGAGGAGAAAGTGATGTGGGCTCAAGTTAAATTGGCAGTATAACAAGAACTTCAATAACTAACATGGCAGGAAAATCAGGAAAAGGGCAAGGAAATGGTGAAAATAATGGGGGAAAACCAAAAGGACGGTTAAGCAGAGAAGAGGCAAAGAAGAAATTCCCTTGTCACGGGTGTGGAAAATTGGGGCATTGGAAAAACGAGTGTAAGAATATACAAAATATTACTAGCCCAAATCAAAATTTAAATCCACAGATGCAGAATGAGAGGATAATGAATCAACCGCAACAGGTTGTAAACCTGCAGAATCAATTGCCACCTGCCCCTATGCCAATATTTGTGAGTCAAACCAAGTACAGTACAGACACTGGATTTCAAGAAGGAAGTGGTAAGAAAAATTACCTAACATCACAGTTTCTTTTTCAGGATCGCTATTTCGAGGACCAAGATCAAGGACGGTGCCTGAGAGGGGGGGATGAGGACTGCGTACTTGGCGAATCCTTACCGGTAGATCAGTCGGGTCCGTATATCGACAGAAATATAGAGGGGAATGACATTACCTTTTTGTTGGACACTGCTACTACCTGTTCTACTGTGAGAACAGCAGACATTCCAAACTCACCCCTCTCGGACGAAGCGATCCAAGTAGTGGGAATTTCTAATAAACAAATGAGGGCCCCTATTACAAAACCAATGGAAGTATGCATTGGAAACTTCAAAGAGATGCACAAGTTTGTAGTGTGCAACTCTAGTCCCGTGAATTTATTAGGAAGGGATTTGTTGTGCAAAATGAATTGCACCATATTCTGCACACCGGACAGGGTTGCCATTCAAACCCCAGATGAAGACGGAATATACAAAATCATGCTAGCTAGGCAAGGAGCAGAAGTAAATGAACTGCATTCAATAATTACCCAGGATGACTTGCCAGAAGAGGTAAAGCTGACAGTAAATCCAGATGTGTGGGATTTTACTGGAAAAGAAGTAGGAATAATGACAGATATAGATCATGTAAAAGTGACCGTAAAGGAAGGTGCAGTTTTTCCAAACACAAGGCAATATTGTTTGATGTACTGTACTTAACCCAGCTACTCTGTTACCAGATCCATACAATGAGGAAGTAAAATATGACCCTGAACATGACTGTCTTGATGTAACCGAACTTAGTACAAAACCACGTCCAGACATACGAAATGAGCCGCTAAAAGATGCTGAGCATGAATTATTTGTAGATGGTTCACGTATGCGCCATGAAGAAGGAGGATTAAGTGCTGCTTATGCTGTGTGTACATTGGCTGAAATAGTCAAAGCATCCTATTTACCAGGAGTCAGGTCTGCACAAATAGACAAATTGATTGCTTTAATTAAAGCCTGCAAAAAGAGGAAACATTGGACAGTAACCATTTACACTGACAGCCAGTATGGTCACGGGGTTGTGCATGACTTTGGTCAGCTTTGGATGCAGCAAGACCTTCTGACTTCTTCAGGGTATCCCATTAAAAATGGACACTTTGTCAAAGAATTGCTCGAAGCAATACAATTACCAAAAGAAGTGGCAGTGGTCAAGTGTGCCGCACACCAGTCAGGAAATGACTGTGTGACTGCAGGCAATCGGTACGCTGACCAGGTCATCCAACATTGTACTAGATATCGAATGGCAGTAAACAGAAACATTGAAAATTGTCAAAACAGCTGCCAACTTATGCTATTGTCAGGGTTAGAAACATGGAAAGAAGTGAAAGACCTTCAAAATGAAGCAGAAACAAAAGAGAAAGATGAGTGGGTGAAAATTGGTTGTACACAAAGGACTGAAGATGGTGTGTGGGTCTACTTAGACGATAGACCTGTGTTGCCAGACAGCATGCTTGCACCTATGGCTAGAATGTATCACGGAGACACTCACATAGGCCAAGATGCAATGATCAGACTTTTCAGGCAGGATTGGTTTAACCCAAGGTTTAGAAATGTGGCTGAAAGGCTTTGCCAAAGGTGTTTGACATGTCAGCAAATGAATCCAGGCAAGAGAACAGTAGTCTATATGGAAAACATTGGAAAAGCTGAAGGACCATTCATAAGACTTCAAATTGACTTCATTCAGTTGCCTGCTTGTCGAGGATTAAAATATGTACTTGTCATCATTTGTTTATTTTCAAAGTGGGTGGAGGCATACCCCACCAAAAGAAATGACAGTTTAACAGTAGCCAGACTCCTATTGAGAGAGCCCATTCCTCGGTTCGGTTTTCCAGTAACTATTGAATGAGACCAAGGATCTCATTTTAAAAATGAAATAATTTGATTAATTTGTAAAGCATTTAAAATTGAACAGAAGCTGCACTGCGCATACTGCCCAGAGGCATCTGGAGTGGTAGAACAATTGAATGGCACAATTAAGTCAAGGGTGGGAAAAGTGTGTGCATCAACTCCACTGGACTGGCCTGAGGCTTTACCTATTGTTCTGATGAGATTCAGAAGTATTCCAGACACAAATACTGTGTTGAGTGCCCATGAAATCATCATGGGAATAGCAATGAGGCAGGCATGTATACCAGGAAACAAGTTGTTGAATATAACTGATGATTTGGTACTGGAGTATTGCAAAGAATTGGCTGACCAAGTGCGTTCTATCTCTCACCAGGTTGGAGAAGACGCAGACGTTAGGCAGCTGATTCAAGCGCATGATCTGAATCCTGGTGACTGGGTTGTTGTGAAGGATCACACACGAGAGACTTGCCTAGCACCAAGGTGGGAGAAACCACACCAGGTTATATTAGTCACAACAACAGCTGTAAAATGTGCAGGTGTGTCAAATTGGATTCATGCAAGCCACACTAAAAGAGTACCAGCACCTGACGAGGAGGAACCTCAACTGACTCAGGCGGTTGAGGGGGCTGAAGGTTGCACAACTGAAGGATCTCAAGTCATATGTCCTGAAGTAGCTGACGAAGAAAAACTGAGCACCAGTCAGGATGATTGGATACCTGTAGTAGACATACCAGAGATAATTGTAAGAACCAGAAGCCAAACTAGACAAATTGCTCAGGAAAAGAGTGAGGACCAAATAGACAGAGAGGAAAGTGCTAAAGAAACAGAAAATAAATTAGATTATAGACCTGAGCAAGACCAGGAAGGGAAGGTACTAATTGCCCAAAGAGAAGAAACCAAATTTATAGAATCTGAGACTGGGGGAGAACAGAGAGAATCTAAAGCAAGTGAACAGGTAAATGATGACAAAGATTCAAAGGAAATTGAGCCAGAGCCAATAAGGGAAGTTACAAATATTCAGGCAGATACAGAAAAAGCGACTTTAAAAACTGAACCTGAACCAGGTCATACTAGTAAAGGAGAAAACTTAAAAGAAGGAAGTAGTGAATTGGTAAGCCCTGCACAAGATCAGACAGAGAAAGAATCTGAGGACAGAAATAATCACGTTGTGCCACAAATCAATGAAAACAAAAGGACATCTGAAGAAGGTACAAGTGCAGTGCAAGCTAAACGAATCAGAAAAGGTGATAATGGGCCAGGTGTTATCAAAAGACTGAAATATCACCTCAAGACAGTACCCGAAGAACCAGAGCAGATAGACGAAGTATCCAGTTGGTCTGGGCAAGCAACTGTAGGTTCAAAATGAAGAAGTCCCAGAGCGAAATTTGTGAATAACAAATTCAAAGGTCCTGAATGGACATGTGTAATTCTCGAAGATTTTGAGAATTCAGAGATAATTGAAGAAGAAATTGAAAATGTTAATGCAGAACAAATTGACGAAGAAGTGAGACCACCTTGAAACAAATTCCCCTCTTGTAACTCTGTTCCGAAGTTTAATCACTTGAATAAAGAAGACAAATCTTCTTTCCCCCTTCAAGAATGGCTGACAATAGAGCTGCTGGAAAACCGAAT
The DNA here is from genome assembly GCF_964204655.1 of Triturus cristatus. Taxonomy (NCBI): domain Eukaryota; kingdom Metazoa; phylum Chordata; class Amphibia; order Caudata; family Salamandridae; genus Triturus; species Triturus cristatus. Next base: position 140,569,984 of record NC_140582.1, on the reverse strand, counting down.
TGTTTTAAGAAATGTTGCAGAGTGTGTATATGTAGCATATTTCTATTACTCATAATATGGTTAATATTAACAGTGGCCATACCTTATTTATTGGTTAAAAGTGTACAGAATAACACTAACACACATGAAAAGGTAGCTACTATCAAAGGAGATAGAGTAGAATCAGAAGCACCAGATGAGTTAGATTTGCATCAAACTGTCAATAAAAATGGCACTGATTTAAATGTTTTCACAAACTTATTAGTACAATATGTAGAATCTATGGAAGTTAGTGATTGTTATGTTTGCATGAAATTACCTGCATCTGTAGCAGACGAAGTGACTTATCATCATTTACCCTTAACCTACGGTATATCCTGTAGTGTTTTAGCAAGTTTATTTTATAAAACTGGAAAATTGCAATATTATTATTCTAAGATAGAAGTGATTTTTTCTGAAATTCCTATGCGAAAAAGCATGAACCCCGTCCCTAGTACATCGAAAGCAATGGATATAGCTGATGCGCATAATAACAATTTAACCTGTATATTGCATGAAGAAGAGAAAACATTTTTGAATTTAGTGGAACAAAAGAGACAGGATTTCCAACATACATCATTAACACTTTTATCCAGGGTAAGCTTTTATATGTGCATTACTAACCCGTAACTTGAATGCCCTAAAATGGCTGACAAAACGCGGGAATTTATTGCGCATGCATCTACTACATCTACGTAGTATGACTGTCGCTTTTGGTGGAAAACTTTTGCAGCTGCGCAATGGCACTAAAAATAGCCGCTTCGAACTTGCATACTAATGCACCTGCTACTGCTGGTAAACCTCGCATGCTCTATTAAACACCAATGCAAAGGATTTAAATAAGTAAATGGGGAAAGAGTAGAGATAAGTGGTATACAGTGAAATCTTTTGTTTTTGTGTTCTAATGCGTCTTTTCTGAATTTATTAATAGTTCTTCTTCGGGCCTCAGAGGGCGACTGGAATCCCTACTATGCACATGCTCATCAAGATTGGCTGAAAATAATTACGGCACCCGTGTCACTGAGCCAAGGACACCTTGAATTAAAGAAGCATGGGAAACTCAACTGATGACCCCAGGGAAAGCAACAATGCTGAATAAAATGTTTAATTACTGAATAATGTGAAATGTGTGTGGGAATAAATCTAGAAAATTAAGGGGTGGGCACACATTTCTTTAACAGCCCCGGGGAGGTGGTGGTCCCCGAGACCCCGCAGGCCCCTGCTAATGAATTTATAGTGCCCCCAGGACCTAGCCACCCAGGGGCTTTTTTAAACGAAGCGCGGGAGCCCGCGCTTCGTTTTTTTAAATAATTTCGGCGGGATTCACGACCCCATCATGATTGCCACCGAAATTATTATTTTTAAAAAATGCTTTTTTTGGCCCTGGGGGTCCTTATGGGAGCAGGTCAAGGGGGTCAGGTTTCTACCCTGCCCCCTTTTCTTCTTTTTTTAATCTTTTTTCTACTGTTTTCTTCTGACTCAGTTTGGAGTGTTGGCAGCCAATTAGAATGAAGCTTGAGGTCGGGAGAGTTTGCGAACCCACTGTGGCCATAGATATCGAAACTTTTTCTTTTTCTAATTTCTCAGGAACTACTGAACAGATTTACACCATTTAACAAAAAGGACTCTTTCTGACCCAAGGGCTACCTTTTTGCCAATTTTGGTGTAATTCCGTTCAGCAGTTCGGGCTGTCTAAAGTTTCCCATGGAAAATAACATGGGGAAAACGCGTTTTAGGACCCCCCCTTTTTTCTCTGCCCTCGCTTGGCGAATCACCCTGAAACTTTCAAGACAGGAGCTGACCGGCGCCGAAGTTATTGGGAAAACAAAAAAAGCTTTTCCTATGGAAACTAGGTCCTAACTATAACTACCTACTGGCAAACATAGGTTTTAGGGGAAGTTATAGTCAGTTGGACATTTCACTTGTACAAAACTAGAGAAATTCCCCTGTTATAGTAAGTTCAGCTAACTATAACTCACGCCCCTGCAATGCACTGATCCCAAAAAAAAGTCTATTCAGGTAAGCTCCTATCCTGAAAGTTTGGGGGTGATTCATCAAGCAGGGGCTGAGAAAAAAAGGCGGTCCCAAAACGTGTTTTCTCCATGTTAATTTCCATAGGAAATTTGAGACGGGCAACAGCTCGAACTGCTGAATGGAATTACCCCAAATTTGGCAAAAAGGTAGTGCTTGGTTCAGAAAGCGACCTTTTTTAAAAATTTTGTAAATCCGTTCAGTAGTTGCTGAGATATTCAGAAAATAAGGGTAAAAAAATCAATTTCCCATAGGAAACTTTAGGCAAGGCTTCAGCCGTAACTACTGAACGGAATTACCCCAAATTTGGCAAAAAGGTATATATATATATAGTGATCAAGCTCGCGGATGGAAGCGAAACGCGTCATGGTGGACACTATGTCCGACGATTGCAATGGACTCATACCTGCCTTTGCCTGATAAATTAATTCCTGCACCTATTCCGGATTCCTGTTTATCCTTATCAGCGTGAGCACATCATAGAGGTCCCTGCCAGCGTTCTTTCCGCCTGTTGGTTGTCAGTGGCTGTGCTGCATTGGTTTTGTGATATATATATATATATATATATATATATATATATATATATATATATATATATATATATATATATATTCACTGAAAAACCATAGGTTTCACACATGTTATAGTTAGCTGGACATTTCACTCGTAAAAAACCAATGAAATTTCCCCGTTATAGTTAGTGCAGGCAACTATAACTCACGCGACCGCAATCCTCTGCTGATGATGTCAAATATTACATCACTGATGACATATGTGTCTTTATGAAAAATAAATATTTGTAATATATGTATAGCTAAAGATACAGTATTAGCATCAACAGAGGATTGCGGTCGCGTGAGTTATAGTTGCCTGCACTAACTATAACGGGGGAATTTCATTGGTTTTTTACGAGTGAAATGTCCAGCTAACTATAACATGTGTGAAACCTATGGTTTTTTCAGTGAATTTGCAAGGTTTTTTAAATGCTAATTCCTAACTATAACGTGTGTGAAACCTATGGTTTTTTCAGTGAATTTGTACGTTTTTTTAAATGCAAATTTTTTTTTGAGATTTTTGGTAAACCTATGTATAAAATAATATATGTACTATATCCTGCATTATGGAATGGTTAATTTTTTTTTTATGCATTTTTTCCCGTGCGCGTACGGTAAGCTGATGCTACGCGCTCCGTACGTCATAAGTACGGTGCGCTTACGTGATACGATGCGCGTACGGTAAGCTGATGCTACGCGCTCCGTACGTCATAAGTACAGTGCGCTTACGTGATACGTACGTGACGTACGTGTACACGCATACGCGTTGCGCGGAAGCAACGTCGCGGTTACGCAGGGGCGTGTAATGCGCATGCACGAGTGCGTCTTACGTACGCGCTCCGTAAGCGCTCCGTAAGCGTCATGTTTGCGCATGCGTACTTGTTTAGGAGCGCGTACCGTAAGCTTACGGAGCGCGCATGGTAGGTCATGTGATCCACAAAGAACACTTTTCATTGGTTGAAACTACTTTCAGTTCCAGAAACTTCCCACACACACCCATTCCCCTCATTACTGCTTGAGATCCCCTAGGAGAAGGAGCTGAATTGACATTGAGATACAATGGCAGAGCAGCAGACCTCTTCTGAGAGTGAGCCTAGCAGCACCATCATCAGACAGAGAAGGAGGAAACAAAAGGATTCTTTTGTGTGGGAGTATTTTACTTTTCCAGAGGGGCAGAAAAAGGTCAATGCTCCATTGGTCACTTGCACACTTTGTGACCGTGTTTTATCTAGAGGAGATCCAAGGAAGAAGTATTCCTTTGGAAATCCCTCTATGAAGAGACACCTTAGGGATAAACATCCCAGGACCTTTGCTCGACATACTGAAGAAAACTCTTCAGTAAGTCACCGGAGCCCAACCTCAGAAGCTCAGCCGAGTACATCATCGGCAGCTCAGCTGAGCCCTTCCTCTGAGGTGGGAGCATCACCTTCTTCTGCTCCTCTGGACATTAACCCTCGATTTCGGAGGGTTTGAATGAGGTGTACAACGTGTTGTGGTCTTATTGTTTTTGGGGAGTCCAGTGTTTCCCTTATTAACAATAAGATAGATCAGCACATTTGTAGACGCTCATAATATTCCCATTCTTTCTTTCCTCCATCCCTGTATTAACCCAACGGCTCTTTTAAGAGCCAACCTTACCTCACAATTTTTTTTATTTTATTTTAAGCTTTCCTTTTTGAAATTTTTTTTTAGCCGTGCGCTCACGGTACGCGTAATCGCGGAATAGTTACGCGAAGTTCGCTGAATTTTTCCTCGCGGAATTTCTCCGTTTACGGCGTGCGCGTACGCTACGCGCATTCGGCAATTTTTCGAAAAAAATTAAAATTAATTTTTGCCCTTGGGGGTCCTTCTTGGACCCCCTGACAAAGGCTAGGGGGTCAGGAACTGTCCACCCTGCCCCCTTTTCACGTTCTCCACCTTTGTTTTTCACCCCCTCAGACTGCGAGAGACAAAATGGCGGCCGACACTTCCTGGTTTCGACCGATTCGAATGTTTACTGAGATCTAACAACCAATCAGAACCGCGCTCGTGCACGGCGGCGTGAGCGTATGGTAAGCTTACGGTACGCGCTCGGAGCGCGCCCATAGATATATATATTGATTTAAATGCTATTTTCTCAGGAAATACTAAACAGATTTACACGAGAAGGCACATCCCTGACCTGAAGGCTACCTCTCTGCCAAATTTCAAGTAATTCTGTTCAGCCGTTCGGGCTGTAGCTCGGACTAAGGGTCCTATGGAAAAATGCATGGGGAAAACGCGTTTTGGGACCCCCCCTTTTTCTCGGCCCCCGCTTGATGAATCCCCCGAGACTTTCAGGGTAGGAGCGGAGCGGAGCGCCCCACCTATTTTGAGAATTTTGCGAGGATTCGTCAATCGGTGCCAAAGTTATTCCAAATAGAATGTTGCGGATTTCCTATGGAAACACGGTCCTAACTATAACTATCTACTGGCGGCCGCCAGTAGATAATATATATATATATATATATATATATATATATATATATATATATATATATATATATATATATATATATATATATATATATATATATATATATATTTATATATTCACTGAAAAAACCATAGGTTTCACACACGTTATAGTTAGGAATTAGCATTTAAAAAACCTTGCAAATTCACTGAAAAAACCATAGGTTTCACACATGTTATAGTTAGCTGGACATTTTACTGATAAAAAACCAATGAAATTCCCCCGTTATAGTTAATGCAGGCAACTATAACTCACGCAACCGCAATCCTCTGCTGATGCTAATACTGTATTTAGACACTTATTTGCCCATGTCTTCTTCCATTAAATTTTAGCTATACATATATTGCAAATATTTTTTTTTCATAAAGACACATATGTCATCAGCAGAGGATTGCGGTTGCGTGAGTTATAGTTGCCTGCATTAACTATAACGGGGGAATTTCATTGGTTTTTTATCAGTAAAATGCCCAGCTAACTATAACATGTGTGAAACCTATGGTTTTTTCAGTGAATTTGCAAGGTGTTTTAAATGCTAATTCCTAACTATAACGTGTGTGAAACCTATGGTTTTTTCAGTGAATTTGTATGGTTTTTTAAATGCTAAGTTACTTTACGCCATTCGTGGCGTGCGCGCCCACTTAACGCAGTTCGTTCCGTGCGCGCAAGGTGCACTTCGCGCACCGTGCGCGCACAATGAGCACGAGGTGCGCTTCGCGCACCGCGCGCCCACTTTACGCAGTTAGTGCCGTGCACGCAGGGTGGGCACGCGGTGCGCTACGCGCACCGCGTGCCCACGTTATGCTGGATGGGCCATGTACGCACGATGCGCTTCGCGCACCGTGCGCACATGGAGGACATATTATGTGCTTCGCTGTGAAAGGTAAGCTTTTTCATTTTCATCAACATTGCACACGGGGTAGGCAGAGTGTGGATTGATTTTTTTTTTTTTTTTTTTTACCGTACGCGTACGGTAAGCGTAATTGGCGATTTTTTGTATAAAAAAAAAAATGGGTTTTTGCCCATGGGGGAACTGTGGGGACCCATTAATCAAGGCTAGGTGGTAAGGAGCTGTCTAAACAGTCCCATTACATGTTTTTGGCCTTTGTTTTTCATCACCCCTTAAGAGTGCGAGAGAGAAAATGGCGGCCGCCGCTTCCTGGTTTCGACCGATTCTAATGTTTACTAAGATCTAACAGCCAATCAGAATCGCGCTCGCGCACGTCACCGTACACGTACGGTAAGCGCACCGTAAGCGCACCGTAAGCTGACTCAGATATATATATTGATTTAAAGGCTATTTTCTCGGAATCTACTGAACAGATTTATACCAAACCTACAAAAGGCACTTCCTTGACCTGTAGACTACCTCTCTGCCAAATTTCAAGGAACTCTGTTCAGCCGTTCGGGCTGTAGCTGTGTCTAAAGGTCCTATGGAAAAATGCATGGGAAAAACGTGTTTTGGGACCCCCCTTTTATCTCAGCCCCCGCTTGACGAATCCCCCCGAGACTTTCAGGGTAGGAGCGGAGCGTAGCGCCCCATTAGTTTTGAAAATTTCGCGAGGATTCGTCGACCGGCGCCAAAGTTATTCAAAATAGAATGTTGCAGTTTTCCTATGGAAACAGGGTCCTAACTATAACTACCTACTGGCGACCGCCAGTAGGTAATATATATATATATATATATATATATATATATATATATATATATATATTCACTGAAAAAACCATAGGTTTCAGGGGCGTTATAGTTAGCTGGACTTTTCACTCGTACAAAACCATTGAAATTCCCCCGTTATAGTTAGTTCAGCTAACTATAACTCGCGCCCGCAATGCACTGCTGATGACGTCACATATTACATCACTCATGACATGGTCAGTGACATCACTGATGACATCACTGATGACATCTCAAATGACATCACTGATGACATCACTGATGACATCATCCAGTAAATGTGTGTTTTTCTGAAAATTAAATATATTCTATACATATGTATATCTCAAGGTCGATGGAAGAATAAATGGGTATATAAGTGTCTAAATGGATGATTTATTTTTGAAAAATTGATTGTATAACTGACTGATTACGTGTATCTTAGTGAATACATGGCTTAGTGAGTAAAGTTTAAATATGTAAATATCTGTAGTAATGTTTAAATATGTAAATATCTGTATCAGTCTCTCACTTTGTGTATAAGTGGCTGCATGCGTTGGCGAATAGCTACATGAGTGTCTATATAGGTTATTAGTTGGTTTTTTGAGTATCAGCATGAGTGTCTGAGTGTCTGTATGGTTCGGTGGGGGGTATTACGTAGTGCATAGGTGCATGAATGAGTGACTCACTGTTTGTATGTGTTGAAGACAGCATGTGTGCAGGACTGTATGGGTGGATGAGTGTGTGCATCGGTGTGTTAGTGAGTGAATGACTGTCTCAATATTGTCTTTATGAGTAACTACATATGTTTTAAACTAGTATATGTGACTATTGGTGTATATAAGTGAGTATATGTGAGAGTGAGAGATTGGAAGAGTTCCTGTATGAATAAGTATGTGTTTCTATAAGTTATTGTTTAAAAGTGTAAGTTTCTGTAGAAGTAAGTGTGGTGGTGTGTGTATAACTGCATATGCAAGTAAATGGATGTTTGATTCTTTATTAGCATAAGTGACTATGTGTGTGATTAACTCAATACATGTGTGGCTTTGTGTAACAGGAGTTATTGGTTTTTGAGTATATATGATGAGTGAGTACATGTATGAATGACTGTATAGGACTGTTGGTGAATGAGTGGATGTGTATGTGGATCTTAGAATTACTGAATAGGTTGTTGTAACTGGTATTGGTATGTCCATTGTTTTGAAAAGTTTAGTTTCTATTTTTGAATGTGTGTATCAAAGGTTATATTAGGGTGAGAGGAGGTCTGCCACTCTATCACAAGGATGATGTCATCAGTGATGTCATTTGAGATGTCATCAGTGATGTCATGAGTGATGTCACTGACCATGTCATGAGTGATGTAATATGTGACGTCATCCTGTAAATGGGCTAGGGCAACTTCAATCAAAATGACAATAAGCTCAATATTTACAGATACATAAATGAAAAATTAGTGACACTAATATATAGAAAAATACAAAAGATTTATTTGTTATACATGGTAATGAATCTGAGCGAAAGCGACTGAATCATTATGCATCTTTTAGATAGAAATTGATTAAAAATAGTTATTTGACTACTGTCATTTCTCCAATAGTTCAAAGTAAATTTGCAAAAATAGTTCTTCAATATAAATACCCAGTTCATAAATCAACAGTAAATATTATTAAAAGGAATAGCCAATGAACATATGATTTGTCGGGTGGTTTCCAAGTTGAATCTCTACGTGCGTTTCGGCAGCCCACACTGCCTTCCTCAGGAGTTCCACCTCCAAAACAGTTCGTTCGCTGAATAAGTAATGCTGAAATTTATAGAACACTGTTCTTGATTTTGAATTTTTTTTTATATATACGGCCGAAGGTACTGGGGAAGCAGGTAACTTCCAATCCTATAACCAAATAATAATCAATGTGGGTAAAATCTAGGATGGAATATTCCACTAGAGATTCCTATGTAGTTTTATCGATGGTAGGAGAAATCTAATGCTTTAGGGACTAGAACATGGAACTGAGAAGGCCAGTTGTCCTCAGAACAACAGTTTTCACAAAATATGCTAGATATCTGAAGTGGTTTCTTATGGATGAGCTGCTAATCCAAAGGATTCAAAAACCTCTGCAATAGTATGAGAGCACAAGACCAGCAGCTCAGGACCATGTATTGATGGGTGTCATGCTTCCAATGGCGACGTGAAGTTATACAATCAATTTTTCAAAAACAAATCATCCATTTAGACACATTTGTACGAGTGAAAAGTCCATCTAACTATAACGCCCCTGAAACCTATAGTTTTTTCAGTGAATTTCTAAGGTTTTTTAAATGCTAATTCCTAACTATAACAAGCCTGAAACCTATGGTTTTTTCAGTGAATTCCAAAGGTTTTTTAAAGGCTAATTTCTAACTATGCCTACAGAGATAGGACATGTGAAGAAAGAAGAAAAAACGCACAGAAAAAAAAAAAGAAATGCAGAAAGAAGCAACAGAAGTCCTCAAAGACGAAGAAAAGTGCAGGAAGAAGGATAATGTGCAGAAAGAACAAACAGAAGAGCAGAAAGAAGCCTTGTTGCAAAATCATAGTGTACCCTCAACTTTTTCAGACGGATACTGGTGGTAACTGAGTCTGACTAACCAGTCCTAGAGCCAGTGATATGTTAAAAGACACTCAGAATACAGTGAAAACACCTACATACACTAGGGAACACTATGCGTTGGGGTCCCCCTGTGATTAGCATGACCTCCTCTGTAAGCCCCTAGTATATAATAGGGCAGGAGGATTAAAACTACCTCTTAAAACGCGCCACAGGGCGTGTTTGCACACGTCACCTCAGGCCACGTCCCCTCCCTTCCCCACCGTGTAAATACGACCTGTGGCCTTTTAAGTTGAGAGATTAAGTCCCCTTGAATCCTGAGGATCCCTAGGGTCCAACTATACCACTAGGTACCTCCAGTAAGCGCCACAGAGCTGCGTTTCCAAAATGATGTAAAAAGGGGCACGGCCTAGACCACCACTCTGCAACGCAGCGCAGAAGCACTTACTGGAAGCACCTGGTGGGCTAGTTGGCCTCCAGGGTCCTTCAGGATTGAAGGTGAATTATTTCCCCAACTTAAAACGTGCCACAGGGCGTGTTTGCACACGTTAACTCAGGCCCCGTCCCCTTCCTTCACCACTGTGTAAACACGCCCTGTGTCCGTTCTTAGTTGGGAGATTAAGTTCATTTGAATCCTGAGGGTCCCTAGGGTCCAACTAGCCCACTAGCTACCTCCAGTAAGCGACGCAGAGCTGTGTTGCAGAGAGGTGTAAAAAGTGGCACGGCCTGGACCACCTCTCTGCAACGCAGCTCAGTGGCGCTTACTGGAAGCACCTGGTGGAGCAAGTTAGCCCCCAGGGGCCCTCAGGATTGAAGGGGAATTATTTCCCTAACTTAAAACGCGCCATAGGGCGTGTTTGCACACGTCAGCTCAGGCCCCGTCCCCTCCCTTCCCCACTGTGTAAACACGCCCTGTGGCTGTTATAAGTTGGGAGATTAAGTCCCCTTGAATCCTGAGGGTCTCTAGGGGCAAAATAGCCCACTAGGTACGTCCAGTAAGCGCCGTTGCAGAGAGGTGTAAAAAGGGGCAAGGCCTGCACCATCTCTCTGCAACGCAGAGCAGTGGCACTTACTTTAAGCACCTGGTGGGCTAGTTGGCCCCCAGGGTCCCTCAGGATTGAAAGGGAATTATGTCCCCAACTTAAAACGCGCCACAGGGTGTGTTTGCACATGTCACCTCAGGCCCCGTCCCCTCCCTTCCCCACTGTGTAAATACGCCCTGTGGCCTTTTAAGTTGGGAGATTAAGTTCCCTTGAATTCTGAGGGTCCCTAGGGTCCAACTAGCCCACTAGGTACCTCCAGTAAGTGCCACAGAGCTGCGTTGCAGAGAGGTGTAAATGGGGGCGTGGCCTCAGAACACCTGTCTGCAATGCAGCTCCCAGGCGCATATTGGAGATACTTGTTGGGCTAGTTGGCCCTCAGGGACCCTCAGTATTGAAGGGGAATTAATTCCGCAACTTACAATTGGCCAGGGGGCACGTGTGCAGAGTGCTGCAAGGAGGGGGCGTGGCCTCCGGCGCAATGCCGGTCTTTTATTTATTTTATTTTTTTAAGAAGGAGGGCTGTGTGGCCCCCCTTCTTTTTCTACTTTATTGGCCCTGGGGACGCCATTCCCCCAGGGCCTGCCCCCTATTTTTTTTTTTTTTTAAATATCGAAGGGGGCCACGTGGCCCCCCTCCTAAGGCCTTAATCGGCCCCGGGTGCCCCAATCCCTGGGGCATGGCCTTTTTTTTTTATTCTGTAGGAGGGGGGCTAAGTTGCCCCCCTCCTCAGGCTACTTATGGCCCCGGGGACCCCATTCCCCGGTGCTGGCCTTTGTTTTTTATTATTTAAAAAATATATATATTTATAGAAACACCTAGGACATGCTTGACAAACCGTATTACCTATCACCATGACGATTTGCGTGATATTAATTAAAAGGTGACTATGCATACAATGAATCCACGTGGAATGTATTTACACCGCTAGTGAAGCTCTGACGTGCCTAATCCCGGCGCCCCCGCCGGTGGGTACTCTCCAAGTAGACACCCTTGTCGTTTATTTATACAAACATGAGTAGCTATTGACGGCCACATTTAATACACACGCACACCAAGCCATTCAAAGGGGATTCGACAAAAAATCGACCAAAACTAGGCAAGAAACCCCCCTCACGGTTAATAAAACACACATCCACCACCGGATGAGTAATACTTTTTACTTTACTCTCTGGAAAGGAGACAAACCTCACTTGAGAGTCACAGCGTGCTCCTGGCTGAGCCCAATGCTGTGTTACACCCACCAGTGCCCGCCGAGGGCCACACACCTCTGTGTTGTATTCCACCAGCTAGTGCGTGTGCTATGACACTCTCTAGCCCATGTGCACTGTAACACCACCCCGTGAATATGTCATGCCACACTTGCCTTCTCACGGGTTATATTGTCCCATCTAACGTGCCTTCCTCGATGCCTATGTTATAACGCACAGCGCTATGCCATACATATTACAATCTGGGATCCATATCTTTGTCACAGTGCATATGCAATGTTACACTCCCCAGCACATATTTTATATTACAACTTTAGAGACTAGTTAGGTTACACAACACTGTCCTGTGCATATTACACTCCAAGGCGCATATCCCATAGCACGCACTAGTGCCTGTGCTATCTCGCGCTCTCCAATGAATCTGTCATTGCGCACAATGTATTGCATATTATATTTCACGCCCCGGTTCATCTTTTCTCACACTTTTTGGTGCATAGTTTATACCATACACTATATCTAGTTTTCATTTTCAATCGTGCTCTCAGGACTATGTTCTATATAACACTGCAGTCACCTTTTTTATGAAATAGAAGAGGATTTGAGAAGTCAAAATGTGCCCCAATTTTTCTTTCTGCAGCACTAATCATAATTTCTATGGCAAAATGAACCCCCTCATTTTGTTCCTTTGCAAATTAAATGTTTTAAGTGTTACCACTTTATTCCAATCAAGATGGCTTCAGGTGTGCCATACTTTTGTCATAAGTAAGACCGTTAGTGCTCTAGTTGCTCGTTAGAACACTCTGGGACATTCTGTCATTTGGCTACATCTGGGTGATATTTGTGCTACATTTGGGCTCTTTTGTCTCTGGTGGCCATCTTGGGAGACTTATTTGTTATGAAGTTTCCTAATTTCCTCATTTACTACAGTCTCCTCAGTAGGAAATACTTTCAGTTTATACTTTGATTCCATCAAGAAGGCATTCAGATGTGTCACACATTTGCCATAAATTCTGAATGTTAAGGATGCAGCGTGGAATGTCAAATCCTCCCTTCGTCACAGACCAGATATCGCAATAGCACATTCACTCAATAAATTCATTGGTGGGGCCCATAACACCAACACTCACACTTGTTTGAGCTGTTCTCACGGGAGGGATAAGCCTTTTCCAAGCGGTGTAATTGAAAGGAATACCTTTTCACCTAAAGAACCTTATTTACTTAAACACATATTGAATATATTTATAACTCTCTGAAACTTGAGATATTCCCTCTATTTAATCAATGGATCAATTAGTTGAACTTGATAGTTGGTGATCCAATTCTTCTATTTTATGCTCAATCTTAATCTAATTTCTTCAATGAACGACTCAACACATTTGGTTATTAATCAAATCTTCATTTATCTAATTAGTTGTAAATTTCAATAAATCATTAGTCAATCTGCGGAACATCATATTTACCTAATCTGGCTAATTGTCGTCCTCTAAGTCAGTAAAGTCGTGGAAAAATCTCTAATTCATCAAAGTCAGGCCGCCATTCAGTCTGTCAAAGATTCAGGGAAACAGCTGTCCAGCAGTGTCACCGTCCTCTCCGTCAGCATAACGTCAGGAAATTCGCAGCAAGACAAATCGAACCACACTTTTCAAGCCCTATTCTACTCTCTAAAGTTTAATGTCAAAATGTATCAAGAATACGTTTTAGACTGTCCTCCTTGGCTGGTTTGGGGTCATTCGGTAAAGTTCCCACATAGTCCTTTAGGTTAAGTCATCACACTTGCTGGTTCTGGATTTAAAGACAGTTCATTTTTTGGTGTTTTTGGCGATTCTCCCAGTGTGTCCTTGACGGGTACATCTTGCTGGGGTCAGGATGAGGCCACTGTTGCTGGCAGTGGCACAGGCGCATTCACCCAAAACCTCGTGAAACGATAACAGTCACGTCGTGTCTTTCAGTCAGCCATCTTTGCTTAGGCCCAAATGGTCAACTTAAGCAAAACAAACGCAAAACGTAATTAAAACATGGAAATGGCTAATAAAATGTTAAACCCTCTCTAATTCCCCTATGTGTATGGAATTATCTAGCATAATAGCAACATTCAAAGCATTTATATTCACCCAGTGATGTCATCTGATGCGACTTACAATTACATCACAAAGCAACATATATCATGCAATATTCTAGTTTTCTATTATTAATATGCGTACATATATTAGTATACAAATTAGTTATAGTCATGCAAATGCAAATACCACGTGTATTTCTCTGGTTAAAACTGTTGATTAATTAACACTGCAATCAAATTAATTATTATTATAATTAATAAATGATTCGGATTAAGGTAAACATACAGAAATGGGGGGGTATGCAAAATTTTGAATTACCCGCTCCATCAATAGCACTCTAGATGCTCATTAGATCACTGTAGTAAAGCTACTGCTCACCAGGGAAGTCTGCTGCTGGTATTGAAAGTGCATGTTTCAGTCTGCATGTCAGAATATTTTAATGAAATAGAAGAGGATTTGAGAAGCCACTCAAAATGTGCCCTAATTTTTCTTTCTGCAGCACTAATCATACTTTCTATGGCAAAATGAACCCCCTCATTTTGTTCCTTTTTAAATTAAATGTTTCAAGAGTTACCACTTTATTCCAATCAAGATGGCCTCAGGTGTGCAATACGTTTGTCATAAGTAGGACTGTTAGCACTCTAGTTGTTCTTTAGAACACTCTGGGAAGCTGCAGTAGAACACAAAGGAATCAACTGACAGTCTCTGCCCTTGACTGTCTGAATGTCAGACTTCATTCTCACATGACTGAGAAAGATAATGTGAGTTTACAGAAAATATGCTCTCAGTTTAGCTTATAGACCACCTTCCAAACCTCTGTGGGAAAAGCATGAGAAAATAGTTTTCTCTCAAACATGATTCATGATATCACAGCAGAAGGCTTTTTCACATGGTAAAATCACCTTAGAACACACCACAATTCCTAAAATGAGTATGGTACCATCAACAAATGATTTATAATGTAACTAAAGTCTTGAAACCTTCTATTAACCGCAATGCTTTTTAATGAGGTGCTATTGTGTATATTGGTCCCAAAATGGCTGCCAACACTTCTTGGATGAAGTACTGACAGCCAATCAGATCTCACGATGAGATATGTGGTTAGGCTCCGCCCAGATAAATATGTGATTTTGATCTTCTCAGGAACTACTGAACGGATTTACACCATTTAAGCAAAAGGCACAACTCTGAACCAAGGTCTACCTTTCTTCCAAATTTGGTGTAATTCCGTTCAGCATTTCAGGCTGTAGCTGCGGCTAAAGGTCCTATGGGAAATTGCATGGGGAAAACACGTTTTGGGACCCCCCTTTTTTCTCAGCCACCGCTACACGAATCATCCCGAGACTTTTAGGATAGAAGCGGACCGGAACTGGCCAAATGTTTTTAAAATTTCGCGAAGATTTGTCAACGGGCGCCGAAGTTATTCCAAATAGAATGTTGCGGATTTCCTATGGAAAATAGTTCCTAACTATAACAACCTACTGGCGACCGCCAGTAGGTATTATATATATATATATATATATATATATATATATATATATATATATATATTGCACTGAATTCTCCCCACAGTTCCGAAGGAAAGAAGGCGAGCCACACCGATCTTGCTTCAAAATAGTAGGTTTATTTTACACAAGTGGGTAGAAGACGCGATTCGGCTGTCAAGCAGCCTTGGTCACAGGACCTCTTCAGTAAACCAGGAAGTATATAATACAATTGCGCGTTAAGCACATCGCAGCGTGCACAAAGTGACAGTGAAGACAGACTAGGACAATCGTGGAATTAAACAAAAATTTTAAAAAATGTGCTTTTTAGTCGTGAGTTATTAAACTGTAGTAGTCATAATCCACAGTGTCAGCAGTTCAAATATTACATTGCTGGAAAAACCATACAATTTATTTAAAACAAAAAACGTTATAGTAGAGAGCCATTGTTTGTTGACAATTATTTAAACCAATTTCTTGATAAAGTTAATAATTTATGTCAGTGCATCATGAATAGAGTTTTTTTGCACACAGGGAGTGATCCTAAGCGGTAGACCTACGTATCACACAGAATATGGCATGTAAAAGGTATGGTAACCTCATAAAATGCTCCTAGATGGTGTTACGTATCCATATGTACAAACTAGAGTGCAAGGTGAAGGTATAGTACCCTTATATTTGCATCTGTGCATATAAATCCAGTGAGAGATGTGCGCATAACAGGAACTTTACCAATACGTCATATCCGTGTCTATTTGTAGTGAACTGGTCTATCCGTGAATCCCCAAGATGCAAAAACAAAAAAGAAATTATTACTCCAGTGTTTGACATGTATTATGACATTACAACGATTATAAGGCATCAATATTCAGGAAAAAGCATGTGTGGCTCGAGTTTACTCATGGTCTATCGAATATGTCATACCAGACACGAGAGAAAGAAAACATAACATGATTGTCCATTATGTACAAAGGGAAGATAAAATCAATATCATAGAGGAGAAAAACAGCTGGTTTGAACAAGGGCCAAGCCTGGCTAAAAGAACCTATATGAAAAAAATTTACAAATGTGAATACATTTCTTCATCATTATTAAGCCCTATCGGAAAAAGGCTGCTTGTCTGTAATATGAAACGAGATTCTAGTCTCCTGAGGGACTGTATCCTGTTGCCACCTCTGGGATGTTTGGGCACACTGTCAAGCGCAAAAAACTTTGCTTTGGTCCAGTCACTGGAATGGTGTTCCTTGAAATGTCTGGCAGTGCTGTAACTTAGATCTTGGTTAGTGATTGCTCGGCAGTGTTCCAAGATGCGTTTCTTCACTGGAAACGTCGTGGACCCTATGTACCATTTGGGGCAGGGACAGGTGATGGCATACACGGAGTGCCATATCCTTCCCAATTTGGCCCGTTTTTTCAACACCTGGGCGCTCATGGCGGTGCGTCCGCGGTACGACGGAGCCAAGTCGTTTCAATATCCAAAGCAACGTCTCCGCTTAGAGACAATTCCGCTCGCACTCAGCAATAATAGAAGCAGAGTTCGTTTGCCAATTTATAAAGGTTATGATTTCATTCAGCATTCCAGTAATACTCCCTCTACGCGTTTCAATCTTCACAAAGATCTTTTTCACGAGGTTAATCATTACACTTCTGCCGTGTTTCTTCTATTTTTAAATTGTTTCCTCATACGTCATTACATCTCTTCTTGCTTGTAATTTGCATATATTTCACGTTATTAGGGTAGTAATCTCAATACCAAATACACCACTCCATTCAAAAGAGGTAGAGGCCACACGGGGGACACGCTGGAAGATCTTTAATGAAACAGCTCGGGCATAATGAATTTCGGCCTTGCGGCCTTCATCAGATGCCGCTGAGTACTGCTCCACCATGCCCTTTAAAATGCCTTGGATCACTCCCATTGGCGGTAGTCCGCTTGACCTTTGATCACATGGTCCCAACTTCACTGTGGCTTTCAGCAAAACCACAATTCCCAGAATTCAGTAATATCTGGTAAGTATTGCCTGGGGAGAGGTCCATTAGTTATATGCTCCTGTGGGCGTCTGCTGTTGGGCAAAAGGTACGTGGTGTCCGAATTTCAAAGTCCTTGATAAGGAGTCTGTTAAAAGGCTTCCTTGAGTCCCCTTTTACTTTCCAGCCTTATAGTACACACACCAGCCGGGCCGTGAAACAAAATACAATGAGCTTGCCTCCTCGTTAATAACGAGCTGCACCTGACAGCAGCCCATGGCTTGGCCAGCACATCAAGGCGGGCTGGAATTTTTCCAATAACTTGGACGTAGGAAAAGGCTGCAGTAGCAGCGGGCACAAGCATCACTCCGGCCTCTTGTCAGAACGGGGCCTCTTACGCGCCTCTGGTTAGCGCGAAAATATCCCAAATACACCACTCCATTCAAAATAGGTAGAGGCCACACGGGGGACATGCTGTAAGACCTTTAATGAAACAGCTCGGGCATAATGCATTTCGGGCTTGCGGCCTTCATCAGATGCCGCTGAAAACAAGGTACTGCTCCACCACGCCCTTTGAAATGCCTTGGCTCACTCCCATTGGCGGTAGTCCGCTTGACCTTTGATCACATGGTCCCAACTTCACTGTGGCTTTCAGCAAAAACCACAATTCCCAGAATGAATATATATATATACTTGCTTTTTATTCACAAGTGGGCTCCCTATGACAGCCCACATAACCCATGAGGCCAAGATGGGCTCACTCCACCCCGTATGTGCCTTTTCAATTTTTTCTCAGGACACAGGGACCGAGTCCCTGAGCCCCAACATGGAAGGAGCAACTTTTTCTCTCTAATGTTGCAACCAGCCAATCTCATCATTCCTGACTGCATATCTATCTAGGGATCCGTGGACTGAAACAGCCATCGTATTCAATACAATCTTGATTTATAAAGCAAGTAGGGCAATTACATGCAGCACTTTTTTTCTGTGTTGGAATTAAAATGACAAACTGAACTTTTGGGAGCTCCTTTTTCTCCTAACCCGCCACTTGACATATCTGTGTGAAAGTTGCAATAGAGGAGTCAAAGTGAATGTAATTGTTTCTGGAAGATTTCATGCAAATTGGAAGAATGGCACCAAAGTATTTAGGAAAAGAATGAATGGCTTTCCTATGGATATCCCGACTCGAGCACAACCATACTTTTCCTATCATTACTCTATAGCTACTGGTGTAATGTATATATGTCTAAATATTTTGTCTATATTTGTCTAAAATATTTGGTAATTAATTTTGTGGAGTTGAATGTAAACAACGCGAAACTTCTCAACATATTTATACTGTAGCTTTCTGACATAAGGGGTAAATATTACATGTTAAGTTTTAATTTGAGACACATACAGGCTTATTTATGAGCCCTTGCGCCTGTTTTATATTGCCATTGCGTCACTTTTCGTGACCGTGCGGCGGTGTAAAACATTCACCACTTTGTGACATATTTACAAGGTGATGCATCTAGGCAGATGCGCCACCTTGTAAAGCTCTGCGCTACATTATATCTGTGATGGAACGGGGATTCGAAAAAGAAGCCCGCTCTCGTTGAGTACCCCATAACATATACTAATGTTAAGTAGATAGAATACTAATGTGCACCCATACATTGCATGAGGGTTAACCCGCTTTGCAAATTGTATGAAATTAATCTTAACCAAACGTAAATAACCCAGAATGTAATATTGTGAGGAGTAGAATGTTCTGCGAATGGCTTACACTGCAAATAGTGCACATAGTATATTAGAAGGCATGTCGTGTGATGCTTAAGTAACACTAATTGCAGTTGCTTTTAGTTATGCTTTGCTGGAATAACTGCTAACCTGGACCTGGGTAAAGGAGGGTAGTTAACACCGAACATTTAATTACCACGTTATTATTGAATGTTTGTTTTCAGTTCTTTTAGTAAATGGACAGGTCGCCATATTCTAAAGTTGACCAAACTGTGATGAGTAAAACTTGCGCCGCGTACAAGCCACGTGACATTGTGAAAAAACTTGCTGAGCCTGCTAACAGAGTGTGATGTGGTGAAGGACCCCACGTTTGACAAGCAGCCAACTTCTGTGCTTCCGAGTGAAAGTCTGCAAATTTATAAAACATATTAACTTTGTCCTCATGCTGTTACAATTTCCTCATGAGAGAGTAGGGATTTATATTGAATAGGTGTGAAATGAAAATGAACAATGGGGTAGTTAACCCCTTCAGCGCTGGGCGAATTCCGCCGCGGTGCTGAAGGGTTCGTGCGCGGGCGGGCCGATGACGGAACGGTTCCGTCATGAGCACAGCTCAACCGTGGCTCATGACGGAACCGTTCCGTCATGAGCATGGAAGGGGTTAAAGAAAGCATGATCTAATGTGGAATGATCATCCACCCCTCGTTTTAACCAATCCCGTAGCTAGAATAGGTGACATTAGCAACTTTAGTGGGATGGACATGTACGAAAAGAGTATAAATTATAGGTGACTAAGGGGCGGGGTGAGGTCGGTCGTCCTGGTTATCTTTGATGCTGTCTGGTTGCGATTGAGAGGCCTTTTGAGGGAGACGGGAGAGTGATGGTGCGATGCTGATTGTCAGGTTGCAGAGAGGACTAGTTGATACAGTCCTGCACGGTGGACATACTTCTGTGCTTAATCTCATCCTTAACCCCTTACAAGCGCATCCCCTCTGACCAATTGATTGAAGACATTATGGCACCCCCACCTCATCCCGCCCCCCTTACCAAAAGGACTGAAACCACACAACCTGAACTTCTCCATCATTTTCCCCCCCAACCTCACCCCTAAAGTAAAAAGAAACCTTAAACACAGACTGATTAGACAACATACAGAAACCCTTATCGCGGACATATACTATTGCTCTTCAAAGGCCAGATAAAAATGGACCTCATTTTCCACACCATGAGACCTGCTAATTGGAACACCATCCTCAAGACACATCTGCACATATCCAAAACAATCAACACCACCCACAGCTGTAAACTTATGATCACACTCCCTAACCGCCCCAAACATAGCGGCAACTCCTCTGTAACCATCTTCACCAACGGCACAGTCTTGATCCAAGCCAATAACGACAACCAAGAAGCATTTGACTCCCTCTTCCCCTCTTCCCCACTCTCCACAACACCCCACCTCATTCACATAGTGCCCGCCCATCCATCTTCATATTCCCTGATAGACTGCCCCTTCATGTGATTGCACATGAAATTCACAAGACCTCTACCATGCAAGACAACCTCCCCCCTCCAGGCAACATCCGACACTCTGTCCACCCCTACCCAAGAGGTCTCAACTCTCTCCCACCCTATTAAATCAGAGCCCTCACACAGATGAGGCTCTCCAACCCCATACTGACCAACACCCACCTTCCCATCCATAACCCACCACCCCACAAGACCTCTGCCATGCAAGCCAGCCTCCTCCCTCCAAACATCATTCTCCACTCTGTCTACCCCTCCCTGACAGCGCCCAATTCTCTCCCACCCTCCAAATCTAATCCGAACCCCGACACAGATGAGACTCTCCAACCCCCCGGCCAACACCCACCTTCCTTAATCCCCCACTCTCAACAGACAACCTGTGATCACAAGGCACTAACCTTGACGCCTATCTCTCTCCCTCCACTGTCACACAAGAGATGGCAGCAGAACCTACGCTGAGACCGCCCACACTCAATATCCAGGACTTTCCATACAGATAATTGGGGCAACTCCAACACCAAAAGCCAACTCAGAGAGCCCAGCCCACACCCATACCTGACACCCTCATTTACTGACACCACTCACGCAAAGCCGCCCAAGATCCAACAGCCTAGCCCGACCACGACCCCTACACGACTCAGTCTCAGAGACCCAGAAATAAAAGAGACCCCTCTTCCCTTCCCTACTTAAAGACGAACCAACGACTGGCCCTGCTCGAAAGCCAGCTAGAAACGGTAATTCTGGGCCTCTCTGAAATATTACGGAGCCTCACCACACTCAGAAAGCCTGCCCAACATCCACACCCGACAACCCCATCCACCAACTCTAATCACTCAAGACTCGAGGCCCAATGGCTCAGTTGAAATACAACTCCCTCCCAAACCAGGAACAGAGACCCAAAAGAACAAGAGCCACCATGTTCACTAAGGAAGCAATGGATCTTGCCTCCACATTTCACACCACCACTACTGTTGCCTCTAGCTTCAGGATTCAGGTGATCACGGGTATGGGTTGGGACTGCCCCCCCACCAGACCCTCAAGGCCCCCAGCCCTCCTCACCAATATCCCCAGGGCTCCTTTAATGCAGAATCCCAATAACGAGAGATCCAACACCAGTTGCATGCTCATTAACTGCAGGTCAGGTCAGCCTCCAAACAGGCAACTGAATTGGCAGAGACCATCCTTCGACATGACATTGACATCACGTTCATCACCGAAACTTGACTAAACGAGTTCTCTCCCCCAATTATGGACATGCTTGTTCCCCCGGGCTTCGCTATCATACACAAAGACAGAAAAAACCAGAGGGGAGGAGGCTTAGCAATTATACATAAGAACAGCATCTCCGTAACGAAAACTGACGCACTCAAATATAAGTCTTTCGAATGTCTTACTACAACCATTAAGATGAGTGACAACAATTCACTACTTTGTCATCTCCTCTACCATCCGCCAAGAAACACCTCCTCTTTCGGAGAACACCTCTCCGACCTATTAACTCAGTCCTCATTCCAGGATTCAAACAACATATTTCTAGGCAACCTCAACTTAAACTGAAAAGATGAAAACATCGCACTAATCAAAACCCTAAATGATCTCCTAAGCAACCTCAATCTCACACAACACTACACAGAGAAAACCCACATCAAAGGCTCTATCCTCAACGCCATTATCGCTCATGTAGATGCTGTCTCCATCGACCTCACCTTGCCTATGGACTGGTCGGATCACCATATCATTCTGATCCACCTAAACCAAAGGATCCAAGACCAACCCTGCACTCTGAACCTTCTGCGCTGGGTGAGAAATCTAAGTCAAATTCCACTTGTGAATCTGGAGAGGGTAAGCTCCCTCCTCCCCATCCACACGGGTGAACTCTCAGTAACAGAACTCACTTCTCAGTACAACACCACTATGACCTCCATTATGGACCAAATAGCCCCCCTGAAACTAAAAAGAGCCAGAAACATTCCTTCCAGATCATGGTTCAATACAGACTTAAACTCAGAAAGAAGAGAACTAAGAGCGGCAGAAAGACTGTGGCAAAACAACCTGTCCACAATCCGAGACAGACTCAAAGCAGTAAGAGGGAGTTACAATAACACATAAAAAATGAAAAAACGTCCTTCTTTTGCAGCACCCTTGACAAAGCAAAGAACAGTCTCATCAGGCAACAAACCTCCAAACCCCCCATGACCCAAGTTATGGCCTCCAAAGACCTGTGTGACAACTTTGCCGATTTCTTCAATGACAAAATATCCAAGATAGAACTCTCCTTGGACATACAAAGCAGTCCCCATGATAGTAAATCGCCCACTGAGTCAGAAGATATCACACCCAAGCACCCTCCTAACTTATGGAAATCTTTCAACCCCATCTCCCAAGCAGAGGTCATCAAAATGATCTCCAACACCAAACCCTCAGCACATGTCATGGATCCCCTACCTGCCCAACTGGCAAAAAAGCTCAAACTATGCCTAGCCCCGCACTGGACTAAGATTATAAAAAGCTCCTTGAGTACTGGAGTCATGCCTGACTGTCTCAAAATCGGACAAGTCACTCCTCTACTGAAAAAACCTGCCTCTGACACAAACGATCTGAATAACTTCAGACCCGTCTCTAACCTCCCTCTCCTAGCGAAAATTCTGGAAAGATGTGTTCTCCTCCAACTCACTCAACACCTAGACAGCACCAACCTTCTTGATCCTCATCAATCGGGGTTGAAAAAAGGTTACTGTACAGAGTCAGCGATCCTAAATGTAATAGACGATATGTACAAATCTCTGGATAAAGGCCAATGCTGCCTACTCATACTCTTGGATCTATCAGAGGCCTTCGACATGGTTTACCACAAACCACTCATCACAGCACATCAAGAAAGGGCAGGAGCAGAGGAGGTGGTCCTACAGTGGTTCCCCTCTTTCATACAGAACCGCACCCAAAGTATAAAAATCAAGAACTTCTCGTCTGACCCACTCCCCTTATGTAGGGGTGTCCCCAGGGATCAGTACTTTCCCCACAACTTTTCAACATCTATATGGAGCCCTTTACCTCCATACTCAAAAAAGCCAACATTCCCTTCCACCTCTATGCAGACGATATCCAAATTTATCTGGAAACCTCCTCCATCGAAGACATCCAGAGACTGAATGTCACTCTACGAGAAGTCCAGCACTGGCTCTCACGCAACCACTTAAAACTAAATCAGGACAAGACGGAAATCCTCCTCATCTCCAACAAAGAGGAGAACCCCCAAATCACAGAATGGATAAAAGCCATCGAGGCTCTCAATGACAACCTCACCCTAGCTGATTCTGCAAAATCATTGGGAATCACTCTGGACCCCAAACTAGACATGAACAAACTCATCAAAAACACCACAATGAGCGCCTTCCTCAATCTTAAACTACTCAAATGAAACTCTTCATCCCTCCGAGTGACCTCAAACAAGCTACACAAATGGGGAAGTAAATTGGTGAACAAGAAGAAGGAAGCCAGTGGGAAAGTAACATCCATGTTTCCCGTAAAAAGTATCATCAGGTTATTATCTTTTTAAAAGGGAAAATCAGTCCAAAGGAAACAGATTGGGTGAAAATTGATAGAACAACCCAGGAGCCTAAAGAATCTGTTCATGCCTATTATGAAAGGCTGTTACAGGTGTTTAAACAGTATAGTGGATTTCAAAACATTGGCAATAAGGATATGGGACATTTTGTATATCGGTTTGTTTATGGAATAAGATCTGAAATGAGTGCAATGATACAGCAACATGTGCTATGTTGGCAGAGTAAGTCTATAGATGAAATTTTGAGATATGCCAAGTACTGTAGGGATGACATTGATTTCGCGATTTAAAAAGTTAAAGGAGAAAATAATGTGGACACAAGTAAAAATTGGTTGAACAGTAACAGGAGACAAATACTGTTTCACAGAATCAGGGTCAGGAGAGGTCGACAAAGAGTGAGACTCATCTCCAACAAAGAGGAGAACCCCCAAATCACAGAATGGATAAAAGCCATCGAGGCTCTCAATGACAACCTCACCCTAGCTGATTCTGCAAAATCATTGGGAATCACTCTGGACCCCAAACTAGACATGAACAAACTCATCAAAAACACCACAATGAGCGCCTTCCTCAATCTTAAACTACTCAAATGAAACTCTTCATCCCTCCGAGTGACCTCAAACAAGCTACACAAATGGGGAAGTAAATTGGTGAACAAGAAGAAGGAAGCCAGTGGGAAAGTAACATCCATGTTTCCCGTAAAAAGTATCATCAGGTTATTATCTTTTTAAAAGGG
This sequence comes from Triturus cristatus, assembly GCF_964204655.1. Taxonomy (NCBI): domain Eukaryota; kingdom Metazoa; phylum Chordata; class Amphibia; order Caudata; family Salamandridae; genus Triturus; species Triturus cristatus. The sequence continues at coordinate 140,545,335 of NC_140582.1, read as the reverse complement.
AAAATCAGTCCAAAGGAAACAGATTGGGTGAAAATTGATAGAACAACCCAGGAGCCTAAAGAATCTGTTCATGCCTATTATGAAAGGCTGTTACAGGTGTTTAAACAGTATAGTGGATTTCAAAACATTGGCAATAAGGATATGGGACATTTTGTATATCGGTTTGTTTATGGAATAAGATCTGAAATGAGTGCAATGATACAGCAACATGTGCTATGTTGGCAGAGTAAGTCTATAGATGAAATTTTGAGATATGCCAAGTACTGTAGGGATGACATTGATTTCGCGATTTAAAAAGTTAAAGGAGAAAATAATGTGGACACAAGTAAAAATTGGTTGAACAGTAACAGGAGACAAATACTGTTTCACAGAATCAGGGTCAGGAGAGGTCGACAAAGAGTGAGACTCAAGAGAAAATTTAAAATGAGTAGAGAAGAGGCTAAAAGGAAATATCCTTGTCATGCTTGCAGGAAGTTTAGACATTGGAAGAACGAGTGTAGATCTGTACAGAAAGGTAATGGCGCAAATCAAAATTTAAATCCACAGATGCAGAATGAAGCGATTGAGAAGCAGCAGCAGCAGGTAGTTACCACCCAGTTACAGGTGCCACAAGCGCCCATACCTCCAAATGTGAATGGTCATACGCAGTTGTACAGTACAAGTTCGGGATTTTGAGGAAAAGAGCAGTTTGATAAGAGTCTGTTAGTCTCACAGTATTTGGTGTATATTAGTGAGTGTAAGTTGGAGTTGATGCAGTGACGTGCCTGAGGGGGGAGGAAAAGTGGGTACTTGGCGCATCTTTAGCGGTAGATCAGTCAGGTCCATTTATTGATGGAAAGGTAGAAGGAAAAGATGTCACCTTATAGGACACTGGTGCTACCTGTTCCACTGTGAGAGCAGAGGAAATCCCAAACCTACCCCTCTCGGGAGACACTATCCAAGTTGTAGGCGTTGCAAGCAAATACATAACAACTACTGTTACAGCCCCAATAGAAGTTCACATTGGAAATTTCAAAGATATGCATCAGTTTGTAGTGTGTGATACTAATCCAGTTAATCTTTTGGGCAGAGATCGGTTGTGCAAAATTAATTGCACTATTTATTGTACACCAGATGGTGTCGCAATAATGACACCGGATGAGGATGTTGAATACAAATTATTGATGGCCCACTGAGAGTCAGAAGTAAAATAATTATATTTGTTACTGACTGAAGAAGATTTATCAGAGGAATTAAAAGATACTGTGATCCAGATGTGTGGGATTTTACCGAAAAGGAAATTGGCTTAATGAGAAATGTAGACCCCGTTCAAGTGACAGTGAAGGATGGAGCAGTGTCTCCCAATACTGCCTAGTACAAGATGAGTCCCGAAGTAATTGCTGGAGTCAAGCCTGTGATTGATCAAATGATTGAACAAGGCATCCTAAAAGAGATAATGAGCAGTCCTTGTAACTCTCCCATTATTGGTATCAAAAAGCGTAACCGAAAATATAGAATAGTTCAAGACCTGAGAAAGGTGAATAAAATTGTTGTGCCATGTTGCCCAATAGTACCCAACCCTGCTGTAATTTTGTATCAGATCCCATGTGATGCTGAAAGGTACACAGTCATTGATTTGTGTCAGGCATTCTTTTCCATCCCCTTGCATCCTGATAGTCAATATTTGTTTGCATTCTGGTTCAGAAATTGTGTTTTGGCATGGTGCTGAGTTCCTCAAGGGTATACTGAAAATCCTTCAATCTTTAATCAGATCTTGAAAAATGTTTGGAAACCTTGAAATTGCCCGGGAACTCTGTTCTGATCGAATACTTTGATGACTTACTGTTAGCATCCAAAACTCGTGAAGCATGTGTAACTGACTACATTGCTTTGTTGAATCATTTAGCTGAAGGTGGACACAAAGTCTCCCCATCAAAGTTACAGTACTGCAGACAGGAAGTTCAGTACTTAGGTCATAAGATTGAAAAAGGACTAAGGAAAGTGACCCCAGAGAAAATCAGTATAATCAAAAAGATGTATCCACCCCGGAATCAGAAAGAAGTGAGAATGTTTTTGGGAATGGTCAGATATTGTAGGCAGTGGATATGTGGATTCTCGTTGATTGCAAAACCTTTACAGAAATTGACCAGAAAAGATGTGAAAGATCCAATTGTGTTGAATGAGGAGAGTATGGAGTCTTTTAATAGACTACGAAACAGTCTTTGCCAGGCGCCGGCCCTGGCTATGGCAGATTATTCTAAGGAATTTGCATTGTAGTGTTGTGGGAGAGATGGTTGTGCACTTGCGGTCTCAACTCAGAAACATGGAATGGCAAGAGGTCCAATAACGTATTTTTCTGCTACCCTTGATTCAGTGGCCGCAGCATTGCCAAGTTGCTTAAAAGCAGTGGCTGCTACTTGTGTGAGCTTGGAACAAAGTGAATCAATTGTGATGGGTTACCCAGTGAAAGTCTATGTACCACACTCTGTTGAGATACTTTTAACTGGTACTCAAACTCAACATATGGCAAATAGTCGGCTGTCTAAGTATGAGAGAGTAATCCTAGGTGCTGAAAATGTGACAGTGGTAAGATGTGCTACTGTGAACCCTGCCACATTGTTACCGAACTCAAGGTGTGAAGAGGTGAGAGAAGAAGCAGAACATGATTGTTTGGAAGCAACAGAGGTTTGTACCAAGCCTCGCCCAGATATTTCAGATGATCCTCTGGAGGAGTCAGATTGCGAAATGTTTGTAGATGGATCTTGTTTAAGGAATGAAAGAGGTAAATTGTGCACTGGATATGCTGTCTGTACTCTGGATGGAGCCCTGGAAGCGTCTTGTTTAGAATAAAAAAAAAAAAATCTGCCCAAGTCACAGAGCTGTTTACTCTTACTAGAGCATGCCAAATTGGCAAAGGGTCTAAAAGTAACAATTTACACTGACAGCCAATACGACTTCGGTGTAGTGCATGATTTTGGACAGCTGTAGATGCAAAGAGGATTCATGACCTCCTCTGGGTCACCAATTCGGAATGGGAAAACTGTAAAGGAATTATTGGAAGCTTTACAGTTGCCAAAAAGAATTGCAGTAGTGATGTGTGCTGCACACCAATCTGGAGATGATGATGTGACAAAGGGTAACAGAAACGCAGATCAATTAGCGCGTTACTGTACAAAAATTACCTTAGCTATAAATCGATCCATTGAAAGAGGAAATACCGAATGCCACCTTATGATTGCCACTACATTTGAGACTTGGGATGAGGTGAGACAAATGCAGGAAGAAGTCAGTGACAGAGAAAAGGAAGAATGGAAAAGATCAGGCTGTAGGAAAAATGAAGGTGTGATATGGATCTGTTATGATGAGAGACTAGTATTACCAGATTCATTGCTTTCTCACATGGCTAGGATGTACCATGGACATGCGCATATAGGATGGGATGACATGGTAAGAATGTTCAAACAGTCCTGGTACAATTCAAAGTTTAGGCTAATAGCTGAGAGTTTCTGCCAAAGGTGTGTTGTTTGTCAGAAACAAAGCCCAGGAAGAAAGACAGTAGTAAGTTGGGGAGTAATTGGGAAAGCAGGAGGACCTTTTACTCGCCTTCAGATTGATTTTATCGAGTTGCCTCCATGTAACGGACTAAAAAGTTTCCTAGTCATTGTTTATTTGTTTTCTCGCTGGGTGGAAGCCTACCCAATGAGGAGAAACGACAGTCTGACTGTTGCTAAATTGTAGTTGAGAGAATTGATCCCAAGATTTGGTTTTCCAGTCACTTTGGAATCAGATAGAGGATTGCATTTTAATAATGAAATAATTTGAATCATCTGTGCTGCGTTACAAATTGAACAGAAGTTGCATTGTGCCTACCGACCTGAAGCATCTGGTATTGTTGAACAAATTAATGGCACCATAAAGTCCAGATTAGGAAAGGTGTGTGCATCCACAACACTAAAATGGCCTGATGCTTTGCCCCTTGTGCTCATGAGTTTTAGAAGCATACCTGACAAAAAGACAGGGTTAAGTCCCCACGAAGTGTTAATGGGGAGAGCCATGAGACAAGCATACATTCCTGCAAATAAATTGATGAATCTCTCTGATGATCGTGTGCTGGATTATTGCAGAGGAATGGCTGACCTGGTACGTTCTCTGTCCTGCTAGGTTGGAGGAGATGCCACACCGACATAGCGAGACCAAGCACACAACCTGAATCCTGGAGAGTGGGTGCTAGTGAAAAAGCACATGAGGAAAACGTGCCTAGAACCCCGTTGGAACGGCCCTTACCAAATCATATTGGTGATGACCACAGCAGTGAAGTGTTTTGGTTTGCCAAATTGGATACATGCGAGCCATACTTGTCTAGTCCCAAGTCCAATTGAAAGACCAGAAGAGCAGCGACTGAGTGTGTGAGGCTGAAGAATCTGGAGTGACTGATTCAAGTGAACATTTTGACAATATACAGCCAAGCACAAGTCAAGTAGAATGGGCACCAGATACTGGGACAGAAGAAACTGCTGTTGAGTCGGAAGAAGGTGAGGCTGCTATTGAACCAGGAGAAGGTGAAAAGGCTGTCGAAGCAGAAAAAGAAACATCAGAGATTCCAAATGCTGTCTCAGAAGAGAAAAAGATCGAAGAAGATTTAGAAGAGGGAGAGTCAGACCTGAATACTGAACCTACAGAGACAAAGAAACACAAGAAGACAAAGGAAGACGGATAGAGAAAAGACTGAACAAAAGAAGCAGCGAACAGAATACAGAGGTGATAAGATAGTGCTGGCAAAGAAACCTAGAAAGGGAGTTTGCTGGCCAAGTGGAGTGAAAAGACTGAAATACAGAATAATTAGAAGAAGATTAAGAAACAGACCAGAACAAAGCAACAGAATATTAAGTCAGACAGAACAAGAAGATTTAGGAAAGGGCACCAGGAGAAGTTCAAGAAGAACAAGAATTCCCTGCAGAAAATACAAGGCCCCAGAGTGGACCTATGTCATCCTTGAGGAGTTTGAGAATTTAGATCTAAATGAGGAGCATGAGAATAGTGGGACCGAGAATGAGGATGAGGGAAATTTGAGACCACCTTAATCAAGAACTGTTCCAGCCTGAGGTGGATTAAATGTTTTGTCAGGATAAGGTATTTGCAGACTCTAAAAAGGGTAAAGAAGAAATGTCATTGGGTGAAGGATTACACCACCACATTTTAATATTTTTTTTCAATTTTTATTTTTAGGTAGAAGTTCAGTTAGAATTTTTCCTAGACCTCAGCGATGGGAAATTGTTAGATTTTACTTTTTTTGGGGGGGCAATACTAAATTGGCGAAGACCAAAGTGACTGAATAACCAAGTTCTAAACAAAAACGTAGATGTGTTAAGTTTTGCTTTTGTAATATTTTCTTACTAATACTCATATGTATCCTATTAACAGTAGTCATACCAATTTTTGATGTGAATAACCCTAGAAACAATACTAATGAAGTGTCTCCTAAAGGAATGAAGGATGTTGCTAAACAGGCCATAAGTACTAATGGAGAATAGTTAGATGGACGCATACTCCATTATGAAGAATCAGATAATGATTTTTCGTTAAATGTATTTACTAATTTATTGTATGAATATACTTACACCATGAAGGTGAGTGATTGTTATATTTGCATGAAATTACCCTCTTCAGTCTCCGAGGGCTTAACATATCATCACCTTTCTCTAACATATGTTGTTTCATGTAGTGTTCTTAGTAATCTATTTTACATGGAAGGTAAATTGGAGTATCAGTATTCAGACGTAGATTTGGTATTTTCAAAGGTACCAATTATAAGTAGACTAAACAAAGTAGAAAGTGCTAAACATGCATGTTATATGGGTGAATTTTTCCATATTACCAAGCCATTAGATCTAGACAATGCTTATAGAAATAACTTAACATGTGGACTGCATTATGAGGAATGATTGTTTTTGGATATGGTGGAACATAGAAGAGAGAGTTTCCAGAAAAAAGTGGTTGAACAAAAGACACAACAACCACCAAAGGCATTTAATGAAGGAAATTATGAAAAGAGTGAAACTTATGCTGCAATGTCTTTAAATTGGTCGAGAAGAGGGAAATTATGTTTATTGAGATCAAAAACGAACTACAATAACTATTTTATTGGCACTAGCGAATGTGAACATACCTTTCAAATTACAGGAGGTTGGGGATTAAAGGGTGGAACTGATCCTGTATTCTCAGGGATATACTATGTATGTGGTAGAAAAGCCTATTATAGGTTATCTGGCTACTGGTATGGGAGTTGCTATTTTGGGATTTTATTTCCAAAGGATTATCATTTAAACCTAAAGAATAATAGGGTCAATGAAATAAAACAAGGACTAACACGCCAAAAGAGAGCAAGTTTTACTGAAATAGTGGGTGATTTATTTTCTGCACTGATACCAACAGTTGGGGTAGTGCTAAATTTGCATAACATTTGAAAGCTGTCTACAGTGGTTGATCGATTATCGATAGATACTGCGGGTGGATTGTTGATGATTGATACTGAAATGGTGGCAATCAGATCAATGGTTTTGCAAAAGATATTATTTTGGCCAAAGAGGGTGGAGTCTGTGGAACATTAAAAACTCAACATTGTTGTTCATATATCCCTGATAGAAGTAAAGGGATAGAAGGATACATTAGAAACATTACAAGGTTACACAAGGATTTATCCCAACTGGAGGTTGATGGTATTTGGGAAATAGTTGGAAAAAGTCTTACAGCTGTGAAAAATTGGTTTACAAGGTTTGGAGAGAGTGTTTTAGGGAAGGTAGTAATGCCGATAGATTCAACAGCATTAATAATTTTAATAATAATAAAAATGTATAAATGTTGTAGGTGCATAAAAAGAAAGAAGGTTACATTAGATAAAAAGTATAAAAATAAAGGAGTAAACAGGGTAAGAGATGAGATAGAGCTTGAAGAAATCAATGAAGAATATTATGATATGATGAAAAGGTTAGACGTGAGTGCCATGAAAGAGGAGAAAAATACCAAGCCTTAAATAACACAAAAGGTGGTACTCGGTATGGTGAGTATTTATGATCGCTTCAAAAGCCATCAAAGGGGGGATTGATGGAGCTGGGATTCGAAAAATAAACCTGCTCTCATCGAGTGCCCCGTAACATATACTAATGTTAAGTAGATAGAATACTAATGAGCACCCATACATTACATGAGGGTAAACCTGCTTCGCAAATTGCATGAAATTAATCTTAACCAAACGTAAATAACCCGAGATGTAATAATATGGTGAGTAGAATGTTTTGCGAATTACTTACACCGCAAATTGTGCGCATAGTATATTAGAAGGCATGTCATGTGATGCTTAAGTAACACTAATTGCCGTTGATTTTGCTCATGATTTGCTGGAATAACTGCTAGCCTGGATCTCGGAAAAGGAGGGTGGTTAACAGTGAACATTTCATTAATACATTATTTATAAATGTCTGTTTTTAGTTCTTTTAGTAAATGGACAAGTCGCCATATTTTATGACCAAACTGTGATGAGTGAAACTTGCACCGCGTACAAACCACGTGACATTGGTAAAAACTTGCTCAGCCTGCTGAAAGAGTGTGATGCGGTGAAGTACACCACCTTTGACAAACAGCCAACTTCTGTGCTTCCGTGTGAAAGTCTGCGAATTTAGAAAATGGATTAACTTTGTTCTCATGAGAGAGTAGGGATGTATATTGAATAGGTGGGAAACGAAAATGAACAAAGGGGTAGTTAAAGAAAGCAAGATCTAATGTGGAATGATCATCCACCCCTCGTTTTAACCAATCCCGTAGCTAGAATGGGTGACATTAGCAACTTTAGTGGGATGGACATGTACGAAAAGGGTATAATTATAGGTGACTAAGGGATGGGGTCAGGTCGGTCATCGTCGTTATCCTTGATGCTGTCTAGTTGTGGTTGAGAGGCCTTTTGGGGAAGACGGGAGAGTGATGGTGCGATGCTGATTGTCGGCTTGCAGAGAGGCCTAGTTGATCCAGTCCTGTCCTTATCCTGATCCAAGACTTGATCCCTGACACTCTGATTGGGGGTCCCTTGCGCTACCTAGGCCTGGGTGGTGGTTTTCCTTGTTCTTATTCCCTTGGGTTGGTAGTATTGATAACTCAAGAATTCAATTGATCTGTGCTTTTTTGACTCTTCTGCTATCTTTCTGAATGAGAATTTTGAATTAATGACTATTGTCTGATGTCTCTTCATCTATTCCCTCCATGCCAAAATTTTATTTGTTGAAATTGATTATTTACTAGATGATCGTTAGATTGTATTCTCTCTTGAGGTGTTTATTCTCAAATGTATGCATTGAGTTAGATAAAATTAACGACTCACAAAGAAGTTGTGGTTATTTGTGTCTGCCAATGAATTTGAAATGACTATTGACGTTCAATTAATCAACTCATTGATCCATCGATCAAGTAGATGAATAATTGACTTAAAGTGATGAAATGAAATTTAGTTTAGATCTGTGACTATGCATTGTCTGTGAAGGAAACGCTAACTTGACCATTCAGTGCAACATGGGTGTATGTGTATTGGCCACGGTTCTTGAATGCTTGTCCCTGTCCGAAATATTGGGTTTGCGCTGGATCACCTGCGTCAGGTATAATGTATGCAGGGTGGGCGGTCAGTCTTAACAAAGCCCCGTAGAAGTGTCTCAGTGAAATCTATGCGATTTCACTACGACACTTCTACGCCGCCAGTGTGTCAAAACCTTACTCCTGCCTCATGGCACTCTTAAGGGTGACGCAGGCACTTTCACATGGGGCTTGCCCCATCTGAAAGGAACATTGCTGGGGTTACGTCAGGCTTCTGACACAACTCCAGCAATGCGCCACTTTTTGCGCCGGCAGATACGTCAGTAATACTGACATAACTGTCACTCCTTGCAACATGATGCGTCATACTGGAAATATGACGCATCATTAGTGTCGCCAGGAGAGCGCACTGAGAAGTGGCGCATCGCGGCTTTCACGCAGTCATATGCCACTTCTCATAAATGAGGCCCATAGTTTTATTGAACATTGTAGTAGATAGATATAGTCACTGGAATAATAGCAAAAGCCATCAAAATTACAAATCTCCGGAAAATTATGGGAGAGTCTGCGGTCCGATGTATGTTTCACCTCAATGTAAATCCATAGCGTTTTCCTGTTGTAATATTTCTTTCCACGTGCTTGTAGTTTAATGATGAATTCGATTTTTGGCGTTTATTATTCCTTCCTAGGCAAGTCACTATTATGCTGTGTTTTAGGAAAATGTTCAGCATCTTATTATTCCTTCTGTGGTTTCCATAGCAATTTTGGCACATTTGTACTTCTGCCGGCTTTGGTTGTCAGAGTCTTTCTTCATTTTTACAATGTAAAAAGAGTAGCAGAAGTGCCCCATCTTTCCTTCTCATTGTACACAATGGATGTCAGGATATTGCACTGAGGTGTCGACAATCTGAGCAAATGTACGTAAAGAATTAAGACATTTGCAGAATTTGCAGTAGTTGCAGGATTTTATAATAGGATGAGATGCAGGGCTCTACAGCCATATGCTGTATCACAGGAGACTTGCCTGTTAGGCCAACAAAGGAGAAGCTGAGAGTGGGTCATCAAGTTGTATTGTTTAGGAAAGACGTCAAGTCACTCTTTGTGGGTCTGAAATAGATCAAGATCAAAATAGAAGCACACACAAACATCCAGACTTCCGTGTCACGCTTGTAGTTCTTGTCTCTACTTCATTTCTCTCTGTCGTTCAATGGTAATGTGACATTTGATGCCCTTGTATGTCACCACTCGTTTCATGAACATTCAGGTCTGTAATGGAAGCCATTTAAAATATCATGCCCCCATATATCACATTTTCAAAAGACAAAAAAGAAAATGCAGTGTTGATTGCAGTAGAAAGCGGTTTCTACTCTCTGTCAACATTTTTTTCATGTGGTGGTTGCCACTGGTTAAACCCATATGCACATTATTTCTTCAAAGACAAATGAATACATGCTTAGAAATAGGAGAATGACATACTTATGAAAGCTGAAAAGGATTTGTGATGCCGATTTCACGAAGGCCATTAAGCACACATTGGTATGTAAACATTCCAGGCTCCTCATGTGACTCATATTGCGTAATAATAATATACCCGAAATAATATTCTGTGGTATGTTACACAGGACCAATTCGTTATCAAGTGAGCACAACATGGCTATAGCAGTGTTTCACATGCGTAATATAATATTCAGGACAGAGCTTTTCTCTACATGTTGTGTGACATACATGCTGCCTGTCATGGGCCACTGATGTAAATCTTTTCTTTGCAGACATTTTTATATGAGTCGAGGTAATTCTTTTTTCCTCCATTTATTTCAGCATGTGCAACTTGCTCCATACAATGAATTTGTTTACCAATATATGTGCACCATTCAAAGCCTTACCTTTGTTTCTTATGCTGGTAATGGGGCTTATCCACAAAACCCACACGTGTTGACTTCTGTCGTAAAGACCCCAAAGCCAGATATATTTTGAACATATTAAATTAGCCTGCCTGCCTCTGGCCTATATGCCACCTGTCATTATATTTTGTGGAAGTCGTGAAAGTGTCAAATCATCCAAACAATGACTTTGATAAACACCTAAGACAATATAAGTCAAGTCTGCCAAAAGTTTCCTGTTGTCAGCATTTCAAGGTCAGGTAGTGAATGTGCAAAATAAACAAGTAGTCTGAAAATATATATTTCTGTTATACTGGTTCATACTGGTTCTGCCCTGAATTAAGTGGAAAGTCTCTTCATGCATAGTGTAATAGTCAGTGGGCAACCCAATAAAAACTATATGAAGTCACCACTTATTCAGAGAATTCTTCGCCTTATCGCAAGAGGTCCTGCCAGACTGCCACAGTATTCAGTCCGAAGCTGAAATCCGATACAGTGTGGAGAGGAGCTGAGTCGAGCTGATGTGTATTTTCTCTATGAGGGAACATTCGGTCCTGGCTAAAATTGATAACCACAGCTTCTCTGCAGTGAACAGGTATGCAGTGCGCTGAATCCCCAAAAACTCTAGAGGCAAGTGAGCTACTCTATACTCTCAAAGTGTACCACATCGAAGTAGTCTTTAGGGCTTTAGGCTGTCAAGAACAATCCAACCATGTTCAAAATGTTCATATTATTCTTGCTGGTATTGACAAGCATAAGTGCTATTTTGATTTTATTCTGTGTCATTATTATTTAGAATGAGACTGTTGAAATAAACCCTTTTGTGTCTGTTAGAAATTGAGTTGTTAGTTGGCTGGGTGATGCGCTTAAGTCAGGCAGCAACCACAATCCTAGTTAGGGTAACAAGCAGACAAGCCCTAAATTAACTTGTGTTCACCCTTTGGTAACTCGGCACAGAGCAATCGAGCTTAACTTAGAGGAAATTTGTGCAACACTTCAAACAGTAAAACAATGAAAGGACCACTCAAAACGATTCCACACCAGGCTAGTAAAATAGAACTTACTTTAGGACATAGAAAAAGACCAAAACAAAAAAACTCCAATAAGTAGAACTTGATATATGAATTTTTAAAGAATAAACTGTAAAATAGCACTGACAAACAATAATCACTTTTTTTGGGATATCTGGTCGCTCCTGACAGGGATAAAGGCAAAGTTTCAGTCCATCCACGATGGAGTGCGGGCCAGATACAGGGACCCACTGAGGCCTTCTGAACAAAAGTACCTTGATCGTGACTGCATCAACATCGAAGATGTGGGCTGCAGCCGTAGCAATGTATCTGTGTCAATCCACGCAGTGGTGGCAGTGTGCCGAGCCTGATTCGTGCATCAACGACTACGCATCGACTCAGATGAGCGAAGAGCTGCGATGTGGAAATTTGCTGTTGCCATCAAGTATGCAATTGACGGAGATACGTAAACCTTGTGTAGTGATGGTTCTGAAGCTGATGCTCCAGGGCCTATCCACACACAAGAGGCGATGCACCGGTTCTGACCACTCAACAGGAGACATGCACTGGTTCCTATCAACACAACAGGAGCAATGCACCAGTTCTGATCCATGCAACAGTGGCGATGCTCTTGTTTTGATCCATGTGACGTGCCAGTGCATTGGTTCAACAGAGGATGTATAGCCTTTGTTGAAGCAAGCGCCTTAGGCCCCACTACCAAGGGTCCAGGACTTGGCAGGTCAAACTCACAGATGGCAGAGTCCAGGTGCAGAAGTTGGTATTTTGGAAGTCTACTATGCCCCTGAGACTTCATATCAGGAGACCAGCCAGCTAGCCCTTGAAGTCACTCTGAGTTTAAGTCATGCAAGTCCACTCCTTCTTACCCAGGCAGAGGAAGGGCAGGCAGCAGGGCAGCACCATAAATATGAAAAAGAGTGTCTCTACCTATAAATTTCAAAACGTACAATGTATCGTCTTATTAGTATGTCAACACTTGGACTAAGACAACAAACAGAAAATATCAGAAAAATACATTCAACACATTGTCAAAGACAAATTCATAAATGTTTTATTTTTAGCTCTAGTCAATTTCAAAAGGATAAATTCAATACATTGGCTTATCTGCAATAAATACAAAAGGCATCAAATAACAATATACATACATAAAAGGTCCCAGAGACACTCAAGCATACACAGGCTCACAAACTCATACCGGTATCATTCCCCATCGTAAACACTAAACTCACACATCAACATATGAAGAGGTATAAATGACCCAAAGAATATTCAATGTATAAACAATATTCAATATATAAACAAAATCATATAAATATTCAATGCTGTATTGAATAAAAACGTGTTCAAATTTGTGGAGTTAGAACTTGGGTGGGCCTCATGCAGGGCAGCACCGCAAGGCAGAAGTCCAACAAAGCAGCAGTCCAGCAGAGTGGTAATCCTTCATCAGCATAACAGTCCTTCTTCCTAGTAGGGTCTTCACAAGTCCAGAAGTGTACTGAAGTGGTGGTGTCAGATGTCCAGCACTTATACATCCAATTAAATTGCAAATTGGTAAAATACTTAACACTTAATTAATAAAAATATCTCACAAAGAGTAGGGGTCTAAGGGATGTAGTTTAAAGACTCGAACAGTTTGTAATCCCCAAATCAACATATGTATACAAAAACAGAAACTGTGAGTCAAAGAAAATTAAGTGACCGTAACAAAACTACTAAGTTAGTACTGATCCAGATTTATCTGCTGTCTATGAAGTGCCGAATATATCAATAGGTGCGTGTATGTATGTATGAGAAAGATTCCCATCACCCACAACAAGTGGCTCGCTTCATCATTTGGGAACCTGGGAACTTCACCAGAGAACCATACTCTACCAGATGGACGTAGATATCGGTTCAATAATGTGTCCCAAATGTATCTGTTGATGTATTAGTTAGATCGAAGGAACCATCGGGTAACTGATAGGGAGTGATGTATGCAGTGCTAGTGATGAAGGTATGTGCAAGTTAAAATTGGTTAGCCAGGCACAAAAGTATTTTTAATAAGGTGCTACCTGGATACCAAAATAAAACAAGACAGTGCTGTAACAGTTTGAAAGGATAACTGTGTTGGAAAAGACTGGTCAACATGTTTCAGCTCTTGGATAGACTGTATCCTAGCTTTCGTCAGGACCAGAAAGCTACTGCAAATATTAGTGTTGTGACTAAAATACAAAGACATTTTTGGAAAACATACAACCTGGACCTTGTTTTCGGTACAGGGGAATACCTATAAAAGAAACAGCAGTAATCAATTGAACAGACTAACAAAATGGTTAAATGTTGGAGATCGGTCAATAACTGCAAATTATTAAATAAATAATTTTTTCGAAGGTACCGTTAAGTGTACAAAGACAACCATATAGCCATCATTACAAATGGAAAAGAGTAATTTAGTTGTCACTCACCCGAATAAATCTGGGTATGTGCCTCACCCCGCCTGGCAACTGCTCAGGTTAGGAGGCACCGCTCTGGGGAATAAAATGAGTATAGAACATAACATTATAGGATATAGCTACAATTATTGAAATGTTCAAACATCATATGGTGCTAAATTTAAAAGCTAGGCGGTTGAAACACACGGAAGTCCAATCATCAAAAAAACATGCCAATCGGCATTGTAAACTTATGATTATGAGCGTTAGAAAAATATGTTGTGAGGACAAGAGCCGATGACTTAAGCTGCTGTTTGTCCTTGTTATCATTATGTTATAAGTTATACACACGTATAGTAAGTATGGAGAAATATAACGTGTGCTCGAGTCAAGTTTCCGATTGAAAATGGCATATGATACGGTAAAAAAGCAATTCAATCATGCATAATCAGTCAAATCTTAAGCTAAAATAGCTAAGCTGTGTTAGACGCAGCTCGTAAGACAAAAGTGACCAACTCTGACCAATTTAAATTCATACGGTTGTAAAATTAGAAGTTGGTCAACAAAGCGATATACTTGGTTCTGTCTTACCTCTCCGTCGGTACCTCTCGCAGTATCTGAGCGAGAAGGGGAGGTGTATGCTGAAGATAGCGAATCCTATTTGAGGATTCCCAAACGTCATATCCGCCCAGCGCATGATCAACGACAAGAGCAAGCGCCGACTGATGACGTAATCGCGTGTTAGCATGCCGTGCAAGTCATCTCAGGAAATGTAGTCTGGTTGGTGTTTGCGCACTTACTACACTCAACTTTATTGAGATGAAAGAAGTTGACAGGCCATATTCAGCATAGCCAAATACATGGAATAATGGCAGTAACGGTTTGCTTTTACCGTAGAGTATATTTAGATGTAAATTCCTATATGGAGTATATAATCGTAGTTGTTTGCCATCAAGAGATATTCAAATGAATAACTCAGCATTTGTGTGATAGTACTCGAGAGACTCAGACCAGGATGAGCAAGGGTTTAGATCGTGATTTAATGAATGACTGTTTATCGAAGACAACGTTAGGCTGATATAGCCCGTGTATGTATCTCAGAGCGAAGTCCACGGTATCTGGTCATTCAATCCCGCACAGTCACTATGCAGTTTGTAGACCCATTTCTGCTCTTTTGTGAAAAGGAATTTATGGATGTCTGTAATATGAGATGGAATAAAAGGTTGTTCTAAAATAAGCCATCTCAAATCCTCTGGCTTATGGTTGAGAGCCAAGAAATGAGTAGTTAGTCTTGTGGCTTGTTTCTTCCGCCTGATGGTACTTTTGTGTTCACTGATACGGACCTTGATCTTACGGGTCGTCATACCTATGTATCTGAGTGAGCACGGGCATGTAATCAGGTAAATTACCTTTTCTGAATTACAGTTGGTGTGTCGCCGTAAAATCCATGGTTTATTTAACCCCAGATCAACCGATTTGGTTGGCTGTGTTTGAGGACAGGCAGAGCATGAGCCACATGGGTAGTGGCCTTGTACAGGTGGTAAATCCCACAATGTTGGAGTTGTTTCTTTTTCTTTTACCCTAGGTCTGGTATGCACAAGATTATCGCGCAAGCTCGTTCCTCTCTTGAATGAGAAAAGTGGTGATGGGATGCTCTCCTTTCCTACATTCAAAATGCGCCAGTGTTTCCGTACAGACTTTTGGACACTATTAGATAGTGTGCTAAAGGTGGTGACGCATGTCATTCTCGTTAGGGGTGCCTTAGCCACCGGAGGTTCTAACAGGGCGTCTCTGTTGTTGTTAGACGCCCTTTTTCGGGCTTGTCTCACCAGATGTGCTGGATACTTCCTAACTTGAAGTTGCTTAGAGAGTGACTGTGCATGGACCTGGAAACTGTCCATCGTGGAACAGTTCCTGCGGATACGCAGGAATTGTCCCACTGGGAGATTGTGTCGGAGAGATTTAGGGTGATGGCTCTGGAAGCTCAGAAGAGCATTTTTAGTCTGAGGCTTCTTGTACAGTTCACTTCCCAGCACCCCTGAAATGGGGTAGATCATGATATCCAGAAAGGGGAGTCTGGTTTTGTCGTATGTGACTGTAAATTTGAGAAAATTGTTTTGAGCATGGAGCCATGCATGAAAATCCAGCGGAGTGGCAACTGGACCATGCCAGATCACCAAGATGTCATCTATGTATCTCTTCCAGCACGCGATCTGCGCACTAAAGGGATTTTGCTCAGTTAACACACAATTTTGTTCAAAAAGGTGAACATAAAGATTGGCCAGGCTGGGAGCGAAAATGCTCCCCATAGATGTTCCGGAGATTTGGAGATATTTGGTCTCTTCAAATTGGAAGAAGTTTTCCATCATCGCCAGTCTGGCACATTCCATAATGAAGTGTGTCGGTGTCGTGGTGTCTCGGTCACTATTATCTAGAAGACCTCTGATTGCTTCAAGTGTCTCTTCTTGTGGAATACAGGTGTAAAGTGATTCCACGTCGAAACTCACCAAAAGGTCAGTCTCGATATTGAAAGCAGTTTCTGGCAGAAGACGCAGGACATCCTTGGTGTCTTGGAGATAGGTTGGCATATCTCTTACCATGGGCCGTAGGAAAAAGTCGACAAAAGTGGACAGTGGTTCTAAAAGAGAACCAATCCCTGATATAATAGGGCGACCAGGTGGCGGTCTTGTGGGCTTATGTATCTTTGGGAGTACGTAAAAGTATGGCATAACTGGGAATTTAGTAACAAGGAATTCAGATTCCTGTGAACTAATCCAGCCAGATTCCTTCGCTTCATTGACAAGGTCATGAATTTCCATGGTCAAGCGTGGAGTGGGATCTTCTGAGAGAAGACGATATGACTTGGTGTCACTTAGTTGTCTCAGACATTCTTCTCGATAAGAGGAAGTGTCCATAATGACAATGGCTCCGCCTTTGTCGGCGGGCTTGATGGTAATCAGCTTGTCATTCTGAAGTTCTTTCAGAGCTAGTTTTTGTGTTCTCGATAGATTCTGAAATGTTCTATCACTCTTAAATTCGAGTGAATCAATGTCGTGTATCACAGCTTGTTCAAAAACTTTCACCTGGTCTGGTGTAAGATGAGCAGGTGGATTAAAAGTCGATGGAGGTTTCAAGCCGGTGTCCGAGCGGATTGTGGCATCAAGTTCGTTAGAGGCCACAGAATCCTTGTCTTTGAAGAAAAAATGAAGGCGTATTTTTCTAAAAAACCTTTCAAGTTCGTACCTCAATTGAAAAGGCTCGCCTACATTTGTTGGCACAAACCCCAAACCTTTATTCAAGACACTCAGCTCCACTGTAGTGAGTGTTTTCTGACTCAAATTGACCACTAGGTCGTCGTGTCCGTGCTCTGGCCCACTAGTGGTGCCCCCCTCTTGCTGCGTGTGTTCTGCGGGGTTGAGTCTGATTGCCAATGTACCTGTGGTGTCATTGCTCCTCTTCTCCTGCCTCTGTTGCGTCCTCGGCCCTGTCCTAAAAAAGGTTGCTGACCAAAGGGAGGGGAGGGTTGGTATGGAAAGGGAGGCATTGGTGGTGCAAAAGGTGAGGGCTGAAATCCCCATGGAGATGGGGGCCACCAAGAACCTTGTTGTTCGTAATAGTTTTGTGTGCCTCGTCTGCGATTTGGACGAGAACGAGGATTGTAGGTTCTGTTGGGTGGTATTGATGTGTTGGAACCGTCAGAGTCAGTAGAAGGAATATCTGACCCTGACGACGAATAATTAGACCCATACCTTTTGCCTTTCCTGTTAAATTCTGGAGGAGTGTAATTCTCACTTGTGTAGGGATAAAATTTTTCAAAAGAGAAACGTGCTAGGTCCTTCTTGAATTTCTCAATTTTGGTCAAGAGGATGGAGTCTTTGTGCTCCTTGTTGGACTTATTGGTTTCCTCCAAATTCCTCTTATATAAGGCGCTGGTGATAGATGCCTTAATTTGACCTTCTAAGGTCTGTATCTCTACAAGTATAATGTCTGCTGCTTTTTTTGCAGTACTAATGATTAGGATTAGCCAGTCGCGGGTGCATCGCCACGCGATCATCGACCAATCTTTAAGAAATGTCTTGTCTGTGAGAAAAAGACGGGGGGCATTGGTAACAATCAAGCCCATCGGGGCACTGTTATTCCTCAGATACTCTGCCATTATAGCCCCATGTATAAAGGTGCGAGAATGAGTCTTCTTCAAATTGAGTAGAACTTGCCAATCATCTTGTGTATTGCTGGTGACTGTTGGTAGACTCTCTAGAATACTGGGATTAGTACTCAGAATGGTTTGTAACATGTTTTCGTCGAAGGACAATCCTGTGCATTCCGCCATAGTTTCCAAAAGAAAGCGTGACCCCTAAAAGGAAGGGTACAAACGTTTTGTGTAACGATACCCTTAGAAAAAGGATTTAAAGACCCGCAGCCAAAGCTGCTCAAACCAATTAATAAAAATATCTCACAAAGAGTAGGGGTCTAAGGGATGTAGTTTAAAGACTCGAACAGTTTGTAATCCCCAAATCAACACATGTATACAAAAACAGAAACTGTGAGTCAAAGAAAATTAAGTGACCGTAACAAAACTACTAAGTTAGTACTGATCCAGATTTATCTGCTGTCTATGAAGTGCCGAATATATCAATAGGTGCGTGTATGTATGTATGAGAAAGATTCCCATCACCCACAACAAGTGGCTCGCTTCATCATTTGGGAACCTGGGAACTTCACCAGAGAACCATACTCTACCAGATGGACGTAGATATCGGTTCAATAATGTGTCCCAAATGTATCTGTTGATGTATTAGTTAGATCGAAGGAACCATCGGGTAACTGATAGGGAGTGATGTATGCAGTGCTAGTGATGAAGGTATGTGCAAGTTAAAATTGGTTAGCCAGGCACAAAAGTATTTTTAATAAGGTGCTACCTGGATACCAAAATAATACAAGACAGTGCTGTAACAGTTTGAAAGGATAACTGTGTTGGAAAAGACTGGTCAACATGTTTCAGCTCTTGGATAGACTGTATCCTAGCTTTTGTCAGGACCAGAAAGCTACTGCAAATATTAGTGTTGTGACTAAAATACAAAGAAATTTTTGGAAAACATACAACCTGGACCTTGTTTTCGGTACAGGGGAATACCTATAAAAGAAACAGCAGTAATCAATTGAACAGACTAACAAAGTGGTTAAATGTTGGAGATCGGTCAATAACTGCAAATTATTAAATAAATAATTTTTGCGAAGGTACCGTTAAGTGTACAAAGACAACCATATAGCCATCATTACAAATGGAAAAGAGTAATTTAGTTGTCACTCACCCGAATAAATCTGGGTATGTGCCTCACCCCGCCTGGCAACTGCTCAGGTTAGGAGGCACCGCTCTGGGGAATAATATGAGTATAGAACATAACATTATAGGATATAGCTACAATTATTGAAATGTTCAAACATCATATGGCGCTAAATTTAAAAGCTAGGCGGTTGAAACACACGGAAGTCCAATCATCAAAAAAACATGCCAATCGGCATTGTAAACTTATGATTATGAGCGTTAGAAAAATATGTTGTGAGGACAAGAGCCGATGACTTAAGCTGCTGTTTGTCCTTGTTATCATTATGTTATAAGTTATACACACGTATAGTAAGTATGGAGAAATATAACGTGTGCTCGAGTCAAGTTTCCGATTGAAAATGGCATATGATACGGTAAAAAAGCAATTCAATCATGCATAATCAGTCAAATCTTAAGCTAAAATAGCTAAGCTGTGTTAGACGCAGCTCGTAAGACAAAAGTGACCAACTCTGACCAATTTAAATTCATACGGTTGTAAAATTAGAAGTTGGTCAACAAAGCGATATACTTGGTTCTGTCTTACCTCTCCGTCGGTACCTCTCGCAGTATCTGAGCGAGAAGGGGAGGTGTATGCTGAAGATAGCGAATCCTATTTGAGGATTCCCAAACGTCATATCCGCCCAGCGCATGATCAACGACAAGAGCAAGCGCCGACTGATGACGTAATCGCGTGTTAGCATGCCGTGCAAGTCATCTCGGGAAATGTAGTCTGGTTGGTGTTTGCGCACTTACTACACTCAACTTTATTGAGATGAAAGAAGTTGACAGGCCATATTCAGCATAGCCAAATACATGGAATAATGGCAGTAACGGTTTGCTTTTACCGTAGAGTATATTTAGATGTAAATTCCGATATGGAGTATATAATCGTAGTTGTTTGCCATCAAGAGATATTCAAATGAATAACTCAGAGGCAGGAGAAGAGGAGCAATGACACCACAGGTACATTGGCAATCAGACTCAACCCCGCAGAACACACGCAGCAAGAGGGGGGCACCACTAGTGGGCCAGAGCACGGACACGACGACCTAGTGGTCAATTTGAGTCAGAAAACACTCACTACAGTGGAGCTGAGTGTCTTGAATAAAAGTTTGGGGTTTGTGCCAACAAATGTAGGCGAGCCTTTTCAATTGAGGTACGAACTTGAAAGGTTTTTTAGAAAAATACGCCTTCCTTTTTTCTTCAAAGACAAGGATTCTGTGGCCTCTAACGAACTTGATGCCACAATCCGCTCGGACACCGGCTTGAAACCTCCATCGACTTTTAATCCACCTGCTCATCTTACACCAGACCAGGTGAAAGTTTTTGAACAAGCTGTGATACACGACATTGATTCACTCGAATTTAAGAGTGATAGAACATTTCAGAATCTATCGAGAACACAAAAACTAGCTCTGAAAGAACTTCAGAATGACAAGCTGATTACCATCAAGCCCGCCGACAAAGGCGGAGCCATTGTCATTATGGACACTTCCTCTTATCGAGAAGAATGTCTGAGACAACTAAGTGACACCAAGTCATATCGTCTTCTCTCAGAAGATCCCACTCCACGCTTGACCATGGAAATTCATGACCTTGTCAATGAAGCGAAGGAATCTGGCTGGATTAGTTCACAGGAATCTGAATTCCTTGTTACTAAATTCCCAGTTATGCCATACTTTTACGTACTCCCAAAGACACATAAGCCCACAAGACCGCCACCTGGTCGCCTTATTATATCAGGGATTGGTTCTCTTTTAGAACCACTGTCCACTTTTGTCGACTTTTTCCTACGGCCCATGGTAAGAGATATGCCAACCTATCTCCAAGACACCAAGGATGTCCTGCGTATTCTGCCAGAAACTGCTTTCAATATCGAGACTGACCTTTTGGTGAGTTTCGACGTGGAATCACTTTACACCTGTATTCCACAAGAAGAGACACTTGAAGCAATCAGAGGTCTTCTAGATAATAGTGACCGAGACACCACGACACCGACACACTTCATTATGGAATGTGCCAGACTGGCGATGATGGAAAACTTCTTCCAATTTGAAGAGACCAAATATCTCCAAATCTCCGGAACATCTATGGGGAGCATTTTCGCTCCCAGCCTGGCCAATCTTTACGTTCACCTTTTTGAACAAAATTGTGTGTTAACTGAGCAAAATCCCTTTCGTGCGCAGATCGCGTGCTGGAAGAGATACATAGATGACATCTTGGTGATCTGGCATGGTCCAGTTGCCACTCTGCTGGATTTTCATGCATGGCTCAATGCTCAAAACTATTTTCTCAAATTTACAGTCACATACGACAAAACCAGACTCCCCTTTCTGGATATCATGATCTACCCCATTTCAGGGGTGCTGGGAAGTGAACTGTACAAGAAGCCTCAGACTAAAAATTCTCTTCTGAGCTTCCAGAGCCATCACCCTAAATCTCTCCGACACAATCTCCCAGTGGGACAATTCCTGCGTATCCGCAGGAACTGTTCCACGATGGACAGTTTCCAGGTCCATGCACAGTCACTCTCTAAGCAACTTCAAGTTAGGAAGTATCCAGCACATCTGGTGAGACAAGCCCGAAAAAGGGCGTCTAACAACAACAGAGACGCCCTGTTAGAACCTCCGGTAGCTAAGGCACCCCTAACGAGAATGACATGCGTCACCACCTTTAGCACACTATCTAATAGTGTCCAAAAGTCTGTACGGAAACACTGGCGCATTTTGAATGTAGGAAAGGAGAGCATCCCATCACCACTTTTCTCATTCAAGAGAGGAACGAGCTTGCGCGATAATCTTGTGCATACCAGACCTAGGGTAAAAGAAAAAGAAACAACTCCAACATTGTGGGATTTACCACCGGTACAAGGCCACTACCCATGTGGCTCATGCTCTGCCTGTCCTCAAACACAGCCAACCAAATCGGTTGATCTGGGGTTAGATAAACCATGGATTTTACGGCGACACACCAACTGTAATTCAGAAAAGGTAATTTACCTGATTACATGCCCGTGCTCACTCAGATACATAGGTATGACGACCCGTAAGATCAAGGTCCGTATCAGTGAACACAAAAGTACCATCAGGCGGAAGAAACAAGCCACAAGACTAACTACTCATTTCTTGGCTCTCAACCATAAGCCAGAGGATTTGAGATGGCTTATTTTAGAACAACCTTTTATTCCATCTCATATTACAGACATCCATAAATTCCTTTTCACAAAAGAGCAGAAATGGGTCTACAAACTGCATAGTGACTGTGTGGGATTGAATGACCAGATACCGTGGACTTCGCTCTGAGATACATACACGGGCTATATCAGCCTAACGTTGTCTTCGATAAACAGTCATTCATTAAATCACGATCTAAACCCTTGCTCATCCTGGTCTGAGTCTCTCGAGTACTATCACACAAATGCTGAGTTATTCATTTGAATATCTCTTGATGGCAAACAACTACGATTATATACTCCATATCGGAATTTACATCTAAATATACTCTACGGTAAAAGCAAACCGTTACTGCCATTATTCCATGTATTTGGCTATGCTGAATATGGCCTGTCAACTTCTTTCATCTCAATAAAGTTGAGTGTAGTAAGTGCGCAAACACCAACCAGACTACATTTCCCGAGATGACTTGCACGGCATGCTAACACGCGATTACGTCATCAGTCGGCGCTTGCTCTTGTCGTTGATCATGCGCTGGGCAGATATGACGTTTGGGAATCCTCAAATAGGATTCGCTATCTTCAGCATACACCTCCCCTTCTCGCTCAGATACTGCGAGAGGTACCGACGGAGAGGTAAGACAGAACCAAGTATATCGCTTTGTTGACCAACTTCTAATTTTACAACCGTATGAATTTAAATTGGTCAGAGTTGGTCACTTTTGTCTTACGAGCTGCGTCTAACACAGCTTAGCTATTTTAGCTTAAGATTTGACTGATTATGCATGATTGAATTGCTTTTTTACCGTATCATATGCCATTTTCAATCGGAAACTTGACTCGAGCACACGTTATATTTCTCCATACTTACTATACGTGTGTATAACTTATAACATAATGATAACAAGGACAAACAGCAGCTTAAGTCATCGGCTCTTGTCCTCACAACATATTTTTCTAACGCTCATAATCATAAGTTTACAATGCCGATTGGCATGTTTTTTTGATGATTGGACTTCCGTGTGTTTCAACCGCCTAGCTTTTAAATTTAGCGCCATATGATGTTTGAACATTTCAATAATTGTAGCTATATCCTATAATGTTATGTTCTATACTCATATTATTCCCCAGAGCGGTGCCTCCTAACCTGAGCAGTTGCCAGGCGGGGTGAGGCACATACCCAGATTTATTCGGGTGAGTGACAACTAAATTACTCTTTTCCATTTGTAATGATGGCTATATGGTTGTCTTTGTACACTTAACGGTACCTTCGCAAAAATAATTTATTTAATAATTTGCAGTTATTGACCGATCTCCAACATTTAACCACTTTGTTAGTCTGTTCAATTGATTACTGCTGTTTCTTTTATAGGTATTCCCCTGTACCGAAAACAAGGTCCAGGTTGTATGTTTTCCAAAAATTTCTTTGTATTTTAGTCACAACACTAATATTTGCAGTAGCTTTCTGGTCCTGACGAAAGCTAGGATACAGTCTATCCAAGAGCTGAAACATGTTGACCAGTCTTTTCCAACACAGTTATCCTTTCAAACTGTTACAGCACTGTCTTGTTTTATTTTGGTATCCAGGTAGCACCTTATTAAAAATACTTTTGTGCCTGGCTAACCAATTTTAACTTGCACATACCTTCATCACTAGCACTGCATACATCACTCCCTATCAGTTACCTGATGGTTCCTTCGATCTAACTAATACATCAACAGATACATTTGGGACACATTATTGAACCGATATCTACGTCCATCTGGTAGAGTATGGTTCTCTGGTGAAGTTCCCAGGTTCCCAAATGATGAAGCGAGCCACTTGTTGTGGGTGATGGGAATCTTTCTCATACATACATACACGCACCTATTGATATATTCGGCACTTCATAGACAGCAGATAAATCTGGATCAGTACTAACTTAGTAGTTTTGTTACGGTCACTTAATTTTCTTTGACTCACAGTTTCTGTTTTTGTATACATGTGTTGATTTGGGGATTACAAACTGTTCGAGTCTTTAAACTACATCCCTTAGACCCCTACTCTTTGTGAGATATTTTTATTAATTGGTTTGAGCAGCTTTGGCTGCGGGTCTTTAAATCCTTTTTCTAAGGGTATCGTTACACAAAACGTTTGTACCCTTCCTTTTAGGGGTCACGCTTTCTTTTGGAAACTATGGCGGAATGCACAGGATTGTCCTTCGACGAAAACATGTTACAAACCATTCTGAGTACTAATCCCAGTATTCTAGAGAGTCTACCAACAGTCACCAGCAATACACAAGATGATTGGCAAGTTCTACTCAATTTGAAGAAGACTCATTCTCGCACCTTTATACATGGGGCTATAATGGCAGAGTATCTGAGGAATAACAGTGCCCCGATGGGCTTGATTGTTACCAATGCCCCCCGTCTTTTTCTCACAGACAAGACATTTCTTAAAGATTGGTCGATGATCGCGTGGCGATGCACCCGCGACTGGCTAATCCTAATCATTAGTACTGCAAAAAAAGCAGCAGACATTATACTATAGAGATACAGACCTTAGAAGGTCAAATTAAGGCATCTATCACCAGCGCCTTATATAAGAGGAATTTGGAGGAAACCAATAAGTCCAACAAGGAGCACAAAGACTCCATCCTCTTGACCAAAATTGAGAAATTCAAGAAGGACCTAGCACGTTTCTCTTTTGAAAAATTTTATCCCTACACAAGTGAGAATTACACTCCTCCAGAATTTAACAGGAAAGGCAAAAGGTATGGGTCTAATTATTCGTCGTCAGGGTCAGATATTCCTTCTACTGACTCTGACGGTTCCAACACATCAATACCACCCAACAGAACCTACAATCCTCGTTCTCGTCCAAATCGCAGACGAGGCACACAAAACTATTACGAACAACAAGGTTCTTGGTGGCCCCCATCTCCATGGGGATTTCAGCCCTCACCTTTTGCACCACCAATGCCTCCCTTTCCATACCAACCCTCCCCTCCCTTTGGTCAGCAACCTTTTTTAGGACAGGGCCGAGGACGCAACAGAGGCAGGAGAAGAGGAGCAATGACACCACAGGTACATTGGCAATCAGACTCAACCCCGCAGAACACACGCAGCAAGAGGGGGGCACCACTAGTGGGCCAGAGCACGGACACGACGACCTAGTGGTCAATTTGAGTCAGAAAACACTCACTACAGTGGAGCTGAGTGTCTTGAATAAAGGTTTGGGGTTTGTTCCAACAAATGTAGGCGAGCCTTTTCAATTGAGGTACGAACTTGAAAGGTTTTTTAGAAAAATACGCCTTCATTTTTTCTTCAAAGACAAGGATTCTGTGGCCTCTAACGAACTTGATGCCACAATCCGCTCGGACACCGGCTTGAAACCTCCATCGACTTTTAATCCACCTGCTCATCTTACACCAGACCAGGTGAAAGTTTTTGAACAAGCTGTGATACACGACATTGATTCACTCGAATTTAAGAGTGATAGAACATTTCAGAATCTATGGAGAACACAAAAACTAGCTCTGAAAGAACTTCAGAATGACAAGCTGATTACCATCAAGCCCGCTGACAAAGGCGGAGCCATTGTCATTATGGACACTTCCTCTTATCGAGAAGAATGTCTGAGACAACTAAGTGACACCAAGTCATATCGTCTTCTCTCAGAAGATCCCACTCCACGCTTGACCATGGAAATTCATGACCTTGTCAATGAAGCGAAGGAATCTGGCTGGATTAGTTCACAGGAATCTGAATTCCTTGTTACTAAATTCCCAGTTATGCCATACTTTTACGTACTCCCAAAGATACATAAGCCCACAAGACCGCCACCTGGTCGCCCTATTATATCAGGGATTGGTTCTCTTTTAGAACCACTGTCCACTTTTGTCGACTTTTTCCTACGGCCCATGGTAAGAGATATGCCAACCTATCTCCAAGACACCAAGGATGTCCTGCGTCTTCTGCCAGAAACTGCTTTCAATATCGAGACTGACCTTTTGGTGAGTTTCGACGTGGAATCACTTTACACCTGTATTCCACAAGAAGAGACACTTGAAGCAATCAGAGGTCTTCTAGATAATAGTGACCAAGACACCACGACACCAACATTCTTCATTATGGAATGTGCCAGACTGGCGATGATGGAAAACTTCTTCCAATTTGAAGAGACCAAATATCTCCAAATCTCCGGAACATCTATGGGGAGCATTTACGCTCCCAGCCTGGCCAATCTTTACGTTCACCTTTTTGAACAAAATTGTGTGTTAACTGAGCAAAATCCCTTTCGTGCGCAGATCGCGTGCTGGAAGAGATACATAGATGACATCTTGGTGATCTGGCATGGTCCAGTTGCCACTCTGCTGGATTTTCATGCATGGCTCAATGCTCAAAACAATTTTCTCAAATTTACAGTCACATACGACAAAACCAGACTCCCCTTTCTGGATATCATGATCTACCCCATTTCAGGGGTGCTGGGAAGTGAACTGTACAAGAAGCCTCAGACTAAAAATTCTCTTCTGAGCTTCCAGAGCCATCACCCTAAATCTCTCCGACACAATCTCCCAGTGGGACAATTCCTGCGTATCCGCAGGAACTGTTCCACGATGGACAGTTTCCAGGTCCATGCACAGTCACTCTCTAAGCAACTTCAAGTTAGGAAGTATCCAGCACATCTGGTGAGACAAGCCCGAAAAAGGGCGTCTAACAACAACAGAGACGCCCTGTTAGAACCTCCGGTGGCTAAGGCACCCCTAACGAGAATGACATGCGTCACCACCTTTAGCACACTATCTAATAGTGTCCAAAAGTCTGTACGGAAACACTGGCGCATTTTGAATGTAGGAAAGGAGAGCATCCCATCACCACTTTTCTCATTCAAGAGAGGAACGAGCTTGCGCGATAATCTTGTGCATACCAGACCTAGGGTAAAAGAAAAAGAAACAACTCCAACATTGTGGGATTTACCACCTGTACAAGGCCACTACCCATGTGGCTCATGCTCTGCCTGTCCTCAAACACAGCCAACCAAATCGGTTGATCTGGGGTTAGATAAACCATGGATTTTACGGCGACACACCAACTGTAATTCAGAAAAGGTAATTTACCTGATTACATGCCCGTGCTCACTCAGATACATAGGTATGACGACCCGTAAGATCAAGGTCCGTATCAGTGAACACAAAAGTACCATCAGGCGGAAGAAACAACCCACAAGACTAACTACTCATTTCTTGGCTCTCAACCATAAGCCAGAGGATTTGAGATGGCTTATTTTAGAACAAACTTTTATTCCATCTCATATTACAGACATCCATAAATTCCTTTTCACAAAAGAGCAGAAATGGGTCTACAAACTGCATAGTGACTGTGTGGGATTGAATGACCAGATACCGTGGACTTCGCTCTGAGATACATACACGGGCTATATCAGCCTAACGTTGTCTTCGATAAACAGTCATTCATTAAATCACGATCTAAACCCTTGCTCATCCTGGTCTGAGTCTCTCGAGTACTATCACACAAATGCTGAGTTATTCATTTGAATATCTCTTGATGGCAAACAACTACGATTATATACTCCATATCGGAATTTACATCTAAATATACTCTATGGTAAAAGCAAACCGTTACTGCCATTATTCCATGTATTTGGCTATGCTGAATATGGCCTGTCAACTTCTTTCATCTCAATAAAGTTGAGTGTAGTAAGTGCGCAAACACCAACCAGACTACATTTCCCGAGATGACTTGCACGGCATGCTAACACGCGATTACGTCATCAGTCGGCGCTTGCTCTTGTCGTTGATCATGCGCTGGGCAGATATGACGTTTGGGAATCCTCAAATAGGATTCGCTATCTTCAGCATACACCTCCCCTTCTCGCTCAGATACTGCGAGAGGTACCGACGGAGAGGTAAGACAGAACCAAGTATATCGCTTTGTTGACCAACTTCTAATTTTACAACCGTATGAATTTAAATTGGTCAGAGTTGGTCACTTTTGTCTTACGAGCTGCGTCTAACACAGCTTAGCTATTTTAGCTTAAGATTTGACTGATTATGCATGATTGAATTGCTTTTTTACCGTATCATATGCCATTTTCAATCGGAAACTTGACTCGAGCACACGTTATATTTCTCCATACTTACTATACGTGTGTATAACTTATAACATAATGATAACAAGGACAAACAGCAGCTTAAGTCATCGCCTCTTGTCCTCACAACATATTTTTCTAACGCTCATAATCATAAGTTTACAATGCCGATTGGCATGTTTTTTTGATGATTGGACTTCCGTGTGTTTCAACCGCCTAGCTTTTAAATTTAGCGCCATATGATGTTTGAACATTTCAATAATTGTAGCTATATCCTATAATGTTATGTTCTATACTCATATTATTCCCCAGAGCGGTGCCTCCTAACCTGAGCAGTTGCCAGGCGGGGTGAGGCACATACCCAGATTTATTCGGGTGAGTGACAACTAAATTACTCTTTTCCATTTGTAATGATGGCTATATGGTTGTCTTTGTACACTTAACGGTACCTTCGCAAAAATTATTTATTTAATAATTTGCAGTTATTGACCGATCTCCAACATTTAACCACTTTGTTAGTCTGTTCAATTGATTACTGCTGTTTCTTTTATAGGTATTCCCCTGTACCGAAAACAAGGTCCAGGTTGTATGTTTTCCAAAAATTTCTTTGATTTTTAGTCACAACACTAATATTTGCAGTAGCTTTCTGGTCCTGACGAAAGCTAGGATACAGTCTATCCAAGAGCTGAAACATGTTGACCAGTCTTTTCCAACACAGTTATCCTTTCAAACTGTTACAGCACTGTCTTGTTTTATTTTGGTATCCAGGTAGCACCTTATTAAAAATACTTTTGTGCCTGGCTAACCAATTTTAACTTGCACATACCTTCATCACTAGCACTGCATACATCACTCCCTATCAGTTACCCGATGGTTCCTTCGATCTAACTAATACATCAACAGATACATTTGGGACACATTATTGAACCGATATCTACGTCCATCTGGTAGAGTATGGTTCTCTGGTGAAGTTCCCAGGTTCCCAAATGATGAAGCGAGCCACTTGTTGTGGGTGATGGGAATCTTTCTCATACATACATACACGCACCTATTGATATATTCGGCACTTCATAGACAGCAGATAAATCTGGATCAGTACTAACTTAGTAGTTTTGTTACGGTCACTTAATTTTCTTTGACTCACAGTTTCTGTTTTTGTATACAAAAATACTTAACACTACACATACGTATTGTAAGAACAACAGTCCAAGAGGAATCTGCCATGACTCCCAGAACAGGAAAAGACACACTCATATGCTTACGTAAAATAATGAAAGGAAAATATCCACTTCGTTGCCATGGACAAATAATAAACAATTTGGATCATAAGAATACTTACCATCTAATTGACTGCAGCCAGAGGTCAATAAGTCTACCCCAAATAAGAAACCTAATACATTATTCCTTTTTACATAAAAGAATAGGGTTAAAGGATGGTCTAATAGCACTAAACATTTTACACAAATTTAGTTTACAGAACTGACTCTAAGCACAATACAACATGCTATAAAAACCGACCCAAAATTCGAAGCCCCAAGTGCCTTTGCAAATAGTATTGTTTTTAGACAAAACTTAATTGAATTGCGACTCAGAAATTATTTTAATATGTGGACTCCTCATTTTAGATGTGTTTGTAGGAATCACTTGTATTTATTTGGCTGTGTACCACCTTTGTTTAAAAAAAAAAATCAAATATTGTTAAGGTTTTAATTAACTAAACAATAAACTTTACATACTTGCTTATCTTTCTGACCATTTCGAAATTGAGTAGGGACATCTTGGAGACAGCAAAGAAAATAGGATTCAGAGATTTGGACCCACAATGTGAAAGCTATTTGTTGGGTGGTTTCTGCCAAACATCTATGGTTGTCTGATTTGTTGTGCTTTGGAGCATCACGCCCTAAAGGATTACAACAGTGCCTGGAGACTCAACAAGACACACAGTAAAAGTGCCAATGTTTGACAAATTGGCCCTCTTTCAGAATCACTTATTCTGGATGTTAGATCATCATCAATTACTGGTGCTGGATTTGTCACAGAGACCTGGCATTGGCTTGCATATTGATTCATCTGCTATGCTTTTCTCCCCCATTTCAAACCTTATGAAAGTGTCAAACCTCATAGATAGCTAGCAATGCAGAAAGAATTATATCTCTTCACATACACAGTACTACATACATTATAATTTCTATGGGGTTGCAGAATTTCTACTTTAAGCGATTCTCTGACCTTTCACTTCCAATGGTTTCTCCCTGTCTGAAATATTCTCTCAGATCTGAGTGATATCAACCTCAGTGAATAATTGATTGCTCTTATATGGATAAGTATTTAGTGAAGCTTAATTTGTATGTCTACGACAGGCCAATTGTCTTCTCTTTGCTTTATTTTTGTCATTGATAAAAACATACCAGTTACAGCTCACCGAGAGCCGTGTCACTTTTACACAAGATAAAAAATAAAAACACATTTCAAAAATATAAGCGCGTACACAGTCAAATTAAATGCATGCTATTTTAAGTGTACCCATAAAATGGTGTGAAAGAAACAAAGAATGAAGAATGCATTTTATAAATAAAGCAAAAAGTGAGTGTAGTAATGCAGGAGATGAAGTGCTGCTATCAAACTCATTTCAAGTCATACACTGCATTTAGAATTCAAACAAGCATTAATACAAGATGACTAAGGGCCTAATTACAAGTTTGACGGTCCCACCACACAGGACTGCTGCATTTGCCAGGGGTCCATGATTCCTTGGCTGTAGCATGGCGGTCTGGCCCACCAATACGCTGGCAGTACTGCTGCAGCATGGCAAAGCCTATAATGAGTTTACTCACAGACATCGTTTTCATGGAGGTGAGCCCACCATAAAAACTGTGGAGTGAGGAAACTAAGGGGCCCCTACAAGGCCTTCTGTTGTCTCTGGGCCAGGGGATTCATGAAGGGGGGCACATGGTGTGCCCCCTGTCTGCATGCACCACCAGTGCCTGCATGGCATGAACTTCACAGGCTATGCCATGCAGAAACGTGCTTTGGTGATCCCATTACGGTGCATTTCTAACAGGCTCTGCCATGGGACCGCCAAAGCACCGCCCATCAAACCACAACTAACTGGTAATCTGGCAGGCGGTTTGGAAGCAGGGCAGTGGTGTGGCGGTCCACACTGCCAAACTCGAAATCAGGCCCCTAAGTCTAACTTTTGACACATATCTGAAATATGCAGTGTAAACCTCAAAAGTTAGAACTAGGCAAATGCTTATGTTAATGACCTGTTTAACAAAAATGACAGTAGCTCAAACTTCACATCTCATACAGAGCAACATGCAGGCTTCTGAGCCCCAATTTATCAGATACAATAAGCGTCACTGCAGTTACAACATGCTGGACAGCAGTAACTTTGAAAAAGAAAGCGCTATGGTAAACCATCACAGGATGAGAGCCAGCCATGGTGGACCAGTTTATATTCAGATAATATGACAGCACATCATCAACTGTATTACACAAAGGGGTCCAATGGTACTGACTTGGACCTTGCTGCTGACTACCAAAAGTACACTTTTTGCAGTGAACCTATGAACCTTTTAAGCTTCTACATGGAATGGAGAGAGTTCAGCAGTTAGAGATGACACAACGGGTGGACTACTACGGGGTCCCTTGGGAATCACTATGCCACGTCCGAAAGGGTTTCCTCTGGGGCACAGTTACTTTTCAGCAATTCTAGGAGGCAGGCTCAAGCAACCACTCTGCCATTGTACATTTTTGTAGTTCTAACCATATACTGGCTGGACATGGGCTCATTATTTGCAATGAAAGATAAAAGCATAGAAAGATGACTTCAAATTCATAGAGGCAAATCTTGGCAGTTGAGGTCCAAAAAGGCAGGTATTGAAGAGAATGAGCCCAACTAAAGTTGAGATGCAACTTGATGTTGTGTTGTTTATTATACTTTGATACCACCTAAACTCCTTAGTGGGCATCCAAGTTTGGATGAAAAGAGAACTGGACCTAAGATATTATTATGGTGCTAGAGTCAGCATTGCTTCCACCCAGAGGGAGCATCTGCCTAGGCTTGCACCCTCCGGGCCGAAACAAATATCAGATTCCCTGGCTGCAGGAGTGTGGGTAAGGAAACAGGAGCCTGATCCATCTGGTGTGAGCATTTTTAAGTCTCCCACTGGGTGGGAGCAGATATGTTTTCACTGCCTGCGATGCTGCAGGCCGGGATGGCATGTTTGCACTCGCCCATTTGGAGATTTAAAAATGCTCCTGTCAGGCGTGAGCAAAAACATGTTTCCTTTCCCCTCTGTGACCCCACCACCAGGCCCAGATGGTTAGGGTACTCCTACCCTGCCCCCTGTGTCCTTTTTGTATATTTGTTTTAGGACTTAAGACGCAATCCCGAGTCCTAAGACTGCTGCCACATAGTTGTTGCTGTAGTGGCAGCCAATCAGATTTCTCTATGAGATCTGTGGGTCCCTCGGATCATCTGCAGCGTGAAATATACAAAGTATTTGAGCTTTATTTACTCAAAAACTACTGAACAGATTTACACCAAATCACAAAAAGCACACTATCTGTATCAAGATCTAGCTTTCTGTGAAACTTGGTGTAAATGCATTCAGTCCATTTGGACTATAGCTGTGGCTAAAGTTCCTAAGGAAAAATGAATGTGGAAAACAAGTTTTGGGACCCTGACTTTATCTTGGCGCCATACTGACAGATCCCCCAAAAACATTCCAATTAGGAGCTGCAGTGAAAACCTTTTTTTGAAAGATTTGTGGAGAGTCGTCAAAAGGCACCACAGATATAAGCAAACCAAAAAATGCATTTCCTATGGAAACACAATCCTAACTATAACTAACCAGTGGCAACTGCCACTGGATAATATATTCGGCGTGTAGTGACATGTATATGTATGCATGTATGAGTATGTGTATGTGTATATATATATATATATATATATATATATATTTTTATTCTATGCACATAAATATGTGTGAGTGTATATATAATATATATATATATATATATATATATAGATATATATATATATATAGATATATACATAACAGAGATCCCGGTGAGGGTAGAGGCTGTCAGTCGGGGCGGTCCATGCATGGGTTACTGGAAACCCCGAAAATACAACAACAGACTTCTGTCTGATCAAGGCAAAAGCTGAAACGCATTGCGTGTGCAGTCATTAAATATATTTTCTGCAACTTTCCAAGGTGTCCGTGCCTATCTCTGTGATTACAGAAGTCTGTTGTGGCATACATATATACATATACATATACATATATGTACATATTGAAAAAAACAAAAGTTGAAGTGAAGTTATTGTTAGGAAAACACAATTATTTATTTATATACAAACCCAATTCAAACTGCACAAATATTCAATATTCCATAGTTCTAGTTATAACTTACAACTATAGTTATAATTTGTGCACCACCCAGAACTTTATATAACTTGTGCATCTCCGTATAGAGTGTTGTCAACCCGCTATGCAGATTAAATAAACTATAACTCACCCCTCTACCTTACCACTGTTCTCAGAAATGATGTAATTTGAGATGTCATGAATGTTGCTATGAATGATAAATTAATGTGGTATAACAGATGTAATTGGAAAGGGTATAAGTTTTGTGTGGTGGAGGTGCAATTTATAGTTTTATTTAGTCTGTGTAGCGAGTTGACGACACTGTATGGAGGTGCGCGAGTTACATTAAGTATTGGGTGGTACACAAATCATAACTTTCAGTTATAACTTTAACTTTAGAATTTCTAATATTTGTGTAGTTTCCGTTGATTAGGTATACAAATAAATAATTACGATTTTCTATGTATAAATTCTCTTCAACTTTTGTTTTTTTACATTCAATTTGTATGGGTTCTTTTTTTGGGTAAAGTGTATATAATGTTGTTTATTTTGATATGAATTAATTCATATTTTTTCTTTTTACATTTTAAAACTACAGTGGTAGTTTCTCAATAATTTATCAAGGAGTGGCTTATAGTGGAGTAGCATGACATACTGAGGTGTGGAGTGGTGCAGAGTATAGTTGAGTAGAGTACCGTGAAGTAAAGTGACTTTAAGCGGTTTACAGTAGGTTGGCATTAGAGTGCAGTGGCATTGAGTAGAGTGATGCATAGTAGAGAACAGTGGTGTAGAGTGTAGTAGTGTAGAGTAGAGTTGTGTACAATGTCATAAAGTGAGTGGAGTAGTGTAGCTTAGAATGGCATAGCAGAGGAGAGTGGCGTATAGTAGAGTGACATATAGTAGAATGGTGTAGAGTAGATTGGTGCATAATAGAGTAGAGTGGCAGTGGTGTACAGTGCTGTGGCCTAGAGTGCAGTGGTGCAGAGTTGAGTATAGAGAGATACAGTGCATAGAGTGCAGTATCATGGAGTGTTGTTGACTGGTGTGGAGTAGAGTACAGTGGAGTAGAATGGTATAGAGTGGAGTAGAGTGGCTTGGAGTGACATAGAATTTAGAGGCATAGAGTAGAGTGGTGCAGACTAGAGTAGACTGGCATAGACATAGAGTGGAGTATTTTCAAGTGGAGTACAGTGGCATGAAGTGGAGTAAAGTGTCTTCGAGTGGCATAGAATATAGTGGTATAGAGTACAGTGGGGTAGAGAGATGTGGGCGAGAATTAAGTGTGGTATAGTGAAGTGGGGTAGAGTACAGTGGTATACAGGAACAGGGGCAGGACTGATTTGCATATGGCTGGGTATGAACTGGGGAGGCGAAGTGAACAGGAGAGCGATGAAGGATTTAACCCCGATCTAATAGTGACTTGGGGTGGGTGTCTGAAAAGTTTCAGTGCTCTGTCCATCATCTCATTGTGTTTGCTTTGTTCACCCTAAGGTGGCTGGGTATGTCCAGACGTGGGTCCCTTGCTCATATTGCCACTGGATTCTAGCTGGCCTGGCTGATGAGGGTTGTTACTTCGAAACAGGTCTCAGAATGCTTCTTTTTGGTCCAGGGAAGACCTGGCCTGGCAGTTCGGGCTTGACTGTTCCCATGAGAAACAGAGTCAAGATTGATTTGCATATGGCTGGCTGTGAACTGGTGTAGCAAAGTGAGTAGAAGAACGATAATGGATTTAACTCAGATTTAATAGTGACTCAGTGAGTGTCTGACATTTTTCAGCACTCAGTCCATGATCGCATTGTGTTAGATATTGTGCAAAAGACAGAATGCATCCAAAGTGTGTGGAAAACAGCATGGCTTCTCTCATCAGCCAATAATATTGTGCTTTGTCAACACCATGTACCACAGAATATAGCAAAATTAACAAAGTGCTAAGTTTTTGTCCCTTATTATGACAAAACTACTGAATACATTTTCATGAAATAACAAAAAGGATCCTTTCCACACCGTAATCTATTTTCTTGGTATATTTCTTAAAAATCATGCAGCAACATCTATGTAAAAGTCCACGGAAAATGCATTGATGCAAAAACGTGTTTTGGGACCACCCTCTTTTCTTTGCAACACCCTCAACTAATTGCCACAAAACGTTCCATAATCAGCCAATGTAGGAAAAGGAGCAAGTAGGAAACAGGAGGATAGGAGCACAGTAACCTCTGTGGGGGAGTGCAAAGCGAAGTAGCCACTCCTACCGGACTGAAAGTGCGGTGTTGCTCAGAGTGACATGGTGCTGAGATGAGATGCTGCTACACTTGGGTATGAAACCGAGAGCCTAAACTGTGAGGTCATTGCTGTAAAGTGATGTGCTCTGGCGTTTGTAGCATACCTGTGGAAGTAGTATTAGTAGGCGTTTATACTATACAGGGAGTAGGAAGCAAACTACTGACCTCTACCATGCATTTATACTATACCGGAAGTGGGAAGCAAAGTACTCATGCCTTCAGGTGTGGAGACTCGGGGATCAAACCGAGCTGATTGTTGTAAAGTGATGGGCTGTAGGCGCTGTAGTATAACTGTGTTAGTAGTGTTAGTATGCGTTTATACTATACAAGGAGTGGGAAGCAAACTACTCACCCTACTAGTCTGAAGACTCGGGGATTAAACCGTGAGCTCATTGCTGTAAAGTGATGTGCTATGGGAGCTGTAGCATACCTGTGCAAGTAGTGTTAGTTTGCGTGTATACAATACAGGGAGTGGGAAGCGAAATATTCACCCCTACCGGTCTCAAGACTCGTGGATGAAACCATGAGTTCATTGCTGTTAAGTCATATGCTCTGTGTAGTATTCCAATGTAAGTCATAGTAGAATGTTAGTATGTAATGTTACTATAATGTAAGTATGTAATGTTAGAATGTAGGGCTGTCATGAGGGGAATCTTGGGGAGTTTGTACACTGTGCTGGAGAAGACAGTTGCCTTGCTGTCTGGTCCTGTTGATGGCTGTTTAAGCTGTCTTCTTTTCCTGCAATAAATCTACTTATCGGATCCACTGCTGTCTTCCTCTTCACTACATAAATTTGGTTACGAGCGGGAGAAGGTAAAAAGAAGGCAGCAATCACCAAGATTTTGAGCTTGCTTGCGTTCTGTTGACGACCCGTTTTCTTGGTGAAGCTGTTTCTACTCATCCCAGGGTCGTCAGCTGCTTAAACTCTGTGATCCTACCGCTGGTAGGATATATATTGTTTGATTTTGGGCTTCCTCTGCTTCTTCACTACACTCTGGTTGCTGTACTGCACGAGTGCAAGTAGTGTTAGTATGCGTTTATACCAATTCTGTAGTTATGCATTAACCAATGCATCGTGGCCATATGGAATGCCACCTCCCAGGTGCAGGTCATACAATGTCCCGGGGTGTGCATCCGCATGACATTTATGTTTGCTATTACAGGGCAGGAGCATTGCTTCCACCCTGTGTTAGTAAATTCTTTGTTGCCTTGTTGAAGCGAGAGGAGGAAAACCTTGTATCGCTTCAATAAAGTGGATCCGGATGGTAAAAACTGAGAAAAAAAATGAAGCGGGGTCTCACCAGTTCATTTAAATGAGCCCACTGGTGGGTAATGTTCCGGGGCCAATCCTATTATTATATTGCGGGGTCTCTGCAGCACTGGAGACCTTAATCTCACATGTAAATTAGGCACGGGAGGGCACAGAGACGTTTCGCACACTAGGGGATCGACACCTCCCCGGGTATTGTTTACAAATTGTTCGGGGGTGCTTCGAGGCCAAATCAAGACCGGGGATCGGCAACCTCCGGGGCTTTACTTAAATATGCAGGGTGGGCCTCGCCAGTCCTTGAAGCCTTTTGGCCCTAGGCAGTGCCATATTGGTTCTGAAATCACACAGGCAGTACTCATGGTGTTATAAAGTGATACACTCATAGAACCCTTGCCGTTGTAGAATTACACAGGCTTCATTTATGTAATAGTCTGTTGGTTTATATTTGATAGGTGCACCGCAAAATTAAAAATGTTTTCCCTCATAACCTACTATTAACTGCCGATATTCACAATAAACTACAAAGTGTTGTCAGAAAAAGAAGACACATACACTCACTTATTTATTGGTAAAAAATAACTTTTATTAAAATAACACAAATAAATGGAAACGTAACTTTATTCGAACAACAGTAAAACATGAAAGAAGTGGGTGGGACTCCTCTGGAAGCAGCGTACAAAACCCGCAAGAGAAAAAAGAAACATAAGTATGTGTGCCATGTCCAAGAGAACAAGCATTTGCAATGCAATAGGTCTCGCATTAACGCGAGTTTAAGATATTGGCATTGAAAATCGCAATGCCTTTTATTGATGTTTTAAAAATTAAAACAAAAATAAAAGGCATTGTTATTTGTATTGTCAATAGCTCAAACTCGCGTAAATGCGAGACCTTTTGCACTGCAAATGCATGTTAATTGCTGTCAGGTCTACGACCAGGAGGCCCACTTAATGCACGAGACTAAAGGCTCCTTGCCCTTTGACCAAAGGCACCCTGCCCAGTGACACTGGCTCCTGCTCACAGTATGAGGTTCCTATCCCTAAAACTCACCACCATTGGCTCACCGCATGAGACCAGAGGCAGCCTTAAGCCGCGCTCATGAGCTGGCATCAGAAAAGAGGCAATATCAGCACGCACCCTCAAGTTCTCGTAAGGCGCCACTTAGGTGCTCTAAAAACATCAAAATAAATACAATGAAATAACAAGCCAGAGAGTTGTGTGCACGTGGGCGTGCGCGCTAAAAGAAAAATTAAAAAAGCACGGGAGTGGTGCTCAGAGGCGCTTGAGTGAGTGCACTGGCGATGAGCGGATGCATGATAGCGCATCTTGCTCTTTTTCAAAGCACATACTCGTGCTTGTGGCGCGTGGCTGCGCACTCCCGCAAGCCGTATGCCGCAACAAGCATGAGCATGTGCTTTTTAAAAAGAGCTGCACGACGACTAAAGGTCTCCTATGCAGTGCATGCGCGACCTAAAAAGAAAGGTAGTCAGAATGAAAGTAAGAAAGTGAGAATGGGACAGAGAGTGAGTGGGTGGAAGGGAGAAGGGGAGGGAGAGTCAAAAGAACAGAGGGAGGAGGAGACAGAGCGTCGGCCTACTGCACCCAGCCCTCACTGTTCACCTCCCATCACCCATGTGTCTGGGACGCTGGGGTCCACGAAAAAGAGTGCGGTCCAGCAAGTCTTTCAAATGAAACAGAGATATGAATGAGGCCAGAGATTATATTATTATCTACGGCAACATCGCTTATCTGCACCTGTGCACCCAGGCTGCTGCACCCCAGCCCCTTCCCTGCACTCTGCTCAATTGCGCACCAAGGCTTCACTGCTCTCCTGCCACAACCGGTGTGTCCAACGACGTGCTGGTGCGAGCTCCAAATCCGGGGTGCCACTCAGGGTGGCACAGCAGGTCTCCGGTCGGGGACGGTGTCTTGATACCACGATGGAAGGCGTCAGAAAGGCCAGAGCATCAGCACAGGTTGAGCACCTGCTGCGTGCTTTTTCGTGCAACTAACTCAGTGTCTAAAAAGGGAGAAATAATATAATGGTGGAAACGTCTTAAGGTAAATGAAGGTTTATTTCAAGCTTAAGAGAGAACACCAGTTGAATGCATCCTTCCTTCATGAAGTACGATCTATCAACTGTTAGTGGTAATCATGGTTCAAAGAGGAGTTGGAGTGCACTAGAATACACAAGGGTAAATAAAAATATATTATGCCAACGTTCACATACAAAGGAACAGATCACATGCTAGAAGGATAATGTGCACGTGCAATGCAGTTGGGCAAGCCTGTGTGCATGTACACTTAGTAATCAGCTCACTACAGTGCCCCAAAAGCCAACGCCACATGTCTGTAGGGCAGCGCTGCCCACTGGCTCAAGCCTACAGTACGGTCCAGCAGGTCCTTAAAATGAGAGAGAGATGTGACTGAATGAGGTCAGAGATCACATCATTACGCACGGCAACATAGCTTGTTTGCACCCAGGCTGATGCACCCCATCCCTTCCGGCACACAGCGCTCAATTGCCGCCCCTGTGCACGCAGGCCCCACTGCTCACTTGCTGTCATTGGTTTGTGTCCAAACACAATGGCCAGCAGGGT
Source organism: Triturus cristatus (assembly GCF_964204655.1). Lineage (NCBI taxonomy): Eukaryota > Metazoa > Chordata > Amphibia > Caudata > Salamandridae > Triturus > Triturus cristatus. The sequence goes on along the minus strand of NC_140582.1, from coordinate 140,505,344 downwards.
TCACAATTCAGATGTAGTTTTGATTGCCAGGATGATGTACACCTCATTGATCCCTTTTTTTGTATTGCGCATAGTGATATGCGAGGTGGATGCGGCCATATCACCTGAAGCAGTGTGGAAGAACTGGGACATGTGGCATCGTCGTTATCCTATTTATATGTACGCAAAGTGGGCTGGGCTTGCGTATGCCAGGCCAGCATAGGGGTGTGAATAATTATTCTGGGAACCTTGGCGTTGTTCAATTCCCGCCTGGGCAGGAAGTGTACTTATGTGTGTGTCCCTGTTGCAGTTTTGAGGTCGCACAATTCGCAATGTACATTAATGTAGTATGTACCGGGAGGGTGACAACTATCGCTAATGAGATGCTGTCCGAAAACATTGAATGGACAAGATCACATGTCGTTGTCAAGCTTGTGGATATGCGCAGACACGCATGTCAATTGTGTGAGGTATTATTGAAAGTGTTGCTATCGCAAAGCGCACACATGGGAATGTGCTCGGATGGAGGGAGGATCAGCAGTGAGGCTATGTCATACACAGTGATAACGCTCATTACAGTCAACCAATGCATGTCAAACATGAATCTGAAAGTCTCACATATGACACACTACTATACTGGTAAAGCCTGACAACAGAGCATGCTGCAACACAAATCTACACATTACTCTTTACTGTTTGTCACATGTGATCTAGGATGTGCACTCTGCCCGTGGCTGATGATACCCCTTCGAGCCACCAATACCCAGGCCGAAAGGCAGCACAATAATGAGATCACACACACACCAGGGGCATCGTGTAACACACATTTGTTTTTTGATGTAACGTTTCAGATGCATGGCTGTCACACATGGAAGGCTACTGTACAGAGCATGATTATTGATCAAGATGATCGTTGCATGTTGTGTACTATAAGATATGTGTACACAGCAAAAAAGTTTTCAAAAAAGCTCTGTAAGCAGAAGAGGTGTCTCTCATCAAACGGTGTAGAGAGAATGACTAAAATGGGTGGGGCCCTCCAACTGTTACAATGGGAAATGTTATGAAACAATCAAAAGCTTATTTTAAGGTCACATAGCAAGTGCGCACCGAGCGCGCAAGGAGGCCGCACCCAACGAGGTTTTGAGAAAATATATTTACCATAATATTAGTTTATTACAGTTAGAAATATATAAATGTGGAAAATATTTTAGATTATCGCTTGCTCTCATATACACTTTAAACTTATTTAGATATAGTTTTGAGACATAAAAAAATAAATCAGGGAATGGCGTACCCGGCACGATACCATACATCTATGACGTAAACAGGGCCTGGCAGCGTGCACTCATCGCATATGGAACGTGCAGCTAGCGCGACCCTATACGTAGATGACGTAACATGCGTATTGGTACCGCGCTGCCGTCGCATAACAAACTAGGAGCTGGCGTGACCTTATACGTATATGATGTTAGGCGGGACACGGTGCTACGAAGCCATCGGATACGAAATGTGTATCCTTAACGAGTGTCACAATATCGCAGATAGGATTCACGTGGTGATGGAGCTTGGTACACTACCGTAAGGGAGACAAGTTTTCTAAAAAAATATATATAAATACATACTTTTTTTGGAAGATATAAAAAAGACATAATTTTTCAAATAAAAAAAAAGGATAATAGAGTTGCAAATTATTACAAAAAAAATAGAAAAAATATAGGTTTAACAGACGTTATAGTTAGGAATTAGTATTTAAAAAACCTTAGAAATTCACTGAAAAAATCATAGGTTTTAGGGACGTTATATTTAGTTGGACATTTGACTCATATCAAACCAGAGAAATTCGCCTGTTATAGTTAGTTGAGCTAACTATAACTTGTGCGCCCGCAATGCACTGGTGATGACGTCACATATCACATCACTCATGACATGGTCAGTGACATCACTGATGACATCTCAAATGACACCACTGATGACATCATCCACGTGATAATCTGATGCACATATTGATGGCCTAATATAAACTTTGGTACACGCACTCTAAAATACAAACTACTATTTTTGAAACCATACACACAACAATGCCAGATACTACATACCACTCACTATTTCCTGGGTCTACACTCACATCCACTCACTTATACATGCAGTTACTCATCAATACAGTACTATAATATGCAATCACATACCTATACATACAGTCACAGTCTGCCACTCATCCATAGAGTTACTCACACACCTAGTCAGTCATTCAAAGAATCAATCACATAGGCATTTACTCATGTATACAGTTATACACACCAACTGTGTTATTTATACACATACCACATCACTTGTTTATGCAGATACTAACACATACTTACTGTCTTATACAATCACTTATACAAGCAGACACTCTTTTATACACCCACTCTTCAAATAAATTACTCTCACATATAGTCATTTATATACTCCAACACTCACATATACTGCCTTAAAACATATGTAGGTGCTCACACATATACCAGTGAGATATTCATTCACTCACCAACTCACCCATACACACACTAACTCACCCATACAGCCCTTCCCAGATGCACTTTTTAATCCATACAACCAGTGAATCACCCACTCAGACATGTATGCACAGAGTCACACACCCCACACACCCACCCATACAGACACTCAGGAACCAAATCAATAACTCATATTGACACTCATGTAGCTACTCACCAAGCCCTGGAGCCGCTTATACACCAACTGAGACACTAATACAGACTTTCACACAGTTTAGTCACTAACCCATACATTCAGTAACACATGTTCAATCACTCACTTATACAGTCAGTCATGCACCTACTAAATAATCCATTCAGGGACTTGTAAATTCACTCTGTCTTCAATACAACTTGGCATAGATATATATGAAAAATATTTAAACTTTACAGAAACACACATTCACTGGATGATGTCATCAGTGATGTCATCAGTGATGTCATTTGAGATGTCATCAGTGATGCCATCAGTGATGTCACTGACCATGTCATGAGTGATGTAATATGTGATGTCATCACCAGTGCATTGTGGGCGCGCGAGTTATAGTTAGCTCAACTAGCTATAGCAGGCAAATTCCTCTGGTTTTATGAGTCAAATGTCCAACTAACTATAAAGTCCTTGAAACCTATGGAAATGCTAATTCCTAACAATAACGTCTGCAAAACCTATGGTTTTTTCAGTGAATATAATATATATGTATATATTCAGTCATACTAAACCAGTGTAATTTAGCAGTTATGGTTACCTGAGCTAACTATAACATACACCCCCACAATGCACTACTTATGACCTCACATTTTACATCACTTTTGACATGGTCGGTGACATTACTGATGATATCACTGATGACATCTCAAATGATATCATTGATGACATCATCCACAGAACAACTCACACACCCACTCACACCCCTGTAGAACCTCTTGTATGCCCACTGACACACCCACAAAACCACTCACATACCCATTCACAGACTCATATCAATATTCATATACCCACTCACTCCTCCATAGAGACAGAAACACATCCCCTCACTCACCCACTCACGTGTCACCATGTCACGGGGTATGTGATTCATGCCGCCTGTTGATTTCATGGCATGCTGCGGATTTGTGACTTTATGAGACAACATTTATTTTATTCCAAATCAACTGTTTACTTTGGAATTAGGCTAAATTTGTATGTTGAAACATGGTGACTCTCTCTCAGACACTATTGGGACAAGCATTTTTACTAGTTTGTTTTCACTGTTGATACCCAAACATATGTTAATGCCACTGTTTGCTTTACTCCACTACTGTGACCAGGCTACGGCAGTAGTGAATCGGAGAAGTTAACAAATACTGTGAATTTGCATGCGGAAGGTATCTGAGTTTTCCTTTGGATTATAAGGATATGTTAGCTGCTGTTATGAGCTACCAGAGCCCAACTCAGACTGACGCCAATATATATATATGTATACTTTTTTCAGTGACTATATACAGGGTTTTTATAGTTACAGGGACGTTATAGTTAGCAAATAGAATTTTAAAAAACCTTAGAAATTCACACACAAAAAAAACAAAGGTTACAAGGACATTATAGTTAGGGTCAGATTTCATTTGTGCAAAACCAGTGAAATTTAGCAGCACAAAATGGGAACAAGAAGCAAAACATGTTTTCAGGGAAAACACACTAACAACCACCAAACAGAGAAAATCTGGTATAGAGAAACATACCCCAGTACAAATTATTAAAGAATTAGAAAAATGACCTCATCAATAAAATATGTAGAATGACTTCCACGGATTGAGAATATTGTTGTTGCCCACATATGGTGACATGGATCATGATCTACTAAATGAATGGAGAACACTTGCAGAGCATTGCTCATTGAAATTCATTGGAGCACTCATCAAACATGTGCGACGTAGAGTGGCTATACAAACTACAAAGATCAAACAATTATTCAAAGATGAAGAAGGGATTAAACATCAGGAATATGTGAATGTCTTATTTTTATTTGAATATTAGTATATCTCTGTGATAGGCGTTATTTGCTTATGAAGGCATTATAATTATTACTCAGGGGCCTAGATAAGTGAAAAGTTCTACTGAATCTTGAAAGCCTTGAATTGAAAATCTCCTCTTTTCTGTTTAAAGAGTTTGTTTGATAGAACTTGTGCCTGCTGATATCTGAGGACCAGGTGTTCGTAGTATATAAAAACATTACAACAAGTAAAATGCAATTCTCAAGTTCCACAGTGCATGACAATACAAAATGACCTGGTTAACAACTATGCCATATGATATTGATGGTAGGAGGTGTTTAAGTATATATTTTTCACACCTTAGATCCCAGATAGTCTCTGGTATGAGAGACAATTCCTCCTGGTACTGATGAGATGATCAGTTACTAAATACATCAGCGGAAAACATGCCTCTGACAGAACTGTTGAGGGGCTTACAACAATTTTGGTGTTGATCCTTTTTTTATACTCTTCTACTCCTATTGATTTTTCACTGTCACATTTTGGAAAGTTGGGTGGAACGCTATCTTCTCTCTCCCACATTAAGTTTTTTGAGATCTCTTCAAGATATTCAACCTCTTATATGGATGTTTCTTGATCCACCTTCTCCATTGCCTCTCCTATTGTCCTTGAACCTGATTTTTCTCCAATGGCAAAATTGGATTTTTTGTGTGATCCTTCTGAGTTTTTTGGTTGTGGAGGGCAAGATTTAATTGCATGGAATTTGCACAATTTTAATTTCCTCCTGAATTTGTATGTTTCTATACTTAAGTTGACATAATCAGGACTTGCTTTTCTTTACCTAAAACCCACAGATAAAATGGCAGAAGCAACAAAATACACATTTCCCAAATTAGAAAACCGGGTATTAAATTATGGATTTTATACAGAGCATCACCAGTGAGAAAAACATTGGTAATGCACCAAATATTATTCAAATACATGCAACGGTAAGGCTACAACTAATGAGTAAATTGATCAAAGCTGAAACCGAAGTCAGAAATATTTAGCAGGTCCTGAAAGAGGCCAGTATGAGACAGTGCAGGAATAACACTGAAAAATATTATGACAAACATTCCTGAAATCCTAAAACCTAATACATAGAACAGCCATGGAAACACCAGTTTCACGCAAACAAGGAAGATTTAAACATACTCCAGCTCTCATTAATAACCTTTGCACTATTTGTTAACCTCACAAATTGGAATTATCATTTATGGTTCCAACAACAATTTACTAACAGTAGCAAAATGTAACACATGGATGATGGATGACACTTTAAAAGTGAGCCCTTCATCAGTCAGTCAAATATACACAATACATGGTCATTACCAAAAAACAAACATCCAACAGTATGCACTGATACCTAACAAGCAAAGTGGCACTTACAATGAACTGCTAACCCGTATAAAACAACATACTACCAACTATAATCCACAAAAAGTAAACATAGATTTTGAAAACCCAAGGATTTTGACCATACTTAAAATCTAGCAAACACAACAAGAGGAGAACAGATACCTGAAACTTTTCAAACACTCACCCCTAGTCAAGAGATCTTGGTTAAATCCATTGTTCATTTGCTCACTATGCCACCCCAGTTTGGACCCAGCCACATGCAAATCAGTCTTCACCTTGCTCCTCATGGAAACAGTCCAGTCAGAACTGCCAGGTCCTTCCTGCACCAAAACAAGTATCCTGGGACGAGTTTCGGGATATGTTCTGAAGTTTTTTGATCCTCCTACTAGGCAGCTGGTGGTCCAGGCATCAATAATGTCTCGCTTAGATTATGCCAGCTCTCTCCTGGTAGGGGCAAACCAGGCAGAAATCAGCCGCCTCCAACGGGTCCAAAACGCAGCTGCCAGAGCCATAGTTGGCTTGCCCAGGTCCTGCTCTGTCTCCGGCACTCTTCGATCCTTGCATTGGCTACCGGTCAAATCGAGGATCGACTTTAAAGTCCTATGCCTGGCCTTTAAGATCTTGAAGGGCCTTGCGCCTCGGATTCTTTCGAATCTTCTGTCCTCTTATGTACCTACCCGCTCTCTGAGATCATTGGGCCAAGCGCTTGCGGTGGTCCCGAGGTTTAGGCTCAGTCGCGTGGGAGGTCGGTCCTTTCGGGTAAAAGCAGCGCTGCTGTGGAACTCTCTCCCGTTGGAGATACGCCTGATGGAGGATCTCTTTCTGTTTCGTAAAGCTTTAAAAACTTTGCTATTTTAATTGTTCACTCTATGTGCCATGTCTTGTTTTTCTTTCTGTTTTGTTAGGTGATGCTATGTTTACCTTGTCATGCGCCAGGACGCCCCTTAGCTGGGGCAGCTGTGCGCACTACAAATGCCCCTAACATAACATAACATAACATATCTCCACTCATCAGTCAGGCTAGCTTGAATCCAGGGCCACAGTAAGAAAGGGACCCACGACTGGACAAACCCTTGGCCACATAGGGCGAACATAGTAAACACAAGATGATGGACAGAGTGCTGAGACCTGTCAAGAGATCGGGGTTAAATCTATTGTTCGTTTGCTTACCATGCCACCCCAGTTTGAACCCTTCCATATGCAAACCAGCCTTGAACCTGCTCCTAATGGGAACAATACAGCCCTCACTGCCAGCCCAGGTCCTCCTTGGACCAGAAACAAGCACCCTGGGAACAGTTTTGGGGTATCACCCCTCATCAGCTAGGCTAGCATGAATCCATTGGCACAGTGAGACAGGGACCATCATCTGTTCTTTTTTGCATTTGTCAGCCTAACAGGTAAGGGTATGACCAGATGTGGGTCCTGTGCTCGCCATACCACCTGTTTCAAGCTAGCCTAGCTGGCGAGGGGTAATATCATGAAACTGGTCCCAGGATGCTTGCTTCTGGTCCAGGGATGATCCTCTGGAAGACCAATAATTTCGGCCTGTGGTTCCTTGCTGGAGCCACTCGCCAAATATATTGACGCCTTCTTGATTCCTTTCGTTAAGAAAACCGATTCATATGTCCTTGACACTATGGATTTCATAAACAAGATTGAGGATCGACTGTTTGACAGCGACAAACAACTGTTAGTATGCTTTGACATAGAGTCACTGTATACTAACATACCGCAAGGGGACCCTTCCTGCAAGAAGCGCTGCTCCTGTGTTGTTGCTGTCTGGCCACTTCGCCACGCCTCGCGGCCCCCGCTTGGCGGGAGCCGCTCGTAGGCTTAGACTCTCTCTGGGGAACATCCTTTTTGCCTCCCTCCACGTGCTTGAGCACCAACGCGCCCCTTGCAAAGCTGTCATCTGGTCAACAGGGGTAGAGGCAGGACTGCGAGGACCAGCATTCCTAGCGGCGTGGATCGGCCGCAGCTGGTCCTCTTCCCGCCCCTTCCTCTTGTTTTTCCTTCATAGCTTGTGTAGACAACGCGCACGCGGGACGCGCGCGGGGCAAAGACCGGGCTAAGAGCGGGCCGTTTGAGGCCGTTCGAGGACGGCAGAGGACGGCCCAGGCCCACCCCCCTTATTGCTCCTAACCTGCTTGTTATTGTATCATCGTGCTGAGACAGGTAAGCTTAAACTGAAGCACCCTAGTTAGTAAGTCGAATGACGACCCTGATCTCATCGTAAGCACCATGAGTACTAGGATGACACGTAGCAAAGCCTCCAAAGGTGGTTCACAAATCTGTGGCCCTATGGACGACTTCATCACCCGCACAAATATAGCCATCGATGAAGAAATATCTAAACTTCAAACCCGGGTATCCCTAGAATTGGTAGCTGCACGTAGGCTGTCTGAGGTAATTGCCCTCTCGAAAAAATCATCCCTAGGACATATAGCCTCTGCTGTTACTCCAGCACGCCCTGCCCGCCCAAATAGTATTACCGCCCAGGTTGATTTACACCAGCCCCCGATTACTTCCACCCTCACTCCGCCCTTAGAACAATCACGCATTACAGAAGAGCTAAGTTTCGCTGCACCTTCTCACGCCCAGACCCCCACCCTTAATCCCCTTTCCCAAGCATTCCCAACTACTTCCCGTGTTAGTGGTGCACAACCCAAAAGAAAACGCCAATTACGCTCAGCCTACTCTCGTAAAAAGGCAAAGGTCGCAGTCTCCCACCAGCTCACAATGACCAACACTCAGGCATGTAATGCTTCACCTGAGGGTTCCTTGAGCACACAGTCAGTATGCCAAAGTATGGGAGAGGGTCCAGCCAACACCACCCCAGTAGACGAGGGGGCGCAGGTACCAGACCAGGGAAGGAATGATAAGGAATTTATAGATCAAGTCTGGGAAACATTAAAAAAACTTCTCTCACCACTCGACTTAAGATTGTCTAGGATAGAAAACAATCTACTCGAGATGGAGAAGAGCATTATTGCTCTGGCCACTCTCGGCCTAAGAAGTCTCGAAAACCAGGGCGTGTCCTTATCTGACCCACTTTCGCCAGCCTCTGTTTTGCAAGCTGAGCAGCACCCCCCACCAGTACCTGTTGCTGTAAGGCCTGTTTCTAAGTCGAGGACTGTGGCTGTGGATCAAGTTTCCATAACCGCTAAACCTCAGGCTACCAAACCGCAGATTCCCACACGGAACTCTAAGCCTGGAAAAGTAAATCCAAACCTGGTAGCATCCGCCAGACCCCAGCCTGCCGAAACCCAGGGTCCTCGTCCAAAAGAAAATTTTAGAGGAGGCTATATAGACCTTCCACCAGAGGCCAATGACTATGTGGTCGTGTTGACAGGCGTCCCTGTGATTGGCACTGACCAACACGAAAACCACTGGTCATTGAAAAATAAAACTATGCACTGGCTTAACGTCAACAGACCGATTCCCAATGGCAAAAGAAGCCGAGTAATGATGGTCCGTAGAATACCCTGGGTGGGCCCAACCAAGAAATCTAAGCAAGGGGACTGTGTAGTTGTAACTTTTGAAGACCCACATACGGCGCACCATATCTGTTCCTGGCCAACTAGTGAAGATTCTTTAGTCATACCAAGGCCGCTATCCTATTTTTACCCCCCACGCCAATTGCATACCCAAGCGGATAACTGGTCCTTGGTGCAGCACCACCCATGGAACACCCATCCCATGAGGCAAAAGAATACTCTCTTACACTGGAATGGCCTTTCAACCTACAATAGATTTGGAGGCCTGGAGGAGGTCGATTGACTTTCTATGTTCCCAGCATGCCCACAACTAGAAAAAGCATTGTCTCCACATGTTATAGACATAATTGGAAATCCAACCAACGGCCCTCCAACTAGACAAGCCGGGCTTCTGACTCTCTTGCCCCGGGCCATGGAACCGATCAAAATGGCCATTTTAGATTGCAAAAGAGTGGAAATGAGGCCAGACAGCCCCTGTTCGATCCCCCCCCCTCCAGTACAATCTAATCCAATGGAGATCGACCTGCCTGATAGAGTTGCCTCCCCAGGCGATTCTTCATTGAGGGTCTTAAGCTGGAATGTGGCTGGCCTTGCACGTAACTTTGATAACCCGGAATGGAACACCTTCCTGGCACCCTATGACATTTGCTTGCTACAGGAAACATGGTGCCAGGAACCTAGACATAGAGTGGGGTTTTCGACATTATATGTTCCGGCTGTATGTCACCAAGGTTCTAAAGGACGCCCATCCGGTGGTCTTCTCATCTGGATCAACATAGCACTAGACCTCAGTGTTTCTCAAAGGACCACCGAAACACCTGACCTTCAATGGCTAACAGTGCACTACAAAGGGGGAAGGAAACTAGAACTATTTAATCTCTACTTAAGGGGCAATAGGAACGGAGAATCTCTAAACTCTTTAGGCTTAAGTAACTACCTGTCTGCCTGTGACGCCGACTCTCTCGTCCTGCTGGCAGGCGATTTTAATTGCTGTTTTGAGCCTTTAGCCAAAGAAGATATTCTGGATACCAACGAGGAGGATAACAGGAGGGGCATCCCTATTTTGAACCTCGAACCGATCCCTAAATGGACACAAAAGGCGATCGACATAAATGCTCTTTGCATGGAGCATAACTTGAGAGCAACGAATGGGCGTTCTAAATCAGATCCCATGGGTGCCCATACATACAATAGGATGGGCCACTCATCCAGAATTGACTTTGTTATGCTCAACTATAACCTCTGGCCATATCATCAAGACATGGAGGTTATAGAGACCTGTGACAGCGACCACAACCCTCTCGCTTTAACCATTTCTGTTCCCTGGCAAACTGGGTCTCAAGAAGCTACTAATCAGTTATGGAAAGCTTCACATGAGATTCTTCCCTCAAACTGTGGCAGACGTCTTAAATGGGCAAGAGTCTCAGCGGATGAGGCTAGGATGTCACAAGCTGAAACCATCTTACTAGAGGCTGAATCTAGGCTTGATAGCACGAATAGCGATAGCAAGATGTTTTTATCGTTATTTACGGAGACTGTAACGGCACTAAGTGGGCTGTTTATCATTCCCAAACCCAGCTCCAGAACTGCTTCAAAGGGGGCCCTGAGAACAAGTGAAAAGTGGTTCACAGCCAAGTGTCGACTTGCTAAGGGTGATCTTGTTGCTGCAGTAAAAGGAAAAGACCAAGCTACCATCAGGTCTGCAAGGAAACTTTATAGGAAAACTGTGACTGAGGCCAAGCGGACATATGATTTCAACTTTTGGCGTGATCTAACGGAGGCGAGCACAAGGAAAGATGCTAAGGGGTTCTGGGACTTGCTAAGATCAAGAGACAAGCCCATTGATCAACAACTGACTTGTAATATCCCTGGTGTTGCCTGGTTTGCCCACTTTTCGAAATTGTATTCGGCTCAGACAGGGCCTCCGCAACCAGACCCGCTCCCAAGGCTCAGTTCCACAGATCTCCCACCAAATGAAGTCCTATTTACCACCTTGGAAGTAGAGAAGGCAATCAGGTGTATTGTTTCTAACAAAGCGGCAGGACCTGATGGGATTCAGGGCGACTTGATAAAAAATAATCCCCCATTTTGGAGCAGATTAATTGCTGCTCTTCTTAATGAGGTTATGTTGGGGGGGTCTTTCCCTGACTCTTGGAGGGGCGCTGAAGTAGTCCCCATTTTCAAGAAGGGTAGCAGGGAAGACCCAGCCAATTACCGCCCCATCAGTTTGCTGGATGCGACGCAAAAGGTAGCGGGGAAAGTGGTATTGGGCAGGATTCTGGAGTGGGTGGATGAAAATCAGATATTGTCTGATTTCCAAGCGGGTTTTAGATCAGGGACAGGCACCGTCGAGCAGACATTCCGCCTTTTAATGCTCTATTGGAAGGTAGTGGTGCTAGGAGGGGGCAGCTTATACTTAGTCTTCATAGACTTAAAAACAGCCTTCGACCTGGTTCCAAGAGCATTATTGTGGAAGGTCCTTGACGAGTTAGGTCTACCTCCCTATTTGTTGGCCTTGCTGATAAAATTCCATGAAAACAACTTTGCCCAAATCAGATGGGGTGCCCAGGGAGAAAAAACCCCGTGTATTCCAGTAGACAGGGGCGTCCGCCAGGGGTGTGTGCTTGCCCCCACTCTGTTTTCGCTTTACGTCAATGGAGTGGTGGAGCACCTTCTTCAACATCCTGCAGATGCACCATCCCTGGCTGGAAGGAAAATCCCGACGCTCCTGTTTGCGGACGACACCCTCCTGATTTCGAAATCACCTGTAGGCATACAGTCACTACTTTCCAGCTTCAAGGCCTTCTGTGACACCAAGGGACTGGCCATAAATATTGGCAAGTCCAAATTTCTTGTCCTCAACCCCCCTAAGAAATATGTTAAACCCCCCACTCTAGACTCTGTCACATTAGAACGGGTCAAAGAATTTGACTATCTAGGCATACGTCTTTGTGATAGTATGAGCTGGAAGGCCCATCACCAAAAAGTGTTTCTAACCCATAAGAGGGTTGTTGGTGCGTTACTTAAAGAGCAGCGTGCTTCCTTCATAAAACCTATTGGGGCACTTCTTGATATCTATAGGGGTAGGGTTGTGAGTGCAGCACTGTACGGCGCAGAACTTTGGGGTACCCAGAGAGTGGATACTTTGGCCCACCTAGAAAATAAATTTCACAAAGATCTGATGAGGCTACCCCAGAGCACCCCCACAATCCCCCTCTTGCTGGACGCAGGTACCCGTCCAATCTGCGAGCAAGCTAAATTACGCCCCTTACTACTATGGTCTAGAATTTGGAACGTCCCCGAACTCCACAGCTATGCAGATGCCCTAAAAGATGTACTGTCCTTACCTGGCTGGCATAAGATCGCCTGGCTCAGAGAGGTCAAGAGGGCATTATACAAGCTCGGTCTGGGAGCTGCGTGGGAAAATAAAACAGCACCTCCTAAACAAGAACTGAAGAAGGCTTACTGGTCTTGGGTGGATAACGAGAGACTTGGTAAATCAAATCACCCAAGATCTGTTGCCAACTTCTTGATGGTTAAAGATATCCCCTCCAGAGAACCATATTTGAACTTGATTCACAGTCCACATGATAGGGCATTATATTTTAAATTCAGGGTTGGGGTCTTACCTTTATGTCAGTTTACCTCTACCTGGAAACCACCACTGCAAACTGTACCCTATTGCCCATTCTGCGAGCTAAAAATCGAATCTGTCGCACACTTTCTATTTGAGTGTCGAGTCTATATGGCCCCTAGACGGAGGTGGTTGAAGCCTCTCTGTAGGAGCCTGGGAACTCGCTCACATCTGGAAGCTATAAGAATACTGCTCTCAGATACAAGACCCTTTTTTGCCATTTGTTTGGCTAAATTCCTAGGCTGGGCTTGGCGCATAAGATCTGCTAAACAACTGACGATACAGTAAAGTGTCCCTTTTTCATTTTTCATAAATTTTAAGATTATCCCGTGTAAATATGAAATGTTTTTAATGGTAATATGAATTGTAAATTGCTTTGTTTCGACCATTGTTTTTATGCTGTCATGTTTGCTTTTATGATATGTTTCTATATCGAAATAAAGCTTTACTACTACTACTACTAACATACCGCAGGATGAGGCACTAACAATCTTAAGAAACACCCTTGATCAACGAGAACAACCACACCATGTACCAACTGACTTATAGTTTCTCCGGCCACTATTTGTCTCAGGAACAATTTCTTTGCCTTCAAAGACTCTCTTTACCTTCAAGTAAAGGGAGTCGCCATGGGGTGCAGCTTCGCCCCCGAAATAGCGAAACTTGTAATGCACGAATTCGAAAAGCATTGGATATATAGCGACACCAATCCCTACAAGATCTGCATTCGATATTGTTGTCGCTATATAGATGACATTTTTATGTTATGGGAAGGCAAAGAAGATACCTTGACACAGTTCCACAATTGGTTGAGTATGAGATTGGCTGACCTTAAATTTACGGTGTCAAGTAATAAGGATAAGATCAACTTCATTGATGTATGGGTACAAACCAACGGTGGTGTCCTAGAAGTCAGCTTATATACTAAGCCGACAAATAGGAACACCTTGTTACATTTCTCCAGTGGTCGCCCAAAAAGTCTCCAAGAAAATTTTCCATATGGGCAATTTTTGAGAATACAGAGAAATTGTACAAATAAAAACAACTACTTCACAAATGCAGAATTACTAAAGAACAAATTGTTAAGTAGAGTCAATACTGCTTTAAAAAGAGCCTGGTATACACCAAGGCAAGATTTGCTTACACCTAAAGAAGGACCGGAAATGACCCAATTGACGTGTACTCACATATAATCCAAAAGCTAATAGAGTCAAAGGGCCCGATTCACAGAACTAACTTAAGACAAAATCCTAAACTTACTACCATTTTGGTATTCACAGAAGGCACTTACTCATTTTGGTATTCACAGAAGGCACTTACTCATTTCGGTATTCACAGAAGTTAGGAGTCCTAACTTTAGGACTCCTAAATGCCTTCTGTGAATACCGAAAGTCTTAAAATTAGGATTTTTCTCAGTTTAGTAGTAGTATAGTTAGGACTCCTAACTTTAGGACTCCTAAATGCCTTCTGTGAATACCGAAAGTCTTAAAATTAGGATTTTTCTCAATTTAGTAGTCCTAAGTTTAGGACTCCTAACTTTAGGACTCCTAAATGCCTTCTGTGAATACCGAAAGCCTTAAAATTAGGATTTTTCTCAGTTTAGTAGTTGTAAAGTTAGGAGTCCTAACCTTAGGACTCCTAAACTGAGAAAAATCCTAATTTTAAGGCTTTCGGTATTCTCCGAACTGTGGAGAGGAAGCGGGGTGTCTTGCGGGGTGTCATTATTGTTATATGGGTTCATTTGTGTATGCTCGGCTGCAACCCCTTTGGTACGTCCTTGTGGTCGCCCACATTTAAATGGGTAAGAGAAAGCTCGCCGAAAGTTGGGAGGATCTGGTGATAATAGCAGCCTGCCCAAAGTGCACAAGCATAAAAAGACTCGACGAGCCGCTAAGCAGCCCGACCCGGAGGGGGCATTGGCACGTATTGGCCATTTGGTGGGGGAGTTTGAGGCTATCTTGGGGTCTGATCAGCTATCGTTGGCTAATATAGAGGCTGCCGATACGCCCCCGGTTGTCTCCGTACATGTAAATTCTATCCCACCCCCTACCGTTCCTGAAATGTTTCGTTCTAAACCTAAATTAAGTGGTTGTAAGGGGGCCACCAGAGTGGCTGAGCCCGATGCTGTGGTTGTTGGGGCTAACACTCTATTGGATTTTGAAACTGCCATTGAGAATATCGTTCCTGCCGTTCCATGTTCCAACAGGTTTTCCCCCTTGATGAACCAGCAGGATGCTAATAACGTGGTATCGCCTGGGATTTTGATGTGCCCCCCGACAGTTCCTTTAAGTGGCCCTGTTGAGCCTTCTGATAATCCCCTATATGATCTTATAAAAGTGGTACATTTGTTGAGAGAAGAAATTGGTTCACTTAAGGCAGTGTTAGAGACTATGTCTAATAAAGTAGGGATGTGCTCTGCTGATCTTTGCCCTTCTCTTGGTAACTCCACGACTACCCCTGCCCCAGTAAATCCTTTAGGCATACAGGCCAACTGCCCAGGGCGCCCGAGACCTAGTGCCATAGGTAATGCTTCTTATAGCAGCGTGGTTAAGGCTGGTACTAGTCAATTTCCGGTTCGTCCCACAGTCAACCCCGAAAGTACCCAGCAGGTTAGAACAAATTACAAGAGGAGGGTGGATGCGGGAAGTGATATGGCAACCCTTGCTCAAGGTACTCTAGGGGGTTGGGGTGCTTGTAAAGACTACCCCAAGGGTAATGCATTTAATTGTTCTAACAACATTTTTATGACCAATGTCCCTAAATTGTCAACAACCAGTGACAAAGAGTATCCTGAGTCGCTGACGAATAAGGTGATACATTGGCTCAGACATGTCAGGGGTTGTCGCTCAGTAATCAGAGAGGATATCTCCAGAGTTACTAGACTTACTTCACCTAGGGAACCCGTTGACTGTATTGAACTAACTCTCATAAGTAACTCCCTTGCTGAAAATCTTCTTGCCCTGGAGTATAGAACTAGCCCCCCGGAGGGCTCTCCCATTCAACTAAGAAGCTATTCCTCCTATGATTTAGGGGGGATGAAGTGTGCCCAACTTAGTGCTAGGAAGGAGGATGGTTCAACCCTGGAAAACATCGATTGACTGCATAATGTGGGGGGTGTTGGTCTTTGGGCAAGTGGCGTGAGGCTGACTGACATTGAGTATCATGAGTTTAGGGTGGCTGGCCCTTGTATTGACCCTTGTTCTATCTTTGACCACCAACTGGCCATCGATCCTATCAGTGTCCGGGGCTTGTCTTACCCCCCAACGGTCTCTCCCAAGATCCACAACGTACCATCTCTGGAACTGTTGGTCCCCCCTTGGTTGGGGGTTCCCTATGCTCGTGGAATAATGCTGGTCTAAATGCTAAGCTATCCATTGATGATTGGGTGGCATTCATCAATACAAACGATATCTGTATATTTCAGGAGACTTGGCTTTTAGAACCACGTTTTTGCGTGGGTTACCTAAATTATCACATTCCAGCAATAAAGGGGTCCCACGGGCGTCCATCGGGGGGCCTAACCATTTGGCTGAGAAGTGAATAGTGACATCCAACTGCTGAGGATAGAGCTTGGATCGTTGGGCACAATTGATATATATAATGTGTATGCAAGAGGTTCTAGAGGTGCTAAATCTCCTGTCATAGACGAACTTATGAGTTTGTTTGATCTCTACTCAGCTGATACCCTTATTATTGTTGCAGGTGATCTCAATGTAACGTTTGAACCACTCGTTGAAATTGATTGGGACACCCAGGATAATGAAGAGTTATACTGGGGTATTCCTCCCTTGGAGTTGCCTCCCATAACAAGGTGGCCAGAAGTTGCCATTCAGATAAACTCCCTTTGCATGGAAAAGAGCTTGAGGGCCCTGAATGGTAGGATGCCAAGTGACCGCGAGGGTGCCTTCACATTTAATAATGGGCTGAACAAGAGTTGAATTGATTACATTTTGGCTGATGTGAAATTATGGCACTCCCTCGTTGACATGAAGATAGTGCCCCTTCCTGAGAGTGATCACAATCCTCTTTGTTTATCCCACAGATGGTGGAAGGTAGACTGTGGTTTAACAGAGGGGGGGGGAATTGTGTCCTCCCGAGGTTGTGGCATCTAATGACATTCGACGGCTGAGATGGTCCGGCTTAATGGAGAACCCTACTGCCCTGTCAAACATTTTAGCAGAGGTTGATGGTTCCATCCTTGTTCTGGAGCAAGTTCTTTCTTCTAATGGGGAATTGAGGGATGTAACATCAGTCCATAACAATTTATTTACTAGTTTGAAGTCTCATTTCCTTATCAAAGTGAAACCAGGCCCAAGAGGTGTTTACCGCCAAGCCTCTTGGTATAACGAGGAATGTAGGCAGTCAAGGCGACTACTTGGGAAAGCCTTGAAAGGAGGTGATGTATG
Source organism: Triturus cristatus (assembly GCF_964204655.1). Lineage (NCBI taxonomy): Eukaryota > Metazoa > Chordata > Amphibia > Caudata > Salamandridae > Triturus > Triturus cristatus. The sequence continues at coordinate 140,487,928 of NC_140582.1, read as the reverse complement.
CGTGGTGCGACATAAAAGAAATATCTATAAAAGTTGCATTGCAAGGGCAAAACGACAATGGGATGAAAAAAAGTGGCAGGGCCTTCTTGAAGCAAGTGTCCAGAATAACAGCAAGTTATTATGGAGCATTGTAAAGTGGGGATCCAGTGGGCAGCCTGAGCGTCCTCAAAATAATGTTTCCCAGGAGAGTTGGGTTGAGTATTTCAAACCCCAGTATGCTTCTCCCATTGACCATTCCGGAAGCCCTGGGTTGTCCCCGGTGTTTAGTTTAGAAGACAATTTTACTAGTGATGAGGTGGAATTAGCGTTTGCTGGTGTGGCGTCTGGTAAGGCTCCCGGCCCGGACGGAGTTCCTGCGGATGCCTTCCTGTATGACAAGGTTAAATGGGGGAGATACATCCAATTGATTGCCAACGCATTGGCCCAGGGTGCTCCAATTCCTAGTTCCTGGAAAACGGCGGAAATAATTCCGGTCTATAAAAAAGGGGACCGGTCACTTCCCGAGAACTACAGGCCCATTAGCCTGATTGACGCTATCCAGAAGATTATTGGCAGGCTGATTTTAAATCATGTTCATTCCTGGATAGAGTCAAACAATATCTTATCTCCTTTCCAGGCAGGATTTCGTCAGCATATCAGTACCGTTGACCAAGTATTCTATTTCGTCCTCCTTTATTGGAAGACTGTGGTTTTGGGCAAGGGGAATTTGTACGCGGTTTTTGTGGACCTAAGGGCCGCCTTTGATTTAGTCCCCCATCCTAAACTTTGGATGACGCTGAAAGATCTGGGGCTTCATGGCGGCTTGTTGTCCTTAATTCAGAGGCTGCATGCTGACAATTCTGCTAGAATTAGATGGGGAGGCCAGGGCATGACGACTGAGGACTTTCCGGTCCAAAGGGGGGTCAGACAAGGCTGTGCAATGGCCCCAACCCTATTTTCTCTTTATATTAATGATATAGCTGATCGTCTTTTGAAAGCTCATGTTGACGCCCCTATTCTTGCTGACACAAAGATCCCAATTCTAATGTTTGCGGATGACACGCTTTTAATTGCTAAAACACCTTGCGGTCTACAGCGTTCATTAGGTATTTTCGAGAATTTTTGTGTCAATCGTGGCCTTGAAGTCAATATAAAAAAAAACAAAGCTTATGGTTTTTAGGCCACATAGATCATTTAAAAATCTATTTGTATTGTTTAAAAATCCATTAGAACAAGTACAGGCTTTTAACTATTTAAGAGTTAACATTCAAAATAATTTTACGTGGAAACTGCAGAGGGAATTGTCAACCTTAAAACATAGGCAGCTTGCTGGAGTAATATCTGGCGAATTTAAAAAATCTTTATCCAAACCAATTAGACCCGTGCTCCAGGTCTATAGTGCAAAAGCTGTGAGCTCAGCCCTTTATGGTGCTGAACTGTGGGGTTATGCAAACTTGTCTTCTTTAACCATCTCGGAAAACAAGTTTCTGCGCAGCATTACTTCTCTCCCTCAGAGCACACCTATAGTTCCTTTGAGGCACGACCTGGGCAAGAATTCTATTGCCGATGTAGCTAGGCTACGTCCCATTCTTTACTGGCGTAGATTATGGACTACCCCGGCTCTAGCTCAGTATGCTGAGGGTTTCCTCTATATATTGTCTTTGGTGGGCTCCCATAACATTGGTTGGTTTAAAGAACTTAGAAAATCTCTTGAGGCTCTGGGGATGAGTGACCTTTGGGAGAACCCCTCGGGTGCTATTTTCGCATCTAAAGCACTCATGAAAGAGAAATATTGGGAGCTGGTTAACGTCAAGGAATTTTCTGCCAGCAAATCCCAATCATTATCTGATGACTTTCTGAGCATTAAATCTGCTCCAAGGCTGGAACCTTTCTGGGACCTTGTTACAAAAGTGCTAGATAGGAAACTATATTTCCAGATGCAGGTGGGATCGCTGCCTTTAAACTCATTTACTGCCCGGTGGGATACCAATAGAAATAATTTATGCCTTTTGTGTAAATCCCACGAAGAAACAATAGCACACATGTTTTTGCATGCCCTGCCTACACGGCCCGAGGCGCGTTTGGTTAAGACCTGTCTGTAAATTATTGGGTACTAGACTGAGTGGTGTTGCAGGAAGAATTCTTCGTACTAGTACTGACCCGGTAATTGTTGTGGCCGTTGCTAAATTCCTGGGGTGGGCATGGATCATAAGAATCAAGAGTATTGGTCAGTAAAGTGTTAGCTGCCTTAGATGATTCCCCTAATGTTCTTTTTGTAATTATATGTATTTTTAATCTTGTATATATTTTACAAGGTATTCGATTTTAAAATGTTGTCTTTTGTTATACTATGTATGTATTGTGTACCTGTACCTGTTTTGTACTGCTTTTATGACTTTTGTTGAATAAAGCTGTTTGGATTGGATTGGCTAGACTTACCACCAGTGGTGGGACACTATAGGTGCCAAAGTTATGTCGCATGCTCACTCACAGTAGATTAAAACGAAGTTACTATTAATGAACAACAACACATTCAAAGAACTTTGTCAAATTGTAACACAAAAAATGTTAACTACTGTGTAAAATGCCCATGCAACAGGCACTATATTGGACAAACGACACAACCAATTAAAAAACGAATCCTCCAGTATAAATCACGGATAAAGTGTAATATCCCAGGAGCTCCTTTAGTTGAGGACTATCACAATTATTGCCATACTGAAAATGACATTCTATGTACAGTGCTGATTACACTTCAAAATGTCACTCAAGAGACTATACAGGCAAAATTGAACAGACTTGAATCTAGACTAATTGAGAAATGCCACACGCAACTACAGGCCTTAACGATAGGGACGAAATTTGGGCCCTTGTACAACAATGACCAGTTGTATGATAAGCCTAGAGCTTATTCTGTAGATTAGTATATGTTATATATAACACCGAGCAGTACTCAATCTTTTTATTTTGTCTGGACAGACAATGTAAATATAGCTTTTTCAAGATTAGCCATATTTAAGATTTGATATACATCTCAGTGAGGTTGGGTATGGATCGTTAATCCTGTGGCATGATGCATGTTTTGCAAATGAAAAAATAATCTTTGTTTGTCCTTTCAAATGCTAAATTTTGGACTATTTTGGTGCTTCCATATCAACTATTAACATAGATTGTGAGGGAAAACATAGAGCAACACTCCACTGGGTGCAGTTTTTTTCGGTGTTTATTTCTATTCACAATACTCATTTTCTATATATAGCACCTTCAATGCTCTATTTTTCCTGTATTCTTCTCCTTTCTTTGACACCCCAGAATACTTTGTTTGAAAGATAGTGAGATTTTTAACATGTAGAGCCTGGAACCATTGCCTCCGAGATAGTTAACCTTAGCCTGTCCTAATTGTTCATTACCTCAGAAGGTTCATTATGCGGTCACGTCCCCGTCCGTGCTACGCGCTGTTTGGCACCTAAACCATTTGGACAGAGAGGACACGCAAGTTTGGAATTCAGTTACCCGGTAGGTCTTTACCCATTGAGTTTATATCTAAAACGCGTGTATATGCGCAGGTGGAGCTGCCTAGATTTTTTATTTCAGTGCGTGCTCCTTTTTGCAGAATTCCCCCGAGGCGAAAATAAGATGCCGGGTGAGCTGCACTAAGCACTTTCTTCCCCCTACCAGTGAAAGAGTACCTATTTGAACATTGCCCAACTGCAAGTAAGTATGCTCGGTGGTTACTTTTGGGCTCCGTATTTTAGAGTCCTATTGTAGCTGATTAATAGCCTTACTTCCAATATACTCTGTTGAGTATCTTCTATGTTATTCCAGATCTGCTTTCTACAGAGTAGTCCTGCATTCCCGGTGCCGCGTATTGTGTCCCGATACATGTAGCATTATCGGCGAGACTCGGATGTTGGAATCTCCCATTTTTTTTCAGAGTTTTCCGTTTATACTCTGGTTTGCTTTGCACTCTTTAGGTTATTTGTATTTCGACACGTTTGGTGGTGTATAATTGAGTCTTGGGCTATGTTTGTCTGTTTCGTATAGATTCCAGATCTTTTCTGATCTATTTAGTGTTGATTCTGTTTACGTGACATATTTTTCCCCTTTTGCATTTCACTATTGGGTGAGACTGACACGGTGGATAGATATGAAGAAATGGTGGCTGCACTTTCTTATGCCCTTTGTTGTTCACAGAAATAATCTTGTTTTAGTAAGACTTGAGGAGATTTTCTCAGCGGGGTGGTAAATCTCCTATGAGTAAAAGCGTGTATATATTTGTATATATGTGTATGTTTAAATATATATTTGTATATATGTAAATACAAAGGATCGCATTATATTTTACCTTGTTTTAGGTTTCCTTTGTGCCCCTAGTCCTGATGAGGCCCAGATGAAACGGGCTGAAACGCGTTGACCTGATAGATGAAAGAAGCCCTCACAATTTTGACTCTTATAAAAAAGAAATGCACAACACCATGTAACATAGAAAGGGGTTGAGACTTATTACTCCCCTGATCGGTGTTGATATAAGGGCTATCTAGATGATACTGGTTGCGAAGCATAGTTGTTCAAAAAATTGTTTATCGCAGCCCCTTAAGAAATTTGGCCAATAAGGATTCTGTTTGTGAGACAGAAGACACTATATGATTGTTGATGTACATGTACATAATTTTTTTGTATCATTTTTTTGTATTGCTTTTTTGTATGTAAATGTAGATATTTGATGTGCTTTTTCACAAATAGATGCATAGAGATAAACATTTGGATCTCAGACCAGTGTGAGTGCTTTTCCAACAAGATAAATGGCTTGAAGAGAATATTTCTCCCTTGAGGGATTAATTAAGGCTTCTTTCAGGTTCATAAATTAAACTTTTTTGCTTGATCAATTCCGCTGCATCAAGTTTTGTTTTTCGTTCTGGTCCAGGGATGACCTGGCCTGGCCTGGCAGTTCGGGCTCGACTGTTCCCACAGGGAGCAGGGTGAAGACTGATTTACATCCAAACTATAATAGCACGGTGAGCAAAAAACTATGGATTTAACCAAGATCTATGATTTGGGGTGAATATTTGAGTTGTTCAGCATTCCGTCCATTATCTGTTCTTTTTAAACCAAAATCTACCCACATGTTGCAAAACATTTAGGGGTGTTACTATCACTTTAACCTGAGCATATGGAGGCACCTCTGAAATCCACGTTGATTCTGCAATTAAACAAGAATTTGCATGCAAAAAACACAAAATATAAAAACTAATAGCTTTGGCACATGGCTTTGTAACAGATGTCGCTAAACATTATGATAACATAATTGAATCCCCCTACTACCAACAGCATAATACAAAACTAGCACCTACCGCGCCAGTGAGAGGTACCAGACCTAATATAATGTTTGGCAGCTTACTCAGCAAACCCCAAAATACAAGACTGTATTCTCTACTGATGACGGTTAATAAACCATAAACACGTGTTTAGAGATCAGCACTATCTGCGCCAACCTTGGCGAAACACTCGAAAATATCAGAGCGATCTAGAAGAGACTGCATTACCCAGAATGCCCGGGGCGAACCTTGCCTGAGAGGTTAGCGGTGTGCTCTCACATCCTGTTGTCTATTTAAAGTACTCCTGTGAGTCATTGAGCTGACGAGCTCGTGGATGAAGCACCTGCGTGCCAGTGAGAGGTACCGGACCTGATATATTGTTTGGCAGCCTACTCAGTAAACCCCAAAATACAAGACTGTATTCTCTACTGATTACGGTTAATAAACCAGAAACACATATCTCGAAATCAGCACTATCGGCGCCAACATTGGCAAAACACTCAAAAATATCGGAGCGATCTACAAGAGACTGCATTACCCAGAATGCCAGGGGCGAACCTTGCCTTGGAGGTCAGCGCTGTGCTCCCACATCCTGTTGTCTATTTAAAGTACTCCCGTGAGTCATTGAGCTGACGAGCTCATGGATGAAGCACCTGCGCGCCAGTGAAAGGTACCGTACCTGATATAATATTTGGCAGCCTACTCAGCAAACCCCAAAATACAAGATTGTATTCTCTACTGATGACGGTTAATAAACCAGAAACACATGTCTAGAGATCAGCACTATCTGCGCCAACCTTGGCGAAACACTCGAAAATATCGGAGTGATCTACAAGAGACTGCATTACCCAGAATGCCAGGAGCGAACCTTGCCTGAGAGGTCAGCAGTGTGCTCCCACATCCTGTTGTCTAAGACAAAACTAGCTCGACTAAATTATTACTTTTATCAATACTTGGGTTGGATTTGGCAATGTAAATAAACATTTTCAAATTCATAGATCCGAAAGACAAGCACCCATTCTGTTATCTAATAGCACAACAATTTGCAAATTTGAAGTTTTTTAAATAATCTTTTTATACTTTATACTTATATTTATTTTTTATGATCTTCTTTTGCCAGCTTGTTACAGCTTTTGTGAGCAAAAATGTTTATGGACTTGCCGATACAATGAAGTTTGATGTCTGCCAGATCACTGTTGTTGGATTTTTTCCAAATACATGTTTAACTATTTTCTGTTGTCATGTACAGTCTCTTTGTTCTTTGAGAATTGTATTTTCTTGTGTTTTTAACTTGTTTGCATGTAACTTCTTTTTTGCAGATTTTTGTATTAACATATTTTTTAAGAAAACTTTTATTTTTCTGTATGTTGCAGCCCTCATGAAGCACGATTGTGAGTGAAATGCTTTGGCTCCTCTCTTGACTGTTCGTGTATGAAGAAATGATGAATGAAGAACTTGTACGAACAACTTTTTGAATTTGATTGTCTGGCTAACACTTTGTCTGTTGCCTCTTTGATATGTTCTAATGTTGGGTTGTTTGGTAGCCAACCTACAGAGGTGAGCAACAAGTAGGCTTATTTAGTGGGACTCAATGGTTGTGCAGTACACTGACCCGTAGTTGCCTTTCTCTTTTTGCATTTGTTCCAGCCAGGATTGTTAAAACAATCCTCTGAGGCTTTTTCCTCTTTCTACGCGTACTGCATTCAGCAGCACATGTAGAAAGAGGGAAAAAACAAGGAGAAAGAAAGATATTTATCCTCATTATGACTCCCCTGGGAAGGCGTAGCATTTTGATACATTGTCAGGTTTACCAGTCTTTCTTAAATCTGGGTTTGCACCAAAATGTATGGGTGGATGCGTGGAAACACCCACGCTCCACCAACAGAACATCTCTCTGGGTTAGAGTATCGCAAGGAAGTGGTTTGCTCTGCATTGCATTACTCCAAATTTACCTTGGGTGGCTCGTTGAATACTATTCCCTGAGTGGTGCAAGGGAGATGCAAAACTTTGATAAATATGACTTTGGTGCTTTCCAGGCTAGAAACGGAACATAAGGAGTATGAAAATGCCCACAAATGTAGAAATTAGAGTGCGGATGATAAATGCTTCCAAGGATAACCACACCTTGGAATGCCTCGGAGTGCCCATATTCCCATCGCCTGAGAACTCCACACTTTTCAGTGATCCCTTGATCACTTGATTGCAGGTGTACGTAGGGTAAATTAGACTGTAAAATGACATATATGGCCGAATTTGCCTATCTATGTGAATTGCCCCTCCCATACTGAGTCTGCTTTACGTTAGTGTTCTCTTTTGTATTTTAATCAAGCAATAAGTAATAACTTTAACTTCACGTAGCCATTAATGCTATAGGATGGAAAGAAGTGAAATCAAATGTTTCCTGTATCGACCACAGAATGATGAGTTGGAATTTGATGCACAGTTCACATCAGATGTCAGAAGTGAGTGACTTAATTGCTGAGTCATCTTTCCTGCTTATTCTTTGTAGTGTTACATTCCAATTATTTTAGTTTGTTTTATTTTTGAAAATATTCATAAGTACACAAAACAAAGAATAACTGACACACTGCAAAACAGTTATATTTATTCTGGCTTTAAAAGGGTGTCCGCGTCACTTCTTAGGTAAAAACTATTCATGAAGTTGAAAACCTTCAAATGCATTACCAGTTGATGAAATATATAACACTTTTATGAATATCCCAAAAGCTAATCTTCTAGCTAAATTGCTGCAAAAATTGAAGCTGAGCAGCCTAATTGTTCCGTTCTGAGTGATATTAAAACTGACAATGCAGTCAACAAGAAACGAGATAATGGAGCTAAAATATGTTTCCTGGACGATCCATCTAGTTAAATTCATACAGGAGTGCATACGTGGTCTTATTTTTTCATGCACTATCATTTCATATATTCGGTAAAGACTTTCCTGGAATTGATACACTTTTTTTAGAATGAGCCTTGCAATAAATGGGAAAAAACCTTGCAAAGACAATGTTAACCATTTAGGATCAGGTTTATCCACATTTGGCACAAAGCAAAGAAGCAAAACAACTTGCTGCACAGCGGCAAATGGACAGAACAGGAATGTGCCATGATTACTAATATATGGCATATTCCTCCTGTCTGCACTGGTGCGCTTGTGGCTGCACTACACTCAGGATTGTGTTTGTGCAGGAAGGGACCTTCCTGTACAAAAACATTCCTCTGAAGCTTTTCCTTCTTTCTATGTGTGCGTCCGCCCAACACCGTTGTGGATTGGAACCGCTCCACCATAGGTCGGTGGTTTCGACCGCATAATTTCGACCGCATAATTTCGATGCGACCGCTCTATGGGCGGCCAGAAACATCCATTTTTTAATGACAGCTTGTGCAAGGAGTGGAAAAGGTCTGCAGCATAAGCTGCCATTGAAAAATTGATGTTTGTAAACATCCCTGCACCATGTGGCAGGCACACAGTGCAGGGATTTTTAGGGGGGCACCCTAGGTATCCCAAGGCCCCCTAGCAGAGGCCATGGTGGGACAGGGGCCCTGATAGGGGCTCCCAAAATCACTTTCTGACAGCCTTTCCATGTCAGAAAGGCTGACATAGAAAGGCTATTTGGAAAGTGACATGATAATCCCGACAGTGGAGCCGAGGCAGGCTGTGGCGTTATGGGATAGTGATTCTTTCTGACACTCCAACGGGCCACTTGAGTCCATCAGAACAGCAGGGAACCAACGGTCCCTCCGCCCGATGCCTGATGCCACAGCCTGCTACATCATAATGCCGTGGGTGAACCGCAGGGGCAGATGTCAGGTGGACCACAACTGATGGTCGGTCTGTTGCAGTCCGCCCAACATCATGATCAGGCCCATAGTATTTTGACTCATTCCCAGTCTACTATTCCTAGTAAATCTGGGAATAAACCAAAGACCATCAGAACACCCACGCTCTACCCATGGAACCCCTTACCAATGCAGAGTAATCTATGTCTATGTGGGGATACTTATAAAGCGCACTGCTACTCCAAGGAGTGTCCTGGCCCTAAAGCTGAGTGGTAACAGCGGGAAGGAGGGTTAAGGGCAAGAGTAGAGCCAGGTTTTCAGTCTTTTTCTGGAACAGGGGTGTAGATTCAATGTTTCTCAGATGGAGGGGCATTTTGTTCCAGAGGAAGGGTCAAAGGTAGGAGAGCGCCTTACCTCTCGACCTAGACTTTTTAAAACAGGGCTTATTGGCTAGCAGCAGATTAGAGGAGCAGAGACTTCTACGTGGGGCATAGAAAGAGATCCTACATTTGAGGTAACCTGGTCCTGCCCCGTATAGGGCTTTCTGGGTAATGAGCAGAGTCTTAAAGATTATTCTTCTCCTTACTGGGAGCCAATGAAGGCTCCTCAGAAGGTGGAACACATGGCAATTTCGAGGGAGCTCAAAGATGGTACCGGCCGCTGCATTCTGGACAAGCTGAAGCCTGTCCAGCAAATAGCTAGGCATGCCAAGATAGAGACTGTTCCCGCAATCCAGCCTGGAAATGATCAGAGCTTGAATCACCTGTTGTCTGACAGCTCTAGACAGAGAGAATAGAAATTTTCCTAGAAGACGCAGCTGAGCAAAACAGGTGTCTACTACTGCATTAACTTGGGCATGGAATAGCAGCTGGTTATCCAACTTAAACCACAGGTTTTTCACCACCAGGTTGTTCACCGAAGGGGCGGGAACGTCCGCTGGCCAGAAGACCTGCAGAGGAGTCTCAGCATCCTTGCCGAAAAAGAGTACCTCTGTCTTTCCTGCATTGCATTTCAACTGGTTTGTGGCCAGCCAACCAAAAACAGCTGAGGGGCAAGAACTAATTGATATACCAGGACAGGGCTTGTTTTCCTCCCATGTAAACAGCAGCTGTGTGTCATCTGCTTAGGACACACTTTTAGTAATGAAAGGCAGTGACATGCTCTGCCTTGTGTTACTCCAGATTTACTATGCCATGCAGATTCATGCAAAGTGGGTCTGCGTGGCATTGTAAATCTGACTTAGGGGCTTACATTGCCTTGTGTCACAAACCAAACCCTTGATAAATCTGGGCCTAAGTATGTTTATTTGAGTGTGATAGATTTATTCAGTTCCTCCAGATTTTTGTCTGTGCTTAAATACCTAAATAAACACAGGGGTTATTACTTTCTCACCCCTCCCTCCCTTGCAGAGAACGGTGGTGATGCCACGTATCACATTCAGCATTGTGTTTCTCAGTGTCATTATTGCATTCACAATGTTTTTAAAAGAAAAACAAATATAAATAATAGTTGAGCTAATGCTGAAAGCTATGCATGAATTATACAGTCCCATTTGGCAACTTGAAAAAGATAACAAAAATTGCACATTTGTATCAAGTGTGTAAATAATTGATGACACCTTGTGGGATAGTCATAAGATGCATGATGTTGAAAAAAATCTTTGAGGACAGTGTGGCACATATTGTACAAAAGATGCATGGAGGATAAAGTCAGCTACACTTGGCTAGATGGTTTTTAAACAATGCGGCTGCACTTTTATTTACACTTCAGCAATGTTTAATTTGTGCTGGAGTTTTCAGGTGCTGTTGAGCACCAGTAGTTATTTTCAGGAATGGTATTTATTTTTCAGCATTGGACTCTGACCATGATTTGTCACACACTGCCAAATGATGTTGATACTGTCATTGAATAAAAACGGTGCCTCTGAACAAGGAGGCTTGATTGGTGACAGATTATTTTCAAATCGCCAGCACTGGCCTCTTGGGTTTTACCTTTGCCTTGCTTAAAAATAAGTCGGATCTCCAAAGTAGTTTTGGTTTTTAAATACATTTATTGAAATATGTAAAGAATCAACATTTGGTTGTTGCAATATATAACAACAAAAGCTTTTGAAATACTAAATTGATCATACCTTTGATTTGTAGCGATGATTTTTAAATGTTTTGTGATTGTCCTGAAGAAGGTAATGAATAGTTGATCTTTCACCATAACGCTACATCGACAGTTTTCTACAGTTTTGTATACAGACAGTCTTCAAGCTGGTTTTTAAATAGTTTTTAACATACTTGTGATATTGATGATTGAGGTTTTGTATCTGCACCAATGCATATAATTATGTGTAAGAGTGATGTCCTGAAGGAGATTTTTATTACCTGCACCAGCACTTTAGAAAATCTATTTTTATGATATGTATTTTCTGTTTCCAAATAACAAAGATTTTAAACTGCTGTTTGAAAAATAAAACATTCAGATTTACATGTATACACTTATATTTTATGTGATTATTGGCTTTTTCATTGAGAGTATTGTGAAATATTGCAACTTAATGTTTTCCATGTTATTCATAGTTAAATAATTATTTACCTGTGGGATCCCACATCTCAATAACAACAGGTCGGCCACCTATACTGCCGTCCTGTAAAACAAATTATCTTGATTGTTTAAAATCTAAGGTATTCTGTTTTTGTTGTTCATTGATTGGTGACAGACCCAGTGCTTAATTCTGCATTCTGCAGAACACATGGAAACAGGAATATGCCTTAATTGATTGTTTTTGTGCGGGGGGGTATACCTTACTTCAAAAAACACAATAGTTCTCCTAAAACAAGAACTGTTGCATCATGGCACAAAGGTGCACGAACTGGCAATGGGCTGCATGAAATGAGCCAGCACAATGGGAGAGCAAATGTGTACCATATCTTAATAGATATGGCACATTTCTCCTCTGTCTCTTTCAAACAGCACAGCAAGTTCCTTTCTTGCGTTTCATGAAAGTTTAGTACATCTGGGCCTTGGGAATGTGGACCCTTTGACCTCACCTAGGCACACCTATGCCACTGCTACCACCTTTACTGGAATCTGTGACCATCCTGGTTTGTCCAATTGTTTTGGTCCCTCTCATGTGCAAGCAGAATGTTCCTCTTCTCTAGAGCCAGCCTTTTTTCCTCTAACCCTGTCACAATGTATGCCTTTTTCTCCTCTAGGCCTCTTGCTGCACTTGCTAAAGCTTTCCTCCCTTCCATGGCCCGAGTTGCCAGTGGCAGCTTCAGGTCTCTCTCAACTTGGCTGTCCTCCAGACTCTACAAAGGTCATGCTGTTGGGAGACACACTGCTCTTTGCCCTGGACAAGGTGGGTGACCACACCCCTGTGGTCCCTTCTCTCTCTTCTGGCTCTGGGGCTATTACCAGTTCATTCTCTTCATTCTCTGTTATCTCATCCTTATCTTCTGCTTTGTCATCCTCCTGCCCCTGTGATGTAGACTGTAAGATACAAACCTTTTCCGAGGTTCTGAGGGCTATCTGGTACACCAGTTCCTAGGGGCCTTTTGTTGGCTACAGCTCCCTCTCCATACACAGTTGTTTCAGCTCTGCCACAATGAACCTTTCAATGTTGGTGAGATCGACCTCCCTTCTTGCACAAATCAGAGGTGCAAAATATGAGGACAGGAATGAAATTCAGGAAAAAGAAAAAATGCCCAAATAACAATAAGGAATAATTTAAAGAACAATAAATGTTGATAGCAGATCATACAAGGGATTTTTACTTTTAAACAATTCACTGAGTGGCCCTGCAAAAAAATTAGTACTCAATCTCACTGCTGAACACCAATTTAAGAAATTGGAATATTAGCTGAGGAGGGTGAGAATTCACGTCATATGATAATTGCAATCCTTGTCAGGGTGAACCACTTAAATCATGAAATAACCCCGTGCTTCACCATCTGGTAGCGTGGCACAAAAGCAGGCAGGCTAAACCTAGAGGCAAATTGAAGTATTTATGCAGCATTCAAACAGTAATAAAGTGAAACCACAACACAAGAAAAGTCTCAAACGGATTCAGAAAAATTGAGAATATTTCAATAAGCAAGGTTCAGAGACAGCATGTTGTTGAAGAGCAAGGTCTCATGTAGTCTTCAGTGAATATGGGAAAGTTCTGAATGGGTGAATTCCTAGGTCCATGACTAGATAGGCCTTGGCATTGATCGGACTCTGTTCAGTCTCAATCTTGATGAGGCCCTCTATGTTCAGACTTTGCAACTTCTCAGAAAGTGAGATCTCCCTTAGCGAGGCCAAACCAGCAATCTGAGGCCAATGTTGATCCAGTGCCCATGGGTTCTCTAGGTAAAAAGTTGGCAAAAAGTTTTTAAGATACACTTCTTACAGCTTGGGGACATGAGGAGTACAGTCTTATACCAGCCAGGTGTCCACGACATGGGGGTACCACTTGGGGGTTAGGACTCACTCGGACAAGGCCAGCAGCAGGGTCCAGGGCAGGTCCACTTGGCACTGGGCGGCTGAGCAGTTGTAAGGAGAGAGGCTTCAGGAGGCATGTTGTGTCCCTGCAGCTTAAACAGGAGGTCAGCCAAATGACCCTTTGAGTTACTTCTGGGGTCCTGGTGTTCAAGTCAAGCAGGCCCAGTCTTCCTTCAGGTTTCAGACAGAAGTGCAGTCTGTCTTCTGATCTTCACAGGTCCAGGAGCATTCTGAGGATGGTACTGTGTTGCCACATTGATGCCCAGTGACAAACTGTGTTTGGGGTAAACTCCTGGCCACTCCCTAAACAATGGGGTAAAAGTTTTCAGGGGTGACTTTGCCCACTTTTGCAGCACTTCCTCTGTATTTTGCTGTGAACTATCCCACAGAGCCCCTCTTTCCCAAAAGTCACCAAGGCAGAACATTTCTCCACCTGATCAGAGGTCACTGTGCCCACGAGAGGAGTGGCTATGATAATGGACAATCCCTACCTTGTGGTCAAGCCTATGTAATTCTGAGAAAGCTCCCTCAACCCCCACTCAGTGTAGGGCCACGTTATCTAGGAAGACAAAAGGGAGGCATGCATTGGTCTGAGCTCCCTCTGCCAGTGACAAGGAAGGCATCCTTTGAAGCTGAGGCGGGGGCTGGACACACCCCAGCCCATCCTGTTCAAGGAGGAAAAACAACTCCCCATACCAAGCCTGTTGTCCACTCTCTGGGAGCAATACACATTTTACTACAGGGGAGCCGTCATCAGTCTTGTAATTCAGGGCACTGGCAGAAATGCTTTTGCTTTAGACAGGAAAATGACAACTTTCTAAAAGTGTTGTTTCCAAAATAGTAACATAAACTCTGAATTGACCATTAAGTTGGATTGTAAATATCAATTTAAATGAGTCCTTGAATAATTTTTCGAGCTGTTCTCAAACTTTAAGCACTATAAGTTTTTATAGTGTAATCTCGTGCTTTCTTATGGGAGAGACAGCCTTGCCACAGTGAAAAACAACTTTGAAGGTTTTTCACTGCCAGAACATATCAACATTAAATATCCATGCCCTACTTTATAAAAACCATGCACCTTGCCCTATGAACATTTAAGGCCTATCTTCGGGGTGACTTATAAGTATTAAAAAGGAAGGTTTAGGCCTGGCAAAAGGTTGTTTTGCCAGGTCCAAATGCACTTTAAAACTGCACACTCAGGCTGTAGTGGCAGGCCTGGAGGCATGTCTTACAGTTCTTGTTTCTAATGGCACTATGAATGCTGCAGCACAGTAAAAGTGGTTAATTTACAGTGAGTGGGTAGAAGTGGTACCATCACTAGGTACTTACAAATAAATAAAATGTGCCAATTGTGGGTACACCAATTCTGATTCTTCATGTACCAATTATGGGTATGCCAGTTCTAACATGTTTAGAAAGGAGAACAGAAGCACTTTACCACTGGATAACAGGAGTAGAGTGTACAGAGTCCTATGGCCAGCAAAAATGGTTCAGCAAAAGAAAGACAAACATCTGAGTGAATACCACACAAATTACCATCATTGCCAACAGCTATCATCCTCCTCTGGCAGGATGTAGGTGCTGTAATGGTTGCTGCACTGTCATTTGTCTAAGAAGTTGTGGTGGTGGGTTTGGCAGGAGATGTCTGTGGTATTCTAGGATTGTGAGTCTGGCTGCTTAGCGGAGAAATCAACTATATCTTTGCTCGCTAGAAGACTGTTATTTTCTGTTAGATCAACCTAGGGAGTCATTATTGGTTGATGGACACCTCCCTAGTGAACACTGGGCCTGATTCACAGAACTAAACTTAGACCAAAAGTCTAACTTTAGTAGTAGTAAAGTTAGACTTTAGGTCTAAACTTAGGGGCAGGTTTACAAGAAAGTGCTGCAGCGTGGCACCGCAAGCCCTTTGGGTGCGCCATGCTGTGACACTCTCAAAGCACAGGAATGCAACATATTTATATTAATATGTTGCATTCCTGTGCTCTCTCCTGCGCTGGCGTACAAACAGCTGCCATGCGCCGGCGCCGGTATCCTTGCACCATGGTGCAAGGATTCCTGTGGTTTCAAAAAAAGGGGGATGGAGAAGGGGGGGGCTTTTTCTGCTCAAAATGGAGCAGGAGGTCCAAACAGGTAGGGTGCCCCAACAGCTAGACTAGCAAAGGAAGTGTTACCTGTTGTTCCTCAATGGAAAGAGGAGGTTGAGAGTGGATCATCAAGAAAAGTGGATTAGACTCCAAGTGTGATATGTACGGAGTGGGTAATCTTTTTGTTGGATTTTAATGCCCTCACACACCCTTTCAGGTGTCATGCTTCATCATCTGGGCTGCTCCTCGTCGGGCCGGCGGTGCAATGCCCAACGGGCTCCCTTAAAAAGGGGCACTTTGTCGGAGTTCTTTTATCCAACAGCCGTTTGGTGAAGTGCGGGTATGGGGGCCTGATTGATGTAGATTAGCAAAAGTGATTTAAAACAGGGTTGAGAGTACCAATATAGGGAATCAATTTTATTCTAGAGGTCTCCTTCCCTGATTAAAAAGGTGTGTTTAACACTCGGTAGAGTTTAATGTCTCTAATTAGAGTGTTTAAAATCAGTGTAAGTGGTCAACATGTTTCTCGCTTAGAGCTCGTGCACTCGCGATTCGTCAGGACCTATAAACAAAACTATCTACAAATGGGTGGGGACTATCTAAATAATTAGTCTCTGAATCACAACAAGTAATGTGATAAAGTCATTCATCTAAAATACCTGTCATGGTCTGGTGCTACCTGTAAAAAAGGGGGAAGCGGTAGGTTAAACAGATCAAGATTAAATCAAATTTGATCACAGGTAAACGATAAATGAGGAACCAACAAAAAGGCCGTCGAGGTGATCCGTCTCGGTCAAATCTAAAAGGATCAGTGGTGGTAACTGATGCAAGAAAGTCAGAAACTCTCTGGTTAAGTGGTGTACCAACAAAGTGAACTAAGTGACTATTCACCTGTGTGGTACATATAAAAACATTAAAACATAGCAGCAGAGAAAATCGAAGAACTCACCCTATTCAGTAGGACTGTGGACCACAACAGTGCTGGGTGGGCTCTGCATGAGCCGGGGAACCTCTAAAAGTAGGTCTGGACCAAAAAGTAGTGATGGACTTAATGGCATAAAACAGGGGAGGGAGGGGGGATCACAAATCACAACATATAGATGGACGTGAAGACAAGAAGGGCATCAGTACAAAATCAATGATAAACAATAAATGACCACATTGGTGGGCTAGGTCTCAGAGGGTGTGTGGAGGATAAAAAGTAGTTAAGCCCTTCTGTTAAATGGCTAACGTACAGATTATGTATTGTGATATGTTGGAATGATAGTAAGTGTGTTGTAGCGCTATTTTGCATATTTATACATCACATGGTATTCATTTTACCGGAAGTCCAAAATGCCAAAAAGCTGTCAGTTAGCATACAAAGTAGAATAATCTCGCCCTCTGTCAGTCAAATGGAAAAACAGGAGGTTAAGGGGAAAAGCTACCCTTTGGTGGCTATCGTGTAGTAAATGTAACAAGGTCCGCTGGACCGAGCGCTAGTGTGTTGTAGCGCTATCTCGCATCTAGAGACAAGGATTCCTGTGTCATGGGGAGATTGTTTTTGTGCAGGAAGGTTCACCTAGGGTGGCGTAGCATTCTGACGCATTTCCAGGTTTATGATTCCTCGTAAATCTGGAAATGTGTCTGGTTCCATGAGTGTTGCGTGGGAACACCCACAGCAACACCCATAGAACGCCCCTTTCACGCAAAGTGTTGCGTGTAAAGGGTCGTATTTACAAGGACAGGAAAAGTCACGCAGGATGGATTTTCCTGTCCTTGTAAATATGAAGCAGTGAAATGCGACGCTGGAGCGTCACGAAAAATGACACACCCGGGTGTGCAAGGGGCTTGTAAATCTACCGCTTAGACTTTTGGACTAAGTTTACTTTTGTGAATCAGGCCCCTAGGGGCATATTATCAAGAGGCCGCGATAAAATTATCGCCGCTTTAGCGTCCGTTTTCGGGCGAAAAGCGGCGATAATTTTATCGCATTATCATCAAGGACACGCTAGCGAGTGATTCCTTGACTTAGCGCCTGTTTTCCACACGCCTCGCCTCGCATAGATAATGAGATGCAAAGGAGGCGTGGCTGTGAAAACACCATGGGATAATATCGCGAAGGCAGCTTCGCGATATTATCAATGAGGGGTAGCTATATTTGAAATCGCGATAAGTGTGCCTTAACGCAGGAATTTAACATCTGTTAAATTCCTGACTAAGGCATACCTAACATGGGGGGTGGATTGTGTGGCTAAGACCACAGGCCCTATCCTCAAGGATATCGCCGTTTTCCATGGAACATCGCTGGAAAACCAGCGATGTTCCATGGAAAACACCGCTATTGCTGGAATAATTATTGCCATTGCGCTATGCGTTGTTAATACAGTGCTAGCATGGCGATAATGTCCAGCGATATCCGGCGATAAAAATCCTCACGCTAAGAGCGGACAGCGATAATTATCGCTGCCGCTTGATAATATGGCTCTTAGTTCTCAGGAGTGCTAATCACCTCTTTTTATGTCTCTGCATCTGTCTAGAAGCAAGACTTCTACCCAGGATTACATTGGCATGCCACATCCTAGTAAAACATTTTGAGGATGCAGTAGGTGGGCATCATTTTCCAATTGGATATTGAATTCCACAGTACTGTTCTTGCAGTAACATTATATAAATATGTTGTCCATATGGCATATTGATCATGAAGAGTGTGAAGTCATTGGCCCTGTTTGTCTTTTTTAATATGATGTGGATGTTTTAGGATGTGTATTGTTACATAATGATCTCCTTATAGGGATTGGCTCAAGGCATTCCCAGTCGGTGCAGTCATGGGGCATTCTCATTTGCTGGGCTCGCCTCCTCTGATGAGCTCTCCACCTTCCTTCTCTGACTGACTCATATGAGGATGTGTACTAAGTCCTTATGCCCGCACCTAAGGACTTCAGGCAATGCCTCATCCTCACCATAGTCCATGGTGCTTATCTGCTTCTCTCTGAGGGGGTGGTTACAGCTTTTCTACAATTATATTTGTTTACAGGTGAGGCTGTTAATGAATATGTAGGCCTGTGAATTCTCATGATATAACTGCTCGCACAAGATTTTAAATACAGCTTTGGATAGTTAAGTTAACTTAACATCTTCATTTATTTGAAATAAATTTTTCGCCTAACCTACACTGCACATATGATTAGTTATTTATTATCCACACGTTTCAGTGGTTGCATTACTTACATGTTCAATTTCTTTTTTCGGGTTTTGCATATGTTTTGCATACACACTGAATGTGTTTTTGAACAATTTAGCATTTGCTTTTGGACAGTTTATAACAGTAATAAGATTCATGTGTGAGATCTGTTTCTTTCTTCATTGCTATGTTTTCCTGAAAGAGTGGACTTAGCCCTTCCACTTTGCTGGTACTCCAACACGTATCTTCCAGTCTGTGTGTGACCAGACTGTAAGCCTCATTTATGGTTTTGTGGGCTTCCCAGTAGGTGAGCAAATGCCAGGCCCTCCATGCCGTTGGAGGAAGACCTGCCCTCATAAATAGAGATCCCATCACAGCCTGCTTGTTGGTGGCCTTTGTGCCTTCAGTGTATCCACTGGTGTGGTGGATGCACTGAAGGAAGGAAGAGATAAATGACAAGTGGGTGACACATTTTGGGCCCTGCAAGGTATTCTTTTTCTGTCTCTCTGAAAAAAATCCTCTCAAAGTGGGAGATTGTTTAAAAAATCATTAAAATGGCCCCTCAGCTGAGGGAGTGTTTTCCATGTCCATCCAGGCCATTGTTTGACATCCTTGCCTCAGTCTACTATACTATGCCATGGTCCTTGCAGGGATATCCCGTGATTGTCACCTCACCATAAATAGGGTGGGATCACTGTCACTGTGACCCATGAGTCAAGTGGTGGACAGGCTGCCTGGTCAAGGGCCTAAAGCAGACCGAATCTCCACTAGTCAAACCACACGGATTTCCTCACCTCTACATGGGCCAGCATTGAAATGGCATGGTTGACAAATGTGCTTCTGTTTGTTTTTTGGGCAGGTATCTTGTATCTGCAAACCTCTCAATGTCTCCCTATGTCCTCACAATCAGCTAGCTTTTCTTGAAAGGGACATTTTTTCCTTACTCAATGTCATAGATTTTCTGGTCTGCAGCCCTCACAGAGGGGCATATTTACTAGAAAATTTTGGAGCCTGTAGCAACACCGAATTTGGCAGCACTGCACTCTGACATTTTCAAAACTATGGGGTGCACAATATTTCCTCAATACGGTGCACCCCTGTGTTTTCCCTAGGGATGGTGGTAAAATTTGCAGACTACCACCAACACAGGCACCGTAGTGCAAGGGTGCCTGCATTGCAGGGAATTATTGTTTATGTGCAGGAAGGTCTCTTCCTGCACATAAACAATCCATAATGGCTATTTGTTACTTTTATGTGTGTTTCATTCAGCCGCACACATAAAAGTAGTAAATTGTCATTATTTAATGAGTGTTTATGTGCAGGAAGGGACACCTGCCTGCACATAAACAATCATTAATGTCTTTTTGCTCTTTCTTTCAGAATGCAGCACACATAGAAAAGCAAAAACTTGGAGAAATAAAAGCTATTCTCCTTGTGTGCCATTCTAATGCTTGATCATGCATGACATTAGTTTTTGGTGCCACCACAGATTTACACCTCCTTGTAAATCTGGGGCAGTGTCAAAAAGCAAGGGGTGTTGAGGTGGAATGCCCACAACAACACCATTTGTACACCTCTTTGCCACAGAGGACTGTGGCGGAAAGGGGTATATTTACAAGGTGGAATTAAGCCATGCTCAGTGGCTTAGTGCCAACTTGTAAATATTGAAAATGGCGCTACGCCACCAGAGCATTAAAGGAAGTGGCTCTCTGGTGGCGATAGGGGCTTGTAAATAAGACCCAATATCTCCATTTGTCTTCACCACCAGCTAGCTTTCATGAAAGGATTTTTTTTCCTTACTCAATGCCACTGTTTTTCTGGTCTTTATTCTGCCTGGTAATCATTTAGTTACACTTTGTTTTGACTGTATAATTCAACAAAAAGACCCACAAGAACTGCTAATCTCTTATTATTATGCATGTTTTATAAAGTACATGGCTACCTCAAAAGGTTTTCCAACGCTAGGCTTATCTTGAATTCTGGATCAGTCCAGAATGCTGTCTAATGAAAAGGAAGATTAAGAAAGATGAGGTGGTTGAAACAGCCAGGTTTTAAGCAATTTGCGAAATGAGGAGAGTGAGTGACACTCTCTCAAACTTTGCTGCAGAGCGGTCCAGAGCTTTGTTCCAAGAAAAGAAAATGCTCGACCATATGAGGGGATTTTCTAATTCTGAGGGTTACGGCCAGCATAAGATGACTTGAATGCAGCGAGCATGTGGTTCAGTACAGGGACGCCAAGGAACTGAGATAGAGTGGTCTGGTATTTGATATTTATTTGTGCACAGAGCATTGAGCCTTAAATTGCATGCATCATTCAATAGGCAACCAGTGTAAGTCATGTAGCAAACCGATTGTAGAGGTGAACGTGGGAGGGTGAAGTAGAAGACGTGAGGCAGTATTTTGTAAAATCGCCTGGAGCTTGAGTATTGCTATCACCTTCTCCAGATAAAGGGCATTCACATAGGTCATCCTAAAGATAACAATGGGCCTGGACTATGGTTCTCTGGGCAGAGGTAGGGAGACAGTTGGGAATCTTCCTGAGCCATTTCAAGATGCGAAAGCATGTGTCTGCCACCTTATCGATCTCAAGCCTCATGGCAAGTTTGTCATCCAGCCAAACTCCAAGATTCTTTACAACCAGTACAGGGCTGGGGAGATTGCCCATGGTCGTAGGCCATATGTGAGGTTCCAGAGGTTAGGGAGATAGCCCATGCTCTAGCGGAAAAGGGCAAATTTACATATTCCCCCTATGTCACAGACTCGTCATCACAACCACTCATCCATACACTCATTCATTGGTGGGGCCCATAACACCAACACGCACTCATCTCACTTGAATCTGTACACAGGAGAAAAAGCGCTGGACATGTGGGTACCTTATTACCTATCAGGATTAAATATCTTTACATAATATACATTATATACATCTGCACCTATAGAATCCTGACCTTAACATCAAGTCACTCCACCACTTGGTCGACGGACCAATTAGTTGGACTGGTTGATGGTGATTTAGAACCAGCTAAAACACAATTAAAGCCTAGGAAACATTCGATTAATTTCGGTACTCAATTAAAGAATCACAAACGCATTTCTGATTAACCCAAATTTGTTTATCTAATAATAATTTGCTCCGCATTAGCATTTAGGCACTACAGATTATAACATAATTTGGTTTATTCCACGGAGAAAAATTGAACCTTTGGTAAATAAACATAGATTTAGAAATGGGTTTTATAGTTACCAAATATCAAATGTTGGCGACCCTCCGATCACACAGAGGATTTTTCAAACTCTCTGCTACAATCTTCGAGATAAAATGTCCGACCCACAGCAATAATCAAACCATCAGATGAAATAACTTCCTAAAGATCAAAAAAAAAACAAACAAGGTAAACCATGGAAATTTTCATCAGCTCAACGTAGACCCAACGCCATAGACGATCAGCCCAGTGAACCCCCTCTTAGGCGGATGAGAGTCTTTTATACCATTTTTCCCTCTTACTGCAGCTCAACATGCAACAATTTAGGGGTAGAAACTGTTCCGATTGGCCAGTCTGGGACAACTTGTAATTTCTCAAAAGTTTCCCAGGACCAACTGGTTTTCCATGAGACTTGGCATAGCAAGGCGCAAAATGTATTTTATCGATTTGGTTCACAGGCGAAAGTTCCGAAAGTAATAACTAGCAATCATCCTTGTACAGGTCTTCCATTGTCACCTTGGTGGTTCACACCGTCCATCACTTGGCAACCCTCCATGCTCCTATCCTTGACAAGGAACATGATGTCGTAGAGGCTGAGGTCACTTGGAGATCTCCAGAGCCTTCCGATTCTGTGCAGAAGTCAGCGCGCTCACATGACGGTGGCTGCACAGGACCTCCATTTTAAGTACTGTGGCCTAGTAGGCCCGAATGCCAATTTAAGCAAAAACACACATAACAGTAATTAAAATATAGAAATGAAGATTTTAATGTTTAATCCCATTCTAATCCCAATGTATATTAGCATTTTCCTAGTTTGTAGCAACATTTAAAGCAATAATACTCACCATTCTGCAGTACTGAAAGCACAAACCATCACAAAGCAACATAAATCATGCAATTCTCTATTTCACCATGATCTAAAGTTAGTTTGCGTACCACAGTTAATTAATTTAGTTGTTCTGCCATGCAATTAGCATTTTAGTCTCATTTGTATCTTGTGTTTATCAAGGTGTAAGGGTTGGTTAATAATGTCTCACTTCAAACCAATTAGTACGAGTTAATATTTAGAATGATTACGTAATTAATTTCATGCAAAATGGAGGAGGTATACAACATTTTGTTTTACCTGCTCCATCAATCCCCCCTTTGGTGATTTTTAACATCACCACTAATCACTAAATTTTCAAAACGTTTTTACGGAAATGGTTACTCAGTTCCCTTGCATTTGTTAGGTTGCATCCTACTGTTTCCCATATCATTCTCCTTTGTTTTCTTGTACATGTTTTCTTGCAACTAATTCTACATCTTCTATCTCTCTTTCTCTTTCTCTTATTTCCTTCTCTTTTCTTTTCTTAATTTCTCTTTTTATCTTATTTCATAGTTGTCTTCATTTAATGCACACACATCCTAATCTCAATATTAAAACTAATATAATCACACAGGTCACAGATATCAGTATTTTACCCACAAAAGAACTACCTAATTTTGTTAATACATTCTTAATAGTAGAAAAACTTTTACCAAGTTTCTCCCAAACTCTTTCAACCTCCTGTGGAACAATTTCCTCATGCAAATCAGTTATATTTTTGATGTACTTCTTTATGTTTTGACTTACGTCAGGAATGTAAGTACAACAATGTTGCACTTTCAGCATTCCACAGACTCCTCCCTCTTTGGCCAATATAATGTCCTCCTTCCCTGGCGCTCGTTTCCAGCGTCTTGGGACGGTTAAATTCCTGTCCGTGCCCCGATCAACACGGGCGTTTTTTGGAATACTCTGGGATACTCGACCCACCCTACAGGCCTTTATTGCCGTTACCACGAATTCATGTAGTAAGTTTACCTTCCTACGAGATCTTTTATCCTGTGCATGACGTTCCTTGATTCAGCCTGGCACTACCTCAATTCTTCCTCTATGAGGACCGCCACACCACTACCGCACCTTCCCGTGCGTTCTGACCTCAATTCCCCCTTCTTGCGCACCTTAGCGGTTGCATGTCGGTTGCATGGCGATACTACTCTCTTGGTTTTTTATTGCCAGCTGCACCTAAATCCGCGCCACTGGTAATGATCACATCAATACCTCACGAACTATAATGGCTGTACAATCACCATCCTCTGAATAGCATGATCGTTCTGCTCTGCCCTCACCCAGTACCCACAACATCACAAATTTTGCCTGATGTCTCCTTCAATTTACCCTCACGCCTTCATTGCGCTATCACTACAACGCAAGACATTGTGGTATTTTAAATCTTGGACACAGTAATAATTGATTGTTTTTCCCCCATTTAGATCTCATGTGCTCGCATTTTCATTGTCCTGATGATGATCTTAATTCACTAAGATCGAAACGCCGTCGACTACAAATTCAAAGTTCCCTAAACATTGTTTAAACTGATTGGGTTCTTTTGACCTGTTTTCAATGCGATGAAATGTTTTTATTGTCACTAAGCACTTCACTTCACGCACCCTCATTTGTGTTTGTGTGAGCACTGTATATATAAATTATATACTTTCTAAATGCAATAATGGTAGAAACGGAAGCGCCTCCATTTTATGATGTATAATAAAATGTGATGTCTTCCTCTACTTGCCTGTGCCCTTGTATATTTTTCTTTTTTTGGATCTAATTGATTTCTATTTCCCCAACCACAATTGAATTTTTCTTAAATCAATAACTGTAGCCCCGCTACTTGAGGATATCTGACCTCCCCAGACCATTGTTTTTTTTAACTATCTATCTACCCCAGGTCACATTCGTGAGGGGTTCCCTTGTTTTTTATACATATAATATAATGTCAAGGGCAAGGCCATTTTGCATAATCATAGCTCTCATGGCAACCATTTCGGTATTCACCATTAACAACCCTCTAGCTGTGCTGGATGATAAATGATCCACAACTGTAGACAATTTTCTGATTTTATGCGCATTCAGAGATATTCCAACTGCTGGTATCAGTGCTCCAAAAATATCACCCATAATTTCTGACCAACTCTCCCTCCTTCTACGTGTTAGTTGCCTACCTATTTCGTGCAAACCGTCCTCTCCCCTTCCCACATGAAATATTTTTGGGAAGACCAAGCCTAGATAACATGTTCCACACTAGTGGTCCGGTAACCTAGAGTAAGCTCGGTTCCCACAGATGTAATATATTCCAGGAAATACCGGATCCTTTCCTCCTTTAAATCCCCATCCTCCCATGATTTTAAATGTCATGGCATACACTTCCACCTACAAAATAATTATCATAGACAGTGTTATCTCTACTGATGCACAATTTCCCTTTCTGGGGCCAATCTAAAGCCATTGCTGGATTTGTTTCTCCCTTTAAATTATTTTCCTTTCCAACATCCCAAAAATGTGTTTCTATCCTTTCCACAGACACTTTCCTTTGCATCTTAACTCTCCTTCCCTCTACCATGTCCAGAAAAGCTTTCTCTTCTTTTCTCAAACTACACGTAAGATTGTTCGTAAACACTTCTTCTAAAGTTAACTCTCTTGTTTGCAGAAAGAATTCCCCTAATGTTCTACCAGGAATCACCTTGTTTAGTTCAGGAACTACAGGTATCTGTGAGAAAACATTATCTACGTCTGTGTAATAGTATTCTAATTTTTCTGTTTTATAAAATAAACTAGCTAAGACACTATAAGTTAACCCATATGTCAAAGGAAGATGATGGTAAGTGACACCTTCTGATACTGATGCAGGTAACTGCATGCAGACGTAGCATTCCCTAACCTCCATAGTCTTTACATACTCGTACAGCAACCTTGAAAAAACATTATTAGAAAAATCCTTTATAGACTTATCTTTGTGAAGTTCTGTTCTATCTACCAGTTTTGTAACCTGACTTTCATCAATCTTTCCCTTATTAGTCCTGTTTTCGGTGTGATTTTCTACATCTTCAAATGTTAATCTAAATGAAATTGTTATTGTTAATATGATCTAGACAAGCATTAGTAATCCTGTACAACAAAAACACATTTTGCACCATTTTCGGAGAAACCCACATGTAGGTTTTCTATCTTCTCTCTTTGCCATTTCGGTGTTGATCAGTGTCTTTTGACTTAGCCTCTTGGGTGACAACTCTATAAATTGGAGCCGGATTGCTATCTTGATTGTGTGGACCAAACCTGCGGGGAGCTTGCGCTGCATATCGAAGGGACGCTGTGGGGGCTTTGAACTCCGGGACTGCGAGGACCAGGGTGCTTCCTGCCAGTTTCACTCAGCACACCTGGTCGCTCTTCCTGGCCCCGCCTCCCTCTACTACGCTGCGCCTCGCGGCCCCCACTTCGCGGGAGCCGCTCGTGGGTGACAACTCTATAAATTGGAGCCGGATTGCTATCTTGATTGTGTGGACCAAACCTGCGGGGAGCTTGCGCTGCATATCGAAGGGACGCTGTGGGGGCTTTGAACTCCGGGACTGCGAGGACCAGGGTGCTTCCTGCCAGTTTCACTCAGCACACCTGGTCGCTCTTCCTGGCCCCGCCTCCCTCTACTACGCTGCGCCTCGCGGCCCCAGCTTCGCGGGAGCCGCTCGTGGGTGACAACTCTATAAATTGGAGCCGGATTGCTATCTTGATTGTGTGGACCAAACCTGCGGGGAGCTTGCGCTGCATATCGAAGGGACGCTGTGGGGGCTTTGAACTCCGGGACTGCGAGGACCAGGGTGCTTCCTGCCAGTTTCACTCAGCACACCTGGTCGCTCTTCCTGGCCCCGCCTCCCTCTACTACGCTGCGCCTCGCGGCCCCCGCTTCGCGGGAGCCGCTCGTGGGTGACAACTCTATAAATTGGAGCCGGATTGCTATCTTGATTGTGTGGACCAAACCTGCGGGGAGCTTGCGCTGCATATCGAAGGGACGCTGTGGGGGCTTTGAACTCCGGGACTGCGAGGACCAGGGTGCTTCCTGCCAGTTTCACTCAGCACACCTGGTCGCTCTTCCTGGCCCCGCCTCCCTCTACTACGCTGCGCCTCGCGGCCCCCGCTTCGCGGGGGCCGCTCGTGGGTGACAACTCTATAAATTGGAGCCGGATTGCTATTTTGATTGTGTGGACCAAACCTGCGGGGAGCTTGCGCTGCATATCGAAGGGACGCTGTGGGGGCTTTGAACTGCGGGACTGCAAGGACCAGGGTGCTTCCTGCCAGTTTCACTCAGCACACCTGGTCGCTCTTCCTGGCCCCGCCTCCTTTTGGTTCTTCCACCTACATAAAGACTCCTGGCTGCACGCGTTAGCGGGACGCGCACGGGACGCAGCACGGGGCGAAGACCGGGCTAAGAGCTGGCCATTTGAGGCCGTTCGAGACTGGAGACGCTGGGCTGGGCCACCACCCCTGCCTTTTGTTAGGTATACTTGATAGAGGCAACTATATAGAAAATGGTGGGAGGAATGCCTAGGGTTAAAAGTACCGTAGCTGGTACCACTTTGGCAGGAACCTTGGATAATTTTATTGTAAGAGCTGCTAACCTACTAGAACGAGAAATAGATCTTACTGAGCGTCGCTTATCGTTGGATCCTCTTACAACCAAACGCTCATCCCTAGGGAACATCGCTCTATCCGTTACACCTGGGGTAAACATTACAAAACCTATTCCAACTGATTGCACGATTAGCGAGCCCGAAAGTGTTGATACTTGTACGGATTTAACCTTGGCAAGAAAGAGGGGTAAAGATGTTAGTAGCACAACTAGGCCTGCAACTACCCTGGTTGATGCTGTTATTAACCAATCAGAAGGCGTATCTACCCGTGCACAAGTACACGCAACCTCTGAGGTTATTTCCCTCTCTCCCTCCTCTGCCTTAATCTTAGGAGCTAAACCAAAACATAAGGCTGTCCCGCGAGTGAAAAAGGGGAGTCAATCCAGATAGACAAAATTGAAAAACGCAAAACCTGTACCTAATAATTCTCTGGGTGCTGCTGACCATTCTTTGACCGAAGTTATTTCGGATCTAACTAGGCAACTAGACGATGGTTTTTACTTTAAAATTAGGGAAGTTTTTGAACACTCAACCCGCCCGATCTTGGATAGACTCACTAAGATAGAGGAGTGTCTCAAGAAACTAGAACAGACCGCCTCTACTAACCTTGAATTCAACCAATCCTTGAAGACAGACTTACTTACTGAGCTTCGTCAACATCCTCTCCCTGCTAATCCTGTAAGCAACCGTAAAGAGAAAACTCTTTCCTCTTTGTCTTCGCCTTCTATGGATCAGCACCCGGGATTACCCCGGGACAAACGCGAAGACATAGTCTGTATTGAAAATACAACAAGTACTAGTGGCCTTAAACACCCACATATAGGAGTTAAGTCCCCGCAGAAATCTTTTGATGCTAATACAAAAGCCTATAATGTCATTATATAGGATAAAAATGTGACAGAAACTAGATCTGATTCCACCCAAGGCGATGTCCCTAAGTTACCCACTTTAGACCTTCCACCAGAATCCTCACCTTTTGTTATTATATTGACGGGGGTACCTGGTTTGGAAGGAAAATCCACTGAGTCATACCTTGAGCTGAAAAATAAAACAATGCATTGGCTCAATACCAATCGACCACTCCCTCCTCATACCCATACAAAAATTTTGTTTGTCCGGAGAGTCAGCTGGGTGGGCAGAAGGAGTAAAGATATACCGGGGGATTGCATAGTTGTTAACTTTAAGGATACACAGGCTGTAAAATACATCCAGCAGGCACAACCTTCTTTGCCCAATACAAACATCACTCCACTACCTCTTGCTTATTTTTATCCCTATCAAGCAATCAACAGCATGTGGGAACAGATAGGGAGGAGCATAATGAACATCAACCTCGAAAGAGGCAGACCGGCCCCAGTCGACCAAGGCTGGCTGGAGACCTTTCCAAGATCAAACAGGTACAGCTGCCTAGATATGGTCGACTGACTACCCCTAAATCCCCACGCACCTGAACTTGTATGGGAAGTCGTAGTCGGTGAAGTGTCAATTTCACTGTCCGACCGACGGCTGACACAATCGCCAATTTCTCTGGTGGAGAAATCTGAAGCCATCTCTATTAACATCGCGGGCGAAGAGATAATAGACCACCTTACAGTGTTCAATAGTGGAATTTCTGAAAGTGTGGTTCCTTATGTAACTGCTACTGTGACTTTAACGCCAGAGGGTGAAATGGGTCGTGCTGTTACACTTTTGTCCTGGAATGTTGCAGGGCTGTCATCCAGGCTAGGCGACACAAACTGCACTTCCTTTATAAAACAGTTCTCGATTATCTGCCTTCAGGAATGCTGGTCAGTTGATCCCATTCATATAAATGGATACCATACCTACCATACGCCAGCAATACATACCTTAAGAGGGAGAAATAAAGGGGGTCTATGCACTTATGAGATAATAGACCACCTTACAGTGTTCAATAGTGGAATTTCTGAAAGTGTGGTTCCTTATGTAACTGCTACTGTGACTTTAACGCCAGAGGGTGAAATGGGTCGTGCTGTTACACTTTTGTCCTGGAATGTTGCAGGGCTGTCATCCAGGCTAGGCGACACAAACTGCACTTCCTTTATAAAACAGTTCTCGATTATCTGCCTTCAGGAATGCTGGTCAGTTGATCCCATTCATATAAATGGATACCGTACCTACCATACGCCAGCAATACATACCTTAAGAGGGAGAAATAAAGGGGGTCTATGCACTTATGTCTCAAACTGTTTAAAAGAAACTAAGATTTCTTTTTTTTCTGATTCTGTTTTTTATCACATCTTACACATAACGTTGGGGGGTAAACAGCATATAAATTTGATAAACTTCTATAACAACATCCCGAAAGAACTATGGGCCTCGACTTTAAAAGAACTATATGAGACCCTAAAAAACATAGATGAAAAAGAACCCTCCGATACCTGTGTGATTTGGACTGGCGATTTTAACTATTTCCTTTGCCCATTTAGTGACCAAGACTCATGTGGTCTGGGAGAAATGGACGGTGTTCCCTTGACACATTTCTAAATACACCTCTGGGAAACCATCTAAACAACATACTTTTCTCACTGGACCTGGGCTTTGTAAACGAACTATGCTCTCCATCAGTCCCGTTTACCCCTACATTCATCGGACGGGGATGTAAATCAACCACAACTTTATGTTAATATCTAAACGTTATCTCCATTATATCCTTGCATTTGAAACATGCGAGGTAGCAATGAGTGATCACTTACCACTTAGTATGTCCCTTGCCATTTCGAGGGGGAAAAACAACACTGCTACCACGGTCCAGAACCTATACGACTTTAGACTGGAACTCGCAAGGAAGAATGGCTATACCCTAAAATGGGACAAAGTGGAACCAGTGGCCTTCCTTGGAAACTTAATTCGTTCCAAAGAAGCGGAATTTAATACCTGTCTCACAGAGAACGTTGAACCTTATAAAG
Organism: Triturus cristatus; assembly: GCF_964204655.1. Taxonomy (NCBI): domain Eukaryota; kingdom Metazoa; phylum Chordata; class Amphibia; order Caudata; family Salamandridae; genus Triturus; species Triturus cristatus. The sequence goes on along the minus strand of NC_140582.1, from coordinate 140,457,514 downwards.
TCAATGATGCATTCCTTAGAATTTCAGAGGAAATTAGAAAGCAACTCACGAGACCTTTGCATTCTGGGCACAATAGAACTAAGAGATGGTTTGATAGAGAGTGTAGTAAGACCCATGCTTATTTAATGACCCAACTAAAAAGAGACCCTAGGGTAATGGCTGAAGTCAGATCCGCCAGACTTGCTTACCAACAGGCAGTTAAAAAAAGGAAGAAACAAATTAAACAGGAGGCCTGGGATACTCTCCGGGAAGCTTGCCATTCTAAAAATAATATTGCTTTCTGGAAAGCGGTGAATGCTCCTTTTTTCACCAATGATGCAACGATTCTATTGAAATAGCCATTTCGGAAGAGACATGGCTGACTTATTTCCGGGAGCTTTACACAGATGACCTTCAGGTAGAGACAGAAAGGGGGTTAAATCTAGGAACCCAGGATGTAGCACCCTATCCAATTAATGTTGTTTTTACTATGGAGGAAGTCCTGATAGCTATTGACAAGAGCCCAGCGGGAAAGGCCCCGGGCCCGGATGGAATACCCGTGGATATTTTCAAGGCCAATAATAAGCTATGGGCTCCACTTTTAACTAATGTCCTTAACAGCTTTACTAAAGTGGGTTTTCCACTGACTTGGCAGGAAGCCATCGTGGTACCCATTTTCAAGAAAGGAGATCGCAATATACCGAAATGTTATAGACCGATCTCCTTACTTGATTAACTCATGAAGATCGCGACGAGAGTTATACTTAATAAATTGCAAACATGGGTTGACGACACAGGTACTCTCTCTCAGTTTCAATATGGTTTTAGGGAAGGCTTGGGAACATTAGAGCAAGGATTGAACCTAGCACTCCTAGTAGCCAAATACGTCGAGGCCAAAAACGAGAACTTATTTCTCACATTTGTGGATTTAAGCTCGGCCTTCGACTGTATTAATCACAATAAACTCTGGCTAACTATGCAGGATATGGGAGTGGACCCTAACCTCCTAATATTTATTAGAGAACTATATCGGGAGGCAGGTGCTAGGGTACGTTTTGGGGACAAGGGGGATTGCACTTCTAAATTTTCTATAGGAAAGGGCGTGAGACAAGGCTGTATTTTAGCTCCTTTTTTGTTTAACTTATATATCAATTCGGTCGCGTCTCACCTCCTGGAAGACAAGCAGGATTATCCTAAAATCGGCAACTCCTATATCCCCATTCTTTTATATGCAGATGACGCTGTAATTATGGCCCGGACCCAAATCGGTCTTCAGAGATCGATTAGTAATTTCTCAGAGTATATGGGTAGCAGAGGCCTAAAGATTAACATAAGCAAAACTTTTAATATGTGCTGCACAAAAAAGAAGAATTTTAACTGCAATTCATTTTTATCTAACACTAAAATCGAGACTGTGAATACTTTTTCGTACTTAGGTATTAATTTTGACAAAAAGGGAACCTGGACAGTAGCTGGTGAATCACGAAAACTAGCATTCTCGCGAGCAATAGGGGCTGTCAAACACTTTTCTAATAAGGTAGGAGGGCGGCCAGTATCAGTCTTGCTTGACATTTACAGGTCTAAATGTGTATCCATAGCACTATACGGCGCGGGAATTTGGGGGATAGTAAATACCCCAAGCATTCAGACCTGTCAGAATGTCTTTCTGCGTTACTTACTGGCAGTGCCTGGGTCCACTTCTTCTTATGTCTGTCATCGAGAGCTGGGCGTACCATACATTGCAGACCTTATTAAATTGGAGCCCATTTTGTTGTGGCATAAAGTTTGGTCTGGAACTGAGACAGGCTTGAACAGGGACATAATTAAGGATTGCCTAAGTCTTGATGGAGCCTCGAAAATTTCATGGTTTAAATACCTAAGAAATTTCTTTGAGGAGATGGGTCATCCGGAATTCTTTGACTCTCCAGATAGCATGGTGAGTTTATCAAGAAAGAAGCTTAAGCAAACTTGCTTGCATTTCCTAACAGAGCAACGTTGGCTGTCAGAGAAATGCAAGAGTTCTGTTATGGCCCACCATTTACTTATTAAAAATGAAGGTATCCAACCATATCTGAAATTAGTCCCCAGTTGTTATTCCCGTATGTTATTGTCTCGCTTCAGGGCTGACATCTTTTTTAGATTAGTCACCTTCCCTGAGAAGATTTGCTGGCTCAAGGAACTCATCCCTTGCCCTTGTGACCAGGTCTCTGCTCAATCTTCTCTCCATTGTATCCTTTTTTGCAAATACTACTCAGAACCAAGGAAAAGCATTCTTCGACCCGTCTTAAAAAAGCTAGGGCTCAGACAATGTAGAGTGGCGTTGGTCAGATTGCAAATGTTAGATGATGAATTTCTTATTTCTTCCGTGTCAATGTTCCTTAAAACCATTATTAGATTCAGGATCTCCATGAATTAGATTACTTTTAATTGGTGATATTCCGATTTTTAAAGTATGTTTTTTATTGTTATGAATGAAATGTAATATATGTGTGCTTTTATGGTTTTGCTTTTAAAATCGAATAAAGCTGTTTCTGACTCTGACTCTGACTTAGCCTCTTTTCTTCAAAAATGTACCTTTGGCTAAACCTAAGGCTTTGATTGCCTACTTGGGGGCATATTAACAAGCCAGGCGATAAAATTATCGCCGCTTTAGCAGCAGAAAACTGCCGCTAAAACGGCGATAATGGGCTTGATAATAGGCTCTATGGAATTCCAATTGAAGCCCATGTTAGACGTAAAGGACATCTAACATGGGCTTCAATAGGAATTCCATAGAGCATATTATCAAGCCCATTATCGCCGTTTAGCGCCAGTTTTCTGCCGCTAAAGCAGGGATAATTTTATAGCCTGGCTTGTTAATATGCCCCCAGGTTCTTTTCTGGTCATGTATCTCGTCCAGAGTTTTAATTCCTTGTGCTTTTCTTTGTCATTTCAATCCATGTATGAATCGTCTTTGTCTTTAAGTTCACAATCTTGGTTCAGAACTTCCTGATCATCTGTTTCTTCTCTGATATCAGACAAGATAACTCTCAGGATTTCTGAATCTTCTTCTTCTTCAACCACTTCCTGCACAGTCACTCCTAAACTTCCTTGGCTATCTGCTTCCTCTTGTATATCAGGAAGTGCCACATATGTCCATTCCAGTGACTTGTACTTCTGGTTCGGTTTCTTTATCCTCTTTGCTCCTTCCAAGTGTTTCTGATCAGTGTCTTCTGATTTCTCTTGACTAGACACTTCATTCACTTGTTCAGCATTAGAAGATTTTATTCTGGTTATCGGTATCTCAATCTTTTGAGTTTGTTGGGCCAAATTTCTTCTTTATATGGCCTCTTTAATTTTGTTCCTTTCCCTTCTCGCTCCGTTTTCCAAGCTCTTTTCCTTAAAGTTCCTTAAAGTTCTTCCCCCTTTGTTTTCTTCTTCACTTTCTTCAGATTCAGTATGAGTCTGGCTTTTACTTTCTTTGGATTTTATCCTCGGAACCTCAGGTTCACTCTCTACATTTACCCCTCCTCGTGTTTCTTCCACGCAATCTTCCTGCTGACTAACTGTCCCTTTTTCTACCTGGGTGTGTGTTGTCCCTACACCTCCTCGGGGGTCTTCCGCAATTATCTTACCCTCACTCTCTGTATCTAATTCGTCACCTTCTATTTCTATGATTTCGGGCGGAATTTCTCTTGTGCTTGTACTCGGGACTCCCTTACCAAAGATAACTTGTTCAGTTTCTCCAGTATTCTCATTTATTCTTTCCTGTATTCCCACTGGTTCTGTCTCTGATTCAGAACTGGTATCAGAAATTGGGACTCGAAGAGTGTGACTGGTATGAATCCAATTATTTGCCTTTGCACACTTCACAGCAGTCGTTGTGGTCAGAATCATTGACGTGATTTCCCCCAGCGTGGAACCAGACAATTTCTCCTTCTGTGTACTTTGATGCAATCTCCAGGATTCAAGTCATGAGCTGGCTTCTTTTCAAGAGTGGTTGCATCTGGTCCAACCTGATGAAACGGAATGTGCCATATCAGCCAATCCTTTGCAATAATCCAAGACAAAGTCATCAGATATAGGCAGTAGTTTGTTGACAGGAATGAAAACATGTCTCATTGCTCTGCCCATGATAATCTCATGGGGACTCAGACCAGTGTTCCTATCAGGAATTGACGTAATTGTCATGAGGACCAGAGGCAAGACATCTGGCCATTTTAGACCTGTAGCCAAACACATTTTTCCCAATCTGTTTTTTTATGGTGCCATTTATCTGCTCCACCACTCCAGAAGCTTCTGGTTGGTAGGCACAATGCAGTTTCTGTTGTACATTCAATGCTTCACAGATCAATTTTATAATTTCATTCTGGAAATGCGTTCCTCCATCTGACTCAATCGTTACTGGGAAACCAAACCTAGGAATGAACTCTCTCAGTAGGAGTTTTGCGACAGTAACTCCATCATTCCTTCTTGTCGGGTAAGCCTCCACCCAGCGTGAAAACAGACAGACAATCATCAGTACATATCTTAGCCTGTTACATGACGGCATTTCAATGAAATCAAGCTGCATTCGAGTGAAAGGACCTCCCTCCCGTCCTATGGTTCCCAAACTCACCACAGTTTTTCTTTCTGGATTATATTGCTGGCATATAAGGCGTCTCTGACAAAGGCTCTCAGCTATAAGCCGAAACTTTGCATTATACCAGGTCTGTTTGTAAAGTCTAATCATGGCATCCCTACCTATGTGAGCCTGCCCATGGTTACATCCGTGCCGTGGTAGAGATCATGCTATCAGGCATTCCTGGCCTTCCATCACGGTAAACCCAAACTCTGTCTGCCTCTCGTGGTGCACATCCTGATTTTAACCACTGTTTCTTTTCCTCTTCCCCTGCCTCTTCCTGTAACTGCCTCACTTCATCCCATGTATTCACAGTGTTAGTAAAAAGCAAGGGACATGACTCCATTTCCCTCTCTCTATTATGGTTCAAGGAATTTTGATTTTGCGCACAATATTGTGCTATGTTATTAGCAAACTCATTGCCGGCTGACACATAGTCAGTTCCCTATGTGCTGCACATTTTATAACTGCAATTTGTTTAGGCAGCTGTATCGCCTCAAGTAATTTTCCAACCATTTCTGCATTTCTGATTGGAGTTCCACTCAACGTCAAGAAACCTCTTTGGGACCGGATCTGCCCAAAGTCATGCACCCCTCCAAACCCATACTGACTTGAGTAACCACAGTGACTCGCAAATTCTTTCCCAACTTGCATGCTCTAATCAGTGCAAACAACTCAGCAACTTGAGCAGATCGTACTCTTCTCAAACAAGATGCTTCCAACACAGCCGCTACAGTACACACAGCATATGCAGCACTCAAATTCCCGTCTCCAGTTGGCAAACATGACCCATCCACAAACATCACATAGTCACTCTCTTTCAGAGGCACATCTTTTATGTCCGGACGCGGTTTGGTGCAAAAATCAAGCACTTCCAAACAGTCGTGATCAACATCATCCTTCACTTCTGCATTCACAGCATCAGGTAGTAATGTCGATGGGTTCAAATTAGTGCACCTTACAAGACTCACATTTGTAGCACCCAAAATTACCTTTTCATACTTGGTTAGAGGGCTATGCGTCATGAACTTAGTCTTGCTCCATGTCAAAAGGATTGCCAAATCATGGGGCACAAACACTCTCACAGGATATCCCATCACAATTCCTTCGCTTTGTTCCAAACTTTCACACGTGGCTGCCACAGCTTTCAAACAACCAGGCAAAGCCACAGCTACGGGATCTAACACCGTTGAAAAATAGGCAATCAGTCGTCTCAATCTTCCATGCCTTTGTACCAACACAAAAAGTGCACATCCATCTCTCTCACTACAATAGAGCTCGAATTCCTTTTCGTAATCAGGCATTCCAAGAGCTGGTGCTTCACATAAGCTGTCTCTCAATTGTCTAAAAGCTTTCATCTCTTCTTTATTCAGCTCAAGGGGATCTTTTACATCACTTTTTGTTAAGCGTACCAGTGGTTTTGCAATCAGCGAGAAGTTGCTGATCCACTGGCAACAATATCCTACCATCCCCAGAAACATTCTGACTTCTCTTTGTGTCATTGGTGCTCTCATTCCTTTTATTATTCTAATCCTGTCCACAGTCACCTTTCTCAGACCCTTTTCAATTTTATGACCTAAGTATCGTTCTTCTTTCTGACAAAACTGTAATTTTGATGGAGATACTTTGAGTCCTCCATCAGCCAAATAATTTAACAGTGCAACTGTATCCACCACACATGCCTCTCGCGTTTTCAATGCCACCAATAGGTAATTGATGTACTGCACAAGCACTGAACTTTCTGGCATTTTTAAATCTTCCAGGGACTTCTTTAGAATCTGATTAAATATTGATGGACTTTCTGTATACCCTTGAGGGATACGGCACCATGCCAAAATACGCTCATTGAAACGGAACGCAAAAATCTGTTGGCTATCAGGGTGCAATGGGATAGAAAAGAAAGCATGACACAAGTCAATGACTGTGTACCATTCTGCATCATGGGGAATCTGATATAGGATTACCGAAGGGATCGGTACAATGGGACAGCATGGAACAACAATTTATTCACTTTTCTCAAATCCTGTACTATCCTAAAAGTCCCATTCGGTTTTTTCAAACCCAGGATTGGAGAATTACATGGACTACTCATTATCTCTCTCAGAATTCCTTGTTCAATCATTCTGTCAATTACAAGCGTTACTCCTGCAATTATTTCTGGTGTTCGTTTATACTGAGGGATATTCGGGTAATTTACTCCTTCTTTTACAATTATTTTCACAGGATCTACTCTTTTCATCAATCCAATATCCTCTCCTGTGAAATCCCATACTTTGGGTTTTCTTCAACTCTTGAGGCAATCCTTCCGGATCAAATACAACAAAAGCCTCAGTGATTTTAGGTTCTAAGTTTGCCATTGTCATTCTATACAGCATGTCTTCATCAAGAGTTTCAAAAGCTATGCCATCAGGGCTACAGAAAATAGTGCAATTCATTTTGCACAACAAATCTCAACTACTTGGATTGTTTCACCGGAGAGAGGAAGATTTTTAACATCAGCTGATCTAACAGTTGAGCGAGTAGCACCAGTATCTAGTAGGAAAGTAATGTTCTCTTCATTCACCTTTCCATTCACAAAGGGTCCTGTCTGGTCTACCTCTAGATTTGCGCCAAGTCCGCACTTGTCTTCCTCTCCTAGGCACCGTCAATAACTCTCCTATGGCTCACTCTCATCACGTTGCAGCCAATACTGCGAAACAGCACTACCGTGCGGTAGCTTTGTTACCTGTTCTTCGGTGTAGAATCCTGTCTCATTACTGTATCTCTGAGGATTTACGTGCTGTGGAAAAGGTGGCTTTGGCACCTGACACTGTTGGGCAACAACCTGCTGCTGTCACGGCGGTTGGCAACTCACCTCATTCTGCACCTGCGGATTCAATGATAAATTATCTCCATTAGCTCTCGGTGGCAATTTACATTTGGATTTCCAATGCCCTAATTTCTGCAATTATGACATGGCCACTTCTTTTTAGCTTCCTCTATGCTGATCTGTCCTTTTCCCTTTTCAATATTAGGTTTTTGTTTTGCTTGGCCCATACCATTAGCTTGCTCAATCAACTGGGCTTCTTGTCGCTCAGCTACCTTAACCTGTGCCCACATTGCCTTTTCTTTCAGTTTACGTTGTTTGACTTCAATTTCATCAGTAAAATATTTTGCATGTCGTAACACCTCATCTATCTTTTTATTCTGCCAATCTACTGTATGTTGTTTGATCATTTCACTAACCTCAGGCTTTAAACCATAAACAAATCTGTACACAAAATGACTCAGATCCTTTTCGCTTAATTTCTCATCTCCACTATATTGCTTAAAAGCTAACAATAACCTCTCATAATATGCATGAACAGATTCTTTAGCCTCTTGGTGAGTTCTGTCAATTTTTACCAAGTCAGTTTCTTTCGGAGGTACTTTATTTTTCAAAAAGGTAATTACCTGATCATATTTTTTCATTACTTCCGGATCAGGGGCTCCCGTCTTAGGATCCCTAGGATACTCTTGTGTTGGCCAATCTATTGTAATTTTACATTCTGCCCATAAATCTGCAGGTACAATTATATCAAAAAGACCGTTCAGATCTATCCACAACACCTTTGAAAGTTTGACAAACCTTTCTACCTGTTGGTACCATTCAACTGGTTTTTCTCTTAACCTTGGGAAATTATTGGTAAACGACAAAATATCCTGTCTAGTCCAAGGGACATGCACATAACCTCCTCCTGGGATTTCTCTCATGGGACATTCTGTTACCACTGGCGCTTTTTCTCTCACCGGTAAAGCTGAGAAAGCCTTATCTGTAGTTTCCTCTCTTTTTCGGAACCATCTACTTTTCCACCGATCCACATCACCCCATTTCCTTAGCAAGGCAATCAGTTCTTTAATTTGGGTCAATCTTCCTGCAGTATTCAAGTTTTCAATATCCTTTTTGGAAAAATCTACCCTATATGGTTTTTGCAATGACCTTATTTTCTCATAATCAATTCCCATTTCACTCACTGTCTCTTCTAATTTTTCATGCAAAGTTCTCGCTCTCCAAGTTATACTTTTGCAGAGGAACATTAGCTCCTCATCCTGATATGCTTTTAGTTTTTCAGTTGGAATGGTTCCTACTATTAATTCTTCTAATGTCACCTTTAATTTCGCTACATCTAAAGTTTGTGGATCTTTTCTCTGTAAACCTCTTAACCAATCACTTAATTCTTCAGATGTGGGACCTACAGGGGTTGTCTCGGTTCTTATTTTATCCGTTATTCTCTCTGGGGTTTCAGTTGCTGATTCTGTTGTCATAAGTGTCTTACATGCTGGACTTTGATTTACAGTTACATTTTTAGGAGTACTTAACCCTGATGTTCCTGCCATATTCTTCCATTCATTCTCTCCAGAACCACTTCTTTCTGTCTCTTTTTGCCTACCACAATTATAAGGAACTGTTAAGCAATGCTCACTGTACTTCTGTTTTTCAAAGACAGGCATCACCGGCCCTATAGATACAGGTACGGTCACTGCTTCCATATTCTTGGTTAACTCTCTAATTTTCTCAGTTAATTCCAATGTAGTTCTAGCTAACTCGGCTGAATTTTCATTTCCAGTTCTAACAGGTTGTGGCATTTCAGAATCTTGAATGGATTAATTTTCCCCAAATTAGGTGACGTTTGCTCAAAATTTGTATCCATTACAGTTTCTTTTACCGGTGCACTCGGCGTCATTAACGTGGAATTCGGTTGATATGGGGGTGGATTTTTATAGAACATGTCCTCCAGCACTTCATCTTCTGATTCACTCATGCCATATCTATAACCTTCTGACCCAGTGTTGTTTCTCTTTTCTGTACATTTCCTTCCACTCGTCTCTTCAGCATTTCTCAGAGGAAACATACCATCATTCATATTCGCATTCCACCATCTTCTCATTCTGTCATCATTACTTTCTTGACCACAATGTCTACCAAACATGTAATTATACCTTCTTCCACTCCTATGCCTTTGCCTTTCATACATCTCTTCTTCCCATTCAGTCAAAGCCTCGAATTGGGTAGGTCTGGGTTTCGGTTCTAACCTCATCATCCTTTCTCTTAGATTTCGTAATACAGCAAAACTAAACAAACAACATTCTGGAAACAATAGTACTCCATCCTCTTTGGTATACCTTGCCCAATTCTCCAACCAGATACATGTATGATAACCATATATCGCTACCATAAAAGATGCAGGCGGTTTCGGTGGAGGAAGTATCTGTCCTTCCCTGGTCACAATCGGCTTATCCTTCTTAAATAGGCCTTTAATTTTCCCAAACCATGATATTTTCTCTTTCTCAGGTGGATCGTAGTACATCATTTTTATATTTCAAAGTTCTTAATTGACTAAGCTTTGTAAATCACTTCCTTCACAGCTTCTCCGTATTCTGTCCAATCCCAGCGCGACTCACACTAACGCACCAATCCTGGACGTTCTCAGGCCAGGTCCGCTCCCCCACCGCGCCAGCGTTCCCTGCTGGTGCTCTGCCTGCTGCCCTCGCCGCTGCTGCTGTTGGAAGTTCGAGGCCCTCCTCCACCCGTAGGCTCCCGCCTGCGCCTCATCCCTGGTGGCCCAGTGGTGGGCGGTAAGTATCAAGTCTGACCTCTTCCTCCGTCCATCTTTCTCTCTCCCGATTTCCCTCCTCCTGCTTGTCTGCTGCCCTTAATTGTATTCTGCCTTTGCCTTTGCTCGTTTCATTTCTCGTAAGCTTTTCTGCCTTTAGCCTGCCTGTCGGTTTCCTCCTAATTGTATTTTGCCTTTGCCTCTGCTCGTTTCATTTTTCGTAAGTTTTTCTGCCTTTAGCCTGCTTGTTTTTTCTCTCACTCTCTGTTCTTCAGTGCTGTTGGTCTTTTTTCAGTGCCCTTCTCCCCCCGCCCGCCCCCCGCTCTCCTTTCCCGCCAATGCCTCCACTGTGGCCCCGCCCCCATCCTCTCCCATTCGCCACCCGCCTCCCAGCTGCTGCTCCTCCCTCCCTCCACCCTTCTAAATGCTGGCCGGTGCGCAGCCTCGCAGTGGACGCACCGCTGGCACACCAGAGGCGCACCAGAGGCAAACCCATCTGCGCCTGGACCGCGCCCAGCGCCAGGAACCCTGGCCGCCGACGATGCCAGCCCACACGACAGACTTACGACGCCGCCACCCTCAATGCTCTCAAACCGGGCAGGAACCCCGTCTGCTACCGAGCCACTGCGAAACGCACCCACGGACCCTTCACCTGCCTAGCCTGCAATTTCACCTGCCTCCGGACCTGCACCGCACCTGAAAGGCCAGCCACCAGCAACATCTACCTCAAGTGCATCCTGCTCAACACCCGCTCCGTCCACAGACACACCATCGAACTCTGGAACCTGCTTGACACAACTTCACCAGACGTTGCCTTCCTCACGGAAACCTGGATGAACACCTCCTCAGCCCCCGACATCGCCATAGCCATCCCGGACGGATACAAGATCACCCGGAGGGATCGCGCCAACCAGACCGGAGGAGGCATCGTCATCATCCACAGGAACACCATCCGCATCACGACCAACTCCGACGACACCCTCACCGCCACCGAGCACCTTCACTTCCAGATACACACCGACCCCAAGACCACCCTCAGATGCACTCTCATCTACAGACCCCTGGGACCACGCACACAATTCAGCGAAGCCATCGCAGACTTCATCAGCCCGCACGCCCTCACCTCCTCTGACTACATCCTCCTAGGGGACCTCAACTTCCACTTGGAGAACAACAATGACAGCAACACCACCACCCTGCTGGACAACCTCATCAACCTCGGACTCAAGCAACTGGTGAACACCCCCACCCACTATGCCGGCCACACGCTTGACCCCGTCTTCTCCTCCAGCAAGCACATCTCCTTCAGCCACTCCACCGAACTTCATTGGACTGATCACAGCTGCGTCCACTTCAACTTCAGGAGAACTATGACCCACCATCACCACCCGCAACAGGCTCCCCACAGGAGCTGGAACAAGATCACTGCCGACCAACTCACCACCTCCCTCAGCCAGAACCCTCCCACTAGTGCAACGGACCCCAACGGAGCAGCCTGCAACTTCACACAGTGGCTCACCAACTGCGCCGACGACATCGCACCTCTGAAGATCCCACCCAGCAGACCCGGCAGCAAGAAAGCCTCGTGGTTCACCAACGAACTCAAAACATCCAAGAAAAACTGCCGCACCCTCGAAAAAGCCTGGCGCCACGACCAGACTACAGAAAACATGACAGCCCTCAAGAATACCACCCGCATACACCACCAGCTGATCCGCACCACCAAAAGAAAAACATTCAAAGAATGACTGGACAACAACACCCACAACAGCAAGGAACTCTTCAGCATCATCAAAGAGCTCTCCAACCCCAGCGCCGGAAACAATGACATCACACCCTCGCAAGACCTCTGCGACTCACTCGCCTCATTCTTCCACCGCAAGATCGCTGACATACACAACAGCTTCGGCGCACAGACCACGCACCCAACCACCGAACCAACGCCCCCCACCACCACCCTCTGCAACTGGACCCTGGTCAGCACCGAAGACACCACCCGCACGATGAACACCATCCACTCCGGATCCCCTGCCGACCCCTGCCCCCACTACGTCTTCAACAAGGCCGACTCCATCATCGTACCCCAACTCTGGGACATCATCAACATCTCCTTCACCACCGCCACCTTCCCGGAGAGCTGGAAGCATGCCGAGCTCAGCGCCCTCCTGAAGAAACCAACAGCGGACCCCACCGACCTCAAGAACTTCCGCCCCATCTCGCTCCTCCCTTTTCCTGCCAAAGTCATCGAGAAGACCGTCAACAAACAGCTCGCTGCCTTCCTCGAGACGAACAGATCCTTCGACCCCTCACAGTCCGGTTTCCGAGCCAACCACAGCACCGAGACTGCCCTCATCGCAGCCACCAACGACATCAGATCCCTGCTCGACAACAGGGAAACAGCTGCCCTCATCCTCCTGGACTTCTCTGCAGCATTCGACACAGTTAGCCACCGCACACTAATACAGCGCCTCAGCAACACCGGAATCCAAGAGAAGGCACTGGAGTGGATCATCTCATTCCTCACCAGAAGAACCCAGAGAGTCCGCCTCCCCCGTTCCGTTCCGCAGCCACCGAAGTCATCTGCGGCGTACCTCAAGGATCCTCGCTCAGCCCCACCCTCTTCAACGTCTACATGAGCCTCCTCGCGGCCATCGCACGCCAACACAACCTTAACATAATTTCCTATGCCGATGACACCCAGCTGATCCTCTCCCTCACCAACGACCCCGCCACAGCCAGAGCCAGCCTACACAAAGGAATGAAAGACGTCGCCGAGTGGATGGAGAACAGCCGCCTGAAATTGAACTCAGACAAGACGGAAGTCCTCATCCTGGGATCATCCCCCTCCACCTGGGACGACTCCTGGTGGCCCCCTGCCCCGGGCACCACCCCCAAGCCAACGGACCACGCACGAAACCTGGGCTTCATCCTGGACTCCTCCCTCTCGATGTCCAAACAAGTCAACGCCGTCTCGTCATCCTGTTTCAACACCCTACACCCTGCGCATGCTCCGAAAGATCTTTCGATGGATCCCCACCGAAACCAGGAAGACGGTTACCCAGGCACTCGTCACCAGCCAACTGGACTACGGGAACCCCCTCTACGCAGGATCCACAGCCAAACTACAAAAAAGACTCCAGCGCATACAGAACGACTCGTCCTGGACATCCCCCACCACAACCACATCTCCGCCCACCTGAGAGACCTGCACTGGCTCCCCGTCAGCAAGAGGATCACGTTCAGACTCCTCACCCATGCACACAAGGCTCTCCACGACCTGGGCCCCAAGTACCTCAGCAACCACCTCACTTTCTACACGCCCACCCGCCAGCTGCGATCGGCCAGCCTCGCCCTCGCCACCGTTCCACGCATTCGCAGAGCCACCGCCGGAGGAAGATCCTTCTCCTACCTGGCGGCCAAGACATGGAACTCCCTCCCCATCCACCTACGGCTGACCCAGGACCATCTCTCCTTCAGGAAGCAACTCAAGACCTGGCTTTTTGAGCAGTAACGGACCCCTCCCCCCCAGCGCCTTGAGACCCTAGCGGGTGAGTAGCGCGCTTTATAAATTGTTTGATTGATTGATTGATTGACGTCTACGTCACTCCTGAAGTTCTCCACTCCCAGCGCGACTCACACCAACGCACCAATCCTGGGCGTCTACGTCACACTGGTAATTCTCCACTCCCAGCATGACTTACACTAACGTACCAATCAGTGAAAGCTTCGTCTCTCTACAGCTGACCAATCCCAGTGCGGTCATTCTGACGTCAGCCATTCTCGCTACTCTTGCTCTTGCTGATCCCTCCTTTACAAAATTTTATCTGCAAACTTTTTCTTACGTTTTCTTTAATCAAAATCTGTTAATAACAACATAAAACATCTCCATTGCCTGTTTCGCTAAACCAACAAGATAGTTTTGTCCACATATACAAGAATTCTCTCTTTCCAGTAGGCAGCGCTTACCTCTAACCTACCACAGAATTATTCAGTTTCACCGATAAAGTAGCACTTCCCTCTACCTTACCCATCTAACAAGCAAAAAGGCTAACCCGTTTCTCTGGGGATAAAACACATTTGGAGACTACAATGCTCCTGTGAGTTATGGCCAGAGTTCCACAAGAGAACCTATTGCTATTTCACTCACTCTCATTCATTCGGAAAATGTCCCTACTGATAACACACAACGATGTTACCACTTTGAAACCAGACAATGCACTGTGCGACTTCACTTGCCACACGTTTCCGCCTGCCTGCATACAGGGCAACCAACTTCCTACTTCCCGGAAGTCTTTAAAACATTTGACAACATAAAACGCAACACAAACTCAACATAAATCAATAATCACCAAACCAATGCAATAAAACCATCAATCTGCTACCAAGAAAACTGCTCCAGCAGAAAATGGCAAATTTACATATTCCCCCTAAGTCACAGACTTGTCATCACAACCACTCATCCATACAAGTCAAGTCAAATCAGCTTTATTCGGTGCATGTAAAAGAGAACACCATAAAAGCATGCTAATACACGCATATACTAACAACATTCCTACATAACAACACGATTAGTTTAGAATAAGTTAACACGCCAAACAATGACAAGATTAAGGCCAATTTCCGGTACAAGTAAATACAAGTATACCTATTGTATGAAATACTGTAAAGAAAAAATTATACTTGATAGTCTAAATTGGATCAGATTTTTCTCATTGAGCTGTTCACATAGCATATTAACCAATTATAAAGTGCTAATGCATTAAGGTGCCAAGGATGCATGAGGTATGAGCTGCCACAAGATATGTGATAAAGTGCTGGTACATAATAAGTGCATATCAGTACATAAAGTGCGCTATGCCACATCTTATCATGATAAAAGTTAAAAAGGTGTATGCTAAAAACAAATCAGAAATTGCTTTGTTCGATAAGTAAAATGCCATAAAAACATTCTGCATCTTGTGCATACTGAAACACAACAGTTATAGAAGAGAATAATTAATTATAGATTTAAAATTACTAGATAAATTGATCCATCTAGAAACGTTATATCGCAAAATGGATAAAAATTCATAGGAATAAAACAATAAAACAGAACATCCTAATAAATCCAATTTGGCAATATGGCAGTATCACTCCAGAAAGCATTCTTTTAGTATTTTTTGGCGCTTGTTCGATGCATGTCCTAAGAACTTAGCCACCCCGCAGACCAGCAGTGGCGTGCCGTCTGTTCTTAAGATTCGGAGTGCGACTAAATGTTTTGTTATGCCAAGGTTTCTACAGATTGGTTTTAACCATCTGGCCCTTGCCAGTTTGTATGCTGGGCAAGCAAAGAGGAAATGGGCAGTACTTTCCTCTGGGGCAGGGCAGCATGGGCATGATTGTGGTGAAGGTTTTAATGGATTCCATTTGGCTGTAAACAAGTTTAAGGGTAAGGAACCCAACCAAAATTGAATGTACAGGGTTCTATCTCTTGGGACTTAAATAAAGTCCATTTACGGTTCGAGACACTCATCCATACACTCATTCATTGGTGGGACCCATAACACCAACACGCACTCGTCTCACTCGAATCTGTACACAGGAGAAAAAGCGCTGGACATGTGGGTACCTTATTAACTATCAGGATTAAATATCTTTACATAATATACATTATATACATCTGCACCTATAGAATCCTGACCTTAACATCAAGGCACTGCACCACTTGGTCGACAGACCAATTAGTTGGACTGGTTGATGGTGATTTAGAACCAGCTAAAACACAATTAAAGCCTAGGAAACATTTGATTAATTTCGGTACTCAATTAAAAAATCCCAAACTCATTTCTGATTAATCCAAATTTGTTTATCTAATAATAATTTGCAATGCATTAGCATTTAGGCACTACAGATTATAACATAATTCGGTTTATTCCAGGGATAAAAATCGAACCTTTGGTAAATAAACATAGATTTAGAAATGGGTTTTATAGTTACCAAATATCAAATGTTGGCGACCCTCCGATCACACAGAGGATTTTTCAAAGTCTCTGCTACAATCTCCGAGATAAAATGTCCGACCCACAGCAATAATCAAACCATCAGATGAAATAACTTCCCGAAGTTCAAAAAAAAAAACAACAAGGTAAACCATGGAAATCTTCATCAACTCAACGTAAACCCAATGTCATAGACGATCAGCCCAGTGAACTCCCCCCCCCCTAGGCGGATTAGGGTCTTTTATACCCTTTTTCCCTCTTATTTCAGCTCAACATGCAACAATTTAGGGGTAGAAACTGTTCCGATTGGCCAGTCCGGGTCAACTTGTAATTTCGCAAAAGCTTCCCAGGACCAAGTGGTTTTCCATGTAGCAAGGCGCAAAATTTATTTTATCGATTCGGTTCACAGGCGAAAGTTCCGAAAGTAATAACTAGCAAGCATCCTTGTACAGGTCTTCCATTGTCCCCTTGGTGGTTCACACCGCCCATCACTTGGCAACCCTCCATGCTCCTATCCTTGATAAGGAACATGATGTCGCAGGGGCTGAGGTCACTTGGAGATCTCCAGAGCCTTCCGATTCTGTGCAGAAGTCATCGCGCTCACATGACGGTGGCTGCACAGGACCTCCATTTTAAGTACTAGTAGGCCCGAATGCCAACTTAAGCAAAAACAGACATAACAGTAATTAAAATATAGAAATGAAGATTCTAATGTTTAATCCCATTCTAATCCCAATGTATATTAGTGTTTTCCTAGCTTGTAGCAACATTTAAAGCAATAATACTCACCATTCTGAAGTACTGAAAGCACAAACCATCACGAAGCAACAGAAATCATGCAATTCTCTATTTCACTACGATCTAAAGTTAGTTTGCGTACCACAGTTAATTAATTTAGTTGTTCTGCCATGCAATTAGCATTTTAGTCCCACGTGTATCTTGTGTTTATCAAGGTGTAAGGGTTGGTTAATAATGTCTCACTTCAAACTAATTAGTACCAGTTAATATTTAGAATGATTACGTAATTAATTTCATGCAAAATAGAGGAAGTATACAAAATTTTGTTTTACCTGCTCCATCACCCACAATCAGAACCTCAGTCTTGTCCCTGTTTAATTTCAGGGAGTTGTTGTTCATCCATGACGAGACTAGGGAAATGCAAGTGTTGAGGGCATACACATTCTAATTGTCCTTAAAAGACAAACATTCCACAGTTTGTGTATTATCCGCGTAAGAGAAAAGAGTGAGGCCACATTTTTTCCACTATCTCATCAAATGGTCTTAAATATATGTTAAAGAGACGTGCACAAAGTTGATCCCTGAGGATAAGGGTTGAGATTTTAAGACCTGTGTTGGTGTGTATGAACCTGAAAGGTACGATCATCCAGGAAGGAAGGATTTTAGCCAGGATAGGGAAGTGTCCTGAGCTCCCATTACCTCTAATCTTTGTAGGAGTGTGGTATGATTTGAAGTGGTAAATGCTGCAATGAGGTCTAAAAAAATCAGTGCAGCAGTCCCACCTTGATCTAACTGGTGCGTCAGGAATTTGGTAGCACAGAGAAGGGCAGATTCAGTGCTATAGCCTGCTTGAAACCCAGATTGTAAAGGGTAGAGTAGGCCATTAAGTTCTGTGTGAGCTGTGGGTTGCTGGCTCACGTGTTTCTCCAACACTTTTGCCAAAATAGGTAAAAGAGATATCGGTCTGTAATTTGACCAGGTAAATATACCAAGATTGGATTTTCTCAATAGGGGTGTAACTAGGGCAATTTTCCAAGGTTTGGGAAGAATGCCCTCCAACAGTGATGAGTTTAGCAGTTGGGTAAGCTGCTTCGGGGCAGTGTGGGAGAGCTTACCAATCTTCCTCTGTTATCTTATGTTGAAAAGGCCCATAACATGTGTAGTCATAAAACTGGAGAAATTAATCCCATGTTTCATAGGGTGGTTTTGGAAGTAACATGTCTTTCAGAGGCTGTGGAAAAATAGTCTAAAGTCCAATATACGTGACTGATGTAAAGTCACTCATTTTATTTGAATGACCTATAAATGGATCAAAAGTTGTAGAAAAGTGGCTTAACGTTGCCTTGTAAATAAGCCGAAGCCCCTATTGCCATCACAATGTCACTAAAAGTGACATTGTGGTGGCGATAGGGGCTTGTAAATATGGCCCAAAATATTTTCATATGAACAAATTAAAGGTGGTATTTTCTTATAAATCGATCTCACTTGGATGGCGTCACCATCCTGGACTTTATCCGGCCCTCAAATATCTTCCTTTTAAGATAACTTGAGGCATTTTAATATGTTCCACCTCCTGTTCTTCTTAACTTTGGCATGAATTCCATCGTAGTTCTTGGGTACACATGTCTCTGTTTTGCTTTGTAGCTGGTAAGCATTTTGTTGTGCATATAAGTAATTTGGAAGCAGCTGATCAGAATAGAAATATTGTTTCAGGGAGATAATCTATTTTATCCTGAATAGGATTTTTATTTTGCAAAAAGTTTAGTCTTCCCCAGCTTTATGGATTTTGAACCAAAGTTCCTTCAAAAAAGGAGATGTGGGAAAAGCATTGTTTTCAGATTGAAAATGAACTGCCACTCAATCAAAGTCTTTCTCTTGTGAAAGTGGGCCACCGGTGAGAAAATATTTAAGATTCTCGTCTCTTAAAAACATACACTGATTAGACTGTATCACTTCCCCATCAATGATTCGCTTTCATCTTAGACATCTGATTTCTTTGCATCATATTATCTGCTCCAGATCAAACAGCAGCTCCATGCTAATAAGCATGCAGACCCTTCTTTTCTTCTTTCCATTATTATGCATGATGAAAAGAAAAGAACTGAGGTCCTACTACTCTACATTGTGTACTGTATTGTGAGCCTGGCTCTTCTAATTTTCAGATACTTGTAGTGTCTTGCCTCACAGTTTCCCATGATTTCATTTATTTTCGCGTGAGAGTTACACTTCTGGAGAACCCTCAAAAGGGTGCACGATTTACACATGGAATCTAATGCCGCATAACTAACTAAAAAATAATTAAAGCTAATATTTATATTTTGATATTAACTCCTTCCGTGCTCATGACGGAACCACGCCGTCATGAGCCACGGTTGCTGTGTGCTCATGACGGAGTGGTTCCATCATGCTGCGGCCGTTGGCGGCCGCGCCGCCCACGCGGCGCTAATTCCCCGCCTGTGCGGGCGATTAGCGCAGTGGGCGGAGTCATGACGGAACCACTCCGTCATGAGCACAGCCCAACCGTGGCTCATGACGGCGTGGCTCCGTCATGAGCACCGGGCCACCGCGCTGCCCCCCCGCACCCCCCAGCGCTGCGGCGGAATTTCCGCCGCAGCGAAGGGGTTAAACATAATTATGTTATGATGCTCCTTGTGTCTGTGCTGCTCTGGTGACAACATATGGGCTAACTCACCGAAATAGGCCCCGATTAGGAGTGCGCCAAATGCGGCTGGTGTATCTACTTGACCTGGCAAATAGTAACATTGTGGAGTGAAATACTTACTGCCTCAGGTAGATGCCATTTAGGCCACGTTTTCATTGAGAAATTGGTCCTAATATGCGTAATTGGGTGCCTATCACACCCAATTCTACATGTTTCAGTCACTTTATGGACACTTACCCCCATACATTCCTGCAGGTGTAACCTGTGCCTATTGACCAGGGGAACATAGGGAAGTTGCATACTTATCGCAAGAAGCAATTACCAAAGACCCGATTTACGAAGGTAAAGTTACACCAAAAGTCTAACTTAGACCCAACTTCTAACTTTATTACTTTTTGATATTCAGAAGGGTAAGTTACTACTAATAATCTTACTACTAGTAATTGTACTAGTAGTAACTTTACTAGTAGTAAGTTTACTAGTTGTACATTTACTAGTGGTAAGTTTACTAGTCGTAAAGTTACTACTAGTAACTCACCTTTGTGAATATCGAAAAGTAGTAAAGTTAGACTTTTGGTCTAACTTTCCCTTTGTGAATCGAGCGCCAGACGTGGAGAACTCCAGAGGACTCAGAATTCCAGTCCTTGCACAAACAGTTGTTGTGAAGGGATCTGAGTTTTTTCCCCGTATTCGTAATTGGGGCACTGCAGGTTCTTTCTTCTTTCTTTCTTTATAAACTTTATTTCGCAGTTCAGAGAATTGCATAAAAGTGCACATGTTAAAAACGATTATATTATAAAATGTTTAAACATACTGGCAATCAATTGATTCTATAAAAGTTAATACAGTACAGGTAGTCACAGTTGTTCGTCAAATAAAGTGTTCAGGCTGGTAGTGCAAACACAGTTCTTAAAAAAAAAAGATGAAGTCAGCAGCAAAGATTTAAAGTACTATAAATAAAGTGCAACAGGCCTTACGGATTCTCAGAGAAGCCAGTAGAAAGGAATCTAATGCAAAGCAAACCAGTGGGGTATCCAAAGACTAAAATAGCGTGACGGCTGCTGCTACTGTTCGATTAGAGAATTTCCTTAAAAGCGGAAATATAGCAGTGTTCCTCTCTTTTCTTTAATGTGTGCAAAAAAGAAGGGTATGGTTGAACTGACTTTTTTGTCACAAGTGCAAGAGGATAAATTAGGTTCAGTCTGAACCTTGTCAAAATAAATCGGTGCTGGTTGTTTGTCACTATATGTAAATAAGAGAATGAATGATTTAAGATCTGTGGTAAAGATTCATAAAACTTAACAGATTCTTTTGCTTTTTGATTATTCCATCTGTCCTGTGTAACTTGGTTTAAAAAGATTGAGGCATATTCTCAAGAACGTGTGAAAATCATCGTAAAAGTAACAACGCAACCTACAACATCGCAGTCTATCGCAGGAAATTCACGCAGTTTTAACCAAGTATTCACAACACGGCAGTACCATGTGATAGTCACCAGATAATGCGTCAAATGGCCACGTTAAAATCAACGCCACCCCGCAAAAATGCGAAACACAAACGCATAAAATGCTGTGATGATGCCAAGAGCGATACAAAAATCTGCGAAAACTAGCCACAGGCCTGCAAATTCCACGCGTCTGACGGGAAAATGCACTATAAAAGCAGAACAAGAAAAACACACCAGAAACAATCCAAAGTGCGCAACACCATGGATGCTCCCTGACCGAGCGCAGAGGTCAGCGCAAACCCCACAAGCCCCACAGACCACCAGCAAGGTACAGCGGGGTCGGGGAAGGCCAGGAAGAAGAGGGAGAGGAAGTCGGGGTGCAGTCCGCAGCAACACAAGACCAGCGTCATGGAGGTGACAGAACACTACCAGCAACTGTCCCACAATCAGACTACCTGGAATGCAGCCGGAGTGTCGAGGAGCACAATGGATGAGGCCAAGAGGCGCTGGCATGACCTCAAAACCTAAACTAGGCACAAACCCGCTGCCAACGGGAAGGCAGCAACGTGACAGGAGGTGGGAGTCCTGCGCCACAGGAGGAGCAGGAGGAGATGGAGGCTAGTCATCAGTGTGGAGACAGTGCAAGGAGGTGGGAATACGGACACAGCTCGAGAGGACCAGACACTACAACAACAGGGTGAGTAACGACCAGGGACGGGGGGAGATGGGCACAATGGCACACATGAACAATCAAGTATAGCACACTGCACACCCACAATGACCCTGGATCATGTCCCTGATCCCCGTGGCAAACTGCAGCACACACACATAGCAATAACAGCACATCCAAAGACAATGTGGCATAAAGTGCAACACTGATACTGCAGAACAGAGGACACAACTGGGTCCGCTCATGTGCAGAAACAGGCCAATCACATTGGAAAGAGCAGGGAAATGTGAGATGCATATGAACGGGTACAACCTCACATCCGTCATGTAGTCCCAATGTCCACTCTCCCCCCCAAATTGCCAGCACCGCCCAAACAGTCACAGTGTACATTGTCACACCGGCTGCATGTAAACAAGAACAATCCGCAAATATAAATGTCAACACAATGTCAACATGCATCACCCCTTCACATTACAGAGGGACAAAAAACACCTCCAGCATGTCAGACCAGACAAACCATCAGTGATGCCGGAGATGACCACCACACCTCCGACACTGATGCCGTACAACAGCTCATGGACTTCTCAGGCAACCCACCCCCAGGAGCAGGGCAGCCATGCCACATAGAGAAGACCCTAGCCCCTGCACAGACCACACAGCAGGAAGCACCCGCCACCACGGCTGGCTCCCAACACTTCACTGAGGTACACATCACATTCCAATGCCAGTTGTCAGAATGCCAAAAGGAGGTGGCCAAACAGGTGCGGGTGGGCTCAGAGATCATGGAAGCCGAAGTAGATCACATATGTGGGTGTTCAGGTCCCATCAGGGACCACCTACACCCCACAAAGAATGAAATGAAATGAAATGAAAGCGGCTTTTATATAGCGCATGGCTACCCAGAAGCATCCCAGCGCTGCGGAGTGTGACTAGAGGAGGATGCAGTTACGGGAATAGCCAGGTTTTCAGATGTTTGCGGAAGGTGAGGTGATTGGGTTCCTTGCGGATGAATAGAGGGAGGGCGTTCCAGAGCCTTGACGCATTGTATGAGAAGAGGCGTCCGCCCGTCCATGCCTTTTTGATTCTGGGTGTGTCGGTCAGGAAGAGATTGTCTGAGCGCAGATTTCTGGTGGCTTTGTATGGTTTGATCAGGTTCTTGATGCTCGGGGGCCCCTTGCCCTGCAAATTTTTGTGTGTAATGCATAGGGCTTTAAAGTGTATTCTCTCCTGTATTGGGAGCCAGTGAAGTGTTTTTAGGGCGGGCTTGGCTGAGCAGCGTTTGCTTGTGTTAGTGAGAAGTCTTGCTGCTGAGTTCTGGACCATTTGGAGCCTGGCGACGACCGATATGGGGGTGCCTAAATACAAGGCATTACCGTAATCCAGCTGGGAGAGAACAAGCGACTGTATCAGGAGCTTTCTTGAGTGGTCGGGCAGTATTTTACGTGTAGTTCGAAGGAGGCCATAACAGGTGGCAGCGGCTTTTCTGGCTTGGGTTCTGAAGGTAAGCTCGTGGTCGAGCCAGATGCCAAGGCTTTTTATTTCTTTTTTTGCTCTGGGAGCTGGTCCCATGCAAGTGGGCCATAGCGAGTTGGGGTTGAAGGATGGTTGGTTCCCGAGTAGCATGAGCTCCGTTTTTTCGCCGTTGAGTTTAAGGTGTGAAGCACTCATCCAACTATCTACTTCTTTTAGGCAGGTGCACAGATTCGTCGAGGAGTGTTCCGACTGATTGAGCGCCACAATTAATTGTGTGTCATCTGCGTAACTATTTTGACTCCGAAGGGGGTTACTATCTCAGCCAGAGGGGACATATATACATTAAAAAGTGTGGGGCTTAGGGACGAGCCCTGGGGGACCCCGCATTGAAGCGGCACTGGTTGGGATCGGGTGTTGCCTTCGAACACTTGGAAGGTTCTTTCTTCCAAGAACGACTTCAGCCATGCTAGGGCTGTGCCAGTTAGGAGGCGAGGCCAAAGGAGATGCACACCGCAACAGATACACATGCATGTGCACATGTCCTGCAATGAACCACACCCAGAGCCACGGAATCATCATTCACATCCCGACGCTGGTCCTCCATGGGATGGCCCAGTCCACTACTCTTACGTATTGAGTGGCTGACGACAAAGCTACATGTCCAAGGTCTTACCCGCTGCCTGTGGTGACATGTCTGCGTCCACTGTACACAGCACAATGTAATGTCGTAGGGCCCAGGGCCCTCATGCATTCACCAAGACCACAGGGACACACACACATATCATGTTGAACTGGCTACGGGCACGTGCACCCGGCCCTTTATTGGCAGGGTCACATGTACAGTGATGCATGTGCTGGATGTGTGTGGGGTGAGTATAAGCCAGCCCACATGGAGTGCTTGGTGCTGGCACCAACTTGAACAGTGGATACCAGTGCAATGGAAACAGAAAACACCTGCATAACAGAGTCAACTGCTGAGCAACATGGAGGGAGCCGGAGCAAGGACAGCGGTCACCCAACATTCGAACAGAAGTGTCCATGAGTTGCAGTGCACTGAGGTTGGGGCACTAGAGATGAGGGCGCTCATGTGAAGAAACTGCTAGGAATGTGTCCCTTCGGGTTAGTCCTGATGCAGATGCAGTGGGGTGTGTTACACCTGCATCAACTTCCTCATCAACGTCCCAGGTCTCCCACTCTGCCTGTGGTGACATTGCTGCGCAACCTCTCCACAGCACAAAACTCAATCAGTAACGATCCGCAGTGCACTGAGTCAGTGGCACCTGGAGTGCTGATCAGGAGATCAGGCATATGATGGCATCCACGACAGGCCTGAGCAACTCCGTCAGTCTGCCAGTACCACTGTTTCGACTCTGGCAGATAGTGGATGGAGTTGGTCCTTGCGATGGTGGTGTGTGCCTCCTGCGGTGATGCGATGTCCGGCTCGGACAGGACTCAATTTGAAGTGTGAGCCCTGGTGGTCCACAATTAAGGCCGAAGGCAGCGGACAGCGCAGGGCCACATGCACATGGCGTCGATGACCCCAGGACCACCGTCACAGAGGTCATCCAATATTCATTCAGACAGGGTCCCTGACATGAGCTGCACAGAGTTAGTGGCCCCAAATGCACAGCGGTCGGCACAGGCATACCGCCATGTGACGGTGACTTGCGGTGCACTGAGGTAGGGCCATGCAGACTGAGCGGGTCCTCATTGAAGGTGAATGTGGCGGAGGGTTGCGGGGACAGTGGAAGGTGTCCTCCAGGGCATGATGCAGATGTCTGATGTTATCCGGAAGCAGCAAATGGATGAGTGGAAAGCGGCAGCCTTGTTGCCACCACCAATTCTGTGACAGCCACATGAGGATGAACACGACCCCCTAGTCCATAGACTCAGACTACACCAATGTACGACCAGAGGGTGTCCATGAATGTCAGGGAACAGACTTAGTGGCACCGGGGCTGGGAGGGGGTGAAGTCTGTGATGATGCCGGTACACTGATATGAACTCCGCCATTGCTAAATCAAGACTGTGTGACCTACTGGATTGCAGTGTAGGCCGGAGGCAGGGGTCAGCAGTGGCCCACAGCCATGTGTCATTGGCTCGCGATGCACAGAGTTAGTGACACCAGGGCAGTTGTCGGTAGTGTTCTATCACCTCCGTAACAATGATCCTATTTCCTCCGGACTGCAATGCGTCATCCTCCTACGCCTCTCCTTGCGTGCAATTATATGTATTCTGCCTTTGAATAATTGATGTTCAGTTCCAATTCTGTGACCTACTTGTCCGCAGCGTAGGCCGAGGGCAGTAGTCTGTCTAGGCCCACAGACACGTGTGGTTGTAATGCTATGCACAGACTTGGTGGCACCACATCGAAGGGACTATAGTGACATAAACTCTGCCTTAAATAATGTTCACTGCCATGGTGTAATCAAGACTCAGTTCCAAATGTGTGACCTACTTGTCCGTAGTGTGGGCCGAAGGCAGTAGTCAGCAGGGGACAACAGGCATGTGTTGTAAGAATGCCATGCACAGAGTTGGTGGCACCACATCGAAGGGAGTACACTGATATAAAATCTGCAATGAACATATGTACTCTGCCATCGTCTAATCAAGACTCAGTTCCAAATGTGTGACCTACTTTACCATAGTGTAGGCCGGATGCAGCAGTAGAGTACATCAACGAGAAAGGAGTAAAGCAGGTCTGTTTCGTGGAGGCCGTGATGGTCTGAGGAAGCTTCCAAGGTCGCAGGCCTTGGGCTTGGAGCTTGCGCCAGCATGTGGTGGGCCCTCCGTGACACACGCCGGTGCCGGCAGGTGATCAGTGTGGCCTGGCTGCGCAGGGGCGGGCCTGGCGGGTTTGGGGTCCAGCGGGCTGGGGTACGGCAAGCACACAGGATGGCAGGCAACTCTGCTCACGAGGATGGCGTCAACCTCATGGCAAAGATGTTGGGGATTCTGGAAGAAGACCTCGCCCAGGGCTACATGCTTTTTATTCACACCCCTACGCTGGCCTGGCGTACGCCTGGCCATCCCACTCCGCTCACGCCTACAGGGTGATGTAACATGCAACATTTCCGCGAACTCCCCCACTGGCTAGGGTGACATGGTTGCGTCCACTGTCCACTACACTCCATACACCAGCGATGTATGTTGCCATGGATATGGGTGTGTTATGCATACTGCGGTCTGTCAAGCACATCGCAGCCACGCTTGGCATTGTGTACTTTCCCTATCATGGTTCTCCTGCCTCCTTCACACATGCCTGGTTCCCACCTCTCCCCACATTCCGCTATTGTGTGACTGAGGTGCCATGCCATTGATGGCTCATGTTCAAGGCTTGCCCAGATTACCATTGTAAGTTGTTCTGTTTTGTCTGGTGGGTGGGCATGTTGTTTTGCATGTTGTTTGTGATTTTGTGATGTGTGCATTGTCAGAGTTGTGAGCTGCATGGTTGTGGAGTTGAGCCGTGTGGGGTGTTCATTTGGTACTTGACAACGGGCAGTGCATTCCCATTGGTGCCATCCTGGAAGCGCTGGTTGATGATGGACTGTCGGAGGATGAAGGAATCATGCACACTGGCTGGGTATTTGGCGACCATGTTGGTGAAGATTCCACGGTGTTCAGATGTTGCCTGCACATTGATGTGAGACGTGTGCTTTCTGTTGCGGTGATTGTGTGCTGTATCACCAGGGGGCACAAGTAGGACATGTGTGCTGTGGATTGCCCCCAACACGTGCGTGCATCCAGCTATGGCGTATGGTCCTTGCTTGGTCTCCAGCAGATCCTGTGCATTGTGGTGGACGTATAGATACTGGGATACCAGGCTGATGATGGCATTCAGGACTGGTGTGACGGGCTTGGATGCGGCTGGCTGTGAGACTCCTCTGACTCTGGAGGGTGTTGGTTGGGAGGTACCAGAGGCCAACAGGTGCAGCATATCCAGCAGCTCTGTGTGGGGTGGGATGTTGGTTGTCCGCTGTGTTGGTGCTGTCGGCCTGTTGGGCGATGATGGTCAAGATGCGTAGGATGGTTGTCCTTTTGAGCCTGCAGTGGGCAATGACGTCCTCTGGTGTTAAGTCTGTGAGGCTGGTGCGTTAAAATTATCTCAGATATAGGTTAACCATGGGATTCTGTAGGCATAATCCAAAAATAGAATATCTTTGGTGAGTTTTTGATTCAGGCCCACAGTTTCTGTACAGACATGTATGTTGATTGTTAAACTAGAGCACAACCACAGTCACACTGGCCTAGAATAGGAGTTTTGTTCATCTTTATATTGCCCCTGATCTGGATACAGAATGCTTATACATGTAACATATCAAGTCAGAACAATTGTTTGCAGGAAAATACTAATGAAGGAGTTATTAAAGGATCATGGATCGCCTAACTTACTTGGAGATAGATAATCCCGCCTGGCATGGCGATTCTGAGTACGGAAATTGCTCAATTGTCCACATGCATAGGGAGTGAATTATCTTTTTTGTGTTTTTTGAAAACAAACTTCTAATTATTTCTGGAAATTACCCCAACTCAGGGGTGACAAAAGATAAGGACCTAAACATGGATATTGATGCTGTTATGAAACTGTTGAGGCAGGTATAGCTTTCAGATAGCCAGATTTCCTCTTTCATGGTCTGGCTACCCATAAACATGAGAGCAGCCACAGGAATCCAGATGAAGAATGAATTCTAGCGATAGCTGTTAGTGTCAGATCCCCTAGTCAGTTCCATTGTGCCAAGTAGTGGATTTCCGATTTCTATCAACATGACCTTCCCATTGTTATTGGGTATTTGTGTTGGTGGGTCAGAAGAGACTAAGAGGCATATTATCAAGACAGGCGATATAATTATCGCCGCTTTAGCGGCAGAAAACTGCCGCTAAAACGGCGATAATGGGCTTGATAATATGCTCTATGGAATTCCAATTGAAACCCATGTTAGATGTGAAGGACATCTAACGTGGGCTTCAATTGGAATGCCACAGAGCATATTATCAAGCCCATTATCGCCGTTTTAGCGGCAGTTTTCTGCCGCTAAAGCGGCGATAATTTTATCGCCTGTCTTGATAATATGCCCCTAAAGATTTTCTAGTCTTATGTCCATTTTTCCACAGGTTTATCATTTGAATATGACTGCCTAGTAAACTGTCGCTGTTCTACTGTGGAGAAGTAAGAGGTTTCCCACACACTTTTGTTTCAAAATAAAATCTGGATTTTGGGTTCCCAAAAGTTGAATTTAGTTTTTCCTTTTATTCTTAAACTTCAATTAAAATTGGTATGGCTAATTCCGATAAGTATAGTAAGTCCTGTAATGAAATATATCGAAATTATGAGATTTGCAGGAAACACCACAGACCTGCAATTCTCCCCTGGTAAAGTTTACAAGGGAAAGGAAGAATGCCTGACAAATGCTGAGGCATGTGAATTTGATGCAAAAAAACAAAAATACATGTTATGTCCTATGTTTCCAGCAAAGCCTGTAACTGAAACTACTTAATCATCCAAACAATTCCGATTCCTGCAGTGCTGGATTTTATGAAGCCTTCATCAGGAGTGTTCATAACTGTCTACTTTGTTTTATTTTGCCCCTGATTTTCTTTGAATGCACTCTTTATCTCCTCCCTCAATTAGTTGTTTGTAGCAGTCTGGTATATCTGAGTCCATGCAGGACCTAAAAGGTGGGTGTGCTACCTCAGTCAGGTCCCTGCTGTAGCACTGTGCCAATCTTACCACTTACCCTGCGATGAACCTTGCTAGGTGCCTGGGAGGTAAAGAGGAGTTACCAACAATTCAATAAATTCAATTTGCAGTGCAGGCTATTTGTCCACACATTAAGGTCCACGAATCAGCAAATAAGGTTAGATGAGATTTGTGAAAAATTATGAGACAGACTGCTGAAAATGAATCTCAAAAGCATATTGTGATGGTATAAAATCACCACAGGATATCCAAAGCTTCTATGAGATCATGTGAAGAAAGAACATTGCAATTCAAACAACTTTCACGTTGAAGGTTAACCAAAAGCTTAGGGCGTTTGGTTAGACTAACTTAAAGTAGTCAATGTGCACTTTTAAACACATGCCTATGTGTGAACTTACAAGTAAAATAAGATGTAGTACAGTTATGAATACATTATTACACGTACTTCATGAAAACGCAATATAAATCAAAATACACCGACGTGAATGTGCATGAGAACTAAAATTGCAACATTATAATGAAGGTATTAGAACAGATACTTATATATGACTGCTTTTAACTGTGAACACACTGCAGCAGTAGGTTGAATGCTTCATTTTATATTAATGGGATTAAGACACATTAAATATTTTGTGTTAATGCACGTTAATAATGTGCTTCTGTGATGTATAGGGGTGGAACTTCGATTGCACGTCTCCACCCCTAAATGTCATCCTTTTCTTCTCTGTTGGCCGAACCCTACTTTTTGCATGAGTCTAGTATTCCTTATCTTTTCATACGATGTATGAATTTGCGCAGCAGTCTTTCTCCCTTTTACTTATAGTGCTATGTATAATGATAGAGGTTTTCATTTGTTGTTTCTATTTATCCAATTAATTCCCTAAAGTAACCCACCTTCTATAGAAAACAGAATCTCCAAAGGCATGCAGGCAGCTGGTGGAGGAAAGTGCGAAATAGGTTTAAACTAATTTTATCGAAACCTTTGCATGAATGGTAGAAGTGTTCTGAGATGTAGTGGGTATGAGTGACACATGTTGAAATTTCCAATGGAGTGAGTTAGATTTGTCTAATCAACAACACAGGCCACCATTTGTCAAGGTGAAACTTTTCAGGTTGCATTTAGATGCTGTTTGCTAAGCTCGAAGTGTCAGTTCAGTTCAGTTCATAAACTTTATTCGTTTTTTTGATAAACCATAAAATTCACACACATTCAAAAGTACAAAATGTTTAAAATACCAAAAAAAAGTAAAACTAGCCAAAAGCAGCTAGCCCACGTAAAATTCATAAATGAAACATTGTCAATTTTCAGCTGCAACAGGACAATTTTCCATTTTAAATTGCAACACCCGACCCCAGCAGTAAAGCAATCATTTTTCAAAGTGCATAGTGCCATTTGTTACTGCAGAGCTTTCCTGGTTAGCAACAGTGTGTAAACAGGGGATGTAAACATTTGATGAAGTGCATAGTAACTTTTCACAGAAACGGACCGGTTCCAATCAAGTGTAATTAATGTTCCTATTGTCATTGACTTTCAAGTAAGAGTTTCAACCCAATGCATACTGCTTTAGAAAGGAGTAATTGTTAAAGTGCAATGGTGCATTTTTAACAGTGCCAGGAAAATCAAAGTGTGAAATATAAAATCCTCCACAGGTTACAAATAGTCATTTTAAAATATTCTCAGCGGGTAAAAGACAGAGCAACATCTCAAAAAAGAGAGACCTATTATTTCCCAACTAACCTCCTTAAGGGAATTGCAGCAGCAATATATCTATATATCATTTAGCAAATATTTTCTGATTGGTGTAGTCGGAGATAAAACAGCGCTGGCCTAAATTTTTTGATGTTCAAATCCCTCAAGAGAGGTAGGATGAATTCCCTGCGTGGTATATTGTATAACTTGCAAAAGAAAAGAAAATACAACATATTTTGGCTTGAATTGCAATCACAGGGACATGGGTCCAGATTAGCTTAGTGGTATGTCTGACTGGGATACGAGACCAGTAAGTAGGCGCTGCCGAATCTAAACCTAGTGAGATAAAAAAAAAAAATGATTAAAAGGATACAAAAGATATGGCTCAATTCCTTCAGTGGTAATCAAAGGTAGATAATCAGCTACTTGCTTTTTACTGTGCTCCTCATATTCTTTGCGATCACTTAAAATATTTAAAAAATCTCTTTTTAATTAGAGTTTCGTGGCAGAAGTGATAAGCTGAGGGTTTGTGAAGAAATCCTGCCCTCCCATGCTGGTCAGCTGGGTCTTCACATAGCTGAGCCATGGTATTTTGTGTGCATGATCACAGTTTAGCCAGTATCGAATTATTTTCCGGTTGAGGGCCGGTTCTTCGTTTGCCCAGATCGATCGGCATAACATGGTGGGAGCACTTTGTATATGGTCTGCCAGGGGAAGTAGCCCCTGTTCTCGATGGCAAATGATAGAAGGCAAGCGGGCGGGGCAGACAATAATGTTTTCAGGAATACAGGTTCCGCTCTAAGTAGAGTGGACGAATTACAGACTCCCTACATTCCAGCTCCATGCAGAATCACGGCACAACATTGAGCGATGTAGATAATAATGAGGGACATGGTCGGTCTACAGCCAAGTTTCCTGGAAAACCTAAATAGGGCCTCACGCTTTCTATCAAAACTTCTCTTCTTGAACTCTAAGAGGTAGGTCCATGAACCTTTTTGATCAAATGGAATGCCTAGGTAGGAGAAATTTGACACCTGGGCTAATTTTTCATTACTAACGAAGCAGGGTCTCATTTTCGATTGACTTTCCCCACCACCATGGCCTGTGACTTGGCGGTGTTGGCCTGCAGACCCAACTCGCTCATAAAATTATTTAATCTGTTGAGGAGGGTCTGCATATGACAGTGTGGGGCGGTTTCTTTGCCGCATCCTTGGCACATCAATCACCCATTCATTCAAGAAACTCTCCAAGTTGTTTACATATAAGCAGAACAGGAAGGGGGCTAACACACACCCCTGTTGGACACCACTATTCATTTTAATTGGGGTTGATAAGTCCCTGTTCGCCCCATATCTTACACTGCCCGTGACATCCTGATGCATTTACGCTAAAAAGTGGACCTGGGGAGCATCTATTCCCATACCTAACATATGTTTCCATAATTTCCCTCTCATCACACAATCGAAGGCCGATGTCAAGTCCATGAAGCCCAAATAAAGATCGGTGTTTTTTGCCATGGTGTATTTTCTAATTACCAAGTGGAGGTTGAGGCATTGCTCCACCATGCCCAGGCCCCTTCTAAAACTATTTTGGATGTCTGAAAATGTCCCCTTTTCTGCTATTCAGCTTTCAAGACGGTCAAGTAAAACCCTGCCCATCAACTTGCATGTGGTGTCAATCAGTGATATTGGGCTGTAACATTTGGGGTTTGACCTATCTCCCTTTTTAAAAATAGGGACAATTATAGCCTGGTTTTTGGATTAGTTAGTCTTTGAGGCAAGTCAAGGATTGCGACCTATTTGTTGAATAGTTTTCCCAAAACCACTTTGGGGTTCATGGATGCCCATTTACACATGAGACCCTTATTTCTATGATGGACTCGGGGGGCACAACTAGGGGCAGATTCTTAGTTTGTGTTTCAAAGTGAATCACTAGAGGATAGTGGTCGCTAAAAAGTTCTTTTAAATTGAGAAATTTACCGACTTGGGCTTATTATAGTCGGAAAGAGCAATAAAATAAATGAGGCTGCCCCGACCGCTACTAGTGTATGTAATCTCCTCCTGCCCGGCCCTCAGAGTCAAGTCTATAGTTAAAGAAAGGGAGAATTTAGATAAATTAGAGTTAAGGACATTGCCACAGGAAGTGTGTTTAAAATGGCTTTGGCCCTCATGGGAGTCTTCCATGTAGGTACAAATGGAAACCTGTAATGATGAGCAAAGCCTACAGTTAAAATCCCAACCCCATAGTATTATGTAATATGTGTTCAAATCCATAATATGTTGACTTAATGATGTTTCAAGGCTAGCCGCTCTTTCTGTATTAAAAGGAATAAAACGTTTATGATAAAAATTCACAATTATGAGTGTGACATTTAGTTCATAGGTAAATTAATAAATTAAAAGTGTGGAGAGCCCAGGTTAGAAGAGCGTATTTTGTTGCCCAGAGTTGTTGTTATTAAAGAGAGCAGGCCACCCCGGTCATGTCCTCCACACGAGCGGATATCTGGAGTGTCGATAGATATGAAGCCATCTATGTGCATTTTATCGAGGGCCAATGTCTCTTGGAGGCAGATAATGTTGTAGCCTTTTATGAAGTCTAACCAGTCATAATTTTTCAGATTGGTCGCAAGCCCGGCTTCATTCCGAAACAGGCAACTGAACTGATTGCCCTCTTGCATGATAAGACCAGTCTCTCTGACCACAGGAGTATTGGTACAACTGGGGAAGACCTGTACAACCTTCTCTTTTATATTATCTATGGCCAAACAGAGGGACACTAGGGGCGAGAAAGTGGTCACATGTGCCTGTGTTATTGCCCTCCCATCCTTGTTTACACAGTCTTCTACCGGCGCAGTGCCCTGTATATGTAGTCAATCAATTTGCTCAGGGATGAAATGCGACTATAAGTTGGAATGGCAGGTCGCTCCGGGACACCCCCCATTAGCGGAGAGCAACTGCGGAAGGAGTTGCTTAGTGGGCCTATAAAAGTTTTCCAAAGGTACCGCCTCAATCCCACCTCCCGTCAGAAAAAGTTTGGATGCTCTGTCCAGAAGATGGTCTACCATGTGCTTATTTCTAAAATGGACCACAATATAGTCACCAGGAGTCTCTTTTGGATGATGGCCTACCTAGGACACGCGTTGAACGTTATTTATACTTCCATAGAGTACCTCACAACTAAAACAGTGTGTAGTTTTTTGGAGTCAATAGATGACCTTGTGTTTTTAATTGGCATTGCTCTTCGAGAGGGGACATTTTTAAAAACTATTACAGGAGGTGTTGCCTTCGGGGGAAGTTGCAGAGTCCATTTTGGGCATGTGCATGCTGGTTGATTATTTGCGACAGCTAGGTATTTGTTTGATAGCAAGTCAGGGCAGTTGCTGAGCCCCCTTTGTGGGCCTGATTGTGCCCTGAGTGGGTGCGCTATTGAATTAAACTGGCCGGTGCCGGTAGAGTTCTTTTTCCTACAATCCTCTTGCATGCGACCCTCGCCTGTCACCTCCTGATTGAGGTCTGCCCTGATTGTAGTAAAAGCCTCTGAGCTTTGCATGTGCTCCACCAAGCTTTTAAAGGTGCTCAAGAGAGTGCTTAAATTTGATCCAATCAAGATTTTTAGGGAAGTGTCAAGACTGTTAAGGACAGTTCAAGGCACACTTTAAAAGATTTATCCAGGAGTTCTGAGAGGGTGGCTTGTGTCAGGCATCCCTGTAAGGCTTCATTGACTGAGTCAGTCCTAGGCGGCAACCCGTTAATTCGACTGACAGGGGTTGATTTTTTTCCACCCAGGGGCAGCTTGCGTTTTGTTGGCAGCGTGTTACTGTTTTTTGCCTTTTTTACGAGTGCAGAGCTGCTAGATTCAGGCTGTGAGCTATGATCATCATAAGACATGATCAGGAGGTCGCCATTGAAGATGCACGGGTTTCCAGTGTCCTTGCTGCTCACAGCCTGTTGCGGGGGCTGTGTGGGCTGAGCTGCTCCCACGTCTCCGATGTCTCCACCCGGGGATTTGGTATGCAGAGCTTTCTTAGTGACCCCCATCCTCTCCTCCGCCAACTCAATTTCGTTAATAATCTTCCCCATTGCAGTAGTCAAAAAGCTAGTTATGGTTGCCGCCAGCAGGCATTCTCTGGTGTTTGGCATCGCTGCCTTACTCTTCCCCATAGTATTACCTTATGAAAAGGTTTGAGTCCTTTCCGGGCTGCAGTCCCAGATGCAAGAGCCAAGAGGGGTGGGCCAGCCCAGCCGTGCCTCGATCATGCACAGACGGGCCTGCAATTGGCCCGTGTTTCACACGCGTGTGTCCTGTGCTACGGGATAGTTCCGGTGACTTTGTGGTGCTTCAGTTGCTTGGCCCCACCCCCTGCAGTGAGTCACGTTGCGCTGGGGGACTGAGTCCCACCCCAGCAGGAATGGCAAAAGTGGAGCAGGAACAGCAGGAGCAGGAGTAATGCTGCCAGTGAGTAAAGGGGGCCTCCTCTGGCCCAAACAAGCGTCCCTATTTTGTGGAGTTTCTGGGAGAGGGGTCTCTCCACTTTTCTCCTTGCCCCCGTCAAGACCAGGCAGTGCTGACCCAGTGGGCTCAGGCAGTGCAGAAAAGGCTGATGAGTATTAGCACCCCCAGCTCACCACAGGGCAGTCAACCGCCCCACTAGCCGCTTCTTTTCTTTACTGATGGGTCGCAGGAGCACCAGTCTGGTGAGGATTCCAAGGTGGCACCAGCCCCCTCTCCAGGAAATTGGGAGGCTTCTAATGGGGTCGTGTGAGGGAGCTGTAGCCGCTTCTATGCCCAGGGGAGCTCTCTCTCAAGAAGGCACTGTCCTGACCCCAGACCTGCCCACGTACCTCCTCACCTACAAGGGCCT
This sequence comes from Triturus cristatus, assembly GCF_964204655.1. Lineage (NCBI taxonomy): Eukaryota > Metazoa > Chordata > Amphibia > Caudata > Salamandridae > Triturus > Triturus cristatus. Next base: position 140,422,145 of record NC_140582.1, on the reverse strand, counting down.
GAGCTCGAACAATGGGCCCTCCAGTGGGGTAGGGGGCAGGGGAAGCAGGCGGGGTCAGGGGCCTCTGGTCTGCCACGACTCCATTTTCCGCTGGCTTTACAGCCAGTCTCGGCTCACCGCCAGGGGCACGCTACAGGCCTGGTGTCTCTGCCCCGCTTCTCAGCTCCGCAGGCAGTCTCCACTAGGGCGGGCTGCAACTTAACCTGCATCCCTTAGAAATAGTGGCTACTCTGACCAAACCTCATGCTAATGGTTCTCACGTGGTACACAAACAGCTTGAGAACAGTTATCAAAACGAACACAGGCGCATGAGAAACAGGCACTTGTCATGCTGAAAATAGTGATTACCCTGACAAGTCTCGCAGTATTGCTTCTCACGCGATATACAGCCAACGTCAGGACAGTACTACAAAACCAACACGGGCATACTACGAAGACGCGGGTCATGTGTTTTTTTTCACGCGGAGCTTAAGCTGGCTCCATGCATCACAGCTAAGTGCACATGTGTTCCTCCATATCGGCGACCGCTCACCTTTGCTTTAAATGCAGGTGCTTTTACTCTGACATGGCCAGGCAGTCTCTGTGGGCCTCCAGCGGGACACCAGGGAACCTCCAGGTGTTCAGCATTTGAGCAACAACTGCCGCATTTCCTCTCTGACGCGATGGTCAGGCACACACCTGCCTCAATACAGAAAGGTTTCCAGACACCGGAAACATTCTCTGGCCTTTGCAACGCCACACATGCTTCCTCTTTACCAATTAAGGCTCCTATTTAACTGGATTCGCTCACCCTTCATTCCACCACGGGGAAGAGGAGCAAACACAGCTAGGATTAAGGAGCGAGACGTGCCTTGCTGTAGGAAGCATATGAGTGGTAGTATGAATGCCTGCCTTTGTGAAATCAGAGCACCCCAACTGGGAGGTTTTCTCTTTAAATGTGAAATTCTATTTTCTTTTTTCCTAGAGTGTGACTACATGGGTCTCTATTTCACCCTCCTCCCATGGGGTGTGTAGTAACCACCAACGGAAAAGATTGTGAGCTGGTCTCACAACTATGTAAACGACATACCATGTGTCTTATACATTTGCAGTGACACGTTTCACACAATAGCCACTATATGTATACCATTGCATGTGGGGCAATTTACACTGCAGATTTTAATGTCACTTGACCGAATTCATCTAGGGATACCCTATCCTGATGGCAATCTCAATTTCTTTTTGACTGGTTGCAAGAAACTTTCTATGGTAGAGTGTGACACAGGTCCACCTACCCAATGGTAAATTCGTACCAAAGGTTTTTGTAAGATAGGAGCCCATTTCTCTTTTGTCCTGATGAATGCAACGGACCTTTCAGGCCATAAGGGCAGAAACATTTCGATGACCTCCACCATTACGGTGATGGGGTACTAATTCCCCTTCTTCACCGCTCCCATTTTAATATCTAATAGTTACCATCCGAATAAATGCATTTCTGGTAATTACATTGATTTTTAACTATCACTTACTGTCACGGGCCCCCACTTAGATTTAGAAGTGCCTCCCTTTCTCCAGGTGTAGGCCTGCTCTCTATCAAATCAAGTTTTTAGAGAGCGAGGACTGCCGATGATGAAGCATGACACCTGGTGGTGTGTGAGGGCAATCCTTCACTTTTTGTGAGATGCCAGGCATTCCACATAACACCTTTTAACTCCGGTCTTCTTGCACTCAGGGTAGCTTCTTTTGTGTACACATCTTGGCTCACTCCAGGTGTCTGCTGGGGCTGGAAGATTTGTTGATCTCCGCCAACAGAGGTTATCGTCGCCAAGTCTCAGGAGGGGTGATGAGGGCACCAGTGACACCAGGCTTTCCCACTCTGCTCGCGCACCCTGTGTGCCCCCAGCCTGTCCCAGGCTCTGGCACCTGCGCCGCTGGTGAGCCGAGCTCTCCAGTACAGCTCAGGTGAGGTCTGTTAGATTGTGGCAGACTGGCACTGCTTTCTTGGTCCTTTTCCTTGAGCCTCCGAGTCATCCCTCCTGGACAATTCATCTATTAGATCTTTCAAAAGAAAGTAGAAAAGCTTGAATTTGGTCAATAATGCCTTTCTTCGGAGGTGTCATTGTTACAAAAGTCATTTACACGTCAATTGAACTACTGTTCGAGTGTGACCCAGCTGGTTTATCCTTTCTACAATTTTTTTGGCAAGAGGTATCTTATAAAATTTCAGTTCAATCAATCAGGGAATTTTAAGCGCGCTACTCACCCGTGAGAGTCTCAAGGCGCTGGGGGGTGGGGGGGCGCAGATCTGTTTAGCTGAAGAGCCAGGTCTTGAGGGTCTTCCTGAAGGTGTTCAGGGAGGTGGCATGTTTGACGTCTGCCGGTAGCTCGTTCCAGGTCTTGGCTGCAATGTGAGAGAAGGATCTTCTGCCTGCTCTGACTCTGTGGATGCGTAGGTTTTTGGCCAGTGTGAGGTTGGGAGATGGGAGGTTTCTTTTGGGTATGTGGAAGTTGATTCTGTTGTTGAGGTATTTGGGTCCGTTGTTGTGTAGGCATTTGTAGGTGTGAGTGAGGATTTTGAAAATGACTCTTTTCTCCACAGGGAGCCAGTGGAGACTTCGTAGGTGTTGGCTGATGTGTTCGCGTTAAGGGATGCCGAGGACGAGTCTGAAGGCGGTATTCTGTATTGTCTGGAGTTTGCGGAGTAAGGACTTGTTGATGCCAGCGTAGAGTGCCTTTCCATAGTCCTGGCTGCTGGTGAGGAGTGCGTGGATTATATGTTGAGACAATCTTAACATGTAATATGATTTTAGAGAATGCATTTAAATGTAGATGCTTGAAGTTGGGCGAAAATTACTGTACACATTTTAGTAATTCATTGAAGAGTCTGGTGTTTATCGCAATACTGGGAGCTCAATATGGAAATGCTGAGTGGTGTAGCCATTGGGCAAATAGCATGTTTGAAAGTAGTATTACATTTCAGTCACTGTTCACGATTCAGTGAATTTCTAGGGCCACCTAATGACTGACATGAACATTGCTCTACAATAAGTAACATAGTCCATAGTTACAGTTAAATACAGCCAAATGTCAGTCATTAAATCATGGGTGGCAACTTAGAAGTAGATTCCCACATGTAATCACATCTCTATTACCTTTACATCATAATGTATTACCATGCAGGTATATAGTCTATATCAGACGAAACACGAGTTGACTGCCTGATGTGTATTTCATCTTATAATCAAGATATGGCTGAACACTTGAGAAACAGACAATAAAATCATGAAGAATAAATGAATGATTAATTCTGACACAACAATTGATGGACTGTTTGATGCGTGCTCCAGTATTATTGCATGTTTAATGAAGGTTAATATATTGGAGTTGTCTTTACCTTACATCTTCATGGTATGCAGTAATTATAATCAATTTTCATATATGTATATTCAGGATTTCAAATACTTCTTACCATGTAAGATGAAATGTAGCCTTACATTTTTTAAATATATTATGGGACAGTAAACTAGGCATATACCCTTTTGTGATATAGATATCTATCTATGTTTATATTCACCAAAAAAGTTAAAGTGATGTTATTGTTAGGAACTGCAATATTATCTTACCTTATATTTTAAAACAACTTTAGAAATTCACACAAAAATTAAAGGTTAAAGGGATGCAGGTAGTTAAAAAATGCAGGTAAAATATATTTTAATCAGACAAAACCACAGAAATTCACCAATTACAGTTATCTCAAGTAACTATAACTTGTTCCCTAAATTAGCTATAACTCTGGTCCCCATCATGCACTGTGTTGTCATCAATGATGTCATTTCAGATGCTGCAGTGATGTTATCAATGATGTCATTGGACATGTCATGAATGATGTAACATCTGAAGAAAACAAGGGTCCCAAAACGCGTTTTCCACAGGCAATTTCCATAGGAAAATTGAATAGTGACACTGCAAAAATGGCTCAATGGAATTGTTGGACCTGGCCCTTTTTTGCAGGGTATTCTCAAACATTTTGTCTTCCTCCGCCTATTTTTGGACATTCTTTTCATTGGTTTTAGGACTCTGGGAACTTTACCACCACTACTCAGTGCTAAAGTGCATGTGCTCCATCCTCTAACCATGGTATGATTTTTGAGATCTTCAGATGAGGACGGTCAAGCAGTGGGGGACCTCTCAGCATCAATCAGCATGATGCTGAGAGATCCCACACTGCTCGACCATCCACCAACTGAGCCGGCTTCGTTACAGATGATTCTTAAGATAACTAATAAAGTACAATTCTAAAGGCTTCTCCCTCTTCTGACAGCATACCTTAGCTCATCTGAAGCTTGATGCAGACTGCAATCCCAAAGGGCTGCCTTGGGACCTTTAAGGCAACCAGGCATAGGACACTACGACTCCAGAACAGCCTCCCCGTAGGCTGGTGAGGGCCCTTGACTGCAGCAGTTACTTGTTACAAGTTCCCAACCGGTTGTTCTTCCTTCCACTGTCCTGAAGAGGCTCTGAATGTAAAGGGCCGAAAAGCGTAAACACCATCATCTGGAGGAGTCTGCATTTCCTAATTTGTAAATCCTACAAAAATAGTCCTATGAACATGCACTTGAACACGGAGGGCTAATTGGTCCACTGTGATTGTTTATTCTATTGTGGATCTTGTTAAATAAGTTTACATGTGAAAATTTTGTAATATCATGGCCAGCACTGTATAATAAACTTTAAAAAAAAATTATCACATAGGTAGGTCATCTCCTTTTTTGACTAATGAGATAGCTGCATTCAATAATCCTGCTGCTACCGGTAAGTTTAGAAAGTATTCATATTTAATTCGATGCTGACTGACAAATGTCTTTGAGCATATAAATTGTGTAATCAGAATATTTCGTCAATCACTCATCTGCCATTATAATGTAATCTATAATCTTCAAATTACTCCATCTACACTTCTCAACAGTTTCACTTCCTTTTCATAAATTCCTCGCTTCCAGGAACATCAATCAGGTCACATTTCTGTGGTCAAGGTATTCACAAACTTGATACAAGACAGTCAAGGTGATAACTCAACTGTGCAGACTTTGTTCAATCTCACATTGTCCAATTTTTGGCACAATATTAATAAGTGTTGTTTTCTATAGACACCCAGTACTGCAACACTTGTAGCTGGGTTACACTGATGCAGGTTGACTTGTACAATGTAGCAAATGTGCCGGAATTACAGGCAGGATTGTTTTTGTGGAGGAATGGAGACCTTCCTGCACAAGCATAGTCATTGGAGGCATTTTCTACTTTCTGTGTGTGCTGAAGTTTCCAAAACACATTGAAAGGGGAAGTATTGATGAGACATTCTACAAGTTTTAATTGTTGCACCTTTTCCCAGGAGATGTGTGATCTTTAAGTTATTCCAGGTTTACTTGCCAGCCCAGTTTCTATATTCGCCAATATGAAGATCTGCCTTCCCGACTTAAATGGAGGCGGCCCTTCCTCTTGGCCACCACTGGCACTTCTCTGTCTCTGGCTAGGCCAAACTTCTCAGACAGTCCAAGAGAGTAAGGGCTGTTAGAAAAATGGCTACTTTCTCCCCTTTCCAATCTGAATGGGAGAACATGTAGTCATTTTTAAATGTTTCTTACCGCCAGGTAAAATCTGGCAGTAGGGAACAGTAACATTTTCATAAAGCACCCGGCCATGGAAGAAGAGTCCCATGGCGAGGAGAGCATCATATTTTTTTCTTTTCAAAAACGAAAATCCCGTTCCTGGATTTTCTTTTTGAAAAGAACACAATTTACTACAGGGCTGTATCCTGCTGAAGCAGCCCTGTAGCAAAGAGTAGAATTCGTTGAAGGGAACTGCCGTGACAGCGATTCCTGCCAATATCTGTATAAATGATCACCTGCTTCGAGGTCATTTATACATTTGGTGGGTAGTCTGTCAGTCATGAGGATGAAATAGTTTACTCTGCCCAATGGCGGAATGACAGTCTACCCACAGATATATACATCTGCCCCTAAATCTGTAGTTGAGTCCTAATCTGTTGGTGGATGCACGGCAATGCTCATGTATCAGACATGGGAGCCTCCCCAACACAAAGTAATGCACTATTCAGTGCCTTGCATTACTTCCTTGGGAAATTTCAACCTAAAGCCTAACAAATCTGATTTATGTGGCATTTTGCATTTAATCAGAATTTGTCTCATGACTGCACCAAAAATGTGGAACAATAGAGACGCAAAAAGTTAGTTCATCTGTGACAGACTTTACTGTCTAGATTCAAATGTTGTTGCAATTGTGTAGACATGTCTCACCTCCACTAACAAATACCTAAAAAGCCATTTACAGGCTGTCTTTCTGTCCAGTGCAACAGTATTCACATATAGGGGGACTGATATAATTTACGCACACTTGTGAGTCATAACGCTCCCTTTCATAATCTGGACATGTGAGTTTAGCCAGAACATGAATCTAATATTTCAATGCCCATGCAAAGACACATATTTTTCAAGAAGGTTTGTTCTGAATGTGTTAGCGCCTACATAAGAAGCATAAGAGGGCAAACACATATTTGAAGCACTGACGTCATTGCAGTAAAAGTGAAAGTAAGACAAGCTGATGGGCTTGTTTAATTGTCAGTTAATCAGTGCTCGGGCATATCTAAGCCCCCTGAGTACTGATTCTCTTGGGAGAGGTATTGTTGGAAAGGGGCAAATCTACCCTTTCCAGTGGCACATCTGCTCAGTTGATCTCTGCTTAGGGATTACCGCAGGAGAGTGATTCCCAAGCAGGGATCGACCCACTAGCCACCAGGGATAGAGGATGCTGCCCCTTGGGCAAGGGCTTGTACTCCCTCGTGGCAATTTTTGCCTTTCTGCCCTCCCTGGGGGGCAGATGGAACCAATTACCCCCGATTAGCCCCTGGTGGGGGGGGGGGTCAAAAAACCTACTAGGCACCAAGGATTTTTATTTTTTTTAATATATGGGTGGAGGTGCCCACCATGGGCATGTCTATATTGCCCCAAGTAAATGGGGCAACAGTTTTTCTGCCCCCCTCTGGAGTGGGCAGAAAGCCCACTAGACACCAGGGAATGTTATATTTTTTTTAATATAGGGGTGGGGGCTTTCCAGTATGGGTATGGCCATTCTCCTCCCCCTAGTAAGTGGGGCAACAGTTGTTCTACTCCCTCTGGGGGACAGATGGAGGAATTACCCCCACTAGACATCAAAGAAAGTGTTTTTTTTAAAATCAATATGGGGTGGAGGCTGCCAACCATGAGCATGGCTATGTCCCCACATGCACTAGTTGGGGCAACTGTTTTTTTGCCCTCCTCCCGTGGACAGATGGTATAATTGCCATTATTCTGCCCCCCGGGGAGGCAGGAAGCCCACTAGACATCAGAGATTTTTTTAAAAATATAGGGTGGGGTTGACCAGCATGGGCATGGCCATGCTCCCATCCCATGTAAATGGGATAACAGTCTTTCTACTCCCACTATGGGGGCATAAAGACCAATAGATGCCAGAGATTTATTTAATTTTTTAAAATAAAAGGGTTGGGGCTCCCCACCATGGGCATGGTTATGCTCCTGCCCCAACTAAATGGCGCGAATCTTTCTGCCCCCTGGGTGGTCAGATGGGTTAATTACCCAGATCTGCCCCCCAGCGGGGCCAAAAGCGCTCTAGACACCTGGGATGTTTTGAATAAAAATATATGGGTGGGGGCTGCTACTCTGGGCATGGTTATGCCACTGCCTCAACTAAATGGGACAACCATTTTTGTGTCCCCTGGAGGGTCATACAGAGTAATTACCCCCGATCTGCCCCCCAGAGGGGCCAAAAGCCCACTAGATAACTGGGATTTTTAAAAATAAAAAAATAGTGGTGGGGGCTGCCCAGTAAATTACGTCAGTCTACATGCCCCCAGGAGAGCAGAAGGGGTAATTACCCACAGTCTGCCCTCAGGCGGGGGGGGGGGGCAGCAATCCCACTAGACAACAGGGAAACATTTTTATAAAAATATATTGGGGTGGTAGCTGCCCATCATGGGCATGGCTATGCCTCCACCCCAACTAACTGAAGCAACAGTCTTTCTGTCCCCCCCCCCCAGGGGGGCAGAAAGCCCACTAGACACCAGGGAATGCTATTTTTTTTAAATATAGGGGTGGGGGCTTCCTAGCAAGAACATGGCCATACCCCTACCCCAGGTAAGTGGGGCAACAGTGTTTTTAAATCAATATAGGCATGGGGCAACCAACCATAAGCATGGCTATGTCCTTACATGAACTAATTGGGGCAATTGTCTTTCTGCCCCCGGGGGTACAGATGGGGTAATTACTATCAATCTGCCCCCCTTGGAGGCACTAATTGGGGCAACTGTTTTTTGCCCCCCTCCCGTGGACAGATGGTATAATTGCCATTCTTCTGCCCCCCGGGGAGGCAGATAGCCCAATAGACAACAGATAATATTTTTCAATATAGGGTGGGGTTTGCCCAGCATGGGCATGGCCATGCCCCCACTCCATGTAAATGGGATAACAGTCTCTCTGCCCCAATGGGGAGGCAGAAAGCCCACTAGATGCCAGATAAAGTTGATTTTTTTATATAGGAGTTGGGGCAGCCCACTATGGGCATAGCTATGCTACTGCCCCAACTAAATGGGTTAAGCGTTTCTGCCCCCTGGATGGTCAGATGGGGTAATTACCCCGATCTACCCCACTAGAGGGGCCAAAAGCACACTAGACACCTGAGTTTTTTAAAATAAAATATATAGGGATAGGGGCTGCCCAGCATGGTCATGGCCCTGCCCCCCAAGTAAATGAGGTAAGTCTCTATGCCCCCAGGGGAGAAGATGGGGTAATTGCCCATGGTCTACTCTCAATAGATGTCATGGAAACGTTTTTTTAAGATATTGGAGTGGGGGCTGCCCACCATGGGCACGGCTATGCCCCCATCCCAACTATGTGATGCAACAGTCTTTCTGTCCCCCTGGGGGTAGATGAGGTTATTTACCCCTATCTGCCCCAGGGGAGCAGAATGCCCACTAGATACCAGGAAACATTTTTAAACCATAGGGTTGGGGGCAGCCAATCGTGGGCATGGCTATGCCCTCTAAACTAAATGGGACAAAGGTGTTTCTGCCCACCTTGGGGGCATGTGGGTTAATTACCCCTGATCTGCCCCCCAGAGAGCAAAAAGCCCAATAGACACTAAGGATTGAATTCATGAAATATTATCCTGGGGCTGAGGTCCTCCTGGCCATGGGCCCCGGCTTCCCTGCACCCCAGGACCAAAAACATTTTCTGCCCCGCCTTGGGGGTGGATAGGGCCTTTACCTAGAATCTGCCCCCATGGTTGCAAAACTGCTCTAGACATGAGGGGTTTCAAAATGGTGCCAAAACAAACAAAAGAATGAGATGGCTTACCCTGGCATTGAGCATTACCCCTGCCTCAGTGAGGTCAATAGTGCATTTCTGACCCTCTGGGGGAGATAAGAGGCTTATCGCAATTAGGGAGGCCCCAAACCTGCCTCCAGGGGGTAGAAAATTCGCTTGACACCAGGGATTATGGTTTTGTGGCAAAAAATTGTGGTGCAGGTGTTGCACTCTGACATTGGCCACCGCATCCCAAAAGGGACAATCCAGTCTTTTCCCACCCGCAAAGTGTGCCCCCACTATGCCCCTGGGAGGCAGAAAACCCACTGTATGGCAGGAATAAAAATATATGTTTTCATATAAAATAATGGCATGGATCTTGCCAATCCTATCATCAGGCCACAACCTCACCCCTAAAACCTCAACAGTCTTTCTCTTCCCCTGCAGACTAAAGCATCCCATCCCAACGGCATGAAAGTGGACATATGATTATTTTGGGTTTTGTTTTTACATATAGGCCAGGAGAGTGTGGCTATCCCTCAATATTGTCCCACTTGCAATCGTGAACAGCTGCGCTTATTGGGCTTAGGTAGACTGACATTGGACAAACCTACCATACCCAGACAGTTCAGAAAGCTAAACATCTGAGGGGTCCATGCATCCCATACCATTTTCTTATTCACAATGCTCTGCAAATCTCAAACTTTGAGTAAAAGCACACAGTTTCCTCATATTTCTGTGAGGAAAACTTCTGGAATTTGCAGGAAGCAACACGTTTCATATTGCACAGCATTTCCCCAAGTCTCACAATAATAATGGTACCTCACATGTGTTGGTAGACTAATAGGCCTTGACATAAAAGGCCCTAAAGTGCTACATGGAAAGATCAGCAATAGGGGTAGCTGCGGGATTTAGGGCCATGCTTGGCAGCCATCCATCGAAAGCTACCAACCAAAGACATTTTTCTTGAAGATATTTTTATTGATTTTGATCAAGTAGGTGGTAAAGCTGCCACCTGTCCAAAAATACTGACGTGAGGTATACCGGTTCGAATACAGTAATGGTAATAGCAGGACCAAATTCCCATTCTTCTTACGACTAACCACCAAGTTTTCATACATATGTGAACAAACGATGACGTTACCCTCATTCCCTGATAATATCCCCCTGTACCAAACCAACATCCTGGGGTTCCTACTTGTGTCATCCATTAGGGTTCAGTTTGATCTGCACTTTTCCACGGGTCCCATTTTCTCACACACATTTATGTGCAGCCCCTTGCCTGGTATACCAGTTTTTTGTTCCTCATACACCAGTCTAAATTGGACTCTCAAGTCCACTGTGTTGATATCTTGCCCTGCCCCTATAGTCTGATTACATCCCGTCTCACCACCATTAGAAAGGTATTACAAAAAATGAAGGGTATAGATTTCTAAGGCCTGTTCTGGCCAGATGCTCTGAACTATTAGTTGTGGGATGAGCACCAAGGTGAATTCCAGGAATACTGATTGTTGACGACTTACTTTCTCTCAAAGATTCTGGATCCAAGGGCACTCCTAGAGTATATGTAGCAGTGTATCTTACTGTCTACAACCCCTAAAACAAAGGTCTGTATCAGTCATCCCCATTCAGAACCGTCTTGTTCTCGTGAAATAGACCCTGTAGAGCAGTCTTAATTGATTAGTTGAAACACGGCCAGTATGGCCACCTCCTTAGTGTATTGGCAGGTCACCCACCAGTCGACATCTTCCAGCTGACCTAGTCTTTATCCCATTTTCCCTGAGGCCATCCAGAGAGGGGATGCTCTTATGTAGGAGAATGAAGTATAGGTGGGATACTGCATGACTGGTAAAGGGAGCTCCCAAACCCCTGTTTTTGAGAGGCAACTGCTCTGGGGCATCCTATAGGTCATCCATGTGATCTCCAGTGGTGGCAGTGAGATAAAGTCCAGTGCAGGAAGTCCTATTCCCAGTTCACCCAGTCTGGTACCTGTTTCCCAAGAAGAGGAGAATAGGTTGAAATTCAGGGGCAGTAGGAAGCTGTCTCACCAGTCTTGGGACACGTTTGTGGGTGAATGTGAGGATGCACTGGATGATTGGTTAAGGGTAAACACAAAACGGGCGGTGTGGCGTTGTGCCTGTGCCGGCTGCAGTGCATCCGGTGCACCAAGTCTGAAATGGAAATGGCGTGGAGCACGTGCATCTGGTCATTTTTATTGGCAGGGTCACATGTCCTGTGACACCTGTGCTTGATGGGTGTGGTGTGGGTGTAAACCAGCCGTCAGGGAGTGGCTGTGGCGTACTGAGAACTAGACCTGTGAGCAGCAGATCACTACAATGAAAAGATGGGCCATGTAGCGTTGTTGTCCCTCCCGGTATGTGTAAATGGATTGGGCTGGCCTGGCGTATGCCAGTCCTGCGTGAGGCTGTGAACAATGACTCCAGTGCTCTGTTCATGATTACGCTATGATGTGGAGAGATAATCGGTAACTGAGACCTTAGAATCCTTTTGTCTCCTTTCAGGTGACTGGGAATCACCTCCCCTTGGTCTTCGGGTTGTAATCATTATACCAAGTGTGAAGGTAACACACTCCCACTAGCTGTGGTGTTTAAATTGTGTTGGTTACTTGTTATTACGTTTATCAGCAATTTCAAGCTTGTTTATCATTCCTTTAAGATTATGGTTGAGGAAGGATACCCCCATATTGGATAAAGGATACCATGGACTCTCGTCCACACCTGTGACGGGTGAGATCCCTCTATCATATATAATTACTGTGTGATTAGCTCAGTCTTTTAGTGCAACGCATTGACCCTTAGTGCAACGAATTGACCTCGGTCCCCTTTTTCAGGTTGCCCAGTGTAGTCCTGATGAAGATCCGCCCAGCCGAGGCATTAATCACCCTTTGGCCATAAGCCGGATCGAAACGTCGACGCCCAACTAACTTAACCTGGACCTCGTTTGTCTAATACGTGCTACCCTAGATTTGACGTCTAGTTTTGAATTGATATATGAATATATTGTGTGAATATAATTGGGCCAGGTTACCCAAGGACGGTGATTCACAACCGATCCCCTCTTTTCTTTGATATATTGAACCCTTCATAAACTCATGCTGAAATATCTTTCCCTTTCACATCACTTCTGAGCACCCTGTTTTATCTGCACGTCTCCATCTGGAGCAACCTTTCCTAATCTCTTCGTTGAAATTGTTATGTTGTACCATATACTGTCTGGTTTTCACCAAAATTCTTGTAAATAAATATACGGTGATCCAGCATACAAGGTTTTTTCTGTTGCACTATTTGAATTTATATTGATATTTTTTCTGTAGGATATTAGATTCCTATGTTTATTGCTTTATTCAATAATATGCTAAAATGAGAATTTTTGATATATTCAATTGAAAGATAGGTCTAGGACCATTGTTTTTTGTACCACTCTCACATATAGTCATTTATATACTCCAACACTCACATATACACCCTTTCATATATGTAGTTACTCACACATATACCAATGAGACATATATTCACTCACCAACAAACTGATACACACACTCACTCACCTATACAGCTTTTTCCACATGCACTATTGAACCCATACACCCAGTAAATTATCCACTCACACATGTAGGCAGAAAGGCACATACCACCCACCCACCCACACACACACACAAACACTGAGGCACCCATACAGATACTCATGCATCTAATAAGTAACCCATATACACAGTCATGTACCTAATCATCAACCCATGCAGCAGCTTACACAACAACTGAGAGACTGATACAGGCATTCACACAGTTTAGTCACTAACCCATGCATTCAGTAAGACACATTTAGTCACTAACTTATACAGTCAGTCACACACCTATTAAATGCTCCACCCATACACTTATACACCAACTCATTCTTCAATACTCCTTGGCATTAACATATATAAAATATATTTAAACTTTACAGAAACACACATTCACTGGATGATGTCATCAGTGATGTCATCAGGGATGTCATTTGAGATGTCATCAGTGATGTCACTGACCATGTCATGAGTGATGTAATATGTGACGTCCTCAGCAGTGCATTGCGGGGGCACGAGTTATAGTTAGCTTTACTAACTATAACGTTCGAATTTCTCTGTTTTTGTATGAGCGAAATGACCAACTAAATATAACGTCCCTGAAAACTATGTTTTTTTCAGTGAATATATATGTGTATAACTGTAGCCCATGTAGCACAGAAGTAGTTGTCCCTTTTGTGATGTTTTGAATTTTGGTCCTTCTGTCTATCTGTGAATATATGTGTATATATATTATCTACTGGCGGTTGCCAGTAGATAGTTATAGTTAGGACCCAGTTCCCATAGGAAATCTGAAAATTCAATTTTGAATAACTTTGGCGCCGGTTGACTTATCTCCGTGAAATTTCCAAAACTAATGGGGCGCTCCGCTCAGCTCCTACCCTGAAAGTCTCGGGGTGATTCGTCAAGCGGGGGCTGAGAAAAAAGGGGGGTCCCAAAACGCGTTTTCCCCATGCATTTTCCCATCGGACCTTTAGTCGAAGGTACAGCCTGAGCGGATGAACAGAATTACTTGAAATTTGGCAAAGAGGTAGTCCTCAGGTCAGGCATGTACCTTTTGCATATATGGTGTCAATCTGTTCAGTAGTTCCTGAGAAAATTGCAGTTAAAAGTACATAAATATCTATATGCGCGCACCGTGGGCGCACGGTGCTCGCACGGGGCGCTCACCAAATGTCAGCGAGCGTAATTCTGATTGGTGGTTAGATGTCAGTCAACATTCCAATCGGTCGAAATCAGGAAGTGTCGGATGCCATTTTGTGTGTGACAGTGAAAAAGAAAGGTGGAGAACGTGAAAAGGAGGCAGGGTAGAGAGTTCCTGACCCCCTAGCCTTTGTCAGAGGGTCCCTGAAGGACCCCGAAGGGTGAAAAAAAATTTTTTTTTTTTCAAAAAAATCGTGGGGTGCACGCACCCCCAGCCGCCATTTTGAGTTTTAGAGGCAGAAGAGAGCTAAAAACACAAGTGGAGAACATGAAAAGGGGGCAGGGTAGAGAGTCCCTGACCCCCTAGGCCTTCTCAGGGGGACCATGAAAGACCCCTAAGGTCCCAAAAAAAAAACATTTTTAATAATTATTTCACCGTGAAAAACCCTTAAAACAAACAAAAGACATTTTAAACTGTTTATAAGTTTATAGAAGATATTAACTATGCTGTTCAACTTTATCCAAATTAAAAAAAAAAGAGCTGAGCCATTCCATATTACAGGATACCGTCAATCTATAACGATATAAATAGGTAGTTTATTGTAAAATAAATATATAAAAAATATAATAATACATAGATAAATTAGCATTTAAAAAACCTTATAAATTCTCTAAAAAAAACATAGGTTTCACACACGTTATAGTTAGGAATTAGCATTTAAAAAACCTTGCAAATTCACTGAAAAAACCATAGGTTTCACACACGTTATAGTTAGGAATTAGCATTTAAAAAACCTTGCAAATTCACTAAAAAAACCATAGGTTTCACACACGTTATAGTTAGGAATTAGCATTTAAAAAACCTTGCAAATTCACTGAAAAAACCATAGGTTTCACACACGTTATAGTTAGGAATTAGCATTTAAAAAAACCTTGCAAATTTACAGAAAAAACCATAGGTTTCAAACACGTTATAGTTAGGAATTAGCATTTAAAAAACCTTGCAAATTCACTGAAAAAACCATAGGTTTCACACATGTTCACTGTGACATGGTCAGTGACATCACTCATGGCATCACTGATGACATCTCAAATGACATCACTGATGACATCATCTAGTGAATATGTGTCTTTCTGAAAAATAAATATTTTTTATATATGTATATCTAAAGCTTAATGGAAGAATAAATGGGTAAATAAGTGTCTAAATGGATGGTTTTTTTGTAAAATTAATTGTATAACTGACTTATTAACAGTATCTTAGTGAATACAAGTATTAGTGAGTAATGTTTAAATATTTAAATATCTGTATCGGTGTCTCACTTTGTGTATAAGTGGCTGCATGGGTTGGTGAGTAGCTACATGAGTGTGTATATGGGTTATTAGTTCATTTTTAGAGTATCAGTATGAGTGTCTGTATGGTTTAGTGGGGGATGTTACTTAGTGTATAGATGCATGAATGAGTGACTCACTGTTTGTATGTGTTTTGAAGACAGTATGTGAGCAGGACAGTATGGGTGGATGAGTGTGTGTATGGGTGAGTAAGAGAGTGAATGACTGTCTCAATAGTGTCTTTATGAGTAAGTCCATATGTTTTAAACTAGTATATGTGAGTATTGATGTATATAAGTGAGGATACATGACAGTGAGAGATTGGAAGAGTTCCTGTATAAATAAGTATGTGTTTCTATAAGTGATTGTTTAAGAGAGTAAGTATGTGTACGTTTCTGTAGAAGTAAGTGTAGTGGTGTGTGTATAGCTGTATATGCAAGTAAATGGATGTTTATTTGCATGTGTGAGTATGTGTGTGAGTAACTCTATGTATGAGTGTAGGTGTGTAACAGGATGTATAGGTGTATGAGTACATATGATGACTGAGTACACGTATGAGTGACTATATAGAAGTGTTGATGAATGAGTGGATGCGTATGTAGATTTTGGAATTACTGAATAGGTTGTATTAACTGGTATTGGTAGCTCTATAGTTTTCAAAACTTTAGTTTGTATTTTTCAATGTGTGTATCAAAGTTTATATTAGGATGTCAGAGCTCACCTTCAGCTTCTCGCTGGTTACCGTTGTCTTTCACAGGAACAGAAGCTGCTAGCTTCCCGACTCCCACTACTAATCACTCAGCCCCAAGAAATGTCTTTGGCTCTAACTGATCAGCAAGGGGGAAGGGGGAAATTGGATAAAATAACAAACGAGAGAAGAGACTGGTTCTGGACCTTCTGGTTTTCCTATCTGGAATCCTTCTTCAGCTATCACTCTGCTACTGAAGATTCCTGAGGTAACTAAGCACACAACATAATTATTATTCCTCCTCTACTCTATTCTGTCTCTTTTTTTCTCTTCTCTAATGGTGCTTTCTTCCTACCCAGTATCCTGAACTCTGTGCCTCTCTTCTTGTTTAACTCTGCCTTTTTTCTTCTTTCTTGTTATTGATGTCACTAATTATCTGTAAAACATATATTCGTTAAACTATACCTATTTATCTTTGTAGTTTTTATATCTTCTAACTTTTTCTCTTTTGACCTACCATCAATCTTTCGATAGTTGCCTTCTCTTTCTTCTCGTGGTTTCTCTTCTTTCTTTTCTTGCTTCTAGCTATACTAACAACTGTTGTCTTCTAGATGATTCTTTTGTGCTTTAACTTCTCCAGTTGCTTCCTCTCCTTAGGTTACTGCGAACTGTTATAGCTCAGGCAAGTCTTTCTCCTTACTTGCCTAGTTGACTTTTCTATATGTCTTTTTATTTTCTCCCTTAGTAACCTCTTCAGTATATACTACAATAAACTTCTTTTCTTTTACAGGACTCGGTATGCTGATCTCTGCTGACCCTGGTAAGTCTTTACTTATTGCGTCACCCAACACTACTTATCATTTTAATGTGACCTTAAAATCTTTCAGTAATTCACTTAGCTTTCTTCTGTCTTCTTTTCAGGTGCTGCAGAAGTCGTATCTCGTTTCCTGGAGCGACGAGGAAATAACTCCGAACTCGACTCTCAGTAAGTTGCCTCTACGGACTCTGCGGCTTTTTCTGTCCTCTTCGGTGAGTATCGGTTACCTAACTCGACACTACTCTCTTGCGTTACTCTGGAAAACTTCTTACACTAGATATTCTCTTCAGAACTGGGAACTCTCTCGAACACGTCTTCTCTGAGGAAATGTCTTGGTGAAGTGCGCACTACCTCAGGCGCGCGCGCGTCACATCGTCTCTCTCTGGATCTGTTAACAACTAGACCGCCGACCCCAGCGTCTGCGCGGCCATCTTGGAAATGCGGGCATGCCACAAACTCGACCATTGAAACCCATTCAAAACTGAAGCGCCCATTGAACTAAATTTCTTGCGCTTCGTTTTGGAACTCACATTAGGGATCCTGACAGTACCCCCCACCAAGGATGGTCCTTCTGTGGTAAATAATTTTCCTTTACCGGGACTGAATTTGATACAGGAACATAATTAAAATAGCTCAGTAAAATGAGAGGCAGAATCCGTGGTATTAGAGGTTCGGAATGGGCTTTATTCCATTACTCGATTATAATCGGATGCTTCAAGTTCCATCACCACGGAGGTTCAGGAAGTGAAGTACATACATTATTGACATGAAATGGCTTTTATAATACATACATTACAATGAAGCGAATACAGTAGGCGTAATAATTGATAAGGAAAGTGACGATGTGTCTACGTAACCAAAAATGGGTGTAACAAGGAGTAAAAAGGAACATAATTGGTTGTGATGTCATGTATAGGTGGATCTATAAGATAATACTTGGCATAGATGCGCGCGCCGCATTATGACGTGTAATTGACGTGTAACTAGGGGGTGAAGGGGACTTGACATTTAGCTCTACATGTGGAGACAAAAAGTCTGGGGTTATGTCAACCTAATCCCAAATCATATCTAACATCCTATGTTTAAAGAACTATGTTATCCACAAAGGAAGGACTCTCGGACAGAATCTATTCTATACTGACTGTGCGTGTACAAGCGTCTAAGTGTCTACACTAAATGCGAGGGCAGGAATCTTCCATAGCAACAGGGCTATGAATTACTTGTATTAAGACAGAGAAACCGGGCCCTTTGCTTGCTAGCTGGAAGAATGTTTACTTAAACTACTAGGCAGGAATGCATCGGCTGAGGGGGAAGCAGATAACTCGAAGGTGAAATACAGTTCTTGGCAGAGAATAGGCTGATGTCAGGCTTCGTGAGCCGCGCAGAGAATGAGACAAAGTTCATGGTCACAGATGCAGGCTCAGACTGGAGCTTTCAGAGGCAGAAGGCAAAAAAGAGTTTTGATGACAGAATCAGGGCCTACTTGCCTGGACTGTAAAATTGCATAAGTGAACCATATAAAGCCGGTGGCCTTTTGTACTTAGGAATGGAATATCCGGCCTATTTATGGCGGATCTGATAGAGGACATGTTGACGGTGGACGCACATGTATTTGCGTCTTCATAACTGGAACTGGAGGGAACATACATGTACTTGTAACATGCATATAGAACCGTTGGGGTCCAAGATAGGGGACATAACTGACCAGAAAAATCCATATTTCCACATTCCCTCCTTGTCCCCTACTTGCCCGTTAAGAGATATCAATCTTCATTAATCCATTGATCTGTTCATATAGCATCATTTGTTCTTCTTTCTTCTTCCGGAATCTTGAATGAAATCTTGGTGGTGGAATACACGATGTGGCACACAGACCACAAATCGCTGGTCCACATTGCAGACATAGACAGCAACTGAATAGTATGAGAAGGCCAATACCTAGGAAGGATAGAACTCTCCATCCCCAGGCTGATATCACACTCCAAAACCAACTGGACCAAGTCCAGGTGCCTGGATTCTGGTGTATCTGGCTAACAATCTTGTGAAGGCGAGTTATAGCTTTGTATACAGATGGCGAATTTTCTGGTATGAATACGCAGCAGCTTGATCCGATGACCCTACAAGCTCCGCCTCTATCAGCCAGGATGACGTCAAGGACAAGACGATTTTGAAGCACAACAATCCGCATAGCAGACTGCTCTTCGGTTAAATTGCCTAAGGCGGAAATAGTTTCATTCACTACTGCTTCAAGGGTTCTAGTTAATCTACGTATCAGCTTGCTATTAGTAACAGTACCTATATAGGGAAAGATGCCTTTATTGAAATCTACATACTTGTCCCATGCTGTCTCAGTATAATCGACAATTGGGAGATCTCTCCGCTCTCTATTGTGTACTAAATGAATATTTCTATAATAATCAGGAGGAGCTAGGAAAACAGGTGGCAAAAGGAATGCAATGTAGCAGGTACCATCCCAATCTAGAGGTAGACGTATATATGCAGTCTGACCACATACAAAGTAGGAGTGGCGATGAGCTCTAAATGAAGATTTGCCTTGATCACTAAATTCTACTGTAGTAGTGCATTTACTATGGCCCATATGTATGGAACCAACCTTTCTTACGCACAATTCACCTTTTGCTGGGAATACTGACATGGTGGGTAAGACTAGTTCAACTTCGGATACGACATTTAGGATCATGAGATTAGGTGTAAAATTACCTAATCCATATACTTCATTTTCTAGATCAGTTCCTGTTCTTTTGGGGCGACCCTCCTTGTCAGGGTAGCAGACCTTGAGTAAAACTAGGTTTAGGTTTCCCCATACCCACTGATCTTGGAAAACTGCTGTGTCTGAGTCTATGGAATTGATTAAACTAAACCATGCTCCACAGGAGACATTATGTGTAAATGGATGTGGAAAGAAAGGCAAGACTCCTTCATAATTCTGATAGGGAGGGAGTCGGCCACACACCCAACAATTAGTTGCATTACTAGTCTGATGGGAATGATGTAACATACTAATGAAAGTGTTGTTGCGCAGCGCAAGTCTATAGGATAATTCATGCGGGGGTAAGTCACTAAAAGAATGTTCTGCAATAACATTGTGAACATTTCTGGCAATAGGGTAATATATGTGCAACAACATACTAGTAATAATTATTAAAAGACTTAAGGAAAACAAAATTAATAATGTCATTATACAATGGCTACGCAGTGATTTACAATACGCCTGTCGTTTCATCATTTTTCGCGACTGTTCATGATTCAGGTCTAGAGTATACATGTCAGAGACAGATTCAACCGCTTCACCTAGGAGAGGACTTAAACAATCAAATCGTCTGACGCCCTAGGCCTCAACTTAACTTTATAGAGTTGGCTTTCAGTCTTTTCAACCAAAGGAAGTTTTGAATCAGTCTGTGAGGGAGTGCAGGGCACAATGTCTATATCCGAGGATTGTCCATGGAATTTCTTGATATGACTTGAATGAATCCAGCCCTTGCGGCCCTCGATCTTTACGGCTGTTCTTGTGGTCAGCAGAACCAACTTGGGTGTCTTCCACCTGGGCTCCAGCTGAGTCTTTCGGTCGAAGTTTTTCACAAACACGAAATCCCCCGGAATTACGTCATGGGGTTTCACCTCAGTGTTGTCGGGAAATGCTGCAGCTACCTGTGAACGACAAGATTGTAGTGCAGACATCAAGGAAGCCAAGTAATCTGTCAGCATATTACAGTCAATATCAGTTATTTTGCGTGGTACAGGCGTCCCCCACATATTTGGTGGTCTACCGAAGATCACCTCATACGGGGATAGCCCTGTTCGAGAGTGTGCTACCATTCTCATGTAAAAGAGTGCAACTGGTAATGCTACTATCCAGTCGACACCTTTCTCTCTGCATATTTTGGACAGTCTGATTTTCAGTATCTGATTATGTCTTTCTACGAGACCTGCTGCCTCGGGGTGTCGGACACAGTGGAATTTCCACTGATATCCTAACAGAAGTGAAACATGTTTCATTAATTCGGAGGAGAACGGCTGGCCGTTATCTGAATAGACAACACGTGGTAAACCGTAGCGTGGGAAGAATTCTCGAACTAACTGTTTGGCAGTAGTCGGGGCAGTGTAATCTGAAACCGGGTACGCCTCCGTCCAACGGGACAGAGCGCAGACAACTACGAGAACATATTTGAATCCTCGACATCGTTCCATCTGGATATAATCCATCTGGAGGACTTCAAAAGGGTGATCAGGAGGATGAAATCCACCCTGTTCTACGGGAACGCTTTTTCCTGGGTTGAACTGGCAACAGATCATACAGGTACGGACTTTTTGTTTGGCTGCTGCTCGTAAATGTTTATTGAACCAAATGTGTTGAATGCTGTCTAGCATAGCTTTCTCTCCTAGATGCGCTGGACTATGGATAGTGTTAATAATGACTTGGACCATTGAATCAGGAAGGAACCATACAGACTTTTCCTTCATCATCCATCCTTGGTCCGTTTGGATCCCTCCTAATTCAGTCCATTTCTTTATTTCATCTGGTGTAGCATGTGTCTGTATGTCAATTACGTCAAGAGTAGGATCTTTAACTGTCATACAATGTGTCGGCATCGGGACTATTGTCTTTGTCATGTCGGATGTTTGAGTTTGAGCAGTCTGTTTAGCTGTTCTGTCGGCTAGATCATTGCCTTGAGAAATGATATCAGTAACTTTCGTATGAGCTTTACATTTCATAATTGATATTGCAGTAGGTAGATGGATTGCATCTAATAAGGCATGAATGAGGGGTCCGTGCTGAATGTGGGCACCATGGGAAGTTAAATAACCTCTCTCTCGCCACAGCACGCCGAAGTCATGTACAACTCCGAATGCATAACGTGAATCAGTGTATATGTTAACCTTTTTACTTGTGGCTTGAATACAGGCTTGTGTCAGAGCGATGAGCTCTGCGGCTTGAGCTGACAAAGTATTTATACGATTAGTTTCAATGACTTCAGTATCTGTTGTGACTGCATAAGCAGCCACCAATTCTCCCGTACTTGTTCTCATACATGAACCATCTACATACAATGTCAGGTCTGGATCTGACAATGGAACATCTGTCAAGTCTTGTCTAGGTTTCGTTGTTATAGTAATAACTTCAATACAGTCATGACCTAGTGGGTCTGTTCCGATTACTGGCAAAAGTGTGGCAGGATTCAATGTGTTACAGCATCTGATTTCTATGTGTGGCTGAAATAATGTAAGTTCGTACCCTGTAAGTCGTGCTATAGTCAAGTGTTGTGTTTGCGTTCTATTTACAAGAACCTCTACTGCATGTGGTACTTGAACTGTCAATGGATGTCCTAACACTATGGCATCGCTTTGTCTGATTGCTAAAGCTGTCGCTGCTACTGATTTTAGGCATGCAGGCAAAGCCTGAGCTACGGGATCTAATGTACTAGAAAAATAAGCACATGGTTTGTGTGCTCCTGCTTGTTCCTGTGTGAGTACTGACAAAGCAGTACCTTCGCGTTCTGTAACAAAGAGTGTAAACTGTTTTCTGTAACATGGTGTTGCTAAAACGGGTGCTTGGCATAAAGCTTTCTTTAGGCTTTCAAAAGCTTGCGTATGTTCCTGGGTCCAAGGGAGGACAGTCGATGTGGCTGCCTCCTGGGTTGTCAACTGAATGAGTGGTTTTGCTAGAAATGCATATTGCGGGATCCACTGTCTACAGTATGAAGTGAGGCCTATGAAAGCCCGCACCTCCTTTTGTGTCTTGGGTATTGACATGTTAGCTATTAACTGAATGCGGTCTGGTGTAAGCTGCCTTCCCTCCTTGGACAGCGAGTGTCCAAGATAAACAACTCGCTGGACACAGAATTGCAGCTTAGAAGGGGACACCTTGTGCCCCTTTTCGGCTAGAAATTGTAAAACTGTCAGTGATGCTTTTTCACATTCGCGTTCGCTTCGGGCGGTGATCAGCAGATCATCGACGTATTGAAGCAGAGCAGTGTTAACTGGCATGTGGATACTGTCAAGTTCTCGTTTCAGTGCTTGGCTATAGATGCTGGGGCTTTCTGTAAATCCTTGAGGTGCGCGTGTGAATTTAAAGCTACGCCCATTTAAACTAAATCCGAATAAATATTGGCTTTCCGGATCTATTGGGACGCTGAAAAAGGCATTCTTGAGATCAATTACAGTAAAGAATGTTGCTTCGGAATCAATGGCTGTCAGTAATGACGAGATATCTGGGACCACAGGGAATTGTGGCACAATGCATTTGTTTAACTCGCGCAGATCAATAACCAATCGATATACTGGCGGGGCCTTTGGATCTGTTCGTTTAAGAATCGGAATTATCGGTGAATTACATATATTGGAGTCGGTTTCTACAACCACTCCTTGGGCAATGAGCTCGTCAATGATTTGCAGTAAAGCCATTACAGCATCTGGGGGTAACTTGTACTGTCGCATTCGTGGTAGCACCACTCCTGTCTTTAATGTGACTCGATATGGTGTAATATTCATGCAACCAACATCAGTAGGGCCTTGTGCCCATAGATGTGTGGGTAAAGTCTGTAATCGGGGATCCATGTCTCTAGACACATAATGACCTTTAAAATCACGTAAAAACAATCTTACTCCTTCCGGAGAACAACATATTATGGCTCCTAAAGCTTTTAACGTTTTTATTCCTAATAGATTTTCTGGACATGATTTAGTAAGCAACAAATCTGTAGTTCGAGTCAAAGGTCCTATCGTAAGTGGCAGAGGTTGTGACACTTCATTAACAATAGGCTTTCCTGAAAAACCAAGGGAAATATTCTGTGAGCCTGAGAGGGGTGCCCCTGGAACTTCACTACGCTTTATTGTTGTTCGACTTGCCCCTGTATCGAGTAAAAATTTTCTATCTTGACCTAATAGTTCACTGTGTACATAAGGTCCTTCTTGATCTACAGGTATCTCAATAAGGGGTAAGTCAATTTCCCTCTCTAGGCTAGTTCATGCGTAACGCTGGTACTCAGGATATTCATACTGTGCGGTCTGATACATTTGTCGTGTTGTTGTCTGTGTGGCAGCAGCAGGCAACGGTGGTGCAGCTGGCACAAACTGTATTGGCTGTTGTGCGGCTGGCATGGCCTGGGCATGCTGCATAGCTCCTTGTTCATTCTGATCTTGTCTGAGTGGCCGTGATCTTTCTTGTGTTTTACCTATGGCGATATTATGTTTTAAAACTGGGCAATCGTGTACATAATGACCTGGCTTTTTGCAATAATTGCATATCCCTTTTACAGGTCCTGCTGAATCGGAATGTGTCATACCCTTCTTATGTCCTTCAGCTGTAACTGTCTGGGAAACTAGCATTTTCATTTTCGTGTCTTTCATGCGTCTGTGTTCATGTTCTTGTTCCTCTCTAATTCTATTGTGATGGTATTGTAACATTTGTAACATTTGTGATGGAGTGTTACCTTGCCAGGTACTCTCGAACTTTAATATTCTATTCTTTACTGGGGGCAGGGCATTTTCAACTAATTTTGTTACAAACAGATGTGGGTATGATTCGCTACTTGCTTTTATGCCACTATTTATACCAAAACATTTTTCAAATCGGGCATAGTAATCACTAGTGTCTTCATCTTGCTTCTGTTTACAGGCTGAAATTGTACCCCAGTCTTCCTTTTTCGTAGTTAATAAACGCGGCAGTACCTGTACTAGTAATCCTGGTAATGCCTTAGTTTTGTCCCCAAGCCCTGCTCCTGCAGTTCGGGCCTTTTCTTCTGCTTCTAATACTGACCACTCTATCTTTTGGTCTCCTACCTCCCACTCTTTTTCCTTGAGTTTCTCATAAATGCCAGCAGGCATCAATACCTTTAATATTGTCATAATGTCGGGGTAGGTATACTCTCCCATGAGTAACATGTCTTTAATTTCTCGGTGAAAACCCGCTGGGTCTTTGTCATGACTGGGTACCACTTTCTTCATTTGTAACAATTCTATTTTCGATATGGGCGTATATACAAATACGCGTTTAAACTGATTGTCCTCGCCCTTTATTGGGTGCACTTCTCGTAAGGGATTCTGTCTATCTATATGATACGTAGTTCTTTCCTTGACGGGCAATGGAACATGTTCTGAACATACAAAAAGAATATATTGCTTTCTTGATTCTAGAATTTCTTTAATTAATTTAGTACCTGAACCTCTCCATCTATTCGTGAGTAATTCAGTCAATATGTCGGGTAAGGGACCAGGATCTGAATGTTGACTCCGATATAGTATAATGAGGTGTTGAATCATATAAATCCCAGCTAACCTCTGTTCATCTGGGGTGAGATTCAAAAATGTGCGTACTACTGTATCATCACTATATTTTCCGGGACTATCCACCCAATGGACAGCTGCCCTGGCTAAATCTTGTTCATCCATGGAATCGAGGAAATGATAACCCCTTCGTTCTCGGAGTAACTTGTCAGCTGTTTGGAACGAATGCTCGTTAGACCTTATATGGACTATGGGTGTTGGGAAACCCCTGTTATTGTCTGGACATATCGGACGTGTCGGTTCAATAAGACACCTCGTACTATTACAAGATCTTCTTTTACCTACATAGGCTATAGTTTCTGACTGTCCTGTGGGCAGTCCTGACCCTTCTTCCTCGCTTTGTTCGAACTGGTCTTCCTCTAATCTCTCTTCGTGTAGGCGTTCTATTTCTCTACGGATCTTTCGGCACATGGCTATTATACAATTTTGCTTATCATGTCTCCCTTCTGATATATTCTGGCTCCATCGGGTAAGTATTTGCATTGCTTCCGGGTCTACCCCCGGTCGGTCTTCATTTCTGATCACACAGTTTATGAGGAAACGTAACAGTTCCCCCTGTATCTCCACTTTCTGGTATTCCATAGCTCTGTTAATACATTCTGGATCTCGCCCTGTTCGGACAAAATGGTATATGTCATCTAGATGTGCAGTCATTCCTGGTAACTTCCCTAAATAAACTGCGGCTCGTCTGATACGTAATGATGCTAGGGTCATTTCGTCCTCTTTACCGGGCACGGGGTCATATCTACAATCTATAAGGAGTTCCTTAAGCGCACGGGCACTAAGGAGTTTGGGTGTACGTGAATGTCCTGACTCCTGAAATGTAAGTTTATTTATTCTGGGTGGCGTAGAAAAAATATTGGTAGCACCTCCCGTAGCCCCATCTGGGGTGTCGGGTGTGAAAGGATTCGTTGAACGAGATACAGCAACTATAGGTGTGGACACAGCTATAGAAGCAGCTGTGGGAACAGATGTAGAAACAGATGTGCTTGCCAGAACTTGTGACTGTAGAGATACGGGTGCCGGATCTTGGCGTTGGACCTCCCTGGTAGGCGGTCTATGCGGGGCGGAATTAGCATACTCGGGAGCTGCGTCATCTAAATATGAGGAAAGAAAAACATCTTCTGCGGTTCGAGGATGCCCCTTAGGATGTACCTTTATTGGAAATAATGGGGTTGGCAAGTCTTTCGGTATTTCTGGAGTAGCCTTAGGTAATCCTTCGGCCAGAAGGGGATACATACCATTCATAAGGGCATTTCTTTGTCTGTCTACTTGTTCTGATTTCACTCGGATACCTTCCTCAATTAATAGATTTTCTTGAACTTTATTGGAATTCTCTTTACTCTTCTCTTCCTGTCTACGTGCTTTTTCTGTTCGTCTATGTGATTCCTTACGCCATAATTCAATGGCATCTTTCTGTGACTGTCTGACTTTCCTTTTCCATAACTCTTCTTCTACTTTCATGATGCACTCTGCATCCCAGGTTCCCGCTGTGGGCCACCTCTGACTTTCTGGTAATTCCTTGGTATAGTCCACCCATAAATCAAGAAATAATATGGCATCTAAGCCATGTTTGTGATACATGAAGTACCCTGGAGTGTCCCTAGGAGGAATAGGAACGGCTTCTTCGAGTACCCCTTTTCTTGTAGTGATCTGTCTTAGTTTCGAAAAGAGCGGCATGTTGAGAACTGACTTTATACTTGATTTTGACCAACTGACCTGATACTTGATTTTGAACAGATTTAATACAATAAACACGATAATGAACAGTCATTCATACCACAATATACAGAACGTATTTAAACATATTAAACATTAAACATTAAACCTTTAACTGAAAACAACAATGATGATCGTCTGCATAACTAATCACCAAGCTTAATTCTTGACAATAACTAGACACTTCGGAATACTTGATATACTGCTAAACAGTACAGATACACTGCTAAAACAGTGCAGACCGGATTTGTGTACCCAAACCCGTCTTGACCGGCACAACCTATGTGCACGTCAGAAATGCCTCCCCGGCAATGGTACTCACCGGGTAGCTTCGGAAACGGAAGGCCTCGGTAACTTGATCTTGAATCGGTCTGGACTCGACTCGACTCGTCGGACACTGGACTCGACTTGGGACTTCAGAACTGGTGGGCCTCTGTATACCTCGGATCTTGCTCTCTCAGCTAGGCTCTGGTCGGGATACTTCGCACTTCTCACCGCCTCGTCTGGGTGTTGATCGCAGTCTCAGTCGCCCCCGCTTGACCGGAGGGAGATACAGGAAATCCTGCTGGTACGCGTTATGGTCCGTCCAGCTGTGGCAGGAGACCGGGCCTGCAACTCACCGCCGGCGCGTGAGATGAGAAAGTGTCCCTGTTCGGGCGCCATCATGTGGTAAATAATTTTCCTTTACCGGGACTGAATTTGATACAGGAACATAATTAAAATAGCTCAGTAAAATGAGAGGCAGAATCCGTGGTATTAGAGGTTCGGAATGGGCTTTATTCCATTACTCGATTATAATCGGATGCTTCAAGTTCCATCACCACGGAGGTTCAGGAAGTGAAGTACATACATTATTGACATGAAATGGCTTTTATAATACATACATTACAATGAAGCGAATACAGTAGGCGTAATAATTGATAAGGAAAGTGACGATGTGTCTACGTAACCAAAAATGGGTGTAACAAGGAGTAAAAAGGAACATAATTGGTTGTGATGTCATGTATAGGTGGATCTATAAGATAATACTTGGCATAGATGCGCGCGCCGCATTATGACGTGTAATTGACGTGTAACTAGGGGGTGAAGGGGACTTGACATTTAGCTCTACATGTGGAGACAAAAAGTCTGGGGTTATGTCAACCTAATCCCAAATCATATCTAACATCCTATGTTTAAAGAACTATGTTATCCACAAAGGAAGGACTCTCGGACAGAATCTATTCTATACTGACTGTGCGTGTACAAGCGTCTAAGTGTCTACACTAAATGCGAGGGCAGGAATCTTCCATAGCAACAGGGCTATGAATTACTTGTATTAAGACAGAGAAACCGGGCACTTTGCTTGCTAGCTGGAAGAATGTTTACTTAAATTACTAGGCAGGAATGCATCGGCTGAGGGGGAAGCAGATAACTCGAAGGTGAAATACAGTTCTTGGCAGAGAATAGGCTGATGTCAGGCTTCGTGAGCCGTGCAGAGAATGAGACAAAGTTCATGGTCACAGATGCAGGCTCAGACTGGAGCTTTCAGAGGCAGAAGGCAAAAAAGAGTTTTGATGACAGAATCAGGGCCTACTTGCCTGGACTGTAAAATGGCATAAGTGAACCATATAAAGCCGGTGGCCTTTTGTACTTAGGAATGGAATATCCGGCCTATTTATGGCGGATCTGATAGAGGACATGTTGACGGTGGACGCACATGTATTTGCGTCTTCATAACTGGAACTGGAGGGAACATACATGTACTTGTAACATGCATATAGAACCGTTGGGGTCCAAGATAGGGGACATAACTGACCAGAAAAATCCATATTTCCACACTTCCACTCTGGGCTTGGTTGGATTGCGCTGATAGAAAAGTGTTATTAGCCTAGGAGCATGAACATCTGAATCTGATTCCCAAGACCGCTCCTCTGGACCGTAGCCTTTCCAATCTACCAAATAGTACAGTTTACCTCTGACTAATTTTGAGTCCAGAATTTCTTTCACCTCAAACTCTACTCCTGTATCTAGCTGAATTGGTTTTGGAATTGTTTCTTTTCTCAAATTAGAAACTGCCTTCTTCAAAAGGGAAACATGAAATACTGGGTGAATTTTGAATTGGGAGGGTAAGGTCAATTTATAGGTCACTGGACCGTTCTGCTCTGCAATTGGGTAAGGGCCGATAAATCGTGGCTGAAATTTTCGGTTCCCTTTTAGCCTTAAATTCTTTGTATTCAACCAGACTTTATCTCCAATTACTAGTGGAGGGGGTTTCTTTCTTTTCTTATCTGTGTACTTCTTATACTTTTCCTTAGCCTGTACTAGATTCTTTGATGCTTCTTCATGCACTGACTTTAAATGAGCTACCAAATCCTTGGCTGCTGGGACTGTGAGCTCCACATCTTGTACTGCGGAATTTGGATGTCTACCATAGTTTAAGTAGAACGGGGAATATCCAGTGGACACATTCTTCGCGTTATTATGAGCGAATTCTGCTGTCCACAAGTAGTCCGGCCATTCTCCCTCCTGTTTCAGCAAGAACAATCGTAAATATTGCTCCAATTCCTGGTTCACCCTTTCCGTTTGTCCATCCGTCTCCGGATGGAAACTGGTGGAAAAACGAGTCTCTACTCCTAAACCTTTCATAAAGGCCTTCCAGAAATGTGAAACAAATTGGGTTCCCCGGTCTGATATTACTATCTTGGGTATTCCATGTAATCTGACAATCTGGGTACTAAAGTGTCTTGCTAACTGTTTTGCTGTAGGGATTCCCTTTAAGGCCAAGAAGTGTGTCATTTTCGTGTATGCATCTACTATTACTAGTATTGTATTTGTCCCTTGACAGGATGGTAAGTCTGTAATTAAGTCTAAGGTGATTGTATGCCAAGGATGTGGAGGAATGGGAAGGGGTTGCAACAGCCCTTGTGGAGCGTGCCGTTCTGATTTTCCCTGAGCGCATATCTCACAAGTCTTTACATATTGTTCTATGTCTTTACTCATCTGTGGCCACCAATATTTTCTTTTAATTAGATCGGCTGTCTTGAACTCTCCCTTGTGGCCAGCCAACTGATGATCATGGCATTCCTGCAAGGCTTGCTTCTGCAATGCTGTAGTCGGCAAATACAACGCACCTTCTTTAATTGGTAATTCATCTCGAACTTCTCTTCCAGGTTCTAGTTGCGCCCATTTCTGCATTTCTTCTGGGGTTAGGGCTTGGATTACTTTTTCCTTAAAGTTCAATATATCAGTGGCGCCTATAATCTTGGTATCAGGTATGATCACTTGAGCGCTTAGTGGACTTCTTTCTTCTCCGGTTCCCAACCTAGACAAAGCATCCGCCTTTCCATTCTGTGCACCCGGCCGATAAGTTATCACGAAATCGTAATCGGCAAAGTACAGTGACCAACGGAGTTGGCGAGGTGTCAAGGTTCTGGCTGACTTCAGGAATTTTAAGTTCCGATGGTCCGTGTAGACTGTTACCACGTGGTGGGCCCCCATTAGATAATGTCTCCACTCCTTGAAGGCGTCTTTTATCGCCAACAACTCTTTTTCCGTAATCGTATAATTGATTTCTGCTGGTGTCAACTTCCTGGACCGATAAGCCACCGGGTGTAACTGGCCCGTTTCCTTATTCCTTTGAGATAGAACTCCACCAATCGCAAGGTCCGAAGCATCTGTCTCGACATAAAAGGGCTCCATCGGATCGGCATGAAGGAGGATAGGCGCAGTGGTGAACTCTATCTTCAAATCTTTAAAGGCTTGCTCTGCTTCCTCCGACCATTCGAATCGTGTTCCTTTCTTCAGTAGTCGCATCAAGGGTAGTATTCGTCGGGAAAATTCTCCAATAAATCTCCGATAGAAATTTGCGAACCCAATAAACGCTTGGACTTCTTTCACACAAGTGGGTGACTTCCATTCTTGCACGGCTTGAATCTTTCGTTTGTCCATATGAATTCCTGCTGGCGAGATTACAAAGCCGAAGAACTCTACCTTTGGAACTCCAAAAGCACATTTCTCCAACTTGACAAATAGTTTGTTCTCTCGCAGTTTCTGCAAAACTCCTCGAACCTGTGTTTGATGCTCCTGCGTATCCTTTGAGTAGATTAGTATATCGTCAATATACACAATTACACATTGATCAATGAATTCACTGAGCACATCATTTATGAAGTGTTGAAACGCTGCAGGCGCATTACACAACCCATAGGGCATCACCTGGTATTCAAATAGCCCCAAGCGTGTTCTGAAGGCCGTCTTCCACTCGTCCCCCTCTCTAACTCGAATAAGGTGATAAGCTCCCCTTAAATCCAACTTCGTGAACATCTGTGCTCCTTTGATCTGGTCCAACAAGACAGAGATAAGGGGAAGAGGATACCTGTTCTTCTTTGTTATTCGATTTATGGCTCTATAATCAATGCACGTTCTCAACTCGCCCTGCTCCTTCTTAGGCACAAAAAATAGTGGCGAGGACACCGGCGATTGGGAAGGACGTATAAATCCATTGGCCAGGTACTTGTCGATATACTCCCTTAGGTGATGATTCTCTTGTTCCGTCAAGGCGTACACTCGACTGCAAGGCAAATTCGCCCCTGGCTCCAAGTCTATTTTGCAGTCGTAAACACGATGAGGCGGCAGTTGCTCAGCTTCCTGTTCGTTGAAAACGTCCTCAAAATCTTGATATTCTTGTGGAATTATTTGCGTATTTATTACGCACACTGAGACTTCCGCTGAACATAAGGCATGAGCCGGGTTCTGTTTACTCGTTGCCTTGTAGGCCCCAAAACAGTTCTCTCTACAATATGCCGAGTTCATTTCAATTGTTCTGTTGTTCCAATTGATTGAAGGATTGTGCTCTGTGAGCCAAGGAAGCCCCAATATAAGTTGAAATTGGGGGGCATCAATTAAATTAAAGTGTATAGCTTCTCTATGCCCATCTTCTTGAATCAGCTCTATCAACTCTGTGTGACTCGTGATTGGCCCTGAGGATAGATTGGTACCATCGATTGCTCAAACTGGTTCACTTTTAGCCTTGGCAATTGCTTGCAGCCCAATCTTAGTCGCGAATTTCAGATCGCAGAAATTACCTGTGGCTCCTGAGTCCACCATCACAGTCACTCCTTTCACGAAAACGGATTGTCAAAGATAAAATCATATGAGGCGAAGACGACTGTAATGTATTCGCCAGCCGATGTTCCTGAGGAGTTGATTTCTGATTCGCATCCACCTACACAACTCCTTCTACAGGTGGTGCTGCGAGTTTTCCTTCGGCTTAAAAGAACCCTTTGGCTTTCTTGGACAATTTCGCACAAAATGTCCACTAGATCCACAATACATACATAAGTTGTTGGCTCGTCTTTTCTCCTTCTCCTCTTTTGTGAGCGGTCCCCGAATCGTTCCTATTTGCAAAGGTTCAGATCCTGAGGTTCCTTCTGTACTTCTTCCTGTTTCAGCCTTAGCTCGGTCGAATCGCGGAACTGTACTTCGGTACTCTCGCCTTCTCTCTCCCCTTCTCTCTCCCTGCCGGAAATCCAGTTCTAGCACTAGGTCTATCAGGGCGGAAATTTCCGTTGGACGATTCGGTATTTGAGCCAAACCATCCTTTAGTTCGTCTCGCAGGCCTCGATAAAATATTGCTGTCCTCTTGTTCTCTGGCCAATCAGTCTCTATTACAAGTTTGTTGAATTGAGCTAGATAAGCCACTAAGTCTCTATTTCCCTGCTTCAATTCCAAGAGTTCGTTATCTACTGCTTGAGAGATCCGTCTTCGGTCAAAGATTCTCAGAAATTCTTTCTTGAACTCATCAAAATTCTGCAATAATGGATCATCTCGTGAGACTATCGGCATCGACCATGCTGCTGCATCTCCACTTAAATACGACAAAATGAAGGCTACCTTCGATTGCGCATCAGGAAAGATAGAAGGGCGACACAAGAAATGAAGTGAACATTGTGTAATAAACACCTGCGCCTTTTGTGGGTCCCCACTAAATCTCTCTGGCGCTGCCAACGGTATTACTGGCGATAAGGAATGTATTACTTGCGTAGTTAACTTATTTGTGTCTCCCATTGATGTGGTGGGACCCTCCCTTCCAGTTGAATACGGTTGTCTTATCCTTTGTGCTAATTCTGCCGTCTCTTTCCTAGAATTCATGACCTCCTGCCTTAGACTTTGATTCTCTTCCTTAACTCCTACCAATTCCTTTTTTATCGCCTCTAGGACTGACCCTAAGGTCTGTAAATGTATTCCCTCAACCATTTCTTTTCTGTTCGGGTGCAAGATTAATACGTGGGCACTTCACGCTGTCAGAGCTCACCTTCAGCTTCTCACTGGTTACCGTTGTCTTGCACAGGAACAGAAGCTGCTAGCTTCCCGACTCCCACTACTAATCACTCAGCCCCAAGAAATGTCTTTGGCTCTAACTGATCAGCAAGGGGGAAGGGGGAAATTGGATAAAATAACAAACGAGAGAAGAGACTGGTTCTGGACCTTCTGGTTTTCCTATCTGGAAATCTTCTTCAGCTATCACTCTGCTACTGAAGATTCCTGAGGTAACTAAGCACACAACATAATTATTATTCCTCCTCTACTCTATTCTGTCTCTTTTTTTCTCTTCTCTAATGGTGCTTTCTTCCTACCCAGTATCCTGAACTCTGTGCCTCTCTTCTTGTTTAACTCCGCCTTTTTTCTTCTTTCTTGTTATTGATGTCACTAATTATCTGTAAAACATATATTCGTTAAACTATACCTATTTATCTTTGTAGTTTTTATATCTTCTAACTTTTTCTCTTTTGACCTACCATCAATCTTTCGATAGTTGCCTTCTCTTTCTTCTCGTGGTTTCTCTTCTTTCTTTTCTTGCTTCTAGCTATACTAACAACTGTTGTCTTCTAGATGATTCTTTTGTGCTTTAACTTCTCCAGTTGCTTCCTCTCCTTAGGTTACTGCGAACTGTTATAGCTCAGGCAAGTCTTTCTCCTTACTCTCCTAGTTGACTTTTCTATATGTCTTTTTATTTTCTCCCTTAGTAACCTCTTCAGTATATACTACAATAAACTTCTTTTCTTTTACAGGACTCGGTATGCTGATCTCTGCTGACCCTGGTAAGTCTTTACTTATTGCGTCACCCAACACTACTTATCATTTTAATGTGACCTTAAAATCTTTCAGTAATTCACTTAGCTTTCTTCTGTCTTCTTTTCAGGTGCTGCAGAAGTCGTATCTCGTTTCCTGGAGCGACGAGGAAATAACTCCGAACTCGACTCTCAGTAAGTTGCCTCTACGGACTCTGCGGCTTTTTCTGTCCTCTTCGGTGAGTATCGGTTACCTAACTCGACACTACTCTCTTGCGTTACTCTGGAAAACTTCTTACACTAGATATTCTCTTCAGAACTGGGAACTCTCTCGAACATGTCTTCTCTGAGGAAATGTCTTGGTGAAGTGCGCACTACCTCAGGCGCGCGCGCGTCACATCGTCTCTCTCTGGATCTGTTAACAACTAGACCGCCGACCCCAGCGTCTGCGCGGC
Organism: Triturus cristatus; assembly: GCF_964204655.1. Lineage (NCBI taxonomy): Eukaryota > Metazoa > Chordata > Amphibia > Caudata > Salamandridae > Triturus > Triturus cristatus. Next base: position 140,387,699 of record NC_140582.1, on the reverse strand, counting down.
CATCTTGGAAATGCGGGCATGCCACAAACTCGACCATTGAAACCCATTCAAAACTGAAGCGCCCATTGAACTAAATTCCTTGCGCTTCGTTTTGGAACTCACATTAGGGATCCTGACAGTACCCCCCACCAAGGATGGTCCTTCCACTCTGGGCTTGGTTGGATTGCGCTGATAGAAAAGTTTTATTAGCCTAGGAGCATGAACATCTGAATCTGATTCCCAAGACCGCTCCTCTGGACCATAGCCTTTCCAATCTACCAAATAGTACAGTTTACCTCTGACTAATTTTGAGTCCAGAATTTCTTTCACCTCAAACTCTACTCCTGTATCTAGCTGAATTGGTTTTGGAATTGGTTCTTTTCTCAAATTAGAAACTGCCTTCTTCAAAAGGGAAACATGAAATACTGGGTGAATTTTGAATTGGGAGGGTAAGGTCAATTTATAGGTCACTGGACCGATCTGCTCTGCAATTGGGTAAGGGCCGATAAATCGTGGCTGAAATTTTCGGTTCCCTTTTAGCCTTAAATTCTTTGTATTCAACCAGACTTTATCTCCAATTACTAGTGGAGGGGGTTTCTTTCTTTTCTTATCTGTGTACTTCTTATACTTTTCCTTAGCCTGTACTAGATTCTTTGATGCTTCTTCATGCACTGACTTTAAATGAGCTACCAAATCCTTGGCTGCTGGGACTGTGAGCTCCACATCTTGTACTGCGGAATTTGGATGTCTACCATAGTTTAAGTAGAAAGGGGAATATCCAGTGGACACATTCTTCGCGTTATTATGAGCGAATTCTGCTGTCCACAAGTAGTCCGGCCATTCTCCCTCCTGTTTCAGCAAGAACAATCGTAAATATTGCTCCAATTCCTGGTTCACCCTTTCCGTTTGTCCATCCGTCTCCGGATGGAAACTGGTGGAAAAACGAGTCTCTACTCCTAAACCTTTCATAAAGGCCTTCCAGAAATGTGAAACAAATTGGGTTCCCCGGTCTGATATTACTATCTTGGGTATTCCATGTAATCTGACAATCTGGGTACTAAAGTGTCTTGCTAACTGTTTTGCTGTAGGGATTCCCTTTAAGGCCAAGAAGTGTGTCATTTTCGTGTATGCATCTACTATTACTAGTATTGTATTTGTCCCTTGACAGGATGGTAAGTCTGTAATTAAGTCTAGGGTGATTGTATGCCAAGGATGAGGAGGAATGGGAAGGGGTTGCAACAGCCCTTGTGGAGCGTGCCGTTCTGATTTTCCCTGAGCGCATATCTCACAAGTCTTTACATATTGTTCTATGTCTTTACTCATCTGTGGCCACCAATATTTTCTTTTAATTAGATCGGCTGTCTTGAACTCTCCCTTGTGGCCAGCCAACTGATGATCATGGCATTCCTGCAAGGCTTGCTTCTGCAATGCTGTAGTCGGCAAATACAACGCACCTTCTTTAAATGGTAATTCATCTCGAACTTCTCTTCCAGGTTCTAGTTGCGCCCATTTCTGCATTTCTTCTGGGGTTAGGGCTTGGATTACTTTTTCCTTAAAGTTCAATATATCAGTGGCGCCTATAATCTTGGTATCAGGTATGATCACTTGAGCGCTTAGTGGACTTCTTTCTTCTCCGGTTCCCAACCTAGACAAAGCATCCGCCTTTCCATTCTGTGCACCCGGCCGATAAGTTATCACGAAATCGTAATCGGCAAAGTACAGTGACCAACGGAGTTGGCGAGGTGTCATGGTTCTGGCTGACTTCAGGAATTTTAAGTTCCGATGGTCCGTGTAGACTGTTACCACATGGTGGGCCCCCATTAGATAATGTCTCCACTCCTTGAAGGCGTCTTTTATCGCCAACAACTCTTTTTCCGTAATCGTATAATTGATTTCTGCTGGTGTCAACTTCCTGGACCGATAAGCCACCGGGTGTAACTGGCCCGTTTCCTTATTCCTTTGAGATAGAACTCCACCAATCGCAAGGTCCGAAGCATCTGTCTCGACATAAAAGGGCTCCATCGGATCGGCATGAAGGAGGATAGGCGCAGTGGTGAACTCTATCTTCAAATCTTTAAAGGCTTGCTCTGCTTCCTCCGACCATTCGAATCGTGTTCCTTTCTTCAGTAGTCGCGTCAAGGGTAGTATTCGTCGGGAAAATTCTCCAATAAATCTCCGATAGAAATTTGCGAACCCAATAAACGCTTGGACTTCTTTCACACAAGTGGGTGACTTCCATTCTTGCACGGCTTGAATCTTTCGTTTGTCCATATGAATTCCTGCTGGCGAGATTACAAAGCCGAAGAACTCTACCTGTGGAACTCCAAAAGCACATTTCTCCAACTTGACAAATAGTTTGTTCTCTCGCAGTTTCTGCAAAACTCCTCGAACCTGTGTTTGATGCTCCTGCGTATCCTTTGAGTAGATTAGTATATCGTCAATATACACAATTACACATTGATCAATGAATTCACTGAGCAAATCATTTATGAAGTGTTGAAACGCTGCAGGCGCATTACACAACCCATAGGGCATCACCTGGTATTCAAATAGCCCCAAGCGTGTTCTGAAGGCCGTCTTCCACTCGTCCCCCTCTCTAACTCGAATAAGGTGATAAGCTCCCCTTAAATCCAACTTCGTGAACATCTGTGCTCCTTTGATCTGGTCCAACAAGACAGAGATAAGGGGAAGAGGATACCTGTTCTTCTTTGTTATTCGATTTATGGCTCTATAATCAATGCACGTTCTCAACTCGCCCTGCTCCTTCTTAGGCACAAAAAATAGTGGCGAGGACACCGGCGATTGGGAAGGACGTATAAATCCATTGGCCAGGTACTTGTCGATATACTCCCTTAGGTGATGATTCTCTTGTTCCGTCAAGGCGTACACTCGACTGCAAGGCAAATTCGCCCCTGGCTCCAAGTCTATTTTGCAGTCGTAAACACGATGAGGCGGCAGTTGCTCAACTTCCTGTTCGTTGAAAACGTCCTCGAAATCTTGATATTCTTGTGGAATTATTTGCGTATTTATTACGCACACTGAGACTTCCGCTGAACATAAGGCATGAGCCGGGTTCTGTTTACTCGTTGCCTTGTAGGCCCCAAAACAGTTCTCTCTACAATATGCCGAGTTCATTTCAATTGTTCTGTTGTTCCAATTGATTGAAGGATTGTGCTCTGTGAGCCAAGGAAGCTCCAATATAAGTTGAAATTGGGGGGCATCAATTAAATTAATGTGTATAGCTTCTCTATGCCCATCTTCTTGAATCAGCTCTATCAACTCTGTGTGACTCGTGATTGGCCCTGAGGATAGATTGGTACCATCGATTGCTCGAACTGGTTCACTTTTAGCCTTGGCAATTGCTTGCAGCCCAATCTTAGTCGCGAATTTCAGATCGCAGAAATTACCTGTGGCTCCTGAGTCCACCATCACAGTCACTCCTTTCATTATTTTTTCACGAAAACGGATTGTCAAAGATAAAATCATATGAGGCGAAGACGACTGTAATGTATTCGCCAGCCGATGTTCCTGAGGAGTTGATTTCTGATTCGCATCCACCTGCACAACTCCTTCTACAGGTGGTGCTGCGAGTTTTCCTTCGGCTTAAAAGAACCCTTTGGCTTTCTTGGACAATTTCGCACAAAATGTCCACTAGATCCACAATACATACATAAGTTGTTGGCTCGTCTTTTCTCCTTCTCCTCTTTTGTGAGCGGTCCCCGAATCGTTCCTATTTGCATAGGTTCAGATCCTGAGGTTCCTTCTGTACTTCTTCCTGTTTCAGCCTTAGCTCGGTCGAATCGTGGAACTGTACTTCGGTACTCTCGCCTTCTCTCTCCCCTTCTCTCTCCCTTCTGGAAATCCAGTTCTAGCACTAGGTCTATCAGGGCGGAAATTTCAGTTGGACGATTCGGTATTTGAGCCAAACCATCCTTTAGTTCGTCTCGCAGGCCTCGATAAAATATTGCTGTCCTCTTGTTCTCTGGCCAATCAGTCTCTATTACAAGTTTGTTGAATTGAGCTAGATAAGCCACTAAGTCTCTATTTCCCTGCTTCAATTCCAAGAGTTCGTTATCTACTGCTTGAGAGATCCGTCTTCGGTCAAAGATTCTCAGAAATTCTTTCTTGAACTCATCAAAATTCTGCAATAATGGATCATCTCGTGAGACTATCGGCATCGACCATGCTGCTGCATCTCCACTTAAATACGACAAAATGAAGGCTACCTTCGATTGCGCATCAGGAAAGATAGAAGGGCGACACAAGAAATGAAGTGAACATTGTGTAATAAACACCTGCGCCTTTTGTGGGTCCCCACTAAATCTCTCTGGCGCTGCCAACGGTATTACTGGCGATAAGGAATGTATTACTTGCGTATTTAACTTATTTGTGTCTCCCATTGATGTGGTGGGACCCTCCCTTCCAGTTGAATACGGTTGTCTTATCCTTTGTGCTAATTCTGCCGTCTCTTTCCTAGAATTCATGACCTCCTGCCTTAGACTTTGATTCTCTTCCTTAACTCCTACCAATTCCTTTTGTATCGCCTCTAGGACTGACCCTAAGGTCTGTAAATGTATTCCCTCAACCATTTCTTTTCTGTTCGGGTGCAAGATTAATACGTGGGCACTTCACGCTGTCAGAGCTCACCTTCAGCTTCTCACTGGTTACCGTTGTCTTGCACAGGAACAGAAGCTGCTAGCTTCCCGACTCCCACTACTAATCACTCAGCCCCAAGAAATGTCTTTGGCTCTAACTGATCAGCAAGGGGGAAGGGGGAAATTGGATAAAATAACAAAACGAGAGAAGAGACTGGTTCTGGACCTTCTGGTTTTCCTATCTGGAATTCTTCTTCAGCTATCACTCTGCTACTGAAGATTCCTGAGGTAACTAAGCACACAACATAATTATTATTCCTCCTCTACTCTATTCTGTCTCTTTTTTTCTCTTCTCTAATGGTGCTTTCTTCCTACCCAGTATCCTGAACTCTGTGCCTCTCTTCTTGTTTAACTCTGCCTTTTTTCTTCTTTCTTGTTATTGATGTCACTAATTATCTGTAAAACATATATTCGTTAAACTATACCTATTTATCTTTGTAGTTTTTATATCTTCTAACTTTTTCTCTTTTGACCTACCATCAATCTTTCGATAGTTGCCTTCTCTTTCTTCTCGTGGTTTCTCTTCTTTCTTTTCTTGCTTCTAGCTATACTAACAACTGTTGTCTTCTAGATGATTCTTTTGTGCTTTAACTTCTCCAGTTGCTTCCTCTCCTTAGGTTACTGCGAACTGTTATAGCTCAGGCAAGTCTTTCTCCTTACTTTCCTAGTTGACTTTTCTATATGTCTTTTTATTTTCTCCCTTAGTAACCTCTTCAGTATATACTACAATAAACTTCTTTTCTTTTACAGGACTCGGTATGCTGATCTCTGCTGACCCTGGTAAGTCTTTACTTATTGCGTCACCCAACACTACTTATCATTTTAATGTGACCTTAAAATCTTTCAGTAATTCACTTAGCTTTCTTCTGTCTTCTTTTCAGGTGCTGCAGAAGTCGTATCTCGTTTCCTGGAGCGACGAGGAAATAACTCCGAACTCGACTCTCAGTAAGTTGCCTCTACGGACTCTGCGGCTTTTTCTGTCCTCTTCGGTGAGTATCGGTTACCTAATTCGACACTACTCTCTTGCGTTACTCTGGAAAACTTCTTACACTAGATATTCTCTTCAGAACTGGGAACTCTCTCGAACACGTCTTCTCTGAGGAAATGTCTTGGTGAAGTGCGCACTACCTCAGGCGCGCGCGCGTCACATCGTCTCTCTCTGGATCTGTTAACAACTAGACCGCCGACCCCAACATCTGCGCGGCCATCTTGGAAATGCGGGCATGCCACAAACTCGACCATTGAAACCCATTCAAAACTGAAGCACCCATTGAACTAAATTCCTTGCGCTTCGTTTTGGAACTCACATTAGGGATCCTGACATAGGATAAGAGGAGGTCTGCCACTCTTACACAAGGATTATGTCATCAGTGATGTCATCAGTGATGTCATTTGAGATGTCATCAGTGATGTCATGAGTGATGTCACTGACCATGTCATGAGTGATGTAATATGTGATGTCATCAGCAGTGGATTGCGGTTGTGTGAGTTATAGTTAGCTGAACTAACTATAACGGGGGAATTTCAATGGTTTCGTACGAGTGAAATGTCCAGCTAACTATAACATGTGTGAAACCTATGTTTTTTGCAGTGAATTTGCAAGGTTTTTTAAATGCTAATTCCTAACTATAACGTGTGTGAAACCTATGGTTTTTTCAGTGAATATATATATATATATGTATATATATATATATACACATATATTCACAGATAGACAGAAGGACCAAAATTCATCATATCACAAAAGGGACAACTACGTCTGTGCTACATGGGCTACAGTTATACGCACGAAAAAATAACTAGAAACGAAACCTATTGGAAATGTAGTAAATATAACTCTAATTCTTGTTATGGGAGAGCCACAACAGTAGAAACAAATGTAATTATTGTCAGGGACCACAACCATCTCCCCAACATGACAGAAATAGAGGTTGACATGTTCTAGAAACAATAAGAGAAGCAAGCGCCAGCTCCCAGCAGCCCAGTACCCAAATACAAAAAAACGTATTAACAAGAGTCCCTGAACATGTCACATGACAACTACCATCCATCCCCACTCTAAAATGATTAATAGCCAGAACTAAAGAGCTACTGCTCAAATACTACCCACCCCCCAAACTTTAGCTGAAATAGAAATCACATCACCAACAAAGATGAAAAATTCATTCTTCATGACAATAACAGTCATAAAAAACAAATTATCATATTTGCCACAAACAACATACAAAAACAAAAAAACTGTGAAACGTGGATGATGGATGGCACATTCAAAGTTTGCTCTAAGCCTTTATACCAACTATATACCATCCACGGCGAATATGAAGACACTAACATTCCCTTCATATATGCACTACAACGTAATAAGCTACCACCTACATAGAGCTTCTTACAATAATAAAACAACACACCGACAACTACTTTCCACAAAAAAATAATCATTGACTTTGAACAAGCAATGATTTAGTCAATTTTAAAAAATATACCTTAATACTGCAATATAAGGTTGCTATTATCACTTCAATAAAAGTATCTGGAGACATCTCCAAAAATCTACTTTAAGTACAGATTACACCACCAATAGCAGCTTTGCCTATCAAATAAAAAAATTAATAGCCCTGGCCAATGTACGAACAACTGATGTTGCCAACAATTATACCATACTACTTGAAAGCTCTTTCTACCAAGCAAAAGAAACAAAACTAACTCCCTTCCTAGACTACTTTGAAGACACTAGGGTGGGAAGGCTTCATAGGTCAGGGCACAGTAAACAACCAAGGTTTCAACTTCCACTGGTGGAACATCTACAATAGCACTCTAGCTCAAAAAGCAAAAACTAACAACACAGTGGGAGGATGGCACACTGCCTTCCAAGCCACAATAGGAAGAGGACATCCAACCTTACACAAACTAATAGAATCCATTAAAAAAAAAGCTATCAAGAGCTAAGGCTAGAGCAATCCCTAACTAAAATAGGCCCTAAACTAAGTAACCAAACAAAAACAATGAATACCTACAACAAAAAATGTGACTGTTTCCAAACACCAATATGTATTAATATGTATGTTTGTTTCATGTACTTACCTTCAAAATTTAAATTTACAATAAGACTATTGTGAATGTGCAACCAATATAACAAATTAAAATATATAAATAAATATTTAAAAAATATGTATTTGCTAAAAAATGTGTAAATTATTTAATATATTATATATTATTTTCTTCATTAAAATATTTAATATATTAAATAATAATACAAATGTACAAAATATAAATTTGTAAAATACATATTAAATATTTATACAACAAAAATAAAATTATAAAAAATTAATAAAAGAAATGCACTAAAATGGTCAATTTTTCTCAAAAAATGATAAAAAATGAAAATGTTTATAATTAAAATATTCAAAATATATTTACTTTACTATTACATGACTATACCTCAGAAAATGTATCATTTTTCAAAACTGTTAATAAAGAAGACTCGGCGATCATGAGCCCTTATCAAGCAGGTTTCCGAAGAGGTATTTCCACCACTGACCAAATCTTCCGTTTAAATCTTTTATACTGGAAGACGGTGCTGTTCGAGGGCGGAAGCCTTTACACAGTTTTTGTGGATCTGCGCGCCGCCTTTGACCTGGTGCCCAGGGACAAATTATGGGCGGTGCTAATGGACCTGGGGGTTCCTACTGACATTCTCTCAATTTTGAGAAGATTGCATCAGGGTAATTTTGCCAAGGTCAGGTGCGGAAGAGGAGGCACTCTATCGGACGCTTTCCCCGTTGACAGGGGGGTTAGACAAGGATGCGTCCTTGCTCCGACCCTCTTCTGTCTTTTTGTCAATGGGGTTATAAATCATCTTAGCACCCTGAGTAACATCGATGCCCCAAAGTTGGACGGCAGCAGGGTTCCTGCAATTATGTTTGCAGATGACACCCTGCTGCTTTCCAAATCCCCTATGGGTCTGCAACGGGTCCTGGATGGGTTCGCGAGTTTTTGCGTGGATCGCGGTCTGGAGATCAACGCTGCCAAAACGAAATACATGATCTTCAACCCGCCCCCCACCACACGCGCGAGCCCTACCATAGGGTCCTCTAGACTAGAGAGGGTCTATACCTTTGAATACCTGGGGATAGTTATTAATCAGTCTATGACCTGGGACTCACACAAAACAAGGGCAAACATCAAACTGACTCAGTTGGTGGGCGGCATTGCCAGGATGACCAAAGGACTGACCTATAGGCCCCTAGGCCCTCGTATACAAATCTACAAAGTACAGGCCAGAGGGGCAGTCACTTATGGAGCCGAAATCTGGGGGCACACGCAAATGCAGAAGCTTCAGGTAACGGAGAATACTTTTCTCAGGCAGCTGGCAGCCCTGCCTGTAAGTACACCTCTCCTGCCACTTAGACTAGATTTGGGTCTAAGACCGATCTCAGAGGAGTTGGGCCTCAAACCCCTAACCTTCTGGTGCAAAATTTGGTCTTTGCCGGAACTCTCTAAATATAGAGCGGAGCTGACAGAGATTTTGCGTCTTTGCAAGAATATACAAATTCCATGGTTAAGTTACATAAAGCACACTTGTGAGCTACTAGACAGATCAGATCTGTGGCATAACCCTGGAACAGCATGTCCCAGGGTCTCTCGCAAATTAATCTCGAAGGCTTATTACGAGCATTGCCTACGAGATGCTATATCAAACGTGCGGGAGGGGTCCCACATTGCCTATTTTTTGGCCTTCAAAGACTCATACTATCTAGAGCCGACCTTTAACGACATGGGCCCGCCACTCACAAGGAAGCTTTTTATGCAATGGCGCTACAATACTCTCCCTCTTAGGGCGTACACGGTACATTGGGCACACTCAGATCACACAGTCCTATGCCCATTTTGTAAGCACCAACAAGAGACAGACTTGCATGTCATATTTTTTTGCCCAGCGTACCAAAGACCAAGGATGTACTGGATTCGCCCTCTGCTTAGAAATCTGGGCTTTAGACAGTATTTCCCTGCTTTTAGAATATTGAAGACAGATCTTTCGGTCCCAATAGCCTTTGCTGTTGCTAAATTTTTAACGTCTATGTGGTTTATTCGTTTGCGTCATCTTAAATTACTTCAGCAGATGAACTAACTTGATGACTTATTTTAAATTGAGTAATCTCCTATTTTCATTGAAATATGAATACATTTATATTGTCATGATTTTATTGTATTTTTCTGTATTCTTTTATGGTCTGAGTGACCGAAATAAAGATAAATAAATGAAATGTTAATAAAAATGTATGTAAAAAATATATTTTACATTTTACTAATGGACATGGAAAATATATGTTAAAAATATGTAATACTTTATATTAAATTCTGAATAATATCAACATTTCTGAAGCATGTTTTTAATATTGTCAAAAATGCATGCTTGATAATAAACCATAATAAAATACTGATCCAAATCCAAAACAAAATAAACTCAGGTAAAATACTGGATAATAAACTATAGTAAATTACTATTACAACTCCAAAACCACTAAACTCAGGAAAATTGCTAGATATTAAACCATAATAAATTACTATTCCAACTCCAAAATCAAATAAACTCAGGGAAAGTGCTGGATAATAAACCATAATAAATTACTATTCCAACTCCAAAACCAACTAAACTCAGGGAAAGTGCTGGATAATAAACAATAATAAATTACTATTCCAACTCCAAAACCAAATAAACTCAGGGAAAGTGCTGGATAATAAACCATAATAAATTACTATTCCAACTCCAAAACCAAATAATCTCGGGAAGAGTGCTGGATAATAAATCATAATAAATGACTATTCCAACTCCAACTAAACTCAGGAAAAGTAGTGGATAATAAATTATTATTTCAACTTCAAAACCAAATAAATTCAGGGAAAGTGCTGGATAATAAACCATAATACATTACTATTCCAAATCCAAAACAAACTAAGCTCAAAGAAAGTGCTGGATAATTAACAATAATAAATTACTATTCCAACTCTAAAACCTAATAAACTCAGGGAAAATGCTGGATAATAAACCATAATAAATTACCATTTCAACTCCAAAACAAACTAAACACAAAGAAAGTGCTGGATAACTAACCATAATAAATTACTTTTCCAACTCCAAAACAAACTAAACTGAAAACAAAATGCTGGATAATAAACCCCCCAAAAATTACTATTCCTAACTCCAAAGCAAACAAGCATTAAAAATGCAATAGGTCTCGCGTTTCATTAAGTTAAAGCCATTTGTTTTGCTATACAATACCATTCGCAAAGCAAATGGCTTTAACTTAATCAAAGGCGAGACCTATTGCATTTTCAATGCTTGTTTTTATATTCCCAAAGAGGCATTTGTGATTTAAGCCCCAAGTATTGGGGTGTCTTCTTTAGATTCATCACCTGAACAAGAGCAGTGGTAGGAGGTAACAAATCTAAAGGTCTTCATGGTACCACATAGCTTGCGTGTAGAGGCAGTTAACCCGGAAACAGGTGAGTTGTTCCAGTGTACATACTCTCATCTCGAGACATCCAGCAACGCAGTTCACCATCAGTATGAACACATATGGGGAGACTGGGCCATTTTACGTGTGACCCGTTACCCAGAACAGTAGCCCCGAGCTCCCTCTGATTTACAATGTTTGTGGTGGCTTTTGGACTTGCCAAGAACTTCCGGGTCATTGGGAATCAGCCGCACTGCTTGCTCTTGGTCATATTGTGCCGCCCTTGCATCTTTTATGCTTCTCACTAACTTGCACCGGGGCCGCGGGAGCAGAAAGATGCATTTGCAGATTTGTCCAATTTACATCTCCTCTGAAATGATCTTGCAGCTTCTAACGCCTTATATTTCAGTGGCTGCATGAAATAATGCCCACTGGTATTTGGAGGTGAAGTGATTTGCCCAGGATCTCAACATTTTATCAGAGGAGAAGGCAAGGCCGAGAGAGAATGCAATTGTAAGACTAACCGAAAACAAAGCAAATGTCGTGAGGTGGAAATGGATTAACAAAAGCAGAGAACACACATAAAATGTACCCAGTACGATAGTCACCGAAGCACCTAAAACACAGCAGAATAGGATCATTCTTTGAACGGTGATCTGCTGCAGATCTTTCATGTGTGAGACAGGGTCCCGGTGCTAAGTGCCCTGGCCTTCCTCCTCACAGGTAGATGGACAGAAGGGTGGATAGATGAGTGAAGGAGTGAAAGGGTGGATGGATGAGTGAAAGGATAGATGGATGAGTGAAAGGAACGATGAGTGATATGGTCAATGGATGAGTAAATGGATAGGTGGATGGAAGGATGGATGGTTAAATAAAAGGGGGATAGAGAGAGAAAGGGATGATGGATGGATGACTGAAAGGGTGAATGGGTTGAAGGATGAGTGACCGGGTAGATGAAGGAGTAAGTGGAAGATTGGCTGGATGGGTGAATGGGTAGATGGCTGGATGGATGAGTGAATGGATGATGAGTAGAAGAGTAGATGATGAGTGTACAGATGGATAAGGTGAAAGGATGAATGGAGGGATGGATGAGTGAGTGAAAGGGTGGATGGAGGGCTGGATGAGTGGATTGGTGGATGGAGGGACGGATAGATGATGGATAGGTTTTCAAATGGTTGAATATTGATATGGATGGGCACACAGATGGAAGCTACCAGTGATTCAATATAGTTCGAGCATTCTCTCCCTCTCAGTGAGCCAGCCTGGGCCATGTGCCAGGAAGTGGGCACCGTAGCTCGCTGTGCTATGAGAACTCAAGCTATCCTCATTGGTGAGGTCCAAGAAAGCCAAAACACGCCCAGGGTTCTTGTTCCCCCTATGAAGACAGAGGTTTGGGCCAGGCTGCTCCTCTCGGAGGCAGGCCATGATCGTTCATTGGTATGCGTTCGGTCCTTTACTGCAGTGCCGGCCACAACAGGCGTACATGCTCAGATTAGTTTCCATTTTATATTTTCCACTCTCCTGAGCGAACAAAATTCTGATCTCTAAGAGCAGGCTGATTGACAGTATTAAGAACTTTATATTTTAAAAACCTGGAAGCCCTGGAGCAGCCCGAGGCGGATTGGTTTGTGACGCTGCCCAGCTGAGTCTCATACGATTGTACCCATCTGGAAATCGATTTTTTTTGTCTGGAAATCTGCTTTCCTTTTCACAGTGTAATGTTGAAAATCTCATCTATTTTGAAGCCTGTTCCGCGCTTGAAAAGAAAGATTCCCTGAAGACTGACAAGTCCACTCCGAGTATGTTTCACCCCTTTTAACAAAGAATCCACGACCCCTTCCCCCGAGCCCCCCCACAACTTCACCCCTACCCCCCTGCACCAGCAGAAGAAGGGAGGGCGGAGAACAGCATGAGGAGGGAGAGACAGGATCAGAAGAAGAGATAGCGGGCAAGAGAGCGGGAGGGAAGTGGATAGGCAGGGAGAGGCAAAGACATATTCAGAGGAGGGAGAAGAAATGAGCAGAGGAGAGAGAAGGTATGGGGCAGGTGGAGAGCAGAAAAAAAAGAAATACGGAAAGGAAGAAAAACAAGACATAGTAATCATCCACTGAAGCTATCAAATGTAAGAACAAAAAAAAACGTACAGGAGTGTGCGTCATCTCAACTACTCCTCATATCGTATGCTGTAAAATTATTCATCCACTCGCATCCTCACGTTTTCACCGGACAACTAATTCCCACAGGAAGTAGCTATTATAAAGAAATTGAGAAAACACTCAAAAACTTACATCCAAGCACGTCAAAGGGCGGATTGTTTCCATGTTAAAGCAAACCACAAATTCGACAACGCTTTACAGACAGCTGCTGCTTCCACGGGGTTCCCATTGTCTTTCCTTTTAAAAAATACACTGGAAACAGGAACCGGCAGAAACGAGATATTGGTGGTCCCCTGAAGACTTCCGTCAGTGCCAGGTGTATTGGTAGCGCAATGGCCTGTGAAGTCGTCTTACAGGTCTGTCCTCCCCTGTGATCCCGTAAGCCGTGCTCCAGACTTGTAGCTCCCCGATCCGTGGCTTCAGGATGACAAGGTTCGCGGATACGATGTGCAAAGTGCGGCAGGTCAGCCAGAAAGAAGGAAAGGCAAGGAAGACACGCACAGCCACCTCTGACTTGCTGTGTGGCAGCTGCTGCCCCGGACCCTCCCTCCACCGTAAAAAAATGCAAGCGCTTGCCATGACGTATTTGCTCGGCTTTCTCGCCTGCTAAAAGGTTTCTTGTTTTTATGGGGCCATGTGTTTGGCCCCATGAAGATAAGAAACCTTTTGCGACTAACGTAATTCAGGCGAGCCCGTCCAAGTGGGCGGCTCAAAAAGCTGAGCAAATACGTCATGCACAGCTCTGTTCCAATGGCTGGCCATCGTTTACCATAAACGGTGACGCCAGCCAATGGAAAAGAGGAGCGGGGCTTAAAGCCCCTTACAGAAAATACCCATCAACATTAAATCTCGCCAGCGAGACAGCGCATGCGCGCAGCCTACGCCAGGCGAGACCTAAAAAGTAGCACCTGAAAAATGAGCAGTGGACGGATACACGTAATGCATACAAGCTCCAGGAGAGGGACTAACACAAGAAGAGGAAGTAAAGCCCACATAAGCTAACGAATAAGCAAGCAAGTAAATTATGGTGACCATAAAGCAAACTAATAGTAACGGGCAGGCTCTAAGCAACTGTCAGCAAACAATGAATCTCCCAACAGACACCACCCGCGTGACCTAGTAGGTAAATCCTAAAAATAAAAAAAAAGGAAAGAGCGAACCAGCTGAGTGGGAGACTATTAAAAATATAAAAAACATGGGACAGAGGGGGTATGGTGGAAGCAACTGAGGACCTGGGGAGAGGGGTGAACAACATGGAGACCATGAAAACATGAATTTCCATGTAATGCAGAATGAGAAAGAATCGTTTTCTGATAGGGAGCAGGGGAAGGATACAAGTCATCCAATCAAAGGAATGGTAAAGAAGCCATATCCCAGGGGAATAAAAGGAGTAAGGAAAGTCACTGAATGAGGAGCAAGCAAATGAAATAGAAAAGAAAGCCACTGAATGCTAATCAATGGGCAGACCCAAAGCCCACTCTAAATCTTGGTATTATCCACAATATGTCTTGACAACAGGCCCCTACAAGCTGACTGTAGGCGGGATCTAAACACACATACGAAGTTATAAACCAAGTTGAAACGTGTTTATGTAAAGAGATGGTGTACAACACTGTGTGGACTTGTATTAACCAGCCAGCTGGACTAGTAATGCAAATTGCTAATTTACTATGGAGGATAGCAAAACGGGGCACATAAAGACATGGATTTAAGATTAATTGTACAATTTAATATGCACAAATGCACTACTTATGGGTAGATAATAAATATCCTCCTTACTGAGAACCCATATCGCACTAATCTAGCACGAACTTAGGGGTTAGCCCGCTTTGTTAGTTGAGAATGGCTGGAGTGTTCATTTGGTTACAGGATGAGTGCCAAATACTAAAGACAGACTTGCCCTGCAAATCGCAGAAGCGGAGGTTAAAGGGCTAAAAAACTAAATCATTATTATATCAGTTCATGAACCTGATATTTTAAATCAGCTCAGGTAAGCTGAGAGGAGCAGCATAAAGTGCCACAATGTGATCCAAAAGGAAGTCGAAGTAAGAGCATTGTTTATCCTCAGTACAAATCTAGTAACAGTTATGGTCTGCTTTGCAATAATATTCTATTTACAGAGGAAATCTGACAGTAGATGACTGGTGCAAGGGCCTAAGGAGTATGCACATTTTTTGTAGGCTTTGCTAGGAGAACAAATATTCTTCTGCATTACCCATGCTTCGTATTTATCCAACACCTGTAAACCGCGCCGTAGCAACCCTCTCCTAGTTAAAGGAAAAATACAAGATGGCAAAAAGAACTATTTGCCAAGACGTTTGTCCGTATGTCACTGTGGATGCAACCCTTCCAAACATACTCATCCTGGAAAAAAATCAACTCGTTATACGCAGCAGCGCGGCTGTTCACTGGCTAAAGATGGCAGCAGGTCAAAAACGAAGAAAATAGTAAAAGGCGACTACAAGTGGCAGCACGGGCCACTCTGCGAATGGCAGGAGGAGGAGGCTCGTGGTAGCCTGGATGCAGCCACGCAAGCGGACCACGCTGCTGCAGCCTAACCCGAGAATAGCTGCAGAGTACAGATAAGAAAGCGGAAGGCCCTCAGGCGCAATTACGGTAGTGCAGATCGGCGTCAACCCCTCGATGAAGTGAAACAGGCAAGAACCTTATTCAGAGAGGAAACTGCGCAGCAATCAGAGAACAGGTACCAAAGGCAATATATACAGAACAGGAGAGACACTACGAAGCATCACGAATCACGATGTGTCAGAACATAAAAATGATTCGCCGAAATACAGACTATGGCAGAGTGACAGGCACGTCTAGACCATGGACTAGAGCAAAAAAACCATAAGGGGACAGCCAATTAAATCGCGAGACAAGACGTGTTAGAGCTGGGCAGAAAAGGGAGGAAAGGGTTGTAACAAAGGTTTGAAAAGAAGTTTCAAAACTACGTAAAAGAAAGCACTTTACAGTGAGTGGGTATGATTTTCGGAAGGGGCACAACAGACCTGCAATGCATTTAGCTGCAGCTTGGGTCTTCGGACTTACAAGGTCAGCAAGATTCAATTGATTGCTTCTGTACCTCGTTTTCACCGAGTGCAGAGTAGTATGAAGAGAGTCCCGTGAAACCCCTAAAAGCAGTACGCATAAGATAACCCAGAAGGCAACAAGACAAGCCCCGCGGAGCGTGGCGCGCGCGCGCCTGGGGGCGCGTGCGTCTGCGCAAGCGCTTCTCAGAAGCGCGTCCACAGACCCCGATCACTGCGCGTGCCCTGGTCTGTCTCCCTTGGGAGCAAACACGGCAACAATAAGTCTCGTTGGCGGCAACGCTTCGCGCTGCAACGCCAGCGAGACCTAAAAAATAAAGGAAAATACTGCATATTGTAAAAATGACAAATGTGAAAATCAAAAATACTTCAAAGCTATAAACAAAAAGTTTTTTAAAAAATGAAATACAAATTAAACTTTTAACACGTCTCTGAAAATTGTTCAAAAATGTTTTTAAATAAAATGTTTTAAAAAACATTATTAAAAAATACAATTATTAAATCATATATTATTACAAAATGGAGACACCCCTTCTCACAAATATGTAAAAATATAAACCTTAAATTCTAAATCACAATTAAAATAAAAAAAAAATGTTTTAAATTATCCAAATTTAATTAAAAATACAGATATAAAAACAAAAACAATTAAATAATATATATAAGATTAAAAATATTAAACCAATCATATATTTATTCAATTAGTTTTTTTATTTGAAAAACTATTTATAACATATTTTGCACAATTTACACCAACATATTAACCCTCAAATTAAAATCAACATTTTAGGAAATTTTAAATGTATATTTTTTTTAATTGTTTTTATATATTTAAAAAAAATTGTAATTATAATTTATTTTTAAAAAACATCCTGCCCTTATCCCTTATAAACACAACATCCCGCTCCTAAAAATAAATTAAAATACAATAAAAACAAACATTTTCACACAAAAAGAATTAAAGAATAAAAAATTACTATTACCAAATTCATAAAAAAACATTAAACAAAAAAATACAAACAGTTGATATTATTTACAACAATATATTTGCAATTGATATTTACAAATTCGATATTTCTGCATTACACTAAAATCAATATTTTAAACAGCAAAAAAACAAACCTCGATATTTTCCACCATCGATATTCTTGATTTGATATTCATGCTATTCGATATTTTTACGTCGATAATCTGTCTCTGCACTCCCCTAAGGTAGGCTCAAGGTAGCGCCATGTGCAGGATGCAGTGTATGTGAAAGGTATGACATGTACTAAAGTGTGTGGAATGTCCTGATGATGAACTACAGTGTATTTTGTTTTTCACTATCAACAGGCTTATCTGTCCCATAGGATAGAATGGGAGTTTATTTATAGCATCTTATAAATATAACTTCCATTGGATCAAGATTTAAAGATGTGGTTTAGTATGCCTGAACACAGAATATCAAAATGCATCTTTTAGTAAAGTTGATTTTTTAGATTGTGGTTTGAAAATAGCACTTTTAGAAGTGGGTATTGCTTAGCTGTCCTGTGTGCCTCTACTTGGGCTGTATATTGACTGTCTGGCTTTTGACTGACAGATGCTGTGGATGTGCATTCTCTTAGATGGCCACCGGGGAGAGATTGATGTGTGTCCTGCCTTTCCTGGAAGAGTCCTGGGCTGCAATTAGAGTATGTGGGGGAGGAGATTTCTTTCACACCTGAATTGGCCCGGTCTGCCTGGGACAGTGCTGTCTCCACCTCCTGCAGGGAAGCTGCACCAGGGAGGACAGAACTGGTTTTTACTGGGCAAAGAGCTTCTCTCTATATATGTGCCCCAGCTCTGCCCGGCTGGCAATCGTAATGATTGCCGACCGACGGAAAAGCAGCAGACGGACTTTAAGGCCGCCGGGTTACCCATCACCATTGTAATCTGGTGGTGGGTAAAACCAATTACGATGGCGTGACGGATTGTTATGCCATCCTAATCACCCCCTCTGTGTGAAAAGTGTTGCATCTGTAATTTGCTTTGAACAGAACTGTTTCTACCTTTTGAAAGTCATATTTTGACTGTATTGTGGATTTTTGTTGTTTTGGTCTTGTTTGGTTTAGATAAAGATGACTTATTTGTCTAAACTGGTGGTGTCCATTTGTAGGGTTTTCACTGTATTACTGTATGTGTTCACAAATGCTTTACACACTGCCTCTGATATAAGCCTGTATGCTCGTGCCAAGCTACCAAGGGGGTTAGCAGGGGTTATTTTAGAAGTGTATCCCACTTATCCTGACTAGGAAGAAGGGTAGCTACTTGGATAAAGGTGCAAACCATTTCTAACTAGAGACCCCCATTTCTAACACTTCCCTAGGTAACGGCTGAGCTAGGGCCCAAAATCTACAGCTACCTACTATGTAAAAAAAGGGCTATGTTTCTGTAGATAAATGTGATGTGCCCATGTCCCGTTTGGAGCCATTTGCTGTCGCAGGGACTAGGTCTACTCACACAAGTAAGGTACCATTTTTATCGGAAGACATGTGGTAGTATAGAATAGTAGAAAATTGGTTCTTACCAATTGGACTTTGCTGTCTTTGAGCATTTCAAATTTAAAGCCAGTGTGTAAGATAGAATTCCTTTCGAAAATTGCCTCTAAATCAGATGCTAGCATGGGTACCCAGAAATCCAGAGATGTACAAATAACCACTGCTCCTAAGCTCCATATCTTGTGCCCAATTCAGAAATACATCGGTTTTCTTGTTACCTATTTCTCACTCAACATATTTCACCACATGAATTGGTCTATACTCGGTACAAAAGGAAAAACCATTGTACAGTGCAACTCAGTTCTTGGCTCTGGGTATCTTTAGTTCTTGGAACACCTACAAACCCTATATAGCTCCACATCCAGAAGGGTGTAGCAGACGTAATGGTGTATGACTTTTGTAAATTGGACATCATGATAAAAAGTTACAGATGAAAATGTTGTCACAAACCGCTGTGTTTTTCTACTCATTGCTGATATTTCTTTATTTTAATAGTTAGTTTCTTTGAGAAAACCTTGAGGGATCGACATGTTGAAGTTGAAGTTGAAGTTGAAAGGTTTTATAGAGCGCTCTACTACCAAGCGGTTTCTTGGCGCTGAACAAAGACTATCCAGAGGGACGCAGGGGGAGTACTACAATGAATACGCCATAGAGAATAGGTGGGTTTTAAGAGCTTTGCGAAAGTGCGTGTAGATGGAAATGGATCTGATGGCAAGAGGAAGTGCGTTTCAGAAAAGGGGGGCAAGGGTAGAAAATCTAGAGCCACAAAGTTTTTTACTACGGTAACGAGGGGCGCTGAGGAGGAACTGGGTAGAGGAACGGAGGGTTCTGCCAGGGACGTAGGCACTGATCTTTGATCTGATGAAGGCTTGAGCCGTACCGGCCAGAGACATAAAGATCAAGCAACCCTTCTTGAATAAAGATCGTTCCATGATGGGAAGCCAGTGAAGAGTCTTTAGCAGGGGGGTAGTGTGATGAAATTTCGGAAGCCTGTAAATAAGGCGAGCTGCCTGGTTTTGGATAAGCTGCAGACGGCGGCGCTCGTACGCAGGAATACCGACATACAGGCCATTGCCATAATCCAGGCGAGATAGAATCATGGCCAAGATGATAAGTTTGAGGGCTTCAACAGAAAAGTAGTGGGGAATTTTGCGGATTATTCTAAGGGACAGGAAGCAAGATGAGACCACCGAGCTGATCTGGGGGCGCATCGAGAGGTCTTGGCTGATTTTAATGCCCAAGGTTTTCACCGACAAAGAGGGAAGGGGAGGGGAACCGAAGGTAGTGGGCCAAAAAGCGGGGGTCCAGGGGTTAGAAGGACCACCGATAAGGACCAACTCCATCTTATCTGGATTCAGTTTAAGTTGATTGAGGTTCATCCAATCATAGATGAATGTCAGGGTGGAACGGAACTTAAGGATAGAGTCAGAAGAAGGGGAGAGGTTGAAAATAAGCCGAAGGTCATTGGCGTAATTGAACACCATGACCTCCATTTCCTGCAAAGCTGCAATCAGAGGGTGTATATAAAGATTGAAAAGAAGAGGAGAAAGAGACGAGCCCTGGGGCACCCCGCAGGAGACAGGGCAGACGGGGGTGGAAAAATTCTCCAGAGTAACGGCCTGGGTACACTCTGTCAGAAAGGAGGTGAGCCAGGCCAGAGCTGAACCCCGAACGCCGGCGCCCTCGACACGGTCTAAAAGAATAGAGTGATCGACCGTGTCGAAGGCGGCGGACAGGTCGAGGAGGACCAAGGCCTGAGGAGAATTGATGTCAGCGCTCCTCCTGAGCTCGTGCAACACGGAAAGAACAGCGGACTCCGTGGAGTGAGCAGGGCGGAAGCCAGCCTGGTTAGCGGCGAGGAGGTGATTTTCTTCGATATAAGAAGAAAGGCAGGAAGTGGTATGACTCTCCAAGATCTTACTCAGGAATGGGAGCAGAGAAATGGGTCTGAAGTTCGAAGGAAGGGTGGGGTCGGCACCCGGCTTTTTAAGAATGGGGATAACCGTAGCGACTTTAAACAAGTCAGGAACAGTTCCCTGAGAAATGGAAGAATTAAGCAGGGTAAGGGGGGATCCGGGCAGCTGGAAAATATCTCCCTCAGAATATGGGCAGGACAAAGGTCAGAGGGAGAGCCTGTCTTGACTTTCCTCAAGAGAGTGAGGAAGGCCTCCTTGGAAATGGTCAAGGGTGGAGAGGGTGGGCGGTGGTAAGGGACAAGAGAAAGAAGGGGGAGACAGCGGGATGTGGCGCTTGATCTTAGCAATCTTCTCGGTGAAGTAGTCATTGAGGGCATTGCAGAGGGATTGAGAGGGGGTAGGCTTAGGGGCAACTCTATCAGAGGCTGCAAGTTCATGTACGATCATGAAGATCTCTTTAGATTTTCTGGGAAAAATATTCTGACTTGGCGGAGAGTATAGCTTTTTTATAGTCCCGGAGAAGGGCCGAGTAGTGAGCCTTCAGGACCGGACAGTACTTGTGCCTCCAGCGGAGTTCAGCCTGCCTAAGTGCGAGTTTCTGGGTTTTTAGGTCGTCGGTGAACAATCTGTTGGTGTCATGGGAACGACAAGTTCTAATCCGTTTGAGGGGGGCAACTAGATCACAAGTAGCAAGCAGCCAACTATTGATGGTAGGCACCTGAGAGTTAGGGGAGGTGTCAGCTAAAATAGGAGATGAAGACGCCAAGGAGCGGCAAAGAGCGGGCACATCCACACGGTTCCAATTTCGAGCACTGATGTTTTTAGGGAGGGAGGGGTTAATGGTCACCCTCAAATCAAAAAGGAAAGAAATCAGAGAATGGTCTGACCAAGCGCAGGGGAGCACCGAGGGGATGGAAATAGGCTGATTGGCGGTCCATACTTGGTCCAGGGTGTGACCATGTATGTGGGTGGGAAGGGAGATGTGGGATGTGAAATTCATACAGTGAAGGGTATTATTGAAATCTTTGGACATGGAGTCCTCACGAGGATCACCCGGCCAGAAGTTAAAATCTCGTAATAATAGTACCGCGGAAGAGTGGCCAGCAGTTCTTGTATAGCAGACATGTAGGACTCATTGCCTAATTTTGAATTTTGTCTAGTTCCCAGAAATATATAGCTTCCCTGGATCACTCATGTGTTCCACCCTGGTTTCCACCACAAACTGGAAGTAGGCTGAAAGCACAATAAATAGGAAAAGGGGGCTACCTCTTTGAAAAATTCTAAAACTGTTGTAAAATATAGGTTTTTCAATTCAGCTCTGCATGTTTCTGAAAGTTGAGAAGATGGCAACTTTAGCATAGCAAACATTTTGTTGATCCCGTTTTTAGGAAAAAAACAGATACTTTTATCCAGAGCAATTTTTCCCTTATTTTCCCAAATAACTCAAAATGTTGCTATATTTTGGGTGTTTTCCTGGTCCCCTCCAGGGGAACGCACAAACCCTGGGTACCTTTAGAATCACTAGGATGTTTGAAAAAAAGGACACAAATTTGGAGTGAATACATTATGGCGCCGATTCCGATGTCGGACGGACTCAGGTCCGTCCGACATCGGTCAGGAGCTGTAACCGACCGACCTGCTGACGTTGGTTACGGCCCTGCTAGTACGATGCAATCGAACAGGGTTCGGTCGCACTCTTATACAACACAATGCAAGCATGCATTCCGAGCGGAATGCATGCCTGCATCGTGGAAAGCAGGGGTGCAGTTCATTCCTGCACCCTGTGGGCGTATGCCCAAGGTGCCTGCCACCAGGTGCAGGGATCCACAGAGGGGCACCATAGGTGCCCTCAGGCCACCATACGGCAGCCTCGCACCCATGGGGACCCTACTGGGGCCCCCCCAAAGACAGTTTCCGACTGCCTTTTTGTGCCAGAAACACTGCCATCGTACTCCCTCGGTCGCAAAGAGGCGGCCAGTGGAGTACTGAGGGATGTCCGGACGGTGGATGGGCTCTCCGAGCCTGTCGTCCGCAATCCGGAAATCCGTGTCGGAATCCGCCCAACACCATCCGAATCGGTCGGAAGGGCTCCGACCATCAGTCGGAGCCCTTCCTACCGAAATCAGAATCGGTCCCTATGTGGCCAAAATGTTATGGATACCTGAGCACAAACTACCCCAAATAGCAAAAAAGGGCTCAGCACTGGGGGTGAAAAGATCCATCATTTAAGGGCTTAAGCAAATCGAAGACCAATGCAAAATTTCAACAAGCTCTGGTAACTGCAAAGTTTGAAAACTTTTAAAAACTTTTAAAGAGTTGTTTTCTGCTACTCTGGGTCAATTTGAGTGACCAACTCAGGCAGGGGAAACATCAAGGGAAACAGTAAGGAGGTGTAGGAGAGTTAACTTGTTCCCAAAGCAGTCACAAGTGCAGTTTCAGGCTCTCAAATCAATCAATCAAATTGGATTTATATAGTGCTGCTATTCACCCATGAGGGTATCAAGGTGCTGAGAGCCAAGCTGCGTTGGTGGAATCAGTCCTTGAGTTTTCATCTGAATTCCTGAAGAGAGGTGAGTCTGGAAGTGGAGGGGGAGGCTGGTCTAGAACTTTGCTGCGGGAAGGAGATGGAGCATCCTTCACTGTTGCTTCAGCAGATGTGGGGGGCTGAGCGAGGGAGAGGAAGGCAGAGCGCAGGTGTCTAAATGGCTAGTGGAAGCTCAGGCTGTTGTTGATGTATGTTGGTCCTTGATTGTGCAGGGCTTTGTTTGCAGGGGTCTATGGGAGAACCACCATAGACTTTAATGTAGTGGTCCTGATGCAAGGGATACAGAATACTGAAGATGCTGAGGATGCTGCGAGGTCGACGGGGGTCTTCCTCAGGCTACTCCTCAGCCCAGGTGGGGTAACTTTGGCCATAGGGGTCGGTGTCCCTTGAAGTCCTCTTTGGTCCAGCAAAAGCCAGTTGCCCCTGGACAACTGGTCTCTGGTCACAGCGAAACCAGTGGTTACCTTTGGCAGAGGATAGTGTCCATCTTGTGTTACTAAACTGCACTCCAATGACCCCCCCCCCCGGGTCCAGCAGACTAAGGTGAAGCTTTTTAGCGTTGGCACTTGGTCTCCCTAGCTGCAAGTCGTGGCAGTCAGGCAGTTGTCGCTAATAACTAGCCAAGATGGGCTTCCTCAGCTGTTGTGGCCCTGGTACTGTAAGAGGGAGCCAGCCAACTGACTCTTGGGGTTCAATACTGTCTGGGGCTTGCGAGCAACCTTTGTATGATCCAGGCACCACAGGCACAGTGCTCTCTTTGATAGACCAAGGATGAGCATGTGTAGTCCAGCAGTTTGTGCAGCCCCTTTTGCCAAGTTGGGGGAGCAGCAGATGTGGTCTGAGATCTGGGTGCCAGGGGTGCCATCAGGAGATGCGGCAGGACCCTCCCCGTCTGATGCCAACTTCATGCAATGTGTGGCATCTAATTATCCCAGAGGACACTATTCTGCACACTCCCAAGATGGCAGAACCCTCTTTTGATGTGTAGAGCTTGGTAAACCAAACTAGATGTGTGGCTACCTGAGGGCTACATGCCCACAGAAAACTTGATTGGCAACTGGTCTCCCCTCTCTGTGCCTGCTGCCCACCCTTCTACTTGACAAAAGAGGTCCCTCTCTTGTGTGTGTTCCCAATTTGCCCTTTAAAGGCGGCTTCTTTTTGAAGCTCGCCTTTTGGGCACGCACACTGTGTGACTTCCTGCCAGGGAGCGGTAACACCTCTTACAACAGCAGGCCTCTAGTGTTGCCACTTCTGGGAGTTGTTTACACCTCTCCCCAGATACACAGATGTCTATCTTCCTGCCAGCATCTATGAATGGCCACTGGAAAACTTCAGCAACAGAGTGGCAAAAGTTATATTAATTTTGACTTGGGCATTAAGGTAATGATTATTTAGATAACTTGAAGCACCAAATTTAGTAATGCCATTAAGGTGTTAGCACAGCTGAGTTGTCAGCGTGTAACTCTGTACTCGCCAATGGGGCTACTAGGTTTTCCCCCGTACAAATGACAATATGGCTGTTACTGTTAGGACATAAAAAAATATGTGCCTTACTTTTGAATATTCAACACCCTGGCTTAGAACTTGATAGGCATGCTGTAGTGGTAGCTTATATAAAGTGGAAAGGAAGCTTTGCCATTAGTTTAAATAGCAAAGTCAAGTTAGCAGTTTAAAGCTGCTCTGCCAATCAGCAGTTGCAGGCAGAGAGACAAGTTTTTACATTGTCACATCCAGAGTTGCACAATAAGTGTTGCAGCCATAGAGGGATGCTTTACCTTACAGGCCCTTGGTGCCCTTGGTAATGTATACTAGGGACTTATCAGTAAGAAAAGTTACAACAATTGGGTGTTGGCCAACTAAGCATATACTTTTAGGGGGTCAGAGCACTGGTACTGAGGTCTCGTTAGCAAGCTTCAGTGCACTCTCAGGGTTGGAAAACCAGCAGCATCAGTTTAAAACTTTGAGGTTGATCAAGCAAAAAGAGACATTTCCTTACAGATGTCATTAGGCCCTGCATGCTCTCCACCACCAAATGTAGCTTAATTTTTATTGTTAATTTTGGTTCAAGTTTATTTCTAATAATTGTATTATATGATTCACACATGTATAGTTTGTAGTAATGATAATTAATTTTGAATAGGTGCATTAGATTAGGCATAGATAGTTAAGTGTTAGAGTTTGGTCAATGTGGTATTTTTTATGATAAGATAAGAGGCGAAATGTTGAATTCTATGTTATAGGATGTATACATAAATTATTGTTATTTTATAATAGATGAGATATATATTAGTGTGTATATGGGAATATTACATTTTTATATTTTAAATGGGGAGAGGGTTATTGTTGTGCGATAATAGTTAAATATTAGAATTTATCAGTAGGAGTGTTTTAGAAAGTGTAGTAAGATTTGGTAAATTAGGTTAGTAAATAAATTATAATATTTTAGGATTAGAATAGTGATGTTAATAATTTCCTTATACATTTTAATAAAAATGGTTTTGAGAAAATATTGTTCTTATGATTTTAATGTGATGTTATGATAGAGAATAAAATGTTGCTACATTAATGGGTTGTAGTGAGAAATGAGTACCAAAATGGTGAGTTGTGAAACATATGTGTAGATAGGTGTAAGGATGCGGCTGCATGTAGCAAGCAATGAATGTGTGTGTGAATGCCACCACAACACAACAAAAGTGTTGCTGGAACAAATCAACAATGACTGTAGTACAGATGGCTCTGGTAACTATGTTCCAAGTAGAAACCTCCAATAGGGATGCTAATGCAAAGTATTCAAACATCAAAAGCAGTATTCTGATGCAAAAACAAAGGCAGATTGTTATAAATTGGGCCTCGAGATGACACTAAAGAGGATTTATCATTATCATTCCAAAGACCTTACACATGATTTAGCTATTCCTTTCTAATCAGGAATTACAGTTTAAAAGTGTTTTAAGAAATTACCAATATTAAACTATGAGAGGAATAGGTTCCACAGTAGGGAAAGAAGGAATGTGGGTGTTTGTCACTACCAGGGCTTGAAAAACTTAGCAGTACATGTCCTACCTTTTACTTACACAGCACCCATCACCCTGCACCTATTTCTCATGGTGTTATCAATGGTGACATAGAACATGTCAGGAGTGATGTAATGTGTGAGGTAATTAGCAGTGAATGGTGAGGGGGTTCATAGTTAATTTAGTTAATGAGTTACATTTGTTTGAGATAAGTATAATTGGTGAATTTCAGCGCCTTTGTTAGAATAAAATGGTATGTTATAACTAACATGTTCACCTAACTATAATGTCCCTTTAACCTTTGTTTTTTCAGCGAAGATAGATAGATAGATAGATAGATAGATAGATAGATAGATAGATAGATAGATAGATAGATAGATAGATAGATAGATAGATAGATAGATAGATAGATAGATAGATAGATAGATAGATAGATAGATAGATAGATAGATAGATAGATAGATAGATAGATAGATAGATAGATAGATAGATAGATAGATAGATAGATAGATAGATAATCAATATTTTTTACTGGTAAAACAAAAGTTAACCTGACACTATCGTGAGGCATAGAAATGATATCTAATGTTCGTAAAAGAACACAAATCTAAGAATTGACTGGAAAAACATAAAGGTTAAAGTGCCATTATACCCAGTTTTTGACAAAACTACAGAACATATATTTAAAAATTAAAACAAAAGACAGAAATTCACCAATTATATTTCAGTGGGCAAACTATAACTTGTGCCCCTGTCCTGCACTGCTTATGACCTCATATATTATACCACTCATGACATGTTAAATGATATCATTGATGACATCACTGATGACATCTCTGATTATAGTGTCCTTGATACTGCTATCCGCATAACACCATAAACCCATAGATCATTAAATATAATTTTGGTAATAAAGGGCATACATTCATATGCAGCAACAAATTACTATGTGTACATGTGTCTGTGTATTCCATGGTATTCCATGGAAATAGCATAGCCCTGGAGCCAAGTCTGTTTCATGGTGCTAAATGTAAGACGGTGCTCAGTTTATCTACTAGCAACGTTTTGAGTGCAAGCAGTACTCCATGTTATACAAGGTAGAGACACAACGTAACTGGTGTGAGTTGCAGAGCCACGTTAGAAGTAGGTATTGACTTCAATTCAAGGCCTGTTGCCAAAAATTAGTGAGAAAAGGTAAAACTTCTGTTTACAGTATATAAACACCTGTGGATGCCTGGACACATGCCCATGGTAAATGTTTGTGGTACACTGCTTGTCAGACAGAGATTAGCAATGGTACACTGAATCAGACTGACTAACCTGTAATCATCGGACCCAGCAGGAGAAATGTAGAAAGTCTTGTCACGTATGCCCAACTGCTCTTTCCTAAGGGAGTAGAGACAATACCGAATCTGAGGAAAGGCTGCGGGGAAGGTGAAGAAAATGGGATTTGAGAAAAGGCAAAATATTAAACAGGAGTACTGTATTTCTTCACACAGATTCCCAGTTGCTCTTCTTTTCTCTGATGCTTTCTCACTTGCCATTGAGTTATCTTTTGTGGTCACTGTAAATTTAGAACACACTACCAAGCGGGGCTTACTGTGCATACATTTTATACACAGGTTTCTATAAACATTGCAATATGAATACCTTCCATAATAACAACGTATCACATATTTCAATTTTGACCATTGCCAGGTACCTTTATTGTTTCTAATGTGACTTTAAACACGTTATCAAAAAACTAGTCTTTCTGTGGTTATTTTAAGAAGTTCAAACTTATAATCCTGAGAACTGATCAAACAGGTGCCATACCCAAAAATAGATTCTCAATAGTCTTAGTCAATTTGGACACTTCAAACAAGAGAGAACACTTTTTTAACTCTGTACACTCTTATCACGCTTGGTTAAGTTTCATCAGCACAACTGAGTACACAAATGAAAGTTAAAGAAGGCACAATTTGAAAAGTCTCTGTAATCTTCTTAATTAGCAAGTGATATTAGCAATGCGCATATGCTGTATTTTGACTCATCAGGATTATCAGCTGGGTGAGGATAAATGGAATGATCCTCAGGCAAGCAGGAAGCAGGTGGCAACTCTTTTCAAAAGCGTCATTTGCCAAGCAGGGTGTGCTCAACAGTGCGTGTCTTATGTAGAATCTGGGATACAAAATGACGACCTAGATTTTGAAATCTCATGCAGCTTCACATAAAAGTTCTAATCATTTCCACAAAGTGCACCTGCAAAAAAGACACTTAGGGGCTCATTACGATAAGGCGATTACGCCTATAAGGCGGGGACCCGTACCACGGATTACGATGCGACCACCACCATGGTGGTCGCATCCAGCCTATTGAACATTGCGGTGGGTGCTGTTTGCTGCAGAACCTGCCTCAATGCTAAACAGCCATGTTGTGCATTTCCCTGCACTACATGGCAGCACCTTGTGGTGCCTTTTTTTCTTCACACATGACAGGTAAGGGGTAGGAGGAAAACGCCCCACACTGACCTTCTAGTAAACAGCTTTACACACACATGGGTATGGTGCTGAACAATCTTCGTTATTGTATAGAGGTAGATAGACAAACACACATGTTGCTAAAACAGCCCTCACCCACAGAAATCTGTGGTATGCTTCATCATAGGGCTGCTAACACACCTCCGCGCAAGGCAACGACAATAGGGAGGGGGTGACAAATCAAACATAAAGAACAACTATGTGGGATCAAGAAAAGGGAAGTGCAGAGAATGATGTTAAAACTAACACAGGGGTCTCCAAACTAACCTTTATTAGTGGATCCCCTAGTCAGGTTTAAAAAGGTTTTAGATTACCCAATGCATGGTGGTATATCGGGCTATGATGAACCCCTCCAATCTGCAAAATGTTGACATGTTTCAGCCGGCTAATGCATTGTCCCCGGCTTTCATCAGGACTATGAAAATAGTTCCCTTGAGCCCTCTCCCTACCTCCTTCTTTGTGGAGTAGAGCAGAGTCTCAGTCTGAGAAAATGCTCAGGCCAAATGTGTAGCAGTAACACACTCCCAGAACAATACAGAGTTTCATTAATCATTACGCTTGAACTGGGGGGGGAGTGAGAATGGCTCCCTGTAGTCACACTTTCGTCAAGGTCAGACAATTCGTCCCTCCGCAGCACCGCATAGGTACCTTGTGGTGCCTGCCATGTAGTCTAAGGGAAATGCCCAGTGCACCACCACCACCCTCAACACAAGGAGGGCCCACAATGGGCCTCCAAAGCCATTCCCTGCCAGCATTGTAATTTGTCAGACGGTGCCTGCTAGGCACCACCACCATTTTCAACATGCAGGCCGGTCCGCCATGTAATCCAAACAATTGCCTGTGGTGGAACCTTGGTGGGCGGTCTTTGCGACAGCCACGGTACCAGAACGATTTCCACCACCATCGTAATATGGCAGGGAAGAAATTGCTGTGAGATGGCGGAGGGCTTAACCTCACGATTAATACTCCATTTAGTCCGGCATTGGCTATTAAATGAAAAAGTTTACAAACCGTGTAGCGGTTCCTCATGCTAGTATGATGTTTGTTTTTTAAGGAATCACCTGGGTCGTCGGGACAATGCTATAGACAATTTCTGTATGAACTGTAGGGTATTAAGATGTAGAACTTCCTGAATATTTTAAGACAATATACATTATTGATGAATGTATAAGGTGTCCAACTTAGAGATGTGTGGTTTTAACCCCTTCGGTGCTCAAGATGGAATGGTTCCGTCATGAGCACTAGTGCTCCTGTGCTCATGAAGGAACCATTCCGTCATGAGAACAGGGGCACTAAATCCCTCTGCTGCAGACGGCAGAGGGATTTCCCTTTTTTTTTATTGGACTCGAGAGGTTGGGGAAGAGCTTCCCCAACCTCCCGAGGCCAATTAGCATTTTCATTCCAATGCCGATCGTGCGCATGGCACGCTGACGTCATTGTAATGGAAATTAAACTGAAACTTAGTTTCAGTTTCATTGTTTCGGTGCTCGTGGGGCTATCTCAGCCCCACAAGCACCGAAAAAGATCGGAGGAGTATCTTTAGAAAGAGGAGAATCTCCCCTTTCCAATGGTACCCTTCCCTAGTGGATCCCTGCTTGGGGATCACCCCAGGAGGGCGATCTCCAAGCAGGGATCCACCCACTAGCACCAGAGAAGGGGCAGCGTCCCACTGGGCAAGGGCCTTTGCTCCCCCCATATTTGTTTGAGTGCAACAGTCTTTCTGCCCCCCCTGAGCGGCAGATGGGGGCAGTAGCCCCCAATCTGCCCTCCGGGGGGGCAGAAAGCCCACTATAAACCAGGGATTTTTATTGATGTTGGGGTGTGGGCTGCACAAAATAAGCATGAAAATGTCCCACCCCCAGTGAAATTCCAGTCTTTATGCCCCCGGGGGCATATGGGGCAGTAGCCCCCAATCTGCCCCCTGGGGGGGCAAACAGCCCATTAGAAATCAGGGATTCGGGGAGGAGCCTAGCGCGCACCCAAGATGGCCGCGTAGGTGCGAGGCTCCCGAGGACCTCCCCGACCTCCTGCATAAATCCTGACCGAATCCTGTCCTAGATGAGGGGACTGTGTTTCTGAACTCGAGCTGAGGTGACGCCCGTTTTCCGTTTTCAATTCGGACCTCGGACACCGGCGGGAGCACCGATTAAGGTTTGCGGCCTTCTCCACGCCGGCCCCCCGTACTGGAGTTGTGGGGCGATCCGGCGACAAAGTGAATAACAGCGGCGGGCAAGGCTGGGCGACTCGCGCACCCCGCACTTTCACTTTCGCTTTTGCGCCCTCCTTGCTGCCAGGCGAGGTAGGGTCGCGAGGCGGTGTGCGGTGGTGTGGCCTGGTTGGGGTGCCCTGCCGGCCCGCCGGCTGCGGTCCGTCCTGTGGAGCGGTGGTCGCCCCCCCCCCGGAGCCCTTGAACGGGATTGTCTACCCCCTTCTTGAGGAGCTTGGCTCGATTTGGGACCGCGACCATGGCCACAAAACAAGATGACGACCGGGCTAAGGTGAAGTCGACCCGTCGTGGCGCGGCCCATCAATCCAACAATATGGACCGCTACACCCTCCAGAAGGGATCTCCAGAGGCGCTGCGTAGATCCCCTACGGGCCCGACTGACGCTCCTGCTCTACCCACGGACCTGACCCTCCGAGATGTCATGGGCGCCATCGCCGAGATGAAGGCCTCGGTGGGCCAGCGCTTTGACACTCTGGCGCAGAAGATCGACTCGGTCCTCGTGGACGTGGGCCTCGTGAGAGCCGATCTCTCCAAAACAAATGACCGGGTCGATTCTTTGGCCCACTCTACTTCGGGCCTCACATCCGACGTGGCGGCCCTCCAACAGGAGGTGCGCAGGCTTGGCCAGGCGAGCGCCATGATGCATCGTAGACTGGAGGATTCTGAGGGTCGGGCCTGGAGGAATAATGTCCGCATTATCGGGGTGCCGGAGGGACGCGAGGCAGAGGCAGCGGATCTGTTCGTGGAGGAATTGGTCCTCACCCATCTCCAGCCTCGGGGGCTGAGTAAATTTTTTGCAGTGGAACGTGCCCACAGGGTCCCCGGGGGTAGGCCTAAGGTCGGAGCCCCTCCGAGGCCTCTCATCGCCCGGATTTTCAATTTTCGGGACAGGGACGCTATCCTGCAGACCTCCAGGCTACAAGGGCCGGTCAGACTGGACAATATGGATATCAATTTCTATCCTGACTTTACTCCGGCAGTCCAAAAGCAGCGACTGAGTTTTCTCGGTGTCAAACGTCGCCTACGGGACCTGAATATCAAATATGCGATGCTTTTTCCGGCTAAGCTGAGGGTGGAGGTGGATGGCCGCACGCACTTTTTTGATCGTCCCGAGGCGGCCGGGGACTGGCTGGACACTCTGCCCGGAGATCGGGGCCGGGGAGGTGGGGGGGGAGCGGTTGGTGGGGAGGGCCCGCCGGATCAGGACTGAGGGACTAATGGTAGGCCTTGCTCTGGACTGTGTTATTGTCACCATTGACTGTTAGGGTAAGTTCCCCTCCTGCGGAGGTCGTGTGGAGTCTCTTGGGGGATCTCCCTCCTCCTCTGGGGGACTAGTTAGTTTTCTTTCCATGGGGCGACAGGCACACTGCACTTTGGGGGGGCTGTTTGGGCTCATGCAGGGGTGCAGGGTGGGGGGAGTTCTGTTGGGATGGGTGGGTTGGGGTGGGGTGTGGTTCGTTTCTACCGCAAGGCAAACCCTTTATTGTATTGGTTTTTTTGAGATGCTCTCGGGGGGACTAATGATGGCTTCTGTACGTGATGGGGGGTAGGGACCTGACTTTGCTGTCCTGGAACGTTAACGGACTGGGTGATAGGATTAAGCGGGGTGTGGTCCTGCAATATCTGAAACGGATTTCGCCTGATGTGGTCTTTTTGCAGGAGACACACCTCATTGGTAACTCCTATTGTGCCATGAATAGACGTGGTTATCGTTTGGTGGCCCACTCGGGCTTCACATCGGGCTCGCGAGGGGTGGGCATTATGGTCAAGACCTCGCTCCCGCTAGAAATAGACGAGGTGCGCCATGATGAGAGGGGACGCTACACTGTCTTGGTGGGGAGTATGGAGGGCAGGGTAGTCGTCTTTGTCTCAGTGTACGTCCCACCGGGGTTACAGTCCACCACCTTTGCGGACCTGGGACGCCTCCTGCTTGACCTTCCGGGGGGGCTTCTGGTGGTTGGGGGGGACTTCAATGCGGTGGCTTCTGGGACTCTGGATCGTTATCCCCCTAGGGACCTCCCCCGGGCACAAGCGTGGCTGTCTGGCCTTTTGGACACGTTGGGATTGGTGGACTGCTGGCGTCTAAAGCACCCCGCTCAGCTGCAGTACACCTTCCATTCGGGGGCCCATGGTAGCCTTTCGCGGCTTGATTATGTCCTTGTTCCTGCGGCCTATGCCGGGAGAGTGGGGGAGGTGCGCCACCTGGCGCGGGGTATTTCAGATCATTCCCCACTCCTGTTGCACTTTGATGTCTTCCCGAGGGGGGAGGGCAGGGTAGCTCCAATCAATGCCTGGTACCTGCGCGATCCCACTATTCGTGCTGATTTGATTAAATCCTTGCAACGGTACTTTGAGGAGAATGTGGGGTCTGTCCCGTCTGCCATTTCCCTGTGGGAGGCTTTCAAGACTGTGCTTAGAGGGGAGGCCCTCTCCCTTATTTCCCATGCCCGGAGGCGCGCACAGGAGGAGGTGACCCGAGTGGAGGCCGAAATCACTGAACTGGAGGGTGGTCTGGGGAGTGGGGTGACTGACGCTGCGCTGCACGTTTTACACCTTAAGCAGGCGGCCTATAGGTCCCTCATCACGGAGGCGGCCAGGGGCCTCAGCAGAGAGCAACAGGGGCGATTGTATGATGTGGGTGATAAGGCTGGTAAGTTGATTGCGTGGTTGGATAAGAGGGAGAGAGCTAGTCGTGTGGTCCCGCTGATTGAAAGAATGGATGGTGTACGTGTCACTGAGCCGGAAGGCATTGTCTCCTGCTTCGCGGATTATTTCCGCGAGGTATATTCCCCGGTTTCTCCCTGCCCGGAGGAGGATTCCCATGCCCTGCTGCGTGACATCGCGCTGCCCTCCCTCTCAATGGAGGACAGGGAATTGATGGATGCCGCCCCCACCTCGGACGAAATTGCCCTCGCCATCCGCTCGGTCGCTTCTGGCAAGGCCATGGGCCCGAACGGCATTCCTATCGAGCTGTATAAATTGCGACCGGACGTACTGGCACCTCACCTCCGCGCTATGTTCCTTGCGGCTCACTCGCGGGGCTCCCTCCCGCCGGACCAGCGTCTGGCTACCATCGTGGTTCTCCACAAGGAGGGTAGACCGCGGGACCGGGTTACATCCTACCGGCCTATCTCGCTTTTAAACGCGGAGCCTAAAATCCTCGCCAAGGTGCTCGCTAACCGGCTGGTCGGCGTGGTGGGAGATTTGGTCCACCAGGACCAGTCCGGCTTCATTCCCCATCGCAATACGGCCCTTAATCTGCGGCGCTTGCACGGGGTGCTCGCGCGTGTTCCGTTCGTGCGGGAGCCGGCCGTCTTGGCATCCCTGGACGCCACCATGGCGTTCGACACGCTCGAGTGGCCCTACATCTGGGCGATGTTGGCGAAATTCGGATTTGGCCCAGGATTCATCAGTTGGGTCAAATTGTTGTACTCGGACCCATTGGCACAGGTGGTGGTGAATGGTCGAGTCTCGGCCCCATTCGTGCTGGGACGGGGCACACGACAGGGTTGTCCCCTGTCACCGCTCCTTTTTGCATTGGCCATGGAACCCCTGGCGGAGTGGCTGCGGTGGCACCCTTCTATCCGAGGTCTCCGTTGGACCCCCGAGTATGAGGACCGCGTGTCCCTCTACGCTGACGATATCCTTTTGTACCTAGCCTCCCCGCGCAAATCACTGATTGTCCTGGTCGATGTTCTGCGCTCCTTTGGCCGAAATTCTGGCCTTGTCATCAACTGGGCTAAATCCTGTGTCTATGTGCTTTCCGGGGAGGCTCCTGTCCTCCCTCGGGGCTGTCCGATCCAGATTGCCTCGCAGGGATTTCGATACCTGGGGGTCTATATCACGCTGGATCCGGTGGCCCGCTACGAGCGAAACCTGCTTCCCCCCCTCCAGCGCTTGAAGGAGGACGTCGCGCGCTGGCGGCGCTTGCCGCTTTCGCCGCTCGGCTGGGCGGCATTGTTCAAGATGATGTCATTGCCGCGCTTTTTGTACGCTCTCCAGAACACTATGGACTTGGTCCCGGCGCGCTACTTCCGTGAGGTGGAAAGCTTACAGCGCCGTCTGTTTTGGGACGGGAGGCCGCGTATAGCCCTGGCAAAATTGACGCTCCCGTGGTACGACGGAGGGATTGCCCTCCCGGATATTAAGCGGTATTACTGGGCCTCCCAGTTAGCTGCAATTAATCACGGCTTCTATGGGCCCGCCCTAAACCCGGCATTTGAAATGGACAAAATGCTCCTGCCCGGTGGCGACTACAATCGAGCGCTCTACACTAGCGTGCCCGATTCCCGCTTGACGGGACCCACGCGTGTCATGGTGCGAGTATGGCACACGGCTAATGCAGCTATGGGATGGAAGGACCATTTGACCCGGGCGTCACCGTTGTATGCGTCGGAGAGGCTTGGCTCTTTGTGGACCTCGAAGGGCTTCGAGAGGTGGGACATGATAGGCATCAGTACAGTGGGAGATCTCTGGACGAGGGGAGGATTCAAGACATTCGAGACGCTGCAGGCGGAGTTTCAGCTGCAGGGCAGTGAATACTTTCGCTACCTGCAGGTCCGTCACGCACTGGGTTCCGTCTTCCCAGACGTGGCCTCCATCCCGGAGTCCTCCCCCCTGGAGGATAGAGTGCTAGATGGCCACGTTCCAGACAGCACGATCTCCCTCATTTATAAGAAATTGATAAATGACCGCTTGGGCTTACTGACTGGCCTCCGCGAGGCTTGGGTTGCCGATGGGCTGGAGTTGGACGACGAGGACTGGATTTCCGCGGTGGCCTCTCCGAAGGAGGTGGCCATCCCGGCTCGCCTTCGCTTCGTCCAGCTTAAGATACTCCACCGGGTGTATATGACGGGGCCAAGGCTTCAGCGTATGGGCTATGCCGAGGATGGATTGTGTAAGCGTGGGTGTGGTGCTTTGGCGACTTTTTTACATATTCTGTGGGAGTGTCCGAGGGTGGAGCGCTTCTGGCGTGGTGTGCATGAGGTCCTGCGAGCGGTTACACATGTCGCGCTGTTGCCTGAAGCGAGGAGATGCCTGCTGAATGTGTGGGAACCGACTGATTACTCGGTTCCGCAGACGCGATGGGTGACTCTGGGATATATGATAGCTAAACGTGACATTGCTCAGCTGTGGGGATCTCAGAGGCCCCCGGCGGTGTCGGCTTGGAAAGAACATATGGATTGGTGCATGTTCCGAGAAAAGGTGGTATATGTGGCGCGGGGTAAGCCTGGGGCATGGGTGAAGATATGGGGCCCCTGGAACGCTTACCGCGGGAGTATTTGCGAGCCGCCGTTGTTGCCTCCTGCGTCACCAGCTCCATCCCCATAGTTGACCCCCTCCCTCAGCCCTGGGCACATTGTTCTCCCAGTCCTGGATCAGTTTCCCTCCCCCCCTCTGGCTTTCTTTAGATGGTTGGGGTTCCCCACTTGAGGAGCACATGTCGTCATTTTTGATCGTGGGTTGCCTTGCGGGTGTGGTTTTATGTTGTTGTGTTGTAGAAAACGAAACCGTATTGTGGGTTCAGAGTTATGTGGCCCACGTTGTTGATACCTCCTGCTTTATCGTCTATGCAAAGCCAAGTGCCTTATTAGTCTGTATGTCATGTGCTTCTGTCACTTTAGCGGCCGGCCGGAAGGTTGTAGGCCCATACTTGTATATATTTGAGATTGCAATAAACGGATTCAAAAAAAAAAAAAAAAAAAAAAAAAAAAAGAAATCAGGGATTTTTTTTTATTGATGTAGGGGTGGGGGCTGCCCAATATGGGCAGGCTAATGCCCCCACCCCCCAAAAAAAATGCAACAGTCTTTCTGCTCCCCCCAGGGGTAGATGGCAGCAATAGCCCCTGATCTGCCCCCGGGGGCAGAAAGCCCACTAGGCACAACGGAACCAGGGATTTTTATTTTTATAATGTAGGGGTGGGGGCTGCCCAGAATGGGCATGATAATGCCCCTACCCCTAAAACAATTCCCACAGTCTTTCTGACCCTCCCTGGAGTTATATCGGGGCAATAGCCCATTATCTGCCAACCCGGGGGGGGCAGAAAGCCCTCAAGGCCTCAGGATTTTTTTTTAATTCAGGGTTGAAGCCAGCCCAGAATGGGGATGCCAATGCCCACATCTCCTCCCAAAAATGCCACAGTCTTTCTGCCCCCCCAAGGTGCCGATGGGGGCAGTGGCCCCTGATCTGCCCCCAGGGGGCAGAAAGTCCCTTTTTTATGCGTGGGGATGGGGGCTGCCCAGAATGTGCATACCAAATCCCCCACCCCTAAAAACATAGCCAGTCTTTCTGCCCACCTTGGGGGCATATTGGGGCAACCCCTCCCGATTTCCCCCAGCGTGGCAGAGTTGTTTTTAGCAACGTTCCTACCTGTGGATTTTGGGCCCTAGCCCAGCCGGCACATGGGGAAACCTAGCAATCCTGTACATTTTTTTGAACTAGACACCAAGGGGAATCCAGGATGTGGTGACTTGTGTGCCTCTCACGAGGTTCTGATACCCAGAATCCCTTGCAAACCTCAGACTTTCTTAAAATACAAACTTTCCTCACATTTCTGAATGGAAAGTTCTGGGTGGATCCACAAATTCCACCACCCCGTATTCCCCAAAGTCTTCCGAGAGAAATGGTACCTCACTTGTGTGGGTAGGCCTAGTGCCCATGACAGGAAATGGCCTAAAACGCAAAGTGACCATCCACATTTTCACAGTTAAATGGACACCTTTTTTGCAAAGTGCCTAGCTGTAGATTTTGAACTCTAGCTCTGCCAGCACCTAGGGAAACCTAGCAAACCTACACATTTTTGAAAACTAGACACCCAGGGGAATCCAGTATGGGGTGACTTGTCTCGCTCTCACTAGGCTCTGTTACCCAGAATCCCTTGCAAAGCTCAAACTTTGCAAAAAAACCCACATTTTCCTCACATTTCTGTGGTGGAAAGTTCTGGAATCTACGTGAATCCACAAAATTCCACCCACCCCGCATTGCCCAAAGTCTTCTGCGGAAAATGATACCTCACTTGTGTGGGTAGGCCTAGTCCCCGCGACAAGAAACGGCCCAAAGCGCAACATGAACACAACACATTTTCCTGGTGAAAACGGCCCCTTTTTTTGAAAAGTGCCTACATTTTTTAATCCAAGATGGGGTGACTTTTCTGGCTTTCACCAGGTTCTGTTACACAGAGTCCCTTACAAACCTCAAAATTTGTTTTAAAAAAAACACATTTACTTCACATTTCTGTGGTGAAAAGTTCTGGAATCTGTGTGGATCCACAAAATTCCACGCAGCCCGCATTCTCCAATGTCTTCTGAGAACAATGGTACCTTACTTGTGTAGGTGGGTCAAGTACCCGTGACAGGCAAGGACCCAAAACCTATTGAGGCGACATCAAAATTACCTATCAAAAAACAATCTGGTTTTGCAAGGAGGGGTCCCATGAGATTTTGGACCCGGGCTCAGTGGCCATCTAGGGAAACCTACCAAACCCACACATTTCTGAAATCTAGACACCCGGGGGAGTCCGGCAAGTTATGGCTTGCCTGGGTCCCCCAACATTTCCCTACTGAGAATCTCCTGCAAACCTAAAATTTAGCTGAAAAAATCACTTTTTCCTCAAATTTCTGTGAGGGAAAGTTCTGGAATCTGCATGGATCCACAAATGTCCTTCTACACAGCGTTTCCCTAGATCTCCCGATAAAAATGGTACCTCACTCGCGTGGGTGGGTCAAGTACCCGTGACAGGCAAGGGCCCAAAACCTATTGAGGTGACATCAAAGTTACCTATCTGATAACAACCTGTTTTGGCAAGGGGGTCCCATGAGTTTTTGGCCGCAGGCTCGGCGGCCACCTACAGAAACCTACCAAAGCCACACATTTCTGAAAACTAGACATCCGGGGGAGTCCAGCAAGGTATGGCTTGCGTGGGTCCCCCAACATTTTCCTACCCAGAATCCCCTGCAAACCTCAAATTATGTTGAGAAAATCAATTTTTTCTCACATTTCTGTGTGGGAAAGTTGTTGGATCACCGGGCTGACACAAATTTCCTACCACCCAGCGTTCCCCCAGGTCTCCCGATAAAAATGGTACCTCACTTGTGTGGGTAGGCATAGTGGCTGCAACAGCAAATAGCCCAAATTGTACTGTGGAGACTTCAAGATTACCTATAACAAAACTACCTGGTTTTGAGGAGGGGGGCAACTGGGGTTTTGGCCCCGGGCTTGCCGCCATCTAGGGAAACGTACCAACCCCACACATTTCTGAAAACTAGACACCCTGGGGAGTCCAATGAGGTATGGCTTGCTTGGGTCCCCCAACGTTTCCCAACCCAGAATCCCCTGCAAACCTCAAATTTAGCTGAAAAAAAGCAAATTTTCCACATATTTTTGTGGGGAATCACCGTGGTGGCACAAATGTCCTACCCCAGAGCGGTTTCCTTAGTGTCCTGAGTAAAATGATACTTCACTTGTGTGGGTGTCCAATGCAGAATTGGCTAAAAACGTATTTTTAAAAAAATGTAGTGCTTATAATTCTCAGTGCTATACACTTATTCCCTATGTTTTGGGCTCTTTCCAGTCACAGGCCCTTGCCCCACCCACAAAAGTGAGGTAGCATTTTACTCAGGAGTCTGAGGGGAATGCTGTGGGGTAGACCATTTGTGTCGGCACAGTGATTCCATCTAAAAATGTGTGGAAAATGTGTTCATTTCAGCTAAATTTGAGGTTTGCAGGACATTCTAGGGAGGAAAACATTGGGGGATCCATGCAAGCCATACCTCGCTGGACTCCCCCGGTGTCTAGTTATGAGAAATGTGTGTATTTTTTTAGTTTTCCAAGATGGCTAACCGAGCCCGGGGCCAAAAACCCAGGTGACCTCTCTTGCAAACCCAGGTTGTTTTGTGATAGGTCATTTTGAGGTCTCCTCAATACATTTTGGGCCCTTGCCTGTCCCGGGTACTTGACCCTACCATGCGAGTGGGGTATCATTTTTATTGGGAGACCTGGGGAAACGCTGGGTGGTAGGAATTTTGTGGATCCACGTGGATTCCAGAACTTTCCCACACAGAAATTTGAGAAAAAAGTGATTTTTTCATCAAAATTTGAGGTTTGCAGGGGATTCTGTGTAGAGAAACGTTGGGGGATCCACGCAAGCCATACCTTCCTGTACTCCCCTGGGTCTCTAGTTTTTAGAAATGTGTGGGGTGGTAGGTTTCCCTAGATGGCTGCCAAGCCCGGGACCAAAAACTCATGTGGGGTTTTCAGCTAAATTTGAGGTTTGCAGGGAATTCTGGGTAGGGAAAAGTTGGGGGATCCACGCAAGCCATACCTCATGGACTCCCCAGGATGCCTAGTTTTCAGAAATGTGTGGGTTTGGTAGGTTTCCCTAGATGGCGGTGAGCCCGGGGCAAAAACCCCAGGTGCCCCCCCCCAAAACCAGGTCGTTTTGTTCTAGGTAATTTTGAAGTCTCCACAGTACGATTGGGGCCATTTCATCTTGCAGCCACTATACCTACCTACACAAGTGAGGTACCATTTTTATCGGGAGACCTGGGGAAACGCTGGGTGGTAGGAAATTTGTGTCAGCCCCGTGATCCTACAACTTTCCCACACAGAAATGTTAGAAAAAATTGATTTTTTCAACAAAATGTAAGGTTTGCAGGGAATTCTGGGTAGGGAAATGTTGGGGGACCCACACAAGCCATACCTTGCTGGACTCCCCCGGGTGTCTAGTTTTCAGAAATGTGTGTGTTTGGTAGGTTTCCCTAGGTGGCCACCGAGCCCGGGGCCCAAAACTCATGGGACCCCCCCTTGCAAAACCAGGTTGTTTTGTGATAGGTAATTTTGATGTCGCCTCAATAGGTTTTGGGCCCTTGCCTGTCGCGTGTACTTGACCCACCTACGCGAGTGAGGTACCATTTTTATTGGGAGACCTGGGGAAATGCTGTGTAGAAGGAAATTTGTGGATCCACGAAGATTCCAGAACTTTACAACACAGAAATTAGAGAAAAAAGTGATTTTTTCATCTAAATTTGAGGTTTGCAGGGGATTCTCGGTAGGGAAGTTTTGGGGGACCCACTAAAGCCATACCTTGCTGGACTCCCCAGGGTGTCTAGTTTTGAGAAATGTGTGGGTTTTGTAGGTTTCCCTAGATGGCCACCGAGCCCAGGGCTAAAAACTCATGGGACCCCCTTACAAAACCTCAATAGGTTTTGGGCCCTTGCCTGTCGCGGGTACTTGACCCACCCACAGAAGTGAGGTAGCATTTTTCTCGGAAGACTTTGGGGAATGTGCAGTGGGTGAAATGTTGTGCATCCACGCAAATTCCAGAAATTTCCACCACAGAAATGTGAAGAAAATGTGGGGTTTTTCAACACATTTTTAGGTTTGCAAGGGATTCTGGGTAACAGAACCTGGTGAGAGCCAGTCAAGTCAGCCCGTCCAGGATTCTGCTGGGTGTCTAGTTCAAAATGTATAGGTCTGCTAGGTTTCCCTAGCTGCCGGCAGAGCTAGGGTTCAAAATCTAGAGCTAGGCACTTTGCAAAAAAAGGGTCAGTTTTTACTGTAAAATGTGGTGTGTCGATGTTGCGTTTTGGGCCGTTTCCTGTTGCAGGCACTAGGCCTACCCACACAAGTGAGGTACCGGGGGGCCGCTGAAACCGGGGGAAAACATGGCAGCTGGTCACGGGTGAACAGGGAGGTGTGCTGCGGGAGTCTTCAAGGGGAGCAGTGTAGTTAACGTGGATTCCGGCTGTGGTTTCGGTTTTTCGGCCATGAAGAGAGCCTAACGAAACCGGTGTGTAAGTAGGCGTCCGGAGACGATAGCGGGATTAAGCGCGAGTAATGAGCGACGATTGACGGCGGCAGTGGCAGCGGGAAGCGGAAGTCGAAGATCGCGCTCCAGGTCAAAAAGGGTGTAACTGTTGCCAGCGGAGCTCGGAGTTGCTGGAGATCGGCGGATTTTTGCCATCTGCCGTCAGAGAGAGGGGTGGGTGTGGGTTTGAAGCCTGGGGTTTTCTCGCAGTGAGTTTCGCCCGAGAATGCTGGAAGGAAGCTGGAAGGTGGAAGGCAGCAGTGAGCTGTGACTCCGGTCATTGTCTCTGGGTGAGCATTTGCCGTACTCACTCTCTTGTACTTCGCTATTGCCATTGCTATTGCTACACTTAAGGCAGTATATTGTGTGTTGGCAGGTATTTGGGGGTAGCCGGACTTGGGGTTGTGGCAGAGGTGGGGTTAGATCTCTAAGGCAGAAGCAGGTGTTGGTGCAACCACGGCAGAGCAGCCGTGGCAGAGAGCGGCTCTGGAGCTTCGTAGAGGGCGTCGGGCAGCGACAAGGGTTTTCCTTCGGGGGAGTGGAGGGGGGGCCCGTAATAGTACAGAGAGGCAGGAGGAGATAGAAGATATTGATATTGAACCCCCCTTTGCTGGCATTACAGAAGCACAATCTTGTAAACTTGCAGAGGCCCCTGTTGTGAAAATCAAGGTTAATGTAAAGCGTCAGGCATCCAACAATAAAGTTAGTAATAAAGTAAGCACAGAATGCACAGAAAGTAAAGAAAGAGGTATTATGGCTGGTTTAAAACCGATTGCTATCAATAGGTACGCTCTGAGAAGTGTGGGTGAGGAATGCAGAAGTAAATTGGGAGTTAATGAGTCGCAGGTGAATTCGGTTAAATGTGTCAAAGAGCGGCGGGGACTTAAAAGAGCAGTAAAAGTAGTAAAACCCAGGGGAGGTCCATTGAATAAAGAGGTCAGAGGCCGGAAAAATAATCTAGAAGGAGATAACACTG
The DNA here is from genome assembly GCF_964204655.1 of Triturus cristatus. NCBI lineage: Eukaryota > Metazoa > Chordata > Amphibia > Caudata > Salamandridae > Triturus > Triturus cristatus. The sequence continues at coordinate 140,344,886 of NC_140582.1, read as the reverse complement.
AGTATATGATTAAACTGACTCCTTCTTTAAGATCCTACTTTAAAGTAATACTAAAAACCCTAGTGTTAAGTGCCAACTCCGTACAAAAAGGGGTGGTGATGGATGGAGCATCAGAACCAATCAAACACTCACACCCAGTCAACGGATCTGGGTTTGATCCATCACCATTCTTTAACCCACTCTGCCACCCCAGTTCAGACATGGCCATATGCAAATCAGTCTGACCCTGTGCCACATGGGAACAGTCCAGCCCGAACTGCAGAGCCATGCCTTTCCTGGACCGTAAACAAGCTTCCTAGGACCGGTTTCTGGCATTTCAGCCGTCTTTGGCCAGGCTTGCTTGAATCCAATGGCAAAGTGAGCAAGGGACTCACGTCTGAGCATACCCTGCCAACTTACGGTGAACAAAGCGGTACAAAATGGGGTGGTGATGGACGGAGCATCAGAACCAATCAAACACTCACACCCAGTCAACGGATCTGGGTTTGATCCATCACCATTCTTTAGCCCACTCTGCCACCCCAGTTCAGACACAGCCATATGCAAATCAGTCTGACCCTGTGCTCCATGGGAACAGTCCAGGCCGAACTGCCAAGCCATGCCTTCCCTGGACCGGAAACAAGCTTCCTAGGACCGGTTTCTGGCATTTCAGCCATCTTCAGCCAGGCTTGCTGAACCCAGTGGCAAAGTGAGCAAGGGACTCACGTCTGAGCATACCCTGCCAACTTATGGCGAACAAAGCGGTACAAAAGGGGGTGGTGATGGATGGAGCATCAGAACCAATCAAACACTCACAACCAGCCAAAGTAACTGGGTTTGATCCATCACCATTCTTTAGCCCACTCTGCCACCCCAGTTCAGACATGGCCATATGCAAATCAGTCTGACCCTGGACCTCATGGGAACAGTCCAGCCCGAACTGCCAAGCCATGCCTTCCATGGACCGGAAACAAGCTTCCTAGGACCGGTTTCTGGAATTTCAGCCGTCTTCAGCAAGGCTTGCTTGAATCCAGCGGCAAAGTGAGCAAGGGAATCATGTCTGATCATACCCTGCCAACTTATGGCGAAAAAAGCGGTACAAAAGGGGGTGGTGATGGACGGAGCATCAGAACCAATCAAACACTCACACCCAGTCAACGGATCTGGGTTTGATCCATCACCATTCTTTAGCCCACTCTGCCACCCCAGTTCAGACATGGCCATATGCAAATCAGTCTGACCAAGTGCCTCATGGGAACAGTCCAGCCCGAACTGCCAAGCCATGCCTTCCCTGGACCGGAAACAAGCTTCCTAGGACTGGTTTCTGGAATTCCAGCCGTCTTCAGCAAGGCTTGCTTGAGTCCAGTGGCAAAGTGTGAAAGAGACTCACGTCTGAGCATACCCTGCCAACTTATGGCGAACAAAGCGGTACAAAAGGGGGGTGGTGATGGACGGAGCATCAGAACCAATCAAACACTCACAGACAGGCAACAGATCTTGGTTTGATCCATCACCATTCTTTAACCCACTCTGCCACCCCAGTTCAGACATGGCCATATGCAAATCAGTCTGACCCTGTGCCACATGGGAACAGTCCAGCCCGAACTGCCAAGCCGTGCCTTCCCTGGACCGGAAACAAGCTTCCTAGTACCGGTTTCTGGCATTTCAGCCGGGCTTCCTAGAATCCAGTGGCAAAGTGAGCAAGGGACTCACGTCTGAGAATACCCTGCCAACTTATGGCGAACAAAGCGGTACAAAGGGGGGTGGTGATGGACGGAGCATCAGAACCAATCAAACACTCACAACCAGTCAACGGATCTTGGTTTGATCCATCACCATTCTTTAGCCCACTCTGCCACCGCAGTTCAGACATGGCCATATGCAAATCAGTCTGACCCTGTGCCTCATGGGAACAGTCCAGCCCGAGCTGCCAAGCCATGCCTTCCCTGGACCGGAAATAGCTTCCTAGGACCGGTTTCTGGCATTTCAGCCGTCTTCAGCCAGGCTTGCTTGAATCCAGTGGCAAAGTGAGCAAGGGACTCACGTCTGAGCACAACCTGCCAACTTATGGCGAACAAAGCGGTACAAAAGGGGGTGGTGATGGACGGAGCATCAGAGCCAATCAAACACTCACACGCAGTCAACAGATCTGGGTTTGATCCATCACCATTCTTTAGCCCACTCTGCCACCCCAGTTCAGACATGGCCATATGCAAATCAGTCTGACCCGGTGCCTCTTGGGAACAGTCCAGCCCGAACTGCCAAGCCATGCCTTCCCTGGACCGGAAACAAGCTTCCTAGAACCGGTTTCTGGCATTTCAGCCGTCTTCAGCCAGGTTTGCTTGAATCCAGTGGCAAAGTGAGCAAGGGACTCACGTCTGAGCATACCCTGCCAACTTATGGCGGACAAAGCGGTACAAAAGGGGGTGGTGATGGACGGAGCATCAGAACCAATCAAACACTCACACCCAGTCAACGGATCTGGGTTTGATCCATCACCATTCTTTAGCCCACTTTGCCACCCCAGTTCAGACATGGCCATATGCAAATCAGTCTGACCCTGTGCCTCATGGGAACAGTCCAGCCCGAACTGCCAAGCCATGCCTTCCCTGGACCGGAAACAAGCTTCCTAGGACCGGTTTCTAGCATTTCAGCCGTCTTTAGCCAGGCTTGCTTCAATCCAGTGGCAAAGTGAGCAAGGGACTCACATCTGAGCATACCCTGCCAACTTATGACGAACAAAGCGGTACAAAAGGGGGTGGTGATGGACGGAGCATCAGAACCAATCAAACACTCACACCCAGTCAACAGATCTGGGTTTGATCCATCACCATTCTTTAGCCCACTCTGCCACCCCAGTTCAGACAAGGCCATATGAAAATCAGTCGGACCCTGTACCTCATGGGAACAGTCCAGCCCAAACTGCCAAGCCATGCCGTCCCTGGACCGGAAACAAGCTTCCTAGGACTGGTTTCTGGAATTTCAGCCGTCTTCAGCCAGGCTTGCTTGAATCCAGTGGCAAAGTGAGCAAGGGACTCACGTCTGAGCATACCCTGCCAACTTATGGCGAACAAAGCGGTACAAAAGGGGGGTGGTGATGGACAGACCATCAGAACCAATCAAACACTCACACACAGTCAACAGATCTGGGTTTGATCCATCACCATTCTTTAACCCGCTCTGCCACCCCAGTTCAGACATGGCCATATGCAAATCAGTCTGACCCTGTGCCACATCGGAACAGTCCAGCCCGAACTGCCAAGCCATGCCTTCCCTGGACCGGAAACAAGCTTCCTAGGACCGGTTTTTGGCATTTCAGCCGTGTTCAGACAGGCATGCTTGAATCCAGTGGCAAAGTGAGCAAGGGACTCACGTCTGAGCATACCCTGCCAACTTATGGCGAACAAAGCGGTACAAAAGGGGGTGGTGATGGACGGAGCATCAGAACCAATCAAACACTCACACCCAGTCAACCGAGCTGGGTTTGATCTGTCACCATTCTTTAGCCCACTCTGCCACCCAGTTCAGACATGGTCATATGCAAATCAGTCTGACCCTGTGCCTCATGGGAACAGTCCAGCCCGAACTGCCAAGCCATGCCTTCCCTGGACCGGAAACAAGCTTCCTAGGACCGGTTTCTGGCATTTCAGCCATCTTCAGCCAGGCTTGCTTGAATCCAGTGGCAAAGCGAGCAAGGGACTCACGTCTGAGCATACCCTGCCAACTTATGGCGAACAAAGCGGTACAAAAGGGGGGTGGTGATGGACGGAGCATCAGAACCAATCAAACACTCACACACAGTCAACGGATCTGGGTTTGATCCATCACCATTATTTAATTAACTCTGCCACCCCAGTTCAGACATGGCCATATGCAAATCAGTCTGACCCTGTGCCACACGGGACCAGTCCAGCGCGAACAGCCAAGCCATGCCTTCCCTGGACTGGTAACAAGCTTCCTTGGACCGAACTGCCAAGCCGAACTGGAAGCTTGTTTCCAGTCCAGGGAAGGCATGGCTTGGCAGTTTGGGCTGGACTGTTTCCATGAGGCACAGGGTCAGACTGATTTGAATATGGCCATGTCTGAACTGGGGTGGCAGAGTGGGCTAAAGAACGGTGATGGATCAAACCCAGATCTGTTGACTGTGTGTGAGTGTTTCATTGGTTCTGATGCTCCGTCCATCACCACCCCCTTTTGTACCGCTTTGTTCGCCATAAGTTGGCAGGGTATGCTCAGACGTGAGTTCCTTGCTCACTTTGCCACTGGATTCAGGCAAGCCTGGGTGAAGACGGCTGAAATTCCAGAAACCGGTCCTAGGAAGCTTGTTTCCGGTCCAGGGAAGGCATGGCTTGGCAGTTCAGGCTGGACTGTTCCCATGAGGCACAGGGTCAGACTGATTCGCATATGGCCATGTCTGAACTGGGGTGGCAGAGTGGGCTAAAGAACGGTGATGGATCAAACCCAAATCTGTTAACTGGGTGTGAGTGTTTGATTGGTGCTGATGCTCCGTCCATCACCACCCTCTTTTGTACCGCTTTGTTCGCCATAAGTTGGCAGGGTATGCTCAGACGTGAGTCCCTTGCTCACTTTGCCACTGGATTCAAGCAAGCCTGGCTGAAGACGGCTGAAATGCCAGAAACCAGTCCTAGGAAGTGTGTTTCCAGTCCAGGGAAGGCATGGCTTGGCAGTTCGGGCTGGACTGTTCCCATGAGGCACAGGGTCAGACTGATTTGCATATGGCTATGTCTGAACTGGGGTGGCAGAGTGGGCTAAAGAACGGTGATGGATCAAACCCAGATCTGTTGACTGGGTGTGAGTGTTTGATTGGTTCTGATGCTCCGTCCATCACCACCCCCTTTTGTACCGCTTTTTTCGCCATAAGTTGGCAGGGTATGCTCAGACATGAGTCCCTTGCTCACTTTGCCACTAGATTCAAGCAAGCCTGGCTGAAGACGGCTGAAATGCCAGAAACTTGTCCTAGGAAGCTTGTTTCTGGTCCAGGGAAGGAATTGCTTGGCAGTTTGGGCTGGACTGTTCCCATGAAGCACAGGATCAGACTGATTTGCATATGGCCATGTCTGAACTGGGGTGGCAGAGTGGGCTAAAGAACGGTGATGGATCAAACCCAGATCTGTTGACTGGGTGGGAGTGTTTCATTGGTTCTGATGCTCGGTCCATCACCACCCCCTTTTTTACCGTTAAGTGCCAATTCCAACATGTCAAAAATGGAATCCCACCCCACTCAACAACAGCAACAACAACCAGTTGGACATGGATTTATTTTCAGAGCTCCAAATTTAGTAGATTGGTCTGCGCATTTGAGCCCGAATCGTTTTTAGGTACTGACCCCAGAGTTGGGGGGACTGGTGGGACCTGCGGAAGGTGAAGTTTCCATAGATACTGGTATTGCTTCTTTGGCACAGTCTCCCCGTGAGTTACTGGATTAACAGGATGAAACTCGAAAAAGCAAAGCAAGTCAGCCCGAAAAACTACTGGGGTACCAGTATAGGTCTGCGCAGAATGAGAAGGGCTCTTTCGTCGATAACGCTGAGAATGGAGAACTTCCGATCAGTAGTCTCATTGCCTCTCTCACGCTTGAGATTCGTAGCATATTTGAAGTTTCTGAGTTAAACCAGAGAGAAATAAAATCTGCTTGTGATGTGCTTGAGAAAAAAATTGATGATTTAAGTGGAAGGACTCTAGCTTTAGAAGTGGAAGTAAGTGATCTTAAGGCAACGGTGCAAGTAAACAGAAATGAAATTGAAAATTTGAATGTAAAAGGGCGAGATCAGCAAGAAAGGATGGAGAGGTTTGAGAATTTCCAGAGGCGAAATAACGTAAACATTTTGAGACTTCCCGAGGGTAACGAAGGTAGTGATATTGAGAGTTTTGTTGTACAATTGTTCAAAAAGGAGTTTCAGCTGGAGGAATCGGAAGAGGAAATAGCAAGAGATAACCAAAGGATCCATAGAGATCCATTTAGGCTGAGTGCAAATAGATCCAAACCAAGGAGGATTCTAGTTAATTTTCTTTCGTACTCCTTAAAAGAAAAGATCCTTGCCAAGGCATTAAAGAGTAAATCGGTTGATCTAGACGGGATAAAAATTGAAATCAGATCAGACCTCTCAATAGTAACATCTAACAGGTAAGGGGAGTTGGGTAAAAGAATTGAGCCCTTGAGAAAGCTTGGGGCTTCGGTCCAACTAAAGTTCCCAGCTATGCTTAAAGTGATGTTATACAACAAAATGCATTCTTTTCGATTTTATGGAGGAGGTAGATAAATGTATAGAGGAGCGCCAATCGGAGGTCTAGTAAGAAGATTTTGTTTAACTGCTCAACTCTGTTTAAAATTGTATGTACTAAATTAGAAACCGTATGCACACTTCCGGGTTCTCCCATATGGCCCTGTTAGGCCATGGGAAGTTGGTTAGGGTTTTCCAAGGGTGGGGATGCAAGTTGGGGGGAGCACAGGGTAGGGAGCATAAAGGGAAATTTTTTTGAAAAATCCTCAGATGTCCTGCTCCACACCACGTTAGTCAGCAATATTAGCACTGTTTTTTTTTTAGTTCTGTTTTGTTCTCCTTTTTCACCTTAAGGGATGTCTAGAAGTCAGGCTAATGAGATAAATTTTTTAGCATGGAATGTAAACTGGCTTCGGGTAAAGAGTAGGAGAGATAGGATAATGTTGTATTTAAAAGAATGTCCTGCGCAAATAATCATTTTGTTAGAGACTCATCTTACAATTGAAGGAAGTAGGGAGTACTTTAAATCACAGAGGTGGATCACACATGCTGTTTACTCTAGGCAGGCATTGGTTACGAAGGGGGTAGCATTATTGATTAAACAAGGGATAAATATTTCAGTAGAAAGAAGTGTTTCTAGTGCGGGAAGGTGGCTGGTGGCAAAGTTAAATATCACCGGTCAAATCTTTACAGTGGTAGGGTATTATGGTCTGAATCAGGACGATATAGGCAAATTAGATGAGTTGGCAAGTGAGATTTTAGGTTTTCCAGATAAGATTATAATGGCAGGAGATTTTAATACTGTTAAGGATTATAAGGTAGACAGATCCCAACATAATAGTGCGGCTTCCATTCCTAAAATGTCATCTAGAGTTCGGATGTTGATGGCCCAGTGTGGTCTTTGTGATATATGGAGGTGTATGGCAGGCTCGCAACCTGGTTTTACCTACTATAATATAAAGTATAAACATAAATCTTGTATCGACTACTTCCTGATAGACAGGGTACTTAAAGATGTGGTAGTTGAAGTTAATCACTTGGGAGTACACCTGTCTGATCATTCAGCAATTCTCCTTCATTTGAGGTTAGGAGAGAGGAGTGTAAGCTCCAGGTGGATGCTTGACCGTACTATTCTATTGGAAGAGGAGGTTATTGAGCAGTTAAAAGTCGATATGGTAGAATTTTTCGATAGAAATTTAGGTTCAGCTAAAATTTGCACAGTTTGGGATGCTTATAAAGCTTATTTGAGGGGTAGGCTGGGCACTCTAGCGACAAATAAGAGACTAGTTCACTATGGCAAAGTATCGGATTAGAAGAACGGATTCAGAAGGCAGAGAGGGCTCTGAATAATCCAGGTCGACCGGCGGAAGAAGAGAGGTTGCTAGCCGGAATTATAAATCTAAAAGCAGAGCTGTCAGGAGTTACGAGCGAGCGTGTCAGAGAAAGGTGGAAGGCCAGTCAGTTGGCACACTTTGAATATGGTGAAGGCTGTGGTAAACTATTGGCATATAAGGCGAAGAGTGATCGGGCTAGAAATCTCATAAAAGAAATCCCTTGTAATGATTCAGGGGCAGTCTTGAGTGACAGCCAAGGGATTAGCTCGGCCTTTTTCAGGTACTTTGGGAAAGTTTATGAAGAACATTTGGTAATAAATGAGGAGGTTTTGTCACCCTGCCTAGGGCATCTTGAGCCTCTTCCGGACGAGGTAATGGAAGCCCTAGATGATGAGATTACTTTGGAGGAACTTGAAGAAGCAATAAGGGGAGGGAAGCGCGGGAAGGCGCCAGGGCCGGATGGCCTTCCTCTTGAGGTTTATGCGGTTCTGGCTAGGATCATAATTCCCATTTTTAGGCAACTTTTTAATACAATATTCCAGATAGACACTGTCTTTCCTGATTCTTGGAAAGAAGTCACTATAACTCTAATTCTAAAACCTGGGAAACCCCCCAAAAAGTAGACTCATATAGGCCCATTTCTCTGCTAAACGCAGACTATAAGGTGTTTGCCAAGGTTATGGCAGGAAGGTTGAATGGCTATATGTCTCGAATGGTTGATGAAGATCAAAAGGGGGTTATAAAAGGAAGGGCGTTGAAAGAGTTGACATACTCATTGATTGGCTCTATAGATATAGCAACTGCCTATGACCTGCCCTTGGCAGTGATAGCGTTAGACGTGGCTAAAGCGTTTGATCGAGTTAATTGGGCCTTTCTGCTGAAGGTGGTTAAACATTTTAATTTAGGTCCTAAATTCCGTAGATTATTAAGTAATATCTATGCCGCTCCAGAAGCTAGAGTGTTGGTCAATGGGATGTTGACCTTCCCAGTTAAAATCATGAGAGGGACCAGGCAAGGATGTCCTCTCTCACCGCTATTGTTTGATCTTTATATCGAACCACTGGCCAGAAAAATTAAAAGTTGTAATAGTATTGTGCCCTTTGAGTTTAACGGTTGGATAAAGAAGGTCAGGCTTTATGCTGATGATATTTTAATCTTCATGACGAACCTCCCAAAAACTATGAAGGCTATAATGGAATTAACAACCAAGTTTGGCAAAGTATCATTCTACGACATTAATAAAGATAAAACAGAAGTGATGAGTTGGAATATGGGCGAGATGGGGATTGCTGTTAAAAGAGAAATCAGATATTTGGGGGTAAGGATTACCCAAAATATTGCCGATCTTACTAAAGTCAATTTTGCCCGGGTTAGAAAAGAGATCTGTGCCAGTATTCAGGGGTGGATGCATCTTCCGCTAACTCTGTTTGGCAGAGTGAATCTAGTTAAAATAATTTTGCTTCCAAAATTTACTTTTTTGTTTGACTCTATCCCCCTATCATTTAGAAAAGAATGGTTTCTTAAGTTACAGGGGGATATAAGTTAGTTTATTTGGGCATCAAAAGGGATGCGAATCTCCTGGCGTAAATTATGGAGGAGGCTGTTAAAGGGAGGTTTAGCTCTTCCTGATTTTAGACTTTATTCTTGGGCCTTTTCCCTAAAAAATGGCAGAATGTTATTGGACACTCCCCTGGATTCAGAAATAGGCAGAATGTTCAGAGCAATGCTCATTAAGGAAAAGGGAGCAGAAGTTGGTTTCATGTTTAAATTTGCAGACCCGAAATACTTTAAGAAGATAAGGTTGAAGACGCTGAGGGAGATGGCTGAAACATGGTTATAGATTAGGAAGGTGTTAAATATACCATATTTAAGCCATTGGGCCCCTATTTGGGATGCCCCAGGCTCCCCAGAGTGGACTAAAGACTCACTGGCTGTTCCTTTGAAAGAAGCGGGCATTGTAAGATGGAAGCATATGCTGTTGGAGGGCCAGTTGGTTTCGTGGAACTGGTGCGAGCTGGTGGTGGGCCCAAGGCTTCCAAGGTTAAAATATCTCCAAGTGCAAAGCTGATTTCAGACTAAGGGAGAAAATGTAGGAAAATCAAATGAGTTAGAGGAAAAACTTCTCTCCGCCACAGCTGTTAAAAATGAAATTGCTCTTGGATGATCCTGGAGATGGAGGACGGCGTATTTACCTTGCCAGCGGATCTGTGGGGAAGATGCTTGCCAGAGACCGAGCTGGAAGACCATTGGCAAGTATCTATGACTAAACGTTATAAAACAGTTAAACCTGCATATCTCAGGAGGAACCATTTTTTTACTGTACATAGGGCATACTGGACTCCACGAAGGCTTTCCAAATTCGTATCAGGAAGAATGGTGGTATGTTCAAAATGTGGCAGTCAGAGTGCTGATGATCTACATATGTTTCTCCATTGTCTGAGGTTACAGCTCTTCTGGGAGGCAGTAAATAACTGTTTGACTAGCGCATTAAACCTGCAGATTAAGGTAAGCGCTGTTTTGGTTATTTTTGGAATATTGGATTGCCAAATTTATAAAGACAATGCAAAGTTAGTTGTTTATGCTCTGCTCCTAGCGCGTAGGGAGATATGTAAGTTGTGGGTATCTCCGACATCTCCGACTCTGGATGACTGGTTAAAATCTATGAGCTACACTGCTAATTTAGAAATTTTGGATCAGGGGAAGGGAAGATATAAATGTTGGACTTCCTTCGTGTCTAGGGGGTTATCTGTCCAGAGGGAGGGGTCCAATGATTAAGCCTTTCTCTGCCTTAGCAGTGCATAGTCCTTCATGTGTAAGCAGAAGGCTATGGGATAAGGTCTATGTTGGACAGAAAGAGGAGCGCTCCATAAAAGGTAGTTTGTTTGCTACCTCGGGAGCTTAGACCCTCCCTGGCATGGCGAATGAGGCCAGATAACCCATGACTGGTATCGATAGAAAGACAAAGGGTGAAGCAAGGCAAATGAGGACAAAAATAAAAAAAAAAACAAGTGAGGTACCATTTTTCTTGGGAGACTTTGGAAAACGCGGGGTGGAGGGACTTTTGTGGATCCACGCAGATTCCAGAACTTTCCACCACAGAAATATGAAGAAAATGTGGGTTTTGTGGACAAATTTTGAGGTTTGCAAGGGATTCTGGGTAACAGAACCTGGTGAGAGCTAGTCAAGTCACCCCATCCTGGATTTTCCTGCCCGTCTAGTTTTCAAAAATGTATAGATTTGCTGGGTTTCCCTAGGTGCCAGCAGAGCTAGGGTTCATAATCTACAGCTAGGCACTTTACAAAACAAGGGTCAGTTTTCACTGTAAAAATAAAGTGTGTCCACGTTGCGTTTTGTGCCGTTTCCTGTCGCGAGCACTAGACCTACCCACACAAGTCAGGTACCATTTTTATCGGGAGACTTAGGGTAACACAGGATTGTAGAGCAACTGTTACTACCTATTGACTTTCAGTGCATTTCTGCCTTCCAAATGAAAGACAATATGTAAAAAAGAAGTCATTTTGAAAAATTACCTATAATTCTCATGCTTGTATGGGTACTCACAATTTCAGAAATGAGCAAATATCTACTGTTTCTAAACTCTATATTTTGTTCCAATTTCATAAATACATAGGTGTCTTTCATACCGATTTTTCCATGTATATATTTTCCCAAATGAATTGCTATATACCCGGTACATAATAAAAAAAACTTTGCAACACGCTGCTTAGTTATGGGCTCTGGGTTTGTCAGGTTCTTGGTCAACCTGCAAGTCCTATATATCCCCACAACCAGAAAGGTTCAGCAGGTGTAACGGTATATTGTTTTCAAACAGCTGTCATAATTAGAGGAAGTTACAGTTGAAAACATTGACACAAATGGCTTTTTTTTCAACAAATTTTCCATTTTTCCTATATTCAACAGTTTGTTTCTATAAAGAAACCTTTAAGGATCTACACAAATGACCCCTTGCCAAATTCAGACTTTTGTCTACTTTTCTAAAATGTATAGCTTTCCAGGATCCATTATTGCTTTCAAACCCATTTCTACCAATAACTGGAAAGCGGTTGAAAGCACAAAAAATAGCAAAAATAGGCTATGTCCCAGAAAAATGCCACAACTGTGTAAAACATTTCAGTTTTCTGACAAAAGTCTGCTTGTCCCTAAAAGCTAGGAAGATGGTGATTTCAGCACCACAACCCCTTTTTTATACCAGTTGCTGGGAAAACACCAGACACTTTCATCTGTAGCCCTTTTTTCCAATTTTTCAAAAATAAAACAAATGTATCTGTATTTTGGCTAATTTCTGGGTCCCCTCCAGGGGAATCCACAAACCCTGGGCACCTTTAGAATTCCCATGATGTTGGAAAAAAAGGACGAAAATTTGGCATGGATACCTTCTGTGTTAAAAAAGTTACAGGGGCCAAAACGCAAACTACCCCAAATAGCCAAAAAAGGCTTAGCACGGGGGGGGGGGGGGGCCTAACAGCGAAGGGGTTAAGGTAGTGCACCATTATGTTCATGTCTGGGATTTGTGTAGTGTATATTAACAAACTACAAAGAGTTCTCCAAAGGGCATAGCTATGTGTGCCTAATCAGTGGATAATGCATACACATTAAGCTCTTCTCTCTGTGGGTCAGATGAAGTCTTTACCAGGCTGATCCCATTAGCAAAATGAAGAACAAACACGTTTTGGAGCATATTCAATGTTAATGTCCACTGAGCCATTTTGTTTCTTAGACAGCTGGACACCAGTAAAAAGAGAATCACATCTACTAAATATTAGTGAATTTACAGATATGCTATGTGTGCTGCATGTTGTGAAAGGTTAAGTCCATTACCACTCAATTGAGCAGAGCCCCAGTTGTAGCTTGTTGAGTCACTTCCAATTCACAAAGACTATAGTATACTGACATAACGATAACTTCCAACCCATCCAACTTCCAACCCATCATTGGCAGTGCAAGTGGCAGTGGCAGTTATATTTAGGTCACTAAGCGATAACTGACAGATTTCAGTAGTTTTTTGTTTTTTAAACATAGGTTCTAATGTCATTTCAAAACCTAACTAGCAGTCCCATTACCTTTTTTTTTTCTCATCATTTCTGTCTTTCTTTTTTTTTTTACATAACTTTAGATCTTATTTTTATAGCTAAGTCTAATGTCACATAGTCTTTTCCAGTGAATGTCTGGGGTTTTTGATCGTATTGTCAATGTAGCACATGTAACACATTCTTAGGTAAGGAAATCCACTGTGTATGGCATACAGCTATGTGCAGTAAGGGTTGGGAACAAGACTTAGCCTCTGGCTAAACCTTGTGCCCGATTCTGTGCAAGCATGCAACTTGATCCCCTTTGCACACAACCACTAGTTTTGTGCAATGGAGATTGGATGCTGAGCTTGTTATCTGGACAATTTGTTTCTGTGCTGTTCTTCAAAGTTTTTTTACACCTTTTTTGCAGTCTTAACTACTGTATTTTCAAACTTTGTATTTTTAAATTATTTTCATGTAAACCTTCACATGAGTAAATCTACACATGTAAGTTCACTCTTAGGGCTACATTCTGGTTCTTGTTCACACACATGTTTACACAGGGATCGGAATTACATGTTGTGTGATCATTATTACATCCTCATAGTGTTTCCCTGATAAAATTCTAGCAGGTCAAACTTGATTACATTTATTAGGAGGAAAAGTCCCAGAAAAAAGCAAAGTATTTGACATTAGGTGTTTTTTAAAAAGCGATTATGCATGTTATGCCTTATTTTCCTGCTGTAAACGTGGAATTGGAGGTATTGAGCGCTACATCACTCAGGGATTATGGCTTTTATCACATGTGATAAATACTCCACCCTATTCCCAAAATTTTTAATGAGGGTTCTAGGCTTTTGAGGAACTTTGCTGCTATGGGCTATTCACCATTTATGGTTATGTCCTTATAGAGGCCCTGGGTAACCCCAACAGGGCTTCCCAGCGCTAAAAGGTCTGGCTACTACAGTATTCAGTAATAGAGCTGACAAATTAGAGAATGCAGGTCTTCAATGATTTCCAATGATCTTTTTACTCTGACTTTGGTACAAATGCATTGGTTGAGTATTTCAAAGTTTGGATGCCAGAAACCTGAAGGATCAGACCCCACGCCTGGCTCATTTAACCCTGGGGACATGAGTTAGCCTATGACTGGATGATTTTACGGTCCTGGGCGTTAAGTGTGGCTGTATCAGGGGACTAAGGTAAAGAGGCCCAAAATTAGCGAAGGCTCTGTATGCCAAGCTGAGGGCTTTATATTTCATGTGCTTTCGCACCGGCAGTCAGTGATTATCCATTACATGATGTAGAGTGATGCTTGTGAATATGTCTGAGGAACTTGGAGTGCAGCCTTTTGAATGATTTAATGTCATCTTAATGGTACTGTTATAATGCCCAAGTACATGGCATTACTGTAATCGAAGCAAGATCACAATAGCCTGGATTACATTTTTTGGATGGAGGTCAGGAGGGCCGACAGGATTTTCTTCAGGCATCTTAACCAAACAAAATAAAATGCGGAGACAGTCCTGATTTGGTGGTCTTAGGTCAAGTTGGTGTCTTACCTGACACCCAGTTTTTTCACTACTAATTTGGGGATTGGAAGAGGTCCCAAACTGTCTGACTACCATTGGAGGACAATTGATTGGGCTGGTGTCCAGCTAACAAGATTTCAGGCTTACTTCTATTAAGCTTAGGCAGTTAAGGCCCATCCAAACCGCACAGCTGATAGACAGTTCCTCAATTGCAAGGAATAGCTACCTGAATGAGATGAGATGTATGTGAAATCACATGCATCATATCATCAGCATATGAGACCAGGGTGAGACCAAATGATTCCTCGATGTCTGCCAGGGGTGGACATGAATCTTAAAAAGTGTAGGACTCAACAATGAACTATGAGGCACACCAAAGAAAATTCGCCAAGCTGTAGATGAAAAGGCCTTGTCAAGACACTTGAAAAGAATGAGGTTCCAAAAAAGACCTGACCCACTCTAGACCCTACTTGCAGATTCCACAATCCACTAGTCTTCCAAGAAGCATATTGTGATCCACAGTTCTAAAAGTGACACTCAAATCCAACAAAATGAGTGCAAACATGGTTTCCCTGGTCAAGAGTTCATATGAGTTCTTCCATGAGTTGAGGAGTTGAGGAGGAGGTGTGGCGCTGCGGCCAGGGCGACTGACGCCGGAATCTGGGGATCACTGTTCGATCCCCGGCGCTGGCGGCAGTTTAGCCCACCACCATGTGACTCTGGGCAATAGCTTGCTTAATCTTCCTGACGGCCCCCAGTGCCTAGAGACCCTTTACGGGTGATTGTTCGCGCTTTACAAATGTGGATTATTATTATAATGAGAGCGGAACCCGACTGTTGGGAATGAAGCAGAATTATGGTTAAGATGTTTTTCCAAACTTTTATCCAGAGGCAGGAGGAGGCAAATGGGATCATAATTCGCCAGTTTAGAGGAGTCTAGTGAAGTTTTAATTTTTGAGTATGTTTCAATGATTGTGGTACCTTCAAGAAGAAGGAGACAGAAAGATCAAAGATTTGAACCAAGGTCGAGTACATCATTTTAGCATCCCCTTTAAGGGTATGGGGTTTTAAGGATTTGAGAGGGGAAACTGATTTGATGGTATTAATGAGGTCATCAAAATCACATAAATTAATGAAAGTAAGGAAAGGCAGGCAGCATATCAGTGATTTTACAGACTCAGAAGCCTACTAAAGCCTTCAATTTCTGACATCGACAGGGAAGGTGGTATAGATATCGGAGATTTTGTGTGAAAATAAATATGTAAATTCATCAAATCCCTCCACAGAGGAAGAGTAAAGTTACTCAAAAGTTATATGTGTCCACCCCAACCCAAAACAGAAGTTTGAGCCAAATTTATGAGTCTAATATTACTGCTGCCGAAAAGGAACTGTAGTAAGTCCGGGACCACACATGGCCAACCACTGATACTGCAACACATGAAAGAAAATAATGGACGTAGGGACTTAAATAAAAACAAAGTAATTTTTTTAAAATTAAAATAAATTATTTAAAATATGTCATAACATAAACACATTTTTAAATAATAACAATATTAAAAATAGAATATGTTTATGGTCACATAATTTATTTGCCTTTTTAATTTGAAATAATTGTATACTTCACTTTTATGAATTAATATTACACCATAAAAAATTAATATTGGTGGAAGTTAATTCAAAATGAAGTTACTAGCGCTGTATTTTCTATGTTATTCTGCATTTAAAATTAAAATATACAATTAATTTACAATAATATTCCTTACAAAAAGATTTTTAACATTCGGTTTCAAGTTTTACAAAAACCTTTTACTTTTCCCTCTACTTTACCATAAGGAAATGTCGACCCTAATCTAATGTAAATTAATGTAAATGTATGTTATGCTGTTATAGCACTATTCACTTTAAATGTAAAAATGTAATTAGTTTCAGCATAATAAATCAAATGACATTTATTTTCTGATTTTTAAACTGAAAAAACCCACTTAAAGTTAGTTTTGTACAATATAAGACAACAAAATAATATAACTCTCATGTGCCTGTATCAATGTCAATACAGAAAATAATACACTTGCAAGTCATTACATGGCGCCTTTTTAGATGTCTTCTTGTATTGTTATGTTTGATTATGCTGTAACCTAAACGCATTTAATAAAAGCATTGTTTAGGTATTATTATTGGGAGGTGGAAGGAACAGTTCTGTCCCTACACTACTAAGTTACACGAATCGTATATTACCCTGGTCATTGTGATTAAGTCAAACCAGTGTTTCCTCTTTAGGTCACGCTACAGTCGGCATATGCATGCTTGTAACATTTGCAGTGTTCTAACGATGATATAGCCTTGATTTCGTATCACATATTTAACAGATGTTTGAGATATCTGCCTGAGGCAAAACGCTTCAGCTATATTAAAAATAGCTGCTCACAGTCTGTTTGTGACTGTGTACCCCTCAAACAGGTAAGGTTAACAATTAGATGTTACTTTTAGTTAATTAATACGTGCATGAACGAACCGAGCAGCATTGATTCCTTGCATATAGATTGGCTAGCTTAAGAATTTAAAGATAAAGTAGCTTTATTTTCAAATTAGTCAGTTTCCTAGGGCCTTATTTATGAGGCCTTGCAACAGTTTTGTGCCGCCGTTGGGTCACTTTTTGTGACGCACCAGTGGCGTAAAACATGCCCCCTGTTGTGCCCTATTTACAAAGTGATGCATCTAAGCAGATGCGTCACTTTGGAAACGCCTGCGCAACATTACACCTGCATCAGGTATAATGTATGCAGGGGGGGTATTCCCATGCAAGTAAGTCTCGTAGAAGTGACACAGTGAAATCTATCAGATTTCACTACGCCACTCCTAGGATGCAAATGCGTCAAAAACGTACGCCTGCCTCATGGCAGGCATAAGGGTGATGCAGTGCTATATTCATGGCACTCCCCCCTGCATTGCTGGACTTGCGTCATGCTTCCGACACAACTCCAGCCATGTGCCATTTTTGCGCTGATGGGTACGTCAGTAAAACTGACGTATCCTTCATTCCTTGCGACATGATGCGTCATACAGTAAATATGACGCATCCATCATGTCGTAAGGAGGACGCAATGAAAAGAGACACATCTCTGTTTTCACGCAGCGATGCTTCACTTTTCATAAATGAGGCTTATAGTCCTGTTCTATAGAATCAAAGCATTTTAACATCAAGGTACCCAAGCACACACAAAAATAAAGTTGTCAAAGTTAATGATACAAATCAGTATACAGCACAAACAGTAAATCTTCGTCTTTTTCTTGTGAATTTCTTCAGTTTAATAGTTTCATTTTCTTAGTGATTTCACAGTCTTCACAGTGGTTCCTGAGCCAACACGTGTTTCGTCACCTCTAGTTTAATCATACATGCGACTTGTTCACGGCTGAACACTGTCTAATAGACACAATATTAAGTATGACGATAATTCCAGGTCATACATTCATGCGACAGGGGGGACAGGCATCTGCAGGATCTGTGTTTACAACATATCAGTTGTGCTCTCTATTTTAAAGTAGTTACCTCGTCTTTGGTTAAACGAGTCAGTAAGTACAAAGATTCACTGCCCCCATCCGCGTCTGGCTCCAAATACGAGTATTTGGAGCCAGACGCGGATGGGGGCAGCGAATCTTTGTACTTACTGACTCGTTTAACCAAAGACGGGGTAACTACTTTAAAATAGAGAGCACAACTGCTCCCCCCGTCGCATGAATGTATGACCTGGAATTATCGTCATACTTAATATTGTGTCTATTAGACAGTGTTCAGCCGTGAACAAGTCGCATGTATGATTAAACTAGAGGCGACGAAACACGTGTTGGCTCAGGAACCACTGTGAAGACTGTGAAATCACTAAGAAAATGAAACTATTAAACTGAAGAAATTCACTAGAAAAAGACGAAGATTTATTGTTTGTGCTGTATACTGATTTGTATCATTAACTTTGACAACTTTATTTTTGTGTGTGCTTGGGTACCTTGATGCTAACTTTGTGTTGTTTTCGTGACAACTGTCTAGGGAGGCTGGTGGTTCTCCCATACCTTTTAGCACCATAACTAATTCAGAATTTGACGGATACCTGGTACACTCACCATATGCGCCTAGTCTCTATTTACAATACCGCCACTCTAAACGTAAACTCAAAGCATTTTAAGAATTAAATTAGATGTTTTCCGTATTTGTATATTTCCATTTCCCCAACCCTTTTTCAGCCCATCCACTGTTCTCCCATATCTTCTCTAATCACTCATTTCTTCTTGGGCATGAGACCCTCATATAAATTACTTGGGAGATTTCTCTAAGAGGAGAAGGGGAGCTTGTTGTGCAGACTGGGTCACAATAGTGCACCAAAAGACGGCGCACAAAAGACATCATGCAAAGTCATTCAAAATACAAAATGGCGACTAGTGATCAAAATGGGCATATTTACAAATAAAATGTTAGAGCGCGAAGCTGTGCCAGATTTGGCAGCGCCGCGCTCCAACATTTTGAAAACGGTGGCAGGAATGCGTTGTGTTCACAACAATACGGCACACCCCTGTGCTTCCTCTAGCACTGGCGCAAAAAAAGCAAGCCGCCATGTTGCAAGGGAATAGACACCTTTCTGCACATAAACAATCAATAATGGTGATTTGCTCTTTCTATGTGTGCTGCAGAATGATGCACACAGAGAAGGAGCAAAAAACACGGAGAAATCGATAACTCCTGTATTGCCAGTGTAATGTCTGGTATTCCATGGTGTTAGTTTGTGGCGCTGCCTCAGCCTTGTAAATCTGGGACAGTGTAAAAATGCAATGGGTGTTGCGGTAGGAGCTCCCACAGCAAACCCATTGCACGCCTCTTTGCCACAGAGGATTTCAGCAGGAAGAGGTATATATACAGGGTGGTGTCACCTTGTAAATATGGAAAATGGCGCTATACCACAGGAGCATCATAACAAGTGACACTCCGGTGGCAATCGGGGCTTGTAACTATGCCACAAAGTTCCTTGAGTGGCACTAATCTGAAGTAGTAGGCAGGGCTAAGTTTGAACACTGAAAGAATAAAACAGTGCAAACAAGCACTGGCAAAACCAGTAGGTCTGTCTTAATGTTCTAATCATATCCGAAACCCATGCCAGTTAAGGCAGCAGAATAAGGGTGGAATCCTATTGTATGGCACAAGATGGTACCCTGTTGTGACAGCAACATAAAAGTTCAGTAGCTCAGGATGTTATCAGAAAAACGTTCGAATGTTACAAGATGTCCCTGTGGATTGAACAACAAAATGGTGCAGTCTGAGCAGCAGTTTCTGGATGAAATCGTGAAAAAATGCCATTAAAAGCATTTGCAAATCGCTTTAATACCAAGACAGGGAGTCCACTCACTAAAGCAGAGAAATGGCAAAATATTTTCTAGAGAACAGCCAGTTTAAAAAAAATAATAATACTGAAGCTAAGATGATCTGTAATAGAACAATTTTCCTGGCTAAGAAACTTCCAGTGTTTCCTCTAATGCACTGAAATAGGTCCGCTCTCAAGGCTGGACCTCTCAAACCTGCCTACTTAGAGAAAGCTGGCAGCAAAATACTGGTGAGATCTAGAAGAGCAGGCGCCAGATATGAGGACTTTGAAAAAATAGGGATCAGTACTAAAAATAGCTTTGAGGCGGAGACAGTGTGCCTTACTAATCGACCATATGGCAATCTGTGAGAGGTGTACGTCAAGACATTTGTGATAGAAGACCGATGAGAAAGCCCAGTATCAAACAAGCAGCTGCATTCTGTATGTTCAGAAGATGTAGGGTGAGATACATGGTCAGACCTAGATACAGGGAGCAGCAGTTGTCAATCCTTTCCATGATAATCGCTTTGACGGCTGTTCTGTGATAGCCAGAGGGCAGAGAGGAATGGCTATCTGAAGGATAGGGGAATGATGGAAACATGTAGCTGCTGCCATTTTTACCTGGCTAGATAAGGTTAGAGAGGTATCAAATGTCACTCCCAAATTTGGGGGTGACGTAATAGCTGAAGGGGAAGTCCTCAAATTCAGGAGAACAGCACAGATCGAGGGAAGGCCTCCCATAAATTGGTTCCTCAATTTAATTACAGTTCAGTTTCAAAGAGCTTAGGGGCATATTATCAAGCATGGCGTTAAAATTATCGCCGCTTTTTCCAATTGAAGCTCAGGTTAGATGTCCTTCACATCTAACATGGGCTTCAATTGGAATTCCATAGAGCATATTATCAAGCCCATTATCGCCGTTTTAGCGGCAGTTTTCTGCCGCTAAAGCGGCGATAATTTTATCACCTGGCTTGATAATATGCCCCTTAGTTTTATCCACTTTGAAGCCTCAGACATATATGCTTGACATTTAGCAGAGACATCCCTTACATGATAATCGTAAAAATGCAAATACTGACTCAGCTTTTGGTATAGTTTAATGCATGTGATGTTTCCAGCTTAATGTGTATGCTACTAGCCCCACAAGTAAGGGGACACATTCATCTCTTCATAAAAGATCTTTTCTTCGGTAATCTTAGTTTGGGGCTTGCGTCACTGAAATCAATCAAACACCATCACTTTGTATTTTGAAATATACATTTTTTAATCATTAGTGCTGGAATAAAACTCTTGGGCCCCGAGCTGAGTTTATGGAGCCTTTAGACTGAGCGAGCAGTGCCATGTTGTTGGTGTTCACCAGAAAGGGTACTTCAATATCATGGATTTTATGGAAGTCTTGCAAGGCTGCCAGCACCTTAGGATCCATATAATCTAAAGGGAAAAGAGTGACTGCTCCAGAAGCCAATCTTGGTTCACCAGCTAGATATTCCAGATTTGTTGGTTTTTCTTCCATTTATCCTACCCACACATGGCATGTAAGTCTCATAATAAAGAGCCCTAACGACATTGAGAACGTTTAGTTCCAAGTTCGCATCCTCGTCATATCTGTGGGAAGAATTGTCTCTGGGTATGAGGGTCATTATACTTTATTCCTCCACGGAAACTACACACCTTAAATAAACCCAGTCATTCACTCCCTCCATGATTAAAATATTATGTGTGTGCTTTATCACTCAGATACTTTACTATGTCATGTTATGTTGTGTCGTCGTGTCGTGTTATCTTTTGTTGTGGTATTATAGAATGGTATGTTATGCAGATTTTAAAAAGTACATTATCACCTGAGAGGGTATCCTGGTGTTAAGTGAAAGATACTTGTCCCATCTATGCCACAAAAGATTACTAAAAGAGACAGGTCTTAAGCCTCTTGTGGAATTTGAGAAGTGAGGAGGAGGCTCAGAAGTGTGGCAGCAGGTCCTTACATGCTTTATGAGCTATGTCAGAGAAGAAATGCCCTGTGGCCCTGGTTCCCTGTATGTGTGTGATGTGTGCAAGTATGAGTCTGGCTGAGTGGAGTTATTTTGGGAGGGTTCTGGATGCATATGTGATTGCTGAGGTATTCTGTGCCAGAGTTATGTAGGGCTTTGAAGGTGGAGGTGAGTAATTTGAATTGTGCTCTTTTGTGTCTGACAACCTGTGTAGCTCCTTGAGGTAAGTTGAGATATTTTCACGGCATAGGAGGTTGAGTGCAAACCTTGCCACCCAGTTCCGAATGGTCTGCATCCTTGTGATGAGTTGTTTGTTGATCCCGGCACATAGCGTGTTCCCATAATCTAGCTTACTTGTGTCTAGGATGGGTGACAATTTGCCTGGTGTCGATTGGTGGCCACTTGGAGATCTTCTTCATTGTCTTCTACATGTGGAAGCGCAAGGCAGTGACGGCATTGACTTGGGCAATCAAATTGAGCTTGCAGTGAAAGATAATCTCAAGGTTCTTTGTGTAGGTGGTGGAATTAGGTCCTAGCTCTGTCAGCCACCAGGTGGAGTGGAGTGGAAATGGGATCTTGATGAAGATTTTAACTTCAGACATGTCTGAGTTTAGCTTTAGTCAGTTGGTTTGCATTCCGGGCCTGATTCACAAAGGTAAATGTACACTGTTGTGTAAGTTTACGATTGTTTGCTATTCACAAAGGACATAAAAAGTCCTATATTTTTGTGTATGGAGACTCTGCACTCGTACAAATACTACTCGTAAACTCTATGTGAATAGCATACAATCATAAACTTACACAAAAGTGTAAGTTAAGCTTTGCGAATCAGGACCCCAGTCTACAATTTTGGTCATGCATGCCGTGAAGCTGTTCAGCTGTTGGGTGTCTTATTTGTGAGGGAGAGAATAACTTCTGTGCTATCAGCATAGGAGACTATGTTAATGTCATGCACGCTGATGATGCTGGCCAGGAGGGTCATGTAGGTGGTGAAGAGGGTCAGACTTAGAGAGGATCCTTGTGGAACTCCACGGATCAGGCCTCAACGGTACAAGAGAAAAGGTGTCTGTAAGAAATTGAGCTACTGGTCGAGGGATGTTCAACCTTACTCAAGCAGCAATCACAATTCTTGTCAGGGTTAAGTCACAAGTACACCCTACACTAACCTGTGCTCAACCATCTGGTAGCTTGGCACAAAAGCAGTCAGGCTTAACTTTGTGGCAATGTGTAAAGAATGTATGCAGCACTTCAAGAAGTAATACAGTGAAACACAACACAAGAAGTATCCAACATAAATTTAGAAAACAGGGTAAATTGTAATAAATCATTTAAGGCCAAAACAGGACAAATCCTATCAGTAGAACTACAGATATGCAATTTTAAAGATTTAAGCGAAAAAAGTGCCAAAAAGCACATATCACCAATTGTTGTTATCAGGTTGCACTGGACCGGGACAAATTCACAAGTTCAGGACAACTGCAATGAAGTGCGGGCTGGCTACAGGAACTCAGCTGGGCCCCATGAACAAGAGTACCTAAAATTCTGGTTGCAGAGAAATGCAAAGTCCCAGGTTGAGGATGAGCGGTAATTCCTGGGAGCTGTGAAGCTTCCATGTGAGGTCCTGCATCGTTGTCAAGAATGCTGTCTATGAGGGGCTTGCGATGTGAAGCTCTGCGTAGAGTTGCATCACACACCGGCTGGTTCCGGAGAAAGTGAGTGGCTTGGGATGCGGAGTCCTGTGTTGTCATTGAGGATGCCGTTGATGAGAGGCTTGAGATGCAAAAGCCTGCGTTAAGGATGCATCGGAAAGTGGTACTTCCTGTTAGGCTGCAGGCGGCAATGCAAAGAACTGTGCCAGGATGTGTCGCGCTGCAGTCCCGATGCAGAGTTTGGCAAGGTGCTGCGTTGTGTAGTGGCTCCGATGTGGAGTTTCAGGGAGGCGAAGAGCTGGTTCTGCAGGGGCCATAGTTGGGCTGGCAGAGCACCTTCAGCCTCACTTCCAAGGGTCCAGGACTGGTGTAGCATCACTTGGGAGGGCATGACTCACAGCTGACAGAGTCCAGATGCAGGAGAGTTCAAGATGGAGGGCACCTGTTCTGTCACTGAGGCTTCTGAACAACTAGTCCTTGGAGTCACTTTGGTGGTCCTTGATTCAAGATGCAGGTTCAGTCCTTCTCACTGAGTCAGAAGGATAGCAGGGCAGCACAGCAGATGGTAGAGTTGCAGTCCTTCTTGCAGCAAGCAGCACAGCAGTCTTTCTTCTGAGTCTTCTACAGGTTCAGATGTGTACTGAAGAGTTAGGTTCTGATGTTCAAGATATATATACCTGTAAATTTCACGGACAGTCCGTAATTTCGGCTGTCTGTCCGTTGTCCGTGAAGGATTCTTTAACGGACGCCATTTGTCCGTAATTTTAACCGGGCACACCTCGCACCACCCTAAAGCCGATGTTCCGTCGTTTCCACCCACCTCCCTTCTTGACTCCGATGCTGTTGAGGTCGGGTGTAACAGACTCCGATGCAGTACCAAAGCTCAGATACCCAGCAGCATTGGAGAGGTACAGCGGGATGTCAACCCTCACACCTTCAGCCCTTGATGAGCTGTTAAGAGGTGCTTGAAGGTGTCTGAGAGGGAGGGGCTGCAGCTTCAGGAGCAGGGGCATCTATTCAGATGCAAACAGCCCTGAATGCGTCATGTATCTGCAATTTAGAGGGGCCTCACACATTCCCTTTCTGCCCAGGGCCCCAAACATCCTAGAACCGGCCCTGATTACACCGAGGCAGCACGTGGTTCTCTGCACAGAGCTTAATTACTGTAACTAAATTCTAAGAAAACCTCGGTTCTTCAAACATGCAGTCTATAATGTAATAAAATAAAGAAATGGTACAATCGCACCCACACTGATTAACAAAGTATGGAGGACAATCATTTAAATCAGTTCTCTTGGAGTATCTCCTTTAAGTACTGTACATCATAGTGGGGGTGGGGGGGCAAAACTAACATTTTGGAAAGAGAGCCTATCTTATCGTTGTCTTGTCCAGGAGGGGGTGAGGAGCCCTACCCCACCCTGGCAGAGACCAAGATGATAGAATACTGCATACCCACCCCTGTGCCCACCCTGGTGGATCCTGTTCCCCCTCCTGTGATGGCTCCTACCCCCCCCCGTGATGGCTCCTCTCCTCCCTGTGGTGCATACTGTCTCCGCCCTGGGTGGATTCTGTCCCAGTCCTGGAATGGCTCCAGCAGCGAGGGTGAAGTTCTTGATGGGCCTCTTCTCGAAGGCTCCGCTCAAAATTAATATGAAAAGGTGGGCGAGTGTGTACGTGAAGGGATGGGTGCATGGGTGCATGGCTGGATGAATTAGTGAAAGGGTGAATGGATGAATGAAAGATTGAATAGATGGATAATGAGAGAGGATGAGTGGATTGATGAATGGAAGGATGGATGAGAGAAAATATAAATCGCTGGGTAGAAGGGTAGTTGGATGGGTAAAAGGGCGGATGAATGAGTGAAAGGATGGATGAGTGAAAAGGTGGATGATGAGTGAGTGGATGGATGAGTGAAATGATGGCTGGATTGATGAATTGATAAGTGCAAGGGTGAATGGATGGAAGTATGACTGAAAGGGTGGATGTAAGGATGGATGAGTGAGTGAAAGGGAGGGTTTATGGACAAAAGGATGAATAGAGGAGTGAAAGGATAGATGGATGAGAGAAAGGATGGATGAGTGATAGGGTCAATGGATGAATTCATGAGTAGATGGATGGGTGGATGGATGGATGAATGGATGGAAGGAAGGATGGCTAAGTGAAAGGGTCGATGGAGAGAGAAAGGGAGGATGGATGGATGACCGAAAGGGTGGATGGGTGGAAGGATGAGTGACTGGGTGGATGGATGAGTAAGTTAAAGGATGGCTGTATGGGTGAAAGGGTAAATGGGTGGATGGATGAGTGAATGGCTGGATGGGTAGAATAGTGGATGGATACGTGTACAAATGGATAGGGTGAAAGGATGGATGGATGAGTGAAAGGATGGATGAGTGAAATGATAGATGGAAGGATACATGATGGATAGGTTTGCAAATGGTTGAATATGTTTGGATATGGCTGGGATTACTTATATACTATTGCACGACCTCCTCTGATGTGTCTGTAAAACGTATCTATTGTCCTGAAGTTTTGTCCTGAATTTTGACCTCCTGTCCTGAATTTGTGTCCTGAATTTTGACCCTTTGTCCTGAATTTTTACACTCACCGTCCTGAATTTGCACCAAGGCCAGTTGGTCACCCTATATATACCTGGTGCCCACTTCGAAGTAGGAAAAGTTTCTAGAAATTTTCACCTCCAGAGGTGCTTTGAATTTCATACCTCCCTCCCCACAACTTGTCTGGGATCACAATAAACGTGTGTCAAACTGCTTTGTGAGAGTGCTCAGACAGGGCCTTTATGATGTGAAAGTGTGGTAGGTGAAAGCTCCACCCCCTTGTGAACTCAGAGTGGCCATTCTGCCATCAACTAGCTTCCCTTTTTCTCATGGTCTGGGAGTAATACACAAAGACCAACCGTCAGCTACACCTAGTCATGTAACCCAGGGCCAGACTGCAGACACCAAATGGTTAGGACAAGAAAATGCCAGTTTTCTAAAAGTGGCATTTTCAGAATTGTGACAAAAAATCCAACTTTACCATTAAAGATGGCTTTTAAAATTACAATTCCTTAGACATCTAACCCAACCTGTCTCTTTTTAGTACAGAAAATAGAGAGGCAACATGATAACTTGACAGAAATCACATTCAACAAGAGACATTTGACACTGAATAGACACTCGTAGATCTTTCTTTCTAGATATAGTTCTAGATGCTTTATTGTGTATTTTCAAAGGAGCGCAGCCGACGCATTTCACCATATAAAGGCTTCATCAGGGCTGCAAACATTGAAAAAATATTTATCCATATTACAAAAAACACATATAAAGACTCTTAACTGGAGACTGATAAGAACATAGACATTCGTTGAATGCATACAAACCATTTGTACATGCATCCAATGATCCACAGTGTTGTATATTGTTACAACAGCCAAAAAGAAAAGAAAAAAGGCCAAGACAATAATATGTACAGAAAGGGTCCGAATTGGGTTCTTGAGAGGAGTTGGACGATAAAAACATTCTTAGATTCTAATAGAAATAACACGGTTTACAAACTTTTAAGACAGTCAAGACCTCAAACCTCTGCACATCAAAATAACATGGAACACCACAAGGCATATTAAGAAAGATAGATTCCAAAGAATGCGACGTGTTGCATGTTCATGACTGAGGTGCACACCCGACCTGTCTACCTGCTCCCAATTAAAATGTATCTCTTGTTAAAAGTGAAACGGTAACCCAATGGTATCCTGTGGTAGAGGTAGGCCTCACAGTAGTGAATAATACATTTAGGAGTTTTTCACTACCAAGACATGTAACAATGAAAAGTACAAGTCCACAATTTAAAAACACTAAAATATACCCTGTGGGCTGTTCAGGAATGTTGTAGACTTGTAAAGCGCACAGCTACCCCAGCAACGGGGTGTCCCGGCGCTGTAGACTGCTGGGGAACCCGTCCTGGCTATCCCTGTGAGATGGTCCCTTTCTGGGTATCTCCAAGGTGAAACCAGGCATCCCCGGCGTCTGTGGGGGGCCGTTGTAGAGATGAGGCAAGCTTAATGCCCAGAGTTGCCAAGTGTGTTCCTGATTAGAGTAGGTACCGAGGCGAGAATTATCGAGTCCGTTTTAACCCTGGTCCACGACCCTGCCGCGTCGGGAATTGAACCCTGGTCCCTGGCCGATTCTCTGCTTACGGGTCTGCCGCCTCTAACTAGTGAGCCACACCTCTCCACTCTACCCTATTGGTGACTTATATTTATTAAAAAGAGGAAGGTTTAGGGCTTGCAAAAGGTTTATTTTGACAGATCTAAATTGCAGTTTAAAACTGCACACACAGACTTCAATGGCTGGCCTTAGGCATATTTAAAAGAGGTGCTTGAGTGGGAGGTACAATAAGTGTTGCAGGCCCACTTGTAGCATTTAATTTTAGGCCTGGATACATGTGGTACCACTTTACTAGGGACATACAAGTAAATTCAGTATGCCAATTTGGTGTAAGCAAATTCTTTTATGTTTAGTGGGGGAGCACAAGCCCTTTCGTACTGGTTAGCAGTGGTAAAGTGCACAGAGTCCTAAAAGCCAACAAAAATGGGTTCAGAAAGCAAGAGGGTGAATTCAAAAGGTTTGGGGATGACCCTGCACAAAGGGCCAAGTCCTACTGTGTCATGTTGACCGATTCGGTCCTATCAATCAGGAAGGAACAGAAGCAGTGGAGAATGGGTCCTTGGATTTTGATGTCATTTGGACGTTGGATATAGATGGAGTGGGGGACATCTCAAATGTGGAGAGGTCTGTACGGATAAAGACCACAGTGTCTTCTCTGTCTAGGATCATGTAAATGTTGTCTTCGACAGCAATGAGGACAGTTTCCATTCTTTTGTTTGGTCTGAATCTAGAATGGGTGATGTCAAGGACTTGATGGTTGTTTAAATAGTCAGCGAGGTGTCTGATGATGATCTTTTTGAGTACCTTGGCCGAGTATGAAAGCAGAGAGATCAGTCTTTAGTCGGTGAGTATCAATGGGTTCGCTGACAGTTTCTTCAGCAGGCAGGATAGGACAGCTGTGTGTTTCCAAGCATCTGGAAATGTTGCTGACGAGATGGAAGAGTTCAGGATGTGCGTGACATGGTTCTAATTGGTAGAAGTCCTCTGGAGGAGCCCTGGTGGGTAGATGGGTGCTAAGGGGCCCCTGAGTGTATGAAATTTTTAGTGGTGCCAGTTCCTTCTGGTGTGATGGCTTGCCATGTATATAAAGAAAGTTCCTTGAATGAAATCGGGACTCAATTTGTGAGGTCTTTCAGGTCCTGTTGAGGTTTGAAGTTGTTGTATGTAGTGGTGATTTTGTTGTTGAAGAAAAGAAAGAGAGCATTGGAGAGGTCCTGTAACATTGTTGAGGAGTTGGATGTGGCTGCTGAAGAGGTAAAGTCTTTCACAATGGCAAAGGTTTTTCTACTTATGTTGAAAATGGCATTAATGCATTCTGCCAAGGCATTGTGCTTGGTGGTTGGGATTGATTGGTGGTAGCGATTCAGGGCTGACTTGAAGGTTCTCCTGTCTATGATGTCCTTGATCATTCCCCATTTGTAGTCCAGGTGTTTGCAGTTGGCCTTCATCAACCTGAGTTTCCTTGTGTACCAACTGGCATGGGGGCTGAATCTCAATGTACAGTGGTGTTTGAAGTCGGCCAGGGTGCCGGTACAGGAGGTGATCCAGTTGCTGAAATGTCTGATGTGTTTGTGGAGGCTGTTGCAGTGTTGGTGTCAGCCGGTGTTGAGGGCATTGTTCCATTACTTGCTCTGGATGCAGTTCCAGTTGTGGTGTGCTATTCTAGCAGTGGGTTGAGCATGTTGTAAAAGGGATAGGTATGTTTAATTTGTCAAGGGCATGGTCTGTCCTGGCGACAGGGGTGGGTTCTTCGACATGAACAGTAATCAATTTTCAATGATCTTTGAAAATTCTTGGATCTTATACATATTATAAAGCATTGGAAATTAATTTTAACAGAAATCACACTATGAGATTGGGTAGCGCTATTTACTGAGATTACTAATATATTGATGTTAAACGGCTTAAAACAGTTCATCATTATAGAGATTTGGTGAGCATTTTGGCCACCAGTTTGCCTGGGTTTCCCAATTGGGAGCGAAATTCTAATCATTGAATAGTTTGGGAGGTGCTCTTGGCAGATTCAGCTCGACCTTTGGTGTTTCTTTTTATGCATCTTGTCATGGCTATAACACGGTAAAGCAAAAGGTATTCCTATACAATCATTTGGCTATTGATTTGTACCATGCCAATCGATAAACTTGAGGATTCTCTTTCGTGCAAGTTGAGAGAGGGTCAATAAATACCACCTTTTGAAATAATAAGGCATGAACTGGGGTCAAAGTCAAGATGGGAAGAAGCACTTAGTCCAATGTTGAGTTCATTTATTTCTAACACAATGAACTTCCCATAAACACTATTTAGACACTGGGATAAAATAAAACCACTTCTAATGGAAAATACAGAGGATGTTTCCTTCTGTTGATGATGACTGGAATGTCTCGGCTTCCACTTTTGTCTGATGATTCTCTTATAGATTGTTGATGAAAAATTCGCCTACCAGAAATAAATCACATTGGGGCATATTAACAAGCCAGGCGATAAAATTATCACCGCTTTAGCGGCAGAAAACTGCCGCTAAAACGGCGATAATGGGCTTGATAATATGCTCTGTGAAATTCCAATTGAAGCCCATGTTAGACGTCCTTCACATCTGACCTTAGCTTCAATTGGAATTCCATGCAGCATATTATCAAGCCCGTTATCGCCGTTTTAGCTGCAGTTTACTGCCGCTAAAGCGGCGATAGTTTTATCGCCTGGCTTGTTAATATGCCCCTTAGATCTTTGTATGCGAACATCTAAAGTAAACTGTAGAATGTATTCTGATAATTGAAGTGGGGGCTCAACCCTTGATTCCTATGAAGTTTTGAAATGTGCCTTCATGAGGAAAAAAACACATTGTATTAGGTTTGACCACTAATCATTTCTTGGAACAGCAGGATCATGTACCACTTTATCTTGAAAACGTAAACAGTGTGGTATTTTTGGATTGGATGTCGTAATTTTGTTTCACATTTTCTTCTCTTTTTTTGTTGCCGAAACCGACCTTTAAGACCTAGCCAACTAATTGTTTATAGTTAAGCATATTACAGATCTCTGCAGTTGCTTCATGGTTGATGAAATCTAACCACAAACATCAGATGTTGGCTCTGATTGATGCTGTTGACACGTTCCTAGATAATGTAAATGTTGTAAATTGTTCTTAACACAATGTTTCAAAGTTGTAAATGTGTGGTATGTGTTTCTCCAGTTTTAATGTTTGTATGGTTTTTGTCAACCAATAATCAATGTAAATGTAAGTAAATTAATTTTAAAAGGTACGTCCATGGGCAGACACTTATTACTGGGATTTACTTTGCAATTTAACACAATCCAGAAGGCCAGATGGATGGGGAACTGCTGTCAAGCAAATCCTCATCTTTTTTAGAGTTTAGTTTGTGAGTGCTGTTCTTCATCCAGGAGGTAACCTCTGTCAGAAACACCTGAAAATAGTTTTTTTTGGGGGGGGGGGGGCAAATTCCCTCCTGATCTAGGTATCCTTCATATACAAGTACAAGGAAACCAAACGATTGAATAACTGGCGGCAGAGGCTCTGGGGGGCAGTTACAAATATTAATGAAAAGTTGCCAAATAAATCACCTGACAAGGGTTCATTAAAAAAGAGTTTTTTAACCCACATAAGTCCTTATGTGGCTGGTGAATGATAGACGGTAAACGCTTAGAATTCATTACCTCGGTGTTCGGTTTAGCCATAATGGGAGGTGGCATAATCCGTTGGTCCAGAGTGATACAATCACCTCTCAGAGAGCTGGGGCAGTACATTGCTTCTCTATACAATCAAAAGGTCAAGCCATCTTACTAGCTATGGCAGTGAATAAAGTCCAGGCTCATCTAGCAGCAACTTGTGGTGGAAATATTTGGATTACAAAGAGACCTGCATGTTGTATATTACTGAAAATATATTTTTAAAGCCATACATAGGGCTCCCTCAGAGCAGGTCTAACTCATCCACTTTGAATTTGGCCTAACTCGAATTGAACACATTACTAGCCCCAAGACCCTGTTGGATTGAGTTCCTGTATGGAAGAGTGGAAATTTCTATTCACCAAAATACAGTTACTAACTTGTTGCAAAAACATATTATATGCAGTTCTATTTCAGTCGCTTCCACAAATAGTTCGTGCGTGATGACATGAGGCGCAAAGCCTGCTTTTGTATCACGAGCTATAGAACTGGAAAAAATAAACATACTGCGACAAATAGCTCCATTATTCTTATGGCTGCTCATTTCAGGGACAATTTCAGAAAAGCTGAAAAGCTAGATTTTGTTTTGAAATTTTAAGGAGTGGATGTAATCCTGCCCTGTGACCCACCTTTAACAATGTGCTCTGGAAATAGGCATATAATGTCACGACTCATGCTTACAGTTGACAAGCAATGTCATTTTTTCGCAGGGGATTGGAGATGTTACAGCTAATTTATAATAAGAAAATTAGAGGCAGGGCTACAGGGCTCGCAGGCTCTCAAGTCTTAAATAATGATACAACTCATCATACCCCAAATATTTCTCTTCTCCACGTTTTAATAAACAATTTTCTGGCTGGTGTTTATTTTTCATTGCCAGGCATGCTCCCATGAGTGCCAGCTTGCTTGGTACAGCCTAGGACGATCAGGTGCATATTTACATGCCACTCACGCCACCTGAGCTTCCCTTTTTCTGACACGCCAGCTTCGTTGCGCCATACCCCATATTTACAAGGTGGCGCTAAGGCACTTAGGGGCAGATGTACAAGAACTGATGCATCTCTGCATATTAGCAGAGATGCGTCAGTTCATTTGCGTCACGCAAAAAACAAAGTTGCGCCACCATGGCTGCGCCGCATTTAGAATGCGGCGCACCGTGGCGCAAGGATTGACAGATGCGTGAGGCATCTGTTGGTGTAAAGGTAACGCATTGCTGGAGTCATGTTGCAAGCACGACGCAACTCCAGAAATAGTCAGAAATACCTATTCCTGTTATGCTGCGTCTCTTTTGACGCAGTGGCGTTGTAGAAGTGACACAGTCACTTTTACAAGGCTTTCTTGCATCGGAAGTCCACCCTGCATACATTATACCTGACGCAGGTATAATGTGATGCAGGGCTTTATAACATGACGTTTCTCCCTAGATGCATCACATTGTAAATGTGTCGCAACGTGGAGCATTATTTACGATGCGACTGCGTCACAAAAGTGACGCAACGGCGGTGTGAAAGTGTTGCAAGGGGCTTGTAAATCTGCTCCTTAATATCTCAGACTTTCTGTCCTATTCACAGATAATTCGAGTTTGTTGTTACCCAACTCAATGTGCTCATCTTATCAACATCACAAGGATGAAAGCTTGAGTGGGCAAACTGGAATTGGAATCAGTGTCTGTGGGGTCAAATCAGATCCCTGCAGTAGATATCTAGTTATCATTCCCACAATGATGTATGCAATTTAAACTACATATAAACAGTACAATGCTCACTGCTCAGAGTGTCATATTCACCTTGTTACAGCGTGTGTAAATTGAGGATACAAATCCAGTTTCAGAAACTTATCAGACGCATGATTACAAATTGTATGTCAACAGCACCAGCCAATCACTAGTGATATGGCTGCCTTCACTCCAAGATCAAACATTTAGCAATGTAACATCTTCACACGTCTCCCACATACTAACATACATGTCATTATATATGAATTATGCATTGTTAGAATGCTTGTTACTGACTCACATTGAATGTATGTGTTCCATATACACCCCAACCCGCTCACCCAAAAAATATGACAAGTATAGGTTTCTTGTAGCTGTTTCACGGACAATGCAGGTTGTTGCCCCAAACAGATATGCAATGACCAACCGCAAACGCCTGGCCTGTTCCAAATAGTTTCTCCTGGATCCAGTTGCGCCGCTCTGATTTCTGAACATCTTATGATAGACTTGCAGAGAATATTCAAGTTGATTGAAATTGAGTTTCAACATTTTAATTGGGAATATGGGTACATATTATCAAGGACGGCGCTAAAATTATCGCCGCTTTAGTGGCAGGAAATACAGGATAATATGCCCTTGAGAATTCCCATAGAAGCCCATGTTCTGGTGTCAACATGGGCTTCTATTGGAATTCTACAGGGCATATTATCAAGCCCATTATCACCGCTTTAGTGGCAGTTTATTGCCGCTAAAGCGGCGATAATTTTAAAGCCGTCCTTGATAATATGCCCCTTAGTTCCCCAGGAGTTTCAGATAGGAGTTTTCTTTTACCAGACTTTCCCCTTTTATTGCTCTCTAATGGGTTAGGTGCCTTAAAACCCATATAACTCAATTAAATACAAAAGAAACCATTTGAAACTTGACAACTGGAATTTCCAACAAAGTACCTTTAACAGATAGAAGTGCTGGACCCTACCGTCCTGTGGCAGAACCTACAGCTCTACAAAGCAGCTGGTCAGTGTCTGAGACATATCACAAATCTATTTGGAAGTAAATTGGTGCTGCTGTTATATCAACCGGTCTTTGCAAGATGCCATCTGTGGTACTTGTGCCCGGGTTGCTTCTAGTGCACCACATGTATATGAGCAGGTAATACCACAATGAAAATGAGGCTACTCCTGCTTGTAACTATTTCTCTTAAACTCAGACCTGGAATTCGTTAACACCACCTCCAAGGTGGAGTTCATTAACACCAGGTTTACACTTTAAATCTGGAGCCGCTTGCTGGTGCTAATGAAGCCAGGACTATTTATACCGGATTTCACATCACCTGACATTAGTTTTTACCTGGCAGAGTGAAAAGGCAATCATTTTTTCGTCTTGTGTTGTTGTGGGCTTTTTATTCCATCATACAAGTAGATGCCTTTGGCAATACAGCAAGACATTTAAGTGCTGAATTAGAGTCCAGTGCTGAAAATGATCCAGTTTCTAGAGGAAATGTATAAACACAGAGGGAAATCCACCAACTGAGTATCGTCATCATACAAAATTAGACTGGTTGATAGTACTTTGTATTTGGTATTTTCTCGGGTAATTCGAGGATTTTTTTGTAACAAACAAACTCTAAAACATGCCCTAAGTTACTGTCTTCTAAATCAGGGCTTTTTGCCTTTTCACCTCTCCGTTGGGACATGAAAAATGCCCCTCCGATACCTCATAGTATCTTACTCCATTCTGTCTATGTTCATGACAAGAATTCACTAAATAGTATATGGATCTCTTTCAAAGCTTTTACGGCTACATATAGGGGAATATTCTCAAGGATTTATCGCCGAGTTATCGGAAATTTATCGCAGCCAAAGTGGCGATAAATGTATCGCCCTATTCACAAGCTGGTGCTCACAGCTGACTTTACCAGTTTTCCTGCGATAGCAGCTGCAAAAAACATCGACATTGGCAACTAACGCTAATGAGATGCAGAGTAGGCGTTCCCGTGCAAAAAGCTGCGACAACACCACTTTGCAACATTCTCAACGATACAGCCAGATCGGCGATAAGATCACAAAACAGCGATAAGGCGCATTAGAAGCAGGAATTTAACAACTGCTCCTACCTGTGGTTAAGTCGGACGACTACCTGCAGTATGAAAGGGAGCCCAGCTCAGAGCCACACCTGAAGAACAACAGATGCCATGGAGCTACTGATCATGTAGGGCGGACACCAAAGAGGGCCACAACACCCCCCTCCCTCAGTGCCGCCCCCCAGACCCCCCCCCCCCCGGGCAAAGATATTTTACATCCAAATGTACGAAATCATGAACAAAACAATTCGCCTGATGTCGCAAAATTTGAACAATTAACATTCATGTGTGGTCAGAAAAAGGAGAACCATTCATTCATCTTAGAATTTACAAATACATTTTTATTCAAATAAAACTCAAAACAACTACTTGGACGACTCATGGCGGGTCTTCTCTGGACAATCTGTAAGTCACAGCCTGCAAGACAAAATTCAAAATAAGAAGGTGTGTCATGCACTCATCAAAGGATAGAGAGAGGGAGGGAGGGAGAGACCGAGAGAGGGAGAAAGAGAAAGAGATAGAAAGAGAGAGAGAGAGCGAGAGAGGGGGAGAGAGGGAGAAAGAGAGAGAAAGAGAGAGAGAGAGAGAGAGAGAGAGAGAGAGGGAGAGAGCGTTCTGACACCGCGCACCCAGGCCTCACTGTTTACCTGCTGCCACCGGTGTGTCTCCAACCACGTGCCGGTATACACTGCAGACCACCGGGTCCCTTATCTGAAAAAGAGTCCAGATTCATGAAGTGCAGAGTTTATATCATTGCACACACCATCATCACTTGCCCGCCCCTGCGCACACAGGCAGCTGCACCCCAGCCCCTCCCGCCAACAAGCGGAGATTGCCCACCCCAGCGCACCCAGGCCTCACTGCTCACCTTCCGCCACCGTCGTGTCTCCAAGAGGGCACACCACGTGCCGGTGCCTCCACATCATGCAGCCCGCACTGCGGGCCACAAGGTCACACACGTGATTCTGGGTCTTGATTTCGCAACGGCAATGATCATATCAGTGCACACGGCATTATCGCAGGCTGCACACCCGCCCAGCTCTTTAGGTGCCACTAACTCAGTGAACCGCGAGGTAACGCCATGTGGCGGTAGGCCCGCGCTGCCCGCTGGCTCAGGCCTACACTGCGGTCCATCAGGGCGCACGCAAATCCTCACCAGTCTGGCCTGCCAGGATGGCGCATTATCGCAGGCTGCACACCCTCTCAGCACTTAAGGTGCCCCTACCTCAGTGCACCGAAAGTCACCGCCCCATGGCGGTAGGCCCATGCAACGCAAGTCATGGACCCTCTATGATTGAGTGCCGTGATATGCCAGGCGGACGCAGCCATGTCACCTCCGGCAGTAGGGAAGAACTGGGATACGTGGCGTCCCCCCCCCCTTTATACGTAAGCTGAGTGGGCTGGCTCGGCATACGCCAGGCCAGCGTAGGGGTGCGAATAATTATCCCTGGGCTCTGGGTGTGGTACATTTCTGGGCTGGACAGGAAACCAACCAATGCGTGTGTCCCTGTCACAGGTTCGGCGCCACACAGCCCACCTTCGACAAGGTTGCAATGTCGCATGCACCCAGAGGGCAGCCGCGCACAAAGGGACTGTACAAGGAGCGCAAGACCGCTCAGGCTCTTGGCTCATACATGTCAACTGTTGTGTGTGTATCGCTATTTGTGAACCACAAGCCTAAGGCCTAGCCTCAATTGTTGTCAAATGTGATGGGGGACACTACTTTAGGCCTGCCAATGACTTTGACATTTCACAAACAGCCCAATTTCCAACGGTGCGTGGGGCAAAGTTGTGAAATTACACGATTGTTGTTTCAGAGCAATGAGGCCACAGCTAGTGCACACATTCCCAATCATCTCACTGCCTCTGTGTGTCACGGTCACACATGTGCACTGCTTTCATTTCCCAGGGTGTACCTTTTTTTGCAAGCAATGTACTTACATTCATCCATACTTTCATACTTGATCGATTAGGGACATGGCACATCTGTGTGATTTTGAAAGATTTGTTCACATTCAGTGGAGTGTCAGAGCTGGAGCAGTACATGGCCATGCAAGCCCTACATTACATTGCAGCCCAGTAGAGGGCCAGCCAGAGTCATTTAGGGATTGACAAGTACATCGGAAGAGGAAGATTACAGTCCGCAGTCTGATTGCTATGTCATTGTTATGCAGACAAAATATGGCAGTCCATATCGAGGTCCAAGGTGAGTGTCACAGAGAGTTTCGGGAGACAGTGGGAGGTGTTGTTACAGGGCATGATGCAGAGGGCAGAAGTAAGCTGAAACAGGGCATATGGCGGAGAAGATTGCTACTGGCTCCTTCTTAATACCAAGGTGGAATCACCCACATCTTTGTCTTCTATGTCATCTGTCTGACACGTGGGTGCTGAGGTTTGGTCTGCAGCACTGTGTGCCACTGACACATCAGGGACCGGAGATGTGTGTGTGGAAGTACCAGCAGCATTCATCAGTGAATGCCTTAGAGGCAGCAATGCGATGATGAGGATCTACAGGGCATGGAAGATACCAACAACTTTTCGCTGGTGTGCATCCGTGGCAGCCATTCTTTCCGCATTCATCCCCTCCATGTTCTCCATTGTCCTCAGCATCTGTGCCAACTCTCGGCTGACATCGCTGAGGCCTCTCTGGTGGTGGGTGCTTCCTGCTGTGTTGTCTGTGCAGGGGGTGGGGTCTCCTTGATGCAGTTGGACTGCCCTGCTTCTGGAGATGGATTGCCATAGCTGGCCATGAGCTTTTGGAGGGCGTCGGTGTCAAAGGTGGGGAGGTCCTCTTCGTCATCAGTGAAGAGTTGTTGGGTCTGCTCTGCAGGAGGTGTTGATTGTCCCTCTGCAATGTGAATGGGAGATGCAGTTTAACATTGTGTTGACGTGTGTGTTGGCGCAAGTTTACATACAGACTGCATGACAATGTACATTGTGACTGTTTGGGAGGAGCTGGTTATTTGATGCGGGACAGTGGACATTTGAACCAGATCACAGATTTGAGGTTGGACACGTACATTATCATCTCACAGTTTCATGCTATGCCAGATGTGATTGGCCAGTTTCTACGCACAAGCGGGACCAGTTGTGTACTCTGTTCTGTGGTGAGAGTGTTGCACTTTGTAGCACATTGTCAAATGTTGATGTGCTGTTATTGCTATTTGTGTGTGCTGCATTGTGGGAGAGTTGCCACTGCAGCTGTGATTTTGCTGCCCCTTATCCCTTTCATGCAGTGTGCCTTTGACTTCTGTGCTTCTTCGGTGCTGAGTTGTTGTAGACTTGGGTAATTTTGACTCTTGTTCGGATCTTGTGCTCTGGGGCATGGTTTATCTGCAGATGTGTTGTTGACGTCAGGGGTTGTTTGTCCACGTGGATGTGTGACATGTTCCTTTCCGGCTGTGTTCCACACACAGCCACCTTAGTGTTGTGGCGTGCACCATGTCATGATAATTGGGCTGCAGCCATGCTATTCATCATGCAGTGTCACTTGCATTATCAGTGTGGCTCACAGACATGCAGCTTTGCAGAATTTGACAC
The DNA here is from genome assembly GCF_964204655.1 of Triturus cristatus. NCBI lineage: Eukaryota > Metazoa > Chordata > Amphibia > Caudata > Salamandridae > Triturus > Triturus cristatus. The sequence goes on along the minus strand of NC_140582.1, from coordinate 140,306,606 downwards.
AGGTGCATGTGTTGGGCGTGAGATTGGTACTGTGTGGGGAGGGACCCCTTTGTGCCCATGGTGGACGTGTGCCTACTTGCTGTTTGTATGTGTGCTGTAGTGTGCCAAGGGAATGAGGGACATGATCCATTGTCATTGTGGGTGTGCAGTGTGCTCTACTTAATTGTGCATGTGTGCCATTGTGCCCATCTCCCCCGTCCGCCAGGCCCTGTTCGGTACTCACCCTGGTGCTTTTGTGTCAGGTCATGTCAAGCAGTGTCCGGACCCCTAACTCCTGCCACCGCCTCCCCACTGATGACTGTGGACACCATTTCCTTCATCTCATCCAGCTCCTGGTGTTCAGCTGGACTGCCACCTGCAGTCTGCATTGCTGCCTGATGGTTCTCAGCAAGTTTCTTCTTGGTTTTGCGCTTCGCGTAATTCCAGCGCCTCTTGACCTCTCCAGTTGTCCTACTCCTCACCTTGTCCAGAGTGTCCTGCCATATTGCATTATTTATTTGCCAATGACACGTTGGAGGTGACGAACAATTGCTGGTGGTGTTCTATTACCTCCATGATAATGATCCTGTTTTCCAGCGGACTGAACCTCATCTTCCTCTTCTTCTTCTCCTTGTCCTTCCGTGACCCCGAGGTCCCAGGCTGGTCCTCCTGGGGGCTTGTGGGGTTCTGGTTGTCCTCTGTACTTGCTCCGGCTTCCTCCATGGTGCTACCCAGTTGTAATTATTTAGTTTTTCTTTTTTGGTGCATTTTTAGTGCATTTTCCCGCATGACGCATGGGGATTGCAGGCCTGCTGCTGCTTATTGCTGATTTTTGCATCGCGATTGGCCAGATCGCAACTTTTTTCACGTTCGGGTTTCGCATTTCTTCAGCCTCGCGTTGATTTTAACACTGTCATTTGACGCGTTATCGTGAGACTATCGCATGGTGCCGCTGTGTTGAGAATACGACATTAACACTGTGTTATTTTCCCGCGATGGACTGCGATATGCAAAGTTGCGCTAAGCTAATTTTGCGATAATTATCACACGTTCTTGAGAATATCCCCCATAAAGTTTAATCCAATTATTTTTTTTAAGGCTTGGAAATTAGCTGGGAAGGTGCTATGAGTTCCCATTTTATTTCTGCTGGGGGTGGTCATGGCCAAACTGGCTACCTGGCGGTTTGGTGGATAGTCAGGTTGGGGCCGGTTTCACTACAGGGGCACCGGTTTTCTTGCTGGGGACCTGCCAGCCACGTTCCCAGTTGTAACGCTTCTAAATAAACTGATAAAATCAATCAATCAAACCTTTATTTGATTTTAAATAAAATCATCAAATTACAATCATAAGCACAACATACTTCACAAAGCATAATAGTGTTCCTAAAACCGTAGTAAAGTGCGTGACTTGTGTGCTGAGAAAAACGACTAACAGAACAGTTTCCGAAAATACAAAATGCAAAGTACAAATGACGATGACACATGGCACTTGAAGAAAAAATATAATAAATTAGAATACTAAAAGTCAATTAACCTTCCATTAATTTACGTTCTCTTTCTGATGTATTTTTATTTTTAAACTAACTCTAACAGGTACCTCGGCATGAACTAAAAGTTGCAGAAATTGTAAGGATAGTCTGCACTGTCTTGAGGCAAAAAAAATGTTTAAGTCTTCAAATACAAGTTAAAATACATCCTAAAATATATACACATGTTTTTGTAATAATGATTGAGAAGAGACGTCATCACACGAACAAGCTGCCAAGCTGCTGCTATACAAATCCGACCCAAAAAGGAAACAAAGTAAACACCAAACTGACTCCGCCCTGAACCGAAAAAGCAGGAAACGTTTGCACTGAATTAAGGAGGGAATCTAAAAACAAGATGATGTCACTAATTCTCCTTAGGTGCATATAATCCTTTGGAGATGTGTTGGTTAATTCATCTCTCAGATTGACTATAATCCATAAACCTAAACTTTACTAGTTGTTGTCTTTCTTGAGTAGAGACTCAGGTATATCAAAGAATTCAGGGAAGCCTAGCTTTCTTAGAGAATCCTTCACATAGACTAACCATGGTAACCTCTGCCCATGTTCCTAGGATAGGCAATCATTAATAATTTATTTGTCCAAGCCTGCTTCCTTGGAGGTCCAAATAGATACCCAGATCATTGGAGTCAGACACACTAAGGGCCCGATTACGACGTTGGACCAACCGGAGTCCCTCCAACATCATTTGGGAACTGGAACCGAACGACCTCCTGTTGTCGGTTCCAGACCAGAAAGTAGGATGCGACCGAAACCTGTCCAGTCGCAATCTTGTACTTTACAATGGGAGCATGCATTCCGATCGGAATGCATGCTCTCTTTTTAAAGAGCAGAGGTGAAGTTCGTCCCTGCACTGCCATGCACATTACGAGCTTCAGGAACGCTAGTGGTGTCATGGAGATTTTTACTCTATGAAAAGACTGTCAGTCTTGAAACAAAGAGGGCCCTAGGGGTAGGGTGACCAGACGTCCCGGTTTTCCCCGGACGGTCCCCGTTTTTGGAGAAGTGTCCCCGTGTCCCGACACTTTTCTCCAATTCAATGAAATGTCCGGGTTTTTAAACAGTGTCCGGGTTAAACATACAAATGTCCCGGTTTTTCATTTGTTTCGGTTGTTTGAGCATGCGCGTGCATGCTCTCTTTGCACTGATTAAAGCGTGACGTTTAGGTGAGTGTTGTAGCAGGAAGGGAAATCGGGCTTTGAATGGGATGGGGGGTGGGGAGAGGTGCTCCTTTCATTCCACAGCGCGAGGTTCAGCGCTTTGAATGTGACCTCTGTCTCCAGGCCGAGAAGTCAAAGGATGCAATCTGCATACATTCACACCTGAATGCCGGTCACTTAGGGTGCTTCCAGAGATACCTTTGTTTTGTTAATGCAGCGCTCCTGCTCCAACAGCTACTGATGGCAGTGCGTCTTTGAATGTCTTTATTTTGTAAAAGCCTCCTTGCAGGACCTGCTTATATCCTTGTTTAGAAACAGTAACCTGTTTGTATTTCGTGTCCAGGGCCGGCTTTAGGGCGGTGCGAGTGCCACCGCACCGGGTGCTGGCTTCCTGGGGGCGCCGTGTTTTAAAGTTTATTATGCTTTTGAAGCACCTGCTGCAGCGTTTCTTTACCCCCAGCAATTACCAGGCCTCACATAAATGTCAAGATAACTCGTGTGATTAATAATCTTCCTGGAGAGAGATCAGCATTTTGTATAGTTGAGGTTTTGACTTCGGTGAAGTTAGTGTAGAGGGTTAACATGCCTGCTGCAAAGAACCTGTACCAAGTAGATTACAGAGTGCGTATGATGTAAACAGATCAGCAGATTACTGCTTTCAAAAGAGATATCCTTTTGTTACTTGCAATTTATAACTTAAAGTCCTGATATAGAATAGTGAGCTATTAACTTTCATCCTAGAACTGCATACACACTGCAAAGTATACATTATTAGAGCATTGATTAATGTTGCAAAAAGGGATAATTTGACTAGAAATCGATTCTTATTATTAAAGAAAACTCCCAACTATGCTGTTTCTTTTTCGACTCTGCGTTTGTGCTTCTCCACACAAAGCACTCTTAAACTATACTGCCTACCAGTATGGATGACATGTGACTCCCTACACTTTTAGTCCTTTGGCTTATGTAACATTTCCTATACACTGATTACACATGCATGATTGATTGTCTCTGTGTAATGTGTGTGTGATGCGAAGTGCTCGGACACCCTACACTGGTATGAGTGGCGCTATATAACTAATTCAATGCATCTGAGAGAGTGTGGTTATGGAGATTTGGTCACTGTTAAAGGGTGCTAGTGAGAGAATCCGTGGTGGAGGTGGTCTTGGGGGGGCGCCAACAAACACTGTCGCACAGGGCGCCACCAGCACTAAAGCCGTGGTCACCAACTATAGCAAATGTTGAGGCAAAGTCTGTTTAAATGGAATTAATGGTTACAGCCAATAAAAGACCTCTGATTTGTCGTCTGTAATGCTTCATCTCGGTCTGTGGAGGGAGCTGTCATTATAGTCCTTTTTCTATGTCCATGGCAGCTGTCAAATAGTCCTACCTTTATGTCGATGGTTACTGCAAACCGTAGTCCTACTTCTATGTCTATGACCTGTCCCCGTTTTTTGTTTTGAGAATCTGGTCACCCTACCTAGGGGGCCCCTTGTTGCCCATAGGGATGCGTGCTGGGGGGCACAGCATGTGCCCCCGTTTGCGCATGCACCCCAGTTCCTGCATGGCATGGACTTTACTGTGCATGTTTTAGGAGTTCCCGTTGCGGTGCCCATTTTCAGAGTAACTGGCATGGGAATGCCAAAAAAGGGCCTCCATACACAAGGAAGCTTGTAATCTGGTGGGTTGTGCGGTGCAGGAGTGGGCTGCCAGCATGGTGGTCCGCACCTGCACCACCAAACCCATAATCAGGCCCTAAGTCAGAAATATACTGCAACAACAGCTCTGAATGCAAGAAGTAATGTGAGCTGGTAGGTGGAACAGCAAACCTTATTTGGTGGGGGATTCAAATGACCCCATATTCCCACCCCATAAACAACTCAAAAACAAATGGTTTTAGAGCAAGCCTAAGGCATACTTTAAAAGCATTTGATTTTGCATTGTTTGTTTTGAAGCTCTGCAAGTAGGAAAATGGCTAACGGCTCCCCAGCAACAAACAACGGCTTCCACTGGCAGTGAAACCGACCCCAATCTACCAGCCCACCGAAACGCCTGGTGTTCGGTAGGTCAGTCAGGCCCACAGGCTGGAAACAGCAGTTGCCTGCACCTATGCAATCTTCAGCTCCATGGGTTCACCGCTGATCTTTTTACTTTCACAGGGAGATTTCGACTGCTGTAAACAGATGAAGTCACTGTGTGATAGTGTGGGGGAAAATAATTATTGGGGAATTGCACTAGGAACTACAGATTGCTCCAAAATTCCTTATTTTTAGTGAACATTTTGGGTCCCTCTCCATGTACGTCCATATGGGAAAGTGGATGGAGGTTGTAAACATGCATCTCCATTTAGTGAGAGGGTCGCGAGTAATAGAACGTGCACAACATATAACACAGAACACAATAAGGCCCTAACACACACAAATAAATGGTAAATTATCTGTAAGTGGGGAGAGTCAATGGAAGGTACTACTGGTGACTGTAATGAAAATGGTTCTGTAGTTAAGTGCATGTGAGCTGCAATCTGGGACTGTTTAGGCTAAATATATAATTGATGAAAGCAATGGACTAAACTATTACTATCGTTGGTTAGGATGAATGGCCACAATTAGCAGAGAGTCATGAGTGTCTAGAGAAGAAATGTTAGACTTTATTTGTCATGACGACAAGATGCAAATGGACTACATACACAAAAAATTGCTGGTACATTGTGAACATTTACGATACTACTGAATTAAGGTCAACCAGTAACAATGATAAATGCCTCAGAGGACTGTTTTTATCTAAGAACTTCTGATACATTTGATAGTAAATATTATATGAACTCTACCATAAATACTGATAGATAATATCTGCTATGGAGTTACATTGTTTTCTTCACCGGTGACCACATTTAGTGCGCCTCAAGAGGCACATCACATCAATAATAAATTCCTCAGAGGACTGTTTTTATCTAACAACTTCTGAATACACTTGATAGTAAACATTATTTGAACTCTACCATAAATACTGATAGATAATACCTGTTATAGAGTTACATTTTTTTCTTCACCTTTGACCACATTTAGTGCACCTCAAGAAGCACACCACAGGACATATTTACAAGCCCCTAACGCCACTGAAACGTCATTTCTTCTGACGCTCCGGTGGTGTTGCACCATACCCCATATTCTCAAGGTGGTGTGTAGCCACTTAACATGGCTCAACGCCACCTTGTAAATATGGCCCTTTCGGCTGCAGTCTGCTGCAGGAAAGGAGCAAGCAATAGGTGTTGCAGTGGGAGTTCCACTGTGACAACCATTGCTTTTTTAAGCTGCCCCATATTTACAAGGATGGGGCAGTGCCAAACACGAAGGCCAGGTAATACCTGGTATTAGAATGGTGATTCGAGGAGTAATTATTAATTTCTCCTTGTATTTTGCTCTTTCTGTGTGTGCTGAGTTCTGCAGCACTCATAGAAACAGCAAAACGCCTTTACAGATTGTTTATATGCAGGAAGGTGTCCCTTCCTGCATATAAACAATTGCTCCTGCAGTGCAGGCACCTTTACAACATGGCTCAAGGGCGCCTGCGCTGGCGCTAGACAGCTTTTCAGTGCCAGCACTAAGCACTAAGCTCTGAATGCTGCAGCGTTTCTTTACCCCCAGCAATTACCAGGCCTCACATAAATGTCAAGATAACTCGTGTGATTAATAATCTTCCTGGAGAGAGATCAGCATTTTGTATAGTTGAGGTTTTGACTTCGGTGAAGTTAGTGTAGAGGGTTAACATGCCTGCTGCAAAGAACCTGTACCAAGTAGATTACAGAGTGCGTATGATGTAAACAGATCAGCAGATTACTGCTTTCAAAAGAGATATCCTTTTGTTACTTGCAATTTATAACTTAAAGTCCTGATATAGAATAGTGAGCTATTAACTTTCATCCTAGAACTGCATACACACTGCAAAGTATACATTATTAGAGCATTGATTAATGTTGCAAAAAGGGATAATTTGGCTAGAAATCGATTCTTATTATTAAAGAAAACTCCCAACTATGCTGTTTCTTTTTCGACTCTGCGTTTGTGCTTCTCCACACAAAGCACTCTTAAACTATACTGCCTACCAGTATGGATGACATGTGACTCCCTACACTTTTAGTCCTTTGGCTTATGTAACATTTCCTATACACTGATTACACATGCATGATTGATTGTCTCTGTGTAATGTGTGTGTGATGCGAAGTGCTCGGACACCCTACACTGGTATGAGTGGCGCTATATAACTAATTCAATGCATCTGAGAGAGTGTGGTTATGGAGATTTGGTCACTGTTAAAGGGTGCTAGTGAGAGAATCCGTGGTGGAGGTGGTCTTGGGGGGGCGCCAACAAACACTGTCGCACAGGGCGCCACCAGCACTAAAGCCGTGGTCACCAACTATAGCAAATGTTGAGGCAAAGTCTGTTTAAATGGAATTAATGGTTACAGCCAATAAAAGACCTCTGATTTGTCGTCTGTAATGCTTCATCTCGGTCTGTGGAGGGAGCTGTCATTATAGTCCTTTTTCTATGTCCATGGCAGCTGTCAAATAGTCCTACCTTTATGTCGATGGTTACTGCAAACCGTAGTCCTACTTCTATGTCTATGACCTGTCCCCGTTTTTTGTTTTGAGAATCTGGTCACCCTACCTAGGGGGCCCCTTGTTGCCCATAGGGATGCGTGCTGGGGGGCACAGCATGTGCCCCCGTTTGCGCATGCACCCCAGTTCCTGCATGGCATGGACTTTACTGTGCATGTTTTAGGAGTTCCCGTTGCGGTGCCCATTTTCAGAGTAACTGGCATGGGAATGCCAAAAAAGGGCCTCCATACACAAGGAAGCTTGTAATCTGGTGGGTTGTGCGCACACAGGTTTGGCGGTGCAGGAGTGGGCTGCCAGCATGGTGGTCCGCACCTGCACCACCAAACCCATAATCAGGCCCTAAGTCAGAAATATACTGCAACAACAGCTCTGAATGCAAGAAGTAATGTGAGCTGGTAGGTGGAACAGCAAACCTTATTTGGTGGGGGATTCAAATGACCCCATATTCCCACCCCATAAACAACTCAAAAACAAATGGTTTTAGAGCAAGCCTAAGGCATACTTTAAAAGCATTTGATTTTGCATTGTTTGTTTTGAAGCTCTGCAAGTAGGAAAATGGCTAACGGCTCCCCAGCAACAAACAACGGCTTCCACTGGCAGTGAAACCGACCCCAATCTACCAGCCCACCGAAACGCCTGGTGTTCGGTAGGTCAGTCAGGCCCACAGGCTGGAAACAGCAGTTGCCTGCACCTATGCAATCTTCAGCTCCATGGGTTCACCGCTGATCTTTTTACTTTCACAGGGAGATTTCGACTGCTGTAAACAGATGAAGTCACTGTGTGATAGTGTGGGGGAAAATAATTATTGGGGAATTGCACTAGGAACTACAGATTGCTCCAAAATTCCTTATTTTTAGTGAACATTTTGGGTCCCTCTCCATGTACGTCCATATGGGAAAGTGGATGGAGGTTGTAAACATGCATCTCCATTTAGTGAGAGGGTCGCGAGTAATAGAACGTGCACAACATATAACACAGAACACAATAAGGCCCTAACACACACAAATAAATGGTAAATTATCTGTAAGTGGGGAGAGTCAATGGAAGGTACTACTGGTGACTGTAATGAAAATGGTTCTGTAGTTAAGTGCATGTGAGCTGCAATCTGGGACTGTTTAGGCTAAATATATAATTGATGAAAGCAATGGACTAAACTATTACTATCGTTGGTTAGGATGAATGGCCACAATTAGCAGAGAGTCATGAGTGTCTAGAGAAGAAATGTTAGACTTTATTTGTCATGACGACAAGATGCAAATGGACTACATACACAAAAAATTGCTGGTACATTGTGAACTTTTACGATACTACTGAATTAAGGTCAACCAGTAACAATGATAAATGCCTCAGAGGACTGTTTTTATCTAAGAACTTCTGATACATTTGATAGTAAATATTATATGAACTCTACCATAAATACTGATAGATAATATCTGCTATGGAGTTACATTGTTTTCTTCACCGGTGACCACATTTAGTGCGCCTCAAGAGGCACATCACATCAATAATAAATTCCTCAGAGGACTGTTTTTATCTAACAACTTCTGAATACACTTGATAGTAAACATTATTTGAACTCTACCATAAATACTGATAGATAATACCTGTTATAGAGTTACATTTTTTTCTTCACCTTTGACCACATTTAGTGCACCTCAAGAAGCACACCACAGGACATATTTACAAGCCCCTAACGCCACTGAAACGTCATTTCTTCTGACGCTCCGGTGGTGTTGCACCATACCCCATATTCTCAAGGTGGTGTGTAGCCACTTAACATGGCTCAACGCCACCTTGTAAATATGGCCCTTTCGGCTGCAGTCTGCTGCAGGAAAGGAGCAAGCAATAGGTGTTGCAGTGGGAGTTCCACTGTGACAACCATTGCTTTTTTAAGCTGCCCCATATTTACAAGGATGGGGCAGTGCCAAACACGAAGGCCAGGTAATACCTGGTATTAGAATGGTGATTCGAGGAGTAATTATTAATTTCTCCTTGTATTTTGCTCTTTCTGTGTGTGCTGAGTTCTGCAGCACTCATAGAAACAGCAAAACGCCTTTACAGATTGTTTATATGCAGGAAGGTGTCCCTTCCTGCATATAAACAATTGCTCCTGCAGTGCAGGCACCTTTACAACATGGCTCAAGGGCGCCTGCGCTGGCGCTAGACAGCTTTTCAGTGCCAGCACTAAGAGAAACACTGGAGTGCACCGTATTTTTGTAAATACCGTGCAGTCCTGCGTTTTGAAAATGTTGGAGTGTGGCGTTTCCAAATTTGGCATTACAGTGCACTACAACATTTTCATGTACAGATACTGCACCTTTGAAATGTGGTGAGTGATAGTACTGTGTGCTTTTGATCTCAAAACTGATAAACATTGAACTTGATGAACATTGTTGAATAAATGCACTCAAAACTAAAACTATAGACTCTTGAGAAGTACTGAACTATATTTGAAATTGTATAGATATGAGTGTGTTTATAGTTACAAATGATCTCTCAAAGGCATTAACAATACCGAAATAAGCTGGGCTGCATATAGGTATACTGGTTAATCTGAACTAACCTTTCCAAGATTGTACATAACGTTCCTAAACAGTAACAGTTTACGCTCTACCTAACAAAACACAATTCATAGAAAATGAAGAGATGTCTGACAGGCTATGCTTATGTTACGGTCCTATGATGAAATACCGGATACAAAAATATCCAGGACAACAATTTCTACTTAATGTACTTTGTAGGTAAAGGACAGAATTTCATCTACGAAAACAAAGAAGACCAAGATTGTTGGACCTGTCAGCCCTAGGGTGGTCTCCCCTTCTATTTTTGATCGTGCCTCATTTTCTTCCACCCTCATTTTTGATGTTGGACTTAGGTCTCTGGGCGCCTTTTCATTGCCAATCAGTGTTAAGGTGCAGGTGCTGCCTTCTCCCAAGATGGCTGCCATAGGCCCCTGCTATTGCAGAGTGGTCTTCATAGTAGCACCCTAGCTGCCAGGAGCTGGCTGGAACCCCACAACAATGTTGCGACACCAGCCCGCCTTTGTTGTCCCATAGGTAGAATGGGGAAGCTCCTGGAATGTGCTGGAACCTTCTAGAAGGGAGGTGGGGTTTTTACTTTTGCCGCCTTGGCTAGAGGTCACCTGACCTGGGGACACATAAGTGAGGGAGGGAACTTTTTCCAGTCAGTTGGCCAGTTGGGGTGAAGCAGAGCTGGAGAATCCACGCAGGAGTGTAGGCGGTAGGGCCTAGCCAGGGACTTGTGGCTCTGAGAGTGACAGGGCTTAGGTGCTGCCTCTTAAGTGAGTGAGGGATCCTGTGAAACCCACTGATCTTGTCCAGCAGTAGGAGGACCCAGGGAACCTCTGCCCAGCCTGACTAGGAAGGACCTAGTCGCCAACTCATCCCCTACCCCCCAAGGAACAGAACCCCAAGGGCGCCAGTATCATCTGCACCACAAAGACTGAATACTGAAACTACAGAAGCGACATCCTGAAACTTCATGCCAAAGCGAATATTGTAACTTCATGAAACGACTGATTGCCTGACTGCTGGGGATCGACCTGACCTGTGACCCCTTGTGCGGATCTGCTGTCGAGCGCAGAGCTGGCCGAGCTCCCGCTTAATTTGTGACCCCCCCCTGGTGCGCGGACCCGCAACGCGATCACCGCCGCGGCCCGTAGGCCTCAGGGAAGTGTCAGTGCCAAGTCGGAGCCTGCGGAGAAGCCCGAGGCCCCGCCGCTGCCGCCGCAGCGTCAGAAGGAGGAGCGAGTGTCCGGGAGTGTCCTGCGCCGTTGCGCGCATCGGAAGGAGGACCCGGAGCGGAACCGAGCGACGAGATCGAGGTAACCCCCGGGGGCTGGGAGGTAGCACGGCCGTGTGGCGGCCTGAGACTCGCCCCCCCTGCTCCCCGGGAGTCATGGGAAGGCCCGGTGCGCCTCCTGCCAAGTGGGAACGACACCGCATGCAGAGACTGTGACTTTCCCCCCTCCGTGGGATTTCCCGCCGTAATTGTGAGTCTCCCCTCTGTGGGATTACCCTCTCCTGGGGACTGCCGTTCGCAGGACTCACCAGTGCTCAATGCGCTCTATGTCCCCGTAGCGCTGATCGTCCAATTGTATTTACCAGTGCTCACTGCGTTCTATATTGGAGTAGCGCTGATCGTTCAATTGTATTCAACAGTGCTCAATGCGTTCTATGTCCCAGTAGCGCTGATCATTCAATTGTATTTACCAGTGCTCAATGCGTTCTATGTTAGAGTAGCGCTGATCTTCCAATTGTATTTAACGGTGCTCAATGCGTTCTATGTTAGAGTAGCGCTGATCGTCCAATTGTATTTAACGGTGCTCAACGCGTTCTATGTTGGAGTAGCGCTGATCGCTCAATTGTATTTACCAGTGCTCAATGCGTTCTATGTCTCAGTAGCGCTAATCATTCCTGTGTATTCACCAGTCCTCAATGCGTTCTAAGTCTAAGGAGCGCTGACCCCATGTGTTCCATCCACAAGCGCTCCATTCGCCAGTGAAGGTCCCAAGTGCAAGGCGCTTACTGTACCCACAACGCTTATGCTCAGGGTGCTAGGCAGACATTATACGACCTCAAGTTATGCTCATGTGCCTTTGTTTCTTCGTAGACACCAGTAGCGCCACGTGTGCAGGCCCCGGCCCGCAGCACTAGGGAAGTTCATACTGCAGGGATTGCTGAGGTAACCGTAATGAGATGCTGTAATGCACATGTTAAAGTGTACAGGTAATGAGAGACTGTGATGCAAACGTTAATGTGTACAAGTTAAGATACATTGCCCTCCAAGTTTGCCGTGTGTGCTCCTTTGATTAGATAAAACCTGATTAATTTGCATTCACCTTATTGTGTGGCGTCCATTATTGTGTGCGTTTACTGCTTCAGAGGATGCGTGTGTTGTATGGTCGCTTAACACACAGGCCTTTGGGTGCCCAGCCACTCGTGTCACGTTACCCCCTTAGGGCCTGGAGACCCCAGGTCTTACAAAGATAATATCAGAAAATAATTAATTGTATTACATTTTAAATATTAAACAGCATACTAATTATAAAAGATATATTAACTTAAACAAATGACAATTAAAAAAGCATAGTGTAAAAAATCAAGAAACATATTTTAGAAGTTACAAACATAACATTTAAATATGCATTTTACAATGAATGTTTAAAACGTAATAAATGTTATTTACAATTAAATACAATTATGAAATAAACATGAATAATACAATTAAAAACACAAATAATACTTTACTATAAATAAAATCATTATTAAAAATTATATACATATATAATATATATAACGTAAATATATATAATGTAAATAATACATATAACATTGTTACAATTAATAGAAACAATGTTTATCGACTACATTAAAACAATTTTCTTTAAAATGAAATCATAAACAAAATAAAAAATCACATGAAAACTAAGACTTCTAGTTATCAAATTCACAATTCCCACTCCAAAATAATCAACAGTGCAGTTGTGTGAGCAAGATGGCAGAGCTGGGCTAGCTGGGTGAGGATGCAAGCCCTTTCCATGTGGAATCCGGGCCTAAAATCGCATGATGACTTGATTGGGTCTGGTGTCACTTACCTCTTTTCTTTCTGGGACCAGTTGTAGCAGCTGTTGGCTTCTCTCTATCTTTAGTGGCCTGTTCAGGGCTTGACAGAGCAGTGAAAAGGGTTGGGGGAGCTGCAGTGAGAATATAGCCTCTGACAGCCTCCAGCAGCTTTAGGATGGTGGGTGGCACTTCTTCTCCTCCAGAGGACTGAGGTTCATGGTTGGAGAGGAGGACGCAGGATGCTTCGGCCCAGAGCCGGGCTACAACCAGTGAAGCTACCAATGCGGCTGTTTCTCCCACATAATCCAAGATCTTAGATCTCTTCCAGCAGCACAGGGTGGAATACTGCAAGGACGCTTGCGGCTAAAAACAGGACATCTAAAGACACAAATTGTTCTAAGGAAATTATCAAAAACTATAGATATCTTTCAAACACGTCTTGTAAAGATTGAGCTAACTTAGGTGGCTCTGCAAGCTGCGGTCTGGGAGGTTAATTCATCCGCCCTGCATCATGAGTCTCAGTTGGTTATTCTCTCATCCAAACTGGAATATTTAGAAAACAGATCTTGCTGTAATAATCTCAGAGTCCTTGTATCCCAGAAGAAGCAGAGAGGGATGACCCTCAGGGGTATATTGTCTGTCTTTTTAAGGCATTCTTTCAGGGCTTGAATGATTGGGACATGGACAGCATGATCAATAGGGCTCTTCATTTTCCCTTTCATCTGCCTACAGGAGGTAGATCAGATCGCTAACCTCAGGCCTTTTTGATTTACGGTGGTAACTTTATATTGCTCAAAACCAAGGGGGACCAGGAGCTGTATTTAAGCAGGTCCTGCACACGAGTTCCAGGGCGAAATGTGTATCAAAGGGGTGTGCAGTTCCTAGTGAAAGGGGAAGGGAAAGGGAGGTCTTTCTTCAGATGCCCTCACACACCCCAAAAGATGTCATGCTTCATCATTGGGCCATGCTCCTCGTCAGGCCGGAGCTGCAATGCCCGACGGGGACCCGCAAACGGGGCTGTTTGGCGGAGATCTTTTGAAGAAGCTGTAAGGTGTGTGCGGGTGATAGGGCTGGGTAGTGCACTGGGTTAATGAGATAAAATAAGTCTAGACCTGTCCTACTGTCATATGTTTTATTCCTGTGGTAGCTCAAGCTTAATTAAGAGAGAGCCCGTCGGGCATTGCAGCACCGGCCTGATGAGTAGCTTTATATTGCGACAGAAGATTTCCTGTGCTGGTCAACCTAGGTGTCCAATCAAAGCCTGTGTGGTTGAATTTTTTGTCTACTCATAATTCTCCATGAGACAATGGTTCAGCTGTGGCATCTCTGCAAGCACATCCCTGCCCCCCTAAAGCTTGGGGCCATAGTCTTGTTAATGGAACCTGCTAAATTGCAAATTAAATATGGGGACCAAATGCATTATTGTTTTGATTTGATGAAAGTTGCAGAGTTACAAAAATGGGAATCCACAAAAATAACTGGCAAGTGATCTACTATACAGTTTAAAAAAAAAAATGTCCTCTTCTCCCTTCTAAAGGAATTTTCTTTCTGCTCTTTTTCGAGTGGACATTGGGGCTATGAGAATGTTCCTATTCAATTACACATTGTGTCTGTTAGGATGTTAAAAGAGTTGGCAGATGGCAAAGTATTTTGGTTTTTCTCTCTTCTGTCCCATACCAGTTTATCTGGGTTTTTGTTCTCTTACTGCACTGATATTTTCTTCTTCAGAATTAATCTATTAGCCTCTGTTTATTCTCGATGAGATCCGATTTCTTTTGTATACCATTGTGGAGTGGTCTTAGGGGGTTCTACAGAGGATTTGCTCCTCATGGCACCTGAGTGGTCAGATACGTCTTACGTCTAGGCGGTGGGATATGGCCCTGGGGTGGGCCCTTTATTTGAGGGGGTAGGATTTGGGGTGGCTGGGTAGTGTGGGACAGTTTCAGGAGGAAATGAGACTGTGACACTATTTTTATATAAGGGTTTGCATCATAAAGGGGACTAAATGTTGGCAGGGGGTTTTGAGTAAACAAAGAATTTGGAGAAAAGCATCAGCATTGTGGTCACACACTGAGGTTATTAGTGGAAGCTGGGGCTGTTATTTGAGTTCCTCATAGGGTGCGACTGGTTTAGGATGGGTATTGATAATTGCTAGTAATGCTAATAGTCATGACCAATGCTTAAATATTCTTCCATGGAATATGAACACATCAAAGCACCCCACAAACGTAAACTAATTAGGGAGGAGTTGCTCTACCTATGTCCACATGTTGTTTGTTGAGACTCATATACCCTGGCTGGAAATTTCGTTATTGCATGATTTGGGTTATAGAGTTCTTTGTACTGCCTGATTCACTTTTGTGGCAACGGGGAGTAGCTCTCCTGGTTCAAGGTGAGAGCTGGGTCATGAGGGGGACAGAGCTTGGACCAGAATGATCTATTACTTATTATGACTATCACCCAGGAGAACGTTTTACTCACAGTGTGTATAGTATACGATCCTAATGAGGACGATCCTATGGTTTTTAACAGACTGTTATGGGGCTGCATCACTGGACTGAGCCAATGGTACTTTGTGGTGACTTTACTATTACCATTTATCTTGGTCTTGACTCCTCATGTCTTTGTGGACAGATTGAAGCACCTAAAGTTAAACAGCACCTTAAGGACACTCTGAAAGAAATAATGGCTTCTTACTCACTTGTAGACGTGTGGCAGAGTTGTCGGTCTAATGAGTCTGGTTATACCTTTTAGTCTGCCCCTAATAACTCGCTTTCCCAAATTGATATATTTCTCTTCAGCTACTCTTTACGAACCTCTCTCAGTGCCCAGCTGAATCCAAGGGTGATCTCTGATAATGATTCATTATCTTTATTCCTTTCAATGGAACAATCAGGCTAGTGTTGTCGGTCTTGTATTTGGACCTTTGATAGATGGCTGTTATTTGAAATGCATGTATCAACTATGAAAGGTTAATGGTCTGTGGTATACTTTTAGGATCAATTGCGCCACACAGGAGAGTAGCACATGTATTTATATAACCTTCTAATCTTTAGTAACGGTGCTGCAAGGTACGGAGAACCACTGACCTCCCCAAAATTAGCAGCCTAAGCCAACTAAATACTTATAAACAGAAATCCTCAGCACACGTCAAGGGTGTCTCAAATATTCTTAAGATAAGCAGTTTAAGCACAAATAATACACAAGTGAATGAATCCTTTTCATGTTTCTTTTAATATCAGGGTCTTCAAACAGCTGACACGTGTTTCGTCATTTTCATGTGAAACCGTCCCGCAACTTTATCAAGGCTGCACAAAACAAAGAAGACAAGAGAATGTACCACCTTACAAAATATCGGGTGTACATATAATTAATGATTCAAAAATCAAAACTAGGGTGACAGATGAAATACCTTTTGGTATACATGCACAAACAAGCACAAGGTGGATGGAATAAGCAATAGATGTAAAAGGTCCCATGGTAAAAAGTGGATAAAATCATCCAAACTGCCGAAAGGAGGATAGAGTGATGTGTGGGCATTCGTGTCATGCATGAAAAAAGCTAAAACTTTGTGTGAAAAATTTCAAAATACTGTGAGTTTTCAAGGAGACTGTGATCGTGAATGTCTTATTAATATCCGTGAGCATCCGAAATTCACTTCCAAATCGTGATAACATTGACTGTTAGGGATCCCTATATAATCCAAGTTGTGAGTCATATAGGGCGCAATAAATACCTAAGTCTTCTGAGATGTAATCTCCATAAAAATAAGTGGGGACAGACATTATGTTAACATGTGTGTCCAGCTATCAAGGTAGTCTCTACTGTCCAGATATATGTGTAATATTTTTCAACCTACTTTATTTGTGGTGATAATTCCGACCCAACTATATGAACAAAGAATTGAGGGATTATTTGGAGTTTAACGTCAGCTCTGCTTCTTTACCAGTGGTGTGGGATGCACATAATGCCTGTTGTACAGGGTATACTTTGAAATATTCATTGTATCAAAGAAAGGAGCATGTTAAGGAGGAGTCTTGTATATGGTCCTCTCTTATCACTATAGAATGTCATCTAGCACAAAGCATAATAAATCAGGATTGGGGGACTTTCATGTCAACTTTGGATCAACTCACAATTGCTAAGGCCACACTCGGGGAGAGACTTTGGGAGATATCGATAAAGTAGAGCAGAGAAAAGCAGATAAATACTTTTAATTTGAAAATAATGAAGAGATGGAGCAAATACTTTCTGTTAGATCTGTCATCCTTAGGGTGGTCTTCCCCTAAATGTTTTGCCTGCTTACCTCCTCTTTTTGCTTGTTCTTTTTGTTGGCCTTAGGACTATGAGTAGCAACAAGGTTGTCAGAGCAAGATAGGTTTCTGAAATTTCTTAGGAAAAAATTTCAATCAGACCATGGTTCATTTTTTTGCGTATTTTTGATGGTGTTGTCACTCTACACGTTAGATTGAGTGAAAGAACAAACTAAAAGCCAACACGTGTTTCACCCCTTACACGGCCATCCAGCCTGGGGCTTCCTCAGGGCATATTGTAGGTTATCGAAGAATTAAGTCATCTAAGTCGTATCGGTTCTTTAGGTGGCTCAAATTAAGCGGCGTAATGCCGCTGTAATAGTATCTCAGTCCATCGGTCTGACAAGTATGCAAAAAAATTAACCATGATCTGATTGAAATTTTTTCCTAAGAAATAACAGAAATCTATCTTGCCCTGAAAACCTTGTTGAACCTTGTCTGCATTAGGGGGCTAGGGGTTTCCCCCTGTCAAGGGCAAGTACCAGTATAAGAATTCCAGCTCAATATTCGGCCAGTAGGGGATCGGGACCTTTCACCCCTCAAATCACAAAACTATGGACTATGAATACTTTACCATAGCAAACTAATGCTAAAGTGCATGTGCTTCTCCCCTAAACATGGTAACATTGGTGTATACACAATCGGCATATTTACTTACTTGTAAGTCCCTTGTAAAGTGGTGTACCATATACACAGGGCCTGTAAATTAAATGGTACTAATGGGCCTGTAACACTGATTGTGCCACCCACACAAGTAACCTTTCAACATGTCTCAGGCATGCCACTGCAGGGCTTGTGTGGGCAGTGTACTGCCACTTTGACTTGACATTTAAAACCCTTTGCCAAGCCTTAAATGGCCCTTTTGGTACACATAAGTCACCACTAAAGTAGTCCTTAGGTAGCCGGTGCTATGTAAATGGTCGGACATGTACTTTTAAGTTTTGTATGTCCTGGTGGTGAAACACACCTAAAATCATTTTTCACCTCGGTGAGGCCTACTTCTCTCATAGATTAACAATATGAATTCCTTAATACACTTTTAAACTGTAATTCTTGATTGCAAAGTATTGACTGCATCCCTTTTTCATATCTTTGAAATGGTTATGATAATGCCTCTTTACTGGTAAAGTTGGATTTAACATTGCTGTTTTAGAAATGCCACTTTTAGAAAGTGTTTCAACATAGGAGTTATGCCCAAAGGGAACAAGGACCAGGTAGGGCCATACAATTGTGAACAACAAAAGGGAATGACCTGGACCTGAATAATTTATGGACGTTAATAAGTTAACGTGAAGATCAAACTTTCAGTTGTTTGATCAGGTATTTTTATTTTACCTGAGCTGGCTGTGGATCGACTTGCCTTGGCTGTGTAATATCCGCCATTGCAGCAGCCGGCCAATTGAGCTGAGCGGACTAGCCAATGGGGTTCACCAAGAGGGATGGTGCCATGCTGGCTGATCCCTGAGGAAGTGGACCTGGCCTTTTCTCTATGGCGTTGCTGGGGCTCATGGCCACTACGAGGATTTCCGCTTACCAATCTGCATGATGGGGCACGCCTGAGGAGTGGCGTGCCCCATCTGTCGAGTTTCGGTATACCGCTAAAGGAGAGCCTGTGGAGCTATGGTGCTGCCGTCTGCCATGTATGTGTATAGCGGTACAAAGGGAGGTGGTGATGGACGGAGCATCAGAACCAATCAAACACTCACACCCAGTCAACAGATCTGGGTTTGATCCACCACCGTTCTTTAGCCCACTCTGCCACCCCAGTTCAGACATGGCCATATGCAAATCTGTCTGACCCTGTGCCTCATGGGAACAGTCCAGCCCGAACTGCCAAGCCATGCCTTCCCTGGACCGGAAAGAAGCTTCCTAGGACCGGTTTCTGGCATTTCAGCCATCTTCATCCAGGCTTGCTTGAATCCAGTGGCAAAGTGAGCAAGGGACTCACGTCTGAGCATACCCTGCCAACTTATGGCGAACACAGTGGTACAAAAGGGGTGGTGATGGACAGAGCATCAGAACCAATCAAACACTCACACCCAGTCAACAGATCTGGGTTTGATCCATCACCGTTCTTTAGCCCACTCTGCCACCCCAGTTCAGACATGGCCATATGCAAATCAGTCTGACACTGTGCCTCATGGGAACAGTCCAGCCCAAACTACCAAGCCATGCCTTCCCTGGACTGCAAACAAGCTTCCAGTTCGGCTTGGCAGTTCAGTCATAGGAAGCTTGTTACCAGTCCAGGGAAGGCATGGCTTGGCTGTTCGGGCTGGACTGTTCCCATGTGGCACAGGGTCAGACTGATTTGCATATGGCCATGTCTGAACTGGGGTGATAGAGTGAATTAAAGAATGGTGATGGATCAAACCCAGATCCGTTGACTGTGTGTGAGTGTTTGATTGGTTCTGATTCTCCGTCCATCACCACCCCCCTTTTGTACCGCTTTGTTCGCCATAAGTTGGCAGGGTATGCTCAGACGTGAGTCCCTTGCTCGCTTTGCCACTGGATTCAAGCAAGCCTGGCTGAAGATGGCTGAAATGCCAGAAACCGGTCCTAGGAAGCTTGTTTCCAGTCCAGGGAAGGCATGGCTTGGCAGTTCGGGCTGAACTGTTCCCATGAGGCACAGGGTCAGACTGATTTGCATATGGCCGGTTTCTGGCATTTCAGCCGTCTTCAGCCAGGCTTGCTTGAATCCAGTGGCAATGTGAGCAAGGGACTCACGTCTGAGCATACCCTGCCAACTTATGGCGAACAAAGCGGTACAAAAGGGGGTGGTGATGGACGGAGCATCAGAACCAATCAAACACTCACACCCAGTCAACAGATCTGGGTTTGATCCATCACCGTATGTGCATAGCAGCATTTCGATTGACACTGCTGCTTCCCCCTTGAAGCCCTGATTCCCCCGTCCTGAGCTCGGTGCGGGGTGTAATACTGCCTCCATTGCGTGGACATGGAATGGGCGGGTAGATCTGTAATATAGTAAGTCTGTGACCCCCCCACAGCATTTCTACTCAGCGCCCTAGCATGCTGCCTTATGGGGCCAATCCTTGATGATCACCCCCCAGTGCTGGCCCTTCAGACCTTGCATGGTGTTGGCCCCCTTGAGTGTGCTTCGTAACTATCTGACTACAGGGAGAAAGCAGTGACTATAGGGGTGCACCTAATTCCCCCTCACTGCAGGCAGAGAGGCCTTCTGAGCTCTTCCTGCATATACTTCCTCTGCTGCTGCGGTTTACTGTAGCCGTGCTGATGTATCTTGGCTGGACAGGGCCACACATTCGACCCCAAGACCACCACCATATTACACCCTGCCTCATGGCTCCTTTCACTGCCTGTCATTGGTCAAGGTCCAGGATGAGTTTTACCAGGGCTAAAAACATTGCAACCACCTGGCCTCCCCATTCTCAGTCTACCCCATCTGATAGCTCCTCATGATGGTGCCCGAATATTGTATACCCCCCAGGATGCAGCCCACCACTGTACAAACTTGATGAATTCTGCAAGAGATTTGTGACTCTAATGTGACCTCTATCATTGACCAGCTCTGTAGGCAGGTCACAGCGCTTCATGTGCGCCAAAATAATGTCAACATCATAGCCAAGCCTGTGGGTGTGGAGAGCTCTAATGCCACTCAATACATGGAGAACTAGCTGTGGAGTGTGGTGGCACCACATGGTGTGTCGGAGCTGTATGACATCCACCTCCATTAGTGCTGTTGCATCTATTCAAGGCCCGCTTACTAAATTTTATTGATCGTGATGTCATCCTCTGGTGCCCCAAGGGGAAAGCACCAATCACGATGTACAATGTACATGTTTCACTTTTTCTGGACTATACACTTCCTGTCCAGCACCAGCATTCTTCCTACCAGGCAGTCAAGAAACAGTTACGGACCGAAGACCTAACATACGCCCTCATATTTCCAGCCAAATGTAAGGTAACTCATGACCAACATGCCCTGCTTTGATACGCCGTAGTCTGCATGGGATTGGATGGAGCAGCAGTTTCCCAGTTCCCAGTAGACATGAGGAATCCGGGCAGCTGGCACCTAAATCTCAGCATCCTCCTTTGTTTGAGCCACTGTGGACCTGTTGCCCAAGCTTCATCAGGTGAAGGGAAAAGGGAAACAGGGAAAATTAACGCTAAGGGTGCATAGCGTTAATTTTTTTAACGCCCGCTATCGCTGGATAATATCGCCTGGTTATCGCGTTATTAACAACGCTAACCGCCTAGGCGATAAAAAATCCAACAATAGCGGCATTTTGGGAGGTTATCGCTGGTAATGCAGCAATAAAACTACAAGGATAGGGATATCCTTGTTGATAGCCCATGGTGGACTTAGCCATGTAATCCAACTCCCATTGGATTACATGGCTAAGTCTGAAAAGTAGCAGACGTAAAAAAGCAGCATTAACCGTGGTTAGCGCTGCTTTTTTTGTCTCTAACAGGGTTAGCGTGAAGCTTGATAATAGGAGAAATGTCGCTTAGCGACATTTCTCCTATAATTTTGCTCTGGAACGCCCACTTTGCATCTCATTAGAGATGAAGAGGGAAACGTAGTGAAAAACGGTGCCAACATGCAATTTTGCATGTTAGCACCCTGTTGTTGATATGGCGATATTTTTATCTCCGTTTCTTTGGCTTTTAAAGCCAAAAAAGCGGAGATAAAGCCCTTGTTAATATGCCCCTTAGAGTGTCAGAGGTATGGGATCAGTGCAGAAGTGGTATAGAATCTTAGCGCAACTACACCGTCGCAAGGCACACCTAGGGGCAGATTTACAAGGCCCTTGCACTACTTTTGTGTCACTTTTAACATGAGAAAAGTGACGCAAAAGTGGCGCATGGGCTTGTAAATCTGCCCCCTAGTTTATCTGCAGGAGATGCAACTCACTACCCCTGAGGCTCGTATACAGCATAACAAAAAGTGTCAGGATCCCAGCGTAACGACACCTACGTCGCCCCGGACTACATTTCCCAGACGGCCGCGGGCGAAGGGTAGTACTTCAGACGCCAACGCGCGGGCGTCGGCGTGCGTAATTCCGTTCCCGACGATTCGTTCTCGCTTGGCTCAGTGAAGGGAGTTCCTACGGCACATCTGGAGCAGCTTCGTCGTTCCTGGCTGGGAACCCAGCTACCGTGAGCGCGCTGACCTCGTCGCTGGACTTCACTACCTGAAGGTAGGAAAGCGGACTGGTGTCAGTCAGTTTACCAACTCCCAGAGCGGAAGGCAGCGGCATAAGTGTTGGAGCCGCACCTTACCGTTTCCGGAGATTGGGCTTCTCTCTTTTACTGCTCGTGAGGGAAACGTGCCATGGAGGTTGTGTTGCACATAGCGGAACGCGGTGGGGAGATAGTTGCCGTGTAAGGTCGTAAAGTTAACTTACTGCTGCTAGAGTGAAGTGGTGAATCCAACCACGCTTTGGCACCCAGGAATAACTATCACAGGGGTAACAACAATTGCGGAAAAAGGCGATTGTGGATGATAGACCAGCCACGTGGAGTGGGTGTGACCAAGAACATCCTCCTGCACTGAATCCGACTGGGAACTGTGTCGTCCTTTTTGTTTGCTTTGAACTTGGTCTTTATTCTTTGAAAGGGATTAGGGAGGAGTGCTAGTAAGGGTCTACTGGTTGTTCCCTGCTTCAAGCTAGCCAGCGTTGGAGGTGGTTCAAACCGTGGGTATGTATGTTGCGGGTGATGAGTGACGACTAGCTGGCATTTGTGGTTGAACAGCATTTTAACGAGTTCTGTATTCTAGATGGTGACCCTGAAGTGCAAAACGGTATGAGGTGCTTGAGGGATTCTCATCAGCCCGTAAAGGTATACAATCCACCTAGCGTGAATTAATGAGAGTAGACCTTTTTAATGCTCCACATTTATACCGTGTTCCTTGTTGTTACAGGTCCTTGCAAATCCCACGCTGTTCCTTCCCTTTTTCCCTTCCCTCGCCTGATCCCTCGAATACCCCGTGCCTATAGGTATATACCGGGGTGTTGGTGATATCAGGAGGTGGACCATTGCTCGCTACATCCGGATCCTGCGAGGCAAGAACCTGACAAAAAGGGGACAGCTGTTTCATATATCTTACTCAGCCTTCGCACGAGAAGCAGTGATGTGGTTGCACCCAGGGCTACCCTTCTCGGCTTTGGACACTAGGATCAATGTACAAGGTCATTATGTTTTTGCTCAGGGCACGCTAGATGGGAAGCCAGTGGTACTTGACAGTGTTTATGTGCCTAATACAGAGCAGGATTTGTTTTGGCACACTTATCCCTGTCCTCATGGAGTGGGCGCAATATCCCTGAATAATATTAGGAGATTTTGATGCTGTTCTGGATGTGTATTTGGACCATTTCCACCCCCACTCCCTAGCAAAAACTCTGTCCAACAAGCCAACTCCTTACAACAATAGGTTGGGGGGTCCGCCCTGTCTGATGTTTGGTGCAGTCAGAATGCTGTTTCTCATTAATACTTCTACTATTCGCCCCAACATAAACTACATGCATGCCTTGACAGGGTCCTTTGCACCACATCTCTCCAAACACAGGTTTCTCACTCAAAGTACTTGGGTAAGATGCTGACTGATCAGAATCCTCTTAAACTCACATTGTCCTGTGGTTGGGTCCCGGCCTCTAACCCCATTTGGTGCATGCAGCCCCAGATTCTGATACATACTTTGCTGAAAATACTGACTTGGCCTCATCTGCACTGGTGGAATGGGAGGCCTTTAAGTTAGTGTTGAGGGGCATATCCATCAATACTGTAGTAGGGACCCAGAAACCCACCCTCCGTGACCTTATTTGTATTGAAAACAGTTTGTGCCCACTGGAAAAGTCTTCATCTGTGGATGCGGCGCATGCAGCTCAACTGCAGGAAGCAAGGATTAATTATGTGAGCTCCTTGAGTGCATGCAGATTATCAACCAAGGGGCTTACACGCAGAAAACACACACCAGATGTGATAAATCTAGTGCACAGCTAGTGTGTTCGATTGGGGTGTCACCTTCACCCACACCTATCCTATCGGTGCACATGCCTCAACAAAATCATGTAACTACCCAATTGGATATTATTAAGGCCTTTCATGACTTCTATGCCAATCTCTATAGCGCCCCCCTGACCCAGACGTTCTTAGTTCATTCCTTCAGAATTTGGCCATGCCTGTGGCATAGTCTGTGGACAGAGAGGCTTTGGGCACTCCGTTCACACCAGGTGAAATTTGGGGGGGCCATTGAAAATCTAGTTCATAACAAAGCCCTGGGATCATATGGCCTACCTATAGAATGTTATGCCACAGTTGCAACTTGTCTGCTGCCACAATTAGACCAGTGTTCTAGGGCATCATTGGAAGCATGAGTTTTGCCACCACCACCAGTCAGCTGTAAGTCAGTTTTCTGTTATAGCAAGGCCCTCCACCAGAAGATATGACCTCTTACAGCCCCTTCTCCCTGCTCAATACCGAATATATAATTTTGAGCAAGGTACTGGCTCGCCATCTGCTCCCCCTACTCTCACATTTGATACATGCAGATCACAGTGGTTTTGTTCCACGCCGTAACACCTCCCTCAACATACGCCGATTTGATCAGATTCTAGATGTTGCCTGTGGCCAATACCCAACAGCCCAATGCCTATCACTAGTCATACAACAGGTCTTCGATACATTGGTTTGGGATTTCATGCTTGCTGCTCTAGTACATTTCAACATCCACCCTCCCTGTATACACTGGGTTAAACTGCAATACACTCACTCCAATCCAAGCGCTAAAACAGGGCCACATATCACTTCTCCACATCTGCTGTTCCACGGCTCCAGACCAAAATTCCCGCTCTCGCCACTGCTTTTTGTTCTAGTGTTGGAGCCTCTTGTGCAATGAATTCGAAAAGCTGTGCAAGGGTGGGGAATCCTTAAAAGTCCAATGATGCATGCCATATTGTTGGATGCCAATGACATGGTACGGTATGTATGAGATCTCGAATCAGACCTATCACCAATCTCTGGACTGTCTGGCCCCGGCTCAATTACTTTAAATCCTGCACCTTTTCCTTCGCAGACACTTATAAAGGAACTACTCTGCCTTTGGGTCTTTTAAACTACAGCTAGCACCTCAAACCTTCTGGTATTTAGGCTTACAGATACACTAGAATTCAAGGGGTCTCCTGATTGGTATTCTCTTAAAAATAATTACTTCACTTAAATTGCAAATTGGCTTTTGGGTCTCCTTGCCTTTGTCGGTGGCAGGATGACTCACTCTCCCCAAAATGGGAATGTCGCCTCAACTGCTGTATGACTTTGTTAACTTGCCGGTTATTGTACCTGCCACAGTTTTCAAATTGCTGAACTCGGTATTAAGTTATCTGAAGTGGGGCTATGGACAGCTTACCCAAGATGCAGCTGCCCCCAACGGAGACAGCGCAGGAGCTCTGGACCTCAAGGCATTCTGCTTGGCAGGGCAGCTGCAGTGGATGTTGTATTGGCTAGCTGGCCATAATTGGACCAATTTCGGGTATATGCAACACATGCTGAAACATGCATAAACAAGGTAAAATGCACCACCTGATCTGTCCAGTACTAGCCCACCCTCACCATTTCCTCTTCTCCTACTTATAGACTCTAGCATATTGGAAGGTTGTCCTGTGCTACACTGACCCATGCACATGCTATGCTCTGACCATTCCTCTCAGGGGGCTCTCCCCACATCCTCGGGAACACTGACAGTGAAGAGATTGCTGCCCTGGGAACAGGCAGGTGTCAAAACAAGTGGTGCGCTCTTTGAGGACCACGCCCTCATGAATAACCAAGAAACGTACTTTATGACAGACGGTAATATTGTTCAGTATCGCCGCAAAAACTGGGTACATGCAGCTCCGAACCAGCTACGCAAGAAGTTGTTCAAGCGATCCATGTCATGGGTCTTGTTAGCCACCTGAGTAGATGGCTGAACCATGATCTGCATTTGCACCTGGTGATTTCTTTGGCTTCCCAAGTGGGAGGAAGACCTCCAGCGTGGTCTCTATGATAAAGAATGGACCTTTCTTATTGAATACCCCAGGTGAATTTCTTGCAACTCCTGCTTCAAATGTATACAGCTTTCTATATTACACAGGGCTGATCTCATGCTGTGAAAACTTAATTCCATGTTTCCAACCCTTTCCTCTGACACATGCTGTGGAGCCATCCTACACTGTCCTCTTACTGACTGGAGATTCAGACCGCCTTGTTGGACCTGGATTGGTCTTACCACTGGAATACTAGTGAACGCTGTATTCTGGGACTAAACCCTAGGCCTAAAGCCTCCACGGTTATGGTGTGTTTTACTGATTTAGCACTGCTATTGGCAAAGTGCATGTGACTGATGCAACACTGGAAGTCTCCTGTGGTGCGCCTTGTCTTTCAGTAGTGTGAAGAGGTGCTGCAGTGGAGAACTACTGAAAGCTACAGAGGGAGAAATATCAGTGTTTACAGAAGTGCCCCATAGCCATAGAATGGGCAAACTGCTTGAATCCATTAGAGCACAGGAGGTCCATGATAAATAACCTTATCAACATTTTCAGGAGATGCTCTTACTCTGCCTCTGGGTTTATATTGCTCCATGATTGTCCCTTCCTCCGTTGTTCTGTACTGATGACAGTAAGAAGAAACTAGCAACCCACTGCCATCCCTGTTGCATCTACACCTTTAGCTAGATGTTTTGACAGCTGTTTGAGACATGACGGGTCACTCACACCCAACCCCCATAGGATATGGGAAAACATAAATTCCATCCCGACATGGATGTTTCCACTATCTCACCCAGCACCTATGTGCACATGTACACAAGGATGATGATGAGTTTGGGGAAAAGAGAGGGGTGGATTTCTTTTTTACAGAATTACGTGGGTTAATTTGTATGCATTCCAAAGGGTCACACATAGGACATGTTGACCTTACTCCATGTCTTTGCTGCTTGTAATATTGCCAAAGAGTCTACATGTCATTTCATCAGCGACTCTGTTTAGTGAATCTTCATTATGCTTTGTTTTGCAATCTGTATGCTGCACCTCTGTATGCAATTTTGCCTGTTTCATTGCTTGACTGTTGCACATCTAGCCATGACATGAATTGTATGCATAAGAATCACTAAAATGCAATAAAGTTTTTTTTTTGTTTTTTTTGTTTTTTGTCCTCATTTATGCGATCTTAATAAATGAAGTGCAATCAGGTCCTCTTGAGTATAGGCGCCCTTGTAGTAGAATTTGAGGCCTTGCTTCAATACCACCGATCTCATAGATCAAGGGTGCTGGGTACTGCAGCTATGAGCCAACGGTTTTGATCGCGGTGTTAAATCATTGGACAACCCTTCCTACCCTACCATCTGAGATTATCCCATAGCTCCCAATGCACGGTGCGTTTGGATACTCCTCTAGCTTTATCCAAAGACCTAAATTTGTGTACCGACCCCACCCATTCATGAATCATTGGAGGGATGAGTAGTATCCATTTTAAACAAATTTCACGTCTTGCTATCAATATGAGTACAAATAAAAGATGTTTCTGAATTTTTGTTAAATTAATTTGATCACAGTCTAGAATACCCAAAATACCAAATATAACAGAAAAAGGTCTTACCTTAAAGGCCAGATTTAAGCATTTACCAATAAGCTTGCCTACTTCGTTCCAGAACTGGCCAAGTTGAGGACAAGAAAAAAACATGTGTATATCGTTTGCTTCTTCCTCACCGCATTTTGGGCATTTTTTCTTTAGCTGGGTACTCATTTTGGAAAGCTTCCCCGGGGTCCAATACGACCTATGTAAGGTGAACAAATGACTTTTCCTCAATGGTGCAGAAATAGTAGTGTACCACAAGTGAGTATAAGATACTTGCCAAGCGTGTTGTAGGTCTTCAGCCGGAAAGATCTTCTTCCATTTGTAGTCTGGAAAATCGTAATCCGATTCTTGCTTCTCTACCAGGGACCAGTACCACTTCGCGACTTCTTTCTTTCCCGGGGATTTATGAAGATTATCACCTGTAATTGTAGAGTGTTCTGGTCCGATGACTTGCGATTTAACCCAGTTGGTCAATTGATAGAATTTGAACCTCGAGATTCCATTCATAGTTAGCATCGCCAGATCTTCCCATGATTTTAGCATACCGTTTTCTAAGAGATCCCCCATACTGTTATTCCGGATCTTTTCAGTGGAAGAGCTAAAGAGTCTTGCAAACATTACGGAGTACCGGGAGAATTCCATATTGGGGCTTGTGAACTGTAGTATGGGTAGATCCAGATTTTCCTTATATCGGACCAGGTTTTGCATGCTGCTCGCAGTACCTTTAGTTTTATTTTTTTGAAGAATCTGGGATGACCGAATTTGTATAAACAGTTAGTATGGTTGGTTATTGCTTTCCAGTAGAGAGGATACGAGGCGTGATCTAAAAAGAGATGTCTTATGTTTTTAAAGTGAAAGGCCCTATAATACATCAAGAGATCTGGACTAGCTATCCCACCTCGATGTTTTTTTTTACTCAGATTTTTCCAGGCTATCCTAGATGTTTTAGATGCCCAGATAAAGGAGTTAAGCTCGCTTTGGATCTTCTTTATTTGCAGTGTATAGAACTCCAAGGGAATCGCGTTGAAAACAAAGGTAAACTTAGGCAAAATAGTCATTTTTACTACGTTGACTCTCCCTATAAAGGACAGAGATAAGCATGACCATGATTTAAAAAGTCTCCTCATTTCTCTAGTTTTTAACAACAAGTTCCCTTGGGCAATTTCGTCGATATTTTCTCGAATTTGTATCCCTAGATATCGAATTTCCTTCTTAGAGTCATATTGGGAAGAGGGTACATTCCACTGCATGATCTCTGTCTTTTGTTGGTTTATTTTGTACCCAGAGATCTCCCCAAATCTTGTCAGCATATCGTCCATAATGATAGATGTCTCTGTTAACTTATTTGAATAGACCATCAGGTCATCGGCAAATAGTGCCACTCTCTTCTCCCAGTTGTTGAAACTAAGGGTCATATGTAGGTGGCATACACTTTACCGATTCTTAAATACCGAATTTTACCGATTCGGTATTTAAGAATCGGTAAAGTGTATGTAGGTAATAATTCGGTAAATGTTACCGAATCGGAGTAAGTCGGTAATTACCGAATCGGTATTTACCGATTCGGTAATGAGGCATACCTTCCCATTGATTGAATCAATGGGAAGGTATGCCTCATTACCGAATCGGTAAATACCGATTCGGTAATGGGGGGAGCACATTCAAGGGTGGCAGGGTGTCACATTGACACCCTGTTGCACCCCTGATTCGTCCATGTGTGCACATGTGGCGCACAAACATGTATGTCTGCCACATTGCACACTTCACAGTGCACAAAAATGCATTTTCACACCTATTCGTCATTTACCACCAACTATTAGTTGGTGGTAAATAACGAATCCCCACACCCACCACACAGTCCCCCTACATCTCATTTCTGTATTCGGTATTTACCGAATCGGTAAAATTACCGATTCGGTAATTTTACCGATTCGGTAAATTACCGAATACAGAAATTATCCCCCTACATAGCATAAGCCTAAATACCAGTCGGTAACGGTATATTTACGGAAAATCGGCCGTTACCGACTGGTATTAGGCGACCTACATGAGGCCCTAAATGAGGTAAGATCGTTAGAGGCTCGAATCATGTTGGCCAGTGGCTCTATATATAAATTAAAGAGTAAGGGGGAAAGCTGACACCCCTGTCTAGTGCCCCTCTTGATTTGAACACTGTTAGTTGTGGCACCATTTACCAATATTTTCCCGGTCGGCCCGTATAGATATTTGCTATCGCCTTAGCAAAATGCTGACCTAGGTTACAGTATATGATGACTTGATGTAAGTATAGCCAATTAACTCGGTCAAAGGCCTTGGCCGCATCATAGGTAAATATTGCTAAAGGTACCTTCTCCTGAGTTGCTATATCAATAGCTCCTATCAGCTGGTGCGTTAGGTCGTGTAAGTGTCTCCCTCTAACAAACCCCTTTTGATCTTCATGTATTATTTTGTTAGATAGGGATCCAAGTCTGATGGCCAATAACTGACTATACACTTTATAATTGGAGTTAAGAAGCGAGATTGGTCTGTACGACTCACAATAGGTAGGATCTTTCCCTGGTTTTAGGATCAAGCTAATTGTGGCTTCATTCCAAGATTTGGGGATTGGATACTCCTCGAGGAAAATAGTATTAAATAGATTAGTCAGTACAGGGGCTAATAGTTCTTTTAAAACTATATATATTTCGTTTGGAAGAGCATCTGGGCCTGCCGCTTTATTTCTCTTAAGGCTATTCAAGACATCTAGTACCTCGTTTTGAGTGATTGGATCGTTCAGAATACAACAGGAGACACTATCGAGTTTGGGAGTTGAGGATTTGTTCAAGTAAGCTTCAATGGATTCCAGTCGAGGTATCAAGTCCTCCCCATATAGAGTCTGGAAAAAGACTCAAAGGCCTCTTCTATACCTGCTTTGTCCTCCAACAGCAAAGTGCTGTTTTCTTTATGGATAGCATTTATTTTGTTTCTATTGGAGTCGGACTTGAGCTTCCAAGCTCAGAACCTCCCACAGTTCTCTCCCCATTCATAATTGGCTAGAGAGCTAGCTTGCCATCTTTCTCTTACCCTTGTTTCTAAGAACACTGACAGTTCTTGTTTCTTTGCCAAACTCTCATTTGTTAGTTTTTTTTTTCACTTCTTCTGATGTCGCGCCGTCTATTTGTATCTGTAGTTCTAATAAATTCGATTCCAACCTCCTAATTTCAGAGTTCTTTATTTTATTTTTACCCGCGGCTATGCTGATTATTGTCCCTCTAATAACCGCTTTATAGGCCTCCCACACTGTAATGTATGAAACTTCTCCCCCACTATTGTCCTTAAAATAGTTCTCGGTTGTTATTCTCAAGCTTTCAATGACCTTTGGATCTAGTAGAAGAGATCGATCGAGGGACCACCCCCTTTCACTCTTGAGTAGCCCACTATCTATGTTTAATTGTACTGAAGAGTGGTCTGATAAGTATGCAGGATTATGTCGCACTAACTTAACCCTATTGCTTAAAGCTTTATCGATCAGAAAAAAGTCTATTCTAGAGGTATGTCCGTATTTGTAGTTCTTATAGGTATATTTATTTATTTGGTTACCCCTAGTTCTCCATATGTCAATTAAGCTCAGATCTTCCATTAGTGTGGACAAACATTGCCGCATTTTAGGTAGGTTGTACATTTTACTGGGGGGGTGTCTATCCATTTTTGGATCTAAGAGGATATTGAAGTCTCCTCCCAAAACAATAGGTGTGCAAAGCATTATCAATTGAGCATACAAGGAGGACAGGGGCTCGGGGTCGTCCGTGTTGGGACCATAGTAACCCACAATAGACATTGCACAATCTTGGAATTTAATATTGGCTATGGCCCATCTACCTCTTGTGTCTGCCTTCTGCGTGACCAAAGTGCAGTGTGGAGATTTACACAAAATGATTGAAACCCCCTTGATATTGCACGACTGAGTTGTGCAGACTGTTTCTCCAATCCAATTTTCATTCTTTATGCACTCGAGCCATTCTTCCCTAAGAAGGTGTGTTTCCTGTAAAATGATTATATCTAAGGATGCACGCTTGAGATACTCAAAAATCTTCTGCCTCCGACCCTTCGTTCTTAGACCATTCACATTCCATGTTAATATCTTCAGCTCACACATTAGGTTACTTTCCTATTAAAATCATTTTAATCCTGATTGCCATGCAATTTACATATCGGACAAGTATTTTTTTTTTCTTTTCTCCCCTATGCTCCCCACCAAAAAGTGATTTAAGTAAAAAAAAAAAGCAAAATCTGTGCCCACCCTGGAGAACCCTCCCCACTGTCATGGGCAATCTTAGTTGCCCTGTTTGAGAACCGCAACCGAGGCCTTGTGTTACAATTTGGCTCAAGAGTTATGTATTTCTATTGGATCTCATGCGTTCCAGGAATGATTCCACCTCCTGTGGATCTGGTATGTTATATGTTTATTATGCCACATTATTCGAAGGAGTGCTGGAAATTTCATTTGCACCGTGGCACCCTCTGCCCTAATATCCTGCATGAATTTCCCCAAAGCCCACTGCCTATCAGACGTGGCCTTGGAGATGTCAGAGCGAATTTTATAATTATAGCCATCCTTAGACATGACTCCTGATATTAGAGCTTTATTCAGAATACGTTCTTTAATTATATAGGATTTAAAGTTAACTAAAATCCTTCTTGGATTTTTCCTATCCTTATTCAATCTAAATGGCTCTCTATGGACCCTCTGAATGTCACTGCTAGATCCTTTTCATCCATTTCGGGAGCGAATTGTTTCAAGAGGGCTATCACAAACGACTTTATATCTTGCCCTTCTTGAGCTTCTGGAACATTCAATATTCGTAGATTATTTCTCCTCGAGTTTTTTCCAAGATTTCAATTTTATCACGTACTTCTTTCTCGGAGGCTGATGCTCTTTCGTTGCTACTCTGGCAAAGTCTCACTTCCTCCTTAATTTGTTCCAGTGTCGTCTCTACAGTCACAACCCTTTCCAATAATGCATTGAGTTTGCCCTCTAATATTTCACAAGTAGCCTGAATTTTCTGCTGGTTTTTTTCTGATTTAGCAAAACCTATTTTCATCTCGTTTAATAGTGTTGCCACTAAACCTCCAATATCGCCCCCCATACCCTGGGTCGTAGAATGTTCTTTATCTAGTACTGATGACGGTGTACTAGGATCTGGGATTGGCGAGGGTGTATGGCTCTCTATCTGGGGGGACTGAGTTACCTGAGTTGTTGTATGGCAATCACCGTCTGTCTCGACCTCATCTAACGATAGTGCTTGGTACTTGTTAGGAGACTCCATTGAGGACAGAAGGGGAGATGGAGCAACTGGGGAAATTTCCTTAGATGGCAAAATTTCTGGTATTGATTTTGGGTTGCCTTGTAATTTGAAGAAAGAGCGCAATGAAGGTGTAGTTTTAACAAGAGAGGCCTTCTTCAATTGTTCCTTTATTGCTGTTTTCGCGGCCCTTGTAGAGACTACAGCTGCTTTGAATCCTAAGTTTTGAGCCCCTTGAGCCCTTTGGCTTTTATTAGTTTGTTTAATAGGGCGCTTTGGAATTAGAGGTATTAAGTCCCAGCCGTCTTCCGTTTTTATTTTAGAAGAAGGGGAGGGATTCTCCTCCAAAACTGGTGAAATCCCCCCCTTTGATGCTGGGAATAGAGCAGAATCCCTATGGCTAATATCGCCCTCGGGTAGGTTCGTAGGATCAAGAGTTGCAGACTCTTTAACGTCTAAGGGGTCTGCGTTTGGATTGGTGTCTAAAGTATTGTTCTTATCCTGTGATGACACTAGTACTGGGTTAGGTTGAAAAGGACCCCTCTTATTGCTACGACCCTTCTTCCTTGATGAATTCATGCAGACAGACCCTTCTAACTTGTTTTCAGAGAGATGTAAACACTGAGTATAGTCTGTATAATCTGTATAATGAGGGATTAAATCTGTATGGTTTGAAAGCCTAAAGGATTCTGAACTCTGGGTATGCCTCTGGGTATGCCTCGGAATTCTTATATAGTGATGTCCAGGAGCTTCGTGCAATTTGCAGGTGGGGCCTCTGAATATTTGCTTAGACACCAGAACTTGTGATTGATGGTAAAATCTTGCCACTTTAAACCAGCAGTTCCTATTAATTGATTGGTTATTCATACAGGAACCACCTCCTATTGCACCCCTTAAGGGCTCGATCAACAAAGGGCTACCTCCCTTCGATGCCCCTACGTGTAATACTGCATATATCTGGACCCCCTAAGAAATCCGGGGTTTTTTGCAATGAATTGAGTCTCTAAAGGGAGATGGGCCCTTTAAGAAAAAAGAAAAAAAGAAAAAACCCTCTGCATACTCCCCACAGCCCCCACTTGCATGCACCCAAGGAGAAACCGGCAGATACGGAAGAAACTTGAGCTCACAGTTGTCCAAAAGACGGGGAAACTAGGACACCACGGAGACAAGCCCTCCAATCGAGGACTACTGCTCCATTCGATCCCCCGTGCGAGCTCAGCGCTCTGCCCAGCTACCGCGCTCTACCTCCGACTCCGGCTCTCTCTCCCCCGTCGGCACCGTTCAGAGACGCCGGCTCCACCACTCCGGACAAGCCGATCCCTGGCCGCTACACGCCGACTCAAAGCCCCAAACCACACAGGAAGCACGGGAAGCACAAGAAAGCACAAGAAATCCAGCACACGTGAGCCATCAACGAGAAACGAAGGTAATTGCCATCGGTTTAGCGGAGCTCACGACCAGAGCTTCAGCCGGCCGCCATGTTCTCCGTCTCCTCAACGTGATGTCACTCTCTTGTGTTGTGTGCAGGCTCACTCCCCGCTAGTAAGGGTCTACTGGTTGTTCCCTGCTTCAAGCTAGCCAGCGTTGGAGGTGGTTTAAACCGTGGGTATGTATGTTGTGGGTGATGAGTGACGACTAGCTGGCATTTGTGGTTGAACAGCATTTTAATGAGTTCTGTATTCTAGATGGTGACCCTGAAGTGCAAAAGGCTTTGAGGTGCTTGAGGGATTCTCATCAGCCCGTAAAGGTATACAATCCACCTAGCGTGAATTAATGAGAGTAGACCTTTTTAATGCTCCACATTTATACCGTGTTCCTTGTTGTTACAGGTCCTTGCAAATCCCACGCTGTTCCTTCCCTTTTTCCCTTCCCTCGCCTGATCCCTCGAATACCCCGTGCCTATAGGTATATACCGGGGTGTTGGTGATGGATGTATGACGTTACAACGCACACTATTACAACGCATGCACTTACAACGCATTTTTTACAACGCATAATCCATTACAACGCATGACATTACAACGCATGACACTACAACGCATTTTTAAAAAATACCTTTACAACGCACTACCATTACAACGCATACTACCTTTACAACGCATACCATTACAACGCATATTATTAAATTACATTTAAGATAAGTATTAGATAGTATAGGGGTAAAAATTACTATTCTAACTCCAGGGGGTGCAACAGTAGGGTAAGTGTTGGATAGTGTAGGGGTAAAAATTACTATTCTAACTCCAGGGGGTGCAAAAGTAGGGTAAGTGTTGGATAGTGTAGGGGTAAAAATTACTATTCTAACTCCAGGGGGTGCAACAGTAGGGAAAGTGTTGGATAGTGTAGGGGTAAAAATTACTATTCTAACTCCAGGGGGTGCAACAGTAGGGTAAGTGTTGGATAGTATAGGGGTAAAATTTACTATTCTAACTCCAGGGGGTGCATCAGTAGGGTAAGTGTTGGATAGTATAGGGGTAAAAATTACTATTCTAACTCCAGGGGGTGCATCAGTAGGGTAAGTGTTGGATAGTATAGGGGTAAAAATTACTATTCTAACTCCAGGGGGTGCAACAGTAGGGTAAGTGTTGGATAGTATAGGGGTAAAAATTACTATTCTAACTCCAGGGGGTGCATCAGTAGGGTAAGTGTTGGATATTATAGGGGTAAAAATTACTATTCTAACTCCAGGGGGTGCATCAGTAGGGTAAGTGTTGGATAGTATAGGGGTAAAAATTACTATTCTAACTCCAGGGGGTGCATCAGTAGGGTAAGTGTTGGATAGTATAGGGGTAAAAATTACTATTCTAACTCCAGGGGGTGCATCAGTAGGGTAAGTGTTGGATAGTATAGGGGTAAAAATTACTATTCTAACTCCAGGGGGTGCATCAGTAGGGTAAGTGTTGGATAGTATAGGGGTAAAAATTACTATTCTAACTCCAGGGGGTGCATCAGTAGGGTAAGTGTTGGATAGTATAGGGGTAAAAATTACTATTCTAACTCCAGGGGGTGCATCAGTTGGGTAAGTGTTGGATAGTATAGGGGTAAAAATTACTATTCTAACTCCAGGGGGTGCATCAGTAGGGTAAGTGTTGGATAGTGTAGTGTAATATTATGCGTTGTAATGGTATGCGTTGTAATGGTAGTATGCGTTGTAATGGAATGCGTTGTAAAGGTAGTTTTTAAAAATGCGTTGTAGTGTCATGCGTTGTAATATCATGCGTTGTAATGGATTATGCGTTGTAAAAAATGCGTTGTAATGGTAGTGCGTTGTAAAAGTTGCGTTGTAAAGGTTGTTCCCCGTTGGTGATATCAGGAGGTGGACCATTGCTCGCTACATCCGGATCCTGCGAGGCAAGAACCTGACAAAAAGGGGACAGCTGTTTCATATATCTTACTCAGCCTTCGCACGAGAAGCAGTGATGTGGTTGCACCCAGGGCTACCCTTCTCGGCTTTGGACACTAGGATCAATGTACAAGGTCATTATGTTTTTGCTCAGGGCCCGCTAGATGGGAAGCCAGTGGTACTTGACAGTGTTTATGTGCCTAATACAGAGCAGGATTTGTTTTGGCACACTTATCCCTGTCCTCATGGAGTGGGCGCAATATCCCTGAATAATATTAGGAGATTTCGATGCTGTTCTGGATGTGTATTTGGACCATTTCCACCCCCACTCCCTAGCAAAAACTCTGTCCAACAAGCCAACTCCTTACAACAATAGGTTTGGGGGTCCGCCCTGTCTGATGTTTGGTGTAGTCAGAATGCTGGTACTCATTAATACTCCTACTATTCGCCCCCACATAAACTACATGCATGCCTTGACAGTTTCCTTTGCACCACATCTCTCCAAACACAGGTTTCTCACTCAAAGTACTTGGGTAAGACGCTGACTGATCAGAATCCTCTTAAACTCACATTGTCCTGTGGTTGGGTCCCGGCCTCTAACCCCATTTGGTGCATGCAGCCCCAGATTCTGATACATACTTTGCTGAAAATACTGACTTGGCCTCATCTGCACTGGTGGAATGGGAGGCCTTTAAGTTAGTGTTGAGGGGCATATCCATCAATACTGTAGTAGGGACCCAGAAACCCACCCTCCGTGACCTTATTTGTATTGAAAACAGTTTGTGCCCACTGGAAAAATCTTCATCTGTGGATGCGGCGCATGCAGCTCAACTGCAGGAAGCAAGGATTAATTATGTGAGCTCCTTGAGTGCATGCAGATTATCAACCAAGGAGCTTACATGCAGAAAACACACACCAGATCTGATAAATCTAGTGCACAGCTAGTGTGTTCGATTGGGGTGTCACCTTCACCCACACCTATCCTATCGGTGCACATGCCTCAACAAAATCATGTAACTACCCAATTGGATATTAATAAGGCCTTTCATGACTTCTATGCCAATCTCTATAGCGCCCCCCTGACCCAGACGTTCTTAGTTCATTCCTTCAGAATTTGGCCATGCCTGTGGCATAGTCTGTGGACAGAGAGGCTTTGGGCACTCCGTTCAAACCAGGTGAACTTAGGGGGGGCCATTGAAAATCTAGTTCATAACAAAGCCCTGGGATCATATGGCCTACCTATAGAATGTTATGCCACAGTTGCAACTTGTCTGCTGCCACAATTAGACCAGCGTTCTAGGGCATCATTGGAAGCAGGAGTTTTGCCACCACCACCAGTCAGCTGTAAGTCATTTCTCTGTTATAGCCAGGCCCTCCACCAGAAGATATGACCTCTTACAGCCCCTTCTCCCTGCTCAATACCGAATATATAATTTTGAGCAAGGTACTGGCTCGCCATCTGCTCCCCCTACTCTCACATTTGATACATGCAGATCACAGTGGTTTTGTTCCACACCGTAACACCTCCCTCAACATACTCCGATTTGATCAGATTCTAGATGTTGCCTGTGGCCAATACCCAACAGCCCAATGCCTATCACTAGTCATACAACAGGTCTTCGATACATTGGTTTGGGATTTCATGCTTGCTGCTCTAGTACATTTCAACATCCACCCTCCCTGTATACACTGGGTTAAACTGCAATACACTCACTCCAATCCAAGCGCTAAAACAGGGCCACATATCACTTCTCCACATCTGCTGTTCCACGGCTCCAGACCAAAATTCCCGCTCTCGCCACTGCTTTTTGTTCTAGTGTTGGAGCCTCTTGTGCAATGAATTAGAAAAGCTGTGCAAGGGTGGGGAATCCTTAAAAGTCCAATGATGCATGCCATATTGTTGGATGCCAATGACATGGTACTGTATGTATGAGATCTCGAATCAGACCTATCACCAATCTCTGGACTGTCTGGCCCGGCTCAATTACTTTAAATCCTGCACCTTTTCCTTCGCAGACACTAATAAAGGGACTACTCTGCCTTTGGGTCTTTTAAACTACAGCTAGCACCTCAAACCTTCTGGTATTTAGGCTTACAGATACACTAGAATTCAAGGGGTCTCCTGATTGGTATTCTCTTAAAAATAATTACTTCACTTAAATTGCAAATTGGCTTTTGGGTCTCCTTGCCTTTGTCGGTGGCAGGATGACTCACTCTCCCCAAAATGGGAATGTCGCCTCAACTGCTGTATGACTTTGTTAACTTGCCGGTTATTGTACCTGCCACAGTTTTCAAATTGCTGAACTCGGTATTAAGTTATCTGAAGTGGGGCTATGGACAGCTTACCCAAGATGCAGCTGCCCCCAACGGAGACAGTGCAGGAGCTCTGGACCTCAAGGCATTCTGCTTGGCAGGGCAGCTGCAGTGGATGTTGTATTGGCTAGCTGGCCATAATTGGACCAATTTCGGGTATATGCAACACATGCTGAAACATGCATAAACAAGGTAAAATGCACCACCTGATCTGTCCAGTACCAGCCCACCCTAACCATTTCCTCTTCTCCTACTTATAGACTCTAGCATATTGGAAGGTTGTCCTGTGCTACACTGACCCATGCACATGCTATGCTCTGACCATTCCTCTCAGGGGGCTCTCCCCACATCCTCGGGAACACTGACAGTGAAGAGATTGCTGCCCTGGGAACAGGCAGGTGTCAAAACAAGTGGTGCGCTCTTTGAGGACCACGCCCTCATGAATAACCAAGAAACGTACTTTATGACAGACGGTAATATTGTTCAGTATCGCCGCAAAAACTGGGTACATGCAGCTCCGAACCAGCTACGCAAGAAGTTGTTCAAGAGATCCATGTCATGGGTCTTGTTAGCCACCTGAGTAGATGGCTGAACCATGATCTGCATTTGCACCTGGTGATTTCTTTGGCTTCCCAAGTGGGAGGAAGACCTCCAGCGTGGTCTCTATGATAAAGAATGGACCTTTCTTATTGAATACCCCAGGTGAATTTCTTGCAACTCCTGCTTCAAATGTATACAGCTTTCTATATTACACAGGGCTGATCTCATGCTGTGAAAACTTAATTCCATGTTTCCAACCCTTTCCTCTGACACATGCTGTGGAGCCATCCTACACTGTCCTCTTACTGACTGGAGATTCAGACCGCCTTGTTGGACCTGGATTGGTCTTACCACTGGAATACTAGTGAACGCTGTATTCTGGGACTAAACCCTAGGCCTAAAGCCTCCACGGTTATGGTGTGTTTTACTGATTTAGTACTGCTATTGGCAAAGTGCATGTGACTGATGCAACACTGGAAGTCTCCTGTGGTGCGCCTTGTCTTTCAGTAGTGTGAA
This sequence comes from Triturus cristatus, assembly GCF_964204655.1. NCBI lineage: Eukaryota > Metazoa > Chordata > Amphibia > Caudata > Salamandridae > Triturus > Triturus cristatus. The sequence continues at coordinate 140,266,821 of NC_140582.1, read as the reverse complement.
GAGGTGCTGCAGTGGAGAACTACTGAAAGCTACAGAGGGAGAAATATCAGTGTTTACAGAAGTGCCCCATAGCCATAGAATGGGCAAACTGCTTGAATCCATTAGAGCACAGGAGGTCCATGATAAATAACCTTATCAACATTTTCAGGAGATGCTCTTACTCTGCCTCTGGGTTTATATTGCTCCATGATTGTCCCTTCCTCCGTTGTTCTGTACTGATGACAGTAAGAAGAAACTAGCAACCCACTGCCATCCCTGTTGCATCTACACCTTTAGCTAGATGTTTTGACAGCTGTTTGAGACATGACGGGTCACTCACACCCAACCCCCATAGGATATAGGAACACATAAATTCCATCCCGACATGGATGTTTCCACTATCTCACCCAGCACCTATGTGCACATGTACACAAGGATGATGATGAGTTTGGGGAAAAGAGAGGGGTGGATTTCTTTTTTACAGAATTACGTGGGTTAATTTGTATGCATTCCAAAGGGTCACACATAGGACATGTTGACCTTACTCCATGTCTTTGCTGCTTGTAATATTGCCAAAGAGTCTACATGTCATTTCATCAGCGACTCTGTTTAGTGAATCTTCATTATGCTTTGTTTTGCAATCTGTATGCTGCACCTCTGTATGCAATTTTGCCTGTTTCATTGCTTGACTGTTGCACATCTAGCCATGACATGAATTTTATGCATAAGAATCACTAAAATGCAATAAAGTTTTTGCAAAAAAATTAAAAACATTACCACCGGGGACTAACCAGGCTACAGCAGTCTGGTCTGGAGGACCCAATCACCCTGCTTGAAGTTGAGAATGCAGTAAGTCGCCTAGCCAGTGGGAAAGTGTCCGGTTCAGACCAAATCCCTCTTCAGGTCTATGCAGCCTTTCTAGAGTCTTTGTCATCTTTTCAATTCCTTTCAATTGTCTGGACAGGTGCTTCAATCTTGGTCAGAAACCAATATCATTATCTTTCAGAAGAAGGGGAAAAGCCCATGTTGTTTGGATCAAATCGGCCAATTTCATTTATCAATGTCGATTCCAAAATATATACTTGGATCCTCTCTAATAGATTATCTTTTATGTTTCGGATCTGGTTGATGAGAACCAAGATGGGTTCATACCAGAAGGAATTACTACCACCCCTCTTAATACCGCCCTAGAAGCTGTATCGGCTGATGGGAACCCGGTTGGAATTATATTGCTTGATGCTGAAAAGGCATTTGACTGGGTTTCCTGGACATTTCTTTGGGCAATTATGGGTGCCACTGGATTTGGTACTTGTTTTATCAATTAGATTCTGCAACTGTATAAAGGCTTGAAGGCTAGAGTGTTATCTTCAGGTATTGCTTCAGATTTTGTAAGTATCCTCTTTCACCCTAACTATTTGCAATATATATCGAGCCCTATATCCAAGCTTTAAGAATGACTAAAGATATCTGTCTGCTGTGAATACACCAGTTAGAGCTCAACGTTCTAGTCTACGTGGATGATGTAGCTATTCTGACTTCTACACAGCAATTGCATTGACGACAATAGACACACTCGCCAGTGAACATGGCCTGTCTTAGGGTATAATCTTAACATCAACAAGACTCAGGTCTTAACTAATGTCTCCCGGAGAAGACCGATTTTGGGTACACTCTGCAACATATCTTGGTGTTGAGTTGTCATTAAGAATGGAAGAGATAATTCTGATCTATTATGGCCAATGTTGAAGTGGAATAGGCTTCATCTGGGGATAATTGGGAGGTGTAACCTTGTTACAGTGCTTATCCTGCCTCGCTATATTTAGTTGTTTAGGTATATACCTCCCTATCTCCCTAATGTCTTATATTCAAAGATTGAGACGTCGTAGCAAAAATTCATATGGAGTTATCAAAAACCTATATCTAATATACAGTTTTTCCAACTTCCGTTTGAAGTGGGTCTCTCCTTACATGGATTGTGGGTCTACATATTGATACCTTCATGTCTTTATTAGTAAATGTTCTTTTTAGGGAACCATGGCTTTTGAGGTGTCTGTTCTCAGACTATCTATCATGGGGCGAGTTCATTGTGACCACATTGGTATCATTGATGCGATCTACTTCAAAAGGATTAGGTTCAAGAGCCTGTGGGCCTATCAATCTATTCGATCTTATCTTAAAAAGATACTGCTGGATATCATTCTTTATAACACATATACACAGTTGGGTCGTAATCCCAATTGGGTTTGGCATGTACAGGAGAGTTTTCTGTCAAGTTGGGATGGCTGTCAACTTCACACATTAGAATAACTATTTGAGGGAGCAATTTTCTTCTCTTCTGAGATCCTGCAAGATAGGTTTCTTCTTTCCCATGCTGGATTCTTTCAGTTTCTACAGCTCCAACATTTCTTGGGTAGTAAATAATCAGACGATGTGTGCTGTTTTCAGAGCAACTTTTGGGATTATTTTATGAAAGGTCCTCTTTAAACCTGGCTTACAAAAGGATTTCTTCAGCTGAGGTTGGAAGCAGGCTGACTCCTTTCAACTTGGGGGGGACAAGTGGAGCTGGCACCCAGAGAGAGAAAACCGTTGACCATCTCAGGGATACTAATTTGTTTGTATACAGTGTCTTAAATGTCTTGAGTGTCAAAGTTCATCATTTTAAGTTTAGTAATGATTTTTATCTTATGCCTTATTGTCTTTGTATTATCACAACTTCTCTTCTTGTCCATCAATCAAGCCTTATTGGGAGTCAGTTGTGGGGAAACGTAATGTAACTTCTTAGGCCGATGTGACCTAGGTCCCTAAGCTATCAGCATTAGGACACTTCCCAGTAATTCCATCACATTTAGGAGTGATATTGGCCTGGGAACACGTTTCTCAAGGATGGCACAAATCATCTCTGGTGGCATACATTTTTTAATACTGGCTCTCTGGAAATGTCCTTGTTTGAAAATGATGAGTGCAGTTCTAGGCTGAGGAGAATTTGTAACCCAATGAGGAGGATGTTGAGCCAATTTTGGTTTGATCAGGGTTAGTAATAACTCATTACTATTGCCAAAACCATGTTTTGTTTGATTTGTCTGTGCTGCAAGAGTTTGACGATCAGTGTTTTTTTTTTTTAGAGTTTTATATAGCCCGAACTAGACCCGAGACATTGGGTATCAGAGCGCTTTACTTGAGCACCAGTTTCGTTTCAGATGTACACATTCATTCTTGTTTGTTAGGCACAGGGAGATTAAGTGATTTGCCCAGAATCACAGGATGTTGAGCATCATTGCCGAGACTGGAAACCGGTTCCCCAGGTCCGAGGTCGACCACTCTAGCCGCAAGGCTACATCCTCAGTTGCACCCACTATAGTACTTATTGTTTTGTGATGATATTAGATGCCTCTCTATTGCTTTAGGGAGATCTGATATGTATATCCTCTGTTGACTTAACATGTGCTCCAATAAAAATTTTAAAAATAAGCAACAGTAGGGAAAGTGTTGACTTTGGAGGGGTTCAGTTTTCTATTCCAAATCCAGCATAGGCAACAGTAGGGAAGGTGATGGACTTTGGAGGGGCAACATGTACTATTCCAACTTCAATCTAAGCAATAATATGAAAAGACGCCCCATCCCAAGTCCTCAAGGGGGAACAATTAAGAACTTGGGTATTAAATTTAACAACTCTCTTTCTTTTCAACCGCCTGTGATTGGGACATTCTTTGGGCTTCTGCCGACATCAAAAATGTTTTTACATTTTCTTTCTTTGTCAGCAAGAAAGATGGTGATCCAGGCACTTATAAAATCTAGGCTGAATTATGGAAATGCCCTATATATGGGGCTCCTGGACTGTCTGCTTAACAAGCTTCAAGTGATCCAGAATATGGCAAACTGCATTCTCCTTAGCCTCCTCCTAAGAACGCAAGTCTCCTCATACTTATGGGCCCTACATTGGCCTTCAATAAAGAAGAGAATTTTCTTCAAAACATTAGTCTTGGTCCACAGAGCACTGCACCATTCTGGTGTATGTTATTTTAGGGCCAGGATCAGTTTCTATGGCCCTTCTAGAAACTTGAGGTCAGCCTACAGCTTTCATGATAGGATTAATAAGAATCACTTCATGAGAATGGGTGGATGGACCTTCTCCTACCTCGGGCCAGTGTCATGGAACAAACTCCTTTTTGAGCTACACTCATTAGCTGTTACCACTCTGTTCAAAAAAGGTTGAGGACCTGGCTCTTCCAACAAGATTAGATGATCTGACGGCACCTTGTGGATGACTGAAAGACTTAGCGCCGGGACACTCCATGGAGCAGTCATGCACTTTATAAGTCACATTTCATTCATTCAAAGTGTTGGATTTTTGATGGGGTCAGACCTATTATTCCTAGTCCAAAGTAAGCAACACAAGGGAAAGTGTAGGACTTTAGAGTGGTAAAATTAACAATTCCCTCTCCTTCCTGTGCAACAGTAGGGCAGCGTTGGACTTTGTTATGAAAAAAAAGATTTTTAGGGATCAAATTCACTATTCCTACTTCAAAATAAGAAACAGTAGGAAAAGTGTTGAATTTGGAAGGGTTCAATTTACTATTCCTAGCATGGGCAACAGTAAGGTATGTGTGGGAATTTGGAAGTGTCAAATGTACTACTCCCACTCCAATCTAAGCAGATATAGGAAAAGTGTCAGATTTTGACGGGGTAGGATTTATTATTCCCAGTTGAAAGTAAGCAAGAATAGGAAAAGTGTTGGACTTTGGAGTGCTCAGATGAATCTTTCCCTCTTCAACCTGATAAGCAGCAGGGCAGAGTTGGACTTTGGTATGTTATGGTATGTTTATTTGTAAAATGCACAATTACCTGGGAAGGTATCCTGATGCGGGAAGCAAACTCAGTGTGTACCTATCCTAGGGATACGATTTAGATGAAGAACTAAGTCTTCAGTTTCTTGTGAAATTCAAGAATTAATTTGGCAACTTTGAGGGGTAAAGACAGATCATTCCAGTCTTTAGGAGCGTAGTAGGAGAAAGCGCAGCTGCCAAATCTGATTCTGTGCGGCAGTGTCTGGTAGCTTTGTAGAGTTTTATGTAGTTGTTGAGGTAAGGTGGGACCAATGTTGTGCAAGACTTTTTATGAATGCATGAGGAGAAAATATCCTGTTTGTGAATGGGGTTGAAGAGGAGGGCTTAGGGCTGTGGTGTGATGTGGGAATGGGGGGAGTTTGAGTCTGGCAGGAGAGTTCTTTATAGTCTGAAGTCTCTTGGTCAGTAGTGTTTTGATTTCTATATATAGTGTATTCCTGTAGTCCATCTTGCTGGTTATGAGGGCCTGTGTGATAGTTCTGAAGGTGTTGAGAAGAATCCTCTTTAATACATTCTTTAAAATCTTCAGATTGTTTGAAGCAGGAGGCAGAGACTACCTTCACTTGTCTTATCATGGAGAGCTGATCATCAACCGCTATTCCGCAGCTCTTCACATGGTTGGTAGTGCTGGTATTGGGTCCGAGATTGTTATTCACTGTTCAGTTTGAGGCAGCTGGACTTTATCCGTGTGGCAACTTTGGACATACAGCGGGCAAAATTACTCCAGGTGTTTTCAGTTTTGTTGGAGGGGTTAAATTCTTGTCGTTTTTGAAGTTTTGGTGGGAGGTGTAATTTACAATTTCCACTTGAACCTGAGAAAGTGTAAGGAAAGTGTTGCACATTTGAGTGGTCAAAATTACCTATTTCCATTCCAACATGAACATCAGTAGAGAAAGTGTTGTACTTTGATGGGGTCAGATGTTTTATTCCCATTCCAACATAGACAACAGTAGGAAAAGTGTTGGACTTGGTACGGGTCAAATGTATTATTCCTACTCCAATGTAACCAACAGTTGGGAAAATGATGGACTTTAGAGACGTCAAATTTACTCTTCCCACTCCAAACTTAGTCACAGTTAGGTGTTTGTTTGACTTTAGAGGGTTTATTATATACCCACTCTGACAAGAGGAACAGTAGAGAAAGTGTTGGACTTTGGAGGGGTCAGATTTATTATTCCCGTTCCAATGCAAGAACAAGTAGGGAAAGTGTTGAACATTGGTAAGAGCGGATTTACACAATTCTCATTCATGTAAGAATGTAAAAAGAAAAGAAAATAGCTGGAAGGTATCTAATTGCAAATGACAAAAACATTTCACTTTTGTGAAAGGTGGGACACTAAATTAAGACATGTTAAACATGAGATTAATAATTAGTACAGTTAATGAACTCAAATAAGTGTTTAGGTTTCTTGGTATTTTTGCATCCAACAAAATGCCTAATCGCAAACAATTTGAAATAAAAACTATTTTTTTTCTCTAGCCTTGCCCATATACATTGGGCTTAATGTTTTTAGTGCAGGGCTTAAAGTGATCTAATAAGTTGATTTTAGGTGCAGTAGCCTTTAATCGATTCAAATAACCAAATTATTGAATAAAAAGGACTTTTTGAAATAAAATTAATGTCTTGATTTAATGTACTTGAAGTAGAAGTATGATGTAGTAATGGGTCATTTGTTAGTATTAAATAAATGAAGGACTGATTTGCAGTGCTACATATGTTTATTTGTAGCAAAGTGGCAAGTGTTGGAATCAACATGAAGAGAACACTCCATTATTACCAATAGGTGATCGATCAAAAAAGGGCAATGACTAAATGGTCAAGGAGCCTGAAGTATGTCATCACCCATTACAAGTGATTTCTCCAGTCAATCAATCAACAATCTTTATTATCATGGCACAACAAACTAAATTACACAGCAATAAATGCAAAAATAAAAATGCAACCATTAAAAACTTTAGAAGCAAACAGTAACCCTCTCATTCTTTGAAACACCAGTTTCCATAGATCACCCTACATAATCAGCCCCTTAAAAAGGAATTAAAAGAATAAAAAGACAACATTTTTGTTGGTTAGCTAACACTGTATAAGACAATAGATGTATAGTTAGTGCAAGGGAAATGTCCTCCTAGTAGAACATCAGCTCAAACTTAGGCTGTGAAGTGACTTCCTGTGACTGTCTAAGCAGCCTGGATATAACTGGACACTGCCATGTAGATCGCCTGGTTATCTGTTCTACAGCAAAGTGCAAGTGCTTTTGTGCAAGTCGCAATTGAGAACTGTTTTAACAGAGGTACAGGCCATTTAGAACGAAGGTTCTTCGTTTTTGTGCAAATCAGCATAAACATATTAATGTTTCCCACCCTCCAAACTTACAATCACAGCATTCAGTCCCAAAACAGTTAGCAGCAAACCGGGCCAGATACACTCTGAAAGGTAAAATGCCAAAGCAAAAAGTACAATGGGTATAAGGGACAATTTCATGTAATTATTTTTTGATGCTCAATGCCTGTTTTACTAGCAAATAGTTAAGTTTGAGGAATGAGCCTGCCCAATACGAAACTCCTGTTTCCACCTCCTGATGATGTCTTTTACCAAACCAGCCATTATACCATGTATGAGAGCTGGATTGGACCAAAGAGGACAAAGTCCAAGTTCATTCAGACACCTTTTAACATAGACTAGCCAGTGATTATACGGGAGAGTACATGGGGTGGAAGCTTCCATAACCTCTCACAGAAATGGAGCCCCCTGATGATTGCAATTTAAACATAGCCAGTACAACATTGGTGATAAGGTGATAGTGTCTGTTATAGATGCCAAAGGATCACTGATATAATATCGAGATACAGAAATTTTGTGTCAAATACATTGATTACAAAAATATTGTTTCCCTATATACTATAAAGTTAAGTACTAAAATTATTGAAAAATATATAATTTCACACTAATATCGGTAAAAAACATACAAAAAATATTGTTATTAAATATATGTATATAAATATCTATGTATATATATATTCACTGAAAAAACCATAGGTTTCACACACGTTATAGTTACGAATTAGCATTTAAAAAACCTTGCAAAATTCACTTAAAAAACCATAGGTTTCACACATGTTATAGTTAGCTGGACATTTCACTCGTAAAAAACCAATGAAATTCCCCTGTTATAGTTACTGCAGGCAACTATAACTCACGCGACCGCAATCCTCTGCTGATGACGTCAGATATTACATCACTGTATTTAGACACTTATTTACCCATGTCTTCTTCCATTAATCTTAAGCTATACATATATTACAAATATTTATTTTTCAGAAAGACACATATGTCATCAGTGATGTAATATCTGACGTCATCAGCAGAGGATTGTGGTCGCGTGAGTTATAGTTGCCTGCAGTAACTATAACGGGGGAATTTCATTGGTTTTTTACGAGTGAAATGTCCAGCTAACTATAACATGTGTGAAACCTATGGTTTTTTAAGTGAATTTGCAAGGTTTTTTAAATGCTAATTCGTAACTATAACGTGTGTGAAACCTATGGTTTTTTCAGTGAATTTGTAAGTTTTTTTAAATGCTAAGTTATGTTTTTATTTTATTTTTATTTTTTTCAGGTTTTACACCGTGCGCGCACCGTGCGCGCACCGTGCGCTTCGCGCACGGTGCGCACTCTGTGGGTACCGCACCGAGCGCCCACGGTTCGCAGTGCACGCAGGGTGCGCGCACCTCGTGATTTAAAAAAAAAAAATGGTTTTTTTTCCCTTCGGGGTCCTTCTGTGACCCCCTGACCAAGGCTAGGGGGTCAGGAACTGTCCACTCTGCCCCCTTTTCACGTTCTCCACCTTTGATTTTCACCCCCTCAGACTGCGAGAGACAAAATGGCGGCCGACACTTCCTGGTTTCGACCGATTCGAATGTTTACCGACATCTAACAACCAATCAGAATTGCGCTCGCGCACGGCAGGGTGCGCGCACCGTGCACGCACGGTGCGCGCGTATAGATATTGATATGCTTTTAAATGCTATTTTCTCAGGAAATACTGAACAGATTTACACCAGACCTGCAAAAGGCACTTCCTTGACCTTATGGCTACCTCTCTGCCAAATTTCAAGTAATTCTGTTCAGCCGTTCGGGCTGTAGCTGTGTCTAAAGGTCCTATGGAAAAATGCATGACGAATCGCCCCGAGACTTTCAGGGTAGGAGCTGAACGGAGCGCCCCATTAGTTTCGAAAATTTCGTGAGGATTCGTCAACCGGCACCAAAGTTATTCAAAATAGAATTTTGAGATTTCCTATGGAAACTACGTTGTAACTATAACTATCTACTGGCGACCGCCAGTAGATAATATATATATATATATATATATATATATATATATATATTATATTTAGTTTAAAATAGTAAACCTTAAATATTTTATTATATAACAGTACTATAATGTAAATAATAATGTAAATGTAAGTAAGTAATATAATGTAAATAAAATACCGTTAAGTAACATTTAATACTATATATCAGTATACTCATGCAAACATACACACATGAATATATATGTGTGTTCGCTTATAAATACATATATATTATAACATCTCATTAAAGAAAATAGTTTACATTATATTGTATTTTTTGTGTTATTTTTACATATACTACTATAAAAATCATATATATATATATAAATATTTATACATTAATTGTTTATATATAAACCATACAAAATATTAACAAACTAAATGCAAAACATGAAATAAATTACCAAATTAATTAAGTAAAAAAAGATGTTTACTAAAAAAATGTTTTTTAAATATACATAAAAATACGCATATCCAAATAATATAGAATTAAACAAATCAACACATAACAATATTAGATACAGTTAAACAATACTAAAAATATATTTAAGTCTGGGAATGAGATATACTATTCCTACTCCAGTCTGTGCAACAGCAGGGAAAGCGTTGGACTTCAGAAGGGTAAAATGTACTGTTCTCACTCCACTCTGTGCAACAGTAGGGAAAGCGTTCAACTTCAGAGGGATTACATTTACTACTCCCACTCCAATGTTTGCAACAGTAAGTATTGGGTTAGACTTCGCATGGGTTAAATTACCTATTTACACTCCGGTCTGTCCAACAGAAGGGAAAGTGTTGGACTCCGGATGGGTAACATTTACTCTTCCCACTCCAGTCTGTGCAACAGTATGGACAGAGTTGGAACCCAGAGGGGTCATATTTACTATCCCATTCCAGGGTCCGACAAGGAGGGAAAGCTTGGATTTGGGATAATGCACGCCATTTAGGGGTGTCCAGGGGTTGCAGTGTATTAAAAATAATGGATCACAATCTGGCAACTGAGGTAAGTTAAAAATGCTTTTAAATGCACATTTTGTGCATGCTTGCAGATGAGAGTGTGCTTATGTAAGAAAGTGAGTGTTTATAAGTGAATGTTCGTGTATGCAGAAACACGTATGTGAATCAAAGTATGGGTCAAAAGACGTGTTATGTCACTTCTGCTACACCAAGCAGGTGAATTGACGCCCATGCTTCGGAGGAGTACAAGTTACTATTCCCGCTATAGTCTGTGGAGCAGTAGGGAAATGGTTGGATTTCTGAGGGCTAAAATGTAGTATTCCCACTCCAGCCTGTGCAACAGTAGGGAAAGTGTGTGACTTCGGAGGGGTAATAATTACTATTCCCACTCCAGTGTGTGCAACAGTAGAGGAAATATTAGACTTCAGAAGGGTAAAAATTACTATTCTCACTCAAATCTGTGCAACAGTTTGGAAAGTACTTCATTTCAAACACATAACATACATAAAACATATCTCTATTAGTTTATGACAAATCTAAAACTCTTAATATGACCTTTATTAATAAATCAACAAATGTATATATAAAAGTAAAAAAAACACAAACAAATAACATGATTAGTTAAAAAAAGTATAATTAATTATCAATCTAAATACATTGTAATTTATTTATTACCTAATTTACCACACTATACCCCCATGTACCTAGCAACCCACACTTAAAATGTAACTAAAATAAATATATGTAACACAACTTACATATTTAATAATCAATCAAATACTAATTTATAATGTAATAGTTAAGTATTAATGAATTAATGAATTACTTATTAACTTACTATCCTCTGCCCATACAAACCCAGCAGCCTGCACCTAATATGTATCTTACAAAATACAATTATTACACAATTAATATAATTAATAATCAATTAAATAATTTCAAAATAAATTGTTAAATAATTATACTTAATTAAGTTCCCACATCACACCCCTACAAACCTAAGCCACTACGACAATATAAATTACTATTATCAATTAAATTAAAGATTCATAATCTCTTACAATTATTAACCGTTTTTAAAATATTAATAACAATTATACAAACAATTATAACACGTAAAATTAATATATATAGTAACACACATAAAGATAATTATAGAATAATATTTGTTACAGATATATTATTGAAAACTGTATTATCAACAATAATATTCTTGAAAACGATATTACTCTCCTGAAAAATCTATATTCTCGACCACAACCACAACATTTCTGCATCATGATATATTTGTATTACAGTAATTTTTTTCTGATATTTCTGCAACTCGATATTTATTACTCAATACTTTTTCCAAATACCGAAGGAAGTGGCGTGCCAGGACCAAAACTTAAAAGGGAACGCAAGACTGAGTTTTCAATGTTTTGCAATTGCTTGCAATCACTGTATTCCATAGTTGGCTGTGTTTATTGCCGTTGCCACCGCTTTATGGCTATAGCCTTGTAGAATGATGGTCAGGGCACGGCAACCAATTTTGAATTTAAGCTGCAGGATGGCGTTTACTTGGCTCTGCAAAGTATTGGCTGCTTTTTCAATGCAGTCACGCCAGTTCAATTTGTAATTGAAGCAAATACCCAGGTGGTCATAGCTCTTGACGGTTTCAAGCACCTGGCCTGCTGTGCTTGCAGATTTCTTTAAAGGCAAGGCTGATGAAATTGACATTACTTTTGTTTCTTTGTTCATTATTGCAAAGATCCTTCTGGCTACAGAAGCTCTAAAAATTCTCCATTTGTTTTGCATTTCGTTCTACGTACACGTCAATAAAACTACATCATCTGAGAAAAGAAGGATGACTATTTTTGTGTTACATAACTTCGGAACATCGCAGCATTCTCTTTATATAAATTGCAGTTGTTTAAAAATATGAAAAACAACAATGGGCCATTGCACATTCTTGGCTTACACCAGAGCATATTGATGAATAGGGAGTACATTCTCTAGAGCTTTCCAGAGTGGACACAGGCATTTGTCTCTGCATACAGATTGTAAGAACTTGGAGGAGGGTGTTTTTCAGCCCCCTTTTTCTAAGTGAGTACCATCATTTGGATCTATTGACCAGATCAAATGCCAATTTTAAACCTATAAATGAGACCTATAGTGGCTATTTAGGCACTCTCCCAGCCAGGGCATCAATTATCACATTAGTTTATCAGCCCAGGCCTGCAGCCTATTTAAAAGAACACATAGATTTTACCACAACTATCATGTAATGAAATGGGCTAGTAATAACTGAGAAGTAACTTGCTTCCTTTATCATGGGAGATCACTATGACAGATGTTTGCCATGTAGAGAAAATGCAGTTTTGTTTTCCAACACTGCATTGAAGATCTTATCCAAGATCATTAACCAAGCCTTTGAGTCAAAGCAAAACATGTCCACTGGAACATGGTCAGGGCCTGGGGCTTCATTGGCCTTTTACTCTTTGATTGGTCTTTCTACCTCTGGAGTAGGATATTTAGTACTCCAGTTGATCTATGGTTGGCAGGCTCTTTTAAGTGCATCAAACCACCACTGCTTTTATAAACTGACTTATAGTGGCCCACCCAGGTCTATGAACAAATCTGGTGGTCATGACTATTTGGGCCTTCCCTAAAAACTCTTTTCTGTTCAAGTGCCTTAATCATTCAGGTCATTCCACACTCCTTGCTGGAAGGTTAATTTCTTCTTCCTTTGCAAGGGACTCATTACAAGTCTGGTGGTCCACGGACCGCCAGCCTCGCGGGGCGTGGCGGTGGCAGTCTTGTGACCTCCCTATTAGGACCAGGGTGGTCGGGCTGCCCTGGAACAACCCTGGTGGTGTAGTGGCGGTCTTGAGGCTTGGCAGGGCCGCTGCGCCCCACCAACCGTATTACTCTTTCCTCACGCCACACTTTTCAGGGCGGTGCACCGCCATGAACAGTGTGGTGGTGAGGAAACAATGGGGGCCCCATTTTGTGCCCCCTTGTGGGGATGCACCCCATTACCTGAACGGCATGGACTGCAGCAGTCCATGCCGTGCAGCTACTGACGTTGATGTTTCATAGGCACCACTGTGGGAACACCAAAGAACCGCCTGCCAGACAGGAGAAAACTCCTAATCTGGTGGGCCATTTAACCACAGGTTTGGCGGTGCAGAAGCAGGGCGGTCCCGCTCCTGCACCACCAAACTCATAATGTGGCCTGAAGGCTTTATATTTACTTTTTCACACCTAAACCATTGATCAGTAGCTAATGACTGATACTGGTCCCCAAATGCTTTAAAAACCTTTAACATGAGTCTACACTCCTTATCATACCACCCCGTGGCATTCTTATCCCTACCTTTTTGCTTGGCCATCATAGTTGTAGACCAGTAGTGAGTGAGTTCTCTTGACATAGCACTAACATTTTCTAGTACCATGTTATGATCTTTATTTCCAGTGGCTTGAAAATTCAGCAGGTATTCGGCTATGGCTGCCATCGGTACATCCTTGTCGGCTGAGTAAACAGCCGGCTTCCATTTTAATACTCTTCTACTGTTATCTGTTTGAGCCTGTTCGAGACTGATCGGGACTAGGGCCAGAAATGCTGCCCAAATTCACATCCACATCCACTAACAGATTAACACACTCACACCAAATGTACTCCTCTCATTTACTACAAACTAACCTCATTCACAATTCAAGGTCTCAGCAACCACTACTAAACCACACAAACCACAGCTATACAAACTTCTATCCCAGCTACCGCATATTTCCACCATCACCTAGAAACAGTACACAACTCTATCCTATCCCACTAACCAATCCACTCATCACTAACACAACCCAAATCCACACCATACTTAACTATAACCCATCCAAACACACAGTCCCCACTCTAATTGCTCCTAACAGACCCCTTTTGGTCACTAACAAACCTCTACTCAGCCTTCCATCATTTCTCCAACCAACACCTTCCTCTTCTTTCTACCACACTAACAAAACCACACAACACTTACACTCTACTACACCACACATATTACCTCTTGCTGCAAACATGTCAAGCTTTCTCTCTTCAACCACACCTAACACACATTCAGCAACACAGCAACTCTCTTCTAGCCACCTCTCATCCATTGGCCAATTTAGAGCCTTACTACATGACCCACATGCTGAACCACCACCCCTAACTCCTACACCTTCCACCATAAACACATATAAACAATATAAGCAATGTGCCACACCTCACAACTTCACTTCTTCATGTCTACTGCACAACAAGTTTACACCACAAAAACAACACAGCGCACCAACTTACTCACAAACAGCGTCTCCACCACCCACACATACTGACCCATCAAAATGCCTTCTTAGCCTTTTGGATGAGGAACACTATACTGAACAGCTACACTATTGCAATCCTCACACAGCTAATACCAGCACTAAAGACACACCTGCTACAAACCCACAAAATACTGCTCACTCTTCTACAAAACAAAGCCACTCTATCGCCAAAGCGCATTCTCTAAATTGACTTCTAATAAATGCTCGATCGCTCTCTAAAAACAAACATCACATCTGCAACCTTCTCACTGACACAAAACCAGACATACTGAATCATGGTTGGGAGATGATATGGCTCCAGTCCTCCAGGAAGACGTTCAATGAAACGATCAAACAAAATCGTATAGGCAAAAAAGAAGGTGGCCTAGCTGTTGTGCTCAGGCAAACATTACATATCAATAAAGTTGACGACGTCTCCATAAAAAATTGTGAGGCTCTTTTCACCAGATGGAATCCTACAGACCTCCACCTAGCAATGCGACATTCCCAGACACGCTTCTAGACACGGTTTCAAACCAGATAACACTACATTCCAACCTATGCATTCTGGGTGACCTCAACATTTGGCTTGACAAACTCAATATGCTCCATCTGAAAAAAAATAATCGCTGGCCTACACACACTGAACCTGCATCAGATTGTCCACAAACACACATACAATGCTAGACATATCCTAGATGTCATTTTTCCTAATCCCAAACTAGTTAGCTTTCAAACTATAATTCTGGTCACATGGTCAGACCACCATGTGCTTGCTTTCCAACATAAAACAACACTAAGCGACACACCTAAAACCACCTTACATGCATCCACCTATCGACCGTAGAACAAACTCAATTTGGAACACTTAGAAACACAACTAACACCCAGTACAGATCTAGAAACAATAAATTCTGTTAAGAAACTATCTGAGTGACTACAGGAAGCTTTTGATATCCTGATACCACTAAAAACAGACAAACAGAACAAAAGAAAACAAGCACCTCGGAGAAATACAGAGATAAAAGACATAAAACAGCAAATTAGAGTGCTGCAATGTGCCTGACTCAAAACAAACGCCAATCAAGATAAACTTTGTCTACAGAAAATTAATACGTTCTGCAAGTCAGCTATCAAAAAAGTGAAGAAAAAATACTATTTAGACAGGATTCAAAATGCTAAATGTGTAAATAAAGAATTCTATAAAATACTAAATGAATTTCATAAACCAAAATACCTAGAAGGAGCTCATCCTGCTATAAAGATTTCACAGACAAACTGGCAAATCATTACACGGCCAAAGCAGACATGTTGGACTCATACTTAAAACAAAGACAAAGTACCAGCACTGACCTTTTTACAAAACAACAATCCAAGAATACTCTGACCCAGCCATTCTGTTTTTTCAAACACATTTCACACAATGAATTTATAGACCTTGTCTAAGTTAGGGCTGCCAGTAGCCCTTCTGATCGGTGTCCACCGCAAACCTTCAAGGCAATTCTTCTCACAAACTCTGCTGCCACTCCAGTGAGAAGAATCATCAACAACTCCTTAACTACCAGAACATTTCCAGAAGAACTCAAAAAGTCAGAAATCAAACTTGGACCAGCTGAACCCAGACAACTACGGACCGATTACAAATTGACCTTTCCTGAGCAAACTGAGATAAAGAGCAGAGTTCGCCCAGATGTCACAATTCATTGAAGAGAATGCCATACTTTGAGACTTCCAAATGGGATTATGTCCAGGAAGAGGCACAGAATCTGCCCTGCTTGCCATCTGGGATAACTTAAAGAACACAGTTGACCACAACAGGGTTGCTGCGCTACTTCTCTTAGACCACTCGGCTGCCTTCGACACTCTGATACAAAGACTCTACGAAGCCGGCATAGAGGGGACTGCTCTAGACTGGATCTCATCCTACCTTCGCAACAGAACTAATGTCATCCATACCCCACCTTTCTCATCCAAACCTTACTCCACAAAATCAGGGGCCCCTCAAGGCTCTATCATCTCGCCCATGCTTTTCAAAATCTACATGTAGTACTTACCAGCATTGATTAAACAATTTCACCTCACATGCTATAACTGTGCAGATGACAAGCAAATACTCCTCCAACTGGAATGCTCCAAAGACAATGGAAATTCAGCAATTTCCAGTTGTCCCAGAGCCGTGGATCAATGGATGATGTGGAGCCATCTCAAAATGATGGCTTCAAAAACAGAAATTCTCATGTGTGGCGATTGGAAATATTATGACCCACTCACCACCTGGCCTGATGATCTGGGAACACCACCTAAAGTATTGAAGGAAGTAAAAAACCTCTACCACGGATCCCCTTTAGCGACCATGAAAAGACTACAACAGATTCAGAACTCGGCTGCCAGACTACTATTACATATAAAACAGCAAGACCACATCTCCCCTGCCTTGAAGGCCCTGCATTGGTTACCGGTTGCCAGACGATTCACGTTCAAGCTGCTTTGTATCACCCACAAAGCGATACATGGAATGCGACCGCTCTTCATCAGGGATAAAATCACCAAACGCATTCAACAAAGGAACCTCCGCTCTAGAGTGGTACCTCGCCTCAAAATCTCTAGATACAAGAAAAAAATCATGGCTGGAACATCCTTCTCTGTTCAAGCAGCCAAACTATGGAACTCTTTACCCCCAACATAAGATCCATGGATAACCACCTTATCTTCAGAAAACTACTCAAGAATTGGCTCTTCCCCACAAAAGCATCATCCGCAAACACAAAACTACAGCATATCCCTCTTTATATAAGCATTTATTTGTACTATAGATGTTTACCTATATATGTGTATTACTTTGTATAAACATGTACAATAATTATGTTTAAAAAAATAGATATTCATTAGTTCTGCAAAAGAAATGTACATATAGCTGATAGTTACATTATTCTATGTTTTTAACATGTATATAAGTGACTGCATAAATAAGTAAATCTTTTAACTTAACTATTTATTTACAATTGCTTCACTATTGAATTACAAATATATATATATAAATATATATATAAACAAATAAATACAATTAATTTTAAGCACAACAAAATTTGAAAATCTGAGTTAATTTTATGCATCTTTATTTTCCACATATACTTACTTTCTTTATGTATCTATATACCTTCCATGTACTTATGGATTTATATATTTATTACTTTTCTTCTAATTCAGCGTACCCAATACACTACCCTATTTCTCACCCTATACCTCTCTCAATATATCCTCCACCTCAACTCTCTGACTCATCTCAAACCTCTTTCTACTACTCTTCCAATGTGCTTCCCTATTTCTCACCCTATACCTCTATCAATATATCCTCTAACTCCACTCTCTCATTCATCCCAAACCCCATACAACTACTATGATCGCCAAAAAAACCTTTCTAGACTACTTCCTACTCTACCCCTCCCTGCATCATCTCAGACCTCTTTTACTATTCTGATCCCCCAAAAGAAGCCTTTCTAAACCCTTCTCTCTGACTCTTCCCCCTCCACATCCCTTTTATTCACCCCAAGCCTCCTCCTACTGCTATGACCTCCAAAACAAATAAACAAAAAAATATTTTTAAAAAAATGTCTAAATCCTTCCCTCTTCTATCCCTCCACTATACTTTCAATCCGAATAACAGACTAACATGTCCACTTCTCAAATTAATTTCATATTTCCATATACTAATTCACCACTAATCCTTTATGGGTTCCGGAGTAGCATGCTACTCACCAAAATAGTGCTTCAACACCTCATCAGGGGTAGCAAGCACTATATAAATGCAAAGCATTTTCCCTCTACTATCCCTCCGCTATCTTTCTCAATCCAAATAACTGACTAACATAACCACCACTCAAATTTCTTTCATATTTCACTATACTAATTCACCAACAATCCTTTATGGGTTCCCGAGTAGCGTGCTACTCACCAGAAAAAAATGCTTCAAATCCCAGCAGGGGTAGCAAGCACTATATAAATGGAAACCTTTTTACCTCTTCTATCCCTCTGCTATCCTTCTCAATCCAAATAACTGACTAACATTTCCACCACTTAAGTTACTTTCATATTTCACTATACTAATTCACCACTAAACCTTGATGGGTTCTGGAGTAGCGTGTCACTCACCGAAAAAGCACTTTGACACCCCATCAGGGGAAGCAAGCACTATATAAATGCAAACCTTTTTCCCTCTTCTATCCCTCCACCATCTAGAGTGGTACCTCGCCTCAAAATCTCTAGATACAAGAAAAAAATCATGGCTGGAACATCCTGCTCTGTTCAAGCAGCCAAACTATGGAACTCTTTACCCCCAACATAAGATCCATGGATAACCACCTTATCTTCAGAAAACTACTCAAGAATTGGCTCTTCCCCCCAAAAGCATCATCCGCAAACACAAAACCACAGCATATCCCTCTTTATATAAGCATTTATTTGTACTATAGATGTTTACCTATATATGTGTATTAATTTGTATAAACATGTACAATAATTATGTTTAAAAAAATAGATATTCATTAGTTCTGCAAAAGAAATGTACATATAGCTGATAGTTACATTATTCTATGTTTTTAACATGTATATAAGTGACTGCATAAATAAGTAAATCTTTTAACATAACTATTTATTTACAATTGCTTCACTATTGAATTACAAATATATATATATAAATATATATATAAACAAATAAATACAATTAATTTTAAGCACAACAAAATTTGAAAATCTGAGTTAATTTTATGCATCTTTATTTTCCACATATACTTACTTTCTTTATGTATCTATATACCTTCCATGTACTTATGGATTTATATATTTATTACTTTTCTTCTAATTCAGCGTACCCAATACACTACCCTATTTCTCACCCTATACCTCTCTCAATATATCCTCCACCTCAACTCTCTGACTCATCTCAAACCTCTTTCTACTACTCTTCCAATGTGCTTCCCTATTTCTCACCCTATACCTCTATCAATATATCCTCTAACTCCACTCTCTCATTCATCCCAAACCCTATACAACTACTATGATCGCCAAAAAAAACCTTTCTAGACTACTTCCTACTCTACCCCTCTCTGCAACATCTCAGACCTCTTTTACTATTCTGATCCCCCAAAAGAAGCCTTTCTAAACCCTTCTCTCTGACTCTTCCCCCTCCACATCCCTTTTATTCACCCCAAGCCTCCTCCTACTACTATGACCTCCAAAACAAATAAACAAAAAAATATTTTAAAAAAAATGTCTAAATCCTTCCCTCTTCTATCCCTCCACTATACTTTCAATCCGAATAACAGACTAACATGTCCACTTCTCAAATTAATTTCATATTTCCATATACTAATTCACCACTAATCCTTTATGGGTTCCGGAGTAGCATGCTACTCACCAAAATAGTGCTTCAACACCTCATCAGGGGTAGCAAGCACTATATAAATGCAAAGCATTTTCCCTCTACTATCCCTCCGCTATCTTTCTCAATCCAAATAACTGACTAACATAACCACCACTCAAATTTCTTTCATATTTCACTATACTAATTCACCAACAATCCTTTATGGGTTCCCGAGTAGCGTGCTACTCACCAGAAAAAAATGCTTCAAATCCCAGCAGGGGTAGCAAGCACTATATAAATGGAAACCTTTTTACCTCTTCTATCCCTCTGCTATCCTTCTCAATCCAAATAACTGACTAACATTTCCACCACTTAAGTTACTTTCATATTTCACTATACTAATTCACCACTAAACCTTGATGGGTTCTGGAGTAGCGTGTCACTCACCGAAAAAGCACTTTGACACCCCATCAGGGGAAGCAAGCACTATATCAATGCAAACCTTTTTCCCTCTTCTATCCCTCCACCATCCATCAGAATCCAAATAACTGAATAACATATCCCCCACTCAAATTACTTCTATATTTCACTAAACTAATTCACGACTAAACCTGGATTTCGGATTGGCGTGCTATTCACCGAAAAAGCGCTTTGACGCCTCGTCAGGCTCAGTAAGCTCTATATAAATGCAATTACAATACACTACAATACAATTCCCATTGGTTGTTCGAAAATAGAATGTTGTCGATTTACAACATCTCTAACTGCTTTGAAATGTAGGTGCCGCAGGGCTATCAAAGATAGATCGACCATTCAAAAAGCTTAGATTTAAATTTGAGAGGGCTTTAGTGAAGCATCTCCCCAATATTAGGCAAAGGGATGCCACAGCTCTCATCCTCTTCCCTCCATGCTTTGTCCCACATGTCTTTGAGTGGGTGGATATTAAAATCTGCACAAACAACCAGATGATGGGGCAAGTTGGAGTGAGCTGTGTAACCTGTTGTATTAAAGCTCTTCAGTACTGCTGGTAACCTGTGGCAGTTAATAAAGCTGTCTTCAGCAGGCTGAAGTCTCCTTTGCCCCCCCAGGGGCTTATTTTCTATGTGTGCTGCAGAAGGCCCATAGGAATGAATAGGATTGCATTCGCAATTTGCAAGTACCAAATAGGTAGTCGCAAATTGCAAATGCAATTTCAAAGGTGCAAGGGGGCCAAAAGGCCACCCTGATGCACCCCCAAAAAAGGTAAGTATGCACATGTGGTGCACACACATGACCTAAGGGCATGTGTGTGTGCCATATGGCATTTAGAAAGATGCAAAAAATTGGCATTTTTCTAGGAATTTACCAATTACCACCAACTTGAAGTTGGTGGTCATTTGCGATTCCTTAAAGCCAGGTCGCAATTTAAGGAACCGCAAATTGCAATTTGCCAAATACGTCCGTAAAAAAGGTCATCGGAAAATTTGCGATTCCCTATTTTGCGAATGCCTTTTGGGATGAACCATTTGCGAACGGTAAAACGATTGATGCATCTGGCCCAAGGTTCTTCCCTCATTTATCCTCTCATTTTCTCTCCTGTATAATCTTCTGTCATATCTAATGGTTTGAAATGGCCTTACAGCATCATAGAGCTCTATACTTGCAATCTACAAAACACTGGTCTCTTGTTATATGTATGTGAGTGGATGTATGTCAGGCAGTCTGTCTTTGGGTGCCTGTAGGTTTGTGTGTGTGGGTTCCTGTTTGCTGAAATGTGTTTAGTGACTGTGTGTTGGTCTGTGCATGCACACATGTCATGTCTGTAGAGATTTTGATAAGTATACATATTTGCTGCGTTTGTCATCTATGTCAATGTTTGTGTGGATGTTGTGTGTTTGCCTCTGGGTGGCCATCTCATGCCATTTCTTGATGAACATTGTTTTGAGCCTAGACTTTAAACCAACAAATCATTGCTATCTCTTATGCTAATCTCCTTCGTTCAGTTGCACCAAACAAGCAACCAGGAAGTATTAGGTGTTCATGATAGCATGGAGTGAGGTGGACATTGTTTACTGCTTGCACTATACAAAAGTCCAACGTATTCACTTTGTCAGTGTTGGTTCTAACTCATTGACTGTCTGTATTTTCCCAAATGTGTCTGTTGCTTCTTTTATTTTGCAATGGACTCACTTTTTCTTGCTATCACACAAAATAGTGTATCCTTATGATATGTTGCATCTTTGACTCAGCCACAGAAAATGAGCACAATCATGTTTCACACTGTAGGGAATCTCTGTAAGGCAATCATACCTACTATCTATATTTCACTGTTACCATTGAAAATGAGAAGAGTGATTTGACAGAACGATTTAGAAAGTTGAATTGATTTTTTTTCTGCCTCCCTCAATGAATTGGTCAGAATGCTGCCATCTTTCCTATTCAAAGCATCTGTATGACTGAAGGATCTATTAACCTAGAAGCTGAATGGCGGTAGTTGGAACAAGTGCAGCACTTTCATTTCAGACAATGCAGGGACACTAAGATAGCAGATGAACATGTTATGCCTGGGCCAGAATGACGGGACACCGCGACGGGTCCCTTTCCGCAGGATCTGTCAGCAGTCTAAACGACTATGCAGTTGACCAAAGACCCACCTAAGGAAATCATCATTTCAGAATTGTGGATTTTCATGGAACATGCAATAAAGTTTACAAATTAGGGTTTCCACTTAGGTGACTTTGGGCAGTTTCTGAAGAACTCAATGTGAAGGCTGATTTCCTTTGGATATGATTCCACTCACAAAAAGGAAGTGCTCAGGCAGATGCAGAAAAACAGAGGCGTGTTGAAAAAACACCACTGAAATCCACAGGCCCTTATTTAATAATTTTTGGCATAGGGCAGTGCCACTATCCTTTCTGCTGTGTTGTTGTACGTCGAAAGAAAAGGGCAGAAATGCGCCATATTAATGAGATACAGTGCATTCTTGTTCTCTTCTATTGGGATGGCGCACAAATGGCTGCCTAGGGCCAATGCAGGCCCCCTTGCACCATGGTGCAAGGGTGTCTAAGTTGAAATCAGGTTGTTTTTATTGGGGAAGAGACACACCTTACTTCACAAAAACACCCTTATGCCACCCCTGGGGAGGCGTCGGCTTTTGGCGTACTCCCAGGTTTATAGCATGTTGTAAATCTGGGAATGTGTCAAATGCCATGGGTGTTACGTCGGAACACCCACCATCAGACACATGGCACGCCTCCCAATCGCAGTGCAGAAAACTCAGCGACTTGCACTACGTTGCCTCACACCATATCTATAAAGCCATGAAAAGTCACATAGGGTGGCTTTCCATAGCCTCGCAGATATGGGTCCTCACTGTGTGCCGCCGGAAAGTCATTAAAAGTGATGTTCTCATGGAGCAGGAGGCTCATAAATGAGCCCCTCAATGTGGAGAATTCATGTTTGGGAGAATCATCCTATTTAATATCATTTTTTTTAATCAGTATGCTCGAACGTACTTGGCGGCATATTCACAAGAAAGTGGCGAAGCGTGTCATTAAGCCAAGAAGGCCAACAACACGCTTCGTCACTTTAGAAACACAGGCTGCACCATATTTACTAGAATATGGTGCAGCCCTGCGTTTCCCCCGGCGCTGGCGCTAAATTGAGCTGCCTAGTGCCAACGCAGGCACGCGTGCACCATAGTGCAAGGGTGCTGTGTTGAGGGTAAGATTATTTATGTGCAGGAAGGTCCCCCTTCCTGCACAGAAACAATCTTTAAATGCCGTTTTGTAACTTTTATGTATGCTTCTTAATGCAGCATATATAGAAGATGCAAAATAGCATATTTTTTTTTTAAATGATTGTTTGTGTGCAGGAAGGCGCACCTTCCTGCACATAAACAATTATTGGCGTTTTGCTTCTTTCTATGTGTGCTGCACAACACAGCACACTTGGAAACAGGAAAAATGAGGAGAAATAAAGCATTTCTCCTTGTTTCGTCTGTTTAAGACCAGGTTTTCCATGGTCTTAATTTTGACACTGCCTCCTATTTACGCTACTCTTATATATAGGTAGCAGCATCACAATCAATGGGTGTTGCGGTGGAACACCCAACACAACACCCATTGCCTGCACTTTTCATGCTAAGTTAGGCTGGTTGGGGCATCTATCCGGTACCTAATTACCCGCGCAGCCGATCTGAACGCTGCCACGGGGTTGGGAATTCGCAAGCACCGCCATCAGCGACCCAGCCTGTTCACAGGCCACGCCCACTTCTCCAGGCCACGCCCCCCCTGATTATATAAAGCACCGACGCCCAGCCCTTCTTAGTATCTGTACTCCTGAGGCACAACCGGGAGCTCTGCTAGAAATTGGATCTTTTAAATACTTATGTAAATTGTTTTTAAAACTTGCGTACTTCTCCCTTACCTGTTAGCCTGGTTGGGGCATCTATCCGGTACCTAATTACCCGCGCAGCCGATCTGAACGCTGCCACGGGGTTGGGAATTCGCAAGCACCGCCATCAGCGACCCAGCCTGTTCACAGGCCACGCCCACTTCTCCAGGCCACGCCCCCCTGATTATATAAAGCACCGATGCCCAGCCCTTCTTAGTATCTGTACTCCTGAGGCACAGCCGGGAGCTCTGCTAGAAATTGGATCTTTTAAATACTTATGTAAATTGTTTTTAAAACTTGCGTACTTCTCCCTTACCTGTTAGGCTGGTTGGGGCATCTATCCGGCACCTAATTACCCGCGCAGCCGATCTGAACGCTGCCACCGGGTTGGGAATTCGCAAGCACCGCCATCAGCGACCCAGCCTGTTCACAGGCCACGCCCCCCCTGATTATATAAAGCACCGACGCCCAGCCCTTCTTAGTATCTGTACTCCTGAGGCACAGCCGGGAGCTCTGCTAGAAATTGGATCTTTTAAATACTTATGTAAATTGTTTTTAAAACTTGCGTACTTCTCCCTTACCTGTTAGGCTGGTTGGGGCATCTATCCGGTACCTAATTACCCGCGCAGCCGATCTGAACGCTGCCACGGGGTTGGGAATTCGCAAGCACCGCCATCAGCGACCCAGCCTGTTCACATGCCACGCCCACTTCTCCAGGCCACGCCCCCCCTGAATATATAAAGCACCGACGCCCAGCCCTTCTTAGTATCTGTACTCCTGAGGCACAGCCGGGAGCTCTGCTAGAAATTGGATCTTTTAAATACTTATGTAAATTGTTTTTAAAACTTGCGTACTTCTCCCTTACCTGTTAGGCTGGTTGGGGCATCTATCCGGTACCTAATTACCCGCGCAGCCGATCTGAACGCTGCCAAGGGGTTGGGAATTCGCAAGCACCGCCATCAGCGACCCAGCCTGTTCACAGGCCACGCCCACTTCTCCAGGCCACGCCCCCCCTGATTATATAAAGCACCGACACCCAGCCCTTCTTAGTATCTGTACTCCTGAGGCACAGCTGGGAGCTCTGCTAGAAATTGGATCTTTTAAATACTTATGTAAATTGTTTCTAAAACTTGCGTACTTCTCCCTTACCTGTTAGGCTGGTTGGGGCATCTATCCGGTACCTAATTACCCGCGCAGCCGATCTGAACGCTGCCACGGGGTTGGGAATTCGCAAGCACCGCCATCAGCGACCCAGCCTGTTCACAGGCCACGCCCACTTCTCCAGGCCACGCCCCCCCTGATTATATAAAGCACCGACGCCCAGCCCTTCTTAGTATCTATACTCCTGAGGCACAGCCGGGAGCTCTGCTAGAAATTGGATCTTTTAAATACTTATGTAAATTGTTTTTAAAACTTGCGTACTTCTCCCTTACCTGTTAGGCTGGTTGGGGCATCTATCCGGCACCTAATTACCCGCGCAGCCGATCTGAACGCTGCCACGGGGTTGGGAATTCGCAAGCACCGCCATCAGCGACCCAGCCTGTTCACAGGCCACGCCCACTTCTCCAGGCCACGCCCCCCCTGAATATATAAAGCACCGACGCCCAGCCCTTCTTAGTATCTGTACTCCTGAGGCACAGCCGGGAGCTCTGCTAGAAATTGGATCTTTTAAATACTTATGTAAATTGTTTTTAAAACTTGCGTACTTCTCCCTTACCTGTTAGGCTGGTTGGGGCATCTATCCGGTACCTAATTACCCACGCAGCCGATCTGAACGCTGCCAAGGGGTTGGGAATTCGCAAGCACCGCCATCAGCG
This sequence comes from Triturus cristatus, assembly GCF_964204655.1. Classification (NCBI taxonomy): domain Eukaryota; kingdom Metazoa; phylum Chordata; class Amphibia; order Caudata; family Salamandridae; genus Triturus; species Triturus cristatus. Next base: position 140,240,819 of record NC_140582.1, on the reverse strand, counting down.
ACCCAGCCTGTTCACAGGCCACGCCCACTTCTCCAGGCCACGCCCCCCCTGATTATATAAAGCACCGACACCCAGCCCTTCTTAGTATCTGTACTCCTGAGGCACAGCTGGGAGCTCTGCTAGAAATTGGATCTTTTAAATACTTATGTAAATTGTTTCTAAAACTTGCGTACTTCTCCCTTACCTGTTAGGCTGGTTGGGGCATCTATCCGGTACCTAATTACCCGCGCAGCCGATCTGAACGCTGCCACGGGGTTGGGAATTCGCAAGCACCGCCATCAGCGACCCAGCCTGTTCACAGGCCACGCCCACTTCTCCAGGCCACGCCCCCCCTGATTATATAAAGCACCGACGCCCAGCCCTTCTTAGTATCTGTACTCCTGAGGCACAGCCGGGACCTCTGCTAGAAATTGGATCTTTGAAATACTTATGTAAATTGTTTTTAAAACTTGCGTACTTCTCCCTTACCTGTTAGGCTGGTTGGGGCATCTATCCGGTACCTAATTACCCGCGCAGCCGATCTGAACGCTGCCACGGGGTTGGGAATTTGCAAGCACCGCCATCAGTGACCCAGCCTGTTCACAGGCCACGCCCACTTCTCCAGGCCACGCCCCCCTGATTATATAAAGCACCGACGCCCAGCCCTTCTTAGTATCTGTACTCCTGAGGCACAGCCGGGAGCTCTGCTAGAAATTGGATCTTTTAAATACTTAGGTAAATTGTTTTTAAAACTTGCGTACTTCTCCCTTACCTGTTAGCCTGGTTGGGGCATCTATCCGGTACCTAATTACCCGCGCAGCCGATCTGAACGCTGCCACGGGGTTGGGAATTCGCAAGCACCGCCATCAGCGACCCAGCCTGTTCACAGGCCACGCCCACTTCTCCAGGCCACGCCCCCCTGATTATATAAAGCACCGATGCCCAGCCCTTCTTAGTATCTGTACTCCTGAGGCACAGCCGGGAGCTCTGCTAGAAATTGGATCTTTTAAATACTTATGTAAATTGTTTTTAAAACTTGCGTACTTCTCCCTTACCTGTTAGGCTGGTTGGGGCATCTATCCGGCACCTAATTACCCGCGCAGCCGATCTGAACGCTGCCACGGGGTTGGGAATTCGCAAGCACCGCCATCAGCGACCCAGCCTGTTCACAGGCCACGCCCACTTCTCCAGGCCACGCCCACCCTGATTATATAAAGCACCGACGCCCAGCCCTTCTTAGTATCTGTACTCCTGAGGCACAGCCGGGAGCTCTGCTAGAAATTGGATCTTTTAAATACTTATGTAAATTGTTTTTAAAACTTGCGTACTTCTCCCTTACCTGTTAGGCTGGTTGGGGCATCTATCCGGTACCTAATTACCCGCGCAGCCGATCTGAACGCTGCCACGGGGTTGGGAATTCGCAAGCACCGCCATCAGCGACCCAGCCTGTTCACATGCCACGCCCACTTCTCCAGGCCACGCCCCCCCTGAATATATAAAGCACCGACGCCCAGCCCTTCTTAGTATCTGTACTCCTGAGGCACAGCCGGGAGCTCTGCTAGAAATTGGATCTTTTAAATACTTATGTAAATTGTTTTTAAAACTTGCGTACTTCTCCCTTACCTGTTAGGCTGGTTGGGGCATCTATCCGGTACCTAATTACCCGCGCAGCCGATCTGAACGCTGCCAAGGGGTTGGGAATTCGCAAGCACCGCCATCAGCGACCCAGCCTGTTCACAGGCCACGCCCACTTCTCCAGGCCACGCCCCCCCCTGAATATATAAAGCACCGACACCCAGCCCTTCTTAGTATCTGTACTCCTGAGGCACAGCTGGGAGCTCTGCTAGAAATTGGATCTTTTAAATACTTATGTAAATTGTTTCTAAAACTTGCGTACTTCTCCCTTACCTGTTAGGCTGGTTGGGGCATCTATCCGGTACCTAATTACCCGCGCAGCCGATCTGAACGCTGCCACGGGGTTGGGAATTCGCAAGCACCGCCATCAGTGACCGAGCCTGTTCACAGGCCACGCCCACTTCTCCAGGCCACGCCCCCCCCTGATTATATAAAGCACCGACGCCCAGCCCTTCTTAGTATCTGTACTCCTGAGGCACAGCCGGGACCTCTGCTAGAAATTGGATCTTTTAAATACTTATGTAAATTGTTTTTAAAACTTGCGTACTTCTCCCTTACCTGTTAGGCTGGTTGGGGCATCTATCCGGTACCTAATTACCCGCGCAGCCGATCTGAACGCTGCCACGGGGTTGGGAATTCGCAAGCACCGCCATCAGCGACCCAGCCTGTTCACAGGCCACGCCCACTTCTCCAGGCCACACCCCCCTATGTCCTCTTCCCGCATAAAACTATGCACAGTACTCGGACGCGCAGCGGACGGGCGCAGCGGGCGCGCCGTCAGCGCGCCGAAGGCGCGCCAAAGGCAAGCCCGTCTGGGCCCGTCCAGGCCCAGCCAGACCCAGGCCCAGGAACTCTGCCGGATTTTTTGCAGGATCGCCTGGTGTACACAAGTGACATGCTTCGGGCCCTTCACCAGAAAAAATCTCAGGACTGCCACTACGTCCATGCCGAAGGTAAACCCTTTATCAATTGTGCACGTTGTAACTCAGCCGAATACGGCCCGGGAAAGCCGGGACTACAGATGGGCCTCCTTAACTGCCGCTCACTCCCTAAGCATGCGCACGAAATCAATTTGCTGATACAGGATCATGGCCTGGTCGCTCTGTTTCTCACAGAAACCTGGCTCTCCACCAGCACGGACTCGGACATTGTCAATGCCCTACCCCCAGGCTATCTCATTCAAACCTTACATAGACCTAAGGGGAGAGGAGGAGGGCTGGCGATCATCTACAGAGAACATCTTGCCTGTAGGATTAGCAATGCCAATATTGAAGATTGCGAAAGCTGCTACTTTGTCCTTCAAATTTCCCCGGCACACTCCCTTTCAGGACTGTTGCTCTACCGCCCTCCGGGGACACCAGGGAATTTCCTCAACGCCCTCACTGACACGGCGTCACAATCAGTTTCTTCCACCTCGAACTTTCTCGTCGTGGGCGATCTCAACCTTCATCTTAATGACCCCACAGATTCTTCAGCTTCGGATCTTCTTCAGGACCTTAGGTCTTTCAATATCCGACTGATTAACAACGAACCTACCCATGACAAGGGTCACCTTTTGGACCCCGTCCTGACCAACATCAGGGATATCACCTCGGGTCCCCCCATCCCTCTCCCTTGGTCAGATCACTTCCTTGTTCCCTTTTTCTGGCACCTTACCAATGCACTCCCCCAACCCCCCAAAATCCGAGTGACAGACCGTCGTTGGCACAAGCTTGAACCGGTGGAATGGGCCAGTTTGCTCTCTGATTCTACACCTATCCTCTCCACGGACCCGGTCACGGCCGACGAACAGTTGAATTTTTGGCTCACATCCTCACTGGACAAACTCCTCCCCAAAACTATCACCCTTAAACATACCAAAAGAGTGACTCCTGCCCCCTGGTATACTCCGGCACTCAAATCCCTTCGACAGGAATGTAAGAGAACAGAACGCTCCTGGAGAAAGGATAAATCTAATGAAAAGAAGGCTGCCTATCACACAGCCTTACAAAACTATAAAACCACCCTCCGCAATACCAAAACTCTATTCTTCCAAGAAAGAATAGAACAATCCGCTAGCTCCAGTAAGGAATCTTTCACCATCTTAAACGAACTCCTCAAAATCCCGGACCCGAGACCGAGAGACCCCCCAAACCCCAAAGGTGATGAGGAAAAGTGCTACAAGTTAGCGAATTTCTTCAAGGAGAAAATCCAAAAAATCCGGGACTCTATTCCATCCATAAGTCAGAGCGAGGAAAAAGAAGCCTACAACTTTCCTACCCCCCCATGTCTCACTTCCTGGGGACAAGTGACGGCAGATGAGGTTAAAGATACGCTGAACATCATTAAAAGCGGGTCTCCCAGGGATCCAGCCCCCTTACGTATTCTCAAAAAGGTAGCACCCACGATCGTTCCCCCCCTTACCCACCTTATTAACGCCTCCCTTCAACAAGGAGTCGTCCCTCCCAGCTGGAAGGTGGCAGTCGTCAAGGCACTTTTAAAAAAACCCTCCCTTGACCCTGCCGACCTAGCAAATTACAGACCAATCTCCCTCCTCCCGGGAACTAGTAAGATCGCGGAAAAGCTTATGAACAGAAAACTTTCACAATTTCTGGAGAACAACAACCGTCTAAAAAGTTCGCAGACGGGATTCCGCCCCGGGCAGGGCACCGACATCGCCCTCCTCATGGCGGTGGAAGAGGCCAGAGCACTCCTAGACGAAGGAGGATCAGTGGCAGTGATCCTCCTCGACCTGAGTGCGGCCTTTGACACCGTCAATCACCAACTTCTTATCCAACGACTCATGAGTGTCGGTGTTGAAGGAACTGCCCTGTCCTGGCTATCGTCTTTTCTGAGTCAACGCTCCTTTCAAATCTGGGAGAATAACACCCGCTCCTCCGACACTCCCCTCCAATGTGGCGTGCCTCAGGGCTCCTCCCTAAGCCCCACATTATTTAACATCTACATGTCCCCATTGGAGGAGGTTGTTACTCCGTTCGGAGTGAGCATCGTTAGTTATGCTGACGACACACAGTTAGTGGTGTCCCTTTCACATCCCAGACAACAACCTGCGGACCTGTACAACTGTCTGACACAGATACAAGGATGGATGAACAGATCGTCTCTGAAACTTAACCGTTCAAAGACTGACATTCTCCTCCTTGGTCAAAAGGGACCCTCTCCACTACAAAACATCTGGCCACCCAGCTTAGGCCCGCCCCCAGACCCGAAACCAGAGGTAAAAAGCCTGAGTGTTTGGCTAGATAAGGACCTCTCATTCATAACACAAGCAAAAAAGGTAGGCGGGACGTGCTTTGGGCTGCTTAGGTCAATTCGAAAGATCTTGCCCCTGCTCCCTCACAAATCCCAGAAACTGTTGATTCAAGGCCTGATACTCTCCAGGCTCGACTTTAGTAATTCCATCTACTTAGGGGCCCCAGAGGCAACCATGAACAAACTACAAAGGGTCCAAAATGCAGCTGCCTGGATCCTCACTAACACCCCTGCCAGAGCTTCGGTCAAACCAGCTCTGAAGCGTCTCCACTGGCTCCCGGTGAGAGAACGTGTGATGTTCAAGGCCCTCTGCCTGGCACATAGACTGCTTCAAAACAATGGCCCCCCAAGCCTGGAAAAATTTATCAAACCCTACAAAGCTCCTAGATCCCTCCGTTCCGATCAGGAACATCTTATCGTCACTCCCAGAGTGAAGAAGGCACGAACAGGAGGAAGACGCTTCTCGGTTCACACCGCACGTCTCTGGAACGCCCTACCTCACCTCCTGAGAACTGAACCTAATTACCTACGGTTCAGGAAGCAATTGAAAACCCACCTTTTCCCTTAACCGACCTCCCTCCCTGCCTCCGCTGACTCCCCAGTTGTACTGATCTTAGCGCTGGGATACTTACGGGTGACTACGCGCTCTATAAAAATAAATAATAATAATAATAATAATAAGTGTAGCGTGAAAGGGTGCCTTATTTACAAGGCAGAGTTAAGTCATGGTACGTACTTTAACGCTGCCTTGTAAATAAGGCGAAACCCCTATCCCCATCACGACGTCCCTGAAAGTAATGATGTGGTGGCGATAGGGGCTTGTAAATATGCCCCTTGGTTTCTTCAAAAAGTGTCTGTTTTAATGTAATAACTTATTGCCATACCTAAGTTCTAAAGTGACTTTTAACCTTTGTTTTTGTTAGTGCTTTCTGAAAAAAAATTACAAATTATGAAATCTTGGTATTGAAATCAAGTATGACAAATAGACAACAGTCATTACAACCACATATTTTCGTACTGTGACCGCAAGTAAATACCAGAGGAGGGGCACCTCCCACGAGACACATCAGCCACACTTATTACAGTTGCAGCGTGCTTAGTCGTTGTGCGATGGTATCGTCCTTGGACAACGGGGGTTCGTATTGTCCTTGGACAACGAGGGTTCGCAGATCCCACCCCTATATGTAGTTCAGCTATCCCAGACCTGTGTCCACTTGCTGGGGCACCCTCTAGCAACATAAATAGTTTTTTCACTGACCATGCACCAGTCCATGTCTTTGCTCCAATCCACTAGTCTGGGAGGTTCCTGGGCCTTCCACAGCCTTACTATGTTATGCTTTGCTACCATCAATCCCAAGGTAACCCACAGGCGCTCTTTAACGTTAAGATCCGTAGGCACCCAGGCGTTCAGGAGAACTAGTTTTATATTGCCATCAATCTGTTGGCCCAATACACTTTCCATAATTCCCACAATTCCCGCCCAATATCTTTGAATAGCTGTTCATTCCCAAAGCGTATGTATGAATATGCCTACCTGTATACACCATCTAGTGCAAGTCTCTTCAAAGCTATACCCCATTCGGACCAGGACTGATCTGGCAAGGTATAATCTATGCAGGATCTTGAGCTGCACTAAACGCAACCTAGAAGAGATGGCCACGTCATGAGGAGAAGCCACCACCGCCACCATTCTTCATCATCCAGACCAGCCACATCATGGTCCCACTTAGTACGCAGATGATCCAGTGGGTCCGGAAAGTTATTTATCAGCTTTTTATAAATGAGCAATATGACTTTTTCCGGCAGGTCTCCATCTAACACTCTATCCTCCAATGGAGAGTACTCAAGAAGTGCACCATTTCAGAGTCCTCTTGCAGCTGGTCAAACGTGACCACATCCCCGGACTTCCCCTGGAGATTCCAAAAAGATCCCATCGGTCAAAGCCCTTTAAGCGAATCAAGCGTCCTAGTTGATCGCATCACCAGAGCGACATGGCCTCCGTTATCTTGCCTTCCCACCCCAGATTTTGCAGGGCAGTCTTCCATATCTGCATCGCATGCGCAGTGGGTCCCGTCAAATTAGGGCCCAGCACGTGCGCATAGAGTGGTTCCTCCAAACTCCCACCCGGCAGTCACCACCTGTCAATCTGAAAGGCTGGGTCACCTTGGGGTCTGTACATGCATTGATTGATAGCTGCAAGGTGAGAGGCCCAATAATAGCGATTTATATCCGGTAATCCGATTCCCCATCCCCGTGTGAGCTTATGGAGAGCTATGCATGGGGGCCTGCCCTCCCAGAGCAGGTCTTTCAGGAGGCAGTCGATGTCTTTGAAATATAAGGGGCTGACATAGTTTGGGGCATTTTGCAAGGCGAAAAGAAAGCAGGGAAGGGATATCATTTTAAAGAGGGCAGCACGGCCTAGTAGGGAGAGAGGGAGCGTCTTCCAGTGCCTGACGCCTGATTTGAGATGTGTCAAAGGCGGTAGGAGGTTCAGTTCATAGAAACTAGTGGGATCCTTAGAGACCCTAATCCTCAGGTACTTAAAACTATCGACTGCTTCGACCAGTGGAAGCCCACGCGGGAACAGAGGTAGCCTCCCGCTAAGGACGTAGATCACTGTCTTGGACCAGTTTATCCTGTAGCCGGCAAAATCCCCGAAGACCCGAAAGATGTCTAGGATCACATTGAGGGAGGCAGCCGACGAAGCCAAGTAGAGCAAGACATCATCTGCATATAATGAGATGCAATCCTCCCATCCCGGAGCCCATTTAAGGCCTCTGACGATGGGGTCATTATGGATCCACATAGCCAATGGCTCGAGAGTCAGAGTGAAGAGAAGCAGGGACAAAGGGCATCCCTGCCGGCTGCACCGGCTAAGAACAAAAGTGTCCTATCATTGACTACTTCCCGGGCCAGAGGTTTATGGTAGAGAAGTCGAACCCACCCAATGAATTCCGGCCCCATTCCCAATTTTTGAAGCACTGCAAACATAAAGGGCCATTCGATGGTGTCAAAAGCTGCCGCGGCGTCTAGTGACACTACTACTGCATCCTCCTCTATCGTTTCCGCTCGACCGAGTACACCGTGAAGTCGGCGCAGGTTGAGGGCGGTGTTCCTTGCGGGCATGAAACCCGACTGGTCCGGATGGACCAGGCGGGTAATGACCCGCAGTACTCGGGGGCCAGGTTTTTCGCATGGATCTTAGCTTCTCCATTTAGCGGAAAAATTGGTCTGTAAGAGGAGCATTTGTGTTCTGGCTTGCCCTCTTTGTGCATAACAACAATGTTAGCTAGTCGTTGGTCTACCGGTAGTAGTCCCTGTTCTTTGCTTGTCAGGAACATGTTAGTAAGATACCGTGCAATTTTACTCGAAGTAAGTTTAAATAGCTCTATTGGTAATCCATTAGTACCCATCGCCTTCCCAACCCGCAAATTGTGGATAGCTTTCCCCACCTCCATGTCCGTAATTTCTTGAGGCGTTCTTCCTCAGTAAGGGATGAAAGTGAGATGTCCCTCAGAAAGGAGGCGGCCTCCTCCTCCGAGTGCAGAGTTGCGCTGTATAAATGGACTGATAATATTGCCCAAATGCGTCTGCCATGTCTTGTGGGGCGGTTAGGCGGGCATCAGAGTTAATCTCAATCTCAACCACCACCCGATAAGCCTGCTCCCGCCTTTCTAACCAAGCCAGCAACCGACCTGCTTTATCGTCAATGTCGTATATTCTGTTAAGCGTGGCTTTATGATACAGTTTGGGTGCTTCTGTTGCCAGGTCAGCGTACTCCTTAGTTTTTATGCGGCGTTAATGATGCCCCTTACCCTCATCCCGCTCCCTCAGCACCTCCTCCATTTGCAATATTTCCCCCTCCAGTCGGGTCAGTGCAGCAAGCTTCTCCTTCCACAGGCCCGCTATTTGGGACAAGGCCACCCCCCGGATAACGGTTTTATAAGCCTCCCATAGCACAACCGGGGAGTCGACCGACCCTTCCTTTTCCTGGAAATATAGTTCGGAGTCGCTCAATATTTCGTCACTGTCTTGGGGATTCTTGAGGTACCAGGGATTAATCGGGGCCGTGCGGCCTACCATAGGTTCCCCAACCTAGATGCGGCAAAGTATCGGAGAGTGGTCAGAGATGTCTCTGGCTATGTGTCGAATCTCTTCGACGCTAATGACTTGGTGTCCTAATGCTAGGACATAATCTATTCTAGACATGCTGCGGTGGGAGCCTGAATATTACATGTACTGTTGCTCATTCTTCGCCACACAGCAACAAGGCCCATGACCCCCTGGAAACCGTGGATCTGTTTCCAAGAAGGCGGTAACGCCCTCTGGCGCCACTGATCCATTGCGTCTGAAACAATTGAATTAAAGTCGCCCGATCCATATTCTGCCCTCTGGTAGTGCCAGGAGGAGATTTCCTAGATCCCTAAATGCCTGGGCCTGCAGACCCGGTGGCATATAAATAGAGAGGAGGTTCAGTGTTTCCCCCTCCCAAGTTCCAGTGATGACAGAGAACCTGCCGAGGTTGTCTGTATGGACTTTTTCTATCACCATGGGAGACGACTTCCCCACCATCACACCCACTCCCCGTGAACCAGACCCAAACACCGAGTGTGCCACCAATTTTAAACCCCACCTAGTCATGGCTTTGCATGCGTTACCTTGCAAGTGTGATTCCCGCAAGAGGACAACGTCTGGGGGGTGACACTCAAGGAACTGCGGGACCACACCCTGCTTGATCTTGTCCCCCAGTCCTTTAGCGTTCAAGGACAACAATTTAAGCCCAGGCCGAACTACTTTGTCACCCATTATCTAAAGTCGGGTAGCGTGAGCACAGGGGGCACCTCCCCCATGTGTTGTCAAGCTGTGGTGGCACAACAAAGCCCCCTCTCCTATCTGGCTCAGCAGCACAAAACAGTTGCATAGTGGCTGTCAACGCTCGGTGGCACACATAGTTGTCACACTTACTAAATACAAAACAAAACTGAACAAACCCTGTAGAAGGGAGGTGTGTCCTCATCAGTAACCTACCCTCTGTGTCGCCCACCCTCAGGTGGTGGATATAGTGGTCTCGAGCATCTCCCCCCTCTCGCTCCCATTAAACAAACCCGGCAACAAACCCAACTCCCCCCTCCCAGCAGCCCTGCTAGGTGAGTCCCCAACCTCCCACCCCCCAAACTTGTAGAGTGTCTGTTGCCCAACATAGATAAAAAAAATACATTTCTGAGGGGTCGTGGACTAGCTTCCAGCGTGATGGAATCTCTGACTGCTGACCATAATTATAAGCCCTTGTCTAACCCATTCCAGGCCCCTAGCCCTGGAGTTTAACTACTGCGTAACTGCACCCCTAAGTGTAAGAGCCCCAAGTGTAGTGGGGTGCCAAACCCAAAATTCGATCAAGAGGACCAGTTTCTCAGTGTTCGGGGAAGTACCCATCCCCGGCTTCCCTCCCTGGAATACCCACCAGCCCACATAGCATGCGCCAAACAGAGCCCTCTTGCACACGGGTTTCGCTGAGTTACTCAGCTGTCCATTGTGTCTGGCTGCCGGGCGACCCATCCACCTCTCGTTCCGGCTGCTCAGTGTCCCACTCAGTCATGGACCACCTGTTTCCTCCTCTGTGGCCCTCCAGCCATTCGCTCGCATCCACTGGTGTGTCGAAAAAGTAAATTTTCCCTCCATCAATAAGTTTGAGCGGGCCAGAAACAGCTTCATGGACTTCGTGTTTTGGTCCCTGAGGGCCCGTTTGACTGCGTCGAAGGAGCGTCGCTGGTGCTGGACATGCAGCGTGAAGTCGGGGAGAAAACGTATAATCGCATTTTCGTGGCGGAGGTCCCCGTGAATCCATGCCACTTGCAAAATGGCGTCCCTATCCCTATCTGTTACTGAGGATTAACCTCCTCAGTAACAGAGTCCAGCTTTGGCTCCAGAGTCCCCCTCAGTTCGGTAATGGCCCTCGTTAAATCCTTCAGGGATGGGTCGGGAATTTGGTTACCTATGTCCTCATTTGCACACATCCTCCCATTGTCCCATCCTCGCGGCCCATGGCCACTGTGTATTTATATATCTGGTTGGCCTGTCCGGTCCCTGGTCCTCTGTTGCGGCCCATAGCGCCTACCCTAGGCAGGCTAGTGCAACCTTGCGATGTTCCAAGCGTCTCCGCCGCTGAGCACTCCTCGGGGGAAACCCCCCGCCACACAGGTAATGCGGCCCCATCACGGCCCGATCATGGCCAAGCCCCCGGATCTTCCCCCACACTGGGAGACAGTGGGCTCTTCAACTATCGTTTGAGGACGCACCGCGTGCACCACCTGGCTGGCATGCAGCTCGAGGCCTCAGGGAGCCACGTCCGCGTACTCCACCCAGCCACCTGATATCTCTCTCCGATGTGTATGCAGTGGCGGGACCGGACCCCCCGCAATGGTAGTCGTCAAGGCCCCCCTCCAGGCACCCCAGGCAGATCTATCTGTCAGGTGACCACTTCAGGCGTAATCAAACACTTCATTGTCCCACAGGCAGCCTGCTCACCCTCCAGTTCATGGCAGCACCGGCTGTGGATATGCAGCTGATCTCGCCCCGGGCAGCCTCTCGCTGACGGCCAGGGATCCACACCACACGCAGCTGTCGGCCCCAGGGAGCCGCGTCAGCTCACTCCACCCAGCAACTGGAACGCTCCCTCTGTTATGTATTCAGTGGCGGGGAAGGGGGGGTGAATGGACCCCCCCACACCAGTAGTCTCCAGGTAGGTCCGCTGACTGGGCCACTGCCTGAGGATCCATCAGGCGCTGCACAGGCCCTGTGCTCAGCCCCCGTTGCGCTGTCTGGACACAGGTGCCGCCAGGCCTTCCAGCTGCAGCAACACCTGCCCTGCCCGAGCAGCGGATCTCGCCCCCGATGGCTCCACACACACAGCCACGGAGACACGCCACCTCCTCCCAGTGCACCGGTACCTCCAGCGGGTGTCAGATTAGGGCCACTGTTCCTCAGCACAGCGGGGCATCAACGTCGTATCCGCCTCCGTTCAGGTCTCCAGGGACGGCGCCATCTTGGTAACTCGAGCCTCCAGCCACGCACCATCAAACGGGCAGTTTTGTTCGTTGCGCTCGGGGTTTTCAGCGTAGCTCAAATGCCCCGACCACCCAGGCACTTCAGGACCTGGAATAAGCATGTTTGACACAGGATTATGCCGGATTTCAAAGGGCTGCTCCGCCATTAGCTAGCGCAGCTCACTCAACTTGCGGCCATCTTCCACAGCTGCCAATCCCAGCACTTTTTAAAATCATATTCAACATTGAGAATCCATCCAGGTGCGTTATTTGCGAGCCCCATGTGCTGGCGGAAAGCCACTTTAGATGGCGCTCCAGTGGTGCAGGCATCTCAATCATATCTACAAGGCCATGAAAAGCCACCCTGCGTAACTTTTCATGGCCTCGTAGATATGGTGTGAGGCAACGCTGCCCAAGTCATTGTGTTACCTCACTCTGCGATGGGGAGGCATGCAATGGGTTTTACGGTGGGTGCTCCCAGGTAACAGCCATGGTATTTGACACATTCTCAGATTTACAACATACTGTAAACCTGGGAATGTGTCAGAAGACCATGCCTCCCCAGGGGCAGCGCCAAGGTTATTTTTGTGAAGGAAGGTATCCCTTCCCCCACAAAAACAACCTGATTTCAACACAGACACCTTTGCACCATGGTGCAGAGGTCCCTGCATTTGTACTAGGTAGCCATTTGTGTACCAGCAGCATGGTAGAGGACAGAAATGCGCTGTCCATTGTGTCTGGCCGCCGGGCGACCCATCCACCTCTCGTTCCGGCTGCTCAGTGTCCCACTCAGTCATGGACCACCTGTTCCCTCCTCTGTGGCCCACAGTGCACCAGCCCTCCAGCCATTCGCTCGCATCCGCTGGTGTGTCGAAAAAGTACATTTTCCCTCCATCAATAAGTTTGAGCGGGCCAGAAACAGCTTCATGTACTTCGTGTTTTGGTCCCTGAGGGCCCGTTTGACAGCGTCGAAGGAGCGCCGCTGGTGCTGGACATGCAGCGTGAAGTCGGGGAGAAAACGTATAATCGCATTTTCGTGGCGGAGGTCCCTGTGAATCCATGCCACTTGCAAAATGGCGTCCCAATCCCTAAAGTTGAGGATGCGGGCAATAATTGTTCGTGGAGGGGCTACAGGGCAAGGCTTTCCTCCCTAAGCTCTATGTGCTCGCTACACTGAGAAAAATTTTGACAGACGTTTAGGCTTGAGGTGGTTAAGAATTATGTCCTCCAGAAATATGTCCACTGCTGGCCCTCCATACCCTCCACTACACCCACCACACAGATATTATTGTGTCAGGTCCTTTCTTCCTGGTCTTCGAGCCTGTCGTGCACCTCATCTTGATTCTTCGTAAGGCCTTCTAGCCAGGCTCATCTCCAACTACCCATGGGTACCCAACCCCCAGCATCAGAAATTCACGCCAGAGGGTTGGCCACAGGGCCTGGCCACTGCCAAGGCCCTGCACCAAACCCCCATGTGTGCCCAACTCTCCCCTGGTGCTTCAGTTATGAAACTGAGGCCCCTTGCGCCGCCGCAACGCTGCTTTTTGTGACGTTCCATGGCGCAGCAGCCTGTTCCATATTTACGAGGCAGCACTAAGCCACTTTTTTTCTCTTAATGCTGCCTCCTAAATATTGTTCCCTTTAACATGGTTTTCTGCTTTAAAGGGACATGCAATGGGTGTTGCTGGGGGTGTTCCCAGCAACATCTATGACTTTTTGACACTGCCCAAAATTTATGAGAAATCGTAAATCCGAGGCAGCGCCAAAAATGTAGGTCTCCACAAGGGAGAAGTAAGGGATGTACATGAAGAGAAGTATCTTTATTTCTCCTTTTTTTTCCTTTTTCTATGTATGCTGCATTCTGCAGTACACATAGAAAGAGGAAAAAGCCTCTTGTGATTGTTTTTGTGCACAAAAATAATCATCCCCGCAATTCAGGCACTCTTGCACCATTGTGCGCTTGTGCAAGGCAAAAGGACAGGAATGTGCCATATCTGAAAGATATGGCGCATTCCTGCCCTTTTCTTTTGCCGTAGGGCAGCGCAGCAGGAAGGCCTGCGGCTTCCCTATGGCAAAACCTCATAAATGAGGCCCTGAGTCTCTGAGGCCTGTAATGACTGGCACGACATATTCTCAAGGTTGTAGCCAGCCAATCAAGTTCTGCCCATCCAGTTTGAATGGGCCAATCAGATCAAATCTGGAAGTCAACGGTCCAGGTATCCCTAAATGTTTACCAGAGTTAACCCTTTCATGCTCATCCTGTGCACTTTTTTAAGTGCTTATTCCTCAAAGACGCTCAACAGGTTTACATCAAATAACAAAACGCACACTTTTTGAGTAAAGTTCTAACCTTTTGATATATTTGGTGTAATTCCATTCAGTTGATTTGCCTGTATCGTACAGCAAACTTTCTTATGGTAATTAACATAGGAAATCACAATTTCAGTTTCTAACCCTACCTTCATTTTCCTATCCCCAACATGATTGATTGGTGCAAAACTTTCCATGAAGTATCCAAACTAAAGTAGATGAACATTTTTTAAAAAACATTTGGGTAGATTTGCCACATGGCACCAAAAAGGCCAGTAGTATGGAAACTCCAAGCTAACTATCACTACAATGTGAAAGCTGTCACTGTATATGTTGGAAATTTGCCCTACCTGCGAGGTCACCTCAAATTTTTGCCATAGAACTCAGCCAAGTTTACTCCTGTTAATCAGTGGTAAAGTGCCTATGCTCTCCCTTTTAAGCATGGTACAATTTCCATACAGTCACTGGGCACATTGAATTTACTTATAAGTCTCTAGTAAATGTTACTATATATACCTAGGACCTGCAAATTAGATGCAACAAATGGGATGCAGCAGTCATTGTGCCAATCATTAAAGTAGCACTGAACCTTCCCTTTTAATAATTATAAGTCACCACTAGAGCAGATCCTGAATGGGCATAGAGCAGCGCACATAGGGCCATATTCTCAAGGAGCTATCGCCGAGTTAACGCCACTTTATCGCACCCAATGTTGCGATAGGCATATCGCCCCATTTACAAGCTGGTGTCAACAGCCCATAACACCAGTTTACCCACAATAGCAGCCGCAAAAAGCATCACCACAGATGACCCCGACAACTATCGCTAATGAGATACAGAGTAGGCGTTCCCATGCCAAAACCCGCAACAACACCACTCCATAACATTCTCAATTTACCAGACAGTTTGGCGGTTAGATCACAAAACAGGTGATAAGGCACGTTAGCAGCAGGAAACCAACACCTGCTCTGACCTGGTGCAAAGTCAGACGGCAGCCTGCACCAGAAAAGGGAGCACAGCCCAGACCCACACCTGAAGAACAACAGATGCCATGGAGCCACTGAACATGCATGCCGGACATCCAAGATGGCCACAACACCCACCGCCACCACCCCCAGGACCACCCCCCTGGACCAACACTGAGACAGCGCAGACAAAGACAGTGACCCTCCCATAATGCACCAACCACACAGACCCAACACCAGAGAATGTCATTGCCCACTACATGCCCAAAGGGACAACCCTCCTCCGCATCCTGACCACCATTGCCCACAGGCTGACGGTACCAACACAGTGGACAACCAACATCCCACCTCAGACAAAGCTGATGGCCCTGCTGTACCTGTTGGTTGGCCTCTGGTACCCTCCAACCAACATCCGCCTGAGACGGAGGAGTCACACCGCCAGGCCAATCCAAATCCCTCACAACGGTCATGGATGACACCATCAGCTTGGTACCCCACTAACTATACTTCCCACACACTGCAAAGAAACAGCCGTAGACCAAGCAAGGCGTGTACCCCACAGCTGGCTTCCCACATGTGTCAAGAGGCAATTGACTGCACACATGTCCTACTAGTGGCCCCTAGCAACACTGCACACAAGAAGCACAACAAAAAGCGCACGTATGCCACCTTGTCCAGGCAATAGTGGACCACTTCGGAATCTCCGCCAACGACGCCGCAAACCACCCAGGCAGTTTGCATGATTCCTACATCTTCCGACAGTCCATCATCAACCCGCGCCACCAGGATGGCAGCCACGGAAATGCACTGTTGTTGGCCAATACCAAATGCACACACCACACACCTCAACTCCACAATCATGTAAATCACAACTCTGGGAATGCACACGTCACAAGCTCACATACAACATGCCCACCCACCAGGCACAACAGCACAACTCACTGTGGGAACCTGGGCCAGCCATGTACATTAGCCATCAACAGCATGGCACCTCGGCCACACAATAGCAGAATGTCAGAAGAGGTGGGGAACAGGCATCTGCGAAGTAGGCAACCGACCCATGAATGAGACTATACACAATGCCAAGTGTGGCGGGGATGTGATGGCCAGACTGCAGTATGCAGACCACTCACATGTCCATGTCGACAAACACCAGTAGTGTTTGGAGTGTAGTAGACAGTGGACGCAACCATGTCACCCCAGCCAGTGGGGAAGATCGCGGAAATGCAGCTTGTTACGTTCCCCTGTAAGTGTGAGAGGAGTGGGCTGGCCCGGCGTACGCCAGGCCAGTGTAGGGGTGTGAATAAAAGGCAGGTAACTCTGGGCGTGGTCATCTTCCAGAATGCCCAACGTCTCTGCCAGGGTGGCGCCTCTCACCCCGCCACGAGGCCAACGCCGTGAGCAGAGTCGCCAGCGATCCTGTGAGCCTGCTGAACCCTGGGACGCTGGTCCCCTAACCAGTCCTGCCCGCCCCTGCGCACCCAGACCTCAATGTCCACCTGCCGACACCGGCGTGTGTCAAAGAGGGTCCACCACGTGCTGGTGCAATCTCCAAGCCCAAGGCATGCGACCGTGGCAGCCACCTCAGACCATCACGGCCTCTGCAACACAGGCCCGCAGTACTCCTTACTCGTTGACGTACTCCACCGACATGCAGAGCGGACAAGTAGGTCACACATTTGGAACTGAGTCTCGATTACACCATGGCAGTGAATATTATTTAAGGCAGAGTGTATGTCACTATATTCCCTTCGATGTGGTGCCACCAAGTCTGTGCATAGCATTACAACCACACGTGTCTGTGGGCCCACGCGGACTACTGCCCTCGGCCTACGCTGCGCACGAGTAGGTCACAGATTTGAAACTGAACATCGATTGTTCAAAGGCAGAATACATATCATTGCAGGCAGGGAGAGGCATAAGAGGATGATGCATTGCAGTCCGGAGGGAATAGGATCATCGTTACGGAGGTGATCGAACACTACCGACAACTACCCTGGTGACACTAACTTTGTGCATCGCGAGCCAAAGATATGTGGCTGTGGGCCACTGCTGACCGCTGCCTCCGGCCTACACTGCGGTCCAGTAGGTCACAGAGTCTTGATTTAGCGATGGCGGAGTTCTATCAGTTTACCGGCATCATCACAGACTGCACCCCCTCCCAGCCCTGGTGCCCCTAAGTCTGTTCCCCGACATTCATGGACACTCTCTGGTTATACATTGGTGCAGTCTAAGTCTATGGACTAGGGGGTCGTTTTTATCCTCATGTGGCTGTCACTAAATTGGTGGTGGCAACAAGGCTGTCACTTTCCACTCCTCCATTTGCTGCTTCCGGATAACATCAGATTTCTGCATCATGCCCTGGACTGTCCCCCGCAACCTTCTGCCACATTCACCTCTGACATCGATGAGGACTCGCCCAGTCTGCGTTGACCTACCTCAGTGCACCGCAAGTCACCGTCCCGTGGCAGTGTGCCTGTGCTGACCACTGTGCATCCGGGGCCACTAACTCTGTGCAGCTCACGTCAGGGACCCTGTCTGAATGAATATTAGATGTCCTCTGTGACGGTGGTCTTGTCACCATGTGCATGTCGCCCTGCGCTGTCCGCTGCTTCCGGCCTCAACTGCGGACCACCAGTGCTCACACATCAAATCGAGGCCTGACCGGCCCGGACGTCGCATCACCACAGGAGGCACACGCCACCATCGCAAGGGCCAACTCCATCCACCATCTGCCAGAGTCGAAACAGTAGTACTAGCAGACTGACGAAGTTGCTCAGGCATGTCGTGGATGCCATCATCTGCCTGATCCTCTGCTCAGCACTCCAGGTGCCACTGACTCAGTGCACCGTAACCCATGGACCGTTACTGATTGAGTTTTGTGCTGTGGAGAGGTTGCGCGGCAATGCCACCTCAGGCAGAGTGGGAGACCTGGGACGTTGATGAGGAAGTTGATGCAGGTGTAACAAACCCCACTGCATCTGCATCAGGACTAACCTGAAGGGACACAATCCTAGCAATTTCTTCACATGAGCGCCCTCATCTCTAGTGCCCCAACCTCAGTGCACTGCAACTCATGGATACTTCTGTTTGAATGTTGGGTGACCGCTGTCCTAGCTCCGGCTCCCTCCATGTTGCTCAGCAGTTGACTCTGTTATGCAGGTGTTTCCTGTTTCCATTGCACTGGTGTCCACTATTCAAGTTGGTGCCAGCACCAAGCACTCCATGTGGGCTGGCTTATACTCACCTCACATACATCCAGCACAGGCGTCACTGTAAATGTGGCCCTGCCAATAAAGGGGCCGGGCGCACGTGCCCGTAGCCAGTTCAACATGATATATGCATGTGTCCCTGTGGTCTTGTTGTATGCATGAGGGCCCTGGGCCCTACGACATTACATTGTGCTGTGTAGAGCGAATGCAGACATGTCACCGCAGGTGGCAAGTAAGACCTTGGACATGTAGCTTTGTCATCAGCCACTCAATGCGTAGGAGGAGTGGACGGGGCCATCGTACGGAGGTCAAGCGTCAGGGTGTGAATGATGATTCCGTGGCTCTGGGCGTGGTTCATTGCAGGACATGTGCACATGCATGTGTATCTGTCGCGGTGTGGGTCTCCTTTGTGGGGTGTAGGTGGTCCCTGATGGGACTTGAACACCCACGTATGTGATCACCTTTGGCTTCCATGAGCTCTGAGCCCACCTCACCTGTTCGGCCACCTCCTTTTGGCATTCTGACACCTGGCATTGGAATGCAATGTGTGCCTCGGTGAAGTGTTGGGAGCCAACCGTTGTGGCGGCTGCTTCCTGCTGTGTGGTCTGTGCAGGGGCTGGGGTCTTCTCTATGTAGCTTGGCTGCACTGCTCCCGGGGGTGGGTTGCCTGACAAGTCCATGAGCTGCTTTAGGGCGTCAGTGTCGGAGGTGTGGTGTTCGTCTCTGGAATCACTGATAGGTTGTCTGGTCTGAACTGCTGGAGGTGTTTTATGTCCCTCTGCAATGTGAAGGGGAGATGCATGTTCACATTGTGTTGACATTTATGTTTCCGCATTGTTCTTGTTTACATGCAGACTGTGTGACAATGTACATTGAGACTGTTTGGGCGGTGCTGGCAATTTGGGGGGAGAGTTGACATTGGGACTACATGATGGATGTGAGGTTGTACCCGTGCATATGCATCTCACAGTTCCCTGCTCTGTCCAATGTGATTGGCCTGTTTCTGCGCATGAGCGGACCCAGTTGTGTCCCCTGTTCTGCAGTGTTGTGTTGCACTTGGTGCCACATTGTCACGGGATGTGCTGTGATTGCTATGTGTGTGTGCTGCAATGTGCCGCGAGGATGAGGGCCATGTTCCACAGCCATTGTGGGTGTGCAGTGTGCTATACTTGATTGTGCATGTGTGCCATTGTGCCCATCTCCCCCGTCCCTCCAGTCCCTGGTCGTTACTCACCCTGTTTGTGTTGTGTGAGGTCCTCTCGAGCTGTATCCGGACACCCACCTCCTTGCACCGTCTCCACACTGATGACTGGCCTCCATTTCCTTCTGCTCCTCCTGTGGCACGGGACTCCCACCTCCTGTCGCCATTGCTGCCTTCCTGTTGGCGGCGTCTTTGTGCCTGGTTTATGTTTTCAGGTCATGCCAGCGCCTCTTGGCCTCATCCATTGGCCTCCTCGACACTCCAGCTGCATTCCAAGTAGTCTGATTGTGGGACAGTTGCTGGTAGTGTTCTGTCACCTCCATGACGCTGGCCTTGTGTTGCTGCGGACTGCACCCCGTCTGCCTCTCCCTCTTCTCCCTGGCCTTCCCCAACCCCGTTGTACCTTGCTGGTGGTCTGGGGGGCTTGTGGGGTTCACGTTGGTCTCTGCGCTTGCTCAGGGTGCATCCATGGTGCTGCACACTTTTGGTGTGTTTTTCTTGTTTGTTCTGCTTTTATGGTGCATTATCCCTCCAGACGCGTGGGATTTGCAGGCCTGTGGCTGGATGTCACAGCTTCTTGTATCGTGCTTGGCCTCATCACAGCTTTTTTTGAGGTCGTGTGTGGCATTTTTGTGGCATGGCATTGATTTTTACGCGGCCATTTGACGCATTATCTGGTGACTATCGCATGGTACCGCCGTGTTGTGAATACTTGGTTAACACGGTGTAAATTTCCCGCGATAGACTGCGATGTTGTAGGTTGCGTTAAGTTACTTTTGCAATGATTATTACACATTCTTGAGAATATGCCCCATAGTATTTAAAAAGTAGGGCATGAATATTTCAAGTTTTTTAAATGCCCTGGCTGTGGAAAACCTCCATTGTCATTTTTCTGTGTGGCAAGGCTGGCTCGCCCATAGAAAAACAGTTGATTGCATTATAACTCCTTATAATGCATAACTTCGGTTTGGGATGAGCTAGAAAAGTTAATCCAGAACTCAATTTAACACTAGTTCAGTACCAAACCTAATGGTCAGGTTTTAAATTACTATTTTGCTCCATCCATAGGCTGAGAGAAGGCAGCGGTAGAAGCCACATCAAGTTATGCCAAGCTACATCAAAGAGCATAGCAACAGGGAACAGGGTTCAGGGAAAAGAGGTCCAAACAAGGAGAATAAGGTCAGAAAAACTCAGCAACCCTAGCCTTGTACACTTAGGAAACACCTAAATCTGATGGGTTGAATGCAGGGTAACAAAAATTTAAGGAATAAAACAACCAACTTTCCTGAGGTAGGAGCCTCCTCAGAGCACATTCTCCTAACATCACCAATAGTGACTTTCTTTGGGAAGGCCAACCAAAACCACAAATTTCAGGTTCTTAAAGACCCCATCTCAGCAATGTATGTAACACCTGAGGAAACACCAGGTCTGCCACATCCCCAACCCCACAAAAAATGGATAAAGAATTTGAGGACCAAGGGCTAGCAAGAGGCGTACTCGGCACACCATGGGAAGCAGGCTAAACAGTGACCTCTCATCTAGCCCAATACAAAAACTCAACCAAAGGTTTCTGTGTATTGGCAGGAAGACCCCTTCGCAGGTGCCCGAGATTGCCCCGATTGTAATATTAGTTGAAGCTCAGGTCCATGGATCAGAGCAACTGCACCCCACCCCACGTGTAGTTGGTGGAAAAAAATCTAGAGCAACTTAAATCATGGATCATAAACCACAAAGGCATGCTTGATAATGAGGTCAGCAAAGAAGCATAGAACTGCTCCTGTCACGTTAAATGTCCATCTCAAACTATATGGTCTTAGTCCAGGCACTTGAAGTCAGAGCAAAAATCTCAGACAATATCCAGGACCTTCCTTACAACTGGAGCATCACTAAGGAATAACATAACACAAGAATAGTTGGGAAAAAAGACAGTGGTGCCAGCCCAGAACAAGCACCAAAAGCAACAAACAAAAGTAATGCAAATACAAATACAGTAGAAAAAACAGACGACGAGCTCCAGAGGAAACGCATCAAATCACAAACTTAAAGCACTATACCCCCCAGATACGGCCATAGACTCCAGAAGGTACCGGTCAAACACTTTCCAACAGAAGGCCAAACAATCCACAGGTAACAAGAGGTATATCCTCAAAACATCAGGGCACACAATCAGACAAAAACACAGATTGGTGGGATTCACTCTAAACAACATTACAATCTTCAATAGATGCCTTAAACTGCCATTCAAACCAGCTCGATGTTTAGATAGATCTCATGAATCTAATGGCCTCACACATTTCCTGAATAAATACAAAACTAGAAACCCTGACAAGCCTAATAACCAGGGTTCAGATAGTATACTCTCCATCTCTGATAAAGTATTCCTGTGGACCGACAATAGGTAAACTGTCAACCCTTCTGAGAGTCCTACTCAGTATTCTGGAAACAAAGTAACCGACCTATGTGATCCAGCGCATCACTGGACAAAATGAATTATCAATCTGATTATTTCCACTCACTGGGCCCATGAAGATAACCTACTTCAAACCACTGGTCCTCCAGTGGATCTTTCATGTGAGCTAACAGGGATTTGGATACTCAGAGAAAGTGAGGCAATTCCTTATGAGGACCTGGAATAAGAATTGCCAAAACATGCTAATCTCCAAGTAACATTTCATTTGTTTCACCAACCAAATATGAACCTTAAATTGAATAGCTTCACTTCAAAAGTGACTCAAATACGATAGGATTTGTTCAAGTTAATCATTTATCTAAAGCCTTAATAATAACACTCAATTAGTAATTTCATCACACAAAGTCATACAGATTCAAAATGAGAAAATACATTTGCTAGTTGCCTAGGAAGGAAATGAGAGATAAACATGGGGACATTCAAGATTCAGCACAAGATCATACAAACCAAATAATGCGGAATCAAAGTTTAGTGTGCCACAGGAAAGAGTCATTTAAACCCGTCAGCTGAAAGGTTTTCACCTGCACACTTTACCAGCCGATAAGTGCAGGATAGATTTAGTTCAGGAAAGTTCCGTTCAAAATGGGTTTGGCATTAAGGAGAAATTAGAGTTCAGTCCGACAGCATGCCAGGCAGGAAAAAGGATAATGACAGCCAGCCCTGACTCCTCTTCCAAGGGGCAATTATACTTCTAAAAGTTTTAGTTTGCACCCACAAAGTATCCGTTCTAATCACCCTGTACAATTTCTATTGGTTATCCACAGTGGGCTGTTCATTGTATGATCAATACCTCACTAAGAAATCGGTAACCATAAAGTAATCCTTTTGCAAAATCATCAAATTCAATTATTTTATATTTCCATCCTTTCCTGGGAAGCAAGAAGATTCACTTTGTTCACAGTCTGTCTGTTCCCAGACGCTCTCTCTGGGTTCGCAATTTTATCGATACATTTCTGTCAAGAGTGTTGCTGAATCAAGAGAGAGTCCTTTGTCTTTGAGCAAAAGTAAGAAACTTCACGAAACGTTCTCACAGTGATAAAGTGACTACTACAGCTAGGTTCCAGTTTTCAAACAAGGAAATTAAAACATCTGAGGCCTACATGAAAATCCACTGAATTATTACCACGATACGATTAATGCAAAAACACATATTAACAAAAGTAATTCAATTCTTCTTAGTTAATTCAATCATTATTCTTCCTCTAGAAGTTACATGTTGATGTTAGGCACTACCATAAAGGATCTGCATCTTTATTATTGTCAAAACAGGGTATTTATGTCTCCATTCTAAAATATGCATTTTTATCACTCATTATTTGAATAAACTGCAAGCTTTATACTATCGGTCATTGCTAGATTAAGCATTTCAATCATTTAGGATGCTTTTTTATGTTGACGTTTTTATTTGGAAACCTCTTAAAAGTTATCGTCATCACATTTCTATGTTAATTAAGTCTTAGGGGCATATGTGCAAGCCCCTCTCACCCCCACAACGTCACTTTTTCCGTCGTTGTGGTGGCAATAGGGGCTTAGCCTTAAATACAAGGCAGCATAAAGACACTTAACATGGCTTAACGCTGCATTGTAAATAAGGCCCCCTTTCTCTCTATGGTTAGCTTGAAAGGGGTGGGCAGTAAGTGTTGCGGTGGGCGTTCCACCGCAACTCACATTGATTTTGACGCTGCCCCCTATGTACAAGGGCAATGTACATAGGAGGCAGAGCCAAAATTAAGACCAGGGAAAACCTGGTCTTGATTTGGTGAAACGAGGAGGAATGCATTATTTCTCCTCGTTTTTGCTTTTTCCATGTGTGCTGCCTTGCGCAGCACACATTGAAAAAGCAAATATACAGGAGGGTCCCCCTTTCTGCACATAAACAAAATGTAAAAAAAAAGCAGCACACATAGAAGTGACAAAATGGCATTTTAGGATTGTTTATGTGCTGGAAGGGGGGCCTTCCTGTACATAAACAATCCTCCCCTGCATGCAGACACCCTTTCACTATGGTGAAAGGGTGTCTGCATTAGCTCTACACTGCTAAGTGTAGCGCCAGCGCAGGGGGAAACGCAAGGCTGCACCATATACTTGTAAATATGGTGCTGCCTTGCGTTTCTGAAGTGGCGGAGTGAGGCTTTAAGCCACTTCCTCGTACATATGCCCCTTAGTTTCTTAAATCACGTGATTACATATATAGGTAAATAATATCTGCGTTTACACATATACATGTTCAAAACACTTCTGCATGCTTTTACGATGCAGTACGAACTCTCACGCTCTTCGTTTTAATAATTTTACATGATTCTATTATACATAAATTATCATAATCTCTTTTGACAGTGAGAATTGATAGAGGCAATCATTATTTACCTTTTACGCTCCACCACATGCAAGTAAGCAACCCACAGACCCCCAATTGAGAGTTTTAAACTGGCAAGAACAGGGCTAAGATCAGAAAAGCTACCTCAAAAAAGCACAGTTAAACACCTGTCATAAAGAGGGTATCCACAAAGTCAACAAAAAAGGAGTTTGAAGAAGTTTAACCCTAATGCTCCCTATTAGAGATACCATCCCCAGCGAGAGAGAAAAGGTCTCCACCCCGGCAAACCTAACAGTAGGCAATGAAAATGTGCTAGGAAAGCAGGGAAATGAGCTACGGAAACCCAAGGGGACCTAATCAAAGGGGATCTATCCAATATTTGGGACAAAACTAAAGTAAAGTAAAAGGCGCCCCTAAAGTAATACTCTACACTCATCTATTGACGTAATATCAACCATGGATTCTGCAATAGCAGTCACATCGCAAATGTTGAAAGAAGCAATATAAAGCCCTGAGGGTCAAAGGCAAGGCCACAATTCATTGGAAATTAACAATCATAGCTGTAAAGAAAAGAAAAAAACACTCCCTATTAGCAGCCCAGAGGCTTCGCAACTAGTAGTTCATAAAAGTGCAGGGGGTTTAAATCAAGCTTTCACACATAAGCTGGTCGTCAATTCATACAAAAGAGATGCTATACCTGAGCAGGGCACAATTAGGAACAATACCCTCTTCCTCCCGTTGACGCCAGGCAAGTACCATTCCAAACAAGCCGAACCAGCAGATCAAGAGGTGCAACAAATTATGATTAGCAGCAATAACGCTACTGATCAAAGAGTATCCCTTCTAGAGCTCAAAGCGCCTCCACAAGAAAGAAGATGGGAGGAGAGAATCAGCTATATGCCACACCTATGCCCCACTCCTACTGGAGTGGGAAATGGAAAAAATCCATTTATTATACAACCCTCACCCACTCTAATAGTGGCATGCTTCATCATCGGGTTCACCCTGACTCCTAAAAGTCAGGGTGAACTCGACCATATTTCAGGGGGCACTTATGAAGATAGCTAGCTATGGAAATCGGGAATTCCCTTAAAGCTGCTTCAAGCAATAGAGCTTGACTTCAAGTGAAAATCAGAGAGGGCACCAACCAACCAAGGGCTCGAGCAGGGATGCATGTTGGCTCCTCATCTCTTCTAATCTATTCATGGCAGATCCTTCCCATTTCTTATCTGCCCCAGCTGGGTCCACTGCGCCTCTCTCAACTCTTTCCAGATAACATTTTGCTGTTCAGCATGACAAAAGTGGCCTGCAAAGTAAACGCACCTAAGTCAATAACAAACACTTAGAGGTAAACACAACACACACAATGTCTTTCTCCAACCAGAGCAGACTGCCACTATCATACTATATAACACTCTCCTGGAAGTGTTAGGTAGCTACAAGTAAATGGGTTTGTATCTGGACTCAAAGAGCAAACTGGATGGCCCCTCTTTAGCCACCATTAGCAGTAATCTCTGCCAAGCTACTCCCAACAATCACAAATGCAAGGCAAGCCCTGAGAGGACAAAATGCAGTTCTAGGGGATAAACCTCAGACCAGCATTAACAGGCGAGCATTGTCTCTGCCTGAAACATCATCTCCGTCACAAATCTGCCATGAGTTTGGACTCAAAAAGCAAGGCCTAGATACCACAATAAAATGCAGGTTCAAGATTTGGCAAACACAATACGCCCCACTACACAGGGCCTTTTGGGCGGCCCTGCAAATGAATCCGTAATCAGACCAAATTGCAAATACTTTGAAAATTCCATCACACAGTTGGATCTGACTGAATTATGGGTCACAAACATGTCACACAGTACTTTCAAAAGGGCTACAAACAAAGCTGTAAAACTGCAATCGAGCCTGGTCAACAAAAATATACTCAGCGCTTGATCTCATTCCTGAGTGGTGATTAAAAGCTATGGTGCCCTGAAAGCAGCGGCATATCATGGCATTCCCTTCCCAGTGCACATAAAGCACGGCTCTGCGCTTTGACAGAATAGGAGCATTGGTGAGTCGGACAACTTGAGACTACACTAGACCCCCAGAATTCAGACTTTGTAAAGCTAAAAAGGAGGACTTTATTCACCTAGCAATAATAGTGAGACAACCACCACGTAAGTGGAAAACTGGTGAAATTCTTGGAAATGGCTTCCATCTGATACATCTTTAAGTAATTGGTTGCAACAGTCCTGGAATCAATGGGATTGATGTCACAAATTTGGATGATAGACCAGGTTGGGGCTGTTTCTTTTGATTTAATGTGTACTTAGTTTTAAGCTTTTTTTACTTTAACCATTACTTATAAGAGAAGTGTGAGCCTGCACATTATTTAGCACAGTTGCACTTTAAGGCAGTACGCAAATATTATAGGATGAACTTAGGCGTAAGTACGGTGCAAAAGGGTATGGAGAACCACCCCTTTCCCTAGATTGCGATAAACTGCAGACAAAGAACTACAAGGTCCCCAGTACACGCCTATGATTACAGCAATTATTGTCAGTTGTACTTCAGCCCCGAAGGTAAATAGTAGTATGTGGTCTCAAGGGTAACAGAGAACAGAATTTCATTTAATTAATTAAAGTTTCCTCATGAAGCAGATTCTATGTTCTGTGAGGCAGACGATTATTCAGAATATGCAGCTACTTATTATTGTGAGACCCTATTCGTAGGGTTATGGGCTGTCAGCCAGGTTTGTATGTGTTGCCGCTGGTCACGCAATCCGGTGAAGCAGCTGGTGAAGTCTCCCGTGAGTGAGAGGGATGGCGCTCATCTACTACTATTTACCTTCGGGACGGAAGTATAACTGACAATAAGGACTGTAATCATAGGAATTTAGCCCTGAAGAAGTCGCTGTGTACTTCATGGTAGCGATGAAACACGCGCTGGCTAGGCTAAGACTCTGTACCAAGGAACGCACAACAAGGACAATTAATCCTGGAACCCCACAGAGCAGTGGATGAACAGTGTTTTTCTTACCTTCATTCATTACTGTACTAACTTAATTCTATGTACCACTAGCGTGTGCAGGGGACCTTGAAGTTCCTATTTTAGATTGCATTTATAATAAAAAAATATTTTTCTGGTTTTAATTAAGACAATTAAAAATAAATTGAATTTGAATTTCTTTTTTACTACGTTTAGAAAGTTGCCATTTTCCTGCCTAAGCCAGATGTATCTTTCTGCGATTGTCCAAGGTTACCTGACTGTTAAAGGTTCTACTTTAGTGTGATGTGCACTGCTCCCAGACAGTCAACAAAGGACCTGGGTGTGTGGAGATGTGGTTCTTCTTGACAGGATGAATGGGGAGGAGCTGTGCCAAAGCCCTGATCACACTTCAAAGGATAACCCAGGAGCTTTACCCAGCCCCTCCTGGCTTCATAAGAATTCCACCTTATCACTGTCAGATGCAGCTTATATCTGGGCGTGCCTGCCCTTTGTTTCACTAGCCAAACAAGATCAAAATGCAGGGGAAAGGGAAGGACTGACCAGAACCTGTGTTAGAGTTAGAAAAAGGGGTGTCCTCCCCCCACAGGCTGGAATTGGGCATAAAGTGGCACCTAAAAACCTGAAATGAGAACACTTCAGGGCCTGTGTAGACTCAGAAGCAGGACCGACCTGCTGTCTGAAGTCTGAAGGATGATTGTACCTGTTTGCCTTAAACCTAAGATTCCAGAAGTGACTCCAGGGGTCAGACGGCTGACCTACAGGGATACAACAAGTTCCAGAAACCTTTCCTGTTCCCTGCTGAAAAGACCCAACTGGACCCAACTGTGTCCCCTCTGTTGGCCTCTGTGGAAGTAAGCACCATATCCAGGTGCTGTCCTCATGGTACTGGGCCCTTGGCTGGAGTCAGAGGGCCCAATTCACAAAGGTTAAGTTACTAGTAGTAATGTTTCTAGTAGTAAGGTCACTATTAGTAAAATTACTAGTAATAACTTACCTTTGTAAATACCAAAAAGTAGTGAACTTAGACTTAAGTCTAAGTTTAATACTGAAGATTAAGTTTTCTTCTTTTTGGTATTTACAAAGGTAAGTTACTACTAGTAACATTACTACTAGCAAATGTACTACTACTGCACTTACAACTAGTAAAGTTACTAGAAGTAAGTTTACTAGTGGTAAAGTTACTAGTAGTAACTTACCCTTGTGAATACCGAAAAGACTTTTGGTCTAAGTTAAGATTTTGGTCTAACCTTACCGTTGTGAATCAGGCCCAGCGTGTCCATTTTCCTGCTTAACTGAAAGTTTCACCGGATCCGCAACACAGAGCATCATGGAGCCCTGCAGAGCTGCAAATATCCTAACCAAAGCTTTCACCCAATCCAATGCAGTGATGCAGAGCCATGCAGAGCAGCACAGCTCCTGAGTGGAAGCCTCAGTGGATCGAATGGAGTGAGACGCAGAGCGATGTAGAGCGATGCAGAGCTGCACCACGCAGCTCCTTACTGCAGGTATCACCAAATCCATCTCCAAGCGAAGCAGACCCCCACTGAGCCACGCAGGTCCCAACTGATAGCCTCCCTGAATCCAATGCAGAGCGACGTAGAGCCCTGCAGAAATTTACCACATCTTTCTCACACAGAAGTCAGAAGGTAACAATACCAGTGGTGCAAACCTGGGGTCATATTTATAAAAAGGGTTGTTTCACACTTGCAGTACGCAAAGTAGTGCAAGCACAACACAAGCTCAAAATGTGATTTATGAAGCCATGCAAGGCCACCTTGTGTAGGTGTTCCCACACAACTCCCATGGATTTACCAAAAGTGGTAGACCTGGGAATGCGCCAGAAAGATACAGAATCTCAGGGGAGGCATAACAAGGAGAAATGTCTGTCTTTCTCCTTGTTTCTTCCTCATTCGCACATAAAAAAAGATTATGCCTCAGGATTGTTTTGTGCAGGAAGGTGTTCCTTCCTGCACAAAAACAATCTTGCATGCAACACAGGCACCCTTGTACCATGGTGCAAGGGTGCCTGCATTGGTACTAGCCAGGCAAAATGGTGCCAGCACAGAGACAACGGCAGGAGTCTGCCATATTCTTTCAAATGTGGTGCAATCCTGTCCTTTCCCTGTCATGCAGCGCAGCAAGCCGGCTTGCTGCGCTGCAAGACATTTTTTTATAAATATGCCCCCTGGTCTTGCCAATCATGGTTGTCCTTAAATTGTGACTTTAACCCAGTCCAGCACAACCAGATATTATGCAGTTGGTGCTTCCTGCCTTTCAAAACTATTTTTACCGGTAAGCAGTCATAATATCGAGTTTTTAATATCGATATACAGAAATATCGAGTTTAGCATATCGAGAGTATTAAATATCGATGTTCTGTATATCGATGTAAAAAATATCAATTAGAAGTATTGTCAAAAATATCGAAGTATGTCAAATCGACTGGAAAAA
Organism: Triturus cristatus; assembly: GCF_964204655.1. Classification (NCBI taxonomy): domain Eukaryota; kingdom Metazoa; phylum Chordata; class Amphibia; order Caudata; family Salamandridae; genus Triturus; species Triturus cristatus. The sequence goes on along the minus strand of NC_140582.1, from coordinate 140,210,993 downwards.
TATTGTTATGTGAAAATATTGTTTTGTATTATATTTAAATGCATTTAAAGTTTGCTTGTAGTAGTGTATTAGTTATTTAATGGTATAAAAAAATTAATTTGTATTATAGTTTTTTAGGAGCGGGTTGGGTTTATAGGGGATAAGGGAGGGGAGTGTTTTAAAATAATTGTTTATAATTTATAATAACTTTATAAATGTTTAATTATTAATTAAAACATGTAATTTCGACTTTAGAAACATATTTTTTAAGAGCGGGATGTTGGGATTATAGGGGATAAGGGTGAGGAGTGTTTTAACATAATTGATTTTAATTCATAAACAAAAGTCAAGATTAAATTATTATTTTAAAAAATAAATTTAAAATTTTGAAAAATATTTTTCACGAGTGGGATGTTGAATTTATAGGGGATAAGGGTGGGGAGTTTTTTAAATTAATTGAGTTTAATTTTTAATAAACTGAACATTTTGAAATTATAATTAAAAAATGTTATTTTGATTTTAGAAAAATACATTTTTGGAGCGGGATGTTGTGTTTATAGGGGATAAGGGTGGGAGTGTTTTAAAATATTTATTTTAATGTTTAATACATTAAGTAATTATGTTTAAAGCTGCCATATTTGTTTGAGCCTTGTATTTTGTAACCGCTCGCTGTTGTTTTGGGTTATTTCGAAAGGGAGAAGCTCGCAGTTGGGAGCTGCTTCACGTCGAGCAAGGTAAGAATACTTTTCTTTATTTAAACTAAATTTCTAATATAATTTGAAAGTAGTTAGATTGTAGTTACTGTGTGTTGGGTTAGGTTTCTGAAGTTCTGGCGCTTTTAATGAGTTGGGGGTCTATTAGGATGGCGGTCGGAAAACCACCCGACCACCATGGTAGAGGAAATCAACCGTTCGCTGGTACCGTGGCAAAACCGGCAGTCCGATTAGGATCAACCGCCAAAAAATCCCTAACGTGGCTGAACGACGCCACAAAAGACCGCCGGTAGCGGGCGGAGCAGGTGAAAATCCGTCCGCGGTGGTCGGATTCGTGGCGGAAACACACTAAACCACTGCGAGGCCAGCAGAGTGACTGCACGTAAAATTAGGATTCCCTCGATGTGACAGCGAGACATTCCGCTCCTTCCGACCGCCGCGATCGCAAACAGTGATGAATGGTAGAGCCCGTTGAAGGGTTGTTTCAAAGCCACCGCTGCGGACGCTCTGTGACAAATATTGCGGTCGACAAAAAAAACACAACAAGGCCACCAACTGCACATATCAAAATACCTCTGCCCCCAAAAACACCTAACACACCCAAATGGCACACCCCCATGGCAACTACAAAAATACAAATCCCAGGACAACCCACACAACACACCTGACAGCAATACCCCATTTTGACACACCCACATAGCTGAGTATAATACCATCCTGTTGTAACTTAGCCACTGGGTATATTACTCAACCCCCCTCCCTTGTTCTCACTTTGGTATAATTCTAGAACCCTGCCTTGAAGGCAACCTTGGCATGTTGATGAGGCTGGCACTTCAGAAGGTTTGACCTGGCTTCTCTTGCAAGCTGAGGATGCAGTATTCTTTCTTATGAATAAAGAAGTTACATCTTACCTGCGTTGGTTTTTCAAATGTTAGGAAGCAACACATTCTGTTACATAATCTGGGTGTCCATAGTAGAAATGTTTATGAGGATATCACAGGGAGACTAGTGGAGGATGAACCTCTTGAGGTGGAGGCAGGAGTGGATGTTTATGAATATACGTTGAGGAAGTTGGAGGCGCATTTCAAGGTTAAAATAAATGTTGTTCTTGAAAGGTACAAATTTTTCAAAAGAAATCAAAGGAAGGACGAGAAGGTTTCTTCTTATGTAGCGGTGTTGCGTGGGATGGCTGCGACTTGTGAAATTGGGGCTCTTACTGATTCCCTTATCAGGGACCAATTAGTAAGATCCAAGAATGATGCGAATGTTCAAGAGGAACTACTTACAAGAAATCCTGATCTTGAGGAGGCTATTAGTATAGCCAAAGGGCTGGAACACATGGCATTATGTATGAAAGAAATGAAAATTTGCGAGGCTGTTAAGGAGAATTCTGATCAAAAAGATTCGGTAAGTGTAGAAGCAGTCTGTATAGTGGATAATAAAAACAGAGAGTCTTCTAGTAAAAAAATGGGTAGTTTGCAATGTTTCAGATGTGGTAGCCATAATCATTTGGCCAACAATTGGAAATGTCCAGCCAGGAATATTTTGTGTAGGAAATGCAACACGGTGCATTTTTCAAAAGTGTGCAATGTTTTCAACCCTAAGGTACATGTGGTTGAACACAATGTGGCTGAAGAAGTGGAGGAAAAGAATTTTATTTTTCAGATAGAGGATGAGAGCATGGTAGCTAATACCTTGTATCCCACATGTGAAATTATGCTGGATGGGGAATGTTTTAAGGTTTATGCTGATTCATTTTCTCCTTTTACCCTGGTGGAAAAGAATGTGTTCAACGAGAAGTTTTCCAAACATAACATCAAGTTAGAAACAGCAGATATTGCTTCTTCAGGGTACAATAGAGTTCCCATACCTTTAGAAGGAATGGTACGAATGAGAATTTCTTTCAAAGACAGGCACACAGTTGGGAAGGTATATATAGCCAGTGAGGGTTCAAGACTTCTAGGCTGGAAACATCAGAAGGAATTAAGTATTAAACTAGACCCCAATAATCTTGAGCAAGTCCTACTCATTGATCCCCCAGGGGTCGGTGCCAATCTTATTAAGGATTATCCAGAAGTTTTTAATGAAGATTTGGGTTTGCTAAAAAATGATATGCACAAAATTGTGCTAAAAGAAGGAGCCATACCAGTAATTCACAAAACACATTCAATCCACTTGTTAATGAGAGAACCTTTAAGGATGGAACTAGAAAAATTGGTCAAACAAGGGGTTATTCAAGAAATTGAGTGTTCAGCATGGTTGGCTCCCATCGTCATTACTACTAAGGATGGTGGGAAGAGTATTAGGCTTTGTGTGGACTTGAGGGCTTTGAATGCAAACATAGTTGTGGATAGACATCCATTACCAAGGATCCATGAGATGCTGAGCACGTTGCAGGGAGCAAAAGTGTTTAGCGTTCTGGATCTCTCATCTGCCTATTACCAAATTAAGCTTCATCCAGAGTCCCAATCTTTGACAGCTTTCACTGCCCCATTTGGCAATTACAAATTTTTAAGTATGCCGTTTGGGCTGGCATCGGCAGCTTCTGCTTTTCAAAGAGCGATGCAACATGTACTCAAAGATTGCCCTAAATCAATTTGTTTCCAAGATGATATTCTGATTTATGGTTCAAGTGAAATGGAACATAATATAAATGCTGAGTTGGTTCTAAAAAAATTGAAAGAGGTGGGGTTCACCCCGAAAGAAAGCAGATGTAAGGTCGGTGTCACATCAGTAGACTATTTGGGGCACATAATTTCTTTTTTTGAGTTTAAAGAGGATTTTATTGAAGAACAAAAAAGTTACAGTACATTAATAATATACGTTTGTGGGAAAAAATACATTGTAAGATATTTCAGAAAAATAAAAAGGTGTAGAAAGAAAAAGGGAGAGAAGAAAAGAAGGAAAGAAAAAGGAATATCATCAGAAACATATTACAACAATATATAATAAGTAAATGGCAGATTAAAGAAAAAATATAACTTCATAATACAGGAATTAATATTTTAAAAAGAGATAGAACAAATTGGCAAACTTCATACATTAATAATATCAGAATTATTAATAATATCAAGAAGATCAAGGAGGTTTAGATACTTCTTCCCTGCAAGGATCATGTAAAGGAAGGGATTGGGCAGACAGGTTCAGGAAGGAGGTAATGGGTAACCATAATAAGTCCCTTTTAATCGCAAGGGAAATAGGGTGAACATAAGCTCTATCTAGTCTATGGTTATAGCAAACCCCATACCACCAGGCTTGATAAGAAATAAGGGAGGTATCCTTCCAAGCTTTCGTGATCTGTTGAAATGCCACAGCAAGAAGGAGATCAACAATGGAGGTATTAGCACTGGAGGAGGACCATACTTGTGAAAGACTACCAAGAAAAATATGAGAAAGAGAAAAGGGGAAATTGGTGGAAAAAATGGAATTAATTTGCTGCCATACTTTGCCCCAGAAAAGGTGAACAGCAGGACAAGTGAACAACATGTGTTTAAGATCAGCCACTAAAGCCGAACAGGACCAACAGACAGACGGGATAGAAGAGTCAATGTGGTGTAGTTTGTATGGGGTGATTAAAAGTCTATTGTATATAAAAAATAGAGTTTGAGTAGTATTTGCCGCTCTAGACGATTTCCTTATTTTGATCCAAATGTTATCCCAGGTAGTAAGGGGAAAACAATCATCTAAATCTGATTCCCAAGCACATTCCACAGCAGATTTCACTCGCTGAGCAGACGAATCCCACAATTTTTGGTAAATTTGAGAAGCAGATGGAGAAGAATGTAAAAATGGTAAGGAAATGAGAGAAGAGTTATATTGAACGGAAGTACCCGTAAGAGCATCAAAAGTAGCTTGAGCCGCCGTTCTTAATAGAGTATATTTGGGATAAGAGGAGAGGGGGAGAGAGAAACGGTCTTGAAGAACAGAAAAGGGGAGAAAAGAACCATCATGAAAAAGCTGATGAGTCCATTTAAGACCAAGAGATAACCAGTCATTCCAAAAAATAGATCTATTTTTAATTTGATAAGAGAATTATACCAAATAGGAGATTGTAAAAAACGAGCACGGTCATCCAGGTTGTGCAAAATAATAGGTTGAAAGGTCTTGCGAACATGTTGAAGGATGGGAAGAGAAAATTTCTTTGGAGCCTGCGATAATGAAACAAACTCTTCAAACGTAAAGGGATGAAAAAAGGAAGTTTCGACTTCTACCCATAAAGGACAAGAAGAGGGATCAGGAATATGATCAGAAAGGAAAGAGGTAGAGTGAGTGAGAAAAAAGGAAGTATGATATGAGGAGAAGTCAGGAAAATTAACACCACCTAAATGCTTAGGAGATTTAAGTTTAGAAAAAGACATTCTGGCAGTTTTGTTTTGCCATAAAAATTTAGATAATATGGAATAAATATTCTTGTAATAGAATTTGGGAATGTGAACTGGAAGATTCGATAAGAGAAATAAGACTAATGGTACCAACATCATCTTGATAGAATCTAATCTACCCCACCAAGATAAGAACAAGGGATGCCATTGTTTCGTAGAGGCAGTAAGAGCTAATAGCACATTTTTAAGGTTCAAAGCCACAGTATCTTTAATAGAAGGTGTAAACCAAAGGCCAAGATATTTGATTTTGTTTGGACTCCAGTTGAAGGAAGAAGCTAAGAAGTCAGCATGAAAACAGAATTTATTAAGAGGAAGGATTTCGCATTTGTCTACATTAAGCTTATAGCCAGACACAGATGCATAGTTCGAAACCTCTAATAAAAATGATGGGAGAGACGTATGAGGGTTCGAGAGAAATAACAAAATATCAGCTGCGTACGCAGAAATCTTTAACTGTGTAGAACCATAAGGGAAACCAGAAATTTCATCGTTCATACGAATCTTAGTTAAGAAGGGTTCTAATGCTAATATAAATAAGAGCGGAGAAAGCGGACAACCCTGCCGAACACCACGAAGAAGAGGAAAGGAGGAAGAGACAAGGCCATTGGCCAAAATAAAGGACCTAGGAGAAGAGTAGAGCATTGAGACATATGAAAGAAACTTAGGGACAAAACCAAACCAAGAGAGGGAAGAAAAAATAAATTGCCAGTTGACTCTATCAAAAGCTTTCTCAGCGTCCAGTGCAATAGCTGCCAATGACGTCTAATGAGATTTACTTAAGACATTAAAGAAAAGACGGGTATTATCAGATAGGTGACATCCTTTGATAAAACCACATTGTTCTTTGGCGATTAATTGTGGAAGAATTTTTTCTAAACGAAGTGCAAGGATCTTAGCAAAAATGTTGTAATCTAGATTGATTAAGGAAATGGGCCTATAGTTCTTACAAAAGTTGTGATCTTTACCATCCTTGGGGAGAAGACAAATAAGGGCTTCCTGAAAGGTACCCTCAGATTTTTGAGATGTTATAAAGGATGAGAATAGATGATGAATTCTTGGAAGAAGTAGGGAAGAAAAATGGGAATAAAATTCTATAGTAAACCCATCGGGGCCAGGGGCCTTACCCCTCTTTAGAACTTGGATAGCCTCCAGAATATCTTTATGCGTGATATCAGCTTCTAAAGGGGAGAAATCAACCTCTGAAGAGGAAGGTGGAGCAATGGATGATAAATATCGAGTAATTTCAGATAAGACAGGAGAGGACTCAGGAGTATATAAACGTTGATAAAAATCCGTAAATTCAGTTAAAATATCCTCGTCTTTATGGATCACAACGTTAGAGGAAGTAACAATGGATTCAATTTTAGTACGTTCCTTCTTAACTTTGAGGTATCTAGCTAAAATATTACCGGCCTTATTTTGTGCGGTGTAGTATTTAGCACTAGACTTAAGTAAAAATAAATTGGCAGAGTCAGTAGAAATTTTATTAAAGGAAAGCTTAGACTTAATAAGATCAGCTAGGTCAGATTGTTTCTTAGAGATGTAAAAGGAATGTTCTAATTGTTTAATTTGTGTGTTAAGCAACTGAATAGATTGAGAGGCTTTACGACGCTTACGGGCAACAAAAGTAATAATGAAATCTCTAGAAGCGGCTTTAAAGGTATCCCAAATAAGAGAAGGGGTTAACTGAGGCGAGTCATTGTCCTCAAAAAATGAAGAGGCAAAATCCATAAAAGCTGGTGTAAACTGTGGATCCAATAAAAGAGAGTTATTAAACCTCCATCTCCTAGTGCCTTTCACGGGGGGGAGTAAATCCAGACTTAAAGAGACTGGAGCGTGATCAGAAATTAAGATAGAACCTATGTCCGAGTGAGTAATGAGTTGAGTGAGGGCTTTGGAAATGAAAATATAGAGGAGGTGAGAAAAAAGTGTATTCTCTAAGAGTAGGGTGGCAAAGCCTCCAAGAATCAACAAGAGCTCTTTGGGAAATAGTGGAGGTAAACAAAGAATGCATGTGAGAGGGGGAGAACCTAGAGTCAGATCTTCTGTCTAAAAAGGGCTCTATAACCATATTACAGTCACCACCTAAAATCAGATAATCATCAGTGTATTGCTTAAGCAGGGAGAGAACATGGGGCCAAAAAACTTTATCCGGAACAGTGGGAGCATGGATATTTAGAATGGTCAGAGGAATTTTATTAATCAACAGAGAAACTGCTACCCATCTACCATCTGCATCATTATCTTGTTTGACAAGATGAACATCTAGCCTCTTATGGCATAAAATAGCGACACCATTGCGCTTCCCAGACCCAGGAGAGGCAAAAACATGACCAACCCAATTACGACGTAACTTAGGAATTTCAGTATCTTTAACATGAATTTCTTGTAATAGAAAAACAATTTTGGGGCGACATCCAAATTTCTAATGCCATTGATGTGCCCATCCGGACCTCTTTGCAATAACACGTACTGAAGCATTAAATTCATCCAACGACAGCTTTAATTAAAATACCCAATGCATTTCGGGCTGCTCGAGCCCTTCGTCAGGGGTCACTACAAGTAACAGTAAAATCACATATTAATTGCGCAATCATTTTTTTGAAAAAACATTAGTTGCAAAATCATTTTTTGAAACTCTCATATTGGTAAAACTAGAACCCCATCGCTGAACCCCTAGCTAATCCCTGTCTGCTTGCTGTTCTGACTGTCCATACACTGAACCCTACGGTCACCAACCTTCGTTACACAGCCTCTGGCACCATGCGAATTAATCCTTTCCATTCTAAATTTTAATTTGAGAAAACACAGCTCTTTTCTACCTTTCACTCCCCTTGTAATGCTTCTATTTAAACGATCAACCCCTTCCTAATTCTTTCGTATTCATTATCCTCCCCACCTTTTAAACATTCACAAAAAAATGCTGCTCTAATGTTCTTACTCTTTCTGCTCTGTCACGTTTATGGCACCTAAATATACAGCGCCTTTGAAACATTTAAACTAAGCCCTGTGGTGCACACCTTCACCTTACATATTATTATAAAACCACTGTTGTTCTCCATGGGCTCAATGTTACTAAAGCCTGCCTAGTTTGAACCTCTCTGCAACACGTACCTGCCGTGAATCTGCCCTCTTCATCTATTTTTTTCAAAGGAATTGGTGACGTTGTTGTTCGCCCTTCATTTTTAAACTCGCTGTGTTGCTAGAATCCCTCCCATGTTCGCCGTTAATTAATTGATACCACCTGTTGCTGGTAACTCTCTTCAGAACGCCCCTCCCTCCTAACAAAAGCACTACAACTCCCACAGTTCAGCGTTTGGATCGTCAAAGACATGGCTTTACCACTGTTCAAAAAACAGAAACATTTTAGTGTGATCATGCAAAAGACTCGCAAAAAAATAAAATATCATATGCTCTGTAAAATCCGCTGTTCATATTACAATATAAAGTGAACATGAATCAAAAGTCACTTGTTTGTCCCATTTCTTATTGCAAACTGTATGGATGTGATCTTCCGCCGAACTTGTGGAAAAAACGACCTCCACTCTGTTCCATCTTGACTCATTTAATTGAAATGCGGGCGGGTGCAAACCCAGAGTGGGCAAAAATTGTGGTTTATACTTCATTCAAAAAAGGGAATGCACACCTATTCAAACTGTAATCCTTTAGTAATCCTCATGTTGCAATGTAGCGTGCTCCTTGGGGAAAAGTGCCTTGCCCTTTGGCACTTGAAATAACATGAAAAACAATTTTGGGGCGACATGCGCCCCAACCAAAGGCACAGCAACGAAATCCTTGAATCCTCAATTTGTGTTTGGACCAATTAATCATTTCTTAAGACGTGTAATCATTTGCTTGCTCATTTTTCTCTCTTAACTCCCGTTTGTTCCACAAGCGCAGTGTCATGCCAATTTTCCAAATTTCTAATGCCATTGATGTGCCCATCCGGACCTCTTTGCAATAACACGTACTGAAGCATTAAATTCATCCAACGACAGCTTTAATTAAAATACCCAATGCATTTCGGGCTGCTCGAGCCCTTCGTCAGGGGTCACTACAAGTAACAGTAAAATCACATATTTATTGCGCAATCATTTTTTTGAAAAAACATTAGTTGCAAAATCATTTTTTGAAACTCTCATATTGGTAAAACTAGAACCCCATCGCTGAACCCCTAGCTAATCCCTGTCTGCTTGCTGTTCTGACTGTCCATACACTGAACCCTACGGTCACCAACCTTCGTTACACAGCCTCTGGTACCATGCGAATTAATCCTTTCCATTCTAAATTTTAATTTGAGAAAACACAGCTCTTTTCTACCTTTCACTCCCCTTGTAATGCTGCTATTTAAACGATCAACCCCTTCCTAATTCTTTCGTATTCATTATCCTCCCCAGCTTTTAAACATTCACAAAAAAATGCTGCTCTAATGTTCTTACTCTTTCTGCTCTGTCACGTTTATGGCACCTAAATATACAGCGCCTTTGAAACATTTAAACTAAGCCCTGTGGTGCACACCTTCACCTTACATATTATTATAAAACCACTGTTGTTCTCCATGGGCTCAATGTTACTAAAGCCTGCCTAGTTTGAACCTCTCTGCAACACGTACCTGCCGTGAATCTGCCTTCTTCATCTATTTTTTTCAAAGGAATTGGTGACGTTGTTGTTCGCCCTTCATTTTTAAACTCGCTGTGTTGCTAGAATCCCTCCCATGTTCGCCGTTAATTAATTGATACCACCTGTTGCTGGTAACTCTCTTCAGAACGCCCCTCCCTCCTAACAAAAGCACTACAACTCCCACAGTTCAGCGTTTGGATCGTCAAAGACATGGCTTTACCACTGTTCAAAAAACAGAAACATTTTAGTGTGATCATGCAAAAGACTCGCAAAAAAATAAAATATCATATGCTCTGTAAAATCCGCTGTTCATATTACAATATAAAGTGAACATGAATCAAAAGTCACTTGTTTGTCCCATTTCTTATTGCAAACTGTATGGATGTGATCTTCCGCCGAACTTGTGGAAAAAACGACCTCCACTCTGTTCCATCTTGACTCATTTAATTGAAATGCGGGCGGGTGCAAACCCAGAGTGGGCAAAAATTGTGGTTTATACTTCATTCAAAAAAGGGAATGCACACCTATTCAAACTGTAATCCTTTAGTAATCCTCATGTTGCAATGTAGCGTGCTCCTTGGGGAAAAGTGCCTTGCCCTTTGGCACTTGAAATAACATGAAAAACAATTTTGGGGCGACATGCGCCCCAACCAAAGGCACAGCAACGAAATCCTTGAATCCTCAATTTGTGTTTGGACCAATTAATCATTTCTTAAGACGTGTAATCATTTGCTTGCTCATTTTTCTCTCTTAACTCCCGTTTGTTCCACAAGCGCAGTGTCATGCCAATTTTCCAAATTTCTAATGCCATTGATGTGCCCATCCGGACCTCTTTGCAATAACACGTACTGAAGCATTAAATTCATCCAACGACAGCTTTAATTAAAATACCCAATGCATTTCGGGCTGCTCGAGCCCTTCGTCAGGGGTCACTACAAGTAACAGTAAAATCACATATTAATTGCGCAATCATTTTTTTGAAAAAACATTAGTTGCAAAATCATTTTTTGAAACTCTCATATTGGTAAAACTAGAACCCCATCGCTGAACCCCTAGCTAATCCCTGTCTGCTTGCTGTTCTGACTGTCCATACACTGAACCCTACGGTCACCAACCTTCGTTACACAGCCTCTGGCACCATGCGAATTAATCCTTTCCATTCTAAATTTTAATTTGAGAAAACACAGCTCTTTTCTACCTTTCACTCCCCTTGTAATGCTGCTATTTAAACGATCAACCCCTTCCTAATTCTTTCGTATTCATTATCCTCCCCAGCTTTTAAACATTCACAAAAAAATGCTGCTCTAATGTTCTTACTCTTTCTGCTCTGTCACGTTTATGGCACCTAAATATACAGCGCCTTTGAAACATTTAAACTAAGCCCTGTGGTGCACACCTTCACCTTACATATGATTATAAAACCACTGTTGTTCTCCATGGGCTCAATGTTACTAAAGCCTGCCTAGTTTGAACCTCTCTGCAACACGTACCTGCCGTGAATCTGCCCTCTTCATCTATTTTTTTCAAAGGAATTGGTGACGTTGTTGTTCGCCCTTCATTTTTAAACTCGCTGTGTTGCTAGAATCCCTCCCATGTTTCCCAGACCCAGGAGAGGCAAAAACATGACCAACCCAATTACGACGTAACTTAGGAATTTCAGTATCTTTAACATGAATTTCTTGTAATAGAACAATATCCCCTTTTAAATTTGCTACATGAGACAAAACTCTTTGGCGTTTAATAGGTGAACCAAGACCTTTAACATTCCAAGATAAAATATTCAAAGCCATCTACAAATAAGGGAGAAAATGCAAATAAAAAGAAAATAGAGAAGCATGAATAGTTAAAACCTGGATAGAAATCATTACATTAGTAAGAGAAGGAAAAACAGAACATTGCAGGGAGAAAAAAGAATACCAACTACAAGAAAGAAAAAAAAAAAAGATACATAATTTAGTAAATACAACAGAAGAACCGCCATAAACACATTGTATTGAGAAGGCAAGAAAGTCAAAAAATATAGAGAGAAAACGAAATTCAAACATGTGAAGAGAATGGGAATAAACGGGTGAAAAAGAGAAGTAAAAAATGGATTGAAGTAAATGTTTAAAAAGAAAGAGATAAAGAAAAAGAAAAGAACAAGAAGTAAGAGTAAAGAGAAAAGGAGTGAAACAACGGTAGTAAAAGAAGATATGAGAAGCAAAAGAAGAAAATAGAATAAAGAGAAGAGAACAACAAAGCAAAATAAACCAATTCCAGAGACATAAGAGCGCACTAGCAAAAGACATACCACAAGAAAACAAGAAAGGATGAGGGTGTTGGAACCACATCAGGGAAATGGGACGCCGAACGGGAAACCTCAGGGCAACAACGACAGGGAGGACGTCATCCAGGAAAACTGAAGAGGATAACATACAGGGGCCCAAATATCCAAAACTAAGGAGAAAAAGACAAAATATATATGTTAACAATGTAGAACATTAGAGCCAAATACAGTAAAACAGCAAACAGACTACATGAGGAAAACTGAGCCATTATAGTCTGGAAACATCCATAGAATCCTGACGACAAGTATTCAAGAATTGTTGGAGAACAGCCGGGTCTTCGTAAGATGTAGTCTTGTTATTATATGTCACTTTAAAAAGGCATGGGTGAAAAAGGCCATATCTAGCATTAAGACTTCGAAGAGCAGGTCTCATTTCCAGGAACCTTTTCCGACGATCTGCAGTCACTTTGGCATGGTCCTGAGTAAAAAATAGATTGGAGCCATGCCAAGAAATCTTTCCTTTTTGCTTGGCAGCCTGGAGCACCTTGAGCAGGTCAGTATATTCCAGAAAATATAAGATAGTACCTCTAGGTCTCGCTGAAGAGGAGGAAGAAGCAGACATCCGGCCCAAACGGTGAGCGCGTTGAATGTTCAAAGGAGGGGATTCAGGAAGACCAAGAAGAGAAGGTAAAAATGATTGAAAAAATGAGATTGGATTAGAACCTTCAAGACCTTCAACCAAACCATAAATTCGTAGGTTATTGCGCCTGTTGTGGTTTTCCAATTGTTCGACTTGTTGCTTAAGATGAACAATTTCTGTATGCAAAATGGGGACTTGATGTATGGTCTCCTCAGACGCGTCAACTCTTTGTTCAAGGGTCACAACTCTCTGGATGGTGTGAGACCAATTGTCTTCAAGGCTTTGTAAGCGCGAATTAGTTTCCTCCATATAAGGCTTCAGAGCACGAATTTCATCAAGGAGAAGCTCCATAGAGACTGAAGAGGGTGGATTAGTAGGAGAAGGAGGATTAATTTTTACCCGCTTGCCAGAAGGTGAAGCCGCTGGTAGCTTGGAAAGTTGTTTGGGGCGAGTGTCCGCCGAAGAGGAGGCTTTAGGGTCAGAAGATTCCGGGGGAGCTTCATCCATATTGTCTCGTAGGACATTAAAGGGGTTGTTATCAGCCAGTGGTGGGGAGATAGCTTGGTGAGCCCCACTACGGGCACCGCTACGAGCACCACGCGGCATTGCCATGAAGAGAAAGAAGACAAAGTCCCTTTTGGTGATGGTAGAGAAGGTCACAAGGAGAGACGGTTCCTATAGCAATAATTGTCAAAATTAGAGGAATTCCGCAAAAAAGCGTTGATGAAAAGAGAAAATAAAAATGAATAAAAAAGAGTCTGCAGGAGGTACTCCAATAACTGCCGCAAAGAGGACCAGGAAATTACAACACAGTTGAAGAAAAGCCTTTGTTCATATGTTATGGTAGAAATCCTGTAGCGAATGGCACTGATAATAAGGCAACGAATGCGTCAGGAAAATATCATCACAGAAAACAAAATGGCGGTCGCTGTTCTGACTGACTGCATTTTCCGATATAGAATCACCTTAACGGCATGGAAACTCTCCGCGAATCATCACAGCGGTAGCTGAGGTATTCCGACGATTGAAATGTCGGTTTCCACGGTCCAATACGGAGGAAAAGAAGCCTGGAGACTCCTCGCTGCCTACGCCGCCGCGGAGCTCCCGAAAACAGCGGCCATCACCAACGGCTCCGAAGCCACGCCCCCCGGGGCACATAATTTCTGAAGAAGGTATCAAACCTAAAACTGATCTGGTGGAGGCAGTGAAGAGAGCTCCCACGCCAACGTGTAAAGAGCAAGTTCTTTCATTTCTAGGATTAGCTGAATATATGGCGAAGTTTATTAAGAATTTTGCTATGATTTCACAACCCCTCAGAGAACTTATAAAAAAAAAACACTGTGTTTACCTGGGGTAAAGATCAAGCATTGTCATTCATTAACATAAAAGAGGCCATTGCTTCTGCTCCATACATTGGCAATTTTGATGTGAACAAGGACACTATCATTTCTACGGATGCCAGTGGCAAAGGTATAGGGGCCATGCTATCGCAAAGACTAAATAATAAAATGAAGGTGGTGGCTTTTGCATCAAGAACTTTATCAGCAGCAGAATCCGACTATTCCACTGTAGAAAAGGAGGCGTTGGCAGTGTATTTCAGTTTTTATGTGTGGGGTATGCCATTTGAAGTATTCACAGATCACAAACCTCTAGTCTACTTGTTCGGCAATAAAGACATGGAGAATGTGACAACACGCATTGCTAAATGGGTTCTTGATCTACAGGGATTTAACTTCAGAATGGTTTTTGTTCATGGACAACAAAACAAAGTTGCTAATTTCCTATCTAGGGCACCTTTACTAAAACATGAAGAAGGATGCACTGGTAAGGAGTGTGTTATGGAAGTAAAGATCCCAGCAGTAACGAGAGAGTTATGGGACTATCACACTGAGCAGGATGACATCCTCAGCCAAGTAAAGACATATGTGATCAAGGGTTGGCCCAACAAGTGCAAAGATCTTCCAGGGGACATTCAACCATTTTGGAATGTACGTAATGATTTGTCAATTGAGGGGTGTTTGCTACTCAAGTCAGGGAAAATTGTTCCTCCAGAGGGTTTAAGAATCAAAATTATCGACCTCACTCACGAGGGGCACCTTGGTAGGAGTCTATTTAAGGCAAGATTAAGAGCTGATTATTGGTTCCCGGGAATGGATCAGCTAATGGAAGATAAAGTGAAAGACTGCTATCCCTGTGCTATTAGTGACAAGTCAATATGTATTAGGCGCTCCCCACTCATTCCTGTTGAAATCCCAAGGTCTCCATGGGACAAGCTAAGATTTGATATCACAAGCCCCATACGTGCTAAAGGACCTCAGGAGTGGTACCTTTTAGTGCGTATTGATTATTTCTCCAATTGGATCACTTACAAACTTGTGAACATCATCAATACTAAGTCACTTATAGAATTCTTGATTGAGGTGTTTTCAAAGGAGGGTATTCCCGGATAATGGGGTTCAGTTGGTGTCAGAGGAGATGAAGGAGTTCCTAAAAGACATGTCTATTTCCCACTTACGCACCCCGTTGTATTGTCCTAAGGCCAACGGGAAAGTAGAGAGGGCAAATCGAATGTTGAAAGAGTGCATTCAACTAGCCGTCAAGTCAGGGATTTCGATTGAGCCTGCTCTTAGAGACATGTTATGGTCATACCATACCACACCTAGCCTCTCCACAGATCATACCCCCTTTGAATTGTTGAGAGGAAGGAAAGCAGGTTCAAAGTTGTTTCCCAATTGGTTGTGTCCTAAAGAGAAGGGGGTGGTTAACCCAGAAGAATTCAGGGAAAAAACTGATTCCAGACAAAAAAAATACAAAGAGTGGTATGACAGGAAATGGGGTGCAAAGGAGAGGTCTCTCAGTCAGGGGCAAAGTGTGTACATCAGGAAACCTGAGAGCTTAGGTGGTAAAGGTGGAAAATACTATGCCCCAGAGAAAATAAAGGAGGTTGAAAGAAATGTTGTTATTCTGGAAGACGGGAAAAATGGAGCATAGATCGGGTGGCCAGTGGTGTTAAGGAGGAGGGCCATAGGGCGGACAACAAGTCTCATGTGCAAAGCTCCTGGTCTCGGGAAGCTCAAATGAGAAGAGGGTTGCGACAAAGAAATGCTCCGATTTGGCATAAAGATTTCAGAATGGTGTGATCTGTTAAATGCTGTGTAACTCTTATATGGGAACATTTGTTTTGGGGACTTATGCCTTGTGCTTTCTCCTGTTCCTTTCCTCCCTTCAACCCCTTTCCTCCTTTGCGTTTTTAGATGAGGAAGATGTGTTCTAACTTAGCCACTTGGTATATTCCTCACCCCCCTCCCTTGTTCTCACTTTGGTATAGTTCTAGAACCCTGCCATGAAGGCAGCCTTGGAATGTTGACGAGGCTGGCACTTCAGAAGGTTTGACCTGGCTTCTCTTGCAAGCTGAGGATACAGTATTCTTTCTAATGAATAAAGAAGAATCCTTTGCACTACTTCAGCCCTGAAGGAACCAAACCCTGCAGCACATTGGATAGGCAAAACACCACACATCTCACCAGTGCAACAACACACATACACCCCCCCACACCACCCCCACCACCCTCACACCTGCAACTCGAAACATTTGCACATCACACACCATGCCACAAAAGAAAATACCCAAATTCACAGAGAGTGAGTTGTAGGTCATGTTAGATAAGATAATCAGAGTAGAACCACAATTGTTAAGTACCCTGGTCCAACAGACACCAGTAGCCACCAGAGTACAAATGTGGACAAGGACAGTCAACAAGGTCAATGCAGTAGGGACCACCGCGCTCCAAGAAGGAGCTTGTGAGGCGATGGCATGACCTCAAGGTGAAAGAGAGGAACAACAAGAACCGTTAGCTGGCTCAGATGACTGGCAGTGACCCTACCATTCCACCAAGAACATTCACTGCATGGGAGGAGAAGGTGCTTGCCATACTGCATCCAGAGAGTCTCACAGGAATAGCCGGAGGAGTGCAGGCTGGTAAGTACAAACAAATGTATACCATAACACTGCCATGTATTGTCTTGCAAAACTACAAAGCTACACCTCCTAGGTCCAATCCCATTCATCTGCACCACACTACCCAACACAGGTCTCACAGATGTAACATTCACCCCATATGATTCACCCCAAAGGTAGCCAGCCACATTCCCAGGGTTGTATATGTACAGGCAGCCAGCACTAGAACTCCCACCAGGCCCCTTGTTCCACAGCTCAGCTAGATGGAGCACTCCCCTCACACTCAGAAGCATTTGGCAGCCACTGTAATACAACAATCAAACTTACAGGTAGGTAGCTATCTTCCCAGGGAGGGCAGTTTGGGGCTGGGAGGCCTGCACTATAACTCCCACCAGGCACCCCTGTCCCACCCCTGAGCAGGATGGAGCACCCCCCAGAAGCATGTCACAGCCATTGCATTGTTCACCTTCACCTAACAGGTAGGTAGCCATCTTCCCAGGGAGGGCAGTTTTGTGGGTGGGAGGCCTACACCAAAACTCCCACCAGGCTCCCTTGTTCCACAGCTCAGCAAGATGGAGAACCACCCAGCACCCAGAAGCATGTGGCAGCCATTGCATTGTTCACTTTCACCTAACAAGTAGGTAGCGATCTTCCCAGGGAGGGCTGTTTGGGGGTAGGAGGCCTACACTACATCTCCCACCAGGCAGCCCTGTCCCATCCTTGACCAGGATGTAGCACTCCCCCAACCCAGAAGCATGTGGTAGCCATTGCATCGTTCACCTTCATCTAACAGGTAGGTAGCCATCTTCCCAGGGAGGGCAGTTTGGGGGTGGGAGGCCTGCACTAAAACTCCCACCAGGCACCCTTGGCCCACCCCTGAGCAGGTTGTAGCACTCTCCCCACCCAGAAGCATGTGACAGCCATTGCATTGTTCACTTTCATCTAACAGGTAGGTAGCCATCTGCCCAGGGAGGGCAGTTTGGAGGTGGGAGGCCTGCACTACAACTACCACCAGGCACCCCTGTCCCACCCCTGAGCAGGATGGAGCACCCCCGAAGCATGTGGCAGCCATTGCATTGTTCACCTTCACCTAACAGGTAGGTAGCCATCTTCCCAGGCAGGGTGTGGGTGGGAGGCCTGCCCCACAACCCCCACCAGGCCTCCTTGTCCACAGCTCAGCAAGATGGAGCACTCCCCCCCACCCAGAAGCATGTGGCAGCCATTGCATTGTTCACCTTCACCTAACAAGTAGGTAGCCATCTTCCCAGGGAGGGGTGTTTGGGGGGGAGGCCTGCACTACAACTCCCACCCGGCATCCCTGTCACACCCCTGACCAGGATGTAGCACTCCCACCCCACCCAGAAGCATGTGGCAGACATTGCATTGTTCACCTTCATCTAACAGGTAGGTAGCCATCTTCCCAGGGAGGGCAGTTTGGGGGTGGGAGGCCTGCACTACAACTCCCACCAGGCACCCCTGTCACACCCCTGACCAGGATGTAGCACCCCCCCCACCAAGAAGCATGTGGCAGCCTTTGCATTGGTCACCTTCACCTAACAGGTAGGTCGCCATCTTCCCAGGGAGGGCAGTTTGGGGGTGGGAGTCCTAAACCGCAACTCCCACCAGGCCCCCTGTCCCACCCCTGAGCAGGATGGAGCACTCCACCCACACACAGAAGCATGTGGCAGCCACTGTATTACAACAATCAGACTTACAGATAGGTAGGCATCTTCCCAGGAAGGGATGTTTGGGGTTGGGAGGCCTGCACTACAACTCCCACCAGGTACCCCTGTCCCAACCCTGACCAGGATGTAGCACACCCCCCCACCCAGAAGCATGTGGCAGCCATTGCATCATTCACCTTCATCTAACAGGTAGGTAGCCATCTTCCCAGGGAGGGCAGTTTGGGGGTGGGAGGCCTGCACTACAACTCCCACCAGGCACCCCTGTCCCACCCCTGAGCAGGATGTAGCACTCCCCCCACCCAGAAGCATGTGGCAGCCATTGCATCGTTCACCTTCATCTAACAGGTAGGTAGCCATCTGCTCAGGGAGGGCAGTTTGGGGGTGGGAGGCCTGCACAACAACTCCCACCAGGCATCCCTGTCCCACCCCTGAACAGGATGGAGCACCCACCCCCGAAGCATGTAGCAGCCATTGCATTGTTCACCTTCACCTAACAGGTAGGTAGCCATCTTCCCAGGGAGGGCAGTTTGTGGGTGGGAGGCCTGCCCAACAACTCCCACCAAGCCCCCTGTCCCACCCCTGAGCAGGATGGAGCACTCCCCCCACACACAAAAGCATTTGGCAGCCACTGTATTACAACAATCAAATTTACAGGTAGGTAGGCATCTTCCCAGGGAGGGCTGTTTGTAAGTGGGTGGTCTAACCCACAACTCCCACCAGGCCCCCTTGTTCCACAGCTCAGCAAGATGGAGCACTCCCCCCAGAAGCATGTGTCAGCCATTGTATTACAATAAACAAACCTACAGGTAGGTATCCATCTTCCCAGGGAGGGGTGTTTTGGGGTGGGAGGCCTGAACTACGACTCCCACCAGGCACCCCTGTGCCACCCCTGATCAGGATGGAGCACTTAAACACACACCCTAAGAGATGTGTCAGAAAGTCCACCCCAATGTGACAACAGAACGGGTAAGTAGACAGTGCATGCACCCCACCATTCCTCTCAAAAAGCATGGAGCCATATGACAACACCAGCCCTCACATCCCACCAAAATTGACACAGATACAATATCAAATTACAGGGTGCAGACAGCTAAGCGTATGTAGCTGTCACAGAACCAAAAGTGTGACTCACCAAATCCCATGTTAGAGAAAATCAGGGCACAAACATGCACAGCACTGAATGCTATCTGTAAGATCCATGGGGGCTGAGCTTGAAGGACCATATGAAAACAAAGCAAGCATGGTCTGTAGAACAAATAAATCAAAGCACAGGACATGACAAAGGTATGCATGAGATGACAATGGCTGGTTCATACACAGAAGTAATGCCTGCTAGGCAGAGTAATCAGCAAAGATGCTTCCCATCAAGTCCTATTTCAGCTAGTTGTCAGATGACAACATGTCCTTGTAATCACAAAATCTGCACGTGGGGCATGCAATCCATTGACATGTCACTCCATGGAAAACTAATGTATGTACCTCCACATCATGTCATGAAGCACATTACTGTGCAGACATACAATTTGAGAACTAGTAAACTGTGTGTTGCATAACCTGTAAATAAGATACATCGAACACCAAGCTTGAGGGGTGCACGTCAATGACCATTTCCTCTCTGTCCCAGAGGTGACCAAGAACTGACTACAGAGCATGACAACACCAACCTGCAGAGCCAGTCTCCACCCCCGGAACATGGACTCTCTGATGATGACTCCCTGGATTTCTAGGATGCGGAGCTTGAAGCCGGCCCATCTGGCATGCCAGGGTGCAACAGGTTCCAGGATCCCACTGCCCCCCCACCATCACATCAGCAACAACAACAACTACGTTGACCCCTGCTGTAATGACCTGTGCGGCCTCCACCACCACCAGTGCTGCCTGTAACACTCTCCCTGCCCCAGAGGATGACCACCCCACCCCACCAACTGAGGAGGGCAGGGAGAGTAGGCGTATGCGTACAGTGGTGAGGCAACAGGTCCGTGACAGCAGGTCAGGTGGGAGGGCAGAGGGGAGTCCAAGCCAACCAGACACTGGGACCGAAGCCCTGGACAACATCACCAGAGTCCTTGGGGCCTTTGAACGGGCCCAGGGACAAACCGGCCAGGCTCAGGAGGATTCCTGTTAGCTCCGCCTGCTGCTGAGGTCCATAGAAACCCGCAAGGGCCAAATTGTGGACCTCTTGGGCCAGCTAGTGGTGGTTCTGAGGGACAGGCCTGTGGCACAAACAACACGTCCACCTCATTCCGGTGGCCCGCAGGATGACAGTTCCACATCCTCCCCTGTGGCCACGTAGAGAGGAGACTCCTCAGACCCCACTGGCCCCACAGCAGAGGCTCTCCCTGCCAAATGACCAAGGGGTCGTCCAAAGAAATCCAAGGGAGGATCCCATGGCAAATCACCTGCCAAACGCCAGTCAAGGAGCCAGCCTTGATGGCACCCCTCTTCACCTTGCCATTGACTTTGTTGACTGTCCTTCCCCACACTGCATGTTAATGGCATCCGTCTGTTGGACTGGGTCACCACATCAATGTGGTGACTACTTGATTGTCTCATCTTCCATCACTGACAACTCATTGCTTCACTATTCACCTTTTTGTAAATATTCACTCCCCTGTCACATGTACCCATTGTAAATAAACACTCCTTACACACCTATGTTGTTGTGTCTACTCTGTGTTTATCACAGGATGTGCAATGTTCACTATGATTACAATGTACCAGGAGCACAGATTGTTTGTAGGCAAGGAGAGGCTGAAGGGACCTAGGAAAACACAACAGAACAATATTCACTAGTCAGGCGGTGGCTTTACAGCCATCACTCAACACTAGTCATCAAGGTACTCCAATCTGCACACATTACAATGAGCAACAGTACCGACATAGACATCCTGTATCTGTGCCAAACTACCCTGTCCCAGAAACATTGGCAGCCAGCACTGAGTCAACAACAGGCTGCAGTCACAAAGCTCAAATAGACCTTTTCACCAACAACAACATCAGCAGACAATGGCCCTGTTGTACATTGTCACTCACCTTCAAGTGAAGTAGCGGTTGATGAGCTATTGACGCAAGTCGACACCTTCCTCCTCTCCACTATCCTCGTCACTGGACATGGGTTGGTTTGCAAGCGGGGGCCTCAGCTGCTTATCAGCATCCAGGAGCAGGGCCAGGTTGTGGAGCATGCAGCATGTAACTACAATCTGACATACCTTTTTGGGCGAGTACATCAGTGCACCTCCGGTCTTGTCCAGGTAGCGAAACCGTGACTTCAGGAGAATAAAAGTAAGCTCCACCACACAATGTGTCCTCCCATGGGCATCATTGTAGCGGACTTTCCTTGGGGTCATGGGATTCCACAGTGGGCTCACCAACCAAGGACGGTTGGGATATGCAGAGTCACCTTGGTGTGAGATACATGGACCAACTTTGCAATATAACTGTGGCAGAGGACAGCATATCACACACACAGCACGCTACTTGACTCTGTGTACTCACTCACAATCCATGCATGCTCCGGAAGCAGATTAGCCATCAGCTGTGGCACAATGCTGTTATGCATGATGTAGGAGTCATGGGCCGAGCCAGGAAATTTGGCACAGATGTGTGAGATGATCATATCCGCCTGGCACACCACTTGCACATTGATGGAATGGAAATGTTTCCTGTTCCTGTAGATGTGCTCACGTGCCTGTGGTGGAACCAGGCCAACATGTGTGCAGTCAATGGCACCAACAACATTGGGGATGTGCCCAAGGGCATAAAAATCCTCCTTCACAGCCGCCAATTCATGCCTCCAGGGAAAATAAATGTATCTGTCCTTGTAGGTCATCATTGCGGACAGGACATCACTTAGCACCATGCTGAACATAGGTTGCGACATCCCACCTGCGCTGAACACCGTGTACTGGAATGATCCAGTAGCAGAAAAATGCAGGGCTGCCATCACCTTAGATGTTGGTGTGAAAGCAGTCGGATATGTTCTGCGAGGCCACAGGTGGGGCTCCAACATAGCACATAGGTCTTGTAGGGTGGGTCGATCCAGATGGAATTTCCATATGACCTCCTCATCCTCCATGTTGGCCAGCACTGTGATGGGACGATGCACATTTGGTCTCCTCCTAGGTGAGATGGAAGGAGACACCTGTCAATGCAATCCACCATGAGAGGTGTCCAACATCTTAAGTTTTGACTGACACAACGCCAACAAAAACTCTCATCACAATTCAGCTTACAGCCCAACTTACATGTAGGGACACCTTCAGCTACACTAGTCGTACACTTGTCCGCTTTTCACACAGCGACTACCTTCAGAACAATATCTGACTATGTGAAGGCCCAAAGGGATATGGCCACATCTTACATGAGCAGCCCTGAGAGGAGTTCATACAGCATATGTGTTAAACAGCAACACTACTGTCTCCTACCTAGCTGCTATACCTGCCACACCTTCTTGTGTAAGTCGAACGGGGCACACATCAACAACACAATGATCACAGTCTGTGCGTAAACAACAAGTGTGTGCATGAGCTAAGCAAAGTAGACAGTGACATATGCACAATGTGTAGTCAGACATTCATCACTGTGAGTTGCTCAGCCCTATCACACATTGACATGTGTAACCATTGGAGAGTCCATCACAACACTGTTCTGTGTACATGCCCAGCAATATCACAAGTGACATGTGAGGGAGTACATGCCAATGCTTTCAATCATATGCACCAAATACATGGCATGTGTAGTCAGCAGTGGGGTAAATGTTACATTGGCGTTGTGTGCACAATCTTCTGCCATGAATCATGTGTCTACTGTGCACTGTTGAGAACTGGCCATTGACCATTCACACAGCATGATGTGTCCATAGGTGCTGTCAAAGTGCTCCGCAACACAAATCACGGTCACTGGATCCAATGTATAGCAGCCATATCGCGGTTGCGACCGCCCGACCCCTGGGGTGTGTCACTGCCAATGCCAAAGCCACACTTGCGGTAGTAATACACATATGTTTATAGTCAAATGGCGGTTGGCATGCATGTAAAATATTTCTTCTTAAACATGAAAGCAGTTCATATTTGAAAAAAACACGTTTAACGGTCACATGATGCGGTGACATAGGCATATAGAGCCACACCTCTTCACTTCCGTACACTACGGAAGTCTACATGGCGTTCACCAGCCTTCGATTTTTTTTCGTAACTCTGAGGTAAGCTTTTATTAGCTTAGAGACGCACAGTTTAGTACTCAATAGATTTCACTTTTTCGGTCTTCAAAAACATTTTTTCTTCTGTTCCACAGATGATTTATAAGTTGTTCTTCACACTCGCAGTAGACTGCTAACGGCGACCGCTCTAATTCCGAGTCTCTACATTGTCTTTCTCCTAGACATTATAACTTTTCCACTCACAATAACGCACATCTCCTTTTTTTATTTTTTTTCACATACCAGACGCCCATTTTATGGTATAACTGAAGTGTATCGTTTCGGTTATGACAATTCTTAAATTCATACCATGTATGTTTTTAGCACAGATTTTAGATTTTTGCACTTTACGACAAAACGCAGTTGATTAATTTGACCACTACCAAGCTTGGTTTCTTTTTCATACGATTATCTGCTTTTTCTACTAAGTGACATTTACTTTTCCTAAGTGCACCTAATGCCTTTAACAACACTTAAAGATCATTCTAACCACAATTGATTTAACTCGGTGCCTTGACCGACAAATACATTATTTCTAACATTTTTATTTTCAGAGATTTTTCCCCTGAAGAAGGGCTACGGCCCGAAATGCATTGGGCTCTTGACAAATTATAACACTTTCAGAAGTGCAAGACGTTAATGAAGTGTGAACAACACAAGTATGGATTAAATGGATTAACCACAGTCGAATGACATGATTTATTTTGGAAATACTGAAGTTCAGTTCGAAACAAATAAAACTTTATTCACAACAATCTCAAATACTAATGTGTAAGTCAATGAAATGAGTAAAGAATATTTCTGAGTTCTTAAGGGGGACGCCCCTCTGCGGAGGACAGCGCTTTTACTGGTTGGCATGCTCCGCCACCCAAATCATGGTCACTGGCTCCAATGGCTAGCAGCCATATCGTGGAAGCGACTGCCTGGCCTCTACGGTGTGTCACTGCCAATGCCAAAGCCACACTTGCGGTAGTGATACACATATGTTTATAGTCAAATGGCGGTTGGCATGCTCCGCCACACAAATCATGGTCACTGGCTCCAATGTATAACAGCAATATTGCGGTAGCGACCGCCTGGCCCCTGCAGTGTGTCACTGCCAATGCCAAAGCCACACTCACGGTAGTGATACACATATGTTTATAGTTAAATGGCATTTGGCATGCTCTGCCACCCAAATCATGGTCACTGGCTCCAATGGCTAGCAGCCATATCACAGTGGTGACCACCTAGCCCCTCAGGTGTGTTACCGGCAATGCCCAAGCCCTTACAGCCAATGGAATCCGCTATCGTGTTAGCCTAATGCAATTTTGAAAATTGCAGTAGCCGTGCTCCGCTACGTCGGGCCGTAAATTGGATGCAATTGAAAGATGCACGATTGCGGTAGTGACCGCCTGGCCCCTGCGGTGTGTCACCGCCAATGCCCAAACCCTTACAGCCAATAGGAACCGCAATCGCGGTAGCCTAATGCAATTTTGAAAATAGCGATAGGCGTGCTCCGCCACCGCGGAGCCAGTCATTGGATGCATTTGAAAAAAGCGGACCTTGAACACCAATTGTAGCAGCTTAGAACCGCTGAAACTGCCCCAGGGGGCTATATATGTGTGGGAGAGAGCCTCACATTTCCACTGTTTCCAGACACTGCTGCCTGACTCTCCTCAGCACCAACTGCTGCTGCTCCTGTCTCCAGACACTGCTGCCTGACACCCCTCACCACTAACTTCTGCTGCTCCTGTCTCCAGACACTGCTGCCTGACACCCCTCAGCACCAACTGCTGCTGCTCCTGTCTCCAGACACTGCTGCCTGACACCGCTCAACACCAACTGCTGCTGCTCCTGTCTCCAGACACTGCTGCCTAACACCCCTCACAACCAACTGCTGCTGCTCCTGGCTCCTGGACTCAGTGATGGTGAGGACTGAGAAGATCAGGGCCCGTCCCTTCACCACCGAGGAGCTGGAGGTCCTGGTGGATGAGGCGCTCACACAGTATGGGAGGCTATATGGTGCTCCAGATGTCATGGTAAGTGTTTCAGAGTGGAAGTGAGAGTGCAGGGAGTGCACACATGAAGTTGATCTGCTGCAGTATGTGCCTGAGAGTGTGGGGTTGTGTCATACATACACTGCCTAGCACGCTGACTCCAGGGGAAAGGGGTGTGTAGCCTAATTCACACGTTTCCCTGGCTGCACATCAGAATGGGAGGGACATCTATTGTTTTGACAGCCATACAGCGACGCAGCAAGTTGGTTAGGCAGGAGTCAGGACAGAAATTGCCTGTGTGAATGGATGTGTGGGTCCATGATGTTCTTCACAGGCTCATCTGTGACATTACCAAGGGTTAACATCCAGAGGGTACTGATGGAAGTGTGTCTGACTAAAAATTGCCATCATGTATAGGTCAGCACTATGCACAGGACTTAAATGCCAGAGGGAGACACTCTTAGTGGTAATTCACCTATGACACAGCAGATTGTTGTACTTTTGTGCAGAGCCCCTTCCATTTTCATCAGCATGTGTATTGACCCATATGTGTAGGCACTGTTTACGCTCTCATATTGTCCCTTCATGTGACATTTCTGTTGCGCCACGTTGGACCTCAGTGTGAGCCCACATGGCCTGCACAGTCACTGCCCAATCTGACATGGACACATCACTGAATGTACACAGTGAAAAATATGGGGTGTCTGCTAGACTATCCATCAAAGATCTATCTCAGCCCTGTAGATTGCACACGACAGACCTTGTGAGAAGGGTGTGAGATTGTAAGATCATGTCCCTAAATGTGACCTCCAGGACACAGTGAGCCATTCACAGGGCAAGGACATTGAGGGCTGTGCAGTGTTGGACACAGTGAGTCTGCACCGAAACATAATTTCCAATGTAATGTATGTCTTGCTCACCCACAAACTGGATAGCAGATGTGGGCCCCCCACACATAGCTTTCTATGCTGGCATCCTGCATGTGTATGAGATGGGCAGGTACTGTGTCCACGCTCATACCTGCATGCATTTCTGTATGATTCTCCCATGCTAATGTACTATGTGAGATGCTGTATTGTCTCTGCTAGACATATCTGTGAAATAGTGCTGAGTTAGTATCATGCTCCTGTACTGAGAGATAGTGGTACATAACCCTGTGTCACTGATTTTTCCCACTCTTGTCTCCCATGCCTGCAGCTCAAAGTCCACCAGCATAAGGCCGTGTGGAGGGCCATTGAACGCAAGGTGCTGGCTCTGGGTGTCTCCAACTGACCGCGCACACACTGTCACAAGAGGTGGGATGACATCTGCCGACTGAGCAAAAATGTGGCAGAGATGACGCTGGGGCTGGTCCCTCGGACTGAAAGGTTAGCACGCAGGAGCATGACACCAATAATGGCCCACATCTTAGCTGTGACACAGCCTGAGCTGGATGCACGTTTGAAGGACCATCAGCAGTAAGCTGGGGGTGAGTATTCTGGGAAGGGTGACTTTGGTTGTGAGTGGCTGCATGTGTTCTAAGCCTGGGCCAGTGCTGAGCTCTGTGATGTTGTTAGTGTGATGCAATGGTTTATAAGTGGCCTCTGTGTTGGGTGCAGCTGTCATGCATTTTCACTACCTGTACATTCTCATGTCATTGATTTAATGTCCCTTGACATTGCATTCTGAGTTGTGGCCTTCTGGCATCGTCTGCATTGGGGAAGTCAGGAACATCCCATGGAAGGGAACGGCAGTGTGCCTCATCTGAGTGTGCTTTCATCAATATGTGCATTGACTGATGTCAGAATTGTGAGGACTACACATCTGACACCAATGTGCAACTGTAGTTGTGCCCCAAAGTACGACATGGTGGATGGCATGAGCTCATGGCCATTGTGGACTGCTATGTTGGAGTCTGTATCTGTGTTTCCCCTCCTGCTGCCTCCAGATGTGACTGTGGCAACATGTTAGAAGGTACATCTTTTCCCCCCTCAGGACCCTAGGTATGCTCAGAGGGATCTGTATATCTGGTTACACGAAGCCACGGGCAGGCTATTTTGCTGTGTGGTCATCACATGGGTCACTTATGTCAAGTTTGCTTGATGACACGCAAAATTCGAATTTTGAATTGAGGTTGCACAATATTACTGCACAGGGTGGTGTGCAACATGGGGATATCATCATCTTGTTTAGTGCTTTGCTTGCATATGATGTTTGTGTTAATGCCACTGAAATGACCCTACATTTCTGTCTCTTTCTGCATTGACCATGGGCACAGAAGGACAGGGGATGGACACCAGTTGTGAGGAATCAAGCACGACTGCTACACACAAGGACACTGATGTGACCAGAGCCTCGGAGGGGGACAGGAGTCTGCTTAGGGTTTTATGTGTGGGTATTCTTTAATGTGACACATGCTCTGTATACCACTTTAACATTGCCAATGGCTGATTTCACTTTTTCAGCGTTTTGCAGAGGTGACAGGCACTTCAGTTCTTCTTGACTCTGAGGATTGGTGGTGCAATGGTGGTTGTTTGTGATGACCTACTGTTATCCTAATCATTCTATGGTCAGGTTTGCTAAATTGTACACATGTCATGTTTGGATGCACTGCCAGCACAGAGTGGGATTCTAATCACATGATTGCAGGCAGGCTGGCCAGGGTCCATCGTGTCTATGTGATATTTCTTGATGTGTGATCAGTAGTGTTGGTGTATGCTCATCTTGTGATGGCCAGTCATCCTAGTCACATGTGTCAATTTCAATGTGCAGTGTGAAGGGGTGACTTTGTCAGTAGTGTTGATTTGTGTGTGCCCCTGCGATGGCAACTGCACACGTGTCAAGCTGGATTTGAGTGCCTGTTGGTTGGATTGGTCAGCCCGGTGCTTGTGACTGTGTGCACATGTGTAGGTTGTGCACTGTGCAGTGTGTTGGTGTGTCCTTGCACTTCTGGGGGACACCTACTTGTTGTTGGTGCCAATTGTGAGTATGCAGAGTGTGTGACTGGCAAGTCAGTGTTGTGTTTTGTTGATCAGCCATGTGTATTGATACTGTTTGTGCTCACTGTGCAGACCTGCTCAGCCATAATGAAATTGTAGATGTGTGGGGGCGTGGCTAAGCTGAGCAGCAAGATGGCCGCACTTTAAGTCGGCTCCGCCGGCCGAACCCATATATGCGTCAGCCATCCATGCAACAGGCATGAGGAGACACCGGGGTAAACTAGAACCCAGCCCCGAGCCCAGATGGAAGTAAACGGGGAGGTGACTGATCGCCATGAAGCTCTGGTGCGGCCAGAAAACCCGGAGAATATCCCGCGACCTGCAGAGGCCTAGACACGAGGCTGCAAGGTGAAGCTGGGGACTCAGTTAACTGACCGGCCCGCAGTGAAGGAAGGTGGTGGCGGTGGGCATGCCAAGAGGTTACTGTTTCGGTACGGAGAGCCGCAGTGCAGATGCCTGTGATCCACAAACACACACTGGCAGAAGCAGCACAAGTGAATGGCAGTGGAGGGTGAGTGAATTGCTCTGACTGCGCAAGGGAGGCCACGGGAACATTATCGAACAGCCAGGCAGGGTAGCGCAGGAAACGTGAAGAGGCTGCCCAGCCTGGCAGTGACCTAATACCAAAAGCGCACATATCACCCATGGGCAGAACGAAGCAAAAGGCTGCACCGCTGGGGCCAAAAATTGTCCAGTGGCAGGAATGCATCCTGGTCTCCCAGTTGGGAATAGCCTCATAGTAGCGGAGACATTCGGCGCCCGTTGTGTAGCGGCAGGGCGCATTAGCGGTCGCACACAGCATTCCAAGTGAGCCATTGGCAAGGTTGGGACTGAGTGGCCACAATTTTAGACTCAGTAGAAGCCGGGAATAACGCTAGGCCACAGAAACGAGTGGAAAACCGGCATCAACAAGTGACACACACTGTGCAGAATAAAATCCTCACCACGCAACCAGAACCATAATTTAAACGGTAATGGTGGCGAACATTTGTGTACCCCACTACAGTCCACAAATTAAAAGGTCCCATAAAAAGCCGCTGCCATCGCAGAGAAATACAAAATTGGCTTAAGGAACTGTGTGGCTGTTCAGCGCATGTCCACCTACAAGCAGGGACGGTGTGGTCAGTAGCCATCTAGTAGAGCAGCTGTGCTGAAGCCAGAATAAGAGGTCAAATAACATATGAGGTGCGACCGGCCACATCCACAACCCCACAATTAAAATCATTAATTACTGCCAGCAGGGGTATTACCCCCCAACATCTATCATCGTCAGAGGGGGAACAAGATGATCCTCATGACAAGCCAATACAGGCACAAGCAGTAGTGTGTCGTGGAGTACCCAGGGAAGAAAAGAACCAGGGATACGGAAGACAAGATCAGGCGCCTCAGAGGAAGACTAGGAGACCCTCCCCAAGAAGGGCAATTAACCACCGGAGGAAAAATGGGGAAACCTGACACCAGGCAGCCACGACTCACATTTGACAAAAAGATGAACAAACAAACTGGAGGGGATCAAGCCGCAGGCGACAATGTCGAAGATGCAGCTCATGGTCCAATACCGGAGGAAGGCATTCGAGTCATGTTCAAAGACCTTAAAACTAGCTTACAAGGGCTAAATTTAAAGATGGCTGTGCAAATGGAGAGAGTCACGCAGAGAGTGCAAAAACATGAAAACCGTCTGGACACCTTGGAGACAAGGGTCTCTGAAGTAGAGGACACGCAAACAGAGGCGCGCGACAAACTGCTACGTATGGAATCAGTATTAAATATAATAAAAAACAAGAACGAAGAATTAGAGGCCAGATCGCGTAGGACCAACATACGCATCACAGGCATTCCTGAATGCACAGAGATACCAAATATGGAGAAGTATGTGGAACATGTGCTGATGGAACTATTCGGAACGGAACTCTCTAAAATGTTTCTAGTTGAGCGTGCAATTCACACATTGGGACCCAAACCACCGCCAGGAGCACCATCCCGATCTATAATGGCACGGGTCTTAAGCTATCATGATCGGGACACGGTACAGCGGTTTGCCAGGGAGCGCGGCGCCCTTTAATACCAAGGTAATGGGATATCACTGTATCCAGACTTTATATTACAAGTACAGGCAGCACGCAGAGAATTCATCCCGGCAAAAAAGATACTTCAACAGACAGGTACCTGATATGCCTTGATCTATCCTGCCAAGCTCAAAGTCCATGGTCCAGGCAAACCAACCTTTTTCACGGATGCAAAAGCGGCCTTGAACTACGCTAAACAGGTGGCCAAAGATCAAAAATGGCGAAAGTCAACAACAGGTGACCACACTGAAAATAACCTCAGCGATAATGATTGAAATGTACAAACAATGTCACAGACTCATGAAAATGCAGATAAGTAGGCTGTTATATGGGTGACACAGTACAAAAGTAGATTTGGATATTAAAAGACTCCATGCGGGGGGCATTCCGGGTGGGAATCGGGGGCACTGAAGGGAGAAAGAAGTATAGATACTTGTAAGCCACAGAGAGGGAGCACAGGTGGCGCAGTACCCCAGGTCCTACAACAAGTGCGCGGCCATCCTGCGGCAATCGTCAGGGGTGTTTGCCAGCGGCCCCACGTATCCCCTAGGGATGATTCCTGATAACTCCATTGGTTCAGGAGTTCTGTTGTTAAATGAGGGGTTGATTACGGGAAAAACACAACCTGTTTGGGGGGTTGCTGTGGGAGGAGGGAGGGTGAAGGGTGTTAATTGTTGTACGTTACCGCCGAAACCAGGGCCAGAACCTAACAAGAAATGGAGAAAACCGCACAAACATGCACGCACACGTCTAAGAGCTGCCATGGCACACATAGTACCCATGATATGCGGTACAAGCACAGACACGATCAGACATAGACACACCTTAAGGATAGTACTTCATCAGAGTTTTACCAACACCCTATAGCAACGCCTTGAATACATTTACAAGCCTTACCTGGAACGTAAGGGGCTTAAATGACCACTGAAAAACCAGGCTGATACACTCCTACTTAACCAGACACAATGTGGATATCTGTTTAATACAATTGACGCACTTGACCAACGCATCGAAAGCCGCACTGAAAAATAAAAGATGGGGGGAAGTATATGATTCAAGCTACTCAAACTACTCGGGGGGAGTGGCGGTCTTAATACGCAGGGGCCTTCACTGGATATCCCACAAAACAGTTATAGACACAGAGGGACGATACGTTCTAATCAGAGGAGAACTATATAACACTCTGATAATAATTGCTAATACGTATGGCCCACACACAGACTGCCCTGAATTTTTTCATGGAATTTGCCATGAGATCCAAACACTGGGAAATGCAGCATTACTCGGGGTGGAGATTTTAATGTGGTCCTGTCAAACGTGGCAGATAGAGTAGGGATGGCTTGGACACACCACCCGCAGGCAGCGTCGGTGCTAAAAGATATAATTGACGAATATCAACTTATAGAGTCCTGGAGGACACTACACCCCAATGAAAGGGAAGGGACCTGCATAACACACTAGGACAACACCTGGTCAAGGCTGGATTACTGGCTCACAACCAAAGATTGCACACCTGGGTAGTGGAAGCCACACATCATCAGCGAACATTCTTAGATCACGCACCAGTACAACTCAAACTTCACATACCCAAACCGTATATTCAGCCTTTTAGCTGGAGATTCCCATCAGGTGTTTAGAAAAGAATTGCGCAATAAAATCACAGACTATTTCACGAACAGTGAGGGCTCAGTAGTCTCCCCGGATACCCTCTGGGAGGCCTTCAAAGTGGTAACCCATGGAGAATGTATAGATTTGAAAGCGGGGGTGCTTAGAGATATACGCAACACCATTGCTCGATTAGAGGGAAATATCAAAGATTTAGAACGCAAATACTACACAACCCCCTCTCAAACCACACAGGCACACATTAGAAGCAAACTGACGGCGTTCCAGGAGGAAGCTGAAAGGGAAACCAAATATATGCACAAATACACACAAGCAAGCAGATATGGGGAGGGAGACTGACCAGGGCAGACGCTAGCTGGTCTCCTGTGTTCGCCTAGAGGCTCAGCGTACATTACTGAACTTCATAATTAAAATACTCTGTCCTCACGCATGCCACCAGAAATATTGCAAACCATGACCCAATTTTACCAGTCTTTATACACATCCCAGACAGATCTGCCGATGTCCGACATTACAGCATAACTAGACACACTAGAACTGCTGTGGTTCAGCCGGTGGCACCGAGAATACATGGACGTACCGTTCACAGCAGATGATGTAAGACAAGTAATAAACAGTATGCCAGCTGACAAGGCCCCAGGAGCCGACGGACTGACCACGGCCTTTTATAAAGAATATGCAGATATCCTAGCACCACGTCTTCTACAGGTATATCAGGAAGCACAAGAGAAAGGTATGTTGCCACAGACGATGTGTGAATCTTCAATAATAACCCTGCTCAAACCAGATAAAGACCCTATGCAACCAGACTCGTATCGCCCGCTTTCCTTAATAAACTTAGATGCCAAAATATACACCAAGCTTTTAGCAAACAGGCTGCAGCCCCTTCTCCCATTAATTGCACGACCGGACCAGTCGGGTTTTATCCCGGGCCGTTTGACGGTACATAATCTTCGCACAATCTTCGCGCTCTTGCACTACTTGGCCCCGCATGTCCAAGCTATCGCGGCCCTCTTAGATGCCACTAAGGCATTCGATTCTCTTGAATGGAACTTTCTATTCACGTTACTAACCCGTCTAGGACTGAGTCCCATTTTCATAAAGCAAATTCAACTATTATATACCAAACCCACAGCGAGAATCAAAGTAAATGGGCAAATTTCAGAGCCCATAACTATAACGCGGGGCATGAGGCAGGGCTGCCCGTTGTCACTGCTGCTCTTCACGATTGCAACTGAGCCCTTAGCAGCCCGACTCCGACAATATCACAAGCAGCGTAGTATTGGTTTCTCCTCCAGAGGATTGCTTATCTCAATGTACACTGATGATATGACGATATATTTAGTAAACCCGGAAACGAACTTCGCGCCAGTAATGAGAGAACTGGTGAGATACGGAGGTCTGACGGGGATTCAGATAAACTGGGCCAAATCAACGATTATACCACTAACAGATGACACCACTCCGTTCAATACAGAATTCCCTATAAAATGGTTGACTGAACCGATCAGGTATTAGGGTATTTGGCTAAGTAGAGACATGCAGAAGATATGGACGGCAAATTATGGGAAGGTGATTGATTGGCTGGAGGGGAAAATACAACCGTGGAAACACGTGCCGCTTTCTCTGATAGGTCGAATAGCATTATCAAAGATGGTTGTCCTCCCCAAATTGCAATACCTCTTTGTAAACATACCGATGCCCTTAAACTCACGTTTTTTTATGAGACTATGTTCGACTATCCTGGAATTGATATGGGCTGGCAGGCAACCCCGCGTCTCTTGGGATATTCTTACACTGCCGTTTTCGCAAGTGGGACTGGGTGCACCTGATTTTAAGTTATATGCATACTGCGCAAAAGCACAATATCTACACTACTGGCAGCATCCCATGCCTTTTCAGCCCCAAGTGGCAATTGAATTGGATAAGGTAGCTCCACTCCCACTAAATACGGCAATCTATCAAAAATATAAGCGCCCTCACCAAGAGATAGATACGGTTGAAGCACTAAGAGGGGCATGGCAAGGTCTAGCCAAAAGTTTACACCAGAAGGTACTATTTGCGCCATCAATGCCAATAAGGGGCAACCCGCTTATTTCACCATTACTAGACAAGGCCACTAAGCAGAGGGCGGCATCACACGAACTGTTAACAG
The DNA here is from genome assembly GCF_964204655.1 of Triturus cristatus. Lineage (NCBI taxonomy): Eukaryota > Metazoa > Chordata > Amphibia > Caudata > Salamandridae > Triturus > Triturus cristatus. Next base: position 140,176,749 of record NC_140582.1, on the reverse strand, counting down.
GAGGTGATTTATTCCCAGATGGTACATTTTTAAAATTACCAACAGATGTGCCCTTCGACACCGTATACAGCACTAGATATGCTGTTGTACTACCAGATTAGAGTGGCATGCAAAGCTACATATGAAGAATTTCCACAAAAACCTCCCACACTACCGGCACTGGAGAACATTCTTGCTGTACCCTCGCCCCGTAAACTGATCACCCGTTTATATAGCATTACACAGTGGGAGTCACTAATTACTTTAGTCCACTCCAAAGCTGAATGGGAGGCTGATGCGAGCATTGCCATAACTGATAAACAATGGTCGTTTTGTTGTACACAACTGGAACACCTTTCGCCGAATTACCGACTCCGGTTAATTCATTTTAACTATTTGCACCGATTATACCATGCACCTACGCAGTTACATCGCATGGGCCTTCACCCAGACACAAATTGCTGGAGGTGTGGCTCTCAACAGGCCACCTTTACCCATCTGGCCTGGGAGTGCCGACCGATAGCACAGTATTGGAAATCAGTAATTACCCACATAGCGCAAATGAAGAGCCATCCTTTGCTCTGCTCTCGGCTAGTAGCCTTACTGGGTTATGTCCTTAATTCACCTAAGGCAATGAGAAAACTCACAGCAATTCTGATGCTCCTGGCAAAAAGACGGGTGGCGAATCATTGGAAGAAACAATCGCTCCCCACTATTACAGAATGGGTTAAAGACGCTACTTTTTGTAAAGACCAACTGTCACATTATTGGGAGCTCATGCCTAGCAGATCCCGACCAAAGGATATCTGGGAGCACTTTGAAACCTGGTTGAGAGCGGGAGGAATGGAAGCTTGTGGGGACAGATGATCAATGGGATACTGAAAAAAGGGATACTGATACACCCTATGTATAGTGATAGTCATGGGTTGCAGCCGGAGTACCAAACAATGGTGTTGAGATGCTTGATATCGTTGATGTTACTAGTGCAGGTGTAAAGATTTTGCCATGATAGGCTATACTTTCACGCTAAAGACTACCTGTGGTAAAAAAACAGTGCTACAGGGAAAAGGCAGATGTTATTGTTTTATATTAGTGATAAATCGAGTTTATTGATTATGCACCTGTAATGCTACCGTATGTCATTGCAATGTCGTCTTACGAAAATGTGCAGTGTTGTTAAGTTTAATTACATGCAAAAACCTCAATAAATACAATTTAAAAAAAGACATTGTAGATGTGTTTTCTCATGCCTTGCTGTCACTTGAGCAATTGTTTGCTGCAGTGTGGCATGTGGCATGTGGAGTTGTACCATCCCCTATCTGTGCTTATGTTAGCTACCCATTGTGAGTGAGCACTCCATCTATTTGTGTATGGTGCACTCCTGCCATGTCCACTACTGATGTACACACCACTTCACTCTCCTGTCAGCTATCCCCTTGGGTGGCCAGTGTGTGTGCCTCCCCACCACTTCATTTGTTACACTATGCTTTGTGGTGCTGCTCTGTGCACAGGACCAATGTGCCACTCAGGGCAGTTTCACAATTGGTTATGTGTGATTTTCTTGTACTGGTTTGCAGTCATGGTTGATCATGTGCATTGCAACTGTTTGTGCTGCACAGTTCTCTGGTCATGTTGTTATCACCTGGGTGTCCCAGACCTGTGCATCTGTGGGTGATGGGTAAGCTGTATGTGTGTTTGCTGAGGTACTGCTACCCTTCCTGAGGGTGATCTGTGTGCTGTGGTGATTTGTGTTGTGGGGGTTCATGTTGTGGCACTCAGATATATGTGCTACTGGTTTGGTTGGTGCACACACACTGCTTGTTGTGCATGCAGTGCTGTGAGTCTATGTTGCCTTCTAATTGCCTGGTGTGCAGCCCCTGATGTACAGCTGTGTTTGCAATGTGAAGGATTGGCATGTGCATCTGTTGTGTGTTTGCTGTGGATATGTGTAGTGTTTGTCCTGTGTTGTCTCTTTCAGCTTACAGATGCTCTGTGTGTGATGTTCTCTTTGTATGTCATTGTGAGTGAGTTGTTTGAGCATTGTGATTCATTCAGATGTGTGTTGCAAGTGTAGTGTGCATTACTTGTGTGTCTGTCACATGCACTTAGGAGTATTCTTGATCCTGAGCTTGTTTTGAGTGCACCTTGGTGGTTTATCGGATCACTGACAAAATATCGAGAAGGAGAATATCGACCTGCCAAAATATCGAGGAAAAAATATAGAATGCCAAAATATCGAATCCCTATCTACAAACAGGTAAGTACAAAAATATAGAATTCAAAATATAGTTGGTCAAAATATCGAATTTTTTAAATGTCTTAAAAGTAATGTAAAAGTAATGAAATAATACATATAATTAACTAAAACATACTTAAAAATACTTAAATAGCTTTAAAATTAATAAATAATTAAGGTAAGTAAAAAAAATAAAATTAATACATATATATTAACGTAATATTAATTAAAAATATTCAATATTTTTTGCGTAGGATAGCGGGCGGGTAAGATTTACTATTACCACTCCAGTAAGTACAATAGTAGGGAAAGCGTTGGATAGCGGGAGGGTAAAAATTACTATTCCCACTCCAGAGAGTGCAACAGTAGGGAAAGCGTTGGATAGCAGGAGGGTAAAAATTACTATTCACACTCCAGAGAGTGCAATAATAGGGAAAGCATTGGATAGCGTAGGGGTAAAAATTACTATTCCCACTCCAGAGAGTGCAACAGTAGGGAAAGCGTTGGATAGCGGGAGGGTAACATTTTCTATTCCCACTCCAGTGAGTGCAACAGTAGGGAAAGCGTTGGATAGCGTAGGGGTAAAAATGACTATTCTCACTCCAAAGAGTGCAACAGTAGGAAAGCATTTGATATAGTAGGGGTAAAAATTAGTATTCCCACTCCAGAGAGTGCAACAGTAGGGTAAGCGTTGGATAGCGTAGGGGTAAAAATGACTATTCCCAATCCAGAGAGTGCAACAATAGGAAAAGCGTTGGATAGCGGGATCGCAAAATTTACCATTCCCACTCTAGTGAGTGCAACAGTAGGGAAAACGTCAGATGGCGTAGGGGTAAAAATTACTATTCCCAGTCCAGAGAGTGCAACAGTAGGGAAAGCGTTGAATAGCGGGAGGGTAAAATTTACTATTCCCACTCCAGTGAGTGCAACAGTAGGGAAAGCGTTGGATAGCATAGGGGTAAAAATTACTATTCCCACTCCAAAGAGTGCAACAGTAGGGAAAGCGTTGGATAGCGTAGGGGTAAAAATTATTATTCCCACTCCAGTGAGTGCAATTGGAGGGAAAGCGTTGAATAGCGTAGTGGTAAAAATTACTATTCCCACTCCAGTGAGTGCAATAGTAGGGAAAATAATAATGTAATATTTAATTAAAAATAAATTAATTATTAATACCAACAAAAAAGTATTAAAATTAATTACCAATCACACAATATTTAATAATGAATTAATTATACATACCAATACATTTATTTTTTTAATTAATTACCTATTAATAATTAATTAACAACCAATTCATTTTCAATACCAACAATTAATAAATACAAATAATACCAATTAATAATTAATTAATAATAAATTAATTTTCAATATACAAAACTTATTTCAATAATTAATTATTTACAATTAAATTATTCCCACCATATTCCCCTATAAACCCACAACCCGCTACAAATAATAAATTAATACAATTAACATAATTATCAATTAAAAAAATAATACAAATTAATTTCCAATTAATACAAATTATTTACCAATTAATAATTAATCAAAAACCAATTAATTTTCAATACCAATTAATAATTACTTAATAACAATTACATTACTTCCCACCCTATTCCCCTATAAACCCACAACCCGCTGCAGAAGTAAAACGCAAAATTCAATTAATCATAATTAATCATTCCTAAAAATTATTAATGTACCATAATTAAATTACTTCCCACCCTAATCCCCTATAAACCCACAACCCACTACGGAATTAAATTACACAAAAATGAAATAACATAAAATTCATTACTTTAAAAATATTCAAACATACATTCCAAAATTAATACATACTTTTAACACATATACTAACACTTAAAACACTATAAAAAAAATCGATATTTTTAACAACTATATTATGACTGTCGATATTATTTTGGCAATTCGATATTCTGTCCATTCTATATTAAAAACTTGATATTCTGTCCAGTCAATATTTTTTTTCTCGATATTATGACTGTTTACCGGTTTATTCTCTCATATTTGACCTGTCACTTGTCAGGATTGTGCATGTGCATGCATGTTGTACACTATTACACCATGTTGACTTGATGGGTGGTGTGGTATGTCTGTCTGTGTTTTCTTCTTGGACCATTGCTCCCAGTTTGTGGCCATGATTGTTTTGAGATGATGCACTTCTTGTCTGTGTTGGGGTATGGTGTCTGTGCATTGTTCCTGAGTGATGGTGTTGTGTACTCATGTTCTGTCTGTGATCCCATTGCCTTTCCACTGTTTGTCTGCACATGTCTGGGCTTGTTTTACTTCTGTGTCTGTTGTTTGTCAAGTTTGTATTTGGCTATTGTATTTGTGCCAACATTGCTTCTGGCATCCCTGAGTGTGTGTGATGTTTGTGGATGCACCCCTGGGTGTGTGATTTTTTTCCAATGTATTCACAGGACATTATTTGCACCATTCTGTGTGTTTGACACTAGTGTTGAGTGGTGCAGGTGTGAGGTGGGTGGAGGAGGGGTATGTGTGAAGGGTACAAGTTGTGTTTGACAGTCAGGGAGTATGTCACTGGGCCCTGTGTGTTGTGCTGATGACATACACATGTCAAGTAAGTAGGTACAGATGTGTGGCTGATCACTATTTGACTTTAGACACTTCCTATCATCCCTGTGCCTATGCATGGCTTGCATTGCTGTCTCCCTGAGTTGTTGCCCAGAGATCACTGTGGTTTGATTTCACTCACTGTGCCAGCCATGTGTTGTTGGTTGGCCTAAGGGTGTTGTGATCTGTTCCTTCTCTTACATGAGATGTACAGATGCTTTGTGGCTAGCTCCTTGTCTTCCCATCACTGTCCACCTCACTTTTATATTGTCCAATTCTTGTCCTCCATTGCTGCTGCCATCTGGTTTGTGTATGTGGCTGTGTGTCAGTGGGGGGGTGTGTCTGGGTGGCTTGACAGCCATTGTGTACAGTTAGGGTATTGTTTATATTCAGTGTGAGTGTTCATTTTGCGATTGGACTCAGTTTGCTTGACATGAGTGGAGTGTGGAGAGGAGGGTTGCCCTGGCCCTGTGCTTCTGTGCTGTGTGTTCCTCTTTAGCCCCACCTGCTGAAACGGTCTCCCTGTTTGCTTGGTGTGTGTGGTGCAGGGCCTGGGTTCACCTGGCTGATTATTGTGCAGGGGGTGCACAGGAGGAGCACACAGCATGTCGCCTAATGGGTGTGAGGGGCCTAGTGTGTGGAGGTGTGGCCCTATGATCTTTGTGGACTGCCCATGCCTGGTGCGGTCCCTGCCTACTACATTGTGCACATGTTTTCCCGCGTCTTCACCCCTGCGGTGACGTGACCTGAATATTGCATTGATTATGCGGTTGATTGGTGACCTGGATGCGGAGGGGTAATTTAGTGACAGGTAGGACATGTGTGGGTACACTTGTGGATGTGTTACTGTCCCCACCAGGGTGTCTGGTGTGGACAGGAACCGTATATCAGCCCTGGAGTTGTGTGTTGTGGTTGTGTGCGGGGTTGTATCATTGCATACCTGCGGCATTGTCCGCGACAGTGCATTACTTGCTGGTAGTGAATCAGGTACAACACCGGGAGACGTGTAGAACTGGATCCATTGCGGTCTGGACCGGGTGGAGGGGACCGGGAGTCTGGTTTCGCGCTCCGCTGTCATGCTTCCGCCATCTCTGGTTGAGTGGTTTCAGCTGTGGTGTGGCTGTTTGGGGCATCATGATTTGTACGGCAGTCAGGACGTCATTCCGCACGTCGGTGGTTCTCTATTGGCTCCCACCACTGCGGTGGTGGGCGCATTTTTATGGCGGTTCACATCGCACTGGGCCGGACGGGAAATGGGCTATGTTTGCCTATTGCAATATGGCGGGCATGAGGACCGCTGCTTGCGTGTGGAAAATGGCATTTTCTGCCACCGCCAGCACTGCGTTGGTGTCTCCGCCTGCCATCCAAATGGGCCACTAAGTTAGGTATCAATGATTTACGTAGTGTTACGTTTTTGAGGCCTAGTTACAAACTTTAAAGTAGAGTCGTATATGTGTTACTATTCTTTGTATCATGTTTGTAATATTGTGATTTGGTATATTATGTGTATATTTGTGTGGGTGAGAATGTTTCTGTTTTTGTTTTCTAGGTTTTATTTAAAAGAAGTCGCGGGTGCCGGAAGTGTGCATTTTTTTTAATTGAGGAAGTGTATATTAGTTTTAGTAATTAATAATTATTTAACACTTTCTTAATTTTTCGGGTTTCACGGAGCGTTTCTTTTTTTTAAACTTTTTGGGGGGTTTTGTATGGTTTCAGGAGTGTGGATTTGTTGGATGGAGGGTTTATTTTTTTTTACAGTTGGATTTTTACATTTTGTTTGGGAAACTTTTTCATCTTTTTGGATTATGAACCACCTGGATTAATTTAGAAGATGTGGGATTTTCAGTCTATAACTACGGAAATGGTAAGTTTTGTAAAAAAAAATGTATTGTGGGAGGGAATTCATTTTGATGTTATTGCTGTTGCTGTTTATTTTCTCACATATTTAAATAATGTGTCTATATATATATATATTTATTTATTAATACAAATATATTAGACAAATTAATTAGTTTTGTGAAGAAATTAAATTGTTTTGTATGTATTGTAATAATTTAACCGAAAAGTATTATACATTTACATTGTTCTGAGAGTTTAGAGTAGGCTTTTGGCAATCTTTCCTCAGTATTCTAGCCCTCTTGTTGTAGGGTATAGTTTAACTTGTTGTTGAAGGTATTGATACATTTTCTTAGTTTGTTTGGAAAGTTTAGGCCTAAATTGTGTGACAGATTGTTCCATTCTAAGTTCTTGGTAGCTTTGTTCTTTTTGCAGGGAGACTAGGAGTTTGTGTAGGGTAGGTGTGCCTCCTCCTCTTGATGATTGGAAGGCATTATGCCATCCTAAAACAGCGTTAGTCATTTTGGCTTCTTGGTTTAGTGTGGTAAGGTAGACATTCCACCATGGAATTTGGTATTTTGGTTGTCTCTATGGCCTTATCTATGGAGTCTTCCCACCCAAGTATCTTCAAAAAAGTCTAGGAGGGTACTTAATTTTTGTTCATGTTGCTGGTAGTAAGGACTTTCTAGAAAAAGGTTGTCATGTTCAGCCATGTCAGTTACTGGCACATAGGGTAGTGCAATCAGTTTTTTTACTTGGTATGCGAATGAACTGTTTGTCGCATACTCTACGCAAAGGGGTCAATTAGGATGGTGGGCGAACCTGAGTCCACCCGCCATCCTCACAGTGTTGGGACCGGCCGCCAGACATGAGACGGTCCCGCACCGCGAATTAGGATGCGACCGCCACCCTGGCAGTTGTATTCTGCAGTTTAACATTGCAGCGGGTGCTGCTTATACCAGCAGCCGCCGCAATGTCAAATTGCCATGTTGTGCATTTCTTTGTTTATAAAGTGTTTATTTAATTGTTTGTTTAATCTCATTAGTTCATTTTAACATTGTGTATTTTTATTGGTTACTTTTTATTGTCTTACTTGTTTTGGTAGTTGTTTTCCTTATATGGAAAACGCTAATTAAAAGTCCATGTTTTTCCCCACATGTTGAATTATTTTGGTGTGCATTATATTATATATGATATGCAAAAAAATGTGTTGATATCATGCAAGTCTATTTTTAAAATTGTTATTAATAGTGTGTTTATTATCTAAGGTTTTAATTATGTTTTACTACTTCCAAAAAGTATGTGTTTGGTTTTATTTCATATGCAATGTATGTTTATGTATTTAACTATATTTATGCTGTTTAAATTTGTGTGTTTTCTCTGTTTTTGAGTTGTCGATATATTGTAAAAAACGATAATGTTGCTGTCTATATATTTGTTATTGATATTTTGGACATGTTGTATAGTTTTAAAGAATGTTTGATAATTTATATAACGATAATTATGTGTTCAATATTTGTGTCATCGATAATTTCACATGACAATATTGTGCTTTCGATAATAGTTTATTTGTTTGATTAAGTATATAGTATCGATATTAGGGTTGTCAATATTTTGGTGTCGATAAAAATGTAGGTCCATAATGTGTCTGTTGATATTATGTCAGTGATTCATTTTTACCTAAACTTTACAAAACTTATATCTCTTGTTCTACTGATTGAATTTGTGTCATTTTGGAGTCATCTTATTTATTAAATATTGTTCTCTGAATACTTTTTTCCCCTGCTTTGTGTTTTCACTTTATTACTGTTTGAAAGCAGCATGACTACTTTACAGGTTGCCTCCAAGTTAAGCCTGATTGGATTTGTGTCAAGCTACCAGAAGGTTAAGCACAAGTTTATTTAGTGACTTTTGTGGTTTACCTTGACAAAGATTGTGATTATTATTTGGGGTGGTTTCTTAACCCCAACTAATACTCCAATTTCTTACAGAAACACACATACTTATATATGTTTAAGTACTGCATCTAGGCTGCCTCATCTGTACTTGTAATGCTATTGCCAGTTTAGGGTGCAGTTTCTGTAAATAATCACACAAATAGGGAAACAAAGCAGTACTCCAGGATCAGTTTTTTCAGTTGTTTATCTCAGTGGGTGACATGTTTGCCTTTGTCAAACATAACAATGCCCTACTTTCCATCAATACAAATACTCCTGTTTTCAAACAGTGAAAAAACTAAAAAGACTAAAAAATTAATGTGAAGTCGCAAAGTTGTTACATAGAAGCATGGGCCTCATCTTGCTATGTAAATCTGCTGTTTGTAAATGAATAATCTTATGACCCTAAATCATGCTGAAAGTACAAAGGAATTAATCAGATCATGTAAAATTCGGTATTGAATCATAGTGTAAATACATGTTCTTCTGTCTGCTTTATAATATTACATCCATTATCCCATATGCCCAAACAGAGGGGCCATATTGCAATATTATTTTACACGCAAACATACAAAATAGGGGGATCAATCCATTGTGCATATGCACGGGCTGCTGATACATTCATCCAATAACAACTTCCCAAACATTGCGGCCTTCCAGAAAGTAAGAGCACACAGCTAATTTGTTAACTCGAGATGGCAAAAAATTCAAATTCATATATGCATAAAATTACCGGATTCCACCATTGAGTCCATCCCCATCCATTCCTAATCTGCCTTTTCCCAATTTTTATATTTACTGTCTTAGTCGTCTAATGCGACTATAATATTAATCTTCATGAGTAACACCATAAAATGCAAAACCAAGGTATACATAACACATAAAGAACACTGAAATAAAGGGTAAAACTATGCAATGCTTGGTTGAACCGTGGGGTTCAACTGCCCATAATCCATTAACTCCAGGATGTTCTAACCTCTATAATTTTACAAACAAACTCATATATGTCCTCATGAAGTGACAGCCATTTTGTGAGTGTTTCCATGTTATCTACTAGTGCAATTCTAATTCCACGCGACCCTTGTTACCAAAACTTTGATGTCACCCCAGTGGGTGTGAACCGGTGTAGACCTGTAGCTGTGAATCTTTAACTGAATTAACCTCATATGGGTATGCTAGTGCAATTTTTATTTCATATGGCACCTGCAACCAAACATTATAAGTTACCTCTGTGGGTATTGAACCTTAACAATGTAACTGTGAATTGTGAAATTTGGTGTATCATGCTACCAATGCTCAAATATTACCCTAATGGGTGTGGACCCATACAACTATGTAACTGTAGACCTTCACCTCGATGGCTCCCAGCGGATATCCAGTAATGTGCCATGGAACACAGATATGTTATAGAATGTCCAAGTGGGCGTGTATTCCCGTGTGTGGAAAGGGAACCACCCCCTCAACCTTAATGTTGTCACTCAGCATGGGAGTCATAGCGTTCATTCTGCTGTGAAGCACCATCATACTTTCGAAGAAGCTGCCCTGTGAGTCACAGGTGTGTCTATCTGATTCCATGGAATTAACATGGGAAATCGTACTTTTCTAACTCAACCCCCTTTTTCTTGGCCTCCATGGAGGTGGAAAACTGTTCATCTACAGCCCAGGAACACTTTTTTATGGAAGGTATTATGTAGATTCCTCAAAAAGTATCAAAAATGCCTGTCCTATGGAAACTCTGAACGAACAATAATTACACAGTGGCAGCCCTACTATAGCAAAATATTGACATGTATTAGGTTTTAAAATTTGCAAACCATTATCTATAGAATTCATGTAAAGTAATGTAATTTTTTTTTTAAATTAAACTATTTTTAAATTTAAAAAACATCAAATATTTTATCATTTAATATTTTTATTTATTTATCTTTAACCCCTTTGTTGCGCCCGTCGGCCTATGGCCGTCGCGAGCACTACCTCCGTAGTGCTGCGCACGTCCGTTGGCCGACGCGGCCCCGCTCACTTAATCATACCGCCGCAGTGGAATTCGTGCCACGGTTAAGCGGTTAACATTACATTTAATTAATATATATCTTTACAAAGTTGAAATTAATTTATATTAATGTTGTTTGCTAATGGATGCTATTTTAAGCCTCTGCCTCAATTATTTTCTTTCGGAGGGTGTTGTAGTATCAGTGGTTGGCCATTTGTGGTGTGGGGCTTCCTCCAGGTCTGAAAAGCAGTACATTTACTACTGTTTTGCGTGCTTTTTGGCTGCAGTGACTTTACACTAGTAAATTTGTCTCCACCTCATTTTTCACAGAGAGGAGACTTTGGAGTAAATTTACACTCAGAAATGGTGAATTGTCAAAAGTCATAAAGTGATTATAAAGTGTATGAGTAGATTTACACCTGCAGACTTACTCATGTGTAAATTTATCAATGTGAACAGGCCGCATATGTATCACATATATTTTGCATTGCACATTAGTTAATCTATCTATCTATCTATCTATCTATCTATCTATCTATCTATCTATCTATCTATCTATCTATCTATCTATCTATCTATCTATCTATCTATCTATCTATCTATCTATCTATCTATCTATCTATCTATCTATCTATCTATCTAGCTATCTATCTAGCTATCTATCTAGCTATCTATCTATCCTAGCTAGCTAGCTAGCTAGCTAATTATCCACATATACATTTGAGTTATGTATGTGTTAAAAACCTTTCTTACCACTAGCCTGCGATGTAAAATATCAGAATGCAAAATTACACACACATCTAGAAATTTCGCAAAAATTTCCAGTAAAACAAATTAATGACATTTTTTTAAATTTGTTGCTCAAGCACAATTATATTGTGTATATTGCGCAATTCTTTCGCCGGAATGTTTCTGTCATTTTGGCACCCTTGCTCTACTACTGGCTTTGAGTTATACGTGCAGGAGTTAGTCCCTTCCTCGCGTCACATACATTGAGGGTTCCCAAAACAATCACCTCTGGATGGCGATCAAACCTAGTAGAGTTCTCAAATTGTTGCAGAATATTTATTGTAAGAGGCAGATTTACAAGCTCCTTGCGCCTCCTTGCACCGCCATTGCTTCACTTTTTTTGACGCAACGGCGGCACAAACAATGCGGCCTAGTTACAACGTGACGCATCTAGGGAAATGTGTCACGTTGTAAAGCCCTGCGTCACATTATACGTGCGTCAGGTATAATGTATGCAGGTTGGACGTCCCACGCAGGAAGGCCTCATAAAAGTGACACAGTGAAAATACAAGATTTCACTGCGCCAATTTTAGGACGCCACTGCATCAAAACCTTATTCCTGCTTGAAGCAGGCGTGAGGAGTGACGCAGTTCAGTGGGGCAGATTTACAAGCCCTTTGCGTGACTTTTGCGCCGCCATTGCGTCACTTTTGTGACACAGCAGCGGCATAAATCTTGCGGCCCATTTACAACGTGACGCGTTGAGGGAGATGCGTCAGATTGTAAAGCCCTGCGTCACATTAGACCTGCGTCAGGTATAATGTATGCAGGGTAGGCGTTCCCACGCAAAAAGCTATGTAGAACTGATGCAGTGAAATCTACAAGATTTCACTGCGTCACTCTACGCCTTTACTGCGTCAAAATCCCTACGCCTGCTCAGACCAGGCGTAAGGAATGACGCAAAGCTTTTTGACTGGGACTCACCGATCTATTGCGGCGCATTGCTGGAGTTGGGTCACTTTCATGAGCAACTCCAGCAATGCGTCACTTTTGCACCAACAGATGCGTCAGAATTTCTGATGCATCTGGTAATCCTTGCGCCATGGAGCACTTTATTGTAAATACAGCGCAACCATAGTGGCGCAAGGACATTCGGTGCTGAGGCAAGGAAACTGACGCATCTATGCAAATGCGTCAGTTCCTTGTAAATCTGCCCCAGTAAGTATAGGCCTCAAAATATGTTGCTGGATTTGCGTCGTGCTTGCGACACAACTCCAGCAATCCGTGACTTTTGGGCCAAGAGATGCGTCAGAATTTCTGAGGCATTTGTTAAACCTTACGCCATGGAGTACTGTATTGTAAATACAGCTCATCCATGGTGGCGCAAGGACATTTGACGCTGGCGCAGGAAACTGACGCTCTATGCAGACGCCTCAGTTCCTTCTAAATCTGCCCCTAGGTATTCACCTCTAATTCGTGGTCTCTACCCCGACCCACCCACATTCCTCGTCTGCTCTTCAACAACGCTTGCCTCTCGCAAACCCTGATTCTTGTCCAGTTCAAGCTAAGAGGTAGGCCTAAAATACTGCTTCAATTATTCTAGTTGCTGCTAGACGGTGATAATAAAGACCTCTTATTTACTGACTGATATCAACAATATATTGTCAAGGCAACGGAGAGAAGCATGCGAGTTACTATTAAGGACGCACTGTAATTCAGATGTGATTTGAGATTTAAACGATGTTATTTTATACACCATGCATGTAATAGCGATGGATACACATATTCCGCCGTTAATGGGCGCTTTTATGTGTGAATATAATTAGATATTTAAATAATTTAGCGCGTGTTTGTTTTCTTTCAGGTGCCATTGCTCAGATGATAAGAGTGCCACTCGCCCTGAGCCTTCCCAATTAATATGACTCTTTCCATGATAAAGCCGGTGAGCGCGGGCATTATAAAACATGCACTAATATATGCATATGCCAGCAAATAAATACAATTAACGGAATGCGGTACGTTTTCTATTTTGAGCCTAATTAGCTTTACTTTTATGGCAAATCATGCTCTAATATGCTATGTTAATGGCATTATAATTCACCACATGTCTGTTACACGAGCATTAGTTTTCAAATAGGTTTGTTTTTTCTTAATTTTCTCATTTGTGATAATTTCTGAAAGCCTCCTGGATGTTTAATAGGTGTTGAAAAGTGCGCACTTTGAAAATGCGAGAGAAGGTAATTTAGCATTTGTCAAAGCACCGTGCCTTGTCAGTGCGAAATGCGACGCGTCTTGTCACCGCTGAGTGTTACTCTGTTTCTTAAAAAGTTATACAGGATTTCGCTCTTCTGTCAAGATACCCCGCGCGCTTAATCGAGAATGGTTAGGTGTAAAAAAGGGTGAGAGGAACAGAATGTTAGTTAGCAAAGCGCAGGAACCAAACTCTATTTTTCAAAAGCAATTTTTGATGTTGTCATGGTCTTGGCCAGCGGTTCTTAAATTATTGACGTTTGTGGACCCCTACTAAATTAGTACTGGAAGACGGTGTCCGTTGTCTAAGTAATTTCTACAATGTGAACCTAAAAACATTACACAAAAGACAGAAACAAGAATACATTTAAAATAAAGCTATATTTTTTTTACTTCTCACACAAAATAAAAAAAATAGGCATTTTAATGGAAACGTTGGAGCACTTTGAAATTTGGTTTTATTTATAAAGATGAAGCAATATGCTTGGTTCTACCATATCGCTTTGCTGGTTTTTTTTGGGCTAATGCAGGCCTCAATTGAGGCCACCAATCCTCCATTCTAAGGACCTCATTTATGAAAAGTGACGCATCACTGCGGGTCAACAGTGACACCAATGATGCGTCATATTTACAGTATGATGCATCACGTCGCAAGGAGTTACTGATACCTCAGTATTTCTTTTTTTTGAAACCTTTATTACAAAGTTCAATAGATATACAAGTATGGGCCTACAACCTTCAGGCCGGCCGCTAGTAAACAGTGAGACCATAAAACACATTTATAAACACAAGCAGCAAGCAGTAAGAGTCTCACAGATCAAAGATATCACTTGCGGCTACATTGCCCAATCATCGCAAATGGCGGTTTCATTTTAAATGAAAAACGAAAAACGAAAAACAAACCCACAAGGCGGCAAAAGTCTAGGCAACATTATGTGCTCCCCTCGGGAGGGCCCTACCAACCTACAGAAATAGGAGGGAGGGAAGGGCAGGGGCAGAGACAAAGTGGTCACGATAACACAGAATCAAGGGAACGTGCAGACTAGGGAGTCAGGGCCGCCGCCAAGTCGGGCATCAGTGGTGGGGTACAAATCCCGCCGCGATAGGAGTTCCAGGGGCCCCACACCTTTACCCATTTCCCAGGCTTGCCTCTCGCTACATACACAACCTTTTCTCGGAACATACACCAATCCATATTTTCCTTCCATACCGAAATCGTGGGTGACCTCTGGGAGCTCCACAATTGTGCTATGTCACGCTTGGCCACCATATATCCCAATGTCACCCACCACGTTTGCGTCACCGTGTAATCAGTCGGCTCCCACACATTCAATAAACACCTCCTGGCCTCGGGAAACAGCGCAACATGCGTGACCGCTTGCAACACCGCATGCACACTGCGCCAGAATCGAGCCACCTCCGGACATTCCCACAAAATGTGGAAGAAGGTTCCTAACAAGCCACACCCATGCTTACACATCCCATCTACCGCATATCCCATACGCATCAGGCCCGGTCCCGTGACGTAGACTCTGTGGAGTATTTTGAGCTGGACGAAACGAAGGCGGGCCGGTATGGCCACCTCTTTCGGGGAGGCCACCACAGATACCCAATCCTCGTCGTCCAGCTCCAGTCCATCAGCGACCCATGCCTCACGAAGGGCGGCCAGCAGTCCCGATCGATCGTTGATGAGCTTTTTATAGATCAATGAGATAGTGCCATCCGGTACATGCCCGTCTAGCACTCTATCTTCCAAAGGGGAGCACTCCGGGATGGACGCGACCTCCGGGAATACGGAACACAACACGTGACGAACCTGTACATACCGGAAGTACTCCCTATCATGCAACTGGTATTCCGCTTTCAGCACATCAAATGTTTTAAATCCCCCCTTCGTCCAAAGATCGCCAACCCTACTGATGCCAATCGTGTCCCACTTCTCGAAGCCTTTCGTCGTCCACAAACAGCCCAGTCGCTCAGAAGCATACAATGGCGTCGCCCGGGTCAACCGATCCTTCCACCCCATCGCCGAGTTTGCCGCATGCCACACCCGTACCACGACCCGCGTCGGACCCGTCAAACGTGCGTCGAGCGATCTAGAGTAGAGCGCACGATTATAGTCGCCACCCGGCAACCACAATTTGTCCATTTCAAAGGCCGGATTAAGGGCGGGCCCATAAAGCCCATGGTTTATCGCAGCCAGCTAGGAGGCCCAGTAATAACGTTTGATGTCAGGGAGGGCGACCCCCCCATCGTACCACGGGAGCGTCAGCTTCGCAAGGGCGATCCGCGGCCTCCCATCCCAAAACAGTTGGCGTTGCAGACCCTCCACCTCTCGAAAGTAACTAGCCGGAACGGCATCCATCGTGTTTTGTAAGGCATATAAAAACCGTGGCAACGACATCATCTTAAACAGCGCCGCCCGGCCGAGCGGCGAGAGCGGCAAGCGCCTCCAACGCGCCACATCCGTCTTGAAACGTTGGAGGGGGGGGAGTAGGTTCTGCGTGTATCGGGCCGCAGAGTCCAGGGTAATAAAAATACCCAGATACTTAAATCCCTGTTGAGCAACCTGGATAGGACAACCCCGCGGGAGGATAGGAGCCTCCCCTGAGAGGACATATACACAGGACTTAGCCCAGTTGATAACTAGGCCTGAGTTACGGCCAAAGGAATACAGTACATCCACTAACACAATCAACGATTCACGCGGGGAAGCGAGATACAAAAGAATATCGTCCGCGTAGAGAGAGACTCGATCCTCATACTCAGGAGTCCATCGGAGACCACGAATCGAAGGGTGCCACCGCAGCCACTCCGCCAAGGGCTCTAAGGCGAGCGCAAAGATGAGAGGCGACAGCGGGCAACCCTGCCGCGTGCCCCTGCCCAATTCAAAAGGAGCCGACACTCTACCATTCACCACCACCTGCGCTAGCGGTCCGGAATACAACAATTTCACCCAGCCAATGAATCCCGGGCCAAACCCGAACTTCTCCAGCGTCGCCCAGATATATGGCCACTCAAGCGTGTCGAACGCCATAGTGGCGTCCAGGGACGCCAAAATGGCCGGCTCGCGTATGAACGGAACCCTCGAGAGCAACCCATGCAGACGCCGCAGGTTGAGCGCGGTGTTGCGATGAGGGATAAAACCGGACTGGTTCTGATGGATCAGATCGCACACCACGCTGACCAGCCGATTAGCCAGCACCTTGGCCAGAATTTTCGGTTCCGCATTCAAAAGCGAAATGGGCCTGTAAGACGTGACCCGATCACGCGGCCTCCCCTCCTTGTGAATAATCACAATAGTGGCTAGACGCTGGTCCAGCGGGAGGGAACCCGCCGCCCGGGCCGCGAGGAACATATCACGAAGATGCGGCGCCAATGTATCAGGCCGCAATTTGTACAATTCAATGGGAAGGCCGTTAGGACCCATGGCCTTACCAGAGGCGACTGAACGTATGGCCAGGGCGATCTCCTCAGATGTCGGAGTCGCGTCCATCAACGATTTATCCTCCTCCGAGAGGGAAGGCAACGCAATATCTTTAAACAGGTCGCGAGAATCCTCTTCCGAGCGAGAAGATACCGGGGAATACACCCCGCGGAAATACTCTGCGAAGCACTCAACAATTTCCACCGGATCAGTAACACACACACCATCTACTCTCTCAACCAGCGGAACAACTCGACTCGCTCTCTCCTTTTTATCCAGCCACGCAATCAGTTTTCCAGCCTTATCACCCATGTTGATACCTCAGTATTTCTGACGTATCTGTGGGCGCAAAAATTACGCATTGCGGGAGTGTGTCACAAAAGTGAGGCAACTCCAGCAATGGGTCATTACACATGGGCAAGTTCCATGTTAAATGTTCCTGCATCAGTCTCACGCCTGCCATGAGTCAGGCGTAAGATATTGATGAATTTGCCTCATAGAAGTGGCGCAGTGAAGTGTTATAGATTTCACTGCGTCACTTCTACAACCCTTTCTTCCGTTGGAACGCCCCTCCTTCATACATTATACCTGGCGCAGGTATAATGTGCCGCAGGGGTTTACAAAGTGACGCATCTACCTAGATGCGTCACTTTGTAAATAGCGTGCAACATGGTGCATGTTTTATGCCGCTGGTGCATCCCAAAAAGTGAACCACTGTCATTGCAAAAGTGATGCAAGGGCCCATAAATAAACACCTAAGTTCTGTTTGCTGAATTTGTGCTTCTACCATTATTCCAGCTAAGGATACCAACGTAATTTTTAGGCTCCAATTTCTAATTCCTCACATTTGCAGAGCATTTTAAATTGCTCATCCTTACACTATATATATATATATATATTTATATGAAATCCACAATCCTGAGCCACCCCAATCACGGGCGCAAGAAACAGGTACGGACCACACTTTAACCCATTCGCTGCTAGGCCTTTTCCCCTCCTGTGCTAAGCCTTTTTTGGGCTATTTGGGGTAGTGCGCGCTCAGGCCCCTGTAACTTTTTGACCACATTAGGTATCCACGCCAAATTTGCGTCCTTTTCTTCCAACATCTTGGGGATTCTAAAGGTACCCAGGGTTTGTGGATTCTCCTAGAGGGTTCCCAGAAATTAGTCAAAATACAGCAAAAGTTTTTTTTTTTGGTGAAAAATGGGAAAAACGGGCTGCAAATGAAAGCTTCTGGGTTTTTCTCTGCAAATGGTATCAAAAAAGGGTTTGTGGGGCTGAAATCACCATTTCTCCAGCTTTTAGGGAATGACAGAATTTTGTTAGAAAACCAACATTTTTTACACAGTTTTGGCATTTTTCTGGGACATACCCTATTTTTGCTATTTTTTGTGCTTTCAACCTCCTTCTAGTTAATGGTAGAAATGGGTACAAAAACAATAATGGATCCTAGAAAGCTATACATTTTTAAAAAGTAGACAAAATTATGAATTCAGCAAGGGGTCATTTGTGTAGATCCATCAAGGTTTCTTTATAGAAACTACCAGTTAAATATAGGAAAAATTAAAAATTAGTTGAAAAAAGCAACCTTT
Source organism: Triturus cristatus (assembly GCF_964204655.1). NCBI lineage: Eukaryota > Metazoa > Chordata > Amphibia > Caudata > Salamandridae > Triturus > Triturus cristatus. The sequence goes on along the minus strand of NC_140582.1, from coordinate 140,158,179 downwards.
TGAGTCAACGTTTTCACCTGTAACTTCTTTTAATTATCACATCTCTTAGAAAGCAATGTACCGTTACATCCACTGGACATTCCTGGTTGTGGGGATATATAGGACTTGTAGGTTCACCAAGAGCCCAACGAACCCAGAGTGAAAAACTGAGCAGCATTTTGTAATGTTTTTTTTTGTTGTTCCGGGTATATAGCAATTATTGTGGGAAAATGTATACATGGAAAAATCGGTATGAAAGACACCTATGTATTTATGAAATGGGAACAAATTACAGAGTTTAGAAACAGTGCATATTTGCACATTTTCGAAATTGGGAATACTCATACTTGCATGACAATTATTGGTCATTTTTCAAAATGACTTTTTTTTTACACAATGTCTTTCATTTGGAAGGGAGAAATGCATCCAAAATCAATAGCTAATAACAGTTGCTTTACAAATCTGAACTACCCTAAGTCTCCCGATAAAAATGGTACCTCACTTGTGTGGGTAGGCATAGTGCCCACGACAGGAAGTGGCTCAAAACCTAAGCTGAACACACCACATTTTCACACTGAAAATTTACACTTTTTTTGCGAAGAGTCTAGCTGTAGTTTTTTAACCCTAGCCCTGCCGGCATCTAGGGAAACCTAGCAAACCTATACATTTTTGAAAACTAGACACCCAGGGTAATCCAGGATGGGGTGACTTGACTGCCTCCCACCATGGTCTGTTACCCAGAATCCCTTGCAAACGTAAAAAAATGACAAAAAAACCCACATTTTCCCCACATTTCTGGGATGGAAAGTTCTGGAATCTGTGTGGATCCACAAATTTCCACCCATCCCGCGTTCCCCAAAGTCCTACGAGAAAAATGGTACCTCACTTGTGCGGGTCGGCCTAGTGCCCGCGACAGGAAACGGCGCAAAACGCAACGTGGTCACACCTCAATTTTGCAGTGAAAAATGACCCCTTTTTGGCAAAGTGACTAGCTGTAGTTTTTGAACCCTAGCCCTGCCGGCACCCAGGGAAACCTAGCAAACCTATACATTTTTGAAAACTAGACACCCAGGGGAATCCAGGATGGGGTGACTTGACTGCCTCCCACCATGGTCTGTTACCCAGAATCCCTTGCAAACGTAAAAAAATGACAAAAAAAACACATTTTCCCAACATTTCTGGGATGGAAAGTTCTGGAATCTGCGTGGATCCACAAATTTCCACCCACCCCGCGTTCCCCAAAGTCCTACGAGAAAAATGGTACCTCACTTGTGCGGGTCGGCCTAGTGCCCGCGACAGGAAACGGCGCAAAACGCAACATGGTCACACCTCAATTTTGCAGTGAAAAATGACCCTTTTTTTGGCAAAGTAACTAGCTGTAGTTTTTGAACCCTAGCCCTGCCAGCACCTAGGGAAACCTAGCAAACCTATACATTTTTAAAAACTAGACACACAGGGGAATCCAGGATGGGGTGACTTGACTGCCTCCCACCATGGTCTGTTACCCAGAATCCCTTGCAAACGTAAAAAAATGACAAAAAAAACACATTTTCCCCACATCTCTGGGATGGAAAGTTCTGGAATCTGTGTGGATCCACAAATTGCCACCCACCCCGCGTTCCCCAAAGTCCTACGAGAAAAATGGTTCCTCACTTGTGCGGGTCGGCCTAGTGCCCGCGACAGGAAACGGCGCAAAACGCAACGTGGTCACACCTCAATTTTGCAGTGAAAAATGACCCTTTTTTGGCAAAGTGACTAGCTGTAGTTTTTGAACCCTAGCCCTGCCGGCACCTAGGGAAACCTAGAAAACCTATACATTTTTGAAAACTAGACACCCAGGGGAATCCAGGATGGGGTGACTTGACTGCCTCCCACCATGGTCTGTTACCCAGAATCCCTTGCAAACATAAAAAAATGACAAAAAAACACATTTTCTCCACATTTTTGTGATGGAAAGTTCTGGAATCTGCGTGGATCCACAAATTTCCACCCACCCCGCGTTCCCCAAAATCCTACGAGAAAAATGGTACCTCACTTGTGTGGGTCGGCCTAGTGCCCGCGACAGTAAACGGCGCAAAACGCAAGGTGGTCACACCTCAATTTAGCAGTGAAAAATGACCCATTTTTGGCAAAGTGACTAGCTGTAGTTTTTGAACCCTAGCCCTGCCGGCACCTAGGGAAACCTAGCAAACCTATACATTTTTGAAAACTAGACACCCAGGGGAATCCAGGATGGGGTGACTTGACTGCCTCCCACCATGGTCTGTTACCCAGAATCCCTTGCAAACGTAAAAAATGACAAAAAAAAAACATTTTCCCCACATTTCTGGGATGGAAAGTTCTGGAATCTGCGTGGATCCACAAATTTCCACCCACCCCGCGTTCCCCAAAGTCCTACGAGAAAAATGGTACCTCACTTGTGCGGGTCGGCCTAGTGCCCGCGACAGGAAACGGCGCAAAACGCAACGTGGTCACACCTCAATTTTTCAGTGAAAAATGACCCTTTTTTGGCAAAGTGACTAGCTGTAGTTTTTGAACCCTAGCCCTGCCGGCACCTAGGGAAACCTAGCAAACCTATACATTTTTGAAAACTAGACACCCAGGGGAATCCAGGATGGGGTGACTTGACTGCCTCCCACCATGGTCTGTTACCCAGAATCCCTTGCAAACGTAAAAAATGACAAAAAAAAAACATTTTCCCCACATTTTTGTGATGGAAAGTTCTGGAATCTGCGTGGATCCACATATTTCCACCTACCCCGCGTTCCCCAAAGTCCTACGAGAAAAATGGTACCTCACTTGTGTGGGTCGGCCTAGTGCCCGCGACAGGAAATGGCGCAAAACGCAAGGTGGTCACACCTCAATTTTGCAGTGAAAAATGACCCCTTTTTGGCAAAGTGACTAGCTGTAGTTTTTGAACCCTAGCCCTGCCGGCACCTAGGGAAACCTAGCAAACCTATACATTTTTGAAAACTAGACACCCAGGGGAATATAGGATGGGGTGACTTGACTGCCTCCCACCATGGTCTGTTACCCAGAATCCCTTGCAAACATAAAAAAATGATTAAAAAAACACATTTTCCCCACATTTCTGGGATGGAAAGTTCTGGAATCTGTGTGGATCCACAAATTTCCACCCACCCCGCGTTCCCCAAAGTCCTACGAGAAAAATGGTACCTCACTTGTACGGGTCGGCCTAGTGCCCGCGACAGGAAACGGCGCAAAACGCAACGTGGTCACACCTCAATTTTGGAGTGAAAAATGACCCTTTTTTGGCAAAGTGACTAGCTGTAGTTTTTGAACCCTAGCACTGCCGGCACCTAGAGAAACCTAGCAAACCTATACATTTTTGAAAACTAGACAACCAGGGGAATCCAGGATGGGGTGAATTGACTGCCTCCCACCATGGTCTGTTACCCAGAATCCCTTGCAAACGTAAAAAAAAGACAAAAAAAACACATTTTCCCAACATTTCTGGGATGGAAAGTTCTGGAATCTGCGTGGATCCACAAATTTCCACCCACCCCACGTTCCCCAAAGTCTTACCAGAAAAATGGTACCTCACTTGTACAAAAGGGTACCTCACTTGTGCGGGTCGACATAGTGCCCGCGACAGGAAACGGCGCAAAACGCAACGTGGTCACACCTCAATTTTGCAGTGAAAAATGACCCTTTTTTGGCAAAGTGACTAGCTGTAGTTTTTGAACCCTAGCCCTGCCGGCAGCTAGGGAAACCTACCAAACCCAGACATTTCTAAAAACTAGACACCCGGCGGCTTCCAGGGAGGTATGGCTTGCGTGGATCCCCCCACGTTTCCTTACCCAGAATCCCCTGCAAACCGCAATTTTAGCTGAAAAAATCACTTTTTTCATACATTTTGGGGTGGGAAAGTTGTGGCATCACCAGGCTCACACAAATTTACCACCACCCAGCGTTCCCCCAGGTCTCCCGGTAAAAATGGTGCCTCACTTGTGTGGGAGGCCCAAGAACCCGCGGCAGGCAAGGGCCCAAAACGTAGTGAGGCGACATCAAAATGGCCTATCGCAAAACCACCTCGTTTTGCAAGGGGGGTCACTCAAGTTTTTGGCCCGGTGCTCGGCGGCCATCTAGGGAAACCTACCAAACCCAGACATTTCTGAAAACTAGACACCCGGGGGCTTCCAGGGAGGTATGGCTTGCGTGGATCCCCCCACGTTTCCCTACCCAGAATCCCCTGCAAACCTCAATTTTAGCTGAATAAATCACTTTTTTCACACATTTTGGGGTGGGAAAGTTGTGGCATCACCGGGCTCACACAAATTTACCACCACCCAGCGTTCCCCCAGGTCTCCCGGTAAAAATGGTGCCTCATTTGTGTGGGAGGCCCAAGTACCCGCGGCAGGCAAGGGCCCAAAACGTAGTGATGCGACATTTGGGATAGGCAATGTTGATGTCGCCTCACTACGTTTTGGGCCCTTGCCTGCCGCGGGTACTTGGGCCTCCCACACAAGTGAGGCACCATTTTTACCGGGAGACCTGGGGGAACGCTGGGTGGTGGTAAATTTGTGTGAGCCCGGTGATGCCACAACTTTCCCACCCCAAAATGTGTGAAAAAAGTGATTTTTTCAGCTAAAATTGAGGTTTGCAGGGGATTCTGGGTAAGGAAACGTTGGGGGATCCACGCAAGCCATACCTCCCTGGAAGCCGCCGGGTGTCTAGTTTTCAGAAATGCATGGGTTTGGTAGGTTTCCCTAGATGGCCGCCGAGCACCGGGCCAAAAACCAAAGTGACCCCCCTTGCAAAACCAGGTGGTTTTGCGATAGGCCATTTTGATGTCGCCTCACTACGTTTTGGGCCCTTGCCTGCCGCGGGTACTTGGGCCTCCCACACAAGTGAGGCACCATTTTTACCGGGAGACCTGGGGGAACGCTGGGTGGTGGTAAATTTGTGTGAGCCCGGTGATGCCACAACTTTCCCACCCCAAAATGTGTGAAAAAAGTGATTTCTTCAGCTAAAATTGAGGTTTGCAGGGGATTCTGGGTAAGGAAACGTTGGGGGATCCACGCAAGCCATACCTCCCTGGAAGCCGCCGGGTGACTAGTTTTCATAAATGCATGGGTTTGGTAGGTTTCCCTAGATGGCCGCCGAGCCCTGGGCCAAAAACCAAAGTGACCCCCTTGCAAAACCAGGTGGTTTTGCGATAGGCCATTTTGATGTCGCCTCACTACGTTTTGGGCCCTTGCCTGCCGCGGGTACTTGGGCCTCCCACACAAGTGAGGCACCATTTTTACCGGGAGACCTGGGGGAACGCTGGGTGGTGGTAAATTTGTGTGAGCCCGGTGATGCCACAACTTTCCCACCCCAAAATGTGTGAAAAAAGTGATTTTTTCAGCTAAAATTGAGGTTTGCAGGGGATTCTGGGTAAGGAAACGTTGGGGGATCCACGCAAGCCATACCTCCCTGGAAGCCGCCGGGTGTCTAGTTTTCAGAAATACATGGGTTTGGTAGGTTTCCCTAGATGACCACCGAGCACCGGGCCAAAAACCAAAGTGACCCCCTTGCAAAACCAGGTGGTTTTGCGATAGGCCATTTTGATGTCGCCTCACTACGTTTTGGGCCCTTGCCTGCCGCGGGTACTTGGGCCTCCCACACAAGTGAGGCACCATTTTTACCGGGAGACCTGGGGGAATGCTGGGTGGTGGTAAATTTGTGTGAGCCCGGTGATGCCACAACTTTCCCACCCCAAAATGTGTGAAAAAAGTGATTTTTTCAGCTAAAATTGAGGTTTGCAGGGGATTCTGGGTAAGGAAACGTTGGGGGATCCACGCAAGCCATACCTCCCTGGAAGCCGCCGGGTGTCTAGTTTTCAGAAATGCATGGGTTTGGAAGGTTTCCCTAGATGGCCGCCGAGCACCGGGCCAAAAACCTAAGTGACCCCCCTTGCAAAACCAGGTGGTTTTGCGATAGGCCATTTTGATGTCGCATCACTGCGTTTTGGGCCCTTGCCTGCCGCTGGTACTTGGGCCTCCCACACAAGTGAGGCACCATTTTTACCGGGAGACCTGGGGGAACGCTGGGTGGTGGTAAATTTGTGTGAGCCCGGTGATGCCACAACGTTCCCACCCCAAAATGTGTCAAAAAAGTGATTTTTTCAGCTAAAATTGAGGTTTGCAGGGGATTCTGGGTAAGGAAACGTTGGGGGATCCATGCAAGCCATACTTCCTTGGAAGCCGCCGGGTGTCTAGTTTTCAGAAATGTGTGGGTTTGGTAGGTTTCCCTAGATGGCCGCCGAGCACCGGGCCAAAAACCAAAGTGACCCCCCTTGCAAAACCAGATTAACTATTGTTCCTACAGCGTGAGAATTTTGGAATAATATTGCAAAGAAAATGTGGCAGACATTTTGAGGTTTGCAGGACATTGGGGATAAAAAATCTTTTGGAATTCACAAGAGAGACATCACCATGAACTCCCATGGGTTTTCGACAATATCTACAGTTGGTGGGTTATTCTTGCATGGAAAGTGTACCTTGGCAGAGAAACTAAAGACAAAGATTCCTGCACAACCATCTATTCCTCAAACACACACACATACTGGTTGGATTTGGCACGAGGGCGAGTCAAGGTTCAGTGTATTAAATTTTATTAACAAGAGATTTCACAAAAATGAAATGCACTGTCAATAATTAAATTCACAAAAAACCAAACCAATGACTCGCAGCTCGTGAGCTGTAAAGCCACGTCAAGGCACCAACCACTTTACAGGCCATTCACACACCTTTCATACGTGATACAAACAAGACCATTCGCACCACCAGGCACAAAAGCAAAACATTACAAAATTCACCAAAAAGGGACAAGGTACACCCTGCTTCAGAAAGACAAATATTACTGCACAGCCATCTAATCCGCAAGCACACACACATACTGGTTGGATTTGGCACGAGGGTGAGTAATGGTTCAGTAGATACAATTGTATTAGCAAGTGATTTCACATAAATGAAATGCACTGGTAATAATTGAAAGGGCGAAAAACTGAACCATTGACTCACAGCTCATGAGCTGTAAAGCCACGACAAGGCACCAACCTCTTTACAGGCCATTCATACACCTTTCATACGTGTGAGACATACACAACCATTCACACCGCCAGCCGCGGGCCCATCACATAACAAAACTCACACCAGCACACAGCACCATTCAAGGGCCCATCACTTTCACATGCCCACAATCCAGACACAGCAACTACACAGGCTGATGGATTGCGTGGAGTGGCACTCAGCTAGCAGTGTGTGTAGTGACCAGCAGAAAGTCACTACTCACACACAGCCAGCCGAGCACCAGTCCACACACACCGCTAGGCAAACACCAGTCCACGCACACCGCTAGCCAAGCGCCAGTCCAGGCACACCACCAGCCAATCGCCAGTCCAGGCACACCGCCAGCCAATCGCCAGTCCAGGCACACCGGCAGCCAATCGCCAATCCACGCACACCGCCAGCCAAGCTCCAGTCCACGGACACCACGAGTCAAGCACCAGTCCGCACACACCACCAGTCCACGCACACCGCCAGCCAAGTACCAGTCCACGCACACCGCCAGCCAAGCACCATTCCATGCACACCGCCAGCCAAGCTCCAGTCCACGCACACCACCAGCCAAGCTCCAGTCCACGGACACCACCAGCCAAGCACCAGTCCACACACACCACCAGTCCACGCACACCGCCAGCCAAGTACCAGTCCACGCACACCGCCAGCCAAGCTCCAGTCAATGCACACCACCAGCCACGCACCAGTCCACGCAGACCACCAGTCCATGCACACCGCCAGACCACGCACACCACCAGCCAAGCACCATTCCACGCACACCACCAACCAAGTGCCAGTCCACACACACCAACAGCCAAGCGCAAGCCTACACACACCGCCATCACATTTAGGATTTTTGTAGAAAAAAATAAAAACAAAACAAAATCGCAAATAGATACAAATCTTCTAACAGAAAATCAGCAACTAAATACATTGCACTAACACCAACCTTGAAACAGAATCAAATTATCCAAAGAATACAGACCAGGCAGTTCACTTTACCACTCATGAATGCTCCCAAAAATTCTTTCGCGTGTGGTACGCTCTAAAACAAGCAGGGAGACACAGTGCAGGATGAGAAGGACAGTCGGGGCAGTACATACGACTCTCCTTCCGCGAACCTCTTCGCCAACAGACTCTACATCTCCTACTGGGAAAATCTTTTGCGGGTGTGGGAGGAATGTGATCTGGAAAGTGGCGTTCTTTCAATCTAGCAACTTCCTCCACCACTCCAACTCTAGGAACACTTGCCTGTTCCACTACAACAAGGCTGCCTATTACAGACTCCTGAAACTTAGCAAAAGTCATCTTTGACTCAGGGCAAGAATCCTGGAACACAACAAAAGCATTAAACATTGCCAAGTGGAAAAGATGGATAGCCAACTTCTTGTACCAAATGTAAGCCTTACGAAGAGCAGTGTAAGGTTCCAACCTCTGATCTACTCTGTCAACACCACCCATGTGCCTATTATAGTCTAAAATGCACACAGGTTTGCGCGCTTCAGCGACCTGACCCCAAACAGTCACAGGTGCAGTGCTTTCATCATGGATGGTAGTCAGCATGTAGACATCTCTCCTGTCTGTAAACTTCACAGCAAGAAGCTCCTGGCAACGCAACGCACTGCACTGTCCCCACCCAAGCTTTTGACAAACAAGTTCTTTCGGGAAACCTTTACTGTTAGAGCGGATTGTGCCACAAGCAAGAGTGTCCACTTTGGCCAATTCCCTGAAAAACCGCACACCAGTGTAGAAGTTATCTACATATAAATGGTGGCTTTTGTTAAAAAATCCTCTACCAAGTTCCCAAACAATTTTCTCAGTCACTCCAAAAGTGGACGGACAACCAGGGGGGTTAATCCTAGATTCCTTACCGGTGTACACCCTGAAATTAGAGACATATCCAGTCCTACTGTCATACAGCATATACAGCTTTATTCCATAGCGTGCCCTCTTACTAGGAATGTATTGCCTAAAAACCAAGCGGCCCTTGAACAACACCAAAGACTCATCCACTGCAATTTCTTTCCCAGGGGCATAAATCTCAGAAAATCGATCAACAAAGTGATCAAGGACAGGCCTAATCTTAAAAAGACGGTCACAGTCAGGGTGATCTCGTGGCAACGCTAAACCATTATCAACAAAATGCATCATCCGAAGCAGAAGCAAATACCTGTCACGAGTCATGACTGCCGGAAAAATAGACGTTGCCATCAAGGGACTGCTAGACCAATATGAAGACATTGATGGCTTCCTTAGAAAGCCCATCAAAAAAGTTAAACCCAAGAACTTCTTCATCTCTTCAACATTTGTGGGAGTCCACCGGGTAGCTCTAGAGTGTGGCTTAAGACTGGCACTGTTGTCCCTCAAAAACTGTTCGGCATACAAATTAGTCTGCTCAACAATCTCTGCCAAAAACACATCGTCCATAAACAACTGAAAAAAAAAATTTACCGGCAAAAAGTTTTCAGTATTCACTCTAGACCCTGAAACACCAGTAAACTCTGGCAATGCCGGCTGCACCATGCCAGGGGCAACCCAGAGGTCATCACTTTCAAAGGGAAGCCTTGCAGCCCCAGCCTGCAGCCCAGATGCCTCTTGCCGCACTACACCAACGGGAAGCCTTGCAGCCCCAGCCTGCAGCCCAGATGCCTCTTGCCGCACTACACCAACGGGAAGCCTTGCAGCCGCAGGCTGCAGCCCAGAAACCTCTTGCCGCACTACACCAACGGGAAGCCTTGCAGCCCCAGGCTGAAGCCCAGATGCCTCTTGCCGCACTATCAGCACATCAGTCTCCTCCTCTAACACAGGCACTTCATCCGCACTAAGAGTATCTTCATCATTCGATGACCCCATACGGAGAGAAAACTCACTGCCAGAATCGTCCCCTGCCTCCTCTCGCTCAGATGCAGAGTCAGTCTCTGAACCATGGTCAGAGGAAGACTCATACAGCAAACCAACAACCTGCTGAGCAGTAATCCTGCGGCTAGCCATTATACTTACTAAGATAGAAAACTGCACAAACAAGTCAACAACAACCAACAATGTGCAAACCAAGTAAGTAAAGAAATGTGTACCTTTATCACAAAGATCAATGTACTCAAAAACTATACAATCCAATTACAAGAGACAGCTGCACTCACCAGAAACCAACTCTGCAGTGACACAGCAAAAACCAACGATATCAAACTAGAAAGAAGAAAAAAAAACAAATTACTCACAAGACAACAAAATACACATCGAGCACCAATGCAAAAAGTTTTTGACACTCAAAAACCAAACATACTGCTATTATTACACCATTTGCAAAAAAAAACAGGCAGAGAAATCAAACACATTTACATTGTACAAAAAAAAGTCTCTTACCAAACTACACAAACAGCAGAACCACCAGTAACAAAACGGCAAACTGAAAAGAGGAAAAGCCTTCACCTAGAACAAAAAAGTAAAAAAAAAAACATTACAATTGCAATTCACAAAAAATATAACAATAAACATTATAACATGCTATGTCACTACCCAAATGGTCAATCGGGTTGTGTGCCAGGTGGGGCAGAAAACAGCAGGAAAAAAAAGGCTACTCAGTCCCGGGGCGGGTGAGCCAAATACATATAACAAATTGCACCCTGGAAGCGAGGGGTCACTTCTATTTTTAATTGAACTAATTCCCTGGTGTCTAGTGGGCTTTTCTGCCCCCCCTGGGAGCAGAAACGGTGAAAAAATAAAACCGATCTGCCCCCAGAGGGGGCAGAAAAGTCTTCAAAAGAATTAGGGGGCCCAGGAAGCGACCCTTGCCCAAGGGGTCGCTTCCTACAATGATAATCAGATCCCTGGTGTCTAGTCGGCTTTTCTGCCCCCCCTGGGAGCAGAAACGGCAAAAAAATAAAACCGATCTGCCCCCAGAGGGGGCAGAAAAGTCTACAAATAAATTAGGGGCCCAAGGAAGCGACCCTTGCCCAAGGGGTCATTTCCTACAATAATATTTATATCCCTGGTGTCTAGTGGGCTTTTCTCCCCCCCCCTGGGATCAGAAATGGCGAAAAAATAACACCGATCTGCCCCCAGAGGGGGCAGAAAAGTCTTCAAATAATTTATGGGCCAAAGGAAGCGACCCTTGCCCAAGGGGTCGCTTCCTACAATAATATTTATATCCCTGGTGTCTAGTGGGGTTTTCTGCCCCCCCTGGGAGCAGAAACGGCGAAAAAAACCCACACATCCCTGGTGTCTAGTGGGGCATCCCTGCTCCACGATCGCGACGCTGTGCGCGATCGTGGAGCAGGAATGCCCTGTATTGAGACATCAGGGGAGAGGAAATACTCTTTCCTCTCCCCCGATGCCTCAATACACTCCAAAAGGCCCCCGCCGCCCCACCGGAGCAAACAACACTCACCCTCCCTCTGTGGACGCCTGGAAGCAAATGGCTTCCAGGCGTCCGAGCGCTTCCTGATGACGCCGGCGCGCGCTGTGCGCGCTGACGTCACCAGGAAGCGTGGGGGGCTCGGGGGTGGCAGCGGAAACTCTTCCGCTGCCATCCCCGTCTGTAGGGGCACGATCGATGCCCCGGGGGGGAGCGCCAGCGCTTCCCCCAGGGGCTGTCCTCATGACGGAGCGGTTCCGTCATGAGCACAGCCCAACCGATGCTCATGACGGAACCGCTCCATCATGAGCATCGAAGGGGTTAAGAGAAAGTTTTTCGTTTATTGTTTGCAGATAAACGTGGCTATTTCAAAACAAGTGCCCAGCCTGACGCGTTTCGACTGCCCCACGGCAGTCTTGATCACATGACGCGCAGGACCAATCAGTGCAAATATATAGTGGAAAACATAGAAGGCACATGTTACTGCTATTCTAATTGGTTTAAATAAACACAGTGTTCAAATACTTAAAGGGCCATATACTCTAATACATTTATGAAGATCTGATACCACATAAAACAGGATATATAAAATCCACGATGAAATAAAGAATCAAAGCATAGTGCTCCTATTGCAGACATAGTGTTCTGTAATTAATCTTCATTCAATCAACTCTTCCATATGAGTGCAGAGTATGTTTGTGGTTATCACCCTCATTCAAAATCTGAGCACTGAAAACATATTTTTTCTCATAATGAGATTTCAACAGTATATTAGAAAGTGCCAAGTGATTTAAAAATAAAGTGCTTATGTGCAAGTGCAAAAAAGTTCGAAAAATATTTACACATCAAATAACTGTATAAATACAAAAGGTAGCAGCATGTTTGTAAAGTGCCCTTCAAAAAAATAAGTCTTTTTCATTTGTTTCAGATCATAAATATTTAACATTCTTAAAATGTCGAGTTCCATTATTTTGTTCCAAGCATGAGTCATCAGGTAAATCTAATGAAGAAAAACAGAAGGATATCATAGAGAATATCTTAATATGACAAGACAGAAAGCATTCAATCCTAAAATCTGGCTAATACAATAATTGAATTACATAATTTAATAGGTTATCTACAATTGGATAAAATCTGCCGGTAACTACATCCCATAAAACTCAATAAAATCCGAGTATCAGATAAAACTAAGTAAAATGGGATTATCACCAAAACAACCATGATATTATCTAGGATGCATTTATTTATTAAAATAAATAAATAAATAAATTAAATAGTTATAGATCATAAAACCAATTATTGAAGTTGTAATGGACAGATCACTAGATTTAAACATTTCGGCAATATTTATATATATATATTTTATTTATTTTTTTCACTGAAAAAACCATAGGTTTCAGGGGCATTATAGTTAGTTGGACATTTCACTCATACAAAACCATAGAAATTCCCCCGTTATAGTTAGTTCAGCTAACTATAACTCATGCGCCCGCAATGCACTGCTGATGACGTCACATATTACATCACTCATGACATGGTCAGTGACATCACTCATGACATCACTGATGACATCTCAAATAACATCACTGATGACATCATCTTTGGGATAGAGTGGCAGACCTCCTCTCACCCTAATATAACCTTTCATACACACACTCAAAAATACAAACTAACATTTTCAAAACAATGGACATACCAATACCAGTTACAACACACCTATTCGGTAATTCCAAGATCTACACACACATCCACTCATTCACCAACAGTCCCTATACAGTCACTCATACATGTACTCACTCATCATATGTACTCATACACCTATACATCCTGTTACACACCGCCACTCATCCATAGAGTTACTCACACACATAGTCACACATGCCAAGTATCAAACATCCATTTACTTGCATATACAGTTATACACACACTACCAAACTTACTTCTACCGAAACGTACACATACTTACTCTCTTAAACAATCACTTATAGAAACACCTACTTATTTGTACAGGAACTCTTCCAATCTCTCACTCTCACATATACTCACTTATATACACCAATACTCACATATACTAGTTTAAAACATATGTAGTTACTCATAAAGACACTATTGAGACAGTCATTCACTCACTAACACACCCATACACTCACACATCCACCTATACAGTCCTGCACACATGCTGTCTTCAACACATACAAACAGTGAGTCACTCATTTATGCATCTATGCACTAAGTAATACCCCCCACCGAACCATACAGACACTCAGACCAACTAATAACCCATATAGACACTCATGCAGCTACTCACCAACCCATGCAGCCACTTATACACAAAGTGAGAGACTGATACAGACATTTACATATTTAAACATTACTCACTAACCCATGTATTCACTAAGATACACTTAGTCAGTTATACAATCAGTTTTGCAAAAAAAAAATCATCCATTTAGACACTTATATACCCATGTATTCTTCCATCGACCTTGAGATATACATATATAAAACATAATTAATTTTCAGAAAAACACACATTCACTGGATGATGTCATCAGTGATGTCAATTTAGATGTCATCAGTGATGTCATGAGTGATGTCACTGACCATGTCATGAGTGATGCAATATGTGACGTCATCAGCAGTGCATTGCGGGCGCGCAAGTTATAGTTAGCTGAACTAACTATAACGGGGGAATTTCTTTGGTTCTGTACGGGTGAAATGGCCAACTAACTATAACGCCCCTGAAACCTATGGTTTTTTCAGTGAATTTCTAAGGTTTTTTAAATGCTAATTTCGAACTATAACGTGCCTGAAACCTATGTTATTTTCAGTGAATATATATATATTTATTATACTATGTATACATGTGAAAATGTCTCGGTCCGCCTGTTTGCCTCGGTGGTACAGAAAAAATAGGTGGAACTGACGTCAGCACGCCGACGAGGTCCTCTTATGGCTCCGATGACATCATACGGTGTCGCGAGCGGAGCCTTGCTATTATGACGTCCTCGTCGACGTGGGAGAGCTAGGAAAGAATTTCCGTGGAATGCTGGTGCAGGGGATATTCACCTAAGTGTTCAGGCAAGTCCTTTGGGAGCAACTGTTTATGTTGCCACTCCAGAAACTGAAACCAGTGATCCAAGGGCAGAGGCCCTGCAGATAGCACACGAGGTGGGGTGCCCAATTGTGTGCACTGGTGGGGCAGCGAAGTAACAAGCACCACAACCCACAAAAAATGTAACAAGGGCACTGAATAACACAGGATCTTCTCTTTGTATCTGGCAGGAACAACAAAGTTAAAATGCCCTGGTACCAAAATGTAGAATTTGTTCTACAACGGTCTTCAAGAGGACCTGCGATGCCGCTTCTGCCTCCCGTACCCTGGAGGCGGCACATGGGTCACGCGGTACGGTCATACTGCGGTGGGACGCACACTTGTGGCACTGCTCCACACTTCAGGGAGGACGCTTTCCATTAGCTATGTTTTCCGATGACGTGTCACGCCGGCCCCGTCCAACAACAGAACTCCTTTAGTTCCAAACAGACTCTTCCACTTTCTCACCAGAAGTGAAACCAGGCCAGGCGGACACTTTCACAATACAACAGCTGGGAATGCACTTTTCGGTAAAAAAAACACATTCCTTCCTCCTAATTAATCAAATAAACGTCTCACTGAAGAACAGGGGCCAGCTTCGATCGGTAAACAGCCGTTACAACGACTTTTTTACTTCGCGAGACCATTACAACCGTGCATTACCACGCATGCGTTGTACATCGCGAAGTCATTACTACACATTTTTTTAGAACGCATGGTCATTTACCACGCATGCCTTTACAACAAATTTTGTTGTAAAGGTATGTATGGTAAATGACCATGCATTCTAAAAAACATGTAGACAATCCACATTGTTGTAAGGAAACAGAGGCTGTACCGTTTTCTCACAATGACGTGCACCGCCCCTCAGAGACGACGTGAAGCTGGAACCACAAGGAGAGAGGAACCACAAGGAGTGAGAGATAAGGAGGATTGGGCATGGGGTGTTTTTTTTTCTAGGGTTTAGGGTAGTGCAGTTGTGTTTGGGTAGTGTAGGAGGTCATGCTGCGGGTAGTGTTTTAGGGTTTAGGGTAGAGCAGTGGAGTTTGGGTAGTGTGGGGGTCATGCTAGGGTAGTGTTTTAGGGTTTAGGGTAGTGCAGTGGTGTTTGAGTAGTGTAGAGGGTCATGCTGGTGGTAGTGTTTTAGGGTTTAGGGTAGTGCAGTTGTGTTTAGGTAGTGAAGGGCGTCGTGCTGGGGGTAGTGTTTTAGGGTTTAGGGTAGTGCAGTGGTGTTTGTGTAGTGTAGGGGGTCATGCTGGGGGTAGATTTAGTGTTTAGGGTAGTGCAGTGGTGTTTGTGTAGTGTAGGGGGTCGTGCTGGGGTAGTGTTTTAGGGTGTAAGGCAGTGCAGTGGTGTTTGTGTAGTATAGGGGGTTGTGCTGGGAGTAGATTTAGGTTTTAGGGTAGTGCAGTGGTGTTTGGGTAGTGTAGGGGGTAGTGTTTTAGGGTTTAGGGTAGTGCACCCAACCAGCCACAATATCCATGGACAAAGGGGATCCTGACTCTTTTGAACGCTCCACCAATTGAATAATTTGGGTCAAGAGCCCTACCACGTCCAAGACCTATCAATTCCTTTCTTGGGATCCCTCATATATTTGGAGAAAAATGTACATAGTTTCTCATCAATTTCAGGCGTGTGTGCCACCTTCCCCTTCAGTGAGGGCCTGGGGCATTCTCCCCTCTTCCTATTCCTGACCTCCATTTCAAGGGGTTGATGGATTTCCTCCACCACATACTCTGCCACTTTGGTGTCAGGGGTCCACTCCACCGACCTAGGATGGTAAATTTGGGTAGGCTCGAACATGTCTGAGTGGACCCCGTCCCCAACCCGGGGCCGAGAGGAGTGCGACTCTGGATGCCAGGGACGCCCCGAGTCCTTATCCTCATCGGAGGAGAAATCGTCCTCCGATACACCCTCTCCCTCTAAGGGAAACCCGTCGTCGGCATCTACAATAGTGGTGACAGCGTCACAATGTTCTCTGGACGCCTCCTCCTCCCGGCAGGGTGCATGTTTTAGCGTTCGCACACTCTTGAGGAAGGCCTCTGTAAGTTTATCAAATCCTTCCAAGTGCCCTGCATTATGCTTTTATTCCCCATCTGGGAGCTACTGGGACCTGCCACCACCAGATCTGGGTCACAAAACACCCCAGGGATGCTTTTTGCCAGCTTATCAACCTGATCCCTAAGAGGAGCCAGCGCCCTAGAAATAGCCAGAGAGAGGGCTTGGTCCACTGCTGGAGGGAGAACTTGGGGGGCATTCCTCCTCCACTTCCTGGTAGGAGAAGTAAAAATGGTCTTCTGGAGAAGACATGATACCAGAGGGTGTGAGCACGGAACAAATGCCCTTAAAATCCTTAAGGCAGCCCCCTCGCCGGTGCTCCAACAGCTGGGCTTTCCACAAAGCATAGACTGAGGCGCCATACCAATTAACACCACCAGGTGGCCCTGGTCATTAACGTGGCCGTGTGGGGAAATCACCGCATAGCGGTGTCAAAATTAGGTGAGGGTTGGTCGGAAATCAAGCGGACACTAAAGGAGTGACCGGATTCCCAAATGCACGTAAAGACCAGCGGGAGCGCTCAACGGAGCTGCCTCACTCGGACCAGATGCGCCTGACAGAATCTCACCGCGCGCAGAGCGCACAGCGGGAGAAACTGCGAGGGGGAGAATGCTCTCGGGCAAGAGCCTGCTGCGCAGGGAATATGAAACAATACCAAGGCAATAATGCTAATAACGTGCACAAGAAACCGCTATACAAACAGCAACAACGTCAGATTAAGCCAAAAAAGTAAGGAATGCACTTAACTGATGAGCAGTGAAGAAAGAGGAAGCGGAAGGGACGTCACGATATTATATACGATGGACTGTGATATGATTGGACTATAGTTGCCTTGGAGACTACCCCTCTAATGGTTAATGGGTTGTGTAGTCTTTTGTTAAATGATTGTTGTGTTACGTTTTCTTTGAACTGCTATGCAAATAAAGTGAGGAAAGATATTCATAATCCTCACCTCCGTTCTGCCATAGAATTCATTAAACTTTATTCGATCTGATTTAGAAACATAAATCATAAAAGTGTACATAAAAACAGTAAATCCTCTTTCGTAATACAATACAGTGAGAATGAATTAAAACCAGTAGGTAAAAACGGGTGTTACAAAGCCCGGTTCAGAGCAACTTCAGGTTAACAGAATCGTAAAGTTCAATGTTTCGCAAGATCAATCTCATGTACTTTGTGCAAAATACGCAATAAGGGGTCCAACTAAGATGTAACGCTCCAATACCTGACCGGTCTGCACTATATAAAACTGCAGAAAAACTAAAAATAAAAAGTGTTTGGCACACTTCTGTCATTGGGCTATATGTGGGCTACATCTGGGTGATATTTGTGCTACATTTGGGCTCTTTTTTCTCTGGTGGCCATCTTGGGAGACTTATTTGTTATGAAGTTTCCTAATTTCCTCATTTACTGCAGTCTCCTCAGTAGGAAATGCTTTCAGTTTTTTACTTTGATTCCATCAAGAAGGCATTCAGATGTGTCACACATTTGCCATAAATTCAGAATGTTAGCATGTTGCAGGGATTCTGCTTTTGCACAGAACTATGCGCAGGAGACCAGGACCTCAGAGAATTGTGGTGTACCAGAAAACTCCCCTCAGAACCCAGAACCCCTTATCCGACTAGCTTAGTATCTCATTCGTTAACCTAGATCTAGCTAGGTGGTCCCAATGTATAGACAAACCAGAACAAGCGACTTAGATATTTCTCAGGAGTGGTGGGAATCCGAAATACCTGTTCGTACTTATTTATTAGTCCACAACATAATAATACAGACACGGTAAAGTTTAAAGAGTTTATTTTATAAACCTCGCGTCCTTAGATGCAGTACTTTGGTTAACACTAGCAGACGAACAGTAAAGATCAGAATCATGAACATTGTTACAATACCATATAGAATGAAAGGAGCAATCATACTATTAATGACAGTGGTATACGACCACACTCCTTTCACTATAATCTGATACATTATTATTATTAGACTATTAGAAGGTCTCTTAGGCTAACAGGGGGGACCCCATACCGTATAGATCAGCTTAGTAGAATCACATCAAAGGATCAGCTCTCACAGCATGCATCAGCTCTTCTTGTTCGAATGAATGTAAAACCAAACTGTTCTGCAATATTAAAGACGCTTGTCCTTCAAACATTGGCAGCTGTATGCATGATATGTCTAACAAGTGTCTACGATCAATCCCAACACAACACTCTGTACCTTCTAGTGACCCAGACGCGTTCTTTGCATGATGTACAGACCAAGGGCACATTTCACGGTTAAGAATGTGTAACAACCATTTGTTATCCTGTAAGGCAAAGTCGAATCAGCATTTTACAAAATGAATAACACATAACAACAGTGTCGTGTGCAGTGCAGCAGAAGCGACAAGCTTGCTTGTTAACTATGATCTCGGTTGTGCTAACTTAGTGTTGTAAATAGGGCGTGGCTTAGTCCATCTCACAAGCACTTTAGTTGTTCATTAGATCACTGTAGTAAATCTACTGCTTACCACGGAAGTCTGCTGCTGGTATTAAAAGTGCATGTTTCAGTCTGCATGTCAGAATTTTTTAATGAAATAGAAGAGGATTTGAGAAGTCACTCAAAATGTGCCCTAATTTTTCTTTCTTCAGCACTAATCATAATTTCTATAGCAAAATGAACCCCCTCATTGTGTTCCTTTTTAAAGTAAATGTTTTAAGTGTTATCAGTCTATTCCAATCAAGATGGCTTCAGGTGTGCCATACTTTTGTCATAAGTAAGACAGTAATCGCTCTAGTTGTTGTTAAGAAGACTCTGGGACATTCTGTCATTGGGCTATACTCGGGCAACCTCTGGGTGATATTTGTGCTACGTTTGGGCTCTTTTGTCTCTGGTGGCCATCTTGGGAGACTTATTTGTTATGAAGTTTCTTAATTTCCTCATTTACTGCAGTCTCCTCAGTAGGAAATACTTTCAGTTTTTTACTTTGGTTCCATCAAGAAGGCATTCAGATGTGTCACACATTTGCCATTAATTCTGAATGTTAGCACTCTGGTTGCTCATTAGATCGCTGTAGCAAATCAAGTCTGCTGCTGGTATTCAAAGTGCATGTTTCAGTCTGCCTGTCAGAATTCTTTAATGAAATAGAAGAGGATTTGAGAAGTCAAAATGTGCCCTATTTTTTCTTTCTGCAGCACTAATCATAATTTCTATGGCAAAATGAACCCCCTCATTTTGTTCCTTTGCAAATTAAATGTTTTAAGTGTTACCACTTTATTCCAATCAAGATGGCTTTAGGTGTGCCATACTTTTGTCATAAGTGAGACTGTTAGCGCTCTAGTTGTTCTTTAGAACACTCTGGGACATTCTGTCATTGGGCTATACTTGGGTTACACCTGGGTGATATTTGTGCTATATTTGGGCTCTTTTGTCTCTGGTGGCCATCTTGGGAGACTTATTTGTTATGAAGTTTCCTAATTTCCTCATTTACTACAGTCTCATCAGTAGGAAATACTTTCAGTTTTTTACTTTGATTCCATCAAGAAGGCATTCAGATGTGTCACACATTTGCCATAAATTCAGAATGTTAGCACTCTAGTTTCTCATTAGATCACTGTAGTAAAGCTACTGCTCACCAGGGAAGTCTGCTGCTGGTATTGAAAGTGCATGTTTAAGTCTGCATGTCAGAATTTTTTAATAAAATAGAAGAGGATTTGAGAAGTCACTAAAAATGTGCCCTAATCTTTCTTTCTGCTGCACTATTCATACTTTCTATGGCAAAATGAACCCCCTCATTTTGTTCCTTTTTAAATTAAATGTTTTAAGTTACCACTTTATTCCAATCAAGATGGCTTCAGGTGTGCAATACGTTTGTCATAAGTAGGACTGTTAGCGCTCTGGTTGTTCTTTATAACACTCTGGGAAGCTGCAGTAGAACACAATGGAATCAACTGACAGTCTCTGCCCTTGTTGGATGTACATGTTTTACTGAGAATGTCAGACTTCATTCTCACATGACTGAGAAAGATAATGTGAATTTACAGAAAATATGCTCTCAGTTTAGCTTATAGATCACCTTCCACACCTCTGTGGGAAAAGAATGAGAACATAGTTTTCTCTCAAACATGATTCATGATATCCCGGCAGAAGATTTTTTCACATGGTAAAATCACCTTAGAACACACCACAATTCCTAAAATGAGAATGGTACCATCAACAAATGATTTATAATGTAACTAAAGTCTTAAAACCTTCTATTAACTGCAATACTTTTTAATGAGGTGCTATCATGTATATTGGTCCCAAGATGGCTGCCAACACTTCTTGGATGAAGTGCTGACAGCCAATCAGATCTCATGATGAGATGTGTGGTTAGGCTCCACCCAGATATATATGTGATTTTACTTTGGATTTTCTCAGGAACTACTGAACGGATTTACAACATTTAATCAAAAGGCACGACTCTGAACCAAGGGCTACCTTTTTGCTAAATTTGGTGTAATTCGGTTAAGCAGTTCGGGCTGTAGCTATTACTAAAGGTTCCTATGGAAAATTGCACGGGAAAACCGGTTTCGGGACCCCCCTTTTTCTCGGCCCCCACTTGACGAATCACCCCGAGACTTTCAGGATAGGAGAGGACCGGAGCTGGCCAAAAGTTTTGAAAATTCCGTGAAGATTCGTCAATCGGCGCCAAAGTTATTGGGAATAGAATGTTGCGGATTTCCTATGAAAAATAGGACCTAACTATAACAACCTACTGGCGAGCGCCAGTAGGTAATATATATATATATATATATATATATATATATATATATATACGAAAAAGTCGCAATTTATTCAAACTTGGGGTAGCCAGTTATCTAGCTGACACCTACTGGGAAAACATCATGTAAAATCCGGCGGCTGTGGCGAAGGACATGGGGCCATTGGAGTGGCGAATCAATGAATTGGACATGAGTCTAATGGAACATCAGAGCCACCCCATTGGCCCGGTATCAACCAATTGCAGAAGTGTACACAGTATAACTGTTCAATCACGCACTGTGTACCATGGACAAGCTTCACAGCATTGAGAAGGCGATGAACGCCGAAATGCGTCTGCTGTTAATAAATAAAGCCAGAAATGATCCTGCGAGTGCTCCAATGCATGTTCAAGTTGCTGTGTAGCAAACGTGAGGTCCACCCTCACCATAAGGAGTAAGCACCCGCCCTGTGTTCGGAGTTTGAGGTGGGAGTGGTGTTGGTGTTATATATATATATATTCACAGAAAAAACCATAGGTTTCAGGCACGTTATAGTTAGGAATTAGCATTTAAAAAACCTCAGAAATTCACTGATAAAACCATAGGTTTCAGAGGTGTTATAGTTAGCTGGACTTTTCACTTGTACAAAACCATTGAAATTCCCCCGTTATAGTTAGTTCAGCTAACTATAACTCGTGCGCCCGCAATGCACTGCTGATGACGTCACATATTACATCACTCATGACATGGTCAGTGACATCACTCATGACATCACTGATGACATCTCAAATGACATCACTGATGACATCACTGATGACATCATCCAGTGAATGTCTGTTTTTCTAAAAATTAAATATGTTTTATATATGTATATCTCAAGGTCGATGGAAGAATAAATGGGAATATAAGTGTCTAAATGGATGATTTGTTTTTGAAAAATTGATTGTGTAACTGACTGATTAAGTGTATCATAGTGAATACATGGCTTAGTGAGTAATGTTTAAATATGTAAATATCGGTATCAGTCTCTCACTTTGTGTATAAGTGGCTGCATGGGTTGGTGAGTAGCTACATGGGTGTCTATATAGGTTATTAGTTGGTTTTTTGAGTATCAGTCTGAGTGTATGCATGGTTCGGTGGGGGGTATTACGTAGTGCATAGGTGCATGAATGAGTGACTCACTGTTTGCATGTGTTGAAGACAGCATGTGTGCAGGACTGTATGGGTGGATGAGTGTGTGTATGGGTGTGTTAGTGAGTGAATGACTGTCTCAATAGTGTCTTTATGAGTAACTACATATGTTTTAAACTAGTATATGTGACTATTGGTGTATATAAGTGAGTATATGTGAGAGTGAGAGTGAGGCTACATCTGGGTGATTTTGGGCTACATTTGGGCTCTTTTGTCTCCGGTGGCCATCTTGGGAGATTTATTTGTTATGAAGTTTCCTAATTTCCTCATGTACTGCAGTCTCCTCACTAGGAAATGCTTTCAGTTTTTTACTTTGATTCCATCAAGAAGGTATTCAGATATGTCACACATTTGCCATAAATTCTGAAAGTTAGCACTCTAGTTGTTCATTAGATCACTGTAGTAAAACTACTGTTCACCATGGAAGTCTGCTCCTGGTATTAAAAGTGCATGTTTCAGTCTGCATGTCAGAATTTTTTAATGAAATAGAAGAGGATTTGACAAGTCACTCAAAATGTGCCCTCATTTTCTTTCTTCAGCATTAATCATAATTTCTATGGCAAAATGAACCCCCTCATTGTGTTCCTTTTTAAATTAAATGTTTTAAGTGTTACCAGTTTATTCCAATTAAGATGGCTTCAGGTGTGCCATACTTTTGTCATAATGAAGACAGTAAGCGCTCTAGTTGTTTTTAAGAACACTCTGGGACATTCTGTCATTGGGCTATACTTGGGCTACATCTGGGTGATATTTGGGCTACATTTGGGCTCTTTTGTCTCTGGTGGCCATCTTGCGAGACTTATTTGTTATGAAGTTTCCTAATTTCCTCATTTTCTGCAGTCTCCTCACTAGGAAATGCTTTCAGTTTTTTACTTTGATTCCATCATGAAGGTATTCAGATATGTCACACATTTGCCATAAATTCTGAAAGTTAGCACTCTAGTTGCTCATTAGATCACTGTAGTAAAACTACTGTTCACCATGGAAGTCTGCTCCTGGTATTAAAAGTGCATGTTTCAGTCTGCATGTCAGAATTTTTTAATGAAATAGAAGAGGATTTGACAAGTCACTCAAAATGTGCCCTCATTTTCTTTCTTCAGCATTAATCATAATTTCTATGGCAAAATGAACCCCCTCATTGTGTTCCTTTTTAAATTAAATGTTTTAAGAGTTACCACTTTAATCCAAGCAAGATGGCTTCAGGTGTGCCATACGTTTATCATAAGTAGGACTGTTAGCGCTCTAGTTGTTCTTTGGAACACTCTGGGAAGCTGCAGTAGAACACAAAGGAATCAACTGACAGTCTCTGCCCTTGTTGGATGTACATGTTTTACTGAGAATGTCAGACTTCATTCTCACATGACTGAGAAAGATAATTTGAATTTACAGAAAATAAGATCTCAGTTTAGCTTATAGATCACCTTCCAAGCCTCTGTGGGAAAAGCATGAGAAAATATTTTTCTCTCAATCATGATATCCCAGCAGAAGGCTTTTTCACATGGTGAAATCACCTTAGAACATACCACAATTCCTAAAATGAGTATGGTACCATCAACAAATGATTTATAATGTAACTAAAGTCTTAAAACCTTCTATTAACTGCAATGCTTTTTAATGGGGTGCTATCATGTATATTGGTCCCAAGATGGCTGCCAACACTTCTTGGATGAAGTGCTGACAGCCAATCAGATCTCAGGATGAGATGTGTGGTTAGGCTCCGCCCACATATATATATGATCTTACTTTTTATTTTCTCAGGAACTACTGAACAGATTGACACCAGACCTGCAAAAGGCACTTCCCTGAGCTGAGGACTACCTCTCTGCCAAATTTCAAGTAATTCTGTTCAGCCGTTCGGGCTGTACCTTGGACTAAAGGTCCCTATGGAAAATTGCATGGGGAAAACGCGTTTTGGGACCCCCTTTTTTCTCAGCCCCCGCTTGACGAATCCCCCGAGACTTTCAGGGTAGGAGCGGAGCGGAGCGCCCCACCTATTTTGAAAATTTCGCGAGGATTCGTCAACTGGCGCCAAAGTTATTCTAAATAGAATGTTGCGGATTTCCTATGGAAACACGGTCCTAACTATAACTATCTACTGGCGGCCGCCAGTAGATAATATATATATATATATATATATATATATATATATATATATATATATATATATATATATATATTCACTAAAAAAACATAGGTTTCAGGGGCGTTATAGTTAGCTGGACATTTCCCTCGTACAAAACCCTAGAAATTCCCCCGTTGTAGTTAGTTCAGCTACCTATAACTCGCGCCCTCGCAATGCACTGCTGATGACGTCGCATATTACATCACTCATGACATGGTCAGTGACATCACTGATGACATCACTGATGACATCTCAAATGACATCACTGATGACATCACTGATGACGTCATCCATGTGATAAATTAGTGCATCTTCTCACACCCCAATATAACCTTTGATACACCGATTCAAAATTTCAGACGGCCGTTTTGAAAACCATAGATACTCCAATACCAATAACTACATACCCACTCATTGACTCTTAGGTCTACATACATCTCCACTCACTCACCTGTACAGTCACTCATACTTACAGTCACTCCGTACAGGACTATCATATGCATTTATACACCTATATAGACACACACACACCGCCAATTATCCATTGAGGTACTGACACACCTAGTCAGTCATGCAAATAATTAATCACAGTCCAATTTTCTCACCTATACAGTTAAACACACTCAAGTTCACTTACTCATAAAAATACTAACAAATTCTGACACTCTTAAACAATTACTAATACAAGCACACACTCATCCATACAGGCACTCCCTCAATCACACACTCTCACATATAGATAGTTATATACTCTTACACACATACACTGCGTTTCACATATGTAGTTACTGACACATGTACAACTGAGATATACATTCAATCACTAACACACTCATACATACACTCACCCAACCATCACAGTTGCACTCTTAAAACCATGCACCATAGAATCACCCACTCACACATCTATGTACAGAGTCACACACACCCTACCCACACAAACACTCAGGCACCCATACAGATACTGAGACAACCAATCAATAACCCATATAGACACTCATATAGGTATTCACAAAACCATGCAGCCACTTATACACCATCACACAGACACATACAGACATTCACACAGTTTAGTCACTAGTCTGCAGTAAGATACATTTAATGACTCACTTATAGAGTCAGTTACACACCTAGAAAATCATCCATTCACACACTTGTACACCCACTCATTCTTCAACAGGCCTTTCAATATACATATTAAACATATTAAAACTTTACAGAAACACAGACTCACTGGATGACATCATTAGTGATGTCATCAGTGATGTCATTTGAGATGTCATCAGTGATGTCATCAGTGATGTCACTGACCATGTCATGAGTGATGTAATATGTGACGTCATCAGCAGTGCATTGCGGGGGCGCGAGTTATAGTTAGCTGAACTAACTATAACGGGGGAATTTCTAGGGTTTTGTACGAGGGAAATGTCCAGCTAACTATAACGCCCCTGAAACCTATGTTTTTTTGTGTGAATATATATATATATATATACATATATATATTTGTAATTTTGAATATCATTTTAAAATACATTAAAATTAATAGTTTTATAAGTGTTTAAAAGTAAATATATATTTATTAAATATTTTGTATGTGTTTAACTTTTTTAATTAATTGTATTTGTTAAAATCTATATTAAATTTACTTTATTTTTATGTTAATTTTATTATTTAACATATTTATCATTTTATTTATATATATATATAAAAATAGCGAAAAAAATATCAATGTAAAAAATATAGTTTTACAAAAAATCGATTTTCTATATATATAAAAATCGATTTTTTGTACAACTATATTTTTTAAATTGATATTTTTTCTCAATATTTTTGTACTTTCTGTTTAAGTATAGGGAGTTGCTATTTTTGCTTTCTATATTTTTTCATCTATATTTTTACTTCTATATTTTTACATCGATATTCTGTCAGTGAACCATATTACATGTTGTTGAATAGCACTTGTCTGAATGATCATCGCTGGCTGCACAGTGATGGGCAAAGGGTAATATAGAGCCTGGAAGTTGCCAACCAATATTGCATAGCATTCACTGAGTGTGGTTTTGTAACATGTTAAGGTTGTTTAAAATGCTGTAAATTCAATATAAAATGATAGGCAACAAGTGAACGTGGCTATTCTGAAATCAGTGTTGCACTACTTCATAAAATATGCACACAAGACTCTTCTCTTTCAAAATCCAGGATTCACTGTAATACAGGTCCTTGCTGGTTCTACGTTTTAATACACCATGTGTCAGAACGAGTATTACATTTTTACAAACAATACGTCTGAGCTAGGAAATTTGGGTTGTCTAGAGGAGCCTGGGCTGTAGTGAGTGCATGTATTGGCATAATATAGCTTTCATGTTCAATGTATACAATGCATGAAAATGGTTTCAGACTTTCAAAGAAAAAACAAAAATACTCCATATTTATGGTTCCTCTTAGATTGATTCTGACGGGATCAAATCTTTGGGTTGAAATCATAGTCAGGAGTAGTGTAGGAGGGAGAGGGCATCTGCGAGGTAAATGAAGAATAAAAACAAAAATAAATCATGTAAAGCTACCAAATGCCATTGTAGATAAGATATTTATTCATGTGCATTAATGTTATTTAATTACATATGCTGTAGACCGTTCTGATATGTTGAGGTCAGTTGTACTACTTATTTTCACATATATGATAGTGCTGTTACATACAGTACATTGTCTAAATTCTATTTCTGGCTATATCAACCTGTATCTATTTTCAGTTTTTCTATACACTTCTCAAAACGGAAGAGGGAATATAACCAGGTAGTTATACTTAGAGGGAAATAATGTTAGATATAAGTAAAGGTCTCCACCTATGGATATACAGGGTAACTCTTACATCTTGTTTCTACGTAGTAATTGCATACAACCCGCTCTGCCAAAATATCCATGCAAGAAGTACGACAGTGCCAAATCTCCCTTTTACTTTCCTTGTTTTGTTTCCCCTCTTCCCCCATCTCCACCAGTTTTGGCTTTGACATTGTCAGGCTGACTCTGGTCGGTGTGGGAATTTGGGACCCAGCATCAGACCTTTGCATCTCGCCCCTGAGGAAAAAACAGGTGAGACTTACAGAACGCGAAGCCTATATTTATTTTCCACCTGAGCGAGATGGAAGACTGTCAAATCACATTAGCTGACATTGCCCATATGATAGGGAATTTGCAGAAAGAAACTCAATCCCTTACATCTAGGGCAGTCCTCTGAAGATGCAGCAACAGGGGCCCATGGTAATCTGTTCTCGTCCCGAGCCCTCCTCTTCCAGTACCGGTCATCTGGTGTATCACATAACCACTCCACCCTCTATACCTTTTGCTGCATCAGAACATTTTTAGGAGATTCTGTTAAGTTTTCTACTTTCATTAATCAGTGCCAATTGCATTTCATGTGCAAAGCATCCTGCTTCCCCACTGAACAAGCAAACGTAGCATTTGTATTGTTGTACTTAGGGGGAATGGCTGCCACTTGGCTATTCCTTTGGTGTAACGCAAAGACCCCTTATTATACAACTATGCTGAGTTCAAAGAAGAGTTGTGTTGATTATTCAACAGGTTTTCCTTCATGAAATCTGTAGACACAGAATTTTTACCCTTAAACAAGGGTCAAGGCCTCTGATGACTTACATATCCTTACATATAGGTTGGTGGCTGAGGCAT
Organism: Triturus cristatus; assembly: GCF_964204655.1. Taxonomy (NCBI): domain Eukaryota; kingdom Metazoa; phylum Chordata; class Amphibia; order Caudata; family Salamandridae; genus Triturus; species Triturus cristatus. Next base: position 140,129,912 of record NC_140582.1, on the reverse strand, counting down.
GATGGCCTGAAGCTAAACATAGTGCTCTTTTTTATATGTGGCTGGGAGATGAAGTAAAAGATTATTGGCCCAAGTAGTAGACCCCCCTGATGCCTGTAATGCACTAATAGACCTCGTGGTTAACCTGGACCATCGATTGCTTGAGAGGAGGTAGAAAAAAGGATGTTCTGAGACCAAATTCTCTACTTTTAAAGAGAAGAAACCAGAACCAGAAACAATTGATGAAGACCCTGAGCCAATGCAAATAGGTAAGGGCCCTTTGAGTGACAGCGGCACAAAGACAACAAATTGTGTCTATATTGTGGGAAATCAGGACACTACCTAAGAGACTGCACTGTTAAACCCAAAAGATGTAATGAGTCAGGAAACAAACGTTTTTCAGGATTCAGCAATTTTTATAGGCCTTTCATAGATAATTTCACATCTCTGCCATTTCCCATTATGAAACTATTGATAAAAGGGGTACCCTTTTGCTGGACTTCTAATGCTGAAGAAGCCTTTACAAAACTAAAAAATGCTTTTGTTTCTATTCACTTTCTAAAACATACTGATTGATCTCAACCATTTATTGTCGAAGCTGATGCATTGCAAGCAGCCTTTGCGAGAATCCTGTCACATAGAGACAAAGAAACTGGCCAGTTACATCCTGTGACATTTTCTTCTCACAAATTAACTCCCGCTAAACAGAACTATTCTGTAGGAGATAGGGAACTTCTAGCTATATAATGAGCCTTTGAGGAGTGGCCCCAATATCTGTTGGGTGCTCTACATATGGTTAACATTCCGACAGATCCCAGAAACCTACAATTCTTGAAAGCAGCTAGGGCACTTTCTATGCGACAACTGGGCTGAACACACTACTTCAGTAATTTTGATTATGTAATACAATTCCAGGCAGGCAGGAAACATGGAAAGGCAGATGCATCATCATGCTATGGCTATGAGGAATCGGAATTCCATTACTCATGATCAGCCCCTTATCATAGCTCCAGAACGAATCTTAGGGGCCATATGTTTGGAGGAGGTCTTTCTGAAGGAGGTGCTACAAGCACAAGACAATAAAGTGGTGGAGGACTTAGAACAAAAACACATGGGTGGAAGAGTACAGGATATTCTGTATATTCAAGCAGGTTTGGCAATTCCTGCCAAGTCCTTACAACAGCAAGCTCTTGACTGGTGTCATTCTCATATGTTATCTGGACATCCTCGCGATACAAAAACTATTGAATTTCTCAGGAGATCCTTTTGGTGGCCCACCACAGTTCAGGATACTCACCAGTAAATTCAACAATGTCATGATTGTGCTCAAAGTAAAAGTTCACACCAAGTCCTGGCAGGGTTGTTCACTCCTATGCCAACGCCCCTAAACCATGGCATTCCATTTCCATAGACTCTATTGTTGAACTGCCACAAACCATTCAAGTATATGCAGTCAAATTAGTTGTTGTGGATATGCTAACACAAATGTCACATTTCTTTCCGTTAAAAAATCTATCTACTTCTAAAGGTTAAGATACGGTATTCCTACAAAACATAGTAAGATTTCATGGCCTCTCATCTGTCATTGTATCAGACAGGGATCCCCAGTTTGTATCCTAGTTCTAGAAAGGGTTGGGATCCTTGTTGCAAATGGATGTGAGGCTCTCATCTGCAACATCATACTCAGACAGACAGGCAAAGAGAAAGGGTGAACCAATGTCTAGAACAATACTTGAGATGTCAGCTGCTTCTTTCTTCTGAAGTTTGGACACGTTTTTTTGGGCAGTTGAATTTTCGTACAATAATGGGGAACACTCTTCTATAGGCCATTGCCCTTTCTTCTGAAGTTTTAGTTTTAATCCTGGTTTCTCACTTTTGTCTCGTCCTGTTACAACATCTGCTCCTGCAGCCTTACAATTTATGGATCACCTTCACAAAACACATAAAACTGCCCAACTAAACCTTGACAAAGCCAAGAGCAAGTACAAAAATAGTGCAGATTGCCATCGCCAACAATCTCCTGCTTATGCACTTGGAGACAGAGTGTGGTAAACATCACAGTGTAAGGAACAAGAAAGTTCAAGCCTTGTTTCATTGGATGTTTTACCATCTCAAAGGTGGTTAACCCTGTTGCCATGAAATTGACCTACCAGCTTCTTTGGAAATCCACCCGATCTTTCATGTCTCATTACGGAAAACAGTGGTTGCAGGAACTAACCTGCCTGTCCAACCTCCCCCCGTATTAGTAGATGACAAACCTAATTATGAGATAGAAGCTATTGTGGATTCACACAGAGTAAGATGCAGATTGCAGTATCTAATCCATTGGGAGGGGTTCTGGGCCAGAAGATGGTACATGGGAACCTGCTGGCCATGTTCATGCCCCTCAGCTGCTGAGATTGCTCCATAGGCTTTATCCTGACAAACACAAACCGGTTGAGGGTTTTCTGGGGGTATACTGTCAGGCTTCCTCTGCTCCAAATCGGAGGTGTGTGCAGGGTGGAGTCAAGCCATAATAAAAAGGGCTGGTTATCTCAAGGAACGAGCTTTGCATTCAGCCCATCCTGTGACTCTCTAATGCTTCGCCCCCTCCCCTGCCCACTTCACTTACCTGATTGACTTTGGTGATAACGAATGTGTCGGTGATTGCAATGTTGGATGTCCGTCCTTACGTTTCCAGGTCTTTGCTATTACTCTGCATTCCTTCCGGGTTGCCAATGGGCTCAGCCTTTCCCTCATCAGGCATTTACTCTGAAGAAGAAGTACATTTCAGGTGCCAGGTTCTGCAGCAATACATGATTAAACCCTCTCCTGTATAATGAAAGACAACACGAGGAAGAAAAATGCTTTAAAGAATCAATGCAACACAGAAAAGGAGGTAACAGTTATTTAGCAAATGTTGTGCTCTGTTAAAAAATATTTATCTGATGTGTCCTTTCCTTGGTGAGTGGGGATACTATTTGTGTACGTGCAATACTTGATGGCTGAAAAAACAATGCATGAGAATGCACACTCGGAAAGACTAAATCTACTTTATTGAGAACTGCAGTTACAACAGGATCCGTCCACAAATCTCCTCAGGGGGGCCAGACGCGTTTCGGACACCTTTGTCCTTGTTCACAGGCCAAACAAATGGGAAGCAGTCATGGCATTGCAGCACACCTGATAAAGTTCAACTAAATTCCGCCCCAGTGGGCGTGTGCTAAAGAGCACTCTGGTAGTTCAAGTTCTGCCAATGTTCAACACCCCAGTTTGTGTCACCCTCATGATTTTAAAATATGCTACCCACAGTGGGTCGATTTGCAGTAAGAGGCACTGTGTGTCCTGCCCATAATTGTCCATCAACAAGGGACCTCCTGTTCTGTCAGCATCTTCAAATTAAAGGTCGCCACAGAACCGCTGTCTCAGGCGGCAGTGCATTCTCGCGGCTGGACTGGCCGCTGAATGTAGAAAGAAAGGGTTGCCCTGCATGAGAATGCACACTCGGAAAGATGAAATCCACTTTATTGAGGACTGCAGTTACAACAGGCTCCATCCACAAATCTTCTCAGGGGGGCCTGACGGGTTTTGGACACCTTTGTCCTTGTTCACAGGCCAAACAAACGGGAAGCAGTCACGGCATTGCAGAACACCAGAACAGATCAAATTCAACTAAATCCTGCCCCAGTGGATTTAATCTTTCCGAGTGTGCATTCTCATGCAGGGCAACCCTTTCTTCTATATATTCACTGAAAAAACCATAGGTTTCAGGGGCGTTATAGTTAGCTGGACATTTCCCTCGTATAAAACCCTAGAAATTCCCCTGTTATAGTTAGTTCAGCTAACTATAACTCGCGCCCCCGCAATGCACTGCTGATGACGTCACATATTACATCACTCATGACATGGTCAGTGACATCACTGATGACATCACTGATGACATCTCAAATGATATCACTGATGACATCACTGATGACGTCATCCATGTGATAAATGAGTGCATCTTCTCACACCCTAATATAACCTTTGAAACACCGACTCAAAATTTCAGACGGCCATTTTGACAACCATAGATACTCCAATACCAATAACTACTCACCCACTCATTGACTTTTAGGTCTACATACATGTCCACTCACTCACCTCTACAGTCACTCATACTTACAGTCACTCTGTGCATTTATACACCTATATAGACACTCACACACCGCCAATCATCCATTGAGGTACTGACACATCTAGTCAGTCATGCAAATAATTAATCACAGTCCAATTTACTCACCTATACAGTTCAACACACTCAAGTTCACTTACTCATAAAAATACTAACAAATTCTGTGTCTTCCTGCAGAAAAAACAAACAGCACTTGACACAGATATCCTTGCACTATGGCATATACAGCCACTCCCAAAATCTCACACACTCAGATATAGATAGTTATATACTCTTACACACATATACACTGCGTTTCACATATGTAGTTACTGACACATGTACAACTGAGATGTACATTCAATCACTAACACACCCATACATATACTCACCTAACCATACAGTCCATCACAGATGCACTCTTAAAACCATGCACCCAGTGAATCACCCACTCACACATCTAGTCACAGAGTCACACACACCCTACCCACACAAACACTCAGGCACCCTTACAGATACTCAGACAACTAATCAATAACCCACATAGACACTCGTATAGCTATTTACAAAACCACGCAGCCACTTATACACCAACACACAGACACATACAGACATTCACACAGTTTAGTCACTAGTCTGCAGTAAGATACATTTAATGACTCACTTATAGAGTCAGTTACGCACCTAAAAAATCATCCATTCACACACGTGTACACCCACTTATTCTTCAACAGGCCTTTCCCTATATATATTAAACATAATAAAACTGTTCAGAAACACATACTCAATGGATGATGTCATCAATGACGTCAGCGCGCGAGCCGCGCTGACGTCATTGGAGGTTTCCCCTTTGTTCTCGGAGGCGCAGTAAGCCATTTGCTTCCTGCGCGTCCGAGAGTGAAGGTGAGATTTGGGGCTGGGGAGGGGGGGTTTTGGCATTGGTGGGTTTGGTTAGGGTGGGGGCACTATGTAGGCGGAAGGCATGCCACGAGGCTCGGCTTCGTTCGTGTGTGTTTGTAGTTGCTTCCCTGTGAAATGGATCCAAAAATGAAAAACGCTCCTGTTTGTAGTTGCTTTCCTGTGAAATGGATCCAAAAATGAAAAACGCTCTGCCGAGAAATGCCCTTCTTTTGAAATTTTCTAATCCAAAGTGCAGCAGGATGGAGAGAAATAGAATGTATTATATGAGAATTAAATACCTAACTAAATAAAGCAAGACAGAGGGGTTGCAAAGTGGCCAGATTGGTTTTATTTACATCCAAATACACCAGCATCACTTTACAGAGTTTGCCAGTGAAGTGCTACTTTCGTTTTCTCGTCTTTCTTTGAACAGCATTGTTGTTTCCAGGTTGGGAGAGTGTACCATTCCTGGAGGTACTGCAATACTTGGTTGATGGGTGGATTGGAAAACACAATGTATACCATGGCTCTGTGTTTATGGATGTGGTCTTTTTATACCATACTGCTTACGTTTTGTAAGGATGTAAGCAATGGACAGTGAAACGGTTCCCTTCAGGGCCCTCTAGTCATGTCCATAACTTTTCAGGTGAAACCACTCGCTGATTTCTGAATAGTTAGTGAGAGATCGTTTAGGTAACCATGTTGTTTCTGCTTACATTTCACATGCTTTGCATTCCCTATGAGTGGTTGCTTTTTTTTTTTTAGGCAGCATATTACTCTTATCAAGTGCATAATTTGAATTGAGCAACATCAAAGTGTTTATAGCGGGCACAATTTGGTAATAGCTGAAGGCAGTGCGAGTTTCTCTCAGTGGGCAAGTATGGTGTTCAGTGGGGATGTGGCACTATGGCCAGAGCTGTCGAATTTGGAACTGGGGAACCGGGTTCAGCATTCATGACCTGTCCACCACACCACTGTGCTGAGGGAGCACATTCCCATGCTAGACCGTAGAAGGCCCCACTAGACCTTACAAGGCTTGATGTCTTAGCACAAGCAGGTGTACCCTAGTGGTGTCAATTGTGGGGTAACCTTGAAGGCCTGTCCACCACAATCCATACTGAAGTTCATCTCCAGTCTTGCGGGCAGGCCAGTGATCCAGTCGCTGTGACTGTCACTGAGGTCACATGAACCTTGAACAGGTTAGGGTGATGCGAACGGTGTGACCTCACTGGGTACCTATTTCGGGTGGGTGCGTAGTGTTTGCAAGTATATTATGGGTTGAAAAAATCTTGCTGCCTCCTTCCTGGCCTCCAGCAATTTTCAGAAACAATAAAAATGTCATGATAACTTCGGTGATTAATGTTCTTCCTAGAGAGAGATGGAGTTTTGTGTAGTGGAAGGGTTGACTCCTGGAAAGGTAGCACAGAGGGTTAATGTGCCTGCTGCAAAGAACATGTACCATGCAGATCACAAAGTGCACTGCTTTAATGGGGGGACCATGATGAATGGTCATTTAATGTCAGCTGTAGATGATAGATCCCTGAACAGTGTCATGTATGTGCATGTTTGCATTGTGCTGAGGGGATTACCAGGTAATTATTCACGCATCTCTCTGATGGATGTCACATGAGGTAAAATACTGCAATAAATGGCAGACACTCTGAAACAAGAGCAAAGGTTACGTTACATGAGGCAATGGTGGTAATTGTGCATGTATCAAAAGCAAACAAAATACAAGAGGTAGCAAACAATACGTTACAAGAGGAAAAGTGACATGTGTGCAAGGTACAAAAGAGTGCAAAGTACAAGTAGAGGTATAAAAGTGCAATAAATGGCAGACACTCAAAACACAGGAACACACTGGGAAGGCACTTCTACGGGCATGGAGAACAGAATATCCTATAATGTAAAGACTTCCTTCAGACAATAGAGAGGGTGTGAATTAAGTTTGGAAGTGTCTTTGCAGGAGGAGAACTTTGCGGTCAGTTTTGAAGGACTGGGAAGAGGGAGCAGGTGGTCCGGAGCTGAGGCTGAGTTCCAGATTCTCGCCGCGTTGCTTGTAAAGGATTGGGCCATCGATCTTTCCTTCTTGAAAGTGGGAGGTTCAAGTAATACATTTTGCGCAGTACGTGATGGTCTAGAGCATTATATGCATATGTCACAATAAAGTTTTTTTCTCCTTTTTATTCTAGTCTAAAGCTTTTGATTCCTGTTTCCGGTTTCGACAGTGGTTGTTCTGCAGTTTTGTGTAGTAGCATTGTTTTGGTAAGAATATTTTTGTTGTTGTATTTACTCCAAATGAGTAATATTGTAACGTCTGAATGAATTTTTTTGTAAGTGATGTCATAATGGTGGCATTTTTAGTTAGTGGTTTGAGCATAAAATTCTTTGCGATGTGTTTTGCATAGTCTTATGTGTAATTGGTTTTCTCTTTCTTTTTTAATGGGATATTGTTGATCCATACTGTGTTTGTACAGAGTAGGTGGTGGTGAGTAGTTTAGCTGCATCTGGCAAGTGAGTGGTATTGTTTTGGAGTATATATGAGTTTTTGATAAAGGTGCTTTTTGTTTAATACTTATTTTACAAAGTGTTTGTTGTTGTTGACTTGTTTGACAAGTTACCTTTATTAGTAAGCAATATGACTAGCCGTAGAATGACTGCTCAACAGGTGGTTGGTATGCTTCTTGAATCTTCCTCTGAGCATGATTATGAGACTAACAGTGCGTCTGAGGGAGAGGAGGGAGGGGAAGATTCTGGCAGTGAGTTTTCTCTCAACATGGAATCATCGGATGATGAAGGTACTCTCAGTGCAGATGAAGGTACTCTTGATGTGGTTGAAGCAACTCTCAGTGCGGATGAAGTGCCTGTCTTAGAGGAGGAAACTGCTGTGCCGATGGTGCAAGAGGCATCTGGATTGCAGTCTGAGGCTGCTAGGCTTCCTACTGGAAGTGCTGGACTTTGGGTTGATCCAAACATGGTGCAGCCGGTGTTGTCTGCCTTTAGCGGTGATGCAGGGTGTACAGTGGATTGTGAACACTTTTTGCCTATACAGTTTTTTCAGTTGTTTATGGATGATCTATTTTTGGGTGAGATTGTTGAGCAGACGAATTTGTATGCTGAACAGTTTTTGAGGGACAACAGCGACAAACTTAGGCCCCAGTCTAGAGCTACCCGGTGGACTCACACATATCTGGAAGAGATTAAGAAGTTTTTGGGTTTGACTTTATTGATGGGTGTGGTAAGGAAGCCAACCTTGGCTTCATATTGGTCTACTAGCCCCTTGTTGGCAACTGCCATATTTCCTGCAGTTATGACTCGTAATCGGTATTTACTTTTGCTACACATGCTGCATTTTGGTGATAATTCTATGGCGTTGCCACAAGATCACCCTGGCTGTGACCGTCTTTTTAAGATTCGGCCCGTTCTTGATCACTTTGTAGATCGATTTTCTGAGATCTATACTCCAGGGAAAGAAAGAAATATTGATGAGTCTTTAGTCTTGTTCAAGGGCCGTTTGGTTTTTAGGCAGTACATCCCTAGCAAGAGGGCACGCTATGGAATTAAGCTGTATATGTTGTCTGAGAGTAGGACAGGATATGTTTTTAACTTTCATGTGTACACTGGTAGAGATTCTACTATTGACCCCCCAGGTTGTCCGTCCACTTTTGGAGTTTCAGAGAAAATTGTGTGGGATCTTGCTAGAAGACTGTTTAACAGAGGCCACCATTTGTACCTTGATAACTTCTATACTGCTGTGCAATTATTTAAGGAATTGTATAAAGTGGACACTTTTGCATGTGGCACAATCCGCTCTAACCGTAAAGGTTATCCAAAAGAGCTTGTTTGCAAAAAACTTCAGAGGGGGCAGTGCAGTTCCTTGCGTAGTGATGAACTACTAGCTGTAAAATTTGTGGACAGGAGGGATGTGTACATGCTGACTACCATCCATGATGAGAGTACTTCACCTGTGGCTGTTTGGGGTCAGGTTGCTGAAGTGCGCAAACCTGTGTGCATTCTAGACTACAATAAGCACATGGGTGGTGTTGACAGAGTAGATCAGAGGTTGGAACCTTACTCTGCTATTCGGAAGGCTTATGTTTGGTATAAGAAGTTGGCCATCCATTTCTTCGAATTAGCAAATTTCAATGCTTTTATTGTGTTCAAGGAGTGTCCTGCGTCAAAGTTGACATTTCTTCAGTTTCAGCACTCTGTGATAGCTAGCCTTGTTGTTGTGGAACAGGCAAGTGTTCCTAGATTTGGAGTGGTGGGGGATGTGGTTCGATTGAAAGATCGCCACTTTCCTGATTTCATCCCTCCCACACCGGCAAAAGATTTTCCCACTAGGAAATGCAGAGTCTGTTGGCGAAGAGGTACGCGGAAGGAGATTCGTTTGTACTGCCCCGACTGTCCTTCTAAACCTGGGCTGTGTGTCCCTGCTTGTTTTAGAGCGTACCACACGCAAAAGAATTTTTGGGAGCATTCATGAGTGGTAATGTGAACTGCCTGGTCTGTATTCTTTGAAAAATTTGATTCTGTTTCAAGGTTGGCGTTAGTGCAATGTGTTTAGTTTCTGATTTTGTGTTTGTAGATTTGTATCTATTTGCGATTTGTTTGTGTTTTTATTTTTGTCTAAAAAAATCCTAAATGTGTTGGCGGTGTGTGTGGACTGGCACTTGGTTGGCGGTGTGCGTGGAATGGTGCTTGGCTGGCGGTGTGCATGGACTGGTACTTGGCTGCCGGTGTGCCTGGACTGGCGATTGGCTGGCGGTGTGCCTGGACTGGCGCTCGGCTAGCGGTTTGTGTGGACTGGCGCTTGGCTGGCTGTGTGTGAGTAGTGACTTGCTGCTGGTCACTACACACACTGCTAGCTGAGTGCCACTCCACGCAATCCATCAGCTTGTGTAGTTGCTGTGTCAGGAATGTGGGCATGTGAAAGTGATGGGCCCTTGAATGGCGCTGTGTGCTGGTGTGAGTTTTGTTATGTGATGGGCCCGCGGCTGGCGGTGTGAATGGTTTTGTATGTCTCACTCGTATGAAAGGTGTATGAATGGCCTGTAAAGAGGTTGGTGCCTTGTCATGGCTTTACAGCTCACGAGCTGTGAGTCAATGGTTCAGTTTCTCACCCTTTCAATTATTAACAGTGCATTTCATTTTTGTGAAATCACTTGCTAATACAACTGTATATACTGAACCATCACTCACCCTCGTGCCAAATCCAACCAGTATGTGTGTGTGCTTGAGGATTATATGGCTGTGCAGTAATATTTGCCTTTCTGAAGCAGGGTGTACCTTGTCCCTTTTGTGAATTTTGTAATGTGTTGTTTTTGTGCCTGGTGGTGCGATTGGTCTTGTGAGTATCACGTATGAAAGGTGTGTGAATGGCCTGTAAAGTGGTTGGTGCCTTGCCGTGGCTTTACAGCTCACGAGCTGCGAGTCATTGGTTCAGTTTTTTCTCCATTTAATTATTGTCAGTGTATTTCATTTTTGTGAAATCTCTTGTTAATAAAATTTAATAAACTGAACCATCACTCGCCCTCGTGGCAAATCCAACCAGTATGTGTGTGCGTTTGAGGAATAGATGGCTGTGCAGGAATCTTTGTCTTTTTAGTTTCTCTGCCAAGGTGTATGTTCCATGTAAGAATAACCCACCAACTGTAGATATTGTCGTAAACCCACGGGAGTTCATGGTGATGTCTCTCTTGTGAATTCCAAAAATTTATTTTATCCACAATGTCCTGCACACCTCAAAATGTCTGTCACATTTTCCTTGCAATATTGTGCCGAAATTCTCACGCTGTAGAAACAAACAATGTCAAAACGATCTGGTTTTGCAAGGGGGTCAACTGTCTTTTCGGCCCATGCTCGGCGGCCATCTAGGGAAACCTACCAAACCCAGGGAGGTATGGCTTGCGTGGATCCCCCAACGTTTCCTTACCCAGCATCCCCTGCAAACCTCAATTTTAGCTGAAAAAAATCACTTTTTTCACACATTTTTGTGTGGGAAAGTTGTGGCATCACCGGGCTTACTCAAATTTCCCACCTCCCAGCATTCCCCTGGGTTTCCCGGTAAAAATGGTGCCTCACTTGTGTGGGAGGCCCAAGTACCCGCGACAGGCAAGGGCCCAAACATTTATTTGGATAGGCAATGTTGATCTCGCATCACTACGTTTTGGGCCCTTGCCTGTCGCGGGTACTTGGGCCTCCCACACAAGTGAGGCACCATTTTTACCGGGAGACCCGGGGGAACGCTGGATGGTGGGAAATTTGGGTGAGCCCGGTGATGCCTCAACTTTCCCACACAAAAATGAGTGAAAAATGTGATTTATTCAGCTAAAATTGAGGTTTGCAGGGGATTCTGGGTAAGGAAACGTTGGGGGATCCACGCAAGCCATACCTCACTGGAAGCCCCCGGGTGTCTAGTTTTCAGAACTGTATGGGTTTGGTAGGTTTCCTTAGATGGCCGCCGAGCACCGGGCCAAAAACCCAAGTGACCCCCCTTGCAAAACGAGGTGGTTTTGAGATGGGAAATTTTTATGTCGCCTCACTACATTTTGGGTCCTTGTCTGTCGCGGGTACTTGAGCCTCCCACACAAGTGAGGCACCATTTTTACCGGGAGACCCGGGGGAACGCTGGGTGATGGGAAATTTGAGTGAGCCCGGTGATGCCACAACTTTCCCACACAAAAATAAGTGAAAAATGTGATTTTTTCAGCTAAAATTGAGGTTTGCAGGGGATTCTGGGTAAGGAAACATTGGGGGATCCACGTAAGCCATGCCTCCCTGGAAGCCCCCGGGTGTCTACTTTTCAGAACTGTATGGGTTTGGTAGGTTTCCCTAGATCGCCTCCAAGCACCGGGCCAAAAACCCAAGTGACCCCCCTTGCAAAACCAGGTGGTTTTGAGGTGGGCAATTTTGATGTCGCCTCACTACGTTTTGGGCCCTTGCCTGTCGCAGGTACTTGGGCCTCCCACACAAGTGAGGCACCATTTTTACCGGGAGACCCGGGGAAATGCTGGGTGGTGGGAAATTTGAGTGAGCCCGGTGATGCCACAACTTTCCCACACAAAAATGAGTGAAAAATGTGATTTTTTTAGCTAAAATTGAGTTTTGCAGGGGATTCTGGGTAAGGAAACATTGGGGGATCCACGCAAGACATACCTCCATGGAAGCCCCAGGGTGTCTAGTTTTCAGAAATGTATGGGTTTGGTAGGTTTCCCTAGATGGCCGCTGAGCACCGGGCCAAAAACCCAAGTAACCCCCCTTGCAAAACCAGGTGGTTTTGAGATAGGCAATTTTGATGTTACCGCACTACGTTTTGCGCCGTTTCCTGTCGCGGGCACTAGGCCAACCCACACAAGTGAGGTACCATTTTTCTCGTAAGACCTTGGGGAACACGGGGTGGGTGGAAATTTGTGGATCCACGCAGATTCCGGAACTTTCCACGACAGAAATGTGGGGAAAATGTGTTTTTTTTGACAATTTTTTAGGTTTGCAAGGGATTCTGGGTAACAGACCTTGGTGGGAGGCAGTCAAATCACCCCATTCTAGATTCCCCTGGGTGTCTAGTTTTCAAAAATGTATAGGTTTGCTAGGTTTCCCAAGGTGCCCGCAGAGCTAGGGTTCAAAAACTACAGCTAGTCATTTTCCCAAAAAAGGGTCATTTTTCACTGCGAAATTGAGGTGTGACCACGTTGCGTTTTGCGTCGTTTCCTGTCGCGGGCACTAGGCCGACCCACACAAGTGAGGTATCGTTTTTCTCGTAAGACTTTGGGGAACGTGGGGTGGGTGGAAATTTGTGGATCCACGCAGATTCCGGAACTTTCCACGACAGAAATGTGGGGAAAATGTGTTTTTTTTGACAATTTTTTAGGTTTGCAAGGGATTCTGGGTAACAGACCTTGGTGGGAGGCAGTCAAGTCACCCCATCCTGGATTCCCCTGGGTGTCTAGTTTTCAAAAATGTATAGGTTTGCTAGGTTTCCCAAGATGCCCGCAGAGCTAGGGTTCAAAAACTACAGCTAGACATTTTGCCAAAAAAGGGTAATTTTTCACTGCATAATTGAGGTGTGACCACGTTGCGTTTTGCGCCGTTTCCTGTCGCGGGCACTAGGCCGACCTACACAAGTGAGGTACCGTTTTTCTCGTAAGACATTGGGGAATGCGGGGTGGGTGGAAATTTGTGGATCCACCCAGATTCCGGAACTTTCCACGACAGAAATGTGGGGAAAATGTGTTTTTTGGGACAATTTATTAGGTTTGCAATGATTCTGGATAACAGACCCTGGTAGGAGGCAGTCAAGTCACCCCATCCTGGATTCCCCTGGGTGTCTAGTTTTAAAAAATGTATAGGTTTGCTAGGTTTCCCAAGGTGCCCGCAGAGCGAGGGTTCAAAAACTACAGCTAGTCATTTTGCCAAAAAAGGGTCATTTTTCACTGCGAAATTGAGGTGTGACCACGTTGCGTTTTGTGCCGTTTCCTGTCGCAGGCACTAGGCCGACCCACACAAGTGAGGTACCGTTTTTCTCGTAAGACTTTGGGGAACGCGGGGTGGGTGGAAATTTGTGGATCCACGCAGATTCCGGAACTTTCCACGACAGAAGTGTGGGGAAAATGTGTTTTTTTTGACAATTTTTAGGTTTGCAAGGGATTCTGGGTAACAGACCCTGGTGGGAGGCATTCAAGTCACCCCCTCCTGGATTCCCCTGGGTGTCTAGTTTTCAAAAATGTATAGGTTTGCTAGGTTTCCCAAGGTACCCGCAGAGCTAGGGTTCAAAAACTACAGCTAGTCGTTTTGCCAAAAAAGGGTCATTTTTCACTGCGAAATTGAGGTGTGACCATGTTGCGTTTTGCGCCGTTTCTGTCGCGGGCACTAGGCCGACCCACACAAGTGAGGTACCGTTTTTCTCGTAAGACTTTGGGGAACGCGGGGTGGGTAGAAATTTGTGGATCCACGCAGATTCCGGAACTTTCCACGACAGAAATGTGGGGAAAATGTTTTTTTTTGGACAATTTTTTAGGTTTGCAAGGGATTCTGGGTAACAGACCCTGGTGGGAGGCTGTCAAGTCACCCCATCCTGAATTCCCCTGGGTGTCTAGTTTTCAAAAATGTATAGGTTTGCTAGGTTTCCCAAGGTACCCGCAGAGCTAGGGTTCAAAAACTACAGCTAGTCATTTTGCCAAAAAAGGGTCATTTTTCACTGCGAAATTGAGGTGTGACCACGTTGCGTTTTGCGCCGTTTCCTGTCGCGAGCACTAGGCCGACCCACACAACTGAGGTACCGTTTTTCTCGTAAGACTTTGGGGAACGCGGGGTGGGTAGAAATTTGTGGATCCATGCAGATTCCGGAACTTTTCATGACAGAAATGTGGGGAAAATGTGTTTTTTTTGACAATTTTTTAGGTTTGCAAGGGATTCTGGGTAACAGACCCTGGTGGGAGGCAGTCAAGTCAACCCATCCTGAATTCCCCTGGGTGTCTAGTTTTCAAAAATGTATAGGTTTGCTAGGTTTCCCAAGGTGCCCGCAGAGCTAGGGTTCAAAAACTACAGCTAGTCATTTTGCCAAAAAAGGGTCATTTTTCACTGCGAAATTGAGGTGTGACCACGTTGCGTTTTGCGCCGTTTCCTGTTGCGGACACTGGGCCGACCCACACAAGTGAGGTACCGTTTTTCTTGTAAGACTTTGGGGAATGCGGGGTGGGTGGGATTTTGTGGATCCACGCAGATTCCGGAACTTTCCACGACAGAAATGTGGGGGAAAATGTGTTTTTTTGGACAATTTTTTAGGTTTGCAAGGGATTCTGGGTAACAGACCCTGGTGGGAGGCAGTCACGTCACCCCATCCTGAATTCCCCTGGGTGTCTAGTTTTCAAAAATGTATAGGTTTGCTAGGTTTCCCAAGGTGCCCGCAGACCTAGGGTTCAAAAACTACAGCTAGTCATTTTGCCAAAAAAGGGTCATTTTTCACTGCGAAATTGAGGTGTGACCACGTTGCGTTTTGCGCCGTTTCCTGTCGCGAGCACTAGGCCGACCCACACAACTGAGGTACCGTTTTTCTTGTAAGACTTTGGGGAACGCGGGGTGGGTAGAAATTTGTGGATCCATGCAGATTCCGGAACTTTTCATGACAGAAATGTGGGGAAAATGTGTTTTTTTTGACAATTTTTTAGGTTTGCAAGGGATTCTGGGTAACAGACCCTGGTGGGAGGCAGTCAAGTCACCCCATCCTGAATTCC
This sequence comes from Triturus cristatus, assembly GCF_964204655.1. Lineage (NCBI taxonomy): Eukaryota > Metazoa > Chordata > Amphibia > Caudata > Salamandridae > Triturus > Triturus cristatus. The sequence goes on along the minus strand of NC_140582.1, from coordinate 140,114,669 downwards.
CCTGGGTGTCTAGTTTTCAAAAATGTATAGGTTTGCTAGGTTTCCCAAGGTGCCCGCAGACCTAGGGTTCAAAAACTACAGCTAGACATTTTGTCAAAAAAGGGTCATTTTTCACTGCGAAATTGAGGTGTGACCATGTTGCGTTTTGTGCCGTTTCCTGTCGCGGGCACTAGGCCGACCCACACAAGTGAGGTACCGTTTTTCTCGTAAGACTTTGGGGAATGCGGGGTGGGTGGGATTTTGTGGATCCACGCAGATTCCGGAACTTTCCACGACAGAAATGTGGGGGAAAATGTGTTTTCTTGACAATTGTTTAGGTTTCCAAGGGATTCTGGGTAACACACCCTGGTGGGAGGCAGTCAAGTCACCCCATCCTGGATTCCCCTGGGTGTCTAGTTTTCAAAAATGTATAGGTTTGCTAGGTTTCCCAAGGTGCCCGCCGAGCTAGGGTTCAAAAACTACAGCTAGTCATTTTGCCAAAAAAGGGTAAATTTTCACTGCGATATTGAGTTGTGACCACGTTGCGTTTTGGGGCGTATCCTGTCGCGGGCACTATGCCTACCCACACAAGTGAGGTACCATTTTTATCGGGAGACTTAGTGTAATTCAAATTTATAAAGGAACTGTTATTATCTATTGACTTTCGATGCATTTCTGCCTTCCAAATGAAAGATATTGTGTAAAAAAAAGTCATTCTAAAAAATGACTGATAATTCTCATGCTAGTATGAGTATTCCCAATTTCAGAAATGTGCAAATATCTACTGTTTCTAAACTCTATATTTTGTTCCCATTTCAGAAATACATAGGTGTCTTTCATACCGATTTTTCCATGAACAAATGTTTACAGAATAATTGCTATATACTCGGTACATAATAAAAAACCATTGCAAGTTGCTGCTCAGTTTTTGGCTCTGGGATTGTCGGGTTCTTGGTGAGCTTACAAGTCCTATATATCACCTCAACCAGTAATGTCCAGCAGATGCAACGGTATATTGCTTTCAAAGAGCTGTCATAATTAGAAGAAGTTACAGGTGAAAACGTTGACACAAAAGGCTGTTTTTTCAACTAATTTTCAATTTATCCTATATTTAACTGTTTGTTTCTATAAAAAAAACTTGATGGATCTACACAAATGACCCCTTGCTGAATTCAGAATGTTGTCTTCTTTTCGAAAATGTATAGCTTTCCAGGATCTATTATTGCTTTTGTACCCATTACTGCCATTAACTGGAAGGAGGTCAAAAGCACAAAAAATAGCAAAAATAGACTATGTCCCAGAAAAATGCCAAAACTGTGTAAAAAATGTTGGGTTTCTGACAAAAGTCTGGAATCCCCGAAAAGCTGGGAAAATGGTGATTTCAACCCCACAAACCCTTTTTTGATAACATTTGTAGGGAAAAACCCAGATGCTTTCATTTGCAGCCCGTTCTTCCCATTTTTCCGAAAAAAAACAAAATTTTGCTGTATTGTGGCTCATTTTCGTGACCCCTCTAGGAGAATCCACAAACCCTGAGTACCTTTAGAATCCCCATGATGTTGGAAGAAAAGGACGCAAATTTGGCGTGGATACCTTATGTGGTCAAAAGGTTACAGGGGCCTCATCGCGCACTACCTCAAATAGCCAAAAAAAGGCTTGGCACAGGAGGGGGAAAAGGCCTGGCTGCGAAGGGGTTAAATGCCAATTCCTAACTATAACGCCCCTGAAACCTTTGGTTTTTTCAGTGAATTTCAAAGGTTTTTTAAATGCCAATTCCAAACTATAACGTGCATGAAACCTATGGTTTTTTCAGTGAATTTCAAAGGTTTTTTTAAATGCTAATGCCTATCCATAACTTATCTCTGAAGATATCATGAAAAGCATTCTTTTTTAAAAGTAGGGTGCACATTAGTTTTGTGGAAAAGCATCTTTGCGATTGGTTACGAAAAAGCAGTTTCAACGTGGCGTATATATCATAGGATAAAATTTGGAAGGCACTGGTCGAACTGAAAATAATCATCAACTTTTAACCTGCACGTGTCGTTAAATGTTCAAGAAAATGTTACAAAGAAATATCGTAATGTTTTAAATAATTGATGAACTTTTAACTTTTAAAGAAGTTTTGAAACCTGAAAGAATCAAGGAACTATTCTAATTTATTCTTTACATGTATTTATGTGTGCAGCAACAACATTATAGACACAACAGCACTAGGAAAAGGAAGAAGCAGGGAGTTGGGGAAGGGGGGGGAGATGGGCAGAATGGCACACATGCACAATTAAGTACAACACACATATAGACTAACAATTGCCAAAATGAAACACACCAACAAGGAGCACAAGTCACACAACCTGCCAACATCACACCACTGAATGAGCATAGAAGTGAAAACCACGCTGCATTCATACAGGAGGTGTACAAAGGCCAGTTGTTGGTGTTGTGGGATGTCTGCGACCGTGGTTATCATGGATGAGATGCCCAGCATGTGGCACATGGTCGAGTTCACTGTGTGTTATGTTGCCAAACAGCTGCTCCTCCCTCCCACGAGCCCCCACACTTTTGTACGGTGAGCTGTTGTATCTCGTGCACTCGTACGGCACGCCATTGTAATGCCTATTTGCGCATGTCCTGCTACATTCCAACTACAACATCACAGTGCCGTTTGGAGGTGGTGCATGCCACTTTACAACATCGACTGCTGCGGCTCTTTTAACAGGCCACACCAGAACACAGAGACACACTTACTGCTCTTCCTGTACACGGACATGTCCGAGACACCCCGTTCCCCTTGCCAGATAGGCACACCCCTGCACTGACCTGTGAACAACAGACCAGCACACGCCAGTTGTGCATGCAGGAGGATGCGTACGTAGCTACACATCCAGGCTCACTGCCAACGCTGAGGTGACAGCACACTGTGATGTTGCAGGGCTCGCGCCTATCATGCTAAGACAATGACCAGAGGGACACACTTACTAAGATGTGGGTTTGGGGGGCATTGGCGAGCCTGGAGTTGTTGAGATGAGTCTTCTGGCCCTCATGGGTATCCCTGTATCATGCTCATTGACTCTATGGCACCTGTGGGTGTTCTGGTGTGGCTCTTGGCTGTGTTCCCTTTCATGGTGCAGGTAGTTGTCCTGCCTAACACCAGCAGAAAGCAGGTGTAAAATCCCTGGTGCTAACGTGTCTTATCGCCGGAATTTGTTTCACATTGCAATTGGTGTTAAAGTTGTGATGTGATTTTTTTTGTGTTCACAACAATATACGAACTGAGCAGTGTATCTCGTCAAGATCCAGCACCTGACGCAGTATTCCCAATCAATATAAATACAATGAGATTTCTTAATAGATTTTGTGTGTACACTGTAAGTGCAGCCAATACCTCAGTGCAATACAATACAGGATTTTAGTATTTAGAATAAATCGCAAAGGTGCACCTCGTGTCTTTTTGCACGGAAACGGCTACTCTCCATTTCATTATCAGCACTTTAACTGAAGTAAAGTTGAGATAAATCTAACACACTATTCAGTTGGTGCAAACTGCAGATATCACCAGTATTCCAGCGATAAGTGCCCCAAAATTCAACACCATGGTGGACTCCATCAAATAACAGTAATAAGAACAAGAAAGAGTCACACAGCAGTTAAGAGAACAACCAAAAACGTTATTAATTTTTTTTTCAAACTTTATTTTTTATAATAATAAATATATAAACGAAAAACTATTTTCAAACTTTATTTTTTTATTAACATATATATGAACAATAAACTAATAAACAAAATGTAACAACAATAACAAAAAAAAACAAGGCGGAACTGTGGGGACAATGGATGTCGACGACAGACCTGGAAAATAAGAAAGATTGTTAAAAAAAAACAACATGGTATTCTCAACAAAATACCACAAGAAACAAATCACAGATATATAAAATGCATACAGCTAACAAAATTTTATAAGTTTAACTTACAAAAACTGTAAATGTTGCCGCTTTAAAATATTTACCGAGTTTGAAGAAAATGTTTTGCAGAAGGCACCACACCAACAACGTTTTTCTTCAGTGGTGAGGACATCTTTTACTTTTTCCAAGGAGCAAACAAAGACCAATGCCATCTTCTTCACTCGCAAGATTTGCCAAAGAGTTCTGTTACGAGGGGATCCTAACAAAAAATACTCGTGCTGCACAGCAAGTATGATGAAACGCCTAAGGACCCTTCATCCAAACAATCTTGCACAAGAAGAGTGGAAACAGATGAGAAACACTCCTGTTGTGTACCTGTAAAAAAGAATCACAAATACATGTATATTAATAACTTTCAAATTTATACTATTCCATTACTGTACAAACACATTTTATATAAAAACTGACTAAGAAACTATAACCCTGAGCCACAAGTGTGACAATCGTTAAAACACTACATGCATAGTGCATACTACTTTGAAGCAGTTCATGCCCTAAAGCCTACCTCACTAAAAGACTACATGCTAACTGACTAAATTATTACAGTACTATAAGGAGACACACTGGGTGAGTGACAGGGTGTTTGCTAGAAGAGTATAAATACTAACTAGGGAATTGAAGGTGTGAAACACAACTGTGTAGGTGATTAGAGGACTGCATCCATACTGCATAGGCATTTAAAGCAGTCCATGTGCTAAGGCCTGGCTCACTGCATGACTACTTGGGCACTGACTGAATGATTAGAGTACAGCAAGGAGAGTGCCTAGGTGAATTTATAAATGCTAGGCTTTTCGCACAGGGAATGGATTAGTACTTGGTACTGAATGGGTCACTAGAGGAGTGCAAAGGCAGTCACAAGTGCTGGACTGTATGGATACTGACTAGGAGTGGAGGAGTGTGAAAGACAAGTGTCTAGGTGGTTAGAAGACTGCATGCATAGTGCATAGGGTTTTGAAGCAGTCCATGTGCTAAGGCCTGGCTCAATGTATGAATACTTAGGCACTGACTGAATGATTAGAGTACTGCAAAGATAGCATCTCGATGAATTTATAAGTGTTTGGGTTTTAGCACAGTGAATGGATTAGTACATGGTGGTGAATGGGTCACTAGAGGACTGCAAAGGGAGTGACAGGGTATTTCCTGGAAGTGTATGGATACTGATTAGGGAATTGAATGTGAGAAAGACAATTGTGTAGGTAGTTAGAGGACTGCATGCATAGTGGATAAGGGTTTGAAGCAGTCCATATACTAAGGCCTGGGTCACTGGGTGAGTACTTGGGTACTGACTGAATGATTAGAGTACTGCAAGGAGAGTGCCTGGGTGAATTTATTAGGGTTTGGCACTGTGAATGGATTAGTACATGATGCTGAATGGGTCACTAGAGGGGTGCAACGGCAGTGACAGGGTGTTTGCTGGAAGTGAACGGATACTGACTGGGGAATTGAAGGTGTAAAAGACAATTGTATAGTATGTCAGAACACTTTTATTTGAAGCAATCTATTTGGTATTTAGAAACTGACTAAATAATTAGACTACTTCTAGGACAGTGCTTAGGTAAAACTTTAACATTTTCAGTTCTGCCACAGTGAACAGAATAGTACATGGTACTGCACCTTAGTGTCAAACCCTGACTCATTTTATCAATGAATATGCAGACTAGCTTCTAATGCTACTAAAACTTGACAACATGAGAGGCTTTAAATTAGTTATCTGTCAGCAAATACACGTTGTTACCAAATGCTTCTCTCACAGTGGTTCTCAAATGCACACAGACTCACAGTGTGATTCTAGACAACAACCACTATACCTAGGAGTTTACCAAAAATCATTCACTACTGTGGAAGTGGTAAGCGAACTGCACACAATCTTCATATTTCAGGACTGCACTTTGTCAAAGCCTGACTAATATAATCAAAGCATAAGCAAAGACTGGCTTCTAATGCTACAAAAACTTCAAAACATGACCGGTTTTAAAACAGGTATATGTCAGCAAATACACAATGTTACCAAATTCTTCTCTCACAATCCTTACCCAAATGCACACAGACTCACAGTGTGATTTTAGACAAGCAACCCTATCCTAGGAGTTTACTAAAACTCATTCACTACTCTGGAAGAGTTAATGGTACTGCACACAATCTACATATTTAAGTACACCACATCAGTGTCAAAGCATGACTCATTTAATCAACGCATAAGCAAAGACTGGATTCTAATCATACTAAAGCTTCACAACATGACAGGTTTTAAACCAGTTATCTGTCAGCAAATACATGTTATGATGTTACCAAATGCTTCGCTCACAGTGATCCCAAATACACACTAACTCACAGTGTGATTCTAGACAAGCACCACTATCCCTATGAGTTTACCAAAACTCATTCACTACAGTGCAAGTGGTAAGGGAACTGCACACAATCTACATATTTCACAACTGCAATTTACTGTCAATGCCTGACTCATATAATGAAAGCATAAGCCATAACTGTCTTCTAATGCTACTAAAACTTGACAACATGACATGTTTTACAACACTTATCTGTCAGCAAATACACAATGTTACCAAACACTTTTCTCACAGTGGTTCCCAAATACACACAGACTCACAGTGTGATTTTAGACAAACAACACTATCCCTAGCAGCTTACCAAAACTCATTCACTACAGTGGCAGTGGTAAGGGAACTGCACACAATCTACATATTTCACGACTGCACTTTAGTGTCAATGCCTGACTAATTTAATCAACGCATAAGCAAAGACTGGCTTCTAATGCTACTAAAACTTGACAACATGACAGGTTTTAAAACAGTTTTCTGTCAGCAAATACACAATGTTACCAAACGCTTCTTTGACAGTGGTTCCCAAAAGCACAAAGACTCACAGTGTGATTCTAGACAAGCACAAGTATTCCTAGGAGTTTACCAAAACTCATTCACTACACTGGAAGTGATAAGGGAACTGCACACAATCTACATATTTCACGACTGCACTTTAGTATCAATGCCTGACTCATTTAATCAACACATAAGGAAAGACTGGCTTCTAATGCTACTAAAACCTGACAACATGACAAGTTTTAAAACAGTTTTCTGTCAGCAAATACACGATGTTACCAAACGCTTCTTTCACAGTGGTTCCCAAATGCACAAAGACTCACAGTGTGATTCTAGACAAGCACCAGTATCCCTAGGAGTTTACCAAAACTCATTCACTACACTGGAAGTGATAAGGGAACTGCACACAATCTACATATTTCACGACTGCAATTTACTGTCAATGCCTGACTCATATAATGAAAGCATAAGCCATAACTGTCTTCTAATGCTACTAAAACTGGACAACATGACAGGTTTTAAAACAGTTATCTGTCAGCAAATACACAATGTTACCAAATGCTTCTCTCACAATCCTTACCCAAATGCACACAGACTCACAGTGTGATTTTAGACAAGCAACACTATCCTAGGAGTTTACCAAAACTCATTCACTAGTCTGGAAGAGTGAATGGTACTGCACACAATCTACATATTTAAGTACAGCACATCAGTGTCAAAGCATGACTCATTTAATCAACATATAAGCAAATACTGGATTCTAATGCTACTAAAACTTCACAACATGACAGATTTTAATACAGTTCTCTGTCAGCAAATACATGATGTTACCAAATGATTCTCTCACACTGATCCCAAACACACACTAACTCACAGTGTGATTCTAGACAAGCACCACTATCCCTATGAGCTTACCAAAACTCATTCACTACAGTGCAAGTGGTAAGGGAACTGCACACAATCTACATATTTCACGACTGCAATTTACTGTCAATGCCTCACTCTTTTAATGAAAGCATAAGCCATAACTGTCTTCTAATGCTACTAAAACTTGACAACCTGACTGGTTTTAAAACAGTTATCTGTCAGCAAATACACAATATTACCAAATGATTCTCTCACAGTGGTTCCCAAATGCACACAGACTCACTATGTGATTCTAGACAAACAACACTATCCCTTGCACTATATCAAAACACATTTCTTCATCTAGAAGTAGTACTACATTTTAGTATAGAAACATAACATAACTCATTTCACAAATTCATAAACAATGACTGGTTTCTAATTCTACCAAAATATAAAAACTGCACAGTTATCTGTCTACAAACACATGAAAAACACAAATGCCTATCACAGAATGGTTTCTAAATGCACAGACATTGTAGAGAAAAAAAGTACTCCCTACACTTTAGCAGGAAAAATACATTAGTCCGATTAAAATCAAAATAGTCTACATACATCCCCTCACAATTAAATAACTCATCTTTCAAGTTATTTTGTAGATTAAGGAGTGTATCAATCACTCACCATATTTTCTTTTACAGTATCTCTGCACTGTGCACCTCTCAGCAAAAGCAAAGAATGGAAAAGTTTCCCTTTCATTTTCCACACATATACATGTAAACATCAAATCACAATCCTTCGCACATAAACTCAAAAGCAAACACACATTTCTATTGGTTAAACAATTCAACCCTTTCCAACTGAAATACATTTCAACCCTTCCCCCAATCTGCCTTCTGCCTGTTACCATAGAAACAGGTCATGGAACACTGCACTGAGCTCACAGGTCACAAGTTCAGCACACAATGTTCCTACACAAGACAGGAAGTGTGCTTGACTCTTCAACATATCAGCTTATCATATATAATGTTCCTTACAATCTGTTTTTGTTAACCAATAACAATCATACCTTTAAAAAAAAATATATACACCCTACCTTTCAGTGTAGAAAGTTGTTATACAACCAATGATTTCTTGTAGTTTTTCAAAAAACGTTGCTGTGGATCCGCGCACCCACCGCGAGAGAATCCGTGCATCCAACGCGATAGGATGCGCGCACCGTGCGCGCATTTCGCTGCTTTTTTTTTTATAGGCGGGGCCACATGGGGGGTCCTTCTGGGACCCCCTATGCCGATCTAGAGGGTCAGAGTATTTCCACTCTTATTCCCCTTCCATCTTCAGCCTCGGTTCTACCGAGGCAGAAAATGGCCGCCAACAGTTCCTGGTTTCGAATGTAGAGAGACGCTCGACAGCCAATTAGCATTCAGCACGCGATCGGGAGGGTGCGCGCTCCGTTCGGGGAGGGTGCGCTTACGGTGCGGGTACGGTCCGCGGATCCTCCGCGGCCATAAATATCACTAACTTTTTTACCCTCATTTTCTCAGGAACTACTGAACAGATTCACACCAAATATGCAAAAGGCACGAGTCCGAACTGAGGACTACCTGTTTGCCAAATTTGGTGTCATTCCGTTCAGCGGTTCGGGCTGTAGCTGCGACAACAGATCCTATGGGAAATTGCATGGGGAAAACGCGTTTGGGACCCCCCTTTTTCTCGGCCCCCGCTTCACAGATCACCGTAAAACTTTCAGGGTAGGAGCGGAGCGGAGCTGGCCAAAAGTTTGGAGAACTTCGCGAAGATTCGTCAATCGGCGCCAAAGATATTCCCAATAGAATGTTGCGGATTTCCTATGGAGAATAGGTCCTAACTATAACTATCTACTGGCGACCGCCAGTAGATAATATATATATATATATATATATATATATATATATATATATATATATATATATATATCCTACTGGCAGTCGCCAGTAGGTAGTTATAGTTAGGACCTATTTTCCATAGGAAATCCGCAACATTCTATTTGGAATAATGTTGGCGTCGACTGATGAATCTTCGCGAAATTTCCAAACTTTTGGCCAGCTCCGGTCCACTCCTATGCTGAAAATTTCACGGTGATTCATCAAGCGGGGGCCAAGAAAAAAGGGGGGTCCCAAAACGCGTTTTCCCCATGCATTTTCCCATAGGACCTGTTGTCGCAGCTACAGCCCGAACCACTGAACGGAATGACACCAAATTTGGCAAAGAGGTAGTCCTCAGTTCAGACTCGTACCTTTTGCTTAAATGGTGTAAATCAGTTCAGTAGTTCCTGAGAAAATTAGAGTTAAATGTACATATATATCTATGGCCGGGGAGGATCCACGGACCCTACCCGCACCGTAAGCGCACCCTCCCCGAACCAAGCGCGCACCCTCCTGATCGCGCGCTGAATGCTAATTGGCTGTCGAGTGTCTGTCTACATTCGAAACCGGGAACTGTTGGCGGCCATTTTCTGCCTCGGTAGAAGCGAGGCTGAAGAAGCAAGGGGAATAAGTGTGTAAAACATATAAAGGGGGCAGAGTGGAAATACTCAGACCCTCTAGAAGTGCTTAGGGGTCCCAGAAGAACCCCCTGGGGCCCCCTTTTTTTTATTTTAAATGGCAAAATGAGCGCACGGTGCGTGCATCCTATCGCTTTGGGTGCTCGGATTCTCTCGCGTTGGGTGCGTGCATCCACAAAAATTTTTGGAAAAAAGACAAGAAATCATTGGTTGTATGACTACTTTCTACACTGAAAGGTAGGGTGTATATTTCTGTTTTTTAAAGGTATGATTCTTATTGGTTAACAAAAACAGATTGTAAGGAACATTATATATGATAAGCTGATATGTTGAAAAGTCAAGCACACTTGCTGTCTTGTTTAGTAACATTGTGTGCTGAACTTGTGACCTGTGTGCTCAGTGCAGCGTTCCATGACCTGTTTCTATGGTAACAGGCAGAAGGCAGATTGGGGGAAGGGTTGAAATGTATTTCAGTTGGAAAGGGTTGAAATGTTTAACCAATAGAAATGTGCTTTTGAGTTTATGTGTGAAGGATTGTGATTTGATGTTTACATGTATATGTGTGGAAAATGAAAGGGAAACTTTTCCATTCTTTGTTTTTGCTGAGAGGTGCACAGTGCAGAGATTCTGTAAAAGAAAATCTGGTATGTGACTGATATACTTCTTAATCTCCAAAACAACTTGAAAGGTGAGTTATTTAATTGTGAGGGGAGGTATGTAGACTATTTTGATTTTAATCAGACTAATGTATTTCTCCTGCTAAAGTGTAGGGAGTACTTTTTTCTCTTTCAATCTTATTGACAGTGTGTGTGCATGTAGAAACCATTCTGTAATAAGCATTTGTGTTTTTCATGTGTTTGCAGCCAGATAACTGTGCTGTTTTTATATTTTGGTAGAATAAGAAACCAGTCAATGTTTATGAATTTGTGAAATGAGTTATGTTTCTATATTAAAATGTAGTACTCCTTCTAGATGAAGAAATGTGTTTTGGTAGAGTGCAAGAGATAGTGTTGTTTGTCTAGAATCACACAGTGAGTTGTGTGCATTTGGGAACCACTGTGAGAGAAGTATGTGGTAATATTGTGTATTTGCTGACAGATAACTGTTTTAAAACCTGTCCTGTTGTCAAGTTTTAGTAGCATTAGAAGCCAGTCTTTGCTTATGCATTGATAAAATAAGTCATGCTTTGACACTAATGTGCTGTACTTTAATATGTAGATTGTGTGTAGTCTCCTTACCCCTTGCACAGTAGTGAATGAGTTTTGGTAAGCTGCTAGGGATCGTGTTGCTTGTCTAGAATCACACTGTGAGTCTGTGTGCATTTGGGAACCACTGTGAGAGAAGTATGTGGTAATATTGTGTATTTGCTGACAGATAACTGTTTTAAAACATGTCTTGTTGTCAAGTTTTAGTAGCATTAGAAGGTAGTTTTTGCTTATGCTTTGATTAAATGAGTCAGGTTTTGACACAAAAGTGCAGTCCTGAAATATGTAGATTGTGGGCAGTTCCCTTACCACTTCCATTGTAGTGAATGAGTTTTGGTAAACTCCTAGGGATAGTGGTGCTTGTCTAGAATCACACTGTGAGTTAGTGTGTATTTGGGAACCACTGTGAGAGAAGCATTTGGTAACATCATGTATTTTCTGACAGATAACTTTTTTTAAACCTGTCATGTTGTCAAGTTTTAGTAGCATTAGAAGCCAGTCTTTGCGTATGCGTTGATTAAATGAGTTAGGCTTTGACACAAAAGTGCAGTCCTGAAATATGTAGATTGTGTGCACTTCCCTTACCACTTCCACAGTAGTGAATGATTTCTGGTATACTCCTAGGTATAGTGGTTGTTGTCTAGAATCACACTATGAGACTGTGTGCATTTGGGAACCACTGTGAGAGAAGCATTTGGTAGCATTGTGTATTTGGTGACAGATAACTCTTTTAAAACCTGTCATGTTGTCAAGTTTTAGTAGCATTAGAAGCCAGTCTTTGGTTATACATTGATAAAATGATTCATGCTTTGACACTATAGTGCAGTACTGAAATATGTAGATTGTGTGCTGTCCCCTTACCCCTTCCACAGTAGTGAATGAGTTTTGGTAAGCTGCTAGGGCTAGTGTTGCTTGTCTAGAATCACACTGTGAGTCTGTGTGCATTTGGGAACCATTGTGAGAGAAGCATTTGGTAACATAGTGTATTTGCTGACAGATAACTGTTTTAAAATCGGTCATGTTGTCAAGTTTTAGTAGCTTTAGAAGCTATTCTTTGCTTATGCATTGATAAAATGTGTCAGGGTTTGACACTAAAGTGCAGTACCATGTACTATTCTCTTCACTGTGCCAGAACTGAAAATTTAAAAGTTTTACCCAGGCACTAACCTAGCAGTAGTCTGATGATTTAGTCAGTTTCCAAGTACTCATGTTGTGAACCATACATTACCACATAGATTGCTTCAAATGTCTATGCAGTATGCATGCAGTGTTCTAACATACTATACACTTGTCTTTCACATTTTCAATTCCCAAGTCAGTATCCATACACTTCCAGGAAACACCCTGTAACTCCCTTTGCAGTCCTCTAGTGACCCATTCAGCACCATGTACTAATCCATTCACTGTGCCAAAACCCAAACACTTATAAATTCACCAAGACACTCTCTTTGCAGTACTCTAATCATTCAGTCAGTGCCTAAGTATTCATGCACTGAGCCAGGCCTTAGCACATGGACAGCTTCAAACCCCTATCCACCATGCATGCAGTCTTCTAACCACCTAGACACTTGTCTTTCACACTTTCAATTCCCTAGTCAGTATCCATACAGTCCAGCAAACATCCTGTCACTCCCTTTGCACTCCTCTAGTGACCCATTCAGTACCAAGTACTAATCCATTCCCTGCACCAAAAGCCTACCACTTATACACTACCCATGCATTGAGCCAGGCCTTAGCCCATGGACTGCTTTAAATGCCTATCCAGTGTGCATGCAGTCCTCTAATCACCTACACAGTTGTCTTTCACACCTTCAATTCCCCAGTTAGTATTTATACACTTCTAGCAAACACCCTGTCACTCACCCAGTGTGTCTCCTTATAGTACTGTAATCATTTAGTCAGTTAGCATGTAGTCGTTTAGTGAGGTAGGCTTTAGGGCATGAACTGCTTCAAAGTAGTATGCACTATGCATGTAGAGTTTTAACGATCGTCACACTTGTGGCTCAGGGCTATAGTTTCTAAGTCAGTTGTTATATAAAATGTGTTTGTACTGTAATGGAATAGTATCAATTTGAAAGTTATTAATATACATTTATTTGAGATTCTTTTTTACAGATACAGAACAGGAGTGTTTCTCATCTGTTTGCACTCTTCTCGTGCAAGATTGTTTGGATGAAGGGTCCTTCGGTGTTTCATCATACTTGCCGTGCCGTACGAGTATTTCTTGTTAGGATCCCCTTGCAACAGAACCCTTTTGAAAATCTTGCACGTGACCAAGGTGGCATCGGTCTTTGTTTGCCCCTCGGGAAAAGTAAAACATTTCCACACCACTGAAGGAAAATGTTGTGGGCGTGGTGCGTCCTCCAAAAATTCATCCTTAGATTCGGTTAATATTTTAAAGCGACAACATTTACAGTTTTTGTAAGTTAAAGTTATAAAATTTTGTTAGCTGGAAGCATTTTATATATCTGTGATTTGTATCTTGTGGTATTTTGTTGAGAATAGCATGTTGTTGTTTTTTTAACAATCTTTGTGATTGTTTTTTTTTTGCCTGCTGTTAAGTGATGAGTACGATTGAAATCACTATTTTTAGTGAAATTTAATATATTCTGAGAACAGCAAAAAAGGCAAACAAATTACTTTGTGGAAATTGTGCTGTGTTGTAAAAAATTTATTATTACATGTTATAATATTGTTTTCTTTTTTTTCACAGATCCAAATTTTAAAAGAAGCAATTTATATGAATTTAGATTGGAATGAAAATCTGAAAAAAATGTATACCATTTTTTATTCCTATTACTGTGAAGGTAAGTTTAACTAAGTCTCAATATGCAGAATGAGGAGGTCTGCAAGAAGCTACAAAGTTGAAACACGTTTCTATAAACACTCTGTTTATACCTATGTAGTTTTGAAATCTGACCATAATCAGATATCATGTGACCTGCAAAAAAAGAGATTTGAGGGGTTCATAATATTTCCCATTTTAGCTATTGAAGGACCGCAATTATTTCAATCATTCTTCTTTGAACATCTTTGCAGACAAAACTCTGTGCTTACCTTCTATCATTCGCAAGGAACTTTAAAAACGGAAATATGTCACTTTTTGTAACATAGTTATTGTGCAAGATACTCTTTCATATTTACAAAGAGAGGAAAAGGCACTCTGTGCACTTTTTACACTCCATGTAAATACAACCTCATCATGCACACCACTTTGTGTTGAAGGGGTGTTCTATAAGTGTTGTTGTGCATGATTGCACTTAATACTCATAGAACAAGACACATGTCTAGATTTATCAGAAATCATAAATCTCGATAGGTGTGTGAATGCTGCACCATTCTAAATTTGGTGTAGGAAAGCACAACAAGGAGAATTGTTTTAGTTTCTCCACAATTTTTATATCTTCAATGCATGCTGAAATGTTCAGCATACATTGAAGGAGAAAAATGCATTTTCTCATTGTTTTTGTGCAGGAAGGTGTGTCTTCCTGTAGAAAAACAAACAGCACATGACACAGATATCCTTGCACTATGGTGCAAGGGTGCCTGTGTCAGCACATGGCTGAAGTTTAAGCAGCCGTGCAGAGAGAAGCATAGATTTGCAACATATTTATGTACATATGTTGCATCCCTGTGCTTCGGAAGTACTACAGCACACAGCAGTTAAAGAGGTTACTGTGTGATGCTGCAGCACTTCCTCATAGTTCTGCACTTCACCATACGCTAATAATGCATTCATTCAGTCAATTACGTACTTCACATACATTCATCTAAACTTTCACACACTAACAAAGAAATGTAGCTCTTTTTTTAAACCAGAAAAGTTAGTTCTTAGAAGAACTTTTTTTTTTCTTCTTTTTTGTTTTTTAATTTTTTTGTACTTTTTGAAACAATTTTGTTATTTTTTTGTTTTTTTCAAAAGGAAAAAAAGACAACAGGAGGAACAAAACAGTCAACGTTTGCAAAAAATAAAATAAACGCAAGTTTAGCACTTGTGATTTTGCTGCGCTCGGCAGATTAGTTCAATTGACCGCTCGCCGTAACATAGTAGTTTGTTGTATTTAATGCAACTAATTTTTAGTTTTCCAAATTCTGGACGTATGTCCGGGTGAGTGCTTGATGGTGATGCTGCAGAAGTGCTTGCCACTGCTGGCTGAGGCTGCTGTCGGAGTCTTCTGCATTCCTGCTTGGCCAGGTTCACAGGATGCAGAGTCTTCAGGTGTTTTAACATACTCGCAGTCCCACAAGAGTATGTTTTTGATGGATCTCCTCTGGAAAGCACTCTTTGACATATTTTACATGTTACTTTAGTTGAATTAGTTTTATTTTGTCTTCTGGGAAGGAAACAAATTTCCACACCACAGAGGTGTATCTTTCTGGGCATGGAGGTTCCACAACAAATTCCTCATCGGACGAATGGTCTGATTCTGATGGTGGCTGCTGTGCAGAAGCCATTGTCTTCAGAAAAATTGCAGCTGTGGAAATTTTCCCCAAAAAGTTTCTTATAGTTCTAAGGTGTGAGATGTTCCTCCAAAGAAGCTCAAAGAATGATTGAAATGGGTGGGGTCTTTCAATAGTTAGAATAGGAAGTGTAATGAACCAATCAAATCTCTTTTTTTGCAGGTCACATGGGATCCGTGCACCCTGCGCTTATGCAGCACGCACCCAGCGCGCATCCGCGAAATTGAATTTAAAAAACTTATAGGATTAAATGTAAAAATATATTAGTTTTAAGACTACTTTAGAGTTTGTCTTCAATTAATATTCACATGAAATACATATATATATGTTTTTTAAAATATTAAATATTTCGGGGCATTCGCGCACCTACCGCGTCATAGACGCAGATGGCCCATCACGGAAGCGCATAAACGTCGCGTTACGTACATCGAACGTGTCGCGTATAGGATGGGAGTCGCATACCGGTCGCTTTGCGATCACGCACTAAACACGTACCCAACGCATACCATGCGCGGATGCTATCGCGTAGGGATCGGGAACGGTGCGCTTAGGGTGCGCGGATCCAAAAACATGGAAAAAAATATATAAAATAAAGTTTTGAACATAAAGTTAAAAAAATATTTTGAAAAAAATATGTTTGAAAAACCCATTAAATTCAAATAATATTTTTTAATTTTTAGAAGAATTAATTGAAAAAATAAGTTTAAAAAATGGTGATAAAAAAGTATTTAAAAAAAAAAAATTCATGAAATTGAGACACTGAATTTGAAAAATATAGAAATCCAATCAAAATCATTAAACATGATATCTTCAGAGATAAGTTAAAGATAAGAATTAGCATTTAAAAAACCTTTGAAATTCACTGAAAAAACTAAAGGTTTCAGGGGCGTTATAGTTAGGAATTGGCATTTAAAAAACCTTAGAAATTCACTGAAAAAACCATAGGTTTCAGGGGCGTTATAGTTAGCTGGACATTTCCCTCGTACAAAACCCTAGAAATTCCCCCGTTATAGTTAGTTCAGCTAACTATAACTTGCGCCCCCGCAATGCACTGCTGATCACGTCACATTTTACATAACTCATGACATGGTCAGTGACATCACTGATGACATCACTGATGACATCTCAAATGACATCACTGATGACATCACTGTCCACAACCATTTGACCCGTTGAGTCAAGATACTGTGCTCGGCCATCACGGACACAGCAGGGCAAAAGAATTGAGAAGGTGTCATGGCTCCCCGAGGCCCACTGGAGGGTGACATTGGTCCTTTCATTTCAACGAGTCTTCACGAACCCACTGGAGGGTATTAATTGTGAATTCCGCTACAAGTTCCAGCATGCAATGAGCAAGTGAGTCTACTTAGACGGGCACACCGGGGGCCTATTAAGGGAGGAGCATGTAGGGTCAAATGTTTATGGACAGATGAAGCGTGAGATCATGTATGCCCACGAAGAAGGAGTATGAGACTCCGAAACGCATAGGCATGAGGATTTAAAGTCGGGGAGAAATTACACCTTCGTTTGTGCAATTAAAGGAGTCAAAACCTACCTGCTGTGTGTGTGCGTTCTTGCAGCAGGGGAACTTTTGGAATATAGATATATTCACTGACATCACTGATGACGTCATCCAGTGAGTCTGTGTTTCTGTAAAGTTTTCATATGTTTAATATATATAGGGAAAGGCCTGTTGAAGAACGAGTGGGTGTACGAGTGTGTGAATGGATGATTTTCTAGGTGCGTAACTGACTCTATAAGTGAGTCATTAAATGTATCTTACTGTAGACTAGTGACTAAACTGTGTGAATGTCTGTATGTGTCTGTGTGTTGGTGTATAAGTGGCTGCATGGTTTTGTGAATAGCTATATGAGTGTCTATATGGGTTATTGATTGGTTGTCTGAGTATCTGTATGGGTGCCTGAGTGTTTGTGTGGGTAGGGTGTGTGTGACTCTGTGCATAGATGTGTGATTGGGTGATTCTATGGGTGCAAGGTTATAAGAGTGCAACTGTGATGGACTGTATGGTTGGGTGAGTGTATGTATGGGTGTGTTAGTGATTGAATGTATATCTCAGTTGTACATGTATCAGTAACTACATATGTGAAATGCAGTGTATATGTCTGTAAGAATATATAACTATATGTGGAGTGTGTGATTGCGGGAGTGGCTGTATGGATGAGTGTGTGCTTGTATCAGTAATTATATAAGAGCGTCAGAATTTGTTAGTATTTTTATGAGTAAGTGAACTTGAGTGTGTTTAACTGTATAGGTGAGTAAATTGGACTGTGATTAATTATTTGCATGACTGACTAGGTGTGTCAGTACATCAATGGATGATTGGTGGTGTGTGAGTGTCTATATAGGTGTATAAATGCATATGATAGTCCTGCACGGAGTGACTGTAAGTATGAGTGACTGTACAGGTGAGTGAGTGGAGATGTATGTAGACCTAAGAGTCAATGAGTGGGTATGTAGTTATTGGTATTGGAGTATCTATGGTTTTCAAAATGGCCGTCTGAGATTTTGAGTTGGTGTATCAAAGGTTATATTAGGGTGTGAGAAGATGCACTAATTTGTCACATGGATGACGTCATCAGTGATAGCATCAGTGATGTCATCAGTGATGTCATCAGTGATGTCACTGACCATGTCATCAGTAATGTAATATGTGACGTCATCAGCAGTGCATTGCGGGGGCGCGAGTTATAGTTAGCTGAACTAACTATAAATGGGGGAATTTCTAGGGTTTTGTGTGAGGGAAATGTCCAGCTAACTATAACGCCCCTAAAACCTATGGTTTTTTCAGTGAATATATATATATCGTTTTTAAAGTACCCGTTTTTTATTTATTTTTATTTTCTTTCTATTTGCCCTGTTTTTAGTGGGGTAGCTGTCCCCTTACCTGCATATAATTGGTCTGCTCACCGTTGCTTAGCGGGTCCGGTTCTGAGAGTTTAGGAGCTTAGTCTCGATCTTTGTTTGGGCGCCATCTTGGGAGGGGTAGTGACGCTTTCCCAGCGCCATATTGAGTGTCCTAGTGGGGCGGTTCTCACCTCACCTGGCGGCCCTACTTAAGGCGGTCCATTTTGCTGTTCTGCCCTACCAGGTTCCATTCGTCCTGCTTGGCAGCTTGGCAGTGCATATAGCGCTGTGTTTGAAGCGCGCTTGTTTTTAAAGTACAAGTTTTTTATTTTTTTTTATTTTCTTTCTATTTGCCCTGTTTTTAGTGGGGTAGCTGTCCCCTTACCTGCATATAATTGGTCTGCTCACCGCTGCTTAGCGGGTCCGTTTCTGAGGGTTTAGGAGCTTAGTCTCGATCTTTGTTTGGGCGCCATCTTGGGAGGGGTAGTGACGCTTTCCCAGCGCCATATTGAGTGTCCTAGTGGGGCGGTTCTCACCTCACCTGGCGGCCCTACTTAAATCAGTCCTCTGCGCGCAGCGGGATCACGCAGCGGGTGCGCCCTCGCTGTGCCTGAGTCTTGCCAGAGTCCTGCCCATCTGCGCCCGTCAGCGTCTTGAAGGCGTCGGAGCGGCGGGTGGGGTTAGCTCTGTAGGATTAGGAGTGGTGCTGATAGGATGGTATGTTACTCGCCGCAGGAGCTGTGCTCCTTGCAAAAGGTATCGGGCGCTTGCCATACAGTCTTTCCTGCCCGTTTCAGGGGTAAGAGGCGCTGCCCGACCTGTGGCTGGACACCAGGTACTGTCCCAACTATCCAACTGAATACGGGAGCGGGCAATGTGAAGCATATTTGCATGCTTTTAAATACGAGATCTGTGCCCAGACATGCTCAGGAGATCTTTGATCTCATTGTTACGGAACAACCTCTTTGCCTGATGTTGACAGAGACATGGCTTGGGGATTTGTCCAATCCTGATATCGCCATAGCAATTCCTCCTGATTATAATATTTTTAGGCAAGATAGGCTGGAGGGGAGGGGTGGTGGTGTGGCACTTGTAGTGAATAAACTTGCCGCCTGTTCCATTATCCCTATGGATGCTATCACAGGCTCGGAATCCCTCGCCTTTTCTATCGTACTGGCCGCCCACCAAGCTCTTAAAGGGCGGTTGGTTTATAGACCCCCTGGACCGGCTGGCTCCTTCTTTGAGGAGCTGCAGTCAGCTATCTCGTTGCTGGCCTTAAGAGCGGAGCATTGTGTGTTGGCTGGAGATTTTAACTTTCATATGGATGAGGGAGAGGACCCTGAGGTGATTAAATTGATCGATATTACGGCCCCTCTAGGCCTTGTCCCTCACCTCTCCGGTCCAACACACGATAGGGGCCATACCCTGGATCAGGATTTCTCGACGCTCCCCTTAGAGGGGTTAGAACTTTTACCGGTGCTTTGGTCTGATCATAGATTGGCCAAATTTTATGTGCCAGGCTTGGAGCAACCCTCTAGTACCGTTTTTAGACAGCAGGGACTAGGAGTGAGGGCATTCCATCGGGTGACCCCAGAGATGCTAGCTCAGGCGTCTCTTGATCATCCTTGCCCCTTTTCGGGCGATTTGGAACGGGACCTCGTGTCTCTGCAGGCGTGGCTGATGGTCAGGCTAGATGATCTCGCCCCTGTGAGGACACCCCGAGCAACATCAAAGCAGGTTTCTGCGCCTTGGTTTACGGAAGCACTGTCAGCTTCTCGCCGGCAGTGCAAGGTGGCTGAGAGGGCATGGCGCTCACATTATGACCCGGCGGCCAGGCTGCTGTATAGGACCACGATTAAAACATACCATCGTGATATCCTCCTTGAGAAAAAGGGTTATTTTGCCAGGAGAATAGAGGCTGCCTCCAATTCCTGCAAGGAGATTTTCACCATTGTGAGGGAGTTAACGACTCCACGGTCTAATGTAACCCAGGCCGCGCCCACTGAGTCGTGGGTTTCTGCTCTTGCCAACTTCTTTACAGCTAAGATAAAGTTGATTCAGGACTCCTTTCCCTCAAGGATGGTGGAAGCGTGCCTCAGCTTTGCGGATGAGCCAGTTCCATCGGCTCCTGAGGAGTTCATCTTGGCCGATTTTCCGCCTATTTCAGCTGCATCGTCATTGGCATTGATGGTCAATCTTAAATCTGGGTCGCCTCTTGACCCATGCCCTGCCAAATTTTTGGCGAAGATGGCGGCGGTTGTAAATCCCTTGGCAAATCCACTCTTGAATCTCTCTTTGTGTGAGGGGGTGGTCCCGCAGGCTTGGAAGCAGGCGATGGTGATTCCCCTCCTCAAGAAGCCTGGCCTAGACCCTGAGGCGTTGGCCAATTATAGGCCAATCTCTCTTCTTCCTGCGCTGGCTAAAATTGTGGAGAAGCACGTGCACACCGTGCTCTCTGGATTTTTGGAAACCAATGATCTGCTTCATCCTACTCAATCTGGCTTCCTCCCCAATTTAAGCACCGAGACGGCGCTTTTGGAGGTGTCTGAAGCCATTAAGGAGGCACTGGATTCAGGAGGTAAAGCTATGCTTGTTATGCTTGATTTGTCGGCGGCCTTTGACACCGTCCCCCACGAGGGTCTCCTCATCAGACTTCATGAGATCGGTCTGAGGGGGACGGTGCTCAGCTGGTTTAGATCATTCTTAGCGGACCGTCGACAAACGGTATGGGTCTCCCCAAGCTCTGCCGTGATGCCGCCTTTGGGAGTCGGAGTCCCTCAGGGCTCTGTGTTGAGTCCGACTCTTTTTAACATCTTTATGACTCCATTGGCCGCTCTGGCGGAGTCCTTGGGGGCCCAGATCGTATCCTATGCCGATGATACTCAGCTCCTCTTTACGTGTGGGAAAGGTGAGGAGTTTGACGGAGAGAGTATTCGTGAGTGCCTTGGGGCTGTTTTCAAATGGTTCCAGCTGAACAGCCTCAAATGCAACTCAGACAAGTCTGAGGTACTCTTTTTTGGTTGTACCTCTGATCCAGATTGGCAGGAATGGTGGCCTACTAATATGTTTCCTCCTGCACATTCCTCCCAACAGGCAAAAAATTTGGGAATTAAGATCGACAATGGTCTGACGCTGAGATCTCAGATCCTCGGTCTTACGGGTACATGTTTTGGCCTCCTGAAGATGCTCCGGAAGTTTCTTCCTTTGCTTTCAGAAGAGCACAGGAGGATCACTGTGCAGGCCTTAATTGGCTCCAGATTGGACTATTCTAATGTCCTGTATCTGGGTCTTCCGGAGTATCTGTTACAGCGCCTTCAGGTGGTCCAGAACTCGGCTGCTCGGGCTATCTTCGGCCTTCATAGGCGAGCCAGAGTGTCTGGCCTTCTGCAGTCACTGCACTGGCTGCCTATCCGGAAGCGGATAGTCTTCAAGGCGTTGACGCTGGCTCATAAGGCTCTCTATGCCTCGGGCGCGAAATATCTGCAAAGGAGGCTTACTTTTTATCGCCCGGCTCGATCTTTGCGATACGAATCTCTCTTCCTTGCGGTGGTCCCTAGAGTAAAGAGGGCCCGCGTAGGGGGTCGCTCCTTCAAGCTGAAGGCATCGCAGCTTTGGAATGCTTTGCCATTGTCTGTACGTAGCACGTCTAATTTGCTGACCTTTAGGAAGGGCCTTAAAACTTGGCTCTTTGCCTCTTAGCATGCTTTCTTCCTCAGTTTTGCTGTCTTTCTTTTGTCTTTCTGTGTTATGATTTTATGTTTTCAAGCTGCCAATAAAATGCGCCGGGACACTCCAATGGAGTAGCCGTGCGCTATAGAAATCCTAAATAACATAACATAACATAACATATATATATATTATCTACTGGCGGTCGCCAGTAGATAGTTATAGTTAGGACTGTGTTTCCATAGGAAATCCGCAACATTCTATTTGCAATAACTTTGGCGCCGGTTGACGAATCCTCGCAAAATGTTCAAAATAGGTGGGGCGCTCCGCTCCTACCCTGAAAGTCTCAGGGTGATTCGTCAGGCGGGGGCTGAGAAAAAAGGGGGGTCCCAAAACGCGTTTTCCCCATGCATTTTTCCATAGGACCTTTAGTCGAAAGTACAGCCCGAACGGCTGAACAGAATTACTTGAAATTTGGCAGAGAGGTAGTCCTCAGGTCAGGCATGTGCCTTTCGCAGGTCTGGTGTCAATCTGTTCAGTAGTTCCTGAGAAAATCAAAAGTAAAATCATATATATATGTGGGTGGAGCCTAACCACACATCTCATCCTGAGATCTGATTGGCTGTCAGCACTTCATCCAAGAAGTGTTGGCAGCCATCTTGGGACCAATATACATGATAGCACCTCATTAAAAAGCATTGCAGTTAATAGAAAGTTTTAAGACTTTAGTTACATTATAAATCATTTGTTGATGGTACCATACTCATTTTAGGAATTGTGGTATGTTCTAAGGTGATTTCACCATGTGAAAAAGCCTTCTGCTGGGATATCATGATTGAGAGAAAAATATTTTCTCATGCTTTTCCCACAGAGGTTTGGAAGGTGATCTATAAGCTAAACTGAGAGCTTATTTTCTGTAAATTCACATTATCTTTCTCAGTCATGTGAGAATGAAGTCTGACATTCTCAGTAAAACATGTACATCCAACAAGGGCAGAGACTGTCAGTTGATTCCTTTGTGTTCTACTGCAGTTTCCCAGAGTGTTCCAAAGAACAACTAGAGCGCTAACAGTCCTACTTATGATAAACGTATGGCACACCTGAAGCCATCTTGCTTGGATTAAAGTGGTAACTCTTAAAAATGTTTCCATAAAAAGTATGATTAGTGCTGCAGAAAGAAAAATTAGGGCACATTTTGAGCGACTTCTCAAATCCTCTTCTATTTCATTAAATAATTCTGACATGCAGACTGAAACATGCACTTTCAATACCAGCAGCAGTTTTCCCTGGGGAGCAGTAGCTTTACTACAGTGATCTAATGAGCAAAAAGAGTGCTAACATTCTGAATTTATGGCAAATGTGTGACACATCTGAATGCCTTCTTGATGGAATCAAAGTAAAAAACTGAAAGTATTTCCTACTGAGGAGACTGCAGTAAATGAGGAAATTAGGAAACTTCATAACAAATAAGTCTCCCAAGATGGCCACCAGAGACAAAAGAACCCAAATGTAGCCCAAATATCACCCAGATGTAGCCCAAGTATAGCCCAATGACAGAATGTCCCAGAGTGTTCTTAAAATCAACTAGAGCGCTTACTGTCTTCATTATGACAAAAATATGGCACACCTGAAGCCATCTTAATTGGAATAAACTGGTAACACTTAAAACATTTAATTTAAAAAGGAACACAATGAGGGGGTTCATTTTGCCATAGAAATTATGATTAATGCTGAAGAAAGAAAATGAGGGCACATTTTGAGTGACTTCTCAAATCCTCTTCTATTTCATTGAAAAATTCTGACATGCAGACTGAAACATGTACTTTTAATACCAGGAGCAGACTTCCATGGTGAACAGTAGTTTTACTACAGTGATCTAATGAGCAACTAGAGTGCTAACATTCAGAATTTATGGCAAATGTGTGACATATCTGAATACCTTCATGATGGAATCAAAGTAAAAAACTGAAAGCATTTCCTACTGAGGAGACTGCAGTACATGAGGAAATTAGGAAACTTCATAACAAATAAATCTCCCAAGATGGCCACCGGAGACAAAAGAGCGCAAATGTAGCCCAAAATCACCCAGATGTAGCCCAAATATAGCCCAATGACAGAAGTGTGCAAAACACTTATCATTTTGGTGCCGATCACGATCCGGCAAAAACCGGGTACGAACCGTCGGACGGAGCACAATCTCCGCCCGACGCGTACCCGGTCGTCAATTTTTACAAACAAGGAATTACGATTCGCACGGGTACACCATTACCGTACGAATCGTAAAAAAGCCCGACCGAACAAAAAAACACCTACCAATGCGATCCGGGAAAGCGCCGACCTGACGTCGGGACGCTCGCAGCCAGCCATTCACGACCCAGGAATCACGATTCGCACCGACGTCACCCCGCACGGTGAATATTTTGCGGCAGCCAAAAACTGCCGGGAAATCAGGACGACGCGAACAAGGACCACCAGTACGCGACGGACAGACGACGACGCGAACAAGGAGGACCAGTACGTGACGGACACACAGGACGACGCCACCAAGGAGGACCCGTACGCGACAGGACGACGCGATCAAGGAGGACCCGTACGCGACAGGACGACGCGAGCAAGGAGTACCAGTACGCGACGGACAGACATGGACCCGAACCTACGAGTCATCCCTGCCCTCATAGCAGTCCACCTCCTCTACAGGTTACGACGCAGACGCCGCAGAAGGTCAGAATAACTAAGGGAGGGGGGAAAGTGGGGTGGGGTGGGGGTGGCAGGACCAGGGCAGGCCACAAAACAACCACATAAGTCACACACCACACATGGCCTGGACATACCTGACTCCCATGCCCTGGTCACCACGAGGGGGTGGGGGCGTGTCCTGATAAGCCAGCGACCGCCACAACGGAAGTCCGTCACCACGCGAACCGGCAACACAACCAGACAGGTACGTCCCGTACCCACGCCTGAAGAGCGTGGGTACGAGTCGGACCACGCCCACACACGTCACCCCAACAATGGCGGGACGGATCGCACCCACGTGGCAAAGGCCTGGGTACGGCCCGCACAAACATCACATAGCGTGGGGACGGATATGTACGGACCCTACCCCCACCCTGTATGCAAGGAGCGTACCCCCCACCCCAACAGTGTAAGTACGACCCGCACCCCCACCCGCGTATGCATGGAGCGTACCCCCCATGCCAACAGTGTAAGTACGACTCGAACCCTCACCCGCGTATGCAAGGAGCGTACCCCCCAGCCCAACAGTGTAAGTACGACCCATACCCCCACCCGCGTATGCATGGAGCGTACCCCCATGCCAACAGTGTAAGTACGACTCGAACCCTCACCCGCGTATGCAAGGAGCGTACCCCCCACCCCAACAGTGAAAGTACGACCCGTACCCCCACCCGCGTATGCATGGAGCGTACCCCCCAGCCCAACAGTGTAAGTACGACCCGTACCCCCACCCGCGTATGCATGGAGCGTACCCCCCACCCCAACAGTGTAAGTACGACCCGTACCCCCACCCGCGTATGCATGGAGCGTACCCCCCAGCCCAACAGTGTAAGTACGACCCGTACCCCCACCCGCGTATGCAAGGAGCGTACCCCCCAGCCCAACAGTGTAAGTACGACCCGTACCCCCACCCGCGGACGTACGGAGCGTACCCCCACCCCAACAGTGTAAGTACGACCCGTACCCCCACCCGCGTATGCAAGGAGCGTACCCCCCGGCCCAACAGTGTAAGTTCGACCCGTACCCTCACCCGCGGACGTACGGAGCGTGCCCCCACCCCCACCAGTGTAAGTACGACTCCTACCCCCACCCGCGGACTCACGGACCGTACCCCCACCCCAACAGTGTAAGTACGACCCGTACCCCCACCCGCGTATGCAAGGAGCGTACCCCCCAGCCCAACAGTGTAAGTACGACCCGTACCCCCACCCGCGGACGTACGGAGCGTACCCCCACCCCAACAGTGTAAGTACGACCCGTACCCCCACCCGCGTATGCAAGGAGCGTACCCCCCGGCCCAACAGTGTAAGTTCGACCCGTACCCTCACCCGCGTATGCATGGAGTGTACCCCCACCACACCAGTGTAAGTAGACTCGTACCCTCACCTCGAATGCATTGAGCGTACCCCCACCGTGTATGTTCCAAGCGTACATATCCTGAAATCGGAGGTGTGTGTGCAGAGTCCACCCAGCAGTGCCCTGAGACAGGAGGGGTGGGTGCCTATCACTCCCAGCAGTGCCCTGAGACAGGAGGGGTGTGTGCAGAGTCCTCCCAGCAGTGCCCTGAGACAGGAGGGGTGGGTGCCTATCACTCCCAGCAGTGCCCTGAGACAGGAGGGGTGTGTGCAGAGTCCTCCCAGCAGTGCCCTGAGACAGGAGGGGTGGGTGCAGAGTCCTCCCAGCAGTGCCCTGAGACAGGAGGTGTGGGTGTGGAGTCCTCCCAGCAGTGCCCTGAGACAGGAGGGGTGGGTGCAGAGTCCTCCCAGCAGTGCCCAGAGACAGGAGGGGTGGGTGTGGAGTCCTCCCAGCAGTGCCCTGAGACAGGAGGGGTGTGTGCAGAGTCCTCCCAGCAGTGCCCTGAGACAGGAGGGGTGGGTGCAGAGTCCTCCCAGCAGTGCCCAGAGACAGGAGGGGTGGGTGTGGAGTCCTCCCAGCAGTGCCCTGAGACAGGAGGGGTGGGTGCAGAGTCCTCCCAGCAGTGCCCTGAGACAGGAGGGGTGGGTGTGGAGTCCTCCCAGCAGTGCCCTGAGACAGGAGGGGTGGGTGTGGAGTCCTCCCAGCAGTGCCCTGAGACAGGAGGGGTGTGTGCAGAGTCCTCCCAGCAGTGCCCTGAGACAGGAGGGGTGGGTGCCTATCACTCCCAGCAGTGCCCTGAGACAGGAGGGGTGTGTGCAGAGTCCTCCCAGCAGTGCCCTGAGACAGGAGGGGTGGGTGCCTATCACTCCCAGCAGTGCCCTGAGACAGGAGGGGTGTGTGCAGAGTCCTCCCAGCAGTGCCCTGAGACAGGAGGGGTGGGTGCAGAGTCCTCCCAGCAGTGCCCTGAGATAGGAGGTGTGGGTGTGGAGTCCTCCCAGCAGTGCCCTGAGACAGGAGGGGTGGGTGCAGAGTCCTCCCAGCAGTGCCCAGAGACAGGAGGGGTGGGTGTGGAGTCCTCCCAGCAGTGCCCTGAGACAGGAGGGGTGTGTGCAGAGTCCTCCCAGCAGTGCCCTGAGACAGGAGGGGTGGGTGTGGAGTCCTCCCAGCAGTGCCCTGAGACAGGAGGGGTGTGTGCAGAGTCCTCCCAGCAGTGCCCTGAGACAGGAGGGGTGGGTGCCTATCACTCCCAGCAGTGCCCTGAGACAGGAGGGGTGTGTGCAGAGTCCTCCCAGCAGTGCCCTGAGACAGGAGGGGTGGGTGTGGAGTCCTCCCAGCAGTGCCCTGAGACAGGAGGGGTGTGTGCAGAGTCCTCCCAGCAGTGCCCTGAGACAGGAGGGGTGGGTGTGGAGTCCCCCCAGCAGTGCCCTGAGACAGGAGGGGTGGGTGCAGAGTCCTCCCAGCAGTGCCCTGAGACAGGAGGGGTGGGTGTGGAGTCCTCCCAGCAGTGCCCTGAGACAGGAGGGGTGTGTGCAGAGTCCTCCCAGCAGTGCCCAATGACAGGAGGGGTGGGTGTGGAGTCCTCCCAGCAGTGCCCTGAGACAGGAGGGGTGTGTGCAGAGTCCTCCCAGCAGTGCCCTGAGACAGGAGGGGTGGGTGCCTATCACTAACAGCAGTGCCCTGAGACAGGAGGGGTGTAACACATGTGTGTGAGGCAAGAATTATCCACATGCATACTGGCTACAAGGGAACATGTCCCCATGAACTCATGTCAACAGACTCCACACACAAGTACAGTGATCACCAAGGATGCCACGATTGCTGCAGGTGGAGACATGGCCCTGCATGCATGGCCAAAGTAGAAGGGCTCCGTCACACACACAGCTCATGTAGACACAGCTCTGCGCTAAACATTGGGAACACCCTGCAGGGAAGAAAGCTGGGTACACAGAGGAAGGAATACACCCTGGGACAAGTGCACCATGCAGTAACTGCTTACATGAACAAAGAAAGTTAGCCAACACCTTGTGATGGCACACAGATCCCAGGGTCCCACCAATGAGCAGTACACTACTACATATCCCACACACCCAAACCCTTACACACCACCCAAAACCATGTAGCAGCCCCACCAACACCAATACCAGCATAGTAGTAGTGTGATAATGAAAACAAAATTAAGCTTTATTCAGCATGAGCACAATGTCCGTGGATCGCAGGCAGTTCAATCTTCACAAAGCCCATAGGGCAGTCAATGATTCTCAGCTGGATGGGGGACACAGTGGGATGCGTGTCCCCTACCTTGCCTGCACAGTCAAATGGCATCGTCTTCCACACTGGTGAGGGCATCAGGGGGGGGGGGGGAAGCAACAGGCACCGCAGGGACATCCGGGCAAAGGGGCGGCGTTGTGGGTGCAGGGATGGAGGACTCCACCACAGGGGGTGGGTCAGTGCCAAAGGCGGAGGCCAGGATGGCACTACACACCTTTGCAAGGTCCTCCAGGGAGTCCCCTGCACCCGAAGGGACCTCAGGCCCCAAGGAGGGGGGGGTCAGAGGGATGGGTCGCAGCGCCACCGGGGGAGGGTGGAGACAGGGGGGGAGACTCAACCACCCTGACCGGGGACCTCCTTGACCGCTTGCGTGGTGGTGTAACTGTGGGGCTCAGGGACAGAGCGGCCATGTAGGAGTCCTTGGGGGAGATGTGGCCAGGAGAGCTGAGGGGAGGGGATTTGGAGGGAGTGGACTGGGTGGAATGCGGACTCCCACTATGGCTGCGTGTCACACGTTTGCCCCCCGACCCAGTGGGTGTGCCTACCTCACCCTGTGTGTGCGTGTCAGGAGGAGTGCGATGGACCTTCCCTGCTGGTGTGGTGCCCGTGTCCGTTGATGTGGGTGCATGCCGACGTCTGGGTGTACGTGGGACAGGCATGGGAGTGGGAAGTGTGGATGGGGCAGGGGTAGGTGGGGGGAGGTCGCGCTGCAGGAGACCCACTGCTGCAGTCAGTGTGGAGTCTATGGACCTCAGCAAGTTGCGTTGGTCAGCCTGCGATGAATGAATGCCCTCCAAGAAAGCCTCGATGTTGGTGAGGGTTTTGCCGTGGGCATGGAGGACATTAAGGATCGCAGCCTGACCAACCTGCAGTTGCCGCTGGATGTCCACAGACTCTGCATTGGCGGCAGCAGTGGAGACAGGGGCAGGGGGTGCGGTGCCTGGCAGGAAGGAGACATGCTGTGACCGGGCACGCTGGGAAGGGACACGAGCAAGTGGGAGGCGGCTGATGGAAACTGAGGGGGCGGTGCGAGGTGTTGTTCCGCTGTCAGCTGCTGGTGCAGCCTCCGCCCACTCGGAGACATCCTCCTCGGACCTGTCAGCTTCGTAGTCTGATGTGCCAGTCGGCAGGTCCTCGGCCACACTCTCCTCCGCCCCGTCCCACTCGATGTGCCAGACCCGATGTCACGGCTGGCACTGGTGCTCGGTCCCTCCGCCTGGTCTGTGTCCATGTCTCCCTCTGTGTCCCCCGACGATGCTGTGGGCAGGGTGGAGAGACAGAAATTAATCAGACACCTGTACACATCTGTCACATGAGTCCAATCTACATAGGTAACATTGCATAGCCTGAAAAGGAAGATCCCTAACATCTACTGAACAGGGTACCGATGTAGGGCATGAAACACACAGTTGGTTGAGCCACCATGCCACTGAAATACCATGGAGAGCATGAGACAATAGCTAAACACAGGAAACGGAGTCTGACATAGCACCCAGGCCCTGGGGACAATCCAGCACTGCATCTGCACCACACAGCGTTGGCGAAAATACCGATGACCAGGGACCATATCCATGAACTTGAGACACATGCTGCATAGGTAATGCTGAAAACATGCCCAACATGACTCGGTCACTGCACATTGCGTGTGTGTCCAGACACATCACACACTGCCCAGACCCAGCAAGTGGAAATCAGGATTTGACACATAGGCATTGCCCGCCCCAACAAGACCCTACACGAGGCAAATTGTTGAGACACAGGTGGCACCAACATCTCATAGTCTGGGTGATACACACAGGGGCAGGCAAAAAGCAAGATTGGACGCCAAACAGCCAAGGTGCGCCTGTACAAATAATGAGGTACCAGTGCCCATCCTCAGATGAGTATAACAAGACACACAGGCACTGGCAACTGTGAGTATGAAGAAGGACAATCAGGTCAGGCTGCACAGTGGACACCTGTACAAAATAGCAGGTCTATATACATGGTGACAGGGGACAATGGCACAGAGCACAACCTACGCTGTAGACACTGAGATTGGCCACGTTTATGATGACACATACACCACTGAGGAAAAGGTGCCCCAGGGGACAGTAGTGGGCACGCAACTACATGCTACTGAATGGTAATGACTGCAACACACGTCACCATCCCTGCACTATGTGTATCGCACACTCATGCACATCATGTCACAGGCCACTACATAGGACATGCGCACTGTAAGGCATGACACATGAGAGACCAACTCCCATGTCTGGAGTCAGCATCAGTGCCAACTGACATGGAACCCACATGCAGTGAACTTGACAGTGCACAGGCAAGGTCCCACAACCTGTTACACACCACCCCCACACATGATGCTACAGTCATTGTTCTCGTGGACAAAGCGCCAGCCTACATTACCTTGTGAAGGAGTGACTACACACAGACCAGGGAACACATTGCAAGGAGGGGAAGGGTGGCAGGGGCACAGCGCTATACTGGGGCAAACAGGATCTGCACAGCACCTTTAAACCCTGCCAGTGAATTCATGCTACTGTGCCCTTACAAATGCCGGTGACACACAACAAACACACATGTACCTACCCCCTTCCGGCTGCTGCATCGCCTGTAAGCGCCTCTCCAGGTCTGGAAAGACCACCGGCAGCACACGCCTGTGGAGGTGGCTCAGACGGCGGCAGCCGCGGTTCTTGTGGCTCTCAGGTGAGTCCCCCAGCAGGAGCCGTGCAATCCTCCGCGTCCAGCACCGGATATCCTGCCAGCGTTTCCTCACCTGGGGCAGGCTCCGCCTCCGACCATCCACACCCCTCACGGCACTGACGGCGGTCAGCCAGATCTGCTCCTTGGCAGTGGCGCCTACCTGTGAGGAGGAACAAGTGACACCACATCAATACACCAGCCACATGTCACAGAGAGACATATGGGTACAAATTAGCTGGTTACAACAAGGCATGTCATGCAGCCAACGCATTGCACCTTTGTCATAGGGACATCATCCCCTGGTGAGGGAAAAAGCAGTACGTGCCACAGTGGGTACACAGGTGGAATGATGGCAATGTCACAATCAATGATCAAGGCTCACACTGTGCATCACACCCACCCCTCCTGTCTCAGGGCACTGCTGTGAGTGATAGGCCCCCACCCCTCCTGTCTCAGGGCACTGCTGGGAGGACTCTGCACACACCCCTCCTGGCTCAGGGCACTGCTGTGAGTGATAGGCCCCCACCCCTCCTGTCTCAGGGCACTGCTGTGAGTGATAGGCCCCCACCCCTCCTGTCTCAGGGCACTGCTGGGAGGACTCTGCACACACCCCTCCTGGCTCAGGGCACTGCTGTGAGTGATAGGCCCCCACCCCTCCTGTCTCAGGGCACTGCTGTGAGTGATAGGCCCCACCCCTCCTGTCTCAGGGCACTGCTGGGAGGACTCTGCACACACCCCTCCTGGCTCAGGGCACTGCTGTGAGTGATAGGCCCCCACCCCTCCTGTCTCAGGGCACTGCTGGGAGACATCAGGCACCCCCCCCTGGGACCCCCCGACAGTACATGGCATGTGTGTTACACCTGGACACAATGGCAGAAGTCACAGTCACAACATAGGGACAGTCTGTGGCAGTGGCCTATGCACTCACCTGATACCCTGGTCGCCCATACAGCATGGAGTACTGTGGGAGGATCACATCCAGCAGAGCCATGTTCTCCTCCAGGGTGAATGGCTGTGTCCTCTCCACAGCCCTTGACATGGTTCCAGGGAATCAGTAGCAGCAGCTGGGTCGACGAATGCAAAGATGTGCAGGCAAGTGCTCCCTCATGGGACCTGGCTGCCTTATATGTGCCCTTCTGCCCAGTCTCATGCACAGGAGTACAGAGTGATTGGTCACTCACATTTGCATCCTATGTTTCCACCAATCCCTTCAAACCTAGCAGTCTGTGGGTTCTCTATCGGTTTCATTCTCCTGCATGATGTCAGCCCCACAAACACATTGCAACAAAGTAGAAGAATTCCAACTGACTTCTGCTGTGCACCTTCCAGAACAATTTCGAAATTTGAACTTGGTCTCCGTGACAACCAGCATGCATGTAGGCCTTAATACTTGTCCCCTATGTAATTTGGAGCATCACACACAGGTACGGTGCGTTTCGGGGCCCTAGGGCACCCCAAATGCATGGCAACGGCCCGTACATGCATGCCTACGCTCACTATCACTATGGGTCTGCACGCGTATGCGTACCCGTAGTGGTACGGGCCGTACACTCGCATGTACGCTCACTATCACTACGAGTACACATACGCGTGCAGACCCATAGTGATAGTGAGCGTAGATGCGTGTGTACGGTCCGTACCACTACGGGTACGCATACGCGTGCAGACCCATAGTGATAGTGAGCGTACATGCGAGTGTACGGTCCGTACCACTACGGGTACGCATACGCGTGCAGACCCATAGTGATAGTGAGCGTAGATGCGTGTGTACGGTCCGTACCACTACGGGTACGCATACGCGTGCAGACCCATAGTGATAGTGAGCGTACATGCGAGTGTACGGTCCGTACCACTACGGGTACGCATACGCGTGCAGACCCATAGTGATGGTGAGCATACATGCGTGTGTACGGCCCTATCACTATGGGTCTGCACGCGTATGCGTACTCGTAGTGCTACGGACCGTACAAATGCCTGTACGCTCGCCATCACGATGGGTACACATACGGCAGCACTCCCACAGTGATTTGAGAACATACACAGGCCCTCTCAGCAGCAGTACGGCGGTTTTTACACATCACTGTGGTGATAGGCGACACACAGGTAGGAATAGGGCGGACATACTTGTCCATGGATGGACATACTTGTCCAGGAATGGACATCAAGGCATCGTCTGTGCATTACTACATGTGTGGGGCACAGGTGTCACAGGCTGTGATGTGGAACATGCCTCCTGAGTGGAGAAGGCACCAGATGTATGATGAGATGTGTACAGGTGTACTGTGTGAGGGTGCAATGTGTGCCAGGCATGCCCTTGACTCCTTTGACATGTGTGCATGTCGGACTGCGCACTTGGGGTGAGCGTCACTGGCATGGCACGGACACCAACACACGGAAGTGTCCCATGATGCCCGGTACAGGGGTCATGACACATGACTTGTCACTACCCACAGTGCACAATGTGACTATGTCATATATGTGTCCGGGATTTACATCAGGTTGATGTTGTAGCACCCTCAAAAGCTGCAGCCGTTGCAGCAACCAACATGTGGCTGTGTGTAGATTGTCATTGCACACTGTTCCGCACACCATGCCACATGTGTTATCGGATGTGAGGTGCACATGTATGCATGGGACACGGAGTAGCGTGACAAGGCCATGTCAGCATCCTCACAAGGAATGTGTGGTGAGTCATGACATGTGCACCTTCATGGCAAGGTGTGTGGGCTGGACTAGTGTAATGTCATGTGACCTGTGGCTCCAGTGTTCCGCTACCAGTCTCTGCAATCGGCATCCCACTTCTGCTGATGTGTGGGTGTATGTCACTCCTGTCTTGCGTCGGGCTGTGCACTTGCACTGGGACACAGCTATTTCCATGGCGTGGCATGGGGAGGTTCTCAATCACCGTGTGTGGCTGGGTCTTGGAAGGAGTGTCACCTTGCATCCATACGTGTCCTGGGCATGTAGCACATACCTGACTCCCTATGTAGCATGTGTGTATTGCCAGATTTACATGTGCTTAGTAGACATGAGTTGTTCTCGTAGTGCACTCACTCTTCCTTGTCACTTCCAAATTACTGCAGAGCGCCGCCTCTTGCCCGAAGAATTCCAGACTTGGCTACCATGCAGGAGAATGACAGGATCCGGCTCTACCGCTTCACCCAACCGTTGATTCTGGAGCTAACGGCGAGACTGGCACCACACCTGCAACCGCAGCACAGGTATCCTACGGCACTGACACCCCAGCTGAAGGTAATGGCTGCCCTACATTTTCTTGCCACGGGTACCTTCCAAAATACCATAGCTCATGTTGGTGGCATGTCCCAGAGCATGTTCAGCGGTGTGCTGCATGATTTCTTGGAGGCCATGTTGATTCACCTGGATGACTTCATCAAGTTCCCAACCCCTGAACAGATGACTGAGGTCAAGCGTGGATTCTATGCCCTGGGAGGGATGCCCCATGTCATTGGGTCCATAGATGGGACACATGTAGGTTTGGTACCACCACACGCACGGGAGGTGGCGTACCGCAATCGGAAGCACTACCACTCCATCAATGCCCTTGTGGTGTGTCTGTCCAATATGGTGATTTCACATGTCTGTGCTCGTTTCCCAGGATCAGCACACGATGCCTACATCATGAGGCGTAGCGGGATGCCTGATATGATGATGCAGCTGCGCAACGAACGGGCATGTGTTGTTGGTGGGTACAGTCTGTCTGTCCTGTATTCTGTATAGCCGACCAGCACGACCGCTTCACCAGTTCTAATGATGTCCATGTGCTTCACATGTAGGGGACGCTGGCTATCCCAACATGCCTTGGCTGCTGACACCTCTCCGCAACCCCATCACGCTGGCCCAGCTCCGCTATAACACCGCCCATGGCCGGACAAGGCGAGTGATAGAGAGGACGTTTGGCATGCTGAAGAGCCGATTCAGGTGCCTCCACAAGACCGGCGGTGCACTCCCTTATGCCCCGGCGAAGGTCTGCAAGATCTTCATGGTCTGCTGCATGCTGCACAACATGGCAGTTGAAAGAGCTGTGCCACTCATCCTGAATCAACATGACGAGGACCATCCACCCGTGGAGGACGAAGGGCTTGGCAATGGGGCTAGTGATGTGGAGGATGTGGAGCCGCAAGAGGACATCCGGACTCGGCTCATACGCGACTTCTTTGCTTAGTGGTGAGTACCAGTGTCTGAGTGTGCACGCATTGGTCCCCGTGTGGCATGCGTTGTGATGTGTGTCTCCACCTGCATGTATGGCACGTGGGTCAGAGGTGTGTGTGGGTGTGTCACTGGAGTGATGGTGGCAGTGATGGTAGTATTTCCCCAGTCATAATTGTGACCTAGCATGTTGTCATCCATACATGTGTCGAGTAAATGCACATGCAAGTGGCTGTGCTTTTTGTGGCTGACTTCTTGTGTGTCTCTCTTCCCCAGGTACCTGCGCATGCCGTTTGCTGGTTGCATTGTTGTGGCACTGCTATTCCTCATGGACATGACATCGTGGGCTGACTCAGCGTTACAGGCACGGACACGTTTGGAAGTCTCCATGGGGTAAGGGATGCATCTGGGGTGTATTGGGTGTGGCAGTTGTTCACGATGTGTGCACACTGCCACGGTCGGGGTTTGGTTCCTCTGCAGACATGTGGCATCCCCATGGGACACGACATGCAGCTGGGTACACCTGAATAGATGGGCTGCCTGGTTGTCAGTCATCAGTGATGGGATAGTGGATTGTGATGATGGCATCAATGTGTGTGACACTGCCCTCGGACACATACGGTTAACATTGTCTTGACATGGCGTGGGACTTCCACATCAGCGGATCTATGGTGTATGTCAGGCTCTCCGTGTGCAGCTGTGGGTATTTAGCTGTTAGCCGACACTTGTGTGCCAGTTCCATGGCTATCACGCATTTGTGCTGCAGAAGGGGGGTGCCAGTGTTGGACCCACATGTTACTCCACATGATGTGTTCATGTGTACTTCAAGTTGCCTCTGCAATCCCAAAAACATGACTAATAAAGGTGTTCCTATGCCTCCAAGGTGCCTCTTCTCAGTCAATGCTGGTGTGTTGGCACGGTGCATCCTGCATGTCTGGCATGGTATTCCCTGATTGTGGCTATGTGTCAATGTGTCGAGTGGCAAGATGCAAGCTGTGTGTGTGTGCTGAGACTGTGTATTGGGCATGATGTCCATGACTGTGTGGGTATTGTGACATGTGCCATCCCCATGCATCCAACGTTGTCCATGACCCCATTCTCTGCATCCACCGGACTCAAGCTTGCAGGACATGGTTCTGCCACCTGTCTACACATACCTGGGTGCCCCCCAGGACACTGGCCAGGATCCCTGACCTCTGCGCATGACTGTTGCTGTACTCAATGTGTCTGTCAGCACGGTTGTTCGGCCACCCCCTCAGCTGGTTCTGCCCATCACAGGTGTGTATGGTGCTCCATGTCTGTCTTGCCTAATAAACTGTGACCCATGTGTCCTGTGCCAGACTCAGGCCCCAGGGTGTGGATGGTTGAAGTGAACAGATGACTCAGGCATGTTTAGACTGTACAAGACACATGTTAGGTAATAATGCTACCAGCAGGCATCTACTCTTAATAGTGTGATTTATTATTGGGGGGGGGGACAAAGTGAGGGGCTTTCCGGGATTAGGGAATCCAAAGTTCAGTAGGGGAGTTGGTGTCCTTGCCATTGGAAATCCTCAGAGTCCATGCCACAGTCTTTGTCAACATTGGTCAGCCAGTGACCAGCAGGGCCATGTGGCAGAGAATGTCTCTTGATGCTGTGATGCTGTTGCTCCAGTGGGCCAGGTGCCAGGCCAGGTGTCCTGGGAGATGGTGATGTAGCAGCCACCCTCACGGTCCTTTCCGTGGACGACCCGGCTTCCTGCGGGGAACCTCAGCAGCAGGCCGTGACGACGTCTGGGATGCTCCGTCGGATGTTTCCTCCTCCTCCTCCTGATCCCTCCCTGTGGGTGGTGATGTTCTCCGCCTTCTGGCACAGGGAGGGTCGGTCATGGTGTCGGCCATCCGACGGAGTGTAGCGTGAATCCCCTGGAACGCCGTCACTTGCTCAGCCTGTCTGTCCTCCATCCTCCGTTGGTGTACCAGTAGACAGGCTATTAGCTCCGCATGTTGCTGGGCCTGCTGGACCTTGATCCCCTCGAGGACGGACACAACCTGGGCCATGCCCGTGGTGTCCTGCCGGTATGAGTCCAGGATGTTACGGACATGGGAAAATACCGGATCCCCAGCCAACTGGTCAGGCTCGCGCCTCCGCCGTCCTCCACTCCCACCACCCCTGCCCACTTGCGTCTGGCCTGCACTTGTGGGCACATCGGGTCTCCGGGACCCCTGAGGGGTGGCATTGGCGTTGTCGCCTGCCTCCTCCTGGGTGCCCGGGACACCGTGTCCCTCCTGGCGAGCCTGGCTGCATTGTGGTGTTGGGGCAGGGATCCTGGGTGTCTCCTGGGATGTGGCAGGAGTGGGGGTGGTGGTTGGCACGGTTGTACCTGACGCAGGTGCTGCAGGTGGTTGGACACCAGAGGGGCCAGGTCGGTCGGGGTCGTCCGCAGAGTGGTGAGAGTGGTCGCTGCCGGTGGGATCGGTCTCCTGCAGATCCGGGTCCTGTGAGTGTTCCCCCCCAGTGTTGGGGGTGCAGCACAACGTTGACCTGTGTGTGAGAGAGAAAATGTTAATTTTGGTCCATGCAACATCCATGTTTCATCCGTTTCAAAGTTGGCACATTTCCTCTTGGAATTAGGATCTGTCTTGCATTCCACTCACAGTGCACTTGTGCATGGGTGTGTCCCTTGGGCACCAATTTGGCCCCTTTAACTATGTGTGGCACAGTCTTACTTGCTGCGTCAAGTGTGACTGCAGTCAGCAGTGGAGTGTGCAGGTGTGGCGAGCCATGCATTTGCGCCTTCCTTGTAGCACTGTACATGTGCACATGGAGTGGATCCACACACTTATATGATGCAGGTAGCTGTCCTTGTGCTCGTGTACAGGTTGTGACATGGCCCTGCGTTTTGCCATGATGAAGAGGGGGGGTTCTGGCACTGGCCACCCTTGTCTACATGCACGCAGTCCACCTGCTGACGAGCAGACATTCCCACACACCAAAGGAGTGATTTGCTCTCCCTGTGTCTCCCTCCTTCTCTGTCCCCTTCTCCCTCCCTCTCTGTCCCCCTCTCCCTCCCTCTCTGTCCCCCTCTCCCTCCTTCTCTGTCCCCCTCTCCCTCCCTCTCTGTCCCCCTCTCCCTCCCTCTGTGTGTCAGCCTCCTCCCTCTGTCCGTCTTCCTGTGTCTCCCTCCCTCTCTGTCCCCCTCTCCCTCCCTCTCTGTCCCCCTCTCCCTCCCTCTGTGTGTCAGCCTCCTCCCTCTGTCCGTCTTCCTGTGTCTCCCTCCCTCTCTGTCCCCCTCTCCCTCCCTCTCTGTCCCCCTCTCCCTCCCTCTGTGTGTCAGCCTCCTCCCTCTGTCCGTCTTCCTGTGTCTCCCTCCCTCTCTGTACCCCTCTCCCTCCCTCTCTGTCCCCCTCTCCCTCCCTCTGTGTGTCAGCCTCCTCCCTCCCTCCGTGTGTCAGCCTCCTCCCTCTGTCCGTCTCCCTCCCTCTCAGTCCCCCTCTCCCTCCCTCTGTGTCCCCCTCTCCCTCCCTCCGTGTGTCACCCTCTGTCACCTTGGCCCAGCTTCCTGGGCACACACTGTTAGCAGATCTTTGAGTGGCCCTTGGCCTGTTGATGTGAGTTTGTTTCTGATCTCCAGGCACCCATTTTGTCTGCTGTGTGTCTGTGCGCTGCTGCTGTGGTGGTGTGTGCTGCCACTCTTTCACAATGTTGGCTGTTCATTAGCTGCTGTCATGTGCAAAACAGTGCCTTCACCCCCATGTGTTGATGCAAGGCGTCCGCCATTTGCTGGCAAGTCATTCCTGTGTTGGGACACACTGTTTGTCTGGCTGTGACCTAGGCCATATGGGCAGAGGGCATTGTTGTCTGCTTCGGAGTCGCACTATGTGATTTTTGGTGCGAAGCCTCCCGCCATCCGGGTTACCGTGTCATGTGTTGTTGTCTTCTGTGGCCTGTGACTTGACATTGTCCAGCTGGGTGCATGGGGCATGGTGGCAGCAGTGGCATGTGCCTGCTCATGGAGTGTGGTTGAGTCATGCGATGGCTTGTGGTGGTTGCGTGCCTGTTAGTAATTTTGGTTGTGGTTGCAGTTCCCCCCATGTGAGGTGCGTTGTTTGTGTACTCACCCGGGTCTCGGAGTCCTTCTACTCCTTCAACTGCCTCCACCGGCAGTATGGCCATCACCCTCTCCTCCCAGGGATGGTACTGTACGGCTCTGCGGGAGGGCACTCCTCCGGTGGCGTTGGCCTGGTCGTGTTCCTCCTGCCTCTTGGCTCTGACCCTCCTCCGCAGATCGTACCACCTGTTCTGGCAATCCTGCTTGGTCCTCCTGGTGTCCGCAACGGCCTTCACAGCATCGACGATGGTCTGCCACATGGCTGTTTTGGCTGCCTGGCTGGTGCTTCTGACCAATGTTCCAAAGATCTGTGGCTCGACTCTGAGGATTTGATCAATGTCAAGAATTCCTGTCATACGAGGGGAGGAAAACGGTAACCGGCGAAAACGGACTACATCTCCCAGGATGCTTAGCGGTTGAGAGGTTATGTAAACAGGAGAGCTGTTACATAACTCAAGGGAAACACGCCCTTATGTAAACAGGAGAGCTGTTACATAACTCAAGGAAAACACGCCCTTATGTAAACAGGAGAGCTGTTACATAACTCAAGGGAAACACGCCCTTATGTAAACAGGAGAGCTGTTACATAACTCAAGGAAACACGCCCTTATGTAAACAGGAGAGCTGTTACATAACTCAAGGAAAACACTCCCTATAAAGGGAGGAACCGGGAGGTACAGCGCTGTCGGATATTGTGTTCACACCGACGTACCTGCTTCGTGAAGAGCAGTGTTCCGGAGTGGTGCTCCAGTAAGGCAAGAACGGAGGTAGGTCGAGTCGTTACTCCCTGGGCCGTGTCTTGCCCCATCGTCACCTGTGAAGGACCCGGAAGCTCTACCGGTCAACCATTGAGCTTCGCTTTTTGACTCGGCTGAGTCCAAGCGCAGTGGCGCTTTTGCTGGTTGGAGTCGTAACTCCCAGCCCGACCAGAGACACAGGGACTGCCAGCTGTAACGCACACCAGGAGGTGTTTGCCGCGTTACAGACTCGGAAGTCCACAGGATCGATCGAGCGGCTGCTCTCGGTTCAGTCTTCTTGCTTGTGATTGGGGTATCGGTGACGCATCACCAGGAGGTGACTCCGCGTCCCGGTGCAGTCTGAGGAAGAGGTTGAGCGGCTGCTCCCTTCAGGTAGAGACCCCGGCTGGGTGTTTCCCTGACTCCTCGATTCTCCCCAACACTCTTCGTGCCCCTCACAGCCTACCGATTGGCATTGTCGGCCATTTCATTTCTGCCCTCTGTTGGCATACGCCGGGACCGGCGTATATGCAGAGGACGGTTAGGACCATCCGTGCTGTGGGCTGGTAACGTACTTAGCCTGGAGGATTCCAGTGACTATAACTTTTGTTTATTCTTTGTATTATATTTGCCTTCATTAAAACAACTAACCCTTCACTAGTGGTTGCGTCCTCATTGTCGTGTCTGTTAAACGATCCTGAGACGTTCAGGGCGTTACAAAATATCCGACCTTAATAACACTAACTGTCTCCCGGTCGATAACAGACATGGCAACACTTGATGATGTGCTGGCTGCTTTAGCGGCCATGCAAGTTGAAGTGGCTGCCTCTAGGCAAGAAACAGCCGATGTAAAAGCCAGACTGGATGCTATCCAATTGGACCCGCTCACGCCCAGCACCTCCCTCACGAATCAGACCCCTGCGGTAGTAGTGGAAATGAAGGCCCGGGCCACTGTACCGCACTGGAGACTACGTCTGGATATCCACAAGAAACATGAGGTTTCGAAAGAACAGTGTGTTCCATCCCAAGTATATGGGCCCCTATCGAATTACCAAGTGTATGGGTCCCGTGAACGTGAAGGTGTGCTTGCCCCAGTCATTGCGGATACACCCTGTCTTTCATGTATCATTGCTCAAACCAGCACCCTCC
The DNA here is from genome assembly GCF_964204655.1 of Triturus cristatus. NCBI lineage: Eukaryota > Metazoa > Chordata > Amphibia > Caudata > Salamandridae > Triturus > Triturus cristatus. The sequence goes on along the minus strand of NC_140582.1, from coordinate 140,073,105 downwards.
AAGCCGTCTGGGACACCTCGGCCGGTATGCGTGGAGTCGGAGGTGGAGTATGAAGTGTCGGGCATACGGGCGTCCAAATGGCGCAGGGGGAAGCTGTGGTACCTGGTTGCGTGGAAAGGCTATGGCCCGGAGGAGCATTCATGGGAACCGGCTGAAGGGGTTCATGCTCCGCGCTTGGTCTCCTTGTTCCATCTGCGTTTTCCTGCCAGCGCTGGACCCGTGGGGAGCCGCTGAGAGGGAGGATGTACTGTCAAGAATTCCTGTCATACGAGGGGAGGAAAACGGTAACCGGCGAAAACGGACTACATCTCCCAGGATGCTTAGCGGTTGAGAGGTTATGTAAACAGGAGAGCTGTTACATAACTCAAGGGAAACACGCCCTTATGTAAACAGGAGAGCTGTTACATAACTCAAGGAAAACACGCCCTTATGTAAACAGGAGAGCTGTTACATAACTCAAGGGAAACACGCCCTTATGTAAACAGGAGAGCTGTTACATAACTCAAGGAAACACGCCCTTATGTAAACAGGAGAGCTGTTACATAACTCAAGGAAAACACTCCCTATAAAGGGAGGAACCGGGAGGTACAACGCTGTCGGATATTGTGTTCACACCGACGTACCTGCTTCGTGAAGAGCAGTGTTCCGGAGTGGTGCTCCAGTAAGGCAAGAACGGAGGTAGGTCGAGTCGTTACTCCCTGGGCCGTGTCTTGCCCCATCGTCACCTGTGAAGGACCCGGAAGCTCTACCGGTCAACCATTGAGCTTCGCTTTTTGACTCGGCTGAGTCCAAGCGCAGTGGCGCTTTTGCTGGTTGGAGTCGTAACTCCCAGCCCGACCAGAGACACAGGGACTGCCAGCTGTAACGCACACCAGGAGGTGTTTGCCGCGTTACAGACTCGGAAGTCCACAGGATCGATCGAGCGGCTGCTCTCGGTTCAGTCTTCTTGCTTGTGATTGGGGTATCGGTGACGCATCACCAGGAGGTGACTCCGCGTCCCGGTGCAGTCTGAGGAAGAGGTTGAGCGGCTGCTCCCTTCAGGTAGAGACCCCGGCTGGGTGTTTCCCTGACTCCTCGATTCTCCCCAACACTCTTCGTGCCCCTCACAGCCTACCGATTGGCATTGTCGGCCATTTCATTTCTGCCCTCTGTTGGCATACGCCGGGACCGGCGTATATGCAGAGGACGGTTAGGACCATCCGTGCTGTGGGCTGGTAACGTACTTAGCCTGGAGGATTCCAGTGACTATAACTTTTGTTTATTCTTTGTATTATATTTGCCTTCATTAAAACAACTAACCCTTCACTAGTGGTTGCGTCCTCATTGTCGTGTCTGTTAAACGATCCTGAGACGTTCAGGGCGTTACAATCAACAAGGACCTCCAACTCTCGGTGACTGAACTTTGGATTCTTGGTAGTGGGCATGGTGAGGGGTGTGGGTGGGGATGGTGTGGGTGTGGGGGGTGTGTGGATGTTGGGGGGGGTGTGGATGGTTGTGTGTGTGTGTGAATGTGATGAGAGGGTGTTTGTGAGGGTGGTCGTGTGAAGGTGTGCAAGTGTAAGGTGTGGTGTAGCTTGTAGTCTGGTTCTGTGGTGTCTGGCAGCAGTGAGTCTGTTGCAAAGGCTCATGGTTTGTGTGTGTGGGCCCTTTTTAGTGGTCCATGGGTGGGTGTGGCAGTGTTTGAATTTTGGGTGGGTGTGTTATAAGGAGTGGTGGTGTATTGGGCCTCTGTTTGTTTTTGGCAGTTGCAGGTCAGTGATTGTGTTATTTTAGTGGTTGTTGGCCATGTTTAGTGGCTTTGTGCCTTTCGAATGGTGTATTCTTGTGTTGTTTTGTTTCGTCCTGGTTGTGTACGTGCGTTTTGAGCGTGTGTACGGTGTGTACATGGGCCATTTGGTTGTACGATTATGTCCTTGTGTGTGGCTTTGTACGACTCGTACATGCGGTTGTGATGTTGGGGCATGGGGTGCGCTCCGTACTTAGGAGGTTGTGTTGGGGGTGCGCCAGGAACTACTGGGGTGTACATGGACGGTGGTACGACACGTACAGGGGTGGGGGGGTGTACATTGACGGTGGTACGACACGTACAGGGGTGGGGGTACGACTGGAACGTACTGGGGTGTACATAGACGGTGGTACGACACGTACAGGGGTGGGGGGGTGTACATTGACGGTGGTACGACACGTACAGGGGTGGGGGTACGACTGGAACGTACTGGGGTGTAGGTACACGGGGGGTATGACACGTACTGGGGTGGGGGTACGACTGGAACGTACTGGGGTGTAGGTACACGGGGGTATGACACGTACTGGGGTGGGGGTATGACTGGAACGTACTGGGGTGTGGGTAGACGGGGCTATGACACGTACTGGGGTGGGGGTGTGGCTCGAACGTACTGGGGTGTAGGTACACGGGGGTATGACACGTACTGGGGTGGGGGTACGACTGGAACGTACTGGGGTGTAGGTACACGGGGGGTATGACACGTACTGGGGTGGGGGTGGGGCTCGAACGTACTGGGGTGTAGGTTCACGGTGGTACGACACGTACTGGAGTGGGGGTGCGACTGGAACGTACTGGGGTGTACATAGACGGTGGTACGACACGTACAGGGGTGGGGGGGTGTACATTGACGGTGGTACGACACGTACTGGGGTGGGGGTACGACTGGAACGTACTGGGGTGTACCTAGACGGGTGGGGGTATACATATACGGGGGGTACGTGTCGGACGTACGGGGGCTGGGGGGAGTGTTGGGCGCGTATGCGGGCACATGTCTCCATGGTTGCTATAGGTGTTCGGTGCGGACGGTGTTTTTTCCATACGGTTGTACGCTCGGACGCACGGGATGGATCGTGATTCCTCGGTCGGACTTGGATTTTCACGTTTGTAAGGTAAATCGTCCGAGGACGTGTCGGACACATTTTCCGACCCAAGGACGTGTGGGGAATGATTCCCAGTGCGGTTCGTATGGACTTTTTACCATGCGAATCGTGATTGCCAGTTCGTACGGCACTTGTACGATTCGTACGGTAAAAAGACCCGATACGAGTCGCACGGGGGAATTTTTTGCCGGATCGTGATCGGCACCATAGTGTTTTTGCAGTGTTATATAGTGCAGACTTGTCAGGTATTGGAGTGCTTTACATGAGCATTGGTTGCATCACACACGAACAAATTCATTTTGGTTGTTGACATGGGGAGACTAAGTGATTTGACCAGAATCACAGAATGTCGAGCTGAAGCAGAAACTCCAACCTGGTTCCCCAGTTGCAAAGTCTGCAGTTCTGGAAGTAACACCACATCCTCTCCCCTAAGTGCAACATTTAATCAAGTGGTCAACTGGATAAAAAAACATAAAGATAACAAATAATTTAAAAGTGCTTTGTCGCTATTTAAAACTCAGAAAATATGTCCTTATTTTAGTCTTTTAGAGCACTAACCATAATTTTGATGCCAATAAGACACTCTCATATATGTAATTTCTAAAGGAAATGCTCTAGGTTTTACAGTTTTGATTACATCAAGATGACGTCAGGCGTTCCACACTTTTGTAATAAATATAGAATGTTAGCAATCTAGTTGTTCATTAGGATACTGTTGAGAGGCAGAGGCCAGGGGCACGGACTCTGAAAATTGAAGGCAGGTAGAAGGGTGCAAAGGCAACAATTTAACCACACTGAGCAGGCAGGAAGGGTCGTGGCAGCACAACAGACTATGGAGGGCAGTGGAAAGGGGGGCAGGGGCAACAAACCAACAATACAGGACTTGCAAGAGAGGCTGTGGGAATGTAATAGACCATTGTGGGCAGAAGGAAGAGGCAATGGTAGTACAACCATACATGCCAACAGACCCGATTCAGCCAGGAAACGTCCAATGTTTTTAAGCTCAAATGGGCTTTATTTGATCTGTCTCCTGTCTACAATCTCCTCTTTTTCAATGTAACTCAAAGGGGAAAATCAATACCCCAGTTTTTTTCAAAATCTCCCTCTTACCAAGTTCAAAATGTTCGCAAGTATGGTACGTTGGATCATGGAAGTAAATGGGGTAGGGACATGGACTTGGATAACAGAGGACAGGAAGGACATGGAGAGGTGCACCAAACTGACCCTGCAGGGCAGGCATCAGGGTTTGCAGCAGCACAATACACCACACAGGGCATGCGGGATGGGAGTGCAGCACAACAATCCATAGAAAGCAAGAGGGAGGGGACAGGACCATGCACATGGACAACAGAGAACAGAGGGGCAAGAGGCAATGGTAGCTAGCTGACCATATTGGACAGACAGGAGAGAAAGCTGCAGCATAACAGACCATAAAGGGCAGGAGGGACGGATCAGGGGCATTACAATGGAACAGACAAGCCAGGAGGGAGGGAGTAGGGGTCTGCACATGTAAACAGAGGGCTGGGGGCAAGGGGGCAGGGCAGGAGCAGCAAGATAGCCATGGAGGTCAGGCAGGATGGGCACTAGAAGCAAGACACATCATGAAGAACAACAGTGAGACTGTGATGGAATACACACAGACCATGGAGGGAAGGTGGGAGGGGGTCAGGGGCAGCTAACTGACCACACAGGGAAGGTGGGAGGGGCCATGGCAGCACAGAAGACCATGCATGGCAAGTGGGAGGGTTAGTGGCAGCACAATGGCTATGATGGGCAAGAAGGATGGTGCAGGGGCATGCACAAAGGACGATGGAGGATAGAAGGGAGGGTCAGGACCTGTGCACAGACAAGAAAGTTCAGGGGAAGGGGCCTCACGACAGACTGCACGGGGCAGGTAGGAGGGGCAGTTGCAGCACAACAGACCAGGGAGGGCAGAAGGGTGTGGCAGTACAATGGACCATGTAGGACAGGAGGAAGAGGATAGGGGCATGGCATGTGGACAGGCAGGGTGGAGGTGGCAGGGACAGGTTACAGTCATCTGACAATGCTAGGCAGGTGGGAGGGGAGTGGCAGCTCAACAGAACACTCAGAGTAGATAGGAGTGGCAGGTTCATGGAACATGGTGGGCAAAAAGGATGGAGCAGGGGCATGCTCAAAGACATCGGAGGGCAGGGGGAAGGAGAATAGGGGCAGCAAGCTAAGCACAGAGTTTAAGCAGGAGGTCAATGATGGGGCATAGAATTGGGCAATGGAGGGCAGGAGGAGTGGACTGGTACATCATACTAAATTGAGGGCAGTGGCAGCACATCAGACCATGCATGGCAGGAGGGAGGAGGCTAGTCCATGGATTCACACAACAGAGGATAGGGAGGAGGGGGATGGGGCAGCAAGCTAACTGTTCAGAGAAGGCAGGTATTAGGAACTTTATTGTTTTTAAAACGTGTGTCTGTGCGAACTACTTAAAATATGAACAAGTATGCAGCATAATCTCACTTTTATTCAGGAAGAAGAGGACGATTGTGACTGTGACTCCGGGCTCACTTGGCAGAAACACCCCCTGACCCTCCACCCCCTATCGCAAAATGTAATGCCCGTGAAAAGGGTAGGTGAACACAGTGTTATATAGAACATAGTCCTGAGAGCACGATTGAAAATGAAAACTAGATATAGTGTATGGTATAAACTATGCACCAAAAAGTGTGATATAAGATGAACGGGGCGTGAAATATAATATGCAATACATTGTGCGCAATGACAGATTCATTGGAGAGCATGAGATAGCACAGGCACTAGCGCGTGCTATGCGATATGCGCCTAGGAGTGTAATATGCACAGGGCAGTGTTGTGTAACCTAACTAGTCTCTAAAGTTGTAATATAAAATATGTGCTGGGGAGTGTAATGTTGCATATGCACTGTGACAAAGATATGGATCCCAGATTGTAATATGTATGGCATAGCACTGTGCGTTATAACATAGGCATTGAGGAAGGCACGTTAGATGGGGCAATATAACCCGTGCGAAGACAAGTGTGGCATGACATATTCACGGGGTGGTGTTACAGTGCACATGGGCTAGAGAGTGTCATAGCATATGCACTAGCTGATGGAATACAACACAGAGGTGTGTGGCACTCAGCAGGCAATGGTGGGTTTAACACAGCATTGGGCTCTGCCAGGAGCGCGCTGTGACTCTCAAGTGATGTTCGTCCCCTTTCCAGAGAGTTAAATAAAAAGTATTATACATCCGGCAGTGGATGTGTGTTTTAAGTTTCAGGCACGTTATAGTTAGGAATTAGCATTTAAAAAATCTCAGAAATTCACTGAAAAAACCATAGGTGTCAGGGGTGTTATAGTTAGCTGGACTTTTCATTTGTAAAAACCATTGAAATTCCCCCGTTATAGTTAGTTCAGCTAACTATAACTCGCACGCCCGCAATGCACTGCTGATGACGTCACATATTACATCACTCATGACATGGTCAGTGACATCACTGATGACATCACTGATGACATCTCAAATGACATCACTGATGACATCACTGATGGCATCATCCTTGTGATAGAGTGGCAGACCTCCTCTTACCCTAATATAACCTCTGATACACACATTCAAAAATAGAGACTACAATTTTCAAAACAATGGACATACCAATACCAGTTACAACAACCTCTTCAGTAATTCTAAGATTCACATACACATCCACTCATTCACCATCAGTCCTATACAGTCACTCATATGTGTACTCACTCATCATATGTACTCATACACCTATACATCCTGTTACACAATGCCACTCATCCATAGAGTTACTCACACACATAGTCACTCATGCTAATAAAGAATCAAACATACATTTACTTGCATATACAGTTATACACACACCACCACACGTACTTCTACGGAAACTTACACATACTTAGTCTTTTAAACAATCACTTATAGAAACACATACTTATTCATACAGGAACTCTTTCAATCTCTCACTCTCACATATACTCACGTATATACACCAATAGTCACATATACTAGTTTAAAACATATGTAGTTACTCATAAAGACACTATTGAGACAGTCATTCACTCACTAACACACCCATACACACACTCATCCACCCATACAGTCCTGCACACATGCTGTCTTCAACACATACAAACAGTGAGTCACTCATTCATGCACCTATGCACTACGTAATACCTCCCACCGAACCATGCAGACACTCAGACTGGTACTCAAAAAACCAACTAATAACCTATATAGACACCCATGTAGCTACTCACCAACCCATGCAGCCACTTATACACAAAGTGAGAGACTGATACAGATATTTACATATTTAAACATTACTCACTAAGCCATGTATTCACTATGATACACTTAATCAGTCAGTTACACAATCAATTTTTCAAAAACAAATCATCCATTTAGACACTTACATACCCATTTATTCTTCCATAGACCTTGAGATATACATATATAAAACATATTTAATTTTCAGAAAAACACACATTCACTGGATGATGTCATCAGTGATGTCATTTGAGATGTCATCAGTGATGTCATGAGTGATGTCACTGACCATGTCATGAGTGATGTAATATGTGATGTCATCAGCAGTGCATTGGGGGCGCGCGACTTATAGTTAGCTGAACTAACTATAACGGGGGAATTTCAATGGTTTTGTACAAGTGAAAAGTCCAGCTAACTATAACACCCCTGAAACCTATGGTTTTTTCAGTGAATTTCTGAGATTTTTTAAATGCTAATTCCTAACTATAACGTGCCTGAAACCTATGGTTTTTTCTGTGAATATATATATATATGTGATCAAGGCTCAAGGGGAGCCGAAACGTTATGGCGACATCAAGCAGTTGAGCGAATAAATTCCTTGCACTAAAGAAGGTGGTCCGTGTTTGTGTTGTTGCGCGGGGGTTACGAGGAGGCTGCCCTGCCAGGAATGCAACTGAACTGATATATATATATATATATATATATATATATATATATTCACTTAAAAAACCATAGGTTTCACACATGTTATAGTTAGCTGGACATTTCCCTTGTAAAAAAACTATGAAATTCCCCCGTTATAGTTAGTGCAGGCAACTATAACTCACGCGACCGCAATCCTCTGCTGATCACGTCAGATATTACATCACTGATTACATATGTGTCTTTCTGAAAAATAAATATTTGTAATATATGTATAGCTAAAGATTAATGGAAGAAGACATGGGTAAATAGGTGTCTAAATACAGTGATGTAATATCTGACGTCATCAGCAGAGGATTGCGGTCGCGTGAGTTATAGTTGCCTGCACTAACTATAACGGGGGAATTTCATTGGTTTTTTACAAGGGAAATGTCCAGCTAACTATAACATGTGTGAAACCTATGGTTTTTTAAGTGAATTTGCAAGGTTTTTTAAATGCTAATTCCTAACTATAACGTGTGTGAAACCTATGATTTTTTAAGTGAATTTGTACGGTTTTTTAAATGCTAAGTTATGCATTTATTAATATTTTTTTTTTGCAGGTTTTTCACCGATGCGCGCACGATACGTTGTGCGTGCCGTGCGCGCACGTTGCGTGCACCCCGCACTTTTTCGTAAAAAAAAAATTTTTTTTTCACCCTTGGGGGTCCTTCAGTGACCCCCTGAGAAAGGCTAGGGGGTCAGGAACTGTCCACCCTGCCCCCTTTTCACGTTCTCCACCTTTGTTTTTCACTGCCTCAGACTGCGAGAGACAAAATGGCGGACGACACTTCCTGATTTCGACCGATTCGAATGTTTACTGACATCTAACAACCAATCAGAATTGCGCTCGCGCACGTCACTGTGTGCGCATGGTGCGCGCACGGTGCGCGCTTATAGATATATATGTACTTTTAACTGAAATTTTCTCAGGAACTACCGAACAGATTGACTCCAGATATTCAGAAGGCACATCCCTGACCTGAGGACTACCTCTCTGCCAAATTTCAAGTAATTTTGTTCAGCCGTTCGGGCTGTACCTTGGACTAAAGGTCCCTATGGAAAAATGCATGGGGAAAATGCGTTTTGGGACCCCCCTTTTTTCTCGGCCCCCGCTTGACTAATCACCCCGAGACTTTCAGGGTAGGAGCGGAGCAGAGCGCCCCACCTATTTTGAAAAATTTGCGAGGATTCGTCAACCGGCATCAAAGTTATTCAAAATAGAATTTTCAGATTTCCTATGGAAACACGGTCCTAACTATAACTATCTACTGGCGACCGCCAGTAGATAATATATATTTGGTATGGCGCAATGATATTGCAACGCAGAGCCCCCCCAAGCTGGTAATTGCCATGGAGCAGTATCGTTTTACAAGGGGAGAGAGGAGGAGTAACTGTACTACCTGATTAAGGGGATACGAGTGGTATGAACCGGATATTTTCACCATGGCTAGCAGCGGCGGAATTTGTGAATATCGCCGAGTTTGGGGACACCACTGTGTGTTTTGGATTCTCGTTATCACTTGATAAGGTTTCCACGATAAACTACATGATCCAGCATGCAGCCTGCCAGGAAACGCTGCGTGATGAGGTACACGGTAACTAGACATAATATCGAAAAAAAAATATCGAGTAGCCAGAATATCGAGTTTTTAATATCGAATGGACAGAATATCGACTTGCAAAAATATAGTGGTGAAGAATATCGAAAAACAGGTAAGAAATATCGATTGCAATAATATAGAAGTAAGTAATATCGACAGTCATAATATAGTTGTTAAAAATATCGAATTTTTTATAGTGTTTTAAGTGTTAGTATATGTGTTAAAAGTATGTATTAATATTGGAATGTATGTTAGAATATTTTTAAATTATTGAATTTTATGTTTTTTTATTTTTTTGTAATTTAATTCCGTAGCGGGTTGTGGGTTTATAGGGGAGTAGGGTGGGAAGTAATTTAATTATAGTACATTAAATAATAATTTATAGGAATTGTTAATTATTTTTAATTTAATTTTGCGTTTTACTTCTGTAGCGGGTTGTGGGTTTATAGGGGAATAGGGTGGGAAGTAATTTAATTATAGATTATTAAATAATAATTTATAGGAATTATTAATTATTTTTAATTTAATTTTGCGTTTTACTTCTGTAGCGGGTAGTGGGTTTATAGGGGAATAGGGTGGGAAGTAATTTAATTGTTATTAGTTAGTTATTAATTGGTATTGCAAATTAATTGGTTGTTGATTCATTATTAATTGGTAAATAATTAGTATTAATTGGTAATTAATTTGTATTAATTGTTTAATTGATAATTATGTTAATTGTATTCATTTAATATTTGTAGCGGGCAGTGTGTTTATAGGGGAATATGGTGGCAAGTAATATAATTGTAAATAAATAATTATTTAATTTATTTGTGTATATTGTTAATTAATATATCTTTAATTTAATTTTGCATTTTACTTCTGTAGCGGGTTGTGGGTTTATAGGGGAATAGGGGGGGAAGTAATGTAATTGTTATTAGTTAATTATTAATTGGTATTGCAAATTAATTGGTTGTTGATTAATTATTAATTAGTAAATAATTAGTATTAATTGGTAATTAATTAGTATTAATAGGTAAATTGATAATTATGTTAATTGTATTCAATTAATATTTGTAGCGGGTATTGTGTTTATACGGGAATATGGTGGGAAGTAATATAATTGGAAAAAAATAATTATTTAAATAATTTGTGTATATCCTTAATTAATATATTATAAATTAATTAATAATTGGTATTATTTGCATTTATTAATGTTTGTTATTGAAAAACAATTGTTTGTTAATTAATTATTAATTGTTAATTAATTGAACAAAAATGTATTGGTATTTATAAATAATCAATTCTTGTGTGATTGGTAATTAATTGTAATACTTGTTTTTGTATTAATAATTAATTAATTTAAAAATAAAAATACATTTATTACTTTCTCTACTATTGCACTTACTTGAGTGGGAATAGTAATTTTTACCCCTACGCTATCCAATGCTTTCCCTATTATTGCACTCTCTGGAGTGTGAATAGTAATTTTTACCCTCCCGCTATCCAACACTTTCCCTACTGTTGCATTCTCTGGAGTGGGAATAGTAATTTTTACCCTACCGCTATCCAACGCTTTCTCTAGTGTTGCAGTCACTGGAGTGGGAATAGTAAATTTGACCCTCCCGCTATCCAACCCTTTCCCTACTGTTGCACGCTCTGGAGTGGGAATAGTAATTTTTACCCCCACGCTATCCAACGCTTTCCCTACTGTTGCACTCTCTGGAGTGGGAATAGTAATTTTTACCCTACCGCTATCCAACGCTTTCCCTACTGTTGCAGTCACTGGAGTGGGAATAGTAAATTTGACCCTCCCCCTATCCAACGCTTTCACTACTGTTGCACTCTCTGGAGTGGGAATAGTAATTTTTACCCCTACGCTATCCAATGCTTTCCCTACTGTTGCACTCTCTGGAGTGGGAATAGTAATTTTTACCCTACCGCTATCCAACGCTTTCCCTACTGTTGCAGTCACTGGAGTGGGAATAGTAATTTTGACACTCCCGCTATCCAACGCTTTCCCTACTGTTGCACTCTCTGGAGTGGGAATAGTAATTTTTACCCCTACGCTATCCAACGCTTTCCCTACTGTTGCACTCACTGGAGTGGGAATAGTAAATGTTACCCTCCCGCTATCCAACGCTTTCCCTACTGTTGCACTCTCTGGAGTGGGAATAGTAATTTTTACCCCTACGCTATCCAACGCTTTCCCTACTGTTGCACTCACTGGAGTGGGAATAGTAAATGTTACCCTCCCGCTATCCAACGCTTTCCCTACTGTTGCACTCTCTGGAGTGGGAATAGTAATTTTTACCCTCCCGCTATCCAACGCTTTCCCTACTGTTGCACTCTCTGGAGTGGGAATAGTAATTTTTACCCCTACGCTATCCAACGCTTTCCCTACTGTTGCACTCACTGGAGTGGGAATAGTAAATGTTACCCTCCCGCTATCCAACGCTTTCCCTACTGTTGCACTCTCTGGAGTGGGAATTGTAATTTTTACCCCTACGCTATCCAACGCTTTCCCTACTGTTGCACTCACTGGAGTGGGAATAGTAAATGTTACCCTCCCGCTATCCAACGCTTTCCCTACTGTTGCAGTCACTGGAGTGGGAATAGTAAATTTGACCCTCCCCCTATCCAACGCTTTCACTACTGTTGCACTCTCTGGAGTGGGAATAGTAATTTTTACCCCTACGCTATCCAATGCTTTCCCTACTGTTGCACTCTCTGGAGTGGGAATAGTAATTTTTACCCTACCGCTATCCAACGCTTTCCCTACTGTTGCAGTCACTGGAGTGGGAATAGTAATTTTGACACTCCCGCTATCCAACGCTTTCCCTACTGTTGCACTCTCTGGAGTGGGAATAGTAATTTTTACCCCTACGCTATCCAACGCTTTCCCTACTGTTGCACTCACTGGAGTGGGAATAGTAAATGTTACCCTCCCGCTATCCAACGCTTTCCCTACTGTTGCACTCTCTGGAGTGGGAATAGTAATTTTTACCCCTACGCTATCCAACGCTTTCCCTACTGTTGCACTCACTGGAGTGGGAATAGTAAATGTTACCCTCCCGCTATCCAACGCTTTCCCTACTGTTGCACTCTCTGGAGTGGGAATAGTAATTTTTACCCTCCCGCTATCCAACGCTTTCCCTACTGTTGCACTCTCTGGAGTGGGAATAGTAATTTTTACCCCTACGCTATCCAACGCTTTCCCTACTGTTGCACTCACTGGAGTGGGAATAGTAAATGTTACCCTCCCGCTATCCAACGCTTTCCCTACTGTTGCACTCTCTGGAGTGGGAATTGTAATTTTTACCCCTACGCTATCCAACGCTTTCCCTACTGTTGCACTCACTGGAGTGGGAATAGTAAATGTTACCCTCCCGCTATCCAACGCTTTCCCTACTGTTGCACTCTCTGGAGTGGGAATAGTAATTTTTACCCCTACGCTATCCAATGTTTTCCCTATTATTGCACTCTCTGGAGTGGGAATAGTAATTTTTACCCTCCCGCTATCCAACGCTTTCCCTACTGTTGCACTCTCTGGAGTGGGAATAGTCATTTTTACCCCTACGCTATCCAACGCTTTCCCTACTGTTGCACTCACTGGAGTGGGAATACTAAATGTTACCCTCCCGCTATCCAACGCTTTCCCTACTATTGCACTCTCTGGAGTGGGAATAGTAATTTTTACCCCTACGCTAACCAACGCTTTCCCTACTGTTGCACTCACTGGAGTGGGAATAGTAAATGTTACCCTCCCGCTATCCAATGCTTTCCCTACTGTTGCACTCTCTGGAGTGGGAATAGTAATTTTTACCCCTACGCTATCCAATGTTTTTCCTATTATTGCACTCTCTGGAGTGGGAATAGTAATTTTTACCCTCCCGCTATCCAACGCTTTCCCTACTGTTGCAGTCACTGGAGTGGGAATAGTAAATTTGACCCTCCCCCTATCCAACGCTTTCACTACTGTTGCACTCTCTGGAGTGGGAATAGTAATTTTTACCCCTGCGCTATCCAATGCTTTCCCTACTGTTGCACTCTCTGGAGTGGGAATAGTAATTTTTACCCTACCGCTATCCAACGCTTTCCCTACTGTTGCAGTCACTGGAGTGGGAATAGTAAATTTGACACTCCCACTATCCAACGCTTTCCCTACTGTTGCACTCTCTGGAGTGGGAATAGTAATTTTTACCCCTACGCTATCCAACGCTTTCCCTACTGTTGCACTCACTGGAGTGGGAATAGTAAATGTTACCCTCCCGCTATCCAACGCTTTCCCTACTGTTGCACTCTCTGGAGTGGGAATAGTAATTTTTACCCCTATGCTATCCAACGCTTTCCCTACTGTTGCACTCACTGGAGTGGGAATAGTAAATGTGACCCTCCCGCTATCCAACGCTTTCCCTACTGTTGCACTCTCTGGAGTGGGAATAGTAATTTTTACCCTCCCGCTATCCAACGCTTTCCCTACTGTTGCACTCTCTGGAGTGGGAATAGTAATTTTTACCCCTACGCTATCCAACGCTTTCCCTATTGTTGCACTCACTGGAGTGGGAATAGTAAATGTTACCCTCCCGCTATCCAACGCTTTCCCTACTGTTGCACTCTCTGGAGTGGGAATTGTAATTTTTACCCCTACGCTATCCAACGCTTTCCCTACTGTTGCACTCACTGGAGTGGGAATAGTAAATGTTACCCTCCCGCTATCCAACGCTTTCCCTACTGTTGCACTCTCTGGAGTGGGAATAGTAATTTTTACCCCTATGCTATCCAATGTTTTCCCTATTATTGCACTCTCTGGAGTGGGAATAGTAATTTTTACCCTCCCGCTATCCAACGCTTTCCCTACTGTTGCACTCTCTGGAGTGGGAATAGTCATTTTTACCCCTACGCTATCCAACGCTTTCCCTACTGTTGCACTCACTGGAGTGGGAATAGTAAATGTTACCCTCCCGCTATCCAACGCTTTCCCTACTGTTGCACTCTCTGGAGTGGGAATAGTAATTTTTACCCCTACGCTATCCAACGCTTTCCCTACTGTTGCACTCACTGGAGTGGGAATAGTAAATGTTACCCTCCCGCTATCCAATGCTTTCCCTACTATTGCACTCTCTGGAGTGGGAATAGTAATTTTTACCCCTACGCTATCCAATGTTTTCCCTATTATTGCACTCTCTGGAGTGGGAATAGTAATTTTTACCCTCCCGCTATCCAACGCTTTCCCTACTGTTGCATTCTCTGGAGTGGGAATAGTAATTTTTACCCTCCCGCTATCCAACGCTTTCCCTACTATTGCACTTACTGGAGTGGTAATAGTAAATTTTACGCGCCCGCTATCCTACACAGAAAATATTGAATATTTTTAATTAATATCACGTTAAGATATATGTATTATTATTTTTTTTTTACTTACTTTAATTATTCATTAAGTTTACTGTTATTTAAGTATTTTTAAGTATGTGTCAGTTAATTATATGTATTATTTCATTAATTTAACATTACTTTTAAAACATTTAAAAAATTCGATATTTTGACTAACTATATTATTTACAACGATATTCTGGATTCAATATTTTTGTAATTTCCTGTTTGGAGATAGGACTTCGATATTTTGGCATTCTATATTTTGGCATCGATATTTTTGTAAGTCTATATTTTTGTAGTCGATATTATGTCAGTGATCCTAGACACACACCTGGTAAATGAGGAGGAGCTAAGAAACTGTTACATTGGGAGTGGTTTCGGAACGCTTTTAAGATCTCCTTGTGAAATAGACCATACCTGTGATTCCGGCACTGATGAAAGCCGTCCCGGCTAGAAACGCGTCTGCCCTAGCGTTTCACGGACTTCTTTGCACGCATCAATTGATTCAATAAAGCCACTTTGAACCCCGGAGCGGTGTCCTGCCTACTTCGTACCCGTAAGTGAGCACTTGGTGGTGATGGTTAGCCGGTATTGTCAACACCGGCAAAAGACACGCCCTCTCGTTCAGGCGCTCTGCGAGAGTTGACAAACTTTGGTATGGCGCAATGATATTGCAACGCAGAGCCCCCCCAAGCTGGTAATTGCCATGGAGCAGTATCGTTTTACAAGGGGAGAGAGGAGGAGTAACTGTACTACCTGATTAAGGGGATACGAGTGGTATGAACCGGATATTTTCACCATGGCTAGCTGCGGCGGAATATGTGAATATCGCCGAGTTTGGGGACACCACTGTGTGTTTTGGATTCTCGTTATCACTTGATAAGGTTTCCACGATAAACTACATGATCCAGCATGCAGCCTGCCAGGAAACGCTGCGTGATGAGGTACACACCTGGTAAATGAGGAGGAGCTAAGAAACTGTTACATTGGGAGTGGTTTCGGAACGCTTTAAAGATCTCCTTGTGAAATAGACCATACCTGTGATTCCGGCACTGATGAAAGCCGTCCCGGCTAGAAACGCGTCTGCCCTAGCGTTTCACAGACTTCTTTGAACGCATCAATTGATTCAATAAAGCCACTTTGAACCCCGGAGCGGTGTCCTGCCTACTTCGTACCCGTAAGTGAGCACTTGGTGGTGATGGTTAGCCGGTATTGTCAACAACGGCAAAAGACACGCCCTCTCGTTCAGGCGCTCTGCGAGAGTTGACAAACTTTGGTATGGCGCAATGATATTGCAACGCAGAGCCCCCCCAAGCTGGTAATTGCCATGGAGCAGTATCGTTTTACAAGGGGAGAGAGGAGGAGTAACTGTACTACCTGATTAAGGGGATACGAGTGGTATGAACCGGATATTTTCACCATGGCTAGCTGCGGCGGAATATGTGAATATCGCTGAGTTTGGGGACACCACTGTGTGTTTTGGATTCTCGTTATCACTTGATAAGGTTTCCACGAAAAACTACATGATCCAGCATGCAGCCTGCCAGGAAACGCTGCGTGATGAGGTACACACCTGGTAAATGAGGAGGAGCTAAGAAACTGTTACATTGGGAGTGGTTTCGGAATGCTTTAAAGATCTCCTTGTGAAATAGACCATACCTGTGATTCCGGCACTGATGAAAGCCGTCCCGGCTAGAAACGCGTCTGCCCTAGCGTTTCACGGACTTCTTTGCACGCATCAATTGATTCAATAAAGCCACTTTGAACCCCGGAGCGGTGTCCTGCCTACTTCGTACCCGTAAGTGAGCACTTGGTGGTGATGGTTAGCCGGTATTGTCAACACTGGCAAAAGACAAGCCCTCTCGTTCAGGCGCTCTGCGAGAGTTGACAAACTTTGGTATGGCGCAATGATATTGCAACGCAGAGCCCCCCCAAGCTGGTAATTGCCATGGAGCAGTATCGTTTTACAAGGGGAGAGAGGAGGAGTAACTGTACTACCTGATTAAGGGGATACGAGTGGTATGAACCGGATATTTTCACCATGGTTAGCTGCGGCGGAATATGTGAATATCGCCGAGTTTGGGGACACCACTGTGTGTTTTGGATTCTCGTTATCACTTGATAAGGTTTCCACGATAAACTACATGATCCAGCATGCAGCCTGCCAGGAAACGCTGCGTGATGAGGTACACACCTGGTAAATGAGGAGGAGCTAAGAAACTGTTACATTGGGAGTGGTTTCGGAACGCTTTAAAGATCTCCTTGTGAAATAGACCATACCTGTGATTCCGGCACTGATGAAAGCCGTCCCGGCTAGAAACGCGTCTGCCCTAGCGTTTCACGGACTTCTTTGCACACATCAATTGATTCAATAAAGCCACTTTGAACCCCGGAGCGGTGTCCTGCCTACTTCGTACCCGTAAGTGAGCACTTGGTGGTGATATATATATATATATATATATATATATATATATATATATATATATATATATATATATATATATATATATATATATATATATATATATATATATATATTCATTCATTGGAAAACCATAGGGTTCAGGGATGTTATAGATAGAAATTAGCATTTAAGAAACCTTAGAAATTCACTGAAAAAAATCACAGGTTTCAGGGACGTTATAGTTAGTTGGACATTTCACTGCTGCAAAACCAGAGAAATTCAGCCGTTATAGCTATTTGAGCTAACTATAGCTTGCGCCCCCGCAATGCACTGCTGATGACGTCACATATTACATCACTCATGACATGATCAGTGACATCACTCATGACATCTCATATGACATCACTGATGACATCATCCTATGAGTGTGTTTCTAAAAATTTAATTTTTTTTATATATATACACCAAGGTGTATTCGACGAATGAGTGGGTGCATGAGTGTCTGTATAGATGATTTGTTGGGTGCGTGACTGACTGTATAAGTGAGTGATTAAATGTGTCTTAGTGAATGTATGAGTGAGTGAATAATCTGTGTAAATGTGTGTATCAGTCTGTCAGTTGGTGTGTAAGTAGCTGCATGGGTTGGTGAGTAGGTACTTAAGTGTCTATATGGGTTATTGATTAGTTTTCTGAGTACCTGTATGGGTGCCGGAGTATCTGTGTGGGTGGGTGCGTGGCTTTGTGACTCCCTGCATGGATGTATGAGTAGGTGAATCCCTGGGTGTATGCATTCATGATTGCATCTGTGAGGGACGGTACGGTTGAGTGAGTGTGCGTATGGCTTTTTCGGTGACTGTATGGATGTCTCAGTGGTATATGGGTGAATAACCGCATATGTGAATGGCAGTATATGTGAGTGTTGGAGTATATAAGTGACAGTGTGAGTGAGTGAGTGTGAGAGTGGCTATATGGGTGAGTGTGTGCTTGTGTGAGTGATTGAAGATGAGAGTAAGTATGTGTTACTATCTGTATGAATTAGTGAGGTGGTGTGTGTATAACTGGATAGGTGAGTAAATGGCAGTGTGATTGATTATTTGGGTGAATGACTAGGTGTGTGAGTAACTATGGGTGAGTGGCTGTGTTTGAGTGTCTGTATGGGTGTATGAGTGCATATATCAGTGGCTGCATTGGTGAGTGACTGTGTGTATGAGTGACTGTATGGGTGAGTGGATGTGTGCATAGACCTATGAATCAGTGAGTGGGTATGTACTAACTGGAATTGGTGTGTCTATGATTTCAGGAATGGTAGTCTATATTTTAGAGTAGGTGTATGAAAGGTTACATTAGGGTGTGAGGAGGTGCGTCAGATATTAAGTGGGTGATGTCATCAGTGATGTCATCAGTGATGTCATTTGAGATGTCATCATTGATGTCACTGACCATGTTATGAGTGATGTTATATGTGACATCATCAGCAGTGCATTGCTGGGGCGCAAGTTATATTTAGCTCAACTAACTATAACAGCCAAATGTCTCTGGTTTTGTACGAGTGAAATGTCCAACTAACTATACATTCCCTGAAACCTGTGTTTTTTTCAGGGTATTTCAAAGGTTTTTTTATTGCTAATTTCTAACTATAACGTCCCTGAATCCTGTGTTTTTTTCAGTGAATTTCTAAGGTTTTTAAATGCTAATTTATAACTATAACGTCCCTGAAACCTATGTTTTTTTCAGTGTAGATAGATAGATAGATAGATAGATAGATAGATAGATAGATAGATAGATAGATAGATAGATAGATAGATAGATAGATAGATAGATAGATAGATAGATAGATAGATAGATAGATAGATAGATAGATAGATAGATAGATAGATAGATAGATAGATAGATAGACTTGCGAGTCGCTCCTGCTGACACCCGTGAGCTAAGGGAGGTGCCACGCCAGCCGGCGGAGCAAGTCGGTAACTTAATGTTGCAGAGTTCAAAGTAAAGTGCATGCTCAGGCAGTGGATCAAATGCAGTGAAGTTGATTTATTAAATTCATAAATCTGTAACTCATTTTGACTGACCAGCAGTCTTGATCACACAACAGTACATACAAAATGGGCGTCATTGCATAGCCTCTAACAACATCGTAGTAGGACTTATCAATGCATATAGTGTCAGCATGGGTGCCATATTGGGATGTGGTATAAACCAAAAGGAAATGTATTCAAACATCACTGCAAATATACAAAATACAGACCTGATCATTGTAGTAACCAGAATAAAATTAATTAAAAAATTCATTGTACATATGGATCAATTGCAAAATGCTTATGTGACTGTCATTGTAAAGGGCAATAATAATAAAATACAAATGCGTACTAATGGCAAGTGCAATGATGTAGGCACATAATAGTAAAATAATGGGCCCGAACAAGAGAGTATAACTGGAATCCCATGTTGCAGAAAACCTTAGTGACAAAATACCACAGTATGCGGCCCCAGTTAGAACCGCAACTGGGAAGATCCTGGTGCTATGCTGTTTCTTACTAGTCTGAATGGGATCCTGCTAATCAGGACCCCAGTCTCTCTGCTTTTTTCCCTTAAATTGTTATAGTAATTACTTAGGTACATCCCATATTGGAAACTGAGGGCACCCTTATAAGTCCCTGGTATATGGTACTAAGGTACCCAGGGCATAGGTACCCCAGGGTCCCACGTAGGCTGAAGCATATATTATGCCATCTATGGGAGACCATTCAATCTGTCATTACAAGCTTGCAATTGCAGCCTGTGTAGGCTAGTGCTAACACCACTTACTACAGATATAGGTTCCCTATATCTAGGGTCACTGCACTTAAAACCTATAAGTCACCCCTACAGCAGGTCTTTTCAATCCTGACGGCAGGGTGCTCGGTTCTAAGTGGGAGGGTGCACCTGTATGAGCAGGACACCTCTATAGTCTTCGGAGTCCATTCTCCCAGATTGTAAGCGAGACAGCACTATAACATACAGAGAGGTACCGCGTCAGGGGTGTGTGGGTTGGAGGCCGATGAAGGCAGACGTGTGAGTGAGATGATCCACTCCTGCCGTGAATTCATCCTGCAGAAACAGCCTGTTGGCGGGGCACTGAAGCTTCTTTGTGCCCACTGTGGGCTGCGGAACCAGAGTGGATACTGAGGACTGCCATCAATGCAGCTGGGGCGATAGAAACGCCGAGAAAATGGGAGATCTTGGGGAAGCAGAAAGCTGCAGACGACACCACGCCCCTGGCCTGCTTGCGTTACAATGTGGGCCCGCAAGACGAACTTCGAAGGCAGCCTGAATGCCGAGGAGTACCCGGGAGGATCTGAATAGGTCCTGAGTGGAGCCGCCCGCACTCTGTGGGTACCTAGTTGAGGGGACAGGTAGGTGCCGAAGCGGAAATGTGGAGTCCCAAAATACACAGACCACGGCCTCTGATACCACTGGGACAGACCTAGGGAAGCAGTACATTGCGTGGGGGGCCCTGCTGGCAAAGTAACCAGGAAATTCCCCCCCCACCCTGCTGGGAGAATACTGCCCTTAAAAACACTGCATGCAGCCCCGAAGCGGTGATCAGAAGACAAGGGAACAGTGCTGTGCAGAATATGCCTGATCACCCCATGACACAGTGAATGACTGCCTGGAGTGGGACCCGACAAAATCGTGTAAGTGGCCTGGGAGATGGGATCCACTCGATCTGCCTCTGGGAGGGGTATCTGCATTGAAATTTGGTGGAACCTATGCTACATGGTGGGCCAGAAAGGAGCTGAGGCCTAATGGAGGGCTCCACCATCTTCCTGATTGGAGAGGGGCCTACAGTGATCCAGCCTGACCTAGACACTTGTTAAACGGGCAAATTGAGCCATAATGAAGCGCCTATTAGAATCTGCTGCATAAGATAGTGTGACAGGGAATCCTGGTTCCTCTCTTCCTTACCTTTGATCTGTCTCCTCCTCAGATCAAGAGGATTGCGGCCACGGCATATTATGGAGATAATTTATATATCCATGGATCATTAACCAGGCCTTTGTGGAGAATCCTGTGTTAGCTACCGGGGATGGTACCAGTCCTGACATTGCGGGCAAGGAAAGAGCTGGAGTCTGTACACTGATAACTGCATGCTTTACGTGGTGGACCTGAGCATGGGAACCTCTGAACACTAAGATAGACACCACGCAAAGACCCTCTGGACATGTGTGAGACGAAATTAGAAGCTCTGAAGGTAGCGACCAGTATCCGGCTGGCTATCGAGTACAGAAACATACCTATTGCTGGGAAACATACAGATTTACAACCATGGGTAAACTCAGGATAAACACAGGAAGT
Organism: Triturus cristatus; assembly: GCF_964204655.1. Taxonomy (NCBI): domain Eukaryota; kingdom Metazoa; phylum Chordata; class Amphibia; order Caudata; family Salamandridae; genus Triturus; species Triturus cristatus. The sequence continues at coordinate 140,051,548 of NC_140582.1, read as the reverse complement.
GCACAACAAGAGGAAAACAAGACGCAACAGATTTACATGATCCAGGGAGCTGAGGAACTGGGGATTTCTGACCAGGATTTACATGTACATTTAAATATGAATCTTGCCACCACAGCTTACACTAAAATGACTTCACAACACAATATTGGAGCGGTGTCAGTAGGCTTGGGGCTACTACAGATGGAGCATCAAAAACTGGTTGAGAGAATGAAAGATTTCGAACACACAATGGAAGTTATGCAGCCAGGAGAGACTGATATGTCGCGTAAGTTGGGAGAGCTGGCGTCAATGGTGACAATCCTGGAAAAGCGCACAGAAGACGCTGAGGGGTGCAGTAGGTGCAACAATATACACATGATGGGAATTCCTGAAGGCACGGAAGGTACAGACATGGTCGCATTCCTGGAGAAGTGGGGACAAGACACGGTGGCTCCTGGGAAGCTAACAAATCTTTTCGCCTTATAAAGTGCACACAGAGTGCCCTCGCGCCCGTTTGCGCCTGGCAGGCCACCCAACCAATGGTGGCGCACATTCTATCTTACAAGACCAGTGTATCCCAATACACAGTGCACGCACCAATGGGCCCTTTGTACTTGCAAATAGCAAAGTATCTATCTACCTGACTATACAGCAAGGGTACAGGCTCAGCGAGCTCCCTTCTTTGAGGCTAAAAAGGCACTGAGGTTGGAGGGCCTCATGTACTCCTTGCTATTCCCAGCTAAACTGCTTGTGGTTGTGGGTGGGGCAACGCACTTTTTCGACTCTCCAGATGAACTTTGGTCCCGGCTGGAGATGCATAGAGCCGGGGATTCAATGCACAGATGGGGCAAGGATGCGACATCTACGGCCAAACCACAGTGGAGATGCCTTTGACGGTCATCTAGAACATTCCAATTGCAGAAACAGTCAGCTTCGCAAATGGCACAAGACAGAAAGGCGGCACTACAGGCAGTAGCAGATGTTGTGACACAACAAACGGAGAAAGGTAGTTTTGGAAAAACATCAGAACACAGCTCTGTAGAATCGGATACGAAGGACTCAACCAGAAGCCAGATAGCAACCCCAGATGTAACTCCACAAACTGCAGATCACATCATTTAAACATATCTGGGGGTGATGAGGTTGTGAGCCGGAATGGACATGACCAAAGATGATGACTCACCTGATTGAACTTGACCTCTGGCGTCTACAGCTGGGCTGGATATCAGTGAATGCGAACTGTAAGTGGACACTGGTTATGGTGCTGGGGGGAGTACACCCGCCACAGAAGGGGCTGTGGCCCCTGATCGGAATTATTGGGACAGCAGAGAAGTAATGAATAGTTATCCCCTAGCGCGCCCCGTCTAGATAGCCCTCCCTGATAGGAGGGACCATCTACTATTAAAGTTTTTTAGGTTTTACAGGTTTGGGCGGCCAGCCGTTGCGAAGCTGCTCTGGGGTGAGGGAGTTACTTGGTTGGGATGGTTGGTGTTCTCCAGTTGGTGGTCCCAAACATAGTCTGCAACAGTAATGGGGGATAGGGTGTGGGGGGAGAGGAGAATTTCATGTGAATAGTAGTTATGGCAGTAGGAACACCTCGGTATCACAAATTCAAAATAATGACTTGGAATGTGAGGGGGTTGGATTCCATTATTAAAAGACACAAAATCCACAGCTACCTCACACGGAGAGGGACACAAATTGCCATGCTACAGGAGATACACTTAACATTGGAGGAAAGCACAAAATTGTGGCGTAAATGGCGTGTGCAAATTTACATCACTACTTACTCTGTATTCTCGAGGGGGACCATCATATGGATCAAAGCGGGTTCACAATTTGAATTAGATAAAGCAATAATAGATGATGAGGTCTGATATGTCTTACTTTAAGGTCAACTCTAAGGCAGAGGGATTGTGCTCGGAAGTATTTTTTTCCCAAATCAAGATGAAGTCTTATTTCTAAACAAAGTCTCTAGGCAACTCGTCAAACTAGATAACTCCTACACATTATTAAGTGGCGACTTCAACTGTGTGGCTGATGTAAAATTGGACAGATCAACTCCACCTTTAAATAATAACCAGGCTGCCAAAACATCCAGTGGGTTCCAAACATGGTTGGAAGGGTGGGACATGGTGGACATTTGAAGAATGCACCATGGTAATATCAAGGATTATTCATATTACTCTACTATATATAAGTTATACACTATGCTGGACACATTCCTGTGCTGAACTCAGATGGGGTCCTCCATCGCACACACAGAGTACCTTGGTCGTACTACATCTCACCATAACATGCTCATGCAACATATCACCCCCATCTCTGAGCCTACTCTGATACCTATGTGGAGGTTAAATCCTATCCTTTTGGAGGATGTCCCCTTTCACATGTCATTGTACACTGCAGTGGAAGAATACTTTCAACCATGCAACTGCAATCTCTAGAGTGGCATAATGGGAGGCCTGTAAGATAGTAGTAAGGGCATACTGTCTGAGTCAGAGAGTGGGAATGCAGAGACAAATTTCAGAAGACCTATCAGACTTAGAGAAACAACTGCATGATGGGGAAGCCCAACTGACAAAAAAAGGGGAGGCCTTAGTTAAATTAAAAGAAAAGAAACTGGAGTACGATAATACTCTTGAGAGACTAAGATGCCTGGTTTTTCAGGAATACCACGGACAAGTGCATGCGGAAGATGGTAGAGCAGGCTGAATGCTTGCTTGGCTAGTACGCCCTGAAAATAGAGGATCTCCCATTTCCCATATCCGGTTGAGAGGTGACCAGATATTATCTGGCCCAAAGGATATAAATGTCTCATTTAGAGCTTATTATGTAGAGCTATACAGTGAGTTGAGAGCCACGCTACGGGAAATGTTAACTGATTATCTGGAAACACTTGATCCTCATAAACAAGAGGAATTGGGGGACCGATGACTGAGATGGAAATCAAAGCTGCAATTAGAGAAATGGCAAGGGGAAAGATACCGGGCCCAGATGGCATTCTGGTGGAGTTCTACTTGGTGTACGCGCAGACCCTGGCACCATACCTAGAGGCAATGTATGCTGAAGCCTGGGAGAGAGGGGAATTACCCTCTTCGACTAGAGATGCATTAGTGATCCCACTTCCAAAGGTCAAGACAGTGCTCCCAGGTACAACTGATTTTAGACCTCTATTAATGCTAAATGTTGATTTTAAAATTGTGAATACAATTTTAGCGGTTAGCCTTTTACCCTTTATGACTACTTTGATTCAAGAAGACCAAAACGTGTTTGTACCAACTAGATCAACATCCGGGAATCTGTGGAGACTGTTCCATGTCATGCACCACCCAGCTTGGAATACTTACCTAGACGCCCTTATTCTGTCGGTAGATTTAGAAAAGGCGTTCTACTCGGTGAGGTGGGATTTTCTAGAAGCTGCAATGGAAAATATGAAGCTAGGAGAGAGATGGATCAGGTGGGTGAAAATATTGTACACATGTCCTATGGCATTGGTCAAGACGAACGGAGTGGTGTCGAAAGCATACAGCATACATAGAGGCACTAGACAGGGATGCCCACTGCCCCGTTGCTGTTTACGATTGCAATTGAGCCACTAGCCGTCTTCCTTCAGGCAGCGAAGTCAATGTCTGGGTTTACACCTAGGGAATGATTTGCATATGATCTTACTATATGCGGGACGATCTATTTTTGTACTTGGGAGGTGGAAGGCGGGGAGCAGAGTAGGCACTGATGATTATGGACACTTATGCAAACTTGGCAGGACTTAAACTTAATAAAGCAAAGACTTTTGCCTTCTCTTATGGCAGGAACTCCAGCAGAGGGAGACTTCTCCTTCAAGAAGCTACCTACAGGAATCTCTGTAATCTAACGGTTAGGGTGCTCGACCTCGGACCTGGGGAACTGGGTCCGAGTCTCGGTAACGACGCTAAAACATCCTGTGATTCTGGGCAAATCACTTAATCCCCCCGTGCCTAACAAAAAAAAATGAATTTGTGTCCTCATGTAACCTAACTGGTGCTATGTAAAGCGCTCTGATACCTGATTGGATTTGGGTCAAGTTCGCGCTAAATAAAACTCTGCAAAAAAAAAAAAAAATCTCTTGAACACACAGCTCCATAATTCAACCTTCAAAAAACTGGTTTGGAAGTTCATAAAATGACTCTTATTGGTGGCGGACAAGGCTACCTTCTCAGCCAGTTCCCATGCCTGGATGACCCTGAATAATTATAAAATGCTCGCACCTCAAAAATATTTTAATCAGGGCTATTCCAAATTACCAAAAATAAAATTTCTCAGGCATCGTCTGGGCCTTCTTCCATGTGCCCAGAACCTCCCCCCCCGGCTGAGGGCGCCGACCCAAACTTCCTATTACTTGTGTGACACGGGAACAGGAGACATTCTGCATTTAATCTGCACCTGTAAAGAGCTACTGCAGGAAAGGATACAGCTGCTAAAGACCCCCTTCAAACAGAGGGGAAGTTGCTTTAGAAGGCATGCTTTGACCCTGGGGCCTCACAATTGAACTGCAGATTGGTAAGATTCCTCATGCTAGCAGAGCAAAAAATGCCACAAGCTTCTGACTGCAGAGGCAGCCTGGCTACCAGTTGAAGACACACTAGGAATTCACTGCACAGTATGCACATTGCAAATAACTCGGAACCAGGCCCTCAATCAAAATGAGAATGTCATGCTTGTAACTTCATCAAAGCAAAGAACTCGGTCCTAGTTGACTTCTAAACAAAAATGTCACGCTTTAAACATCATTAAAGTAACATTCTAAACGGTTTAAGTTCCCCATGTGGCTCTATTTTTATATAAGAGCGTGGCGCACTGCATTTTTCTGCCCTCCTACTTCCATGCAGGGCACTCTGCGCAGTGGGTAGGCTCAGGTACTTTGCAAATAAACTCAAACTAAAATATAGTTGAAGCCTGATTGACTTCACAGACGCTGAGCAAATCATGCCATGGATGCAACCTGAGAGAACTTTTCTTTTTCTCGTGGCAGCCTCATGTCTGCTAGGCTTTATTATCAAACAAATATATGTTGCATTATACTCTACTTTGTGTATAAAGCTGCGTGTGAAGAATCCGGCTCTTAATTTGACAATGCTGCTCTTTTTGATAACATCATAGCAACAAAAAAGCTTTTTATGATGTGTAACATTTTAGGTGCTCCATGCATGCTAGGTTCTATTATCAGACATGTATGCATTGCACTGCACTTTACTGGGTGTATCAAAGGTTTTATTGGTGTGCATTAATGTTTTGGGGGGTTATTTTACTGTATTGCAATGGTTTTAAGTAACTATGCAAAAATAAATAAACTTAAACTTAAACTCACCTTGGGTGGTTCTTTGGGTTCCCGGCACTTCTACGTCTTCTGAGTATTGTCTTGACTCAAGTCGTGGTTTGCATACCACTATTTTAGTATATGGTTTGATCTCCCACTGGGGACCACTGTGCATTCTGTGCTATTTACCTGTTTCTATTACAAAGTATTGTGTGCATTGTATATATCTCCAGCTAGGAGATATCTGTATATGTAAGTGAGTGTCTTATAATAGAAACATATTGTTATAAGTAGACTGTGTGGTTCTTTTCCACTTAATCTATACCTATAGGATTATGTTCAGGTAAAACAAGCTGCTTTACACTCCTTCTGGACTAAGCCTGAAGGCTGCTCTCCACAGGGTGGGCTGATGGACTCTTAACTCCAGCCAAGTGATGTATTAACTATTTGAAGAGGCTTTCATTTTGTTTACAGCATCTAGTGGCATTCTGTTCTTCGTGATTGGACTTAACACCTTCTGTTAGTTGTTTTCTGTATTTCCCGGGGTTTGAAGGTGCTGTAGTCCCTAAACTAGTTCCCCTAGGACCCTTATATACATTGTGTGTTTGGGTGCTCTCCACAGCTACCACTTAGAGAGCTTTCTATGGTTGTCTAAGACCATTAAAATCACCATAAGGGTTGTCTGGATCGGTGCAAGGTGTCCACTTATATAAGTGGACATCACATACTGAGCCAGCCTCTCACATTGGTGTACAGTGGTTGGGATTCAAGCCTGCATTGTTTTACCAGATAATCTTGGTGTGGAATAATTGAAAAACCATCACTAATACTAGACACATATAATACAAGCTTAGAATAAGTAAGTTCTGCTAAACTTAGTGTTGGGTAGTTAAGGGTCTAGTACAACACTTTCTCCAACCTCAGAGAGTTTAGTTCCCACTAGGTTAGGTAGGTGCAACACATCACTACACCTAGTATGTCTTCTGAAGGAGAAGCCAGTGGCTCTCTGCATTCTAGATACAGTGACCTCCTTTACAAGGAACTGAGGGCCCTGTGCTCCTCTAGGAAGCTTAAGACAAGGAAAGGCTCTAATACTCAATGCCTCCTAGAGGTGTTACTGTTGGATGACCTACAGAAAACTAGTGGGTCAGATGAACAGGAGAGAGTGGGTAGGTAGGTGACAGACGATGGGTCAGGAGGGAACCTCGTTGACCTTAATTCTAACCCTGACAATGAGGAGTCTCATGACTCCCACCTGAAAAACTCAGATCCCCCAGAGGATAGTGCAGATGGCACAGAGGGTGCCCACAGAAGTGGGTCCCCCTTTGTTTCTCCTGGGAGGGTCCAGAGTAGACCAAGGAGATCTAGATCCTCCTCTAGAGAATCCAATGCTTCAGGACATTCTATAGAGACCTCCATGTCTAGTAAGAGGGACAACTCTTTTGACTGGGAGTACCAGCAACTTGAACTTGAGAAAGCCAGACTTAGGCTCAGGCAAGATCAGTTGGCCCTTGACAAAGGGTCCCTAGAAGTTCAAAAAGCTAGGAAGAAATTGGGACTCGAGTCCTGTGGTGGCATCAACAGTGTCCCTAGGAACAGAGAAACTTCTTTTGACCATTGGAAACTGAACAAGATAGCGCATCCTTACCAAGAGAGGGATGACATCCATAAATGGATCACTGCTTTGGAGAGGGCCTATAAAGTTCAGAATGTCCCTCAAGAGCAGTGGGCAGCTATCTTGTGGATCTCCTTTGCCAACAAAGGCAGAGATAAGCTCCTCACTGTTAGAGAAGAGGATGCTGACAATTACTCAGTAATGAAGAGTGCTCTCATAGATGGGTTTGGCTTAACCACTGAACAGTATAGGATTAAGCTCAGAGACACCCAGTAGGCACACACCAAGTACTGGGTAGATTTTGTGGACAATGCTATTAAGGCTCTGGAAGGCTCGCTTCATGGAAGCAAGGTACAGGACTAACAAAGATTTTACAATTTGATTATGAGGGAGCAGATCCTTAATAATTGTCAGAACCAGCGTTTGCACCAGTACCTGGTGGACCCTGATCTGACCTCTCCCTAAGAATTGGGAAAGAAGGCAGACAAATGAGTTTGCACAAGGGTTAAGCAGAAAAACCATGGTGATGGAGGTGACAGAAGAAGCAAGATTCTTCTAAATCTCAGGATAAGGGTGGGGACAAGGCTAAAGATAAATAAAAAGAGTCTTCTCAAGGGCCCCAACAACCTGCATCTGCGGGTGAGTCCCAAAATTCCAAGAAGGGTAAAGAAGAAACCTTGGTGTTACTTCTGCAAGGTGAAGACCCATTGGACAAAAGATGCTTATTGTCCAAAGGCCAAGAAAACTCCTCCTACTACCACTGCCCCTAAGGAACCTGCTCCCCCTAGCACAAGTACAAGTTGTAGTACAGCAAACAAGGGATTAGTGGGGTTAACCTTGGGTACTGAGATGGCTTCTGACTTAGTTAGGACTCCAGCGCAGGCTGTTTTAGTCTGTGATGGTGGCATGGATCTTGCCACCTTACTGATAAGTCCCACTAATTTGGGTAAGTACAGGCAACAGCCCTAAATTAATGGAAAAAAATCAATGGCTTATAGGGACACAGGGGCCAATGTCACTATGGTGACAGAGAAAATTACGCCTCCTGAGCAGATCATACTTTCACAAATGTACAAAGTAACCAACGATAGCAATGTCAGGACTGACCATTCCTTGGCAGTTGTGAACCTCAGCTGGGGAGGGGTAGCTGGACCTAATAGGGTTTTGTACCTCCAGACCTACCTGTAGATTGTTTGTTGGGCAATGATTTAAAAACTTCAGACTAGTCTGAAGTGGAGTTCAGGACTCATTAAGAGAGGATTGGCATCTCTGACAGTGTGTTTGCCGTCACCAGGGCGCAGGCCAAACAGTACACCACTGAAAATGCACTGGATCCTGAAAAAGTGGGCCAGGTTCATTCCCAAAAGAAGGAGCAGGAAGGGTAAGGAATTGCCCTACTCACAAACTCTCAGTAAAGATCAGTCTCCTGAGCGATATGATCGTAGCCCCTGTGAAGGAACTGTCCCAGAGGAGCTTGGGCTTGCCCAGGCAGAGTTCCTGGGGGCAGGGGCCCCTTTCAGAGTAGATTTGAGTTTGGACCAGCAGACATGCCTCTCACATGAACCCCTCAGACAGCAAGCTGCTCCTGAGGTAGCAGGGAATATCAGTGGGTTCCACAGGATCTATTGGGAAGAGGGGCTCTTGTACTCTGAGGGCAGAGACCCCAAGTCTGGTGCCACCAGTTGCTTGATAATACCCCAGAAGTTCAGAGGTTCTTCTCTCCCTGGCACATGGTATACCTTTGGCAGGACACTTAGGGCAAACCAAGACTTGGGACAGAATTGTCCCTCACTTTCACTGACCCCATATGTCTGAAGACACAACAGAGTTTTGTAGCTCCTGTGCCACTTGCCAAGCCAGTGGTAAGTCAGGTGGCACAACAAAGGCCCCCTTAATCCCTCTCCCAGTGATTGGGGTTCCCTGTGAGAGGGTACGGATTGGCATTGTTGGTCCCTTGAACCCACCAACTGCATCTGGGCACAGTTATATACTAGTGATGGTGGACCATGCCACTAGGTGCCCAGAGGCCGTTCCCCTTAGAACCACTACAGCTCCTGTTGGGGCCAGGGCCCTCCTGGGAATCTTTTCTAGGGTGGGCTTCCCTAAGGAGGTCTTAACAGACAGAGGTAAAAACATCATGTCTAGTTACATTACTGCTATGTGGAAAGAGTGTGGAGTAAACTACAAGTTTACCGCACCCTACCATCCACAGTGCAATGGGCTTGTTGAAAGGTTCAACAAGCACCCTAAAGGGTATGATAATGGGACACCCAGAAAAGCTTAGGCGAAAATGGGATGTCTGACTACCCTGCATTCTCTTTGCCTACAGAGAGGTCCCTCTGAAGGGGGTTGGCTACAGCCCATTGGAGCTTCTGTTTAGACACCCATTTAGAGGTCCCTTGTTTCTAGTGAAGGAACGTTGGGCGCGACCTCTCAAACCTCCTAAACAGGACACTGTGGACTATGTCCTTGGTCTGCACTCTCCCATGGCTGAGTACATGAAGAAGGCCAGCAAAAACCTGGAGACCAGCCAAGAACTTCAAAAAGCTGGCATGGGGGCGTGGCTACGCAGAGAATCGCGATGGCCGCAAGTTAGGGTCGGTCTGTTCGATCCTCCTCCCACCCGCAGATCCGCTACACTAATCCGATCCATGAGTTGGGAATGGGCCGGCGGAAGCTCCGCTGAGGACAACAAGCCCAATCCTGAGCCTGAAGTACCTCCACAGCCACAGGGAGAGACATTGCAGACTACGGCCTATGCCGGGACTGAAGCCGGGGCCTAGAGTAGTGGCCTGACCCGAGGGAGCACCGATGGACAGTGGCCAAAGACTAGCGCTGGCCCGGGGATCGGGCCTACACCTGATCGGGCCTACACCTGCTGGGGAGCAGAGGAGATTGCTGGCGGCGCCGCCACAGGCCGATCATATCAAGTGGCGATCGGAGCCCTCCATGGCTACAGCACCACGATCAGATGAGAGATTGAACTGGCGGCGACACGGCGGAGATGCTGGAACCCTGCCTTGTGGTACCACGGCACTGAGGCAGTAAGTGCAGCAAGCAATGGGAGCCTGAAGTGGGCCAAAGACCCATGTCGAGATCACAATGGCCCTAGAGCCACACCCTAGCCACAAGAGACATCCTGCACTGAGCAGCGAGGAGCATAGATTGTACGTCCCTGCAGGGTCCAGGCAGCGGCGGATCCAGAGCTCGGAGGTCAACTGGGGTTCAAAATTAAGCAGCAATAGCGACTTCGGCCCACTTGAAGTGTGAAGCCCTGGGAGCAACACGAAGGGGAGGGACCGTGGCCGTGAGAGGCAACTGTAGCAGATCGGGATCCCCACCTGTCCATCCCAGACTTTTTCTCGACAGCACATTGAGGGTAACCCTGCACCCTCTTCTTTCCATCCCCCCCAAAAGCCTGCAACCACCGAGGGGCCAAAACCGTATGGGACTGCACCCCACCTCACTCCCTCATATCCACTTCGGTGACGGGCTGTGACCAGCGACACCACTCACAACCAGGTGGATCCAGCACTGAGACTACACCGATACGCACCACAATGTGAAGCACGAGAGGCCCCAAAGTCACCCAGCAAAGTAAACTGGACTGATATACTCTCCTGAAGGCGACGCTCCTTGACCAGCAGCAATCGACAGATAAATCGATGGGGTGGGGCAGAGGGCGACCCTCCGGAACTCACACTGAAGGATGTTCTGTAGGCAATCACCGGGGTCAGGACGTCTTTGGAATAGAGGATTGACACAATTTCCTCAGAAGTGATGCTCATAGAGCGGACCTCGCCAAAAATAGGGAAAAAGTCAAACAGCTAGAAATTACCACAGCAAGTCTAGTGGGAGACACCACACAGCTGCAGACTGAAATCCAAGAGCTACAAACTTTCAAGAAATATGCAGAAACCAAACTGGACGACTATGAGGGGCACACTAGGCGCAACAACATACGCATTCTTGGGGTGCCAGAAAAAGCAGAGGGGCAGGCCACAGATCTTTTCGTGGAGAACCTCATAACCGCCCACCTACAACCTAAAGGACTATTGAAACTCTTCGTAATTGAGAGGGCCCATAGGGTCCCCGGGGGGTGACTAAAACGCGGGGCTCCCCCGTCTGATACTGGGCAGGTTACTAAATTACCGCGACATGGATGTCATACTGCAAACCGCCAGAGTGGTGCCGCCGCTTCGGTACGATAACGCTGAAGTAACCTTCTTCCCGGATTTCACACAAGCTGTGCAGAGGCAGAGACGGTCTTTCCTTGTCATCAAGAAGAGACTCAGAGAAAAAGGGCTGAAATACGCAATGCTATTCCCAGCCCGACTCCGAGTAGAGGCTGAAGGAAAAACCAGGTTTTTTGATTTCCCAGATGCCGCTGCTGAGTGGCTGGGCGGATGGAGAGGAGCTGAGGAGCACAATTCCCATTGAGGCAGAGGCTGTTCGACTTGCGCAACGGTAATTTGGAATGACTCTGGGGGTGGCAGGATGTCCATTCCCAACTGAACTCTGCCTGCTTCGATGGGTAACACAGGTAGAACGCCTCTAGGGCAGACATGGACTTGATGGGCCATGGTTAATTGTTATGTAATGCCTGTGCAGCCTGGCCCTTCTCAGGGCTTCTGATAGACCGGCTCGTTGGGGGGAGGAGGAGGGGGAGGAATGGGACACCGCATCCCCCACAAGTTTCTACTCTTAGTTAAGTCGCTGGGCGACAGGCACTCTGCATAGGGGGTTCTATGGGCAGTTTTGAGCCCAAAGTGTAGGGGAGCAGGCAGGGGGGCAGTTGGGTTGGGATTTTTGAATTGCTATTTGTTTGTGTTAAATCGACAAAGTACTGCCGCTCCGACACAGAGGATTATCTGACACATGCAGGTCTTCATGAGTACAAAATGGGACAAGAGTATTAAATTGATGAATTGGATCATCAATGGCTTGGGGGACAAAGCTAAAAGATGTGTGGTGTTGCAATATATTAGAAGACATGCTCAAGATGCTATCCTGCTCCACGAAACACATCTGGTGGGTAACACCTGCAGGGCTTTAAACAGATGGGAGGCACAAGCTGGTGGCCCATTCAGGTTTTACAACGGGGTCAAGGGGAGTCAGCATAATGCTGAGAAATTCCTTTCCACTGACTGTGCATTCCACGTGGTCGGATGATTGGGGCAGATATATAGGGATCACGGGACAATGGGACAGGAACACGTTGATGCTCATGTCTGTATATGTGCCGCCTGGCCTTCAGAGCCGCACCTTTAGAGACCTGGGATCCATACTGTTATCAATCCCGGATGGTCTCCTAGTGATGGGAGGGGACCTTAACTCAATGGTTTCAAGCACACTAGACCGACACCCAACCCGAGAGCTCGGCCCATCAAATGGTTGTTAAAAATATCTTTTTTTATTTAAGTTAAAAAAATAATGTAAAATAAAGTAAATAATACATATAATTAAAATAAACATAGTTAAAAATATTTTAAATATGTCTAAAAATTATAAGTAATGTATATAATGTAAAAATAAATTGAACATTTACATATAATATATAATATATATATATTTACTAGTAGGTTTTAAATATTATTTTAATAACATATTTTTACAAAAAATATCATATAAATTATAAATACATCTATACTCATAAAACAATAATATAAATACAAATTAAATAAATATATATAACAAATAAAAAAATATGATTATTTTTAATCTTTTTAATATTAATTATATACTACATTAACTAAAATAGTACAAAAAATATTAGATAGCGGAGGTAATAAATTAACAATTCCAACTCCAAACAGTGCAACAGTAGTGAAAATGTTGGTAAGCATAGGGTTAAAAATTACTATTCCCACCCCAGTGAGTGCAACAGTAGGGAAAGTGTTGGATAGCATAGGGGTAAAAATGTATATTCTCACTCCAGTGAGTGCAACAGTAGGGAAAGTGTTGGATAGCGCAGGGGTAAAATTACTATTCCCACTCCAGAGAGTGCAACAGTAGGGAAAGTGTTGGATAGCGTAGGAGTAAAAATTACAATTCCCACTCCAGTGAGTGCAACAGTAGGGAAAGTGTTGGATAGCGTTGGGGTAAAAATTACTTTTCCCACTCCAGTGAGTGCAATAGTAGGGAAAGTGTTGGATAGCGTAAGGGATAAAATTACTATTCCCACTCCAGGGAGTGCAACAGTAGGGAAAGTGTTGGATAGCGTAGGGGTAAAAATTACTATTCCCCATCCAGTGAGTGCAACAGTAGAGAAAGTGTTGAATAGCGTAGGGGTTCAAATTACTATTCCTAATCCAGGGATTGCAAAAGTAGGGAAAGTGTTGGATAGCATGGGGGTAAAAATTACGATTCCCACTCCACTGAGTGCAACAGTAGGGAAAGTGTTGGATAGCGTATAGGTTAAAATTACTATTCCAACTCCAGTGAATGTAATAGTGTTGAAAATGTAGGATAGCGTAGGAGTTAAATTAACATACTTATTCATTTCAAAGAGATTTTAAAATAAATAACTATTAAAAATTAATTACCTAAAAAATTAATAATAAATACCAATAAAATTAAATAAATATTCACTTAACTAACATTAAATTACTTCCCACCCTATTCCCCCATAAACACACAACCCGCTACACATCAAAAAGAACACAATTAATGTAATTGTCAATTAATAAATGAATACCAATTAATTACCAATTAATAATGAATTAACAATAAATTAATTAATAAAAACAAACATAAAATATTAATAGATTAATTAAAAATAATATAATTATAAATTAATCAAATAATAAAAATTATTTACGAATTGATAATTAATTAATACATTAATTATCAATAACAATGAATACAAAAATATTAATTAATTAATAATGATTAAATTACTTCCCACCCTATTCTCCTATAAACCCACAACCCACTACACATAAAAAATAACATAGTTAATTTAATTATCAATTACTCAATTAATAAAAATTAGTTACCAATTAATAATTAATTAACAATAAATTAATTAACAATAACAATAAATATAAATAATAATAAATGAATAAAAATTAATATACTGATAAATTAATCAATTAATACAAATTCTTAACCAATTAATAATTAATTAACAATAAATTAAATAATCAATAACAATGTAATTAATTCAATTACTTCCCACCCTATTACCATATAAACCCACAACCTGTTCTTATACTAAAATGCAAAATTGACTTTAAAAATATTACTAATTTCTAAACATTTGATATATATATTTTAAAATAATAAAAATATATTACAAAAAATGTTAAACATACATATAAAATACATACTAAAATACATAACATTAACCTCGATATTACTTACTTCGATATAAAAAAAACAATATTAATTACCTTAAGGTCGCTATTCTGGTCACCGATATTCTTGACATCGATATTCTGTCCCTACGATATTAAAACCTTGATATTACTGTAGGTAGATATAAAAAAATCGATATTTTGACTGCTCACCCTCTTCAATATGCTTAAAGTATGGATTGCAGGGCACATCTATGTTTTCTGGTGCAAAAGGTATGCTGAACACATAGGTATTGACAAAGACCTAGGTTTGCAAAATGTGCATAGTAAATGAATTGCACAGAGAGGATTAAAGCAGAACAAATTGGTGCCTTTGGTTAAAACCTTTTTGTATCTCCAACCCCCTGAACCTCATGATTGTGCACTGTGGTGGCAATGACCTAGGCACATTGACTGGGGTAGGGCTGGAAATCCTAATGAAGGATACCTTTGCACAATTGATGCTGAATTTGCCTCAGACTGTCTTTTGAATACTCTAATTTATGCCAAAGACAGAAATGGAAGTGATCAAATTAATTCTGTCCACAGATTGAGAAAGCTAGGAAGAATGTCAATAAAACTGTTTCATCATACCTAAGACACCATAGGATGGGCTGCATCTATAACAACATTCTATGTTTTGATATGGATGACGTCTACAGAAGTGATGGAGTTCACTTGACAAATGAAGGAAACAGAGTCTTTCTCAACAACCTTAAGCTGTGCATCCACACTTACATGTAGCTCCAACAAAGTCATAATGAAAACACGGGCTCTTTTTAGAGTCACCCTCTAATCCAACAGTGAATCTTATTTTTTTTTAACAGACATACTCTTTTAAATTTTTGGGTGGATTCACAAACCCGTTGCGAATCCACAAAACAAAAGCACAAATTCAATGTAACTATTATTTTGTATTTTTTTATATTATTACTAATTCTATTAAATGTAATGTGATTATTAACTTCAATATTACTAACTCTATAAACAAAGTTAACAAATACAAAAACAACACTACCTTCTGAATTATATACTATTAAATTATTTATTTAAGGTACATCCAGGAATCCACCCCGACGTTACACTGGCAGGCCGCGCAGAGCCGCGATGGGGTCGCAACTCCCATCACGAGAGAGAAAAAGAAATATGAATGCCCCCAGTTACATTGCCCGATGTCGGCCCCGGGGACTCCATCCTCTGGGGCACAGCCATTTTATATTAAAAAAAAAGTGAGAGGGTCCGCTTCGCCCTCCCCCCTCCTGGGCCAATTTTGGCCCGAGGGACCCCATCCCCGGGGCATGGCCAATATATCATTTAACAATGTACACCAGAGCGGGCCGAATGCCCCCTCATGGGCTATTTATGGCCCTGGGATCCCCATTCCCCAGTGCTTGCCCAATTCTTTTAAAATAATTAATAGGGGGGCTGCACATCCCCCCTACCTAGGTGATTTTGGGCCCCGGGGACCCCATCCACCAGGTCATGGCCACAATGTTTGAGGACTGCTGTGGGAGCACCAGTGCCCCTGCGGTCACTGCCAGCTCCCTGCCACCTGTGGGAGCCGGCATTGCATTTGGGCAAAGGGAGATGCTGCTATTAACCAAAACAGCCCCCTTTGCCCAAAAACAATTCTGCTTTGCTTCATGGAAGCGAGAGCAGTTTTTCTGCTCTTGCTTCCATGAAGCGAAGCAAAAGTTTGCTATGGCAGGGTGGGAGCAGTGCTCCCGCCCTGTCAAAGCAAACTGCAATGTCCCAGGGGTGGGCACTCTTGGACATTGCTGGAGCCGGCCCTGGGGGGGGTGGTGGTCCCCATGGCCATCTAGGGCTTCAGTAGGGGGGCTGCGCTGCCCCCTGCCATCAAGTGTAAAGCCTCAGGGAGGTGGTGGACCCTGGGGCCGGGGTTCTGCAATGGACCCCGCCTGTAATTTATGTATGCCCTGGGTATGTGGTGGTCCCCGGGGCAGTGTGGGGGGACAGGAGCCCCCACACACTTCTTTTTAAATATTGAAGCCCTGGGTAGGTGGCAGTCCCTGGGACTTGGGGCAGCCCGTGAGGCCCCCCACCCACAATTAATGAATGCCCCAGGGAGGTGGTGGTTCCCAGGGCAGCATGAGGAAGCAGGAGCCAACCATGCATTTTTCATAAAAAGCCCCGGGAAGGTGCATTCCCCAGGGCTGCAGGGAACTGCGTGCCCCCTGCATATTATTATCAAAGCCCCGGGGAGGTGACATCACTGATGACATCTCAAATGACATCTCTGATGACATCATCCAGTGACTGAGTGTTTCTAAAAAGTTTAAGAATATTTTGTATATATATATATTCACTGAAAAAACCATAGGTTTCAGGCATGTTATAGTTAGGAATTAGCATTTAAAAAACCTTAGAAATTCACTGAAAAAACCATAGGTTTCAGGGGCGTTATAGTTAGCTGGACTTTTCACTCGTACAAAACCATTGAAATTCCCCCGTTATAGTTAGTTCAGCTAACTATAACTTGCGCGCGCGCAATGCACTGCTAATGACATCACATATTACATCACACATGACATGATCAGTGACATCACTCATGACATCACTCATGACATCTCAAACGACATCACTGATGACATCACTGATGACATCATCCAGTGAATGTGTGTTTTTCTGAAAATTACATATGTTTTATATATGTATATCTCAAGGTCGATGGAAGAATAAATGGGTATATATGTGTCTAAATGGATGATTTGTTTTTTAAAAATTGATTGTATAACTGACTGATTAAGTGTATCTTAGTGAATACATGGCTTAGTGAGTAATGTTTAAATATGTAAATATCTGTATCAGTCTCTCACTTTGTGTATAAGTGGCTGCATGGGTTGGTGAGTAGCTACATGAGTGTCTATATAGGTTATTTGTTGGTTTTTTGAGTATCAGTATGAGTGTCTGAGTGTCTGTATGGTTCGGTGGGGGGTATTATGTAGTGCATAGGTGCATGAATGAGTGACTCACTGTTTGTATGTGTTGAAGACAGCATGTGTGCAGGACTGTATGGGTGGATGAGTGTGTGCATGGGTGTGTTAGTGAGTGAATGACTGTCTCAATAGTGTCTTTATGAGTAACTACATATGTTTTAAACTAGTATATGTGACTATTGGTGTATATAAGTGAGTATATGTGAGAGTGAGAGATTTAAAGAGTTCCTGTATGAATAAGTATGTGTTTCTATAAGTGATTGTTTAAAAGACTAAGGTGCCGATCACGATCCGGTAAAAATTTTCCCCGTATGACTCGTATCCGGTCTTTTTACCGAACGAATCGTACAAGTGCCGTACAAACTGCCAACTACGATTCGCATGGGAAAAAGACCATACGAATCGCATTGCGAATTATTCCCCGCACGTCCTCGGGTCGGAAAATGTGTCCGACACGTCCTCGGACGATTTACCGTACAAATGTGAAAAGTGAAGTCCGACCGAGGAATCACGATCCATCCCGTGCGTCCGATGTTACAACCGTATGGAAAAAACACCGTCCGCACCGAACTCCCATAGCAACCATGGAGACATGTGCCCGCATACGCGCCCAACACTCCCCCCAGCCCCCGTACGTTCGAGACGTACCCCCGTGTATGTACACCCCCACCCGTGTATGTACACCCGTGTAAGTGTCGTACCCCCCGTGTATGTACACCCGTGTACGTGTCGTACCCCCGTGTATGTACCCCCGTGTATGTGTCCTACCCCCGTGTATGTACACCCGTGTACGTGTCGTACCCCCCCGTGTATGTACACCCGTGTACGTGTCGTACCCCCCCTGTATGTACACCCGTGTACGTGTCATACCCCCCGTGTATGTACCCCCATGTACGTGTCCTACCCCCGTGTATGTACACCCGTGTACGTGTCATACCCCCGTGTATGTACACCCGTGTACGTCTCGAACCCCCCCTGTATGTACACCAGTGTACGTGTCGTACCCCCCTGTATGTACACCCGTGTACGTGTCGTACCCCACGTGTATGTACCCCCGTGTACGTGTCCTACCCCCGTGTATGTACACCCGTGTACATGTCGTACCCCCCCTGTATGTACACCCGTGTACGTGTCATACCCCCCCCTGTATGTACACCCGTGTACGTGTCGTACCCCCATGTATGTACCCCCGTGTACGTGTTTCTACCCCCGTGTATGTACACCCGTGTACGTGTCATACCCCCGTGTATGTACACCCCTGTACGTGTCGTACCCCCCGTGTATGTACACCCGTGTACGTGTCGTACCCCCCCTGTATGTACACCCGTGTATGTGTCGTACCCCCCTGTATGTACACCCGTGTACGTGTCGTACCCCCAGTGTATGTACCCCCGTGTACGTGTCCTACCCCCCGTGTATGTACACCCGTGTACGTGTTGTACCCCCCATGTATATACACCCCTGTACGTGTCGTACCCCCGTGTATGTACACTCCTGTACGTGTCGTACCCCCGTGTATGTACACCCCTATACGTGTCGTACCCCCCGTGTATGTACACCCCTGTACGTGTCGTACCCCTGTGTATGTACACCCCTGTACGTGTCGTACCCCCGTGTATGTACACCCGTGTATGTGTCGTACCCCCACCCGTGTATGTACACCCCTGTACGTGTCGTACCCCCGTGTATGTACACCCCTGTACGTGTCGTACCCACACCCGTGTATGTGCACCCTTGTACATTAGAGTCGTACCCCCACACGTGTATGTACACCCGTGTACGTCAGAGTCGTACCCCCACCACAACCTCCTAAGTACGGAGCGCACCCCAGGCCCCAACATCACAACCGCATGTACGAGTCGTACCAAGCCACACACAAGGACAGCACTGTACAACAAAATGGCCCATGTACACCCCGTACACACGCTAAAAATGCACGTACACAACCAGGACAAACCAAAACAACACAAGAATACACCATTCGAATGGCACAAAGCCACTAAACATGTCCAACAACCACTAAAACAACACATTCACTGACCTGCAACTGCCAAAAACAAACAGAGGCCCCAAACACCACCACTCCTTATAACACACCCACCCAAACTTCAAACACAGCCACACCCACCAATGGACCAATAAAAAGGGCCCACACACACAAACCATGAGCCTTTGCAACAGACTCACTGCTGCCAGACCCCACAGACAACCTACAGCACTAAACTAGAAGCTTCACCACACCTTACACTTGCACACCTTCACACAATCACCTTCACAAACACCCCCTCATCACATTCACACACACACCTGCACAACCACACCCACACACCCACAACCATCCACACCCACCCCCCCCACCATCCACACCCACACCCCTCACCATGCCCACTAACAAGAATCCAAAGTTCAGTAACCGAGAGTTGGAGGTCCTTGTCGATGAAATCCTCAGAGTCGAGCCACACCTCTTTGGAACATTGGTCAGACAGACCAGCATTTCAGAAAAAACAGCCATGTGGCAGACCATCGTCGATGCTGTGAATGCTATTGCGGACACCCTAAGGAACAAGCAGGAATGCCAAGCCAGGTGGTACGATCTACGGAGGAGGGTCCGAGCCAAGATGACGGATGAACACAACCAGGCCAACGTCACTGGAGGAGGGCTGTCCCGCAGACCCGTACACTACCATCCCTGGGAGGAGAGGGTGATGGCCATACTGCCGGTGGAGGCAGTCGCAGGATTAGGAGGACTCCGAGACCCGGGTGAGTACACAAACAACGCACCTCACATGGGGGGAACGTCATCCACAACCAAACTCACAAACAGGCACGCAACCACCCCAAGCTATCGCATGACTCAACCACACTCCATGAACACGCACATGCCACTGGCGCCACCATGTCCCATGCACCCAGCTGGACAATGTCAAGTCACAGGCCACAGAAGACACCAACACATGACACGGTAACCCGGATGGCGGGAGGGTGGGCCCAAAAAATCACATAGTGCAACTCAGAAGCAGACAACAATGCCCTCTGCCCATATGGCCTAGGTCACAGCAAGACAAACAGTGTGTCCCCACACAGGAAAGACTCGCCAGCAAATGGCGGACGCCTTGCATTAACACATGGGGGTGAAGGCACTGTTTTGCACATGACAGCAGCTAATGAACAGCCAACACTGTGAAAGAGTGGCAGCACACACCACCACAGCAGCAGCGCAGAGACACACACTACACCCAATGGGTGCCTGGAGATCAGAAACAAACTCACATCAACAAGCCAAGGGCCATTCAAAGATCTGCTAACAGTGTGTGCCCAGGAAGCTGGGCTGATGTGACAGAGGGTGACACACAGAGGGAGGGAGAGGGGGACAGAGAGGGAGGGAGAGGGGGACAGAGAGGGAGGGAAACGCAGGGAGACGGACAGAGGGAGGAGGCTGACACACAGAGGGAGGGAGAGGGGGACAGAGAGGGAGGGAGAGGGGGACAGAGAGGGAGGGAGACACAGGGAGACGGACAGAGGGAGGAGGCTGACACACAGAGGGAGGGAGAGGGGGACAGAGAGGGAGGGAGAGGGGGACAGAGAGGGAGGGAGACACAGGGAGACGGACAGAGGGAGGAGGCTGACACACAGAGGGAGGGAGAGGAGGACAGAGAGGGAGGGAGAGGGGGACAGAGAGGGAGGGAGACACAGGAAGACGGACAGAGGGAGGAGGCTGACACACAGAGGGAGGGAGAGGGGGACAGAGAGGGAGGGAGACACAGGGAGAGCAAATCAGCCATGTGGTGTGTGGGAATGTCTGCTCGTCAGCAGGTGGACTGCGTGCATGTAGACAAGGGTGGCCAGTGCCAGCACCCCCCTCTCCTCCATGGCAAAACATAGGGCCATGTCACAACCTGTGCACGAGCACAATGACAGCTACCTGCATCATATAAGTGTGTGTAACAACTTCATGTGCCCACGTACAGTGCAACACGGAAGGCGCCAATGCACGGCTCGCCACACCTGCACACTCCACTGCTGACTGCAGTCACACTTGACGCAGCAAGTAAGACTGTGCCACACATAGTTAAAGGCGCCAAAGCTGTGCCCAAGGGACACACCCATGCACAAGTGCACTGTGAGTGGAATGCAAGACAGATCCAAATTCCCAGAGGAAATGTTCCAACTTTGAAACTGATGAAACATGGATGTTGCATGGACCAAAATTAACATTGTCTCTCTCACACACAGGTCAACCTCGTGGTTCAACCCCCAACACTGGGGGGGAAGACTCACAGGACCCGGCTCTGCGGGAGGCCGATCCCACCGGCAGCGACGACTCTCACCACTCTGTGGACGACCCCGACCAACCTGGCCCCTCTGGTGTCCAACGACCTGCAGCACCTGCGTCAGGTACAGCGGGGCCAACCACCACCCCCACTCCTGCCACATCCCAGGAGACACTCAGGATCCCTGCCCCACCACCACAAAGCAGCCAGGCTGGCCAGGAGGGACACGGTGTCCCGGGCACCCAGGAGGAGGCAGGCGACAACGCCAATGCCACCCCTCAGGGGTCCCGGAGACCCGATGTGCCCACAAGGGCAGGCCAGGTGCAAGTGGGCAGGGGTGGTGGGAGTGGAGGATGGCGGAGGCACCAGCCTGACCAGTTGGCTGGGGATCCGGTATATTCCCATGTCCGAAACATCCTGGACACATACCGGCAGGACACCACGGGCCTGGCCCAGGTTGTGTCCGTCCTCGAGGGGATCAAGACCCAGCAGGCCCAGCAACATGCGGAGCTACATGCCTGTCTACTGCAACACCAACGGAGGATGGAGGACGGACAGGCTGAGCTCGTGACGGTGTACACGGGAATTCACAATACACTCCGTCGGATGGCCGACAACATGGGCAACCCTCCCTGTGCCAGAAGGCGTAGAACATCACCACCCACAGGGAGGGATCAGGAGGAGGAGGAGGAAACATCCGATGGAGCATCCCAAACATCGTCACGGCCTGCTTCTGAGGGTCCCCGCAGGAGGGCGGGTCGTCCACGGAAAAGACCGTGAGGGTCGGCGCTACAGCACCATCTCCCAGGACACCTGGCCTGGCACCTGGCCCACTGGAGCAACAGCAGCACAGCATCAAAAGACATTCTCTGCCACATGGCCTTGCTGGTCACTGTCTGACCAATGTTGACAAAGACTGTGGCATGGACTCTGAGGATTTCAAATGGCAAGGACACCAACTCCCCTACTGAACTTTGGATTCCAAACACCCGGAAAGCCCCTCATGTCATACCCCCCCCCCCCACTAAAATAAAAAGTCACACCATGAAGAGAAGATGCCTGCTGGTTGCATTATTACCTTACATGTGTCTTGTAAAGTCTAAACATGCCTGAGTTCTCTTTTGACTTCAACCATCCACACCCTGGGGCCTGAGTCTGGCACAGGACACACGGGTCACAGTGTATTAGGCAAGACAGACATGGAGCACCATACACACCCGTGATGGGCCCAACCAGCTGAGGGGGTGGCCGCACAACCGTGCTGACAGACATATTGAGTACAGCAACAGTCATGCGCGGAGGTCAGGGATCATGTCCAGTGTCCTGGGGGGCACCCAGGTATGTGTAGACAGGTGGCAGAACCATGTCCTGCAAGCTTGAGTCCGGTGGATGCAGATAATGGGGGCCTGGCCAACGTTGGATGCATGGGGATGGCACATGTCACAATACCCACACAGTCATGGACATCATGCACAATACACAGTCTCATCCCACACACACAGCTTGCATCTTGCTACTCGACACATAGACACATAGCCACTATCAGGGAAAACCATGCCACACATGCTGGATGCACCGTGGCAACACACCAGCATTGACTGAGAAGAGGCACCTTGGAGGCATAGGGACACCTTTATTAGTCATGTTTTCGGGATTGCAGAGGCAACTTGAAGTACACATGAACACTTTATGTGGAGTAACATGTGGGTCCCCCCTTCTGCAGCACAAATGCGTGATAGCCATGGAACTGGCACACAAGTGTCGGCTAACAGCTAAACACCCACAGCTGCTCACAGTGAGCCTGCCATACACCATTGATCCGCTGATGTGGAAGTCCCACAGCATGTCAAGCCAATGCAAACCGTATGTGTCCGAGGGCAGTGTTACACACATTGATGCCATCATCACAATCCACTATCCCATCACTGATGACTGTCAACAAGTCTGACCATCTATTCAGGTGTACCCAGCTGCATGTCATGTGTACCATGGTGATGCAACATGGCTGCAGAGGAACCAAACATCGACAGGGGCAGTGTGCATACATCGTGAACAACTGCCACACCCAATACACCCCTGATGCATCCCTTACCCTAAGGAGACTTCCAAACGTGTCCGTGCCTGTAACCCTGAGTCAGCACACGATGACGTGTCCATGAGGAATAGCAGTGCCACAACAATGCAAGCTGCAGACGGTATGTGCAAGTACCTGGGGAAGAGAGACACACAAGAAGTCAGCCACAAAAATCACAGCCACTTGCATGTGCATTTACTCGACACATGTATGGATGACAACATGCTAGGTCACAATTATGACTGGGGAAATACAACCATCACTGGCACCATCACTCCAGTGACACACCCACACACACCTCTGACTCACGTGCCATACATGCAGGTGGAGACACACATCACAACACATGCCACACGGGGACCAATGCATGCACACTCAGACACTGGTACTCACAACTAAGCAAAGAAGTCGCGTATATGAGCCGAGTCCGGATGTCCTCTTGCGGCTCCACATCCTCCACATCACTAGCCCCATTGCCAAGCCCTTCGTCCTCCACGGGTGGATGGTCCTCGTCATCTTGATCCAGGATGAGTGGCACAGCTTTCTCAACTGCCATGTTGTGCAGCATGCAGCAGACCATGAAGATTTTGCAGACCTTCGCCGGGGCATATGGGAGTGCGCCGCCGGTCTTGTGTAGGCACCTGAATCGGCTCTTCAGCAGGCCAAACGTCCTCTCTATCACTCGCCTTGTCCGGCCATGGGCGGTGTTGTAGCGGAGCTGGGCCGGCGTGATGGGGTTGCGGAGAGGTGTGATCAGCCATGGCATGTTGGGATAGCCAGCGTCCCCTACATGGGAAGCACATGGACATTGTTAGAACAGGAGAAGCGGTCGTGCTGGAAGTCTACGCAAAATACAGGACAGACAGACTGTACCCACCAACAACACATGCTCGTTCGTTGCGCAGCTGCGTCATCATTTCAGGCACCCTGCTACGCCTCATGATGTAGGCATCGTGTGCTGATCCTAGAAAACGAGCACAGACATGTGAAATCACCATGTTGGACAGACACACCACAAGGGCATTGATGGAGTGGTAGTGCTTGCGATTCCGGTACACTACCTCCTGTGCCTGTGGTGGTACCAAAGCAACATGTGTCCCATCTATGGACCCAATGACATGGGGCATCCCTCCCAGGGCATAGAATCCATGCTTGACCCCAGTCAACATTTCAGGGGTAGGAAAATATATGCAGTCATCCAGGTGAATCAACATGGCCTCTAAGAAATCATGCAGCACACGGCAGAACATGTTCTGGGACATGCCACCAACATGAGCTATGGTATATTGAAAGGTACCCGTGGCTAGAAAATGTAGGGCTGCCATTACCTTCAGCTTGGGTGTCAGTGCCGTAGGATACCTGTGCAGCGTTTGCAGGTGTGGTGCCAGTCTCGCCGTCAAATCCAGAATCAACCGTTGGGGGAAGCGGTAGCACCGGATACAATCATTCTCCCGCATGGCAGCCAAGTCCGGAATTGGTCGGGGAAGAGGCGGCGCTCTGCAGTAATTTGGAAGTGACAAGGAAGAGTGAGTGCACCACAACAACAAATAATTTGTCCTGAGCACATATTAATCTGTCTATACACATATGCTACATACGGAGTCAGGTATGTGCCACATGCCCTGGACACGTATGGCTGGCAGGTGACACTCCTACCAAGACCCAGCTACACACGGAGATTGAGAACCTCCACATGCCATGGCATAGGATTAGCTGTGTCCCAGTGCAAGTGAACAGCCAGACGCAAGACAGGAGTGACATACACCCACACATCAGCAGAAGTAGGATGTCGATTGCAGAGACTGGTAGCGGAACACTAGAGCCACAGGTCACATGACATTACACTAGGACAGCCCACACACCTTGCCATGAAGGTGCACATGTCATGACTCACCACACATTCATAGAGAGGATGCAGACATGTCCTTGTTACGCTACTCCGTGTCCCATGCATACATACGCACCTCACATCCGACTCCACATGTGGCATGGTGTGCGGAACAGTGTGCAATGTCAATCTACACACAGACACATGTTGGTTGCTGCAACAGCTGCAGCTTTTGAGGGTGCTCCAGCATCAACCTAATGGGAAACCCCCACACATACATGACATAGTCACATCGTGCACCGTGGGTAGTGACAAGTCAGGTGTGGTAACCCCTGTACCGGGCATCAGGGGACACTTCCGTGTGTTGGTGTCTGTGCCATGCCAGTGTCGGTCATCCCAAGTGTGCAGTACGACATGCACACATGTCAAAGAAGTCAAGGGCATGCCTGGCACACATTGCACCGTGACACATTACATCTGTACACATCTCATCATACATCTGGTGCCCTCTCGACTCAGGAGTAATGTGCCACATCACTGCCTGTCACACCTGTGCCCCACACATGTAGTACTGCCCAGACAATGCCTTGATGTCCATCCATGGACAAGTATTTCCACCCTATTCCTTCCTGTGTGCTGCCTGTCACCACTGTGATGTGTGAAAACCGCCATACTGCTGCTAAGAGGGCCTGTGTACGTTCCCATATCACTATGGGAGTGCTGCCGTATGTGTACCCATAGTGATAGTGAGCGTACAGGCATGTGTACGGTCAGTAAGTACGCATACGCGAGAACACCCATAGTGGTACGGACCGTACACACGCCTGTACGTTCACTATCACCATGGGTGTCCTCGCGTATGCGTACTCGTACTGGTACGGCCCGTACACACGCCTGTACGTTCACTATCACTATGGGTGTCCTCGCCTATGCGTACTCGTAGTGATAGTGAACGTACAGGCGTGTGTACGGTCCGTACCACTATGGGTGTTCTCGCGTATGCGTACTCGTAGTGATAGTGAACGTACAGGCGTGTGTACGGGCCGTACCACTATGGGTGTTCTCGCATGTGCGTACTCGTAGTGATAGTGAACGTACAGGCGTGTGTACGGGCCGTACCAGTACGAGTACGCATAGGCGAGGACACCCATGGTGATAGTGCACGTACAGGCATGTGTACGGGCCGTACCAGTACGAGTACGCATACGCGAGAACACCCATAGTGGTACGGACCGTACACACGCCTGTACGTTCACTATCACTATGGGTGTCCTCGCCTATGCGTACTCGTAGTGATAGTGAACGTACAGGCATGTGTACGGGCCGTACCAGTACGAGTACGCATACGCGAGGACACCCATGGTGATAGTGAACGTACGCACGCGTGTACGGGCCGTTGCTATGCATTTGGGGTGCCCTAGGGGCCCGGAACGCACCGTACCTGTGGGTGAAGCTCAATTTTACATAGGGGACACATGAGGGACAAGTATTAAGGCCTACATGCATGCTGGTTGTCATGGAGACCAATTTTTAAGTTTGAATTTGTTCTGGAAGGTGCACAGCAGAAGTCAGTTGGAATGAATCTACTTTGTTGCAATGTGTTTGTGGGGTTGACATCATGCTGAAGAAAAAAACACAATAAGAACCCACTGACTGTGCTAGGTTTGAAGGGATTGGAGGAAACATAGGATGCAAATGTGAGTGACCAATCACTCTGTACTCCTGTGAATGAAACAGGCCAGCAAGGCAGATATAAGGCAGCCAGGTGCCATGAGGGAGCACTTGCCTGCACATATTTTGATTCTACCACACTGCTGCTGCTCCTGATTCCCTGGAACCATGTCAAGTTCTGTGGAGAGGTCACAGCCATTCACCCTGGAGGAGAACCTGGCATTGCTGGATATGATCCTCCCACAGTACCCCCTGCTGTATGGGCGACCAGGGTATCAGGTGAGTGCAGAGCTACTAGCACAGACTGTGTCCCTTTTTTTGTGACTGTGACTTCTGCCATTGTGTCCAGGTGTGACACACATGCTATGTACTGTAGGGGGGATCCCAGGGGGGGGAATGCCCGATGACTCCCAGCAGTGCCCAGAGACAGGAGGGGTGTGTGCAGAGGCCTCCCAGCAGTGCCCAGAGACAGGAGGGGTGGGTGCCTATCACTCCCAGCAGTGCCCAGAGACAGGAGGGGTGGGTGCCTATTACTCCCAGCAGTGCCCAGAGTCAGGAGGGGTGTGTGCAGAGGCCTCCCAGCAGTGCCCAGAGTCAGGAGGGGTGTGTGCAGAGTCCTCCCAGCAGTGCCCAGAGTCAGGAGGGGTAGGTGTGATGCACAGTGTGAGCCTTGATAATTGATTGTGTCTTTGCCCTCATTCCACCTGTGTACTTTCACTGGCACGTACTGCTTTTGCCCTTCCCCAGAGGAGTATGTCCCTATGGCAAAGGTGCAATGTGTTGGCTGCATGACATGCCTTGTTGTAACCAGCTAATTTGTTCCCATATGTGTCTCTGTGACATGTTGCAGGTGTATTGATGTAGTGTCACTTGTTCATCCTCACAGGTAGGCACCTCTGCCAAGGAGCAGATCTGGCTGACCGCCGTCAGTGCCGTGAGGAGTGCGGATGGTCGGAGGCGGAGCCTGTCCCAGGTGAGGAAACGCTGGCAGGATATCCGGTGCTGGACGCGGAGGATCGCACGGGTCCTGCTGGGGGACTCACCTGAGAGCCATAAGAACCGCGGGCGCCGCCGTCTCTCCCACATCCACAAGCGTGTGCTGGCGGTGGTATTTCCAGACTTGGACAGGCGCTTACAGGAGATGCAGCAGCAGGAAGGGGGTAGGTACATGTGTGTTTGTTGTGTTTCACCAGCATTTGTAAGTGCACTGTTCCATGGATGCACTGCCAGGGTTTAATGGTGCTGTGCAGATCCTGTTACCCACAGTATTGCAGTGCTCTCCTGCCTCCCTTCCCCTTGCAATGTGTTCCCTGGTCTGTGTGAAGTCACTCCGTCACAAGGTTATGTAGCCTGGCACCTTCTCCACGTGTACAATGCCTGCAGCATCATGTGTGGGGGTGGTGCGTAACATGTTTTGGGACCTTGCCTGTGCCCTGTCCAGTTCTGGTCGGGTGGGGTCCATGTAAGTTTGCACTAATGCTGAGTCCAGACATGGGAGTTAGTCTCTCAAGTGTGAGGCCTTACAGCACGCATGTCCTATGTGGTGGCCTGTGACATGATGTGCATGAGTGTGCGGTACGCATAGTGCGGGGATGGTAGCGTGTGTTGCAGTCATTCCCATTCAGGAGCATGGAGTTGTGTGGCCACTACTGTCCCCAGGGGCATATTTTCCTAGGTATCATGTGTGTAATCTGAATATGTTGACAATCTCTGTGTCTACAGCATAGGTTGTGCTCTGTGCCATTGTCCCCTGGCCAAATGTATATTGACGTGAAATGTAGTACAAGTGTCCACTGTACAGACTGACCTGATTTTCCTTGTTCATACTCACGGTGGACATTGCCTGTGTGTCTTGTTACAATCATCTGATGATGCCCATTTGTACATGATTATTTGGACAGGCGCACCTTGGGTATTTTGTGTGCAACCTTGATTTGTTGCATCCCATGTGTATTTCACCCAGACTAAGGGATGTAAGTGCTTCCTGTGTCTCCAAATAATAGTCTCATGTAGGGGGTGGGTGGTGCGGGCATGGCCTTCATGTCACAACATGATATCGGCTTGCTAGGACTGGCCAGTGTGTGATGTTTGTCTGGACATGCACTCAAGGTGCAGTGGGCCAGTCATGGTGGGCATGTTTTCAGTTTAACCTATGCTGCATGTGCCTCTTGTTCCTGGATATGGTCCCTGCTCTTCCCTATTTCCTGCCACGCTGTGTGGTGCAGATGCAGTGCTGGATTGTCCCCAGGGCCTTGCTCCTCAGTCAAAATTCCATTCCATCTCATTTGCTATTGTGTCATGCTCTCCATAGTTTTTCGGTGGCATGGTAGGTCAAACAACTGTGTCTTGCATGCCCTACATATGTACCTTGTTTTGTAGATGTAACTCTTCTTTTGTTTCAGGCTATGCACTGTGACCTATGTAGATTGGACTCATGTGACATATGTATACAGGTGTATGATTAATTTCTGTCTCTTCCCCCTGCCCACAGCATCGTCGGGGGACACGGAGGGAGACATGGGCACAGACGGAGCAGAGGGACCGAGCACCAGTGCCAGCGGTGACATCGGGGCTGGCACATCAAGTGGGACTGAGGCGGAGGAGAGTGAAGCCGGGGACCTGTCGACTGGCACAACAGAGTATGAAGCTGACGGGTCCGAGGATGATCTCTCCGAGTGGGCGGCGGCTGCACCAGCAGCTGACAGCAGCACTACATCTCGCCCCGCCCCCTCCATTGCCATCAGCCACCTCCCACTTGCTCGTGTCCCTTCCCAACGTGCCCGGTCACCACATGTCTCCTTCCTGCCAGGCACCGCACCCCCTGCCCCTGTCTCCACTACTGCCACCAATGCCGAGTCTGTGGACATCCAGCGGCAGTTGCAGGTTGGTCAGGCTGCGATCCTTAATGTCCTCCATGGCCACAGCCAGGTCCTCAACAACATGGAGGCATACTTGGAGGGCATTCATTCATCGCAGGCTGACCAACGCAGCTTGCTGAGGTCGATAGACTCGACACTGACTGCAGCAGTGAGTCTCCTGCAGCGCAACGTCCCACCCCCTACCCCTGCCCCATCCACACTTCCCACTCCCATGCCTGTCCCACGTACACCCAGACGTCAGCATGCGCCCACCACAACACACACAGGCACCACACCAGTAGGGAAGGTCCACCGCACACCTCCTGACACGCACACACAGGGTGAAGTAGGCACACCCACTGGGTCGGGGGGCAAACGTGTGACACGCAGCCAGAGTGGGAGTCCGCATTCCACCCAATCCACTCCCTCCAAATCCCCTCCCCTCAGCTCTCCTGGCCACATCTCCCCCAAAGACTCCTTCATGGCCGCTCTGTCCCTGAGCCCCACAGTGACGCCACCACGCAAGCGGTCAAGGAAGTCCTCGGTCAGGGTGGTTGATTCCCCCCTGTCTACACCCTCCCCCAGTGGCGCTGCGACCCATCCCTCTGACCCCCCCCCCTCCTTGGGGCCTGTGGTTCCTTTGGGTGCAGGGGATTCCCTGGCAGACCTGGCTAAGGTGTGCAGCGAGCTCCTGGCCTCCACCTTTGGCCCTGCCCCACCCCCTGCGGTGGAGTCCTCCATCCCTGCACCCACGACGCCTACCCTTCACCCTCCTGTCCCTGCGGTGCCTGTTTCTTCCCCCCCACATGATGCCCTCACCCCTGTGGAAGACAACGGAATGTAACTGTGCAGGCAAGCTAGGGGACACGCATCCCACTGTGTCCCCCATCCAGCTGTGACTTCTGGACTGCCCTATGGGCTTTGTAAATATTGAACTTTCTACGAACATACAATTTTTGATCTTGCTGATTAAAGCCATTTTTGTTTCCTTTGAACACTACTGCTTTTCTGATATTGCTGTTGGTGGGGCTGCTACATGATTTTGGGTGGTGATCATGTGTTGGTTGTGTGGGAAATGTAGTAGTGTGCTGGTCATAGGGGGGACCCTGGGATCTGTGTGCCATCACACGGTGTTAGCTAGGTTTCTGTGTTCATGTAAGCAGTTGCTGCATGGTGAAATTGTCCAAAGGGGTATTCCTTCCTCTGTGTACCCTGACATCTTCCCTGCAGGGTGTTCCCAATATTTAGCGCAGAGCTGTGTGTACATTAGCTGGGTGTGTGACGGACTCCTTCTACTTTGCACATGCATGCTGAGCGATGTCTCCACCTGCATCATTCGTGGCATTCTTGGTAGTCATTGTACTTGTGTATGTGGACTATTGACATGACTTCATGTGTACATGTATTCTTTTCTGCGCTATGCATGCGTATACTCCCAGCCTCGCACACATATGGTACATGTACTGCAGGGTCTTTGTGCACCTGACTGAAATTTGTGGGCATGGTATCTGTGGCTACTCCACCCTTTGCGTTTCATGGGCACTGCTGTGAGTGTTAGGCACACACCCCTCCTGTCTCTGGGCACTGCTGGGAGTGATAGGCACACACCCCTCCTGTCTCTGGGCACTGCTGGGAGGACTCTGCACACACCCCTCCTGTCTCTGGGCACTGCTGGGAGTGATAGGCACCCACCCCTCCTGCCTCTGGGCACTGCTGGGAGGACTCTGCACACACCCCTCCTGTCTCTGGGCACTGCTGTGAGTGTTAGGCACACACCCCTCCTGTCTCTGGGCACTGCTGGGAGGACTCTGCACACACCCCTCCTGTCTCTGGTCACTGCTGGGAGGCCTCTGCACACACCCCTCCTGTCTCTGGGCACTGCTGGGAGTGATAAGCACCCACCCCTCCTGCCTCTGGGCACTGCTGGGAGTGATAGGCACCCACCCCTCCTGTCTCTGGGCACTGCTGGGAGTGATAGGCACCCACCCCTCCTGACTCTGGGCACTGCTGAGAGTGATAGACACCCACCCCTCCTGCCTCTGGGCACTGCTGGGAGTGATAGGCACCCACCCCTCCTGTCTCTGGGCACTGCTGGGAGTGATAGGCACCCACCCCTTCTGACTCTGGTCACTGCTGGGAGGCCTCTGCACACACCCCTCCTGTCTCTGGGCACTGCTGGGAGGCCTCTGCACACACCCCTCCTGTCTCTGGGCACTGCTGGGAGTGATAGGCACACACCCCTCCTGTCTCTGGGCACTGCTGTGAGGACTCTGCACACACCCCTCCTGTCTCTGGGCACTGCTGGGAGTGATAGGCACCCACCCCTCCTGACTCTGGGCACTGCTGGGAGGCCTCTGCACACACCCCTCCTGTCTCTGGGCACTGCTGGGAGGCCTCTGCACACACCCCTCCTGTCTCTGGGCACTGCTGGGAGCGATTGGCACACACCCCTCCTATTTAACAATATGTACGCTTAGTCCATACATGTGTGTGGGTTCGCTCCATGGGGGTATGGGTCGTACTTACACTGTTGGGGTGGGGGGTACGCTCCATACATCCGCGGGTGAGGGTACGGGTCGTACTTACACTGTTGGGGTGGGGGGTACGCTCCATACGTCCGCGGGTGAAGGTATGGGTTGTACTTACACTGTTGGGGTGGGGGGTACACTCCATACGTCCGCGGGTGAGGGTACGGGTCGTACTTACACTGTTGGGGTGGGGGGTACGCTCCATACGTCCGCGGGTGAGGGTACGGGTCGTACTTACACTGTTGGCGTGGAGGTACGCTCCATACGTACGTGGGTGGGGGTACGGGTCGTACTTACACTGTTGGGGTGGGGGGTATGCTCCATACATCCGCGGGTGAGGGTACGGGTCATACTTACACTGTTGGGGTGGGGGGTACGCTCCATACATCCGTGGGTGAGGGTACGGGTCGTACTTACACTGTTGGGGTGGGGGTACGCTCCATACGTACGCGGGTGAGGGTACGGGTCGTACTTACACTGTTGGGGTGGGGGTACGCTCCATACGTCCACGGGTGAGGCTACGGGTCGTACTTACACTGTTGGGGTGGAGGTACGCTCCATACGTACGCGGGTGGGGGTACGGGTCGTACTTACACTGTTGGGGTGGGGGGTACGCTCAATGCATACGCGGGTGGGGGGACGTGTCGTACGTACACTGTTGGCATGGGGGGTACGCTCCTTGCATACGCGGGTGGGGGTATGTGTCGTACTTACACTGTTGGGGTGGGGGGTACTCTCCATACATACGCGGGTGGGGGTACGTGTCGTACATACACTGTTGGCATGGGGGTACGCTCCTTGCATACGCAGGTGGGGGTACGTGTCGTACTTACACTGTTGGGGTGGGGGGTACGCTCCTTGCATACGTGGGTGGGGGTACGTGTCGTACTTACACTGGTGGCATGGGCGGTACGCTCCTTACATACGCGGGTGGGGGTACGTGTCGTACTTACACTGTTGGGGTGGGGGGTACGCTCCTTGCATACGCGGGTGGGGGTACATGTCGTACTTACACTGTTGGGGTGGGGGGTACGCTCCTTGCATATGCGGGTGGGGGTACGTGTCGTACTAACACTGTTGGGGTTGGGGGTACGCTCCATGCATACCTGGTGGGGGTACGGTCCGTACATATCCGTCCCCACGCTATGTGATGATTGTGCGGGCCGTACCCAGGCCTTTGCCACGTGGGTACGAGCTGTCCCGCCATTGTTGGGGTGACGTAGGTGTGGGCATGGTACGACTCGTACCCACGCTCTTAAGGCGTGGGTACGGGACGTACCTGTCTGGTTGTGTTGCCTGTTCGCGTCGTCAAGAACTTCCGTTGTGGCGGTCGCTGGCTTAGCTGGACACGCCCCCACCCCCTCGTAGTGACCAGGGCCTGAGGGTCAGGTATGTCCAGGGCATGTGTGCTGTGTGACTTTGGTGGGGGTTTTGTGGCCTGCCCTGGTCCTGCCACCCCCCCCTTTCCCCCCTCCCTTTGTTGTTCTGACCTTCTGCGGCGTCTGCGTCGGAACCTGTAGAGGAGGTCGACTGCTATGAGGGCCGGGATGACACGTAGGTTCGGGTCCATGTCTGTCCGTCGCGTACGGGTACTCCTTGTTCGCGTCGTCCTGTCTGTCTGTCGCGTACCGGTACTCCTTGTTCGCGTCGTCCTGATTTCCCGGCAGTTTTTGGCAGCCGGAAAATATTCACCGTGCGGGATGACGTCGGTGCGAATCGTAATTCCTGGTTCGTGAATGGCAGTCTGCGTGCGTCCCGACGTCACGTCGGCGCTTTCCCGGATCGCATTTGTACGTTTATTTTCGTCGGTCGGGGTTTTGTATGATTCGTACGGAAATGGTGTTTCCGTGCGAATCGTAATTCCATGTTTGTATATTTTGACGACCGGGTACGCGTCGGATGGAGAATATGCTCCGTCCGACGGTTCGTACCCGGTTTTTACAGGATCGTGATCGGCACCTAAGTATGTGTAAGTTTCTGTAGAAGTAAGTGTGGTGGTGTGTGTATAACTGTATATGCAAGTAAATGGATGTTTGATTCTTTATTAGCATGAGTGGCTATGTGTGTGAGTAACTCTATGGATGAGTGGCGTTGTGTAACAGGATGTATAGGTGTATGAGTACATATGATGAGTGAGTACATGTATGAGTGACTGTATAGGACTGTTGGTGAATGAGTGGATGTGTATGTGGATCTTAGAATTACTGAATAGGTTGTTGTAACTGATATTGGTATGTCCATTGTTTTGAAACTTTTAGTTTCTATTTTTGAATGTGTGTATCAAAGTTTATATTAGGGGGAGAGGAGGTCTGCCACTCTATCACAAGGATGATGTCATCAGTGATGTCATTTGAGATGTCATCAGTGATGTCATGAGTGATGTCACTGATCATGTCATGAGTGATGTAATATGTGACGTCATCAGCAGTGCATTGCGGGCGCGCAAGTTATAGTTAGCTAAACAAACTAAAACGGGGGAATTTCGATTGGTTTTGTACGAGTGAAAAGTCCAGCTAACTATAACGCCCCTGAAACCTATGGTTTTTTCAGTGAATTTCTAAGGTTTTTTAAATGCTAATTCCTAACTATAACATGCCTGAAACCTATGGTTTTTTTCAGTGAATTTCAAAGGTTTTTTAAATGCTAATTTCTAACTATGCCTACAGAGATAGGACATGTGAAGAAAGAAGAAAAAACGCACAGAAAGAAAAAAAAGAAATGCAGAAAGAAGCAACAGAAGTCCTCAAAGACGAAGAAAAGTGCAGGAAGAAGGATAACGTGCAGAAAGAACAAACAGAAGAGCAGAAAGAAGCCTTGTTGCAAAATCATCCTGTACCCTCAACTTTTTCAGATGGATACTGGTGGTAACTGAGTCTGACTAACCAGTCCTAGAGCCAGTGCTATGTTAAAAGACACTCAGAATACAGTGAACACACCTACATACACTAGGGAACACTATGCGTTGGGGTCCCCCTGTGATCAGCATGACCTCCTCTGTAAGCCCCTAGTATATAATAGGGCAGTGGATTAAAACTACCTCTTAAAACGCACCACAGGGCGTGTTTGCACACGTCACCTCAGGCCACGTCCCCTCACTTCCCCACTGTGTAAACACGCCCTGTGGCCGTTGTAAGTTGGGAGATTAAGTCCCCTTGAATCCTGAGGGTCCCTAGGGTCCAGCTAGACCACTAGGTACCTCCAGTAAGCGCCACAGAGCTGCGTTGCAGAGAGATGTAAAAAGGGGCACGGCCTAGACCACCTCTCTGCAAGGCAGCTATGTGGCGCTTACTGGAAGCACCTGGTGGGCTAGTTGGCCCCCAGGGTCCCTCAGGATTGAAGGGGAATTATTTCCCCAACTTAAAACGCGCCACAGGGCTTGTTTGCACATGTTAACTCAGGCCCGTCCCCTCCCTTCACCACTGTGTAAACACACCCTGTGGCCGTTTTTAATTGGGAGATTAAGTTCATTTGAATCCTGAGGGTCCCTAGGGTCCAACTAGCCCACTAGGTACCTCCAGTAAGCGCCACATAGCTGCCTTGCAGAGAGGTGTAAAAAGTGGCACGGCCTGGACCACCTCTCTGCAACGCAGCTCAGTGGCGCTTACTGGAAGCACCTGGTGGGCTAGTTAGCCCCCAGGGGCCCTCAGGATTGAAGGGGAATTATTTCCCCAACTTAACACGCGCCATAGGGCGTGTTTGCACATGTCACCTCAGGCCGCGTCCCCTCCCTTCCCCACTGTGTAAACACGCCCGGTGGCCGTTTTTTAAGTTGGGAGATTAAGTCCCCTTGAATTTTGAGGATCCCTAGGGGCAAAATAGCCCACTAGGTATGTCCAGTAAGCGCCATTGCAGAGAGGTGTAAAAAGGGGCACGGCCTGCACCACCTCTCTGCAACGCAGAGCAGTGGCGCTTACTGGAAGCACCTGGTGAACTATTTGGCCCCCAGGGTCCCTCAGGATCGAAAGGGAATTATTTCCCCAACTTAAAACGCGCCACAGGGCATGTTTGCACACGTCACCTCAGGCCCCATTCCCTCCCTTTACCACTGTGTAAATGTGCCCTGTGGCCGTTCTAAGTTGAGAGATTAAGTCCCCTTGAATCCTAAGGGTCCCTAGGGTCAAACTAGCCCACTAGGTACCTCCAGTAAGCGCCACAGAGCTGCGTTGCATAGAGGTGTAAAAATGGGCGTTGCCTCAGAACACCTGTCTGCAACGCAGCTCCCTGGCGCATACTGGAGATACCTGTTGGGCTATTTGGCCCTCAGGGAGCCTCAGTATTGAAGGGGAATTAATTCCCCAACTTACAACTGGCCAGGGGGTGCGTTTGCAGAGTGCTGCAAGGAGGGGGCGTGGCCTCCGGCGCGATGCCGGTCTTTTATTTATTTTATTTTTTTAAGAAGGAGGGCTGTGTGGCCCCCCTTCTTTTTCTAATTTACTGGCCCTGGGGACCCCATCCCCCAGGGCCTGCACCCTATTTTTTTTTGTTGAAAAAAATAAATTTGGCCTCTCAAGGCCTTAATCGGCCCCGGGGACCCCAACCCCCAGGTCATGACCTTTTTAAAAAAAAATTCTTTAGGAGGGGGCTGCGTTGCCCCCCTCCTCAGGCCACTTATGGCCCCGGGGACCCCATACCCCGGGGCCGGCCTTTGTTTTTTATTATTTTTTAAAAAATATATATTTATAGAAACACCTAGGACATGCTGGACAAACCGTATGTACCTATCACCATGACGATTTGCGTGATATTCATTAAAAGGCGACTATGGATAGAATGAATCCACATGGAATGTATTTACACCACTAGTGAAGCTCTGACGTGTCTGTCGCCCTACCGTGCCTAATCTCGGAACCCCCGCCGGTGGGTACTCTCCAAGTAGACACCCTTGTCGTTTTTTTATACAAACATGGGTAGCTATTGACAGGCACATTTAATATACACGCACACCAAGCCATTCAAAGGGGAATCGAAAAAAATTCGACCAAACTATGCAAGAAATCCCCCTCACGGTTAATAAAACACACATCCACCACCAGATGTGTAATACTTTTTATTTTACTCTCTGGAAAGGAGACGAACCTCACTTGAGAGTCACAGCGTGCTCCTGGCTGAGCCCAATGCTATGTTACACCCACCAGTGCCCGCCGAGTGCCTGACACCTCTGTGTTGTATTCCACCAGCTAGTGCGTATGCTATGACACTCTCTAGCCCATGTGCACTGTAACACCACCCCGTGAACATGTCATGCCACACTTGCCTTCGCACGGGTTATATTGCCCCATCTAACGTGCCATCCTCGATGCCTATGTTATAACGCACAGCGCTATGCCATACATATTACAATCTGGGATCCATATCTTTGTCACAGTGCATATGCAACATTACACTCCCCAGCACATATTTTATATTACAACTTTAGAGACTAGTTAGGTTACACAACACTGCCCTGTGCATATTACACTCCAAGGCGCATATCGCATAGCACGCGCTAGTGCCTGTGCTATCTCGCGCTCTCCAATGAATCTGTCATTGCGCACAATGTATTGCATATTATATTTCACGCCCCGGTTCATCTTATATCACACTTTTTGGTGCATAGTTTATACCATATACTATATCTAGTTTTCATTTTCAATCGTGCTCTCAGGACGATGTTCTATATAACACTGCGTCCACATACCCTTTTCACGGGCATTACATTTTGCGATGGGAGTGGAGGGTCAGGGGTTGTTTCTGCCAAGTGAGCCCGGAGTCACAGTCACAAATGTCCTCTTCTTCCTGAATAAAAGTGAGATTATGCTGCATACTTGTTCATATTTTAAGTAGTTTGCACAGACACACATTTTAAAAACAATAAAGTTCCTAATACCCACCTTCTCTGAACAGTTAGCTTGCTGCCCCATCCACCTCCTCCCTATCCTCTATTGTCTGAATCCATGGACTAGCCTCCTCCCTCCTGCCATGCATGGTCTGATGTGCTGCTGCTGGAGCGGGTTATGCAAAATTTTTGTATACCCATCCCATTTTGCATGTTGTTTTAGTAATTAGATTAATTAATTAATCATAATCGTACTAATGGTTTGGAGTGATGTGGAAATAACTAATCAACCTTATTAATGACCGAAATACATGTGGGATTTGCATCTGCATGGCCTAATTAATGACGTGAACTAAATTTCGTACTCACATTAATGATAGATAATTAGAACATTGCATGATATATGTCGCTTTGGTGATGAAATTGTGATTCGTGCTTTATTTAGTAAGTATAAACCGCATTGAGTGTTGCTTTTGGCTAGATAAATACACACACATATGGGTATTAGCGAGGGAATAACATTTAATTAGTCATTTCTATGTATTAATTACGTTTTTGTGTTTCTTTGCTTAAGTTGACTATTCTGGCCTATCAAATGATGGCTGCTTTTGGTGCCTAACCCAACTGCCGACGCTGAACCAGGCTTGGGTGAAGTGTGCCTGCGCTACAAGATGAGCAACAATGGCCCTGTCTTGACCCCAGGCAAGCTGCACTTATCAAGGCCACTGGGAAAGGTGCCAGCGCTACAGACAAAAGGCTTTATGAAAGAACCGGAACCAGCAAGTATGCTGACAACATGGACTAAACCTTATGGGAATGGAGAGGTTGACCCCTGATCAGCCAATCAGAACAGTTTAAAACTCAATATTGTTACATTTTGCTATTGAAATTATTATAAAACCCATAGAATAGAGAGGTTGGAGGGTCGCTCCTTCGATTTCCTGATGATATGCTGACGAAGAGGACGGTGACACTGCAGGACAGCTGTTAGCCTGAATCTTTGACGGACTGAATTAATGCCCAAAATCCTGAGGAACTTAACCTGCTAAATTGATGGGCATAGATTTGCGAGATTGCCAGATTTGACATAGAGGACGACTTTAGCCAGAATAGGTAAATATGAATGGCAACTTGATCAAATGAATGATTTAATCTGCAATATTAATATAAATTTGGATTTGAACATCTACAGAAATGAGTTGGGTTGTTTATTCATTGAAATGTGTTAATGAAAAGGTTAATTAGAGTATTAGAAATTCACTTAAATCTACAACTAACAGATCCATCCCGGTCATGAGGGAATACCAAATGTAGAATCTAGGGCCTATTCAGTATAAGAAGGGTTTGTAGGTTTGTTGCTCATTAGGGTAAAGTGGTATTTTCCTCCCTCATTATCCAGCACTTGGAAGGATAATCGCCTCTCGTACGGACTGATGGTGAGTGTGTGTTGGTGTTATGGGCCCTACCAGCAAATGTATGGATAGTGTGCGTGTGTGAGATCTTTTTTGCCGGCTTTAAAACTTGTAAACATTGTAAAGCATGTGCTAACAGTAGAGATTGGAAGACCCTAATACTCCCCAATGACAACAGGGGATATGAAATTAGAGGAAACTTCTCCTGTGAAACTGACTATTGTATCTACTGTCTTCGCTGTCCTTGTGGAAAATTGTACATAGGGAGCTCCATCCATCGAGCAAAAAAAAGAGTCTTGGAACATTTACGTGCAATTAAGAAAAATGACGCGCAATATCCAGTAGCACGACACTTTTTAGGGAACACAATCAAAATGAAAAATTGTTGTCTTTTGCAGTATTCTATACCATCCCAAGACTCGAGCGAGGTGGTGATAGAGAGCGTGAATTAAGACGGATGGAATCAAGGTTCATAATAAACTTTGACACCCTTACACCCATAGGGTTGAACTCAAGTGAAGAGATGGCTGTACATTTGTGATCTAATGAGATGAATATTATCAGTGGATTACATCTGTTATTGATTTTGCTTACAATTTTAATAATGTTTTTTAGGATTACTGTAGTAGGTTATATTGTAGATTGGGAGAAGTTTAATATGATAAGAGTATTTGAAAGACTTATCAAATGTTTTGTCTTTCTTTCTCTCTTCCCCCTTTCTCCTCTTCCCCCACCCCCTTTTCAGTTGCTTCCCTTCTTTCCCTTCCTTTTCTTTTTTGTTCTCCTTGATGTAGCATTCCTAAAACTGATCTGACGTGGAGTTACTGTACTTGAGGAAACGCCAAGTGGATTGTTTAGACAACCTTTACTTAAGCCCTATATTCGCATGTGGCATGCCATGGACTGTAGAATACAGATAATGCCCACTTGGGCTAACATGCGGATTCACATGATGAAATTTTCAGTGTGTATCGATTCAATACTGGTATTGCTTGAACATTAATTACGTTATGACACTAGTAATATTTGCCCACTGGGGCATTGACGTCTGTATCTCAGAGTATCCACTTTCTATTGTTGTTAAGACCACATACTATTTTGTAAATGGATTGATCTTTGTCTGTTTAAATATTGTTCATAATCAATGAAACGCTAGATATTGACATGAAATGCACATTTAAATTTCATGTTTAGGTTGCAACAAACTTTGTTTTACACCACTGTAAAATGGCGCTCAGACTTTGAAAGCATATTCTTTCCTCAGTCCCATTTCTATTTTTGTTGAATGCGCATATGTAAGGAGGATGTGTTTGTATTGCAAGCCATACCGTGAACAAGCTTTATTGCGAAACACGTTGGTTAAGGCTACGATTTTGCCTGGATTAAAATTTTGAATACAGCATTCCTGGGAGTCCTGGATTTCTTTTCGTGACCCTCGAAAAGTAGCGTTTTGGATTTATGGGGCTACCGGAGCCCATCCAGGACCGCCGTGCTTGAAGCTCCGCACTTCTGGGATTTGTGGGCTACATATATATATATATTCAGTGAAAAAACCATGGGTTTCACACACGTTATAGTTAGGAATTAGCATTTAAAAAACCTTGCAAATTCAGTGAAAAAACCATAGGTTTCACACATGTTATAGTTAGCTGGACATTTTACTCGTAAAAAACCAATGAAATTCCCCCGTTATAGTTAGTTAAGGTAACTATAACTCATGCACCCGCAATCCACTGCTGATGACGTCACATATTACATCACTCATGACATGGTCAGTGACATCACTCATGACATCACTGATGACATCTCAAATGACATCACTGATGACATCACTGATGACATCATCCATTGAGTATCTGTTTCTTAACAATTTTAATATGTTTAATATATATAGAGAAAGGCCTGTTGAAGAATGAGTGGGTGTGCAAGTGTGTAAATGGATGATTTTCTGTGGTGCATAACATTATTCTTTTAAGTAAGTCATTAAATGTATCTTACTGCAGACTAGCGACTAAACTGTGTAAATGTGTGTATGTATCTGTATGTTGATGTATAAGTGGCTGCATGGTTTTGTGAACAGCTATATGAGTCTCTATATGGGTAATTGATTGGTTGTCTGAGTATCAGTATGGGTTCGTGAGTGTTTCTGTGGGTAGGGTGTGTGTCACTCTATGCATAGATGTGTGAGTTGTGATTCTATGGGTGAATGGTTTTAGGAGTGCATCTGTGATGGACTGTATGGTTGAGCGAGTGTATGTATGGGTGTGTTAGGGATTGAATATATATTTCAGTAGTACATTTGTGACTAACTACATATGTGAAAGTCAGTATATCTGCGTGTAAGAGTATATAAGTGAGTAGATATGAGAGTGTATGATTGTGAAAGTGACTGTATGGATGAGTGTGTGCTTGTATCAATGATTCTATAAGAGTGTGAGAATGTGATACTATTTTTATGAGTAAGTGAACTTGAATGTGTTTTACTGCATAGGTGAGAAAATGGGAGTGTGATTATTTGCATGACTGAGTTGGTGTAACAGTAGCTCTATGGATACTTGTTAGTGTGTGAGTATCTATATAAGTGTTGAAATGTATATTATAGTTTTGTATGGGGTGACTGTAAGTATGAGTGACTTTAGAGGTGAGCAAGTGGAGGTATATGAAGACCAAAGAGTTAATAAGTGGGTATGTAATGATTGGTATTGCAGTATATATGGTTTTGAGAATGGAACTGTTAAATTTTTACTCGGTGTATCAAAGGTTATATTATGGTGTAAGAAGATGTGGTAATTTTTCTCATGGATGACTTCATCAGTGATGTCATCAGTGATGTCATTTGAGATGTCATCAGTGATGTCATGAGTGATGTCACTGACCATGTCATGAGTGATGTAATATGTGACGTCATCAGCAGTGGATTGCGGGTGCGCGAGTTATAGTTAGCTTAACTAACTATAACGGGGGAATTTCATTGGTTTTTTACGAGTAAAATGTTAAGCTAACTATAACATGTGTGAAACCTATGGTTTTTTCACTGAATTTGCAAGGTTTTTTAAATGCTAATTCCTAACTATAACGTGTGTGAAGCCCATGGTTTTTTCACTGAATTTGCAAGGTTTTTTAAATGCTAATTCCTAACTATAACGTGTGTAAAACCCATGGTTTTTTCAGTGAATTTGTATGGTTTTTTAAATGCTAATTCTTACCTATAACGTGTGTGAAACCCATGTTTTTTTTCAGTGATTTTGTATGGTTTTTTTAATACAAATTCTTATTTTAAACGTGTGATTTTTTTTTTTAATTTGCAAGGTTTTTTACATTTTTTTTTTTACTTTATATTCTCTAAAAATACTATGCTTAATTTAAAAAAATTCTGCAATATATTATTTTTTCTCATTTTTTTTTTACCAAACAGGAAAGATATATTACTATAACATAGTGATTCTTTTTTTCCATTTTTTTTTTTTTTTTTTTTTTACGTGCGCGTACGGTAAGCTTACGGTAAGCGTACGGTTTGCGTAATGTGCGTAATATTTTTACTCTTTTGACGTATGGTTACGCAATTTACGTAGCCGTGCGTACTGCGTACGCGGCGCGTAAGGGCATACGCTACACACGCACGTTACGCGGAAGTGTTGCGGCGTGATTGTTATGCGCATTCGCACGTGCGCGTGTCTTTTATACGCGCATGCGTACTTTTACCGTAAGCGCTCCGTATGCGCACCGTAAGCGCTCCGTAAGCGTAACGTATGCGCACGGTGGGTCATGTGATCAAGAAACAAAACTTTTGATTGGTTTAAAGTAGTTTCAGTTCTAGAACTCTCCTACACCACACCCATTCCCCTCATTTCTGCTTGTGATCCCTTAGGAGAAGGAGCTGAGTTGTCTTTGGGATACGATGGCAGACCAGCACTCCACTTCTGAGAGTGAGGCTAGCAGCACCACCATCAGGCAGAGAAGGAGGAAACAGAAGAGCTCTTTTATATGGGAGTATTTCACTTTTCCTGAGGGTGAGAAAAAAGTGAATGCTGCATTAGTGACTTGCAAGCTGTGCCAGCGTGTACTTTCAAGAGGTAATCCTAACAAGAAGTATTCCTTCGGGAATCACACTATGTTACGACACCTTGAGGATGTACACCCTAGGACACATGCTCGACATACTGGAGGAAACCCT
Organism: Triturus cristatus; assembly: GCF_964204655.1. Classification (NCBI taxonomy): domain Eukaryota; kingdom Metazoa; phylum Chordata; class Amphibia; order Caudata; family Salamandridae; genus Triturus; species Triturus cristatus. Next base: position 140,007,733 of record NC_140582.1, on the reverse strand, counting down.
TCAGTAAGTCGACCAAGCACATCCACAGCAGCTCAGCCGAGTCCATCTTCGGCAGCTCAGCTGAGCCCTTCATCTGTGGGGGCAGATTCACCTTTTTCTGATCCTGTGGAAACTAACCATCGATTTGCGAGGGTTACAATGCGGTGTTCAAATTGCCATGGTCTAATTGTTCATAGGGAGACCAGTGTTCCCCTAATTAACAACAAAATAGACCAGCACATTTGTCCTACCAACTAATATTCCCATTCTTCCTTTCCTCTGTCCCTGCATGAACACAACGGCTCTTTTAAGAGCCAACCTTACCTCTCAACTTTTTTTAATTTTTTTTTTTTTTTACCGTACGCGTACGGTAAGCGTATTTTTTTTTTTTTTTTTAAATCACTAAAAAACAATTACCACATTACAAGGTCTTTGAGGGATTAATAACGAAATACTGAAAATCTGTATAAGGAGAAGTGGAAGAAAGGGACCATCTAATTTCTGACTTACCTGACCCACCCAACAATTTAATTATCAATATATATTTAATTGAAATTGCTTGTAAAAATGTTTTTTTTTTCGTAAATTTTCTTTCTCAATCTGAAAAAAAAGAAAAAAGTATTAATATTTAATAAAACATTATATCATACAGTACACGTATTTACATATTTTCCAAAATCAATTTTTTGCCATTTTTTTGCTGTTTTCAGAATATATTGCATTTCACTATTAATCGTGAAAGCAATTGCATTCATCACTTAACAGCGGGCAAAAAAAAAATAACAATCTCAAAGATTGTTTTAAAAAAGCCCATAATCTCTTTTCACTTAAACATAACATTATAGAAATGCAAAATATTCAAAAAAAATACCATCTAATAACAAAAACTTTTTCTTTAAATTACCGTCTGACAATTTTGTTACAGAAGCATAATCACAAAAATAATACATCTCAAATAACTCCCCAATACATCTGGTTACCTTTCCTTTAGGCCAAATGGTAATTTTAAAATTCTTTTTTGATTAAATTTGCAATGGTAATCCAATAAAATTCCAAAATTTAAATTGTACAGATGTTACCGATTTTCTCAACAATTTTGGCTTCCAAAACATTAATTAGTAATTAAATAAGTCCACAATACAATTGGTTACCTTTCCTTTAGGCCAAATGGTAATTTTAAAAATCTTTTTTGATTAAATTTCCAATGGTAATCCAAAAAAATTCCAAAATTTTAATTGTACAGATGTTACCGATTCTCTCTAAATTTTTGGTTTCCGAAAGATTCATTAGGAATTAAATAAGTCCACAATACAATTGGTTACCTTTCCTTTAGGCCAAATGGTAATTTGAAAAATCTTTTTATTTGAAAATTCCAATGGTAATCCAATAAAATGGTAAAATTGTTTTGTACAGATCTTGCCAATTCTCTCTAAAATTTAGGTTTCAGGAAGATTAGATAGGAATTTGCTAAATCAAAAGGCAAACGTTGCTTGAAAATCAATTGGGAATCATTACACAGTGTCCAGCCTTTTTCACATTTAAGATAAACTGTGTAATGTCCTGAAGTTACAGTAGGTCCTTCATGGAAAATTATTGCAACTGTTACAAAAGATTTTCCTGAAATTGATAATTGCTGTCCTATAAACTTCTTTATTAAAGTATCCAATTTTGAGCCATCAGCTCTACATCGTTGCATCATTAAAATTACATACTGTCCGTATTCCTTTAAAATTAACGTTGAAAACATGTCTGATTTACACTCACTGCATTCCATGCTATGATTAGCATCTTTAACTAATTTAGCAAAAGTGACTGTTTTACTCTCTGGCAATGTTAAATAAATAAACCTTTCAGAATCAACATTAGAGCCACAGGTATGGAAACAGTTTTCACAACTATGTTCCCATTTATAAGAGAGACCAAACATATTTTCAATGTGTACCCCTTCTTCTTCCAGTACCTGAAGAAAATACATCAAGAATTCCTGTGCGTCTTGCTGTACATTTTGAGAAAACTGTGTTCGTCCTGAACATACATCTAAAAGTTTTCTAATTTCAGTAGCACTTTCTATTTTAGTTTTATCATTACTCAGCTTTTCAAAAAGGAGACTCAACTCAGAACAGAATCTTTTTCTCTGATTTACTATTATCTGTTCTTGCAAACTTTCCAGATAAAATACAACATTCAGCACTACATTAGCGTAGCAGTTGACACCAGAGCTATTTTCAAAATGACAACCTACAACCTCTTCAACATTTTCCTTTTTCTTTTTGCTTGCAATTACATCACTCCTCTTTTTTTTCTCCTCTCTACATCCTCATTATAGATATTCTCAATTCTCCTTTTTCGAGAAACAACACGTTTTTCCAACACAGGAAACTGACCTAAATGAGGAGCATAGGTTCTTCTTAATCTATTATACTCCTTTACACAATTTGCATCAGCACTAACTTTTGAGTCATCAAAGTCTATCATAAATAAACCAGATAATGTTTTCACTCGTGACAAAGCAACATAAGCCATACCTTCTTTGAACACAGTTGAACCAATGTTTACAAAAGCACAATCTACAGTCAATCCTTGAGACTTGTGAATAGTTACAGCATATGCTAGAGAAAACGGAAACTGTTTCCTACGTACATATAAGTCTTTCACAAGCATGAAATGAACTGTACAACGACAAATGTCTATAACTTCTTCTATCTGATCAAATTTTATTTTTAAACATTCAATTCCATCTTTTTTCTGGAAATTAATAAAACCCACAACTCTTCCCATAGCTCCATTCACTAAACCTTTTTCAACATCCAAATTTCTCTTTAAAAATACTCTACAGTTCATGCAAACATATAGATTTTTTTCTAATCCAGCTGTTTTGGAAATGTTCTTCTCTAGTGAATCCAATTTATTTTTCAGTTTGCCTGTTAATGTAATAGTAATTCTTTCATGCTGAATTTTGTCCACTGCTTCCAATTTCCTAATCTCTTCCTTTTCCAATTTCAAAAGTTCCTCATTGAATATTGAGCATTCAGGTAGAGTTGGCATTAAGCAGATGACACTTTTCTTTTCTGCAATGTTCTTGTATATTTTTTCTGCAACTATTTCTTTCTTTGGGAATAAATTATGTAGCAAACGACTCTGTAATGCTTTCGTGCCAGCTTCAGTGAGTAGTCCAATTCTGATATCTTTCAGAATACTTCCATATTCTTCATCGTTTGCTTGCCTCATATTAGTAGTAAGTTCCTTGTACTCAAAGAAGGACCAAATATTTGCATTACCAATGCTTCCCAATGACTTCTTTGTGTCTTCATGTGTCACAGTATTAAACACTGGTTGTCCTTTAACTGGAGTAAGCTGTAGAAGATCCCCAAAAACTATGACATGTTTTCCACCAAATAACACGTCATAGTCTGTCCTTAGAATTTGCTGCATTCTTAAATGCACAAAGGCAAGCATTAAGTTTGATACCATGCTCACCTCATCAATAATGAGAACTTGCATCTTCTTCAATACTCTTGAAACTTCCAAGCATGCTTCTCCAGTTAGCTTGTGGTATTGTATTTTGTTCTCATGCTCCACTGGTAACATTAGCAAACGATGTAAGGTGATTCCTTTTATGTTATATGCTGCTAACCCAGTTGGAGCAGTAACCACACAAGACAAAGTTGAATCTGTTTTTTGCTGTAGGTAGCTTCTGATGACTTTGATTAAGAAACTTTTTCCAGTTCCAGCTTGTCCGCTTACATACATCCTGATTGGTTGAAATGATGTACATGAGCACTCTTTTTTTTCATGTAGTAATCCGTGATCAATTTTGTTTCTGATCTCTTCATAAATTTGTTGCTGCTCTTCATTCAGTTGTCTTTCCAAATTTGGTAAGTCTATAAATTCTTCTTGAGCTTGATTCATAGCCGTTTCCACTTCAGTCATTGCTATTGCAGCTTCATTTTCAACGATTGGTTGTCCTAGGGGATCTTGACTGAGTGTTCCAGAACTTTGGCTGTCTTGAGAACTGTCTCTAGCTACTTCAGCTGCAATTGTAGTTTCCTGTTCAATTTCTTCATTTAACATTTGCACATAATTTGTGAAAGTACTGCATTCTATGCTGTCTTTGCAAGCATTAAAGGAATCTTCATAGCTTTGAAATTCTCCCAGTAGTTCGTCCTCTGAACGCCATGGTTTAAACAGCTGTAAAAGAGCCAAGTAATAAAATTCCTTTTTGTCAGTAGTGTCGCAACTCAGCTTCCGGTGATTTATCAAACTTCCTTTTGTTTGCTTCACCAAACATCCTTCCTCACCAATGACTTTATATTTTCCATTGTTGATGTCTTCTGCGGCTTTCCGTGAATAAATGTAGTTCTGCAGCACTTCATAGAAACACATGTTCTCTAGATGAACACTTCTCTTTGGGTAATATGTGTCCAACATGTTTGATTTCAAAATATCTGTACTTTCTGGGTCATTCTCGGCCAAATATTCAATTTCTCCAACAGATTTCAGTACCCGATTTCTCATTGCTGCAAGGCCTAAACTTGCCCAAATTATTCTTCTTGATTTTGAGTAGAGACTTGCAGAAGATAACCTATCTGAACATTCGTAGGATCCAATTTCTCGATGCGATAACATCTGTAAACTGAAACTGTACAGCTTCTTACTGACAGTCTTCTCGTGAGAAATCTCTTCCCACATTTCTTTCAATTTAGTTTTTTCTGATTTCGTAATGTAAGACGTTACATATCGAGCAACAGCAATGGAATTGTCAGCTACATACTGTATATCCATGTTAGCATTCCACATGGATAAAATGACTGGGTTGTAGTCATTTATATTTTTTGATTCTTCTTTTCTTTTTAGGTTGTAGGTATTCTTAGGTGATTTTCTTGTAATAGTATGTCTCACAGCTGACATAAAACTGTTTACTATTCCTTTTGAAAGAACAGGTCTAGGAAATCCAAATCGACATTTAGTGTAGAATTTATCTTTTGTCTTGTACTTCCGTCGACAGTATTTTCCACACCGATGACTTTGGAAACGTAAAACTTGCTCTTTTAACTTTTTCTCTTCTGTGCTTTTTGGTATAGCACATGTTGCATATTCTTCAATGAAAGATAACACTGCTTCATCAGTATCTGTTCCAAACTTTGGGGCATCCTTGATCCACAACAGCATATGAATATGAGGAGCACCTCTTGCCTGGTACTCTTTTCTCCAAAAGAAATCCACAACTTCTCCAAGAGGTGGATTTTTTTTATTGCAGATGAAGGACATCATAGCCTCAAATCTATGATTGAAATATCTGCAAACATTAACTGGATCCAATGAGCACAGTTCTCCTGCTGTCTTGTATTCGATGTTTTTAATGTTTGAATTTGCCTCTCGTAGAAAATCCAGTAAATCATCCCAAGCGTACTCAGCACAGCTTAGGGTAAGGAACCATGTTGGTGTTCCTAAATTCCGTAACATGCATTTTAATTCACCATGGCGTCGGTACCAATATTCATTTGTCCCACGCTGACAAGCCATCAGATTGATCAGTTGTGTTTCCAAATGATCATCTCGGTGCTGCACTTTCTCCATAAAATCCTTAGCAGACACATTTTGTAAATGTACTCCACTTTTTAAAATGTGATTTACTGCATAAGACAATGCAGACAAGTCGCTTTCAAATAAAAGATGGAACAAATAAGGAATACTTTGTCGAAATCTTGGATCTTCAGCATATAGTCTTGTAGTCCGATACTCAGAAGCTGGAATCTGTTCTGGACGTTCATCGTATCGTCCTCCTTTTCCTGTAGGAAACAGCTGGGGAAAACATCGAGCTTCCAAGCTCTCCTCCCATACACTCACGGGAGTTCCTTTTGCTTTTTTCATCTGAAACAGATCAATAGTGTCTCCCATAACTTCTTTTGAATGAAGAGGATGTATGCTAAAATGTTCATAAATTTCTTCTTCCTTTGACTTGTCCACTTTTTCAATTTGTCCAGTTGGTGTTTCTGTGTCTTCTTGTAAATCTTCTTCTCCTTCTTCTATATAAATTGATTCATACCATTTGTTATTCCTTTTCAAATACAAATTTGCTCTTTGTACTTTCCGTACATCTACCAGCTCCTGCCAAATCTTCTTATTCTTTGTAGGTACACCATTAACCAGAATAACTAATGGTTCAGTTTCCAAAGTATCTGCATCAATAGTTTCCATATTTTTTTTCAAATCCAAGGGCAAATACACCACTCTACCTTTTAAACCTCTCAATAAATCTGAAGGAGGTAATTTACCAGTTTTGGGCTCCATACGTACTATGGTCTGGAACGGATGAACACATTGAATAAGTATAGACTCATATGTATTTAATTCAGAAAGTTCAGCAGGAATAGCATCCAATTCTAAATTATTATGTACAGCTCTGGTCGGCATTCTATTTTCTTCTAACTTATTATAACAGTATTTACAAATACGCTGATCTTCACCCAAATCAAAACAATTTTCAAGAAATATATATGTGGCAAAATCCTTCCACTTATAATTATCTTCATTTTCACTTTTTCTGTAGAGATCAACATTCCTGGTTTGTTTTTTATAATGAGTTCTGCGGCAACAAATACAAGTAATATTTGGTCTTTCTTTAGAGATGATTGCAAATTTGATCATCAAATTTCTTACTTACAGAGGGTTCTACATTCTCTTCCACATCTTCCTCGATAACTGTGTCATTACCTGCACTCTCTTGTTCTGGACCAAAGTAACAAAACTGAATTTCATCAGTAACCTTCTCTACATCTGATACCGATCCACGGAACAGCGCCCTATTCAATTCATCTAACTTTATTGCTGGACATTTAGCAAAATACAATCGTCTCACAAACTTTCTCATTTCAGTATGATGAACAGCCAGCATCCTAAAATGATGAAAAACACTTTTACACACTTTTCTAGATAGACAAGCCAGAGAATGTCCCTGCAAACCAGTATTCTCTCTAACTCTGCATGGATCTAGACTTTGAAGCACCTTAATCTTCTGTTTAACACTTTTTTTACTATATTCTCTTAGAAACTCTCGAAATTTATCAATAGATTCCTGACGCACAGTGCAAATACTACTACAATTCCAAGTATATACTGGGGCTTTAGGACGTCTCCCCATAGCCTCATCCGCCATCACTTGTTCCTCATCTCTTGGAACCATTTTCTCCTTCTCCATTATACAACCATTTTTCACTTCATAAGCACGACCTCTGGTGTCAACTGCATGCAGCAAACTATTACTTTGAAGATAACTCTCTTCATTAAAAAAAGGTTCACTACTTGAACTATGCATCCATTCTCCTAAAAACACTTTACAAAAGTTTGTTCTTTTCACTAGTCTTTTCCTTTTGCTTTGTGATTTCAGTACATTGACCATTTTATCTAATGTACGCATCCTGTTCAAAATTAAAATAAATAGTTTCCTTTTTAATTCTAATGCCTTTGCTACAATGGCTTCAATTTCTTTTTTTCTCTTATAAAATTTAGCTTTTTTCTTATATTTCTTCACATCCTTTATTAAATTGGACATAACTCTTCTCTGAAACATTTTTCTACGAATCTCTTTAAACGCTGTTTTTCTTTTTAAGTTAATCTTTATTGTTTCTGAAGGTATATTTGCATTAACTAAATGGTCAATTTTTTCCTGTTGTTTTCTATTTAAAACATTCTTTCCAGTACAGACATTTTGTACATTTTTCCTTTTTTTGAAGATATTGTTTAAAAAATCTTTTGTCTGCTTACCAGAAGACTTTCTCTTTTTCCCAACATGAGCATCTCCAACTAACTTCAAATCTTAAAATACTATGTACCCCTTTCCTACAAGTGAAAATCACAATAACACCATCACAAATTAAATATCTAAAAACAATTCCTGTGTGCACACAGAGTCATGGTTTGATATTAGTCAGAAACTAAATTTCTTTGCCAATTTGAAAGCACACTTACTACTCTTTTTTTGGCAAGTGATAAGTACTTTTACAGTCTGACACATTTTCAATCCACTTTTCAGAATCTGAAAACAGCACATGTCCAAACAGCTTTTTCAGACCAGGAACATGTGTAACCTGGGTGAATGACTACACTCCAGCAAGGGCAACCAGCCTTAGTGATGCTGAATGTATTTGCATTACTGACTGCAACCTCAAACCCCACTCGGTTGTGAATACTATGCATGATTCTACAAGATAAGCACCTGGGTGTGTGCTAAGAGTCTGCTTCTGCAGAAAAATAGCTGCCCCTTTCCTACTAATGCCAATCTAAAATTACCAGAGTAGTACGCAATAAATCTCTGTCAACAATTCCTCTTTGCACACAGAGTCATGGTTTGATATTAGTCAGAAAACGAAATTTCTTTGCCAATTTGAAAGCACACTTACTACTCTTTTTTTGACAAATTAGGGCAAAGGAGAATGAAAGATATGTTGGCTATTTATAAAGCCAGGTGTATTTCATCCGCCTTGTATGGGGCAGGAGTATGGGGCCACCATCCTGTTAATAGCTTACAGAACGATGAAAACAAGTTTTTGAAGAAATTGCTATGTGCCCCCCCCTCAGTTCCTAATTTTCTAACTCATATGGAAGCCGGTATTGACTTCATTATGGACCTAGCTGCATTACGCCCATTGCTACTTTGGCGCTCCATCTGGTCCAAAACAGAGACAGTATTCACACAAACAATTATCAAGGACTGTTTGAACCTTGATAATTCGTCACGTATACCATGGCTGAGCTATATTTACTACTGGTTTAATCTTCTGTTTGAATGTAATATTCGTCTGAACCCAGAAGCAGCCACACTGATACCAAAGAAGGATATAAAATTGAGGTTTCTAGCATACAAGAATGCGGCTAGAGAGAATCAGTCTAGTAATTTAACAACCGTTGCTTCTTACCTTGATTTGAATTTAAGGAGAGGTTTCCAGACATATCTTGCGATTGTGACTTATAACTCCCACAGATTTGTCCTAACCCGCTTAAGGCTAGGGATTGTGCACCATTTAGTCTCATTTCCGGATATGAAGATTAAATCCAATATGCTGTGTCCTTGTGATAATATTTCAAAACAAAGCTGCTGTCACTTTTTACTGTTCTGTAAATTTTATTGTTATTTTAGGAAATTTTATCTTAAACCTATCCTTTTAAAACATAAGATTCGGTCCACCAAATCAGCAATGAAGTTTTTAACAACTCTGGAAAGTCCTGATACCTGTTTTTTTGTGGCATCATATGTGCTAAAATGCATAAATATAAGGAAGTCTTTAGTCTGTGTTGTCTAGTTTTATTTTGTTATGTACTTTGCACATTTAGGCATCGCCCAGACTTTTATATGCACTTTATAGTTTGAGTGAATTCTGGATGAACATTGTATTTTTATTATTGTTACTATACATAGCATTTGTTTGCACATCTGCACACATTAGACACTTTATATGGAACCTGTACTTTGTTAAAAATATAGTGTAGATGCTTTGTTAGTAAATTCCCAAGTCTAATTCTGAACTGTTCAAGGAAGCACTATGCACTTTAATAATGTTTTTACATATTGTTTTCTGTCATGTTCAGCGTACAAGATATTTTAGTTTGCTATGTATTTTATGTGTTTTGTTCTGCTTATATGGTTGTATTTTACATACCGAATAAAGCTTTTGAACTGAACTGACAAGTGATAAGTACTTTTATAGTCTGACACATTGTGAATCCACTTTTCAGATTCTGAAAACAGCACATGTCCAAACAGCTTTTTCAGACCAGGAACATGTGTAACCTGGGTGAATGACTACACTCCAGCAAGGGCAACCAGCCTTAGTGATGCTGAATGTATTTGCATTACTGACTGCAACCTCAAACCCCACTCGGTTGTGAATACTATGCATGATTCTACAAGATAAGCACCTGGGTGTGTGCTAAGAGTCTGCTTCTGCAGAAAAATAGCTGCCCCTTTCCTACTAATGCCAATCTAAAATTACCAGAGTAGTACGCAATAAATCTCTGTCAACAATTCCTCTTTGCACACAGAGTCATGGTTTGATATTAGTCAGAAAACGAAATTTCTTTGCCAATTTGAAAGCACACTTACTACTCTTTTTTTGACAAGTGATAAGTACTTTTACAGTCTGACACATTTTCAATCCACTTTTCAGATTCTGAAAACAGCACATGTCCAAACAGCTTTTTCAGACCAGGAACATGTGTAACCTGGGTGAATGACTACACTCCAGCAAGGGCAACCAGCCTTAGTGATGCTGAATGTATTTGCATTACTGACTGCAACCTCAAACCCCACTCGGTTGTGAATACTATGCATGATTCTACAAGATAAGCACCTGGGTGTGTGCTAAGAGTCTGCTTCTGCAGAAAAATAGCTGCCCCTTTCCTACTAATGCAAATGTAAAATTACCAGAGTAATACGCAATAAATCTCTGTCTATAATTCCTCTTTGCACACAGAGTCATGGTTTGATATTAGTCAGAAAACGAAATTTCTTTGCCAATTTGAAAGCACACTTACTACTCTTTTTTTGACAAGTGATAAGTACTTTTACAGTCTGACACATTTTCAATCCACTTTTCAGATTCTGAAAACAGCACATGTCCAATGATGCTGAATGTATTTGCATTACTGACTGCAACCTCAAACCCCACTCGGTTGTGAATACTATGCATGATTCTACAAGATAAGCACCTGGGTGTGTGCTAAGAGTCTGCTTCTGCAGAAAAATAGCTGCCCCTTTCCTACTAATGCAAATGTAAAATTACCAGAGTAATACGCAATAAATCTCTGTCTATAATTCCTCTTTGCACACAGAGTCATGGTTTGATATTAGTCAGAAAACGAAATTTCTTTGCCAATTTGAAAGCACACTTACTACTCTTTTTTTGACAAGTGATAAGTACTTTTACAGTCTGACACATTTTCAATCCACTTTTCAGATTCTGAAAACAGCACATGTCCAAACAGCTTTTGCAGACCAGGAACATGTGTAACCTGGGTGAATGACTACACTCCAGCAAGAGCAACCAGCCTTAGTGATGCTGAATGTATTTGCATTACTGACTGCAACCTCAAACCCTAAAAGTATTCCTCATTTATACCAGTACACCTTAATTTATGGTAAAAACATAGTCCATAATATTTTACATGTTCCTTACATTTAAATTTCTCCCAAAACACAAAATGATAAACACAACTTCAACAAAAGGAATCCCAATTATATTATTCATTTCTTAATTTACCACATACATCCCCTCTCAAACTCATAACTCACCTTTAAAATTAGTTAGTTGTGAAAGAAATGTGGCACTCAAACAGCAGATTATCAGAGCCAGGATCTCTGTTCTGTACACCTCTCTCCTCTCAGCAAAACCAGATAATGGCAATGTTTCCCTCTCTTTTTCCACACATATACATGTTAATTTCAAATCTCAGTGCTTCCCCCTTTTTTCAAATGTAATCACACATTTCTATTGGTTGAAAACCAACCCTTTTCCAAAAGTACCCTTCCCCCAACTTGACTTCTGCCTAGTACCCTTCCCCCAACTTGACTTCTGCCTGTTACCATAGCAACAGCTCATGGAACACTGCTGTGTGAAGTCAGGTCAGAAGTTCACCACACAATGTTTCATTTTCAAAGAGCAAGAGTGCTTGACTTTTCTAACCTAACAGCAAATCCATAGTAATGTTCTTTGGTAACACATTTTTCTGTACCAATACAAAACATGCTTCTATAAATTGACACGTACAGCCTAGTTTTTAGTGTAGAATGGTATGAAACAGCCAATGAGTTCTTTTTATTTAAAAAAATATGTATGCCTCCATTTCCAAACTGTCTTTCATTTCTTTTTCCCTTTCTACTGAAATACACCTCCTGAGTGCATCCAGATCTCCTTTGAAGATGTTCACAGTGTGGATTGTAGGGCACAGCTATGTCTTCTGGAGTGAAAAGTATGCAGAGAAAACAGGTATGGTGAGAGACCTTGCTTTGCCAAATGTAGACATTAAATGGATTGGTCAGAGAGGGTTAAAGTGGCACCAATTGATGCCATTGGTGAAATCCTTCATGCAAATACAACACCCTGACCTCATAATAGTGCACTGTGGTGGCAATGACCTAGGCACTTTGACTGGGGTAGGTCTGGAAATGCTTATGAAGGAGACCTTTGCACAACTGTTTTCACTTTTCCCTAAAACTGCCTTTGTGTATTCTAACATATGCCAAAGGCAAAAATGGAACTGGTCCAATCATTTTTGTCCGCAGATTGACAAAGCAAGAAAGCACGTCAACAAATCTGTTTCTGCTTTCCTCCGAGACTATGGTATGGGTTCCATTTACCACAACAACTTGCGTTACGACATGCAAGACATTTATAGAGGAGATGGTGTACACTTCAATGATGAAGGGAACAGAGTCTTCCTCTTGAACCTTAGACTCTGCGTCGGTACTTACTTGTAGGTACTACTAAAAAATCACTTCAAAAACACAACGGCTCTTTTTAGAGCCCCCTAATATCTAAACACTTAAATCTGAATTTTATTTCTTTTTTTATTTATTTTTTCTACCATACGCGTATGGTAAGCTTACCGTAAGCTTACCGTACGCGTACCCCGCGATTTTTTTTTAAAATTAATAAATGTTTTTTTTGTACTTTTGTGTCCTTCTTTGACCCCCTTTCAAATGTTAGGGGGTCTGTAACTCTCTTCCTTGCCCCCTTTTCACGTTATCTCCCTTTTTTTCTCTGTGTGAAACACACGAAATGGCGGCCGACACTTCCTGATTTCGTCCGATTCGAATGTTTACAGTCATGTGACAACCAATCAGATTTGAGCTCGCGCACGGCACCGTACGCGTACGGTAAGCTTACTGTAAGCTTACCGTACGCGTACCCCGTGATTTTAAAAAAAAAATTAATAAATGTTTTTTTTGTACTTTTGTGTCCTTCTTTGACCCCCTTTCAAATGTTAGGGGGTCTGTAACTCTCTTCCTTGCCCCCTTTTCACGTTATCTCCCTTTTTTTCTCTGTGTGAAACACACAAAATGGCAGCCAACACTTCCTGATTTCGTCCGATTCGAATGTTTACAGTCATGTGACAACCAATCAGATTTGAGCTCGCGCACGGCACCGTACGCGTATGGTAAGCTTACCGTAAGCGCACGGTAAGCGCACGGAGCGCGCTTACAGATATATATATTGATTTAAATGCTATTTTCTCAGGAACTACTGAACAGATTTACACCAGACCTACAAAAGGCACTTCCTTGACCTGAGGACTACCTCTCTGCCAAATTACAAGTAATTCTGTTCAGCCGTTCGGGCTGTAGCTGTGTCTAAAGGTCCTATGGAAAAATGCATGGGGAAAACGCGTTTTGGGACCCCCCTTTTTTCTCAGCCCCCGCTTGACGAATCCCCCCGAGACTTTCAGGGTAGGAGCGGAGCGTAGCGCCCCATTAGTTTTAAAAATTTCGCGAGGATTCGTCGACCGGCACCAAAGTTATTCCAAATAGAATGTTGCGGATTTCCTATGGAAACAGGGTCCTAACTATAACTACCTACTGGCGACCGCCAGTAGGTAATATATATATGTATATATATATATATATATATATATATATATATATATATATATATATATATATATATATATATATATATACCAAGGTGTATTGAAGAATGAGTGAGTGTATGAGTGTCTGAATGGATGATTTAGTGGGTGTGTGACTGACTGCATAAGTGGGTGATTAACCATGTCTTGGTGAATGCATGGGTGAATGACTAATCTGTGTGAATGTCTGTATCAGTTTGTCAGTTGATGTGTAAGTGGCTGCATGGGTTGGTGAGTAGCTACATGAGTGTCTATATGGGTTAATGATTGGTTGTCTAAATACCTGTATGGGTGCCTGAGTGTCTGTGTGGATGTGTGGGTGGTTGTGTGACTCCCTGCATAGATAGTTAGTGGGTGATTCACTGGGCGTATGGGTTCATGAGGGATTATGGGAGGGGCTGTATGGGTGAGTGAGCATATGGGTGTGTTGGTAATTGAATGGATGTACAGTGCTATATGTGTGAGTAACTACATATGTGAAAGGCAGTATATGTGAGTGTTGGAGTATATCAGTGACTGTATGTGAGAGAGAGTGATTCTGAGAGTGGCTGTCTGGATGAGTGTGTGCTTGGGCCAGTGATTGCAGAAGAGAGTAAGTATGTGTTAGTATCTGAATATGTGAGGTGGTGTGTGTATAACTTTATAGGTGAGTAAATTGCAATGTGATTGACTCTTTGGATAACTGACTAGGTGTGTGAGTAACTCTATGGTTGAGTGGCAGTGTGTGAGTGTCTGTATGGGCGTATGAGTGCATATATCAGTGGCTGTATTGATGAGTGACTGCATGTATGAGTGACTGTATGGGTGAGTGAGTGGATGTGTGTGTAACCTATGAATAAGTGAGTGGGTATGTACTAACTGGTATTGATGTGTCTATGGTTTCAATAATGGTAGTCTGTAATTTGGAGTGGGTTTTTGAAAGGTTTATATTAGGGTGGGAGGAGGTGCATCAGAGATTAAGTGGATGATGTCATCAGTGATGTCATCAGTGATGCTTCAGTAATGTCACTGACCATGTCATGAATTATGTAATATGTGGCATCATCAGCAGAGCATTGCAGGGGTGCAAGTTATAGTTAGCTCTGTTAGTTATAATGGCTGAAGTTCTTGGGTTTTGTATGAGTGAAATGTCAGCCGAACTATAATGTACCTGAAGCCTGTGTTTTTTTCAGTGAATTTCTAAGGTTTTTTAAATGCTATTTTCTAACTATAACGTCGAAGAAACCTTTGTTTTTTCAGTGAATTTCTAAGGTGTTTTTAAATGCTAATGTCTATAACGTCCCTGCAACCTATGGTATTTTTTCAGTGAATTTCTAAGGTTTTTTAAATGCTAATTTTTAACTATGCCTACATAGGTAACATGTGAATAAAAAGGCAGAAGAAAGGCACACAAAGAAGAAGTGCAGAAAGAGGCAAGAGAGGTGCAGAAAGTAGAAGGAATGTGCAGAGAGAAATAAGAGAAGTGCAGAAAGAAGCAACAGAGGTGCAGAAAGATGCCTACTTCGACTGTACCTCTCCACAGACTCATACAATCAGCCTAATCACTAATCCTTCTCCCAATATGTCTTAAACCCCACTTTTCTTTTGAAGGTTCACTATTCATTGACTGCTCAGAATGTTAGACCTACCAAATGCAAAACAGCAATCCTAACCAAATCACTCGTGTAAGTCTCACCAGGTTTGTGAAGGTATGCATGCATGTGTGTATGCTTTTACCTAGTGACATGTTACATAATAATAAACATACAAATACTTGAATACCTGTGTTTCAAACAGCATGCTCTGTAAATTTGTGTACATGAAGGTGTATGTATGTTTTTTTGGCTCATAATACCAGGCACGTGGGTATTCAATAGTATATTTGAGGGGCTCTATAACACATACATATGTAAGACATGTCTGCCCATAAAACCGAATGACAGAGCAGAACTGCGAAGATTTGATCACCTATAGGAAAAGCTACCAGCTTTTAAAGCTACCAACTTCAGATGCATAACACATGTGAGAATACATGTACAACTAGACATATACCTCATGCACGAGAGCACGCAGACCTTTAAACTTGACAGCTTGCACTTCCCATTTGAGTACAGAATGAGGCAAGACAAGTACAGAAAGAGGCAAGAGAACTGCAGAAAAAAGACAATATAGGTCCAGAAAGACTAAGAAATGTGCAGAAAGAGGCAAGACAAGTGCAGAAAGAAGCAAGAGTAGTGCAGAAAGGAGCAAGAGAAGTGCAGAAGGAGGCAAGAGAGGTATAGAAAGAAGAGTGTGAGGTTCAGAAAGAGGCAAGAGAAGTGCAGGAAGAGGCAAGTGAGGTATAGAAAGAGGCAAGAGAGGTACAGAAAGAAGCACGAGAAGTACAGAAAGGCAAAAGAAGTGCAGAAAGAGGCAAGAGTGGTACAGAAAGAACCAATAGAGGTACACAAACAGGCAACAGGGTAGCAGAAACATGTAAGAAGAGTGCAGAAGAGGCAAGAGGAGTACAGAAAGAAACAAGAAAAGTGTACAAAGAACCATGAGATGTTCAGAAAGAAGCAAGAGTGGTACAGAATGAGGGAGAAAGGAGTAGAAAGAGGCAAGAGAAGTACAGAAAGGAAGAAAGTTGCAGAAAGAAGCAAGAGAAGTACAGAAAGAAACAATAGAAGTATAGAAAGATACAGAAACAAGCAAGAGAAATACAGAAAGAGAAATGCAGAAAGAAAGAAAGGTGCAGAAAGAACCAAGAGAGGTACAGAAAAAAACAAATAGAGGTGCAGAAAGAGGCACTAGAGGGGCAGAAAGAGGCAATTGAGTTGCAGAAAGAGGCACGACAGATGCAGAAACAGGCAAGAGAAGTTCAGAGAGAGGCAAGAGAGGTGCAGAGACAGGCAACAGAGGTACAGAATGAGGGAAGAGGGGTACAGAAAGAGGCAAGAGGAGTGGAGAAAGAAGCAAGAGAGGTGCAGACAGCAGCAAGAGAAATGCAGAAAGAAGCAACAGAAGTACAGAAAGAAGCAACAGAGGTGGCAGAAAGAGGCAACAGAAGTGCAGAAAGAGGCAAGAGGGGTGCAGAAAGAAGCAAGAGAGGTGCAGAAAGAAGAAAGAGAAGTACAGATGGAAGCAAGAGACTTGTAGAAATAGGCAAGAGAAATGCAGAAAGAGGCAAGAGAAGTGCAGAAAGATGCAAGAGAGGCGCTAAATTAATTCCAATAATAGGGAAAAATGTAAGGCCTTTATTAAGTAGAGTTTTATGTTTTCAATTAAAGACTTTTGTCGATAAATGAATTACCAATTATCCTTGAAATGTTTTGCCTTTTTCATTTCTTTCTGTTTTTGTTAGTTTTGGTTGTTCCTTTAGATCTTTGTCTTTTCTTATGGTGCTTCAATTTTCTCCTAGTGTTTTCCTGACTTTTTTATCTGAGACGTTAAAGCCCATGATGTGTCTAGTGATGTCTTCATTTGGATTATTTTTGGTTGTCTTTAGTAAAAGTAAGTCCTCTCTAATAAATGTTTTCACTCATTTTTTTAGCGTCCTCTAAGACATATATAGGGTATCCTCGTCTTTGAACTTGTTCAAACATTTAATTTTTTGTATCATGAATTCATTATCTTCCGAGCAATTCCTCTTAGCTCTTAAAAACTCCCCATACGGTACATTCCACTTAAGCGCCTTAGGATGTGCACTCTTTGCAAACAGTAAACTATGGCAGATAGTTGGTTTACAATGGAATTTTGTGCTGATTTTGAAATATTCTATATAAATTAGAATGTCCAGATAATCAATCATTTTTTTGCTCATTTCATAGATGAACTGTAATTGCTGTGGAATTTGATTAAGAGAATCTAAAAGATTTTTTAATTCATCTTATATGACCCTCCCAGATTAAAAACAAATTGTCGATATAACAAACCCATAAAATGATTTTCTTCATTGCCTCGTTGTTCTTTTCCATCCAAATATGTTTAGCTTCCCATGAGGCACAGGGTCAGACTGATTTGCATATGGCCATGTCTGAACTGGGGTGGCAGAGTGGGCTAAAGAATGGTGATGGATTAAACCCAGATCAGTTGACTGGGGGTGAGTGCTTGCAATGTTCAACACTCCGTCCATCATTTCCTTTGGTTTTTGCTTTATTCGCCATAAGTTGGCAGGGTATGCTCAGACGTGAGTCCCTTGCTCACTTTGCCACTGGATTCAAGCAAGCCTGGCTGAAGACGGCTGAAATGCCAGAAACCGGTCCTAGGAAGCTTGTTTCCAGTCCAGGGAAGACATGGCTTGGCAGTTCGGGCTGGACTGTTCCCATGAGGCACAGGGTCAGACTGATTTGCATATGGCCATGTCTGAACTGGGGTGGCAGAGTGGGCTAAAGAATGGTGATGGATTAAACCCAGATCAGTTGACTGGGGGTGAGTGCTTGCAATGTTCAACACTCCGTCCATCATTTCCTTTGGTTTTTGCTAGCTTCCCAATGTCCCATTGTTAGATTGGCATATGTTAGGGAAAAGGATGTACCCATCGCTGTGCCTTTTTTCTGTATATAAATTTGCCATCAACCAGGGAAACATTATTAGTAAGAAATAAGAACATAATCTCTAAAAGCACATTTGTGTGTTCTAATAAACGTAGGAATCATGATCATACAAAGTATTCTTCATGTGCTATAGACATGTGAAGAGATACAACCTACACTGTGGCCATTGTATACTCTGTTTTCCATGGTATGCTGTTAATCCAAATTAAAAAGTCAGTTGAGTCTCAGATATACGATGGAAGATTTGCCACATATGGAAATAGGAATGTATTGACACATCTGGAGGTGTTTTCAAGCAAGGAGTCCCATGAGCTGGTAATTGGGCATCCGAGGGGATTATCCATGCTTTTGTGTACTTTTGGCAGTTCATAAATCGTGGACGTTGTTGGGTGAGTAGTTTTTAAATATATACATTCTTCATCTTCCAGTAACCCTTGTTCGTGCCATCTGTCCAATTTCTTATGGAATTACAACAAGATTCTTCTTGCTGGATCTTCTTTTAACCTTTCATAGTATTTAGGATTGCACAGTTGTTTTTTAATTTCTTGTTGGTATTTTAATCGTTCCATAACAGCTTTGGGGGTCATTAGTATGGCGGGCGGACAAACCCTCGGGAAACAGAACCGACCGCAATGCTTGCGGCGGTCCCACAGCCACAATTAGGATGCGCCCGCCAGCCACACTGGTGGGCGCATCCCGCATTTGTAACATTACAGCGGACGGTGCTGAAAGCACTGCCTGCCGCACTGCCACACAAGCAAGTTGTGCCTTTCAATGCACACCGTGACAGGCACCGTGCGGTGCCTGCGACGTTGTACATTGAAATGCAGGGGGGCACCATAGGTATCCCCCATGTGCACCCCCCACCCCCTAGACTCCCTGAGTGGCCGCTACGGGCCCCCAATGTCGAAGACCGCATGCCTTTCTGTGGCAGCAACACCGCCACGGAAAGTCATTTCCCTGCCTGCATACTAATATGGATGGCGGTGTCTACCAGACACCGCCACCATATTAACAGCTTTTCCGCCCGGTAGGCAATTGGGCAGAGTGCCTACCACCAGAAAACTGGCTGACGGTCTTTCCGTCGGCCGGGGTTCCGGCCGCCATAGTAATATGGCAGGGGAAATTGGCATGCGGGCGGGCACAAATGTCGGGCAGATCGCCACCGCCATGCAGGCGGTGGTGATCCGCCCGACATGCTAAGTGGCCCCTTTGTCTCATCCCTTAGCGGAAGATTTGATAATGATACTCATGTCATTTTGTAGCTCTTTTAAGGCCCACCAATCTTTTATTTTAAAGATATACATCCAAGTCCTTCCATAATGATTTCCTGGAATATATCTTTTTTGTTTCCAGGAGGAAGCTGTGGCAGAATTTTGATATAGGTCTGCAACCACTTATGGCAGATTTGTTGGTTTCAATGGCCATTCTTTGAAAATATTCTTTATCCGATATTCGCTCCAGATTATAGACCTCTTGTGTGGTCTCTTATTCAGTCTCTGTACTGGTTAGTATTTTTGAAGGAGCAACATCCTCTAGCGTTAGATTTGAAAGGATTTGAGGGACACTTCCTTACTGTGTATTCTGTTTTTTCATGGTGAAATATTTTCTCAATTTCAGTTTTCTGCAGCATTTGTACAGATCAATGTGCGCTGTTGCTAATTTTAATTCCAATTCTGGGGCAAAATGTAAGGCCTTTATTAAGTAGAGTTTTATGTTTCCAATTAAAGACGTTTGTCTATAAATGAATCACCAATCATCCTCAAAGTTGTTAACACCTTTTTGTCTTCCTTTATCGACTACACATATATATGTATTTCCGTCCAGCTTCGACCAAAACCGAAAAAGATGCGGACACACCAGGAGTCGTGAAAGAAATATGTCCTTATTTGGTATGCGGAACCCAACCCTTCCTGACATGTTTCGGCTTAAACAACCTTTGTCAATGCAAACAAGCCACAATTCCCATATAAATTAAATACGTGAACGCTGCATATTTAAATAACACAAATACACATTGCATCATAAAAACAGGTGAGGCATGGACATAAACAATGGACACTCATGCCCAAAAATAAATTTCAAATGAATACTGACATAGAAATCTCATAACAAAAACAAGAAATGTAACTCCCTCAATTTAGGATGGGCTTCCACATCCACTGGATTAGTTGGTTGGGGTTCTAGGCTGCTTATTTCTATAAGTCAATGACAATTAATCAGGGTAATTCATTTTGTAAACCTTTCAGTTATCACTTTTACTTCATAAGTGATATACAATGAGCAGCTAGCGTTGGAGATGAAAAATCCTTGGCAAAAGCCTCCCTTCTATACTTTCCTATTATGAAAGATACATATGCTAAACAGCCCCTCCTTGTCTGGCTTCAAGATTTGCATCATATAATTGCCACTGCTATTCTTCACATGCAAAATGTAGTGATGACCATCTATTTCTGAACTATAACGTAACCTGTAACCTTTTTTTTCATTGCATTGCTACAGTCTTTTAATGCTATTTTCCTAACGACAACATCCCTGTAACCTTAGCTCTTTTAATGACTCTCACAATTTATTAAAATATAAATTAAACTACTATTTCACCTATAAGTATTTAATAATATACATTTTTACAAGTTTATAAATACATTTTATTCACCCATTTATTCTTAGTATCCATTTAAAAAAATAAAATTAACAAATCAAAGTAATGTAACTTATGTAAACTTTCTATAAATGCAAAACAGCAAGACTATCACTTTTTTGTAATCATTTTATGGATCTGGGGATCAGCCGCTGTGTCTCCATGAAGCCTCCACAAATCCAGGAATACACCCAAACCTCAACTTCTCATTTGATAGAGTAAGTCTCCAAACATCCACATTACAAACCACACCCTAAATCAGTTACTTGGGTTTCATATCTCCCTTGAGACAGTCTCAAAACCACAAGTCTATTGTTTTTTGGTTTTCCTTCAAAAGAGGAGAGTTTGAAAGTTAAGATGTCTTCTGCTGAAGATAGAAGAGTATAGAAAGAGCAGGGCAAAGAAGAAGAAAACTTACCACCTTAAAAGAATCCCTTCGATGTTTGGAAATATTCTCCATCCATTCAAGAGAAAAGAAAGTTCTTCCAAAATGTGTCCAATGTTTGCATGGCTTGTGCAGTTTTACCCTTGAGTTCATGCTACCCATTTAACTTTAGATGGTAGGTAGTGTCTTTATGGTCAGCACTTCCACCATGGTTTACTTAGTCAAATCATTAACAGATATACAACACGCTGGTAAAGGTTAGTAAATTTACTGGCACATAAACCAAGGAGAAAGTTGCAGTCCTTGTGGCCACAAACCCAACACAGTTTCTGAGACATTGCATTTCCAGACAGAGTGCATGGGGGATACATGTCATCAGGGTAGTCTTCCAGTGAGGATGAGGACCTATTGCCATTGGGGAAGTTAGGCCAAATAGACAGTCCACAAATGGGTGAGATCTACAGGTGGAAAAGCAAAGGGAGGATAGTATTAGTTGAGATTTACACCAACATGGCCATAAGTACAGGTACATGGGGAAACTGACCATGTGGCACAGAGAAATGCCACCAGCCATTTTTTTGTTGGAAAGAGGGTACATGCACATCATCATCCTCAGAGGGAACATGCACATCATCATCCTCGGATGTGTGTGGTGCCTCCTGTGAGTGGGGTGTTGTTGGTGCCAGTGGCAACAGAGGCACATACACATCAGGGGCTGAAGATGTGGATCCCCTGTCTTCAGCAGCATTTCTCTGCACCAATAAGTAAGGCGATACAACTCTAAAAAGGGTCTGCTGGTTTGCCAGCACAGCGTCACAGTGTAAGGCATGCATTGTTGCTATGTAGGTGTTCTGCTTCCTCTCCATGGACTACCGGATGTTGTGAACTGCCCCCAGTTGGTTGGCAACCTTGCTGGTGCCAATGCGGTAGGGCTTGTGTTCGTACCTCTGCCTCATGACACCAGCAATGTCAGCCAAGGACAGTTCCAAGCCATTGAGCAGATGGTAGGTGCCTCTCATGGTCTCCCAGGTGTCCTTATTGGGACTGAGGCACCTACAGACTTCCTCTAGGGTCTCCATGCTTGACCACACTGCATATACCAGCTCCAGCTGGATTCTTACCACACAACATTGGAATTCAACCTGTGGATCCTCAGAGTTAAGGGATGGGGTGGGCTGGCTGGTAGTGTTTTGGGGTGATAGGAGGCTCCTCAGGAGACCAGGTGACACTGCCTGTCCTTCTTGCAACCAGAGATGGTGTCCGAATGGAGTATAGTATATCCTGGAGGGTGTCTTGGTCGAAGATTTGGCAGGTTGTAATTGTCAGCAGGATCCTCATCCAGTACATGCAGCAGGTCAGGAGTAGTTGTTACATCCTCTGCAATGAAATAGAGATATGTAGTTGCTGAACTATGTTGGATGGTACATGAGTAATCTGTTTTACATTCTGATTTCCAACTAATTCCCTGTCAGGTCAACATTAATGCTTAGGAAATCTGTTACTCATTGGTTTAGAGGCCAATTTGCATTGTAGTTGCCTTGCAGATGGCAGTATATCTGCATTGTTCACACAACCACAGTGTGACAGGGCTGACCTGTCATGTCATGATACATGTTACAAAACAGTTACACAGCTCACTGGCCCTGCCATTCCTGCACATGTGATATGAGGTACAGTACACCTCTTCCTTGGTGATTAGCTTCCTTTTTCATGATGCTTACACTGATAGCATTTTGATGTATTGACACCACTACTGTGAACATTGTACCTAGTCCCCAGGGTGCCTGCATTCCCCTGTGACCAGTACTCAGTCCACAGATCCTGTGGAGGTGAAGTAGGTTTGCTCATGAATTTGCGATGATCTTGCAATCTGCCTTTCACACAGTACACAACGGCATCTGCCTAGTTGTGTCATCTTGAATTCACATTTTGCTTTCATGTGGCCAAGGGTTCAGTTTTTCACATATATCCTGCACACCTCTACCTAGCTTCCATCCTTGTGACACTGTAGGAATGTGTGTGGGCATGTACCATGGGCTTCCTATTTTTGTATACTCATGTGATTTTATAGCGCACACAGTTGTCTCCTTATTTGTGGACAGTGGGCTCTGTGTAGCACCTCTGAGGAAATAAGCCTAGTAACAGTAGGTAGATTGCCAACACCGACACTCAGACAAGGTAATCATCGGCAGAGTAGGTTCTCTGCAGAGTTTCAGGCATCATTTTACGCAGGCCCCCTCACTTTTAAGTGTATATACCTCCTCTGCCAAACCTGATTTTGGCTCAGACACTCAACCTACAGCCACACACAAGAGCGATGGGACCTAGCTAGCGGAACAGCACAACATGACCTTTTTACTCACATTGCCCCTTGTTGCGAATTACCCTGTAGGTCTTGTTGTTCCTCGTGGGCTGCATTGTCTTGTCCTGGAACTCTTTCCACCAACACCTCTGATAGCTGCCACTGGTTCCTCCAAGGCACCCAAATCCTCCTATGGCACTGGAATTCGCCCTCTGGTTTGCATGGCTGCCTTCAGGTTGTAGGCCAGTCCTTCGTCCTGCCCTTATAGTCATCCCAGCGTTTCCTGCAGTTAGTAACTGCCCTCCTGACTTGTCCCACGTTGTTGATCTTGACCAATATGGACTTCCAAATTGTCCCTTTCTTTCCTAATGGCAATTTGAGGTGACTAAAAGCTAATGTTGGTGCTCTGTCATCTCAATGATCAAGATTTAATTCTCCTCCTCACTGAAACTGCACTTCCTCTTTCCCTGGGATTCAGTCTGGATATCCAGGCTGGTACTCAGGTTGTTTGGGTTGTTGTTAGATTAGAAATGTTCATGTTTGCGCATTGCCCTAAGTTAGCATTCATGCGCCATTTTCTTTGCAGGTGCCATTTTAGGCTGTTCAAAACTGATCTAGTTTGATTCCGAGAAATGCTGCACCATAAGTTTCGTTACTGCCATGTTAGACTTGTTCCCATAATGAGTACACTGTACCTATTAGCGCACACCTTTCTCACTAGATAGAGGCCCTCTCCCACTAGCCTGGAAAATTCCACTGTGGGCGTGTTTTAGTCCAGTTACATAATGTACCTAATGTATCTCTATGCCTGTTGTTTTCAGTCCCCCCTGCAGCACTCCTAGCGACTGGGCAGACTGGGCTCCGCTCTGAGTATATATGAATAAACAGTTATTGGTTTGTATGCTCTACTGTTTGACCGACTCTTCATTTGGTTTGGAAGGCTGGGAGGTGGTCATTAGTGACCCATGTGATCCTAAACTGGTCACTTCCTTCATTGTCTTCCTGGCTGCTGGTCTGTTCTCCCAGTTCCATGGCTGCCTTCTGTGAAGTGTGCCAATTATTTGTTTCTCATAACATCATTTTTTAAAGTATTTGATGCTTGATGCAATGAAAATTGACACTAGGGTGGCGTAGCGTCACTTTACCTGATGATAACCAACCTTACATCAAATTTTCCTCCTGATGCATCAGTTTCCACTGAGAAAACACACTTGTGTCAGCATTAATTATTTTGAAGCTGCCTGATCCTTTTGCCATGGTACACCATGCCATAAATATGATGCATCCATGGCATTCAAAAGTCACGTCGCGATTCGTAACTCATTTTGACGCATCGCTGACACAACACTACAATGCGTTACTTCTTCTAAATAAGGCCCTCAGTTTTCAAATGCTTTCTCTCCTCTCAGTACTACTATAGTGGTAGAGTGGGTGAATATATTTTGCTTTCTCAAATAGATAGGAATAACATTTTTGTATTGAGAATCATTTGCCTATTCTTTAAAAGTTCTGTCTGACCCCGGAAGAATTACTTTTAGTAGTACTGCTGGCTTATATTTTCACCTAAATATTGCAATAATTGTTGATCAAAGATATTCGCCAAAAGGTTTTTGTTAACAAAAGTGTTTCATATTCCTTGGCCATGAATTTTTGACAGAGATCTTTCTGTGTGCTAACATTTTGGCTGCTCTGTTGATTTATATTTATGTCACTATAGCATGCGCCCAGGACAACCGTAAGAAGAATATATTTGCATCAATAGAAGGTTTAACCAATCTATAGGTGTGGTGCCCATTTAAAAAACATAAGAAGCAAGTAAACCCTAAATTAACTCATGCTCATCCTCTGGTAGCTTGGCACAGAGAAGTCAGGTTTAACTTTAGAGGCAATGTGTAAAGTATTTGTACAACACTTCAAACAGTAAAACGGTGTAAACATCACACAAAAGATTCAATGCCAGATCAAAAAAATAGAACTTAATTTTATGAATGAAGCAAGACCAATACGGCAAAATCCTATAAGTAGAACTTGAGATATGGAATTTCAAAGCTTTTAGGTAAAAAAAAGTGCCTAGAAGCAAAAAGAGCTATTTGGTTTATCTAGTATATCTGATTGTGCCAGGCTGGGACATAGTCAAAAATTCAGGCTGACTGCAATGGCGCACAGGCCGGCTACAGGGACCGAGTTAGGCCCACTGAACAAAAGTAACTTAATTCTGGTTGCGGAGCGCTTGGATCTTGGATGAAGATGCGTCGCACAGCTGAGGGGATGCATCAGTTCCGAACTGAGGTGAGGCTGTGGTGCGAGGTCCTGATGCATCAAGGTCCAGGATCCTGTCGACGGGGCTTGCAATTTGAAGTTCGATGTCGAGGATGCGAGGCACAGCAGGAACAATGTGACAGTTATGATGAGCGATGAAGCTACAATGGGGAGATCCGCTGTCGTTATTGATGCTGTTGTCAACGAGGGATGCAAGGAGCTTGTGCAGGGTAAAGCATCATGAAGCAACTGTTTCAAAGGCGATGCATTGGTCCCAGATGTGGGAGACAGCGGTGATGTGTTGGTTCTGTTGAAAGATGCAACGCTCAGTCAAGTAAATGCTTTGGTTCTGCTATGGGATGTGTCACTCGGCAGAGAATGCGTTGTTTCCACTAGAGATACATCTTAAGCGCACTTCCAATGGCCCAGCACTGTGGTGGCACCACTTGGCCAGGCAGACTCACAGATGTCAGAGTCTAGGTGCCAAAGCAGGTTGGTTGGAAGACTTTTATGTCCCTGGGACTTCAGATCAGGAGGCCAGCCAGCTGGCCCTTGGAGTCATTCTAGGCTCAAGTGATGCAGATCCAGTCCTTCTCACTCAGGCAGAAGGGCAGCAGGCCAGAAGGTCAGCACAGCAAAGCAGGAATCCAACAAAGTAACAGTCCCGCAGAGTGGCAGTCCTTTCAACAGTCCTTATTCCTGGCAGACCTTCACAGGTCCAGAAGTGTACTGAATTGAAGCCTGGAGTCCAGTACTTACACCCAGTGTTGTCTTTGAAGTGGGGGAGATCTCAAAAACATGCCTTTGAAGTGCACAGAGTTCTTCCCTTCCTGCCCTGGCTCCACGCTCACTAAAGGGGGGGGGTATACAGCCCTTTGTGTGAGGACAGGACACAGCCTAATCAGGTGTAAATGAGTCTGCATCCAGCTCCTACATCCCATCCTGCCAGGATGGCCAATTAGGTCACACCTAAGCTCCCATTGTGTGTGGCTGTTTAGGTGGAATACACAAAGCCCAACTGTCACCCACCCTAGACATGTGATCAGAGACAGGCAGCAGGCACCAAATTGCTAAAGGAAGAAAATACCAACTTTTTAAAAGTGGCATTTTCAGAATTGCACTTTAAAATCCGACTTCACGATGAGGTTGGATTTTAGATTGTGATTTCAGAGACACCAAACTCAGAAAGTCTATCTTTTCACAATGGGGATTTACACTAATAAAATGTAAAAATACATATTTGTAAAGTGAGAACATATCACACCTTAAGGCGCTGGGGGCCGTCATGGAAATTAAGTGAGCTATTGCCCAGAGTCACATGGTGCTGAGCTGAGCTGCCACCAGCGATCAAACCGTGAGCCCTGAGCTCCGTAGTCAGCCACTCTGGCTGCTGCGCCACATGTTGTCCTATGGAAGAGATAGGCCTTGCAGTCTTTAAAAACAATTGTAGGTGTTTTTCATTACCAGAACATGTAAAACTTAAAAGTCCTTTCTCTTAGATACATTGCCACGTTCTCCAGACCTTTACTAATCCTATAGCCTGTGAGAACCCAGTAGCTCCTACACAAAAATTGTGTGATGACATCGGAACTTTTTTTACACAGAAAATAGAGCTTATTTATGATAAAATAGTTTTGTCAGGGAGGCATTCCACAATCATCTCACCACCTGAGGTGCCCACGCAGATAGCTCCTCAACTACTGGAGAGTTTCCCCCCGGTTACACAGGTAGAGGTAGAGTCACTGATTCATATTGTAAAATCAGGCTCCCCTCTGGACACCATCCTGGCTAAGATCACCGCCGCCCTTGCTTGCCATCTGTCCCCTTGCATTGTGCATCTTCTTAATCTCTCCTTGTTCCTTTGGAATGGAAAGCAGTACAAGTCATGCCTATCCGCAAGAACACCAAGGTCCCGCTGACTGAGTTTTCTAATCTCTGTCCTATTTCTCTCCTCCCATTCCTGAGCAAGCTATTGGAGAAGCACATAAACACACATCTCTCCAATTATGTCGATCGGACAAGTAGCCTTGACTCTTTCCAGTCAGGTTTTCGGCCTAATTACAGCACAGAATCAGCCCTACTAGCGGTCACCGACAACATCAGGATGACCCTAGATGGGGCCATTCCATGATTCTGGTGCTGTTGGACCTATCCGCTGCGTTAGACACAGTTTCCCATCAGATACTGCTCAGGAGACTGGAGGAGATTGGACTAAGAGACTCGGCTCTTCAGTGGCTGACGAGTTTTCTATCCTCTCGCTCGCAGGCTGTCAACCTCGGCCCATATCGCTCAGCCCCAACAGAATTGACCAAGGGAGTACCTCAGGGCTCTTGTCTGAATCCGACTGTTTAATATCTATGTGTCTCCCTTGGCCAACCTGTTAAGGAGTTGTGGGTTTATTCCCATCTCCTATGCTGACGATACTCAGCTGCTTTTTCCGTTTGCGAAGTTCACTCCATCAGTGCAGGAAACCTTCTCTTCTCTTCAGGAATGAGAACTATCTCTCAATGGATGAGGAGTAATCTCCTTCAATGCAACGGGGGAAAGACGGAGATCATGCTTTTCGGGGAATCCCCAATTATTATGGACACCTAATTGGTGGCCAACTGACCTGGGTACCCCTCCCATTCCGAAAACCTGTGTCAAAAATCTTGGCATTCGCCTTGAACAGACCCTCACGATGAAGGAGCACGCTGCTCACACAGCCAGCTCCTGTTTTCATGTGTTGGGTCTGTTGCGCCGCATCCTCGCTCTGCTCCCTGATTCGACCCGGAAGACACTGACCCAGGCACTTATCTTAAGTCGTCTGGATTATTGCACCGGTCTGCTGGCCTCCGCCAACAGGCCGCCTTCGACAGACTGTAGGTTGTCCAGAATACGGTGGCACGCCTGATCCTCAATGCCCCGCCCAGGACTGCCTCCCGCCCTTTGCTTTACAAGCTCAACTGGCTCCCTATACGGGAGTGAGTAAAGTTCAAGGTCTGTTGTATCATATAAAAGGCCTTGGCCAACTCTGGTCCAACTTACCTTGTGGACAAATTCATCCCTTACATCCCTCGGAGGTCTCTCCGCTCAGAATTTAAATCCCTACTTGAGGTACCTGGAAAAAAAAGGGCCAGATTGGGCAGCAAATCCCTATCTTATCTGGGCTCTCGCTATTGTAATAAGCTTCCTTTACAATTGAGACAGTGCACGGACTATCTCCACTTCAGAGGACAGCTCAAGATTTCCCTCTTCTGTTTTTGATTTATAGCAGACAGTTCTCCATACGCTGCCCGTCCAAGCGCAGAGATACCCTTTCGGGGGTCGATTCTGGTGCTCTATAAATAAATAAATAAATAAATTGCACCCTGCCCTCTGGGTTGTTTACAGTCTAAATTAGGGGTGATATGTATAATAGGGAAGGTTTGGGCCTGGCAAATGGTTTGTTTTGCCAGGTTGAAATACCAGTGTAAACTGCAGAAATAGGCTCTGCAATGGCAGGCCTGAGACGTGATTAAGGGATTACTTGAGTAGGTGCACAATCAGTGCTGGAGGACCACTAGTAGCATTTAATGTACAAGCCTTGGCCCCATGTAGTGCACTTTGCTAGGGACTTATAAGTAAATTCAATATGTTAATTGTGTATAAGCCAATGCTACCATTTTTTAAAGCAGTGAGAGCATGCACTGTATTGCTACTTAGCAGTGGTAAAGGCCAACAAAAAAAAATTGAGCAAAAAGTAGGAAGGAGGAAGGTAAAAGTTTGGGGTTGACCCTACATAAAGGGCCATTTACAACAGACATCTTATGTGGTTTAACTAATAAGCAAAAGGATGGATATCCTGGTCTCAGTCAGATCTCAGGATTGGACCAGTGGGTGGGTCTACGGGAGAGGCTAAGTGGAGCTATCACAGCCTCCAACACTCATTGCTCTGATCCCTTTTTTATGGAGGTGGAAAGTAACGGTGGTGGTCATATGATGGTAGGATCGGACCTGCTCCTTCCACCCTCTTATTATCTCTGACTTCACCAACGGAAGAAATGAACCAGAATGTGAGGTTTGGAAACAGAAGAACTAAGATTCAGTTGTGCTAAACACTGGTCACAAAATAATGGTTGCTATAGCGACCAGTGTGGTATTTTTGAAAACTGACCTGTGTACTAATAAGTTGGTACTCAAAATGGTGAATTGTAGTGGTTCGCAATTTGCCCTGCCTTTTTAATATTAATGAGTTAGGTTGCAAATTGCGACCCATTCTGATTTGCTGCCATCAATACGATGGTGGCCTGCTTGGTTCAGCAGACCACCATGTTTGTGATTGCTTTTAAATAAAGTAATTATTGAATTTTAAATGCATCCAGTTTTCCTTGAAAACAAATGGGATGTATTTAAAAAAAAAAAAGTTTTCAAAACCTTTTTGAAGAGCAAGCAGTGGTCCAAGGAACCCCTTCCCACTCATGAATGAATTACCACTACGTTGTGTATTCCGGAAACTATTAATATTCCGCAACTGGATTTGCAAGCTCAAAACGCCTTAGTATACCTAACCCTAGGTCTTTCATTGGTCCCTCCCCTTCGGATCCTGAGTACCTGACTCATTTCTTTGTTTTTTCTTCTCACAATGCTCCTATCACCACAGAAAGCATTGTGAGAGGAAGTAGCAACATGTCTGTGCCCCAGCAAGGATTCAAAGTCTATTTAATTATTGTCTATCCGAACAGCATCAGCAGGATTCTTTCTGGAGCACAGACACAGAGCCCCTCCATCCCACATTCGTTTCTGAACCCCTCCAGTTCCCACTTCCTGGTTCATTACTTGGCTGCTTTGAATTGCTCTTCCCTCACAAAAAGCCTTTGTCTGAAAACATGGGAAACATTGTGAGAAGAGGAAACTGTATTTATGTGCCCCAGCAAGAAGCCAGAAGATCTTTGGATTGATTGCTATCCTAAGAAATGATCCATGCAGTGCCTGGTTGCTTTCTGGGGCACCAACAAACAATGCCCTCTTCCCATAGTGTTTTACATGAAGCATTGTAAATGTAAGGAGCCGTGTATCTGTGCCCCAGCAAGGAGATAGACACTGGTTTGATTTTTTATTATGGTACAAAACAGACATTACTTATTTTTGTGCTTTATACCTATGAGCAATTTGTAACAGAAACAGGTGTGAAGCCAATAGGAGATTCCATGCAGCTGAAAATTGCTGAATAGTAGATATAAATGTGAATTCAGCAAAGGTCGTTTGTGAGGATTGTACAAGGATTGCCCTAAGAAATAAATCATTGAAATTTGCAAAAGGTGACTACAAATGGGGAAAAAGAGGAATGGGTACATTTGCACAGAAAGTTTTTCAATGATAATTCTCTACCTTTACAGCAACTTTTCTAGTTCCCACTCTTCCACTGATCAAAAGAGAACAACACATTTGTGGAAGGGCCTAACATAATGTGCAGGAACAGGCCAGAATTCAGTCCACAACAAGTCATTGTAGGGCCAATGTGGTCTTCACATGGTATATGTTTTAGCCTATTGCTGTACGATTCTGAAGGGTTCCTCACTAAATGTGGTATCTTTTTTATTGACTGAAATGTGTGGAAATTTGATTATAGAACATCTAGGGGCCGATTCTGATCCTGGACTTTTATTTTACATACAAATCGGATCCGTATTTTTTTCCATACAAATCGTACAAGTCCCTTCCAACCCGTGTAGTACAATTCGTACGGAAAAAATACATCCAGATCGGCCCGATCCTTACAAATCGGATCGGGAAAAGCTGTACGACACGGACTTGTAAAAAAGACCATACAATTTGTAAAAAGGCTGTACAACCCGTCAAGAACGATTCGTACCGGGTTGTCAGCATGCGATTTGTATGGAAAATGGCCTGTATACGGGGAACGACTCATACCGGGCTACGAAGTGAACCCCTATACGCCTCGTACCCTGGTAGGACTCCTCCTGGGGGTACGACTCGTACCGGGGTACGGGTCGTATAGGGGTATAAGGCATACAGGGGTCCCCCCACATGCGAGGCATGTGTATGGAGTGAACCCCAACATCGCGCATGTACGCACCGTACATATGCGATTTTGGGGTCCGCACCGTACATACGCACTCTTGGGGTACGGTGCGTACACAAGCGATTTTGGTGTACGGTGCTTGTACGGTGCATACACGACCAGTACCCCTTCAGCGCGTATATACGCACCGTACCCCACTTTCCGTGTCATCGGTACGCACCGTACATACGCACCGTACCCCTGTATTCATGGGGTGTACGACGCGTACATGGGGGGTCCGTCTCGTACTGTTTTCGGGGCATACAATGTTTTCCCGGCACTTTTTGGCTCCTGTAAAAAAAGAGCCGTACGGAGTGCCGTTTGTACGAATCGTACTTGACGGGTTGTAAACTGCTGGCGGGAACACATGTGAACGTCGCGTACAGGGCAATCCGAATCGGAATTGCTTGTATATACGAGTTGTATGGTCTTTTTTACAATTTGTATGGAGAGCGTCTATTTGTACGGATCGTACTTCCTAGGTTGTAGGGGAATCCTTACAAGTACGAGTTGTATGGGGAAAACGCTCCATACCACGATTTGTACAGCGTTTTTCCAGGATCGGAATCGGCCCCCTAGTGTTTGAAAGACGTTCTTCAGTTTTATGCCACACAAAATGAAGAAATCAGCATGTTTAGATTTTGAAAACATATGTTTGTGGGTAGTTTCTGTTTGGCACAGGAGTGATAACTGGGACCAACGACAGGTACCTTAAACAAACATTTTGCTTTCTGTGGTTTTTGGAATTTCCTGACTGCATTGGTCCCAGGTTTTGCCTTCTGTTTACCCTAAAGCTATTGAAAAATGACATGTCTGATGTCTCCACACTAAGGAGACATAGGGGAGGACATGGTTGAAGACAAATGTTGGTCAAGCCTTGGCAGAGAGATGCTCCTGAAAATGTACTATTATAACAGGTTTCTATATAGCTAAGGTATGATACCTGTGCTTGAAGACCGGTACCCAAAACCCACATTGCGCTTTCTCTTGCTTCTGAATTTTCACAAATGAACAGCACCTTGTGTATCTCTGTTGGCTTTCTTAAACATAGAAGACAAATGTGGCTCTAGCCTTTGCAGGAATATGGTCCTGTGGGAGGAAAACTGGTAGGAATCACCATGTTTGGGGAAAATACCTGCTGAAAATCTTTCAAACGTCAGGTAACACAACAATACAGAGCCATTCTATTTCACTTCTACCATACCAAATTCAGGTCACACCAGTACACAAATATGGAAGACATCATCTGTGAGGATCAGGGGATAACTAGTATGAAGACTCTATACTCGTATTCAGAGTCCATTCTTGTTTAACTATGCAACTGACACATCACGTCTTCCTCACCCTTCTGAATTTCAAAAATAAAGTTAAAGATTATTACCAGTATCAACAAATATATCAGTCAGTTCATCATGATCAATCACGTGCTATGGTGCTCTTAACATCACAGAGGAGCCTGTGAATCATATCCCAGCTATATCATTCTGAAGTATTTTACACTCCTTACTCTATTGCATGTCTGAATTTCCATTAAAAAAACATTTTAGAGAAGGAGCTTAGTGCATAAGCTGACAATGTGCCTTAAATGTTTGAACCACACAGTAGTATGGGGCATAGTGCTATCACATTTGCAAGCCTACATTGACTTTCACAGTAAGTAAACTGAACCCCATAACAAATGTACTTCCTAATGCTGAGCTTTACTTAGTTTCTGCCGCTAACTTGGATATTGCCTGGATGCAGATGAAGGGCACATACATCTGCAGTCTCCCTTCTTCATACACAATATGCATTAAGGCAGAGAAAGGCAGAAGGTGTGGGCAATTGCATAGCAAGGCAGGCATATACCCAAGGAGGTCTGTGCCCCAGCAAAATATTGTGCAGCATCCTAAGAATCTGACCCTGGTGGGATCATACAACCAGCTGTAAAAACTGAATAGATTGCAATGAGCAATACATCATCAATAAATGCAGACCTGGCAGTGACATTCATCAAGGATCAGAGAGAAAGAGACAGCGAGACATAAACCACCATGTGGATTCTCAGCAAAGAAGTGTCCGGGTGCTACGAGTTCACCTGAGAACAGACCATGGTTGATGGAGAGCACCTACCCAGAGAAACCAGAGCAGCTCATTGTCGAGGTGGTGACTAGAGGGGACAAGGGTATGGATGACCGGAGTGTCGGAAATATCCTGGAGCCGAACAGGTCAGTGACCACATACAATGAGAAGGACCAGTAGCCAAGAAAATCAATGCAGGCGTGATGAGGAGGGGGAGTTTCAGGGTCATCATTCCTCAGGATTACCTCCAGGCAGGACCATCTCTCACTGCAGTGATAACACAGACCATTGATGTGGCCAGGTGAGGGAAAGGGTTTGGTAAAGGGTGCTGCAGGGAGGGAAATCAACAAAGAAGAAACAGATTTGGTATTAGCTCCAAATTCTTATGTGTTGGATTATATTATTCTCTCACTGTCAATTATATCAAAGAAGGATAAGAGGGGGACTAGGAGCAAATGAAGGTCCAGTGCCTGCACTCTGAAAACTATAATCAGATAAAAAAATAAGTTCACTGTTCCTGAGAGATATAGAGAGAAGGACTAGGTTCTGAACAGAATGTAGGGGACAGTCAACAAGACTGTTTCCTGTTACCCTCACACATCCCTGGAGAAGTTGTGCTTCATCGTCGGGCGATTGTAAGATTGCGTACATGAGGATTGCCAATCCCTCATAAACAAAGCTGCACACAGGTGCATGAAGAACATTGATTGTCACCCGGTAGTAATTGATAAAATAATTGTGGCCTGCAGAGTAAACTGGTTAGGCCCTACAGCAAAATCGTCAGGGGGGGACTGTATGGTCTTTCAATTGAAAGATTCAGACTGTGTATTTTTTTTATTTCTTGCCTGAGCCCTCTCCCTTTTCAAAACTCTAAAGTTAGGGCCTGTCCATTCAGATCTTTCTACTGTCCTCCTCCCCCGAATATATCCCTCATGCACAGAGTAGCCCAGCTCGGAAAACCCTGCAAGGACTATTATTTCTGATCCCGTTTGATCACATTAATCAATTTGAAGTACTATCAAACCTCTCTGAAAGTGACTGACACCCGAAGTCTACCTCCTTAAAAGGAGAAAGTGGTCAGAAGAAGTATATCACTAAATTTCCCGCTTGTGTCCAGCTACTGGCAAATCCAAATACGAGTAAGAACACGGCCACCTGTGGAGAAGGCATGCAGTTTTTATCCTAGAACATTGCAGGGGTTCGCCAGAACATAACAAGAACTGGCTGACATTCATTCAGAATTTTGATATCATAAGTTGCCAGAAGACCTGGGCCTACTGCGATGGAAGAGGTGTGGCACACTGACCAGGGTGGATGACTCTGGAACACAGGGCTCACGACTCGTTCACCGGCGGTAGGTTAGCCCAGCACCATGTGACTTTGAGCAATAGCTCGCTTAATCTTCCCAACGGCCCCCAGCACCTTAAGACCCTTAGGGGTGATTAGTTTGTGCTTTACAAATACTGAGTTATTATTATTTTTATTTTATTATCATTTATATTATAAATATGTTTAATTCTTATTGTTCTCATGCAACTCTGTCATCTGCTGAAAGAGGAAAAGGGGGTTTGATCATTTTTATCTCATGTATAATTAGAAACCTTAAGATCAAAATCTTAGAGGTCCATTAGGATGTAGGGCGGAAAAACACCCCAACGGCCATGGAAGCGGAAAACAACCGCCCGCCGGCCCCGTGGGAAAACCAGCAGCCAAATTAGCATTAACCGCCCAAAAATTCTGACCGCGGCGGTACGAGGCCCAGAATAACCACCCGTAGCGGGCGGATATGGCCAAAATCCATCCGTGGCAGTCAGATTCATAGCGGAAAAACAACAACCCGCCGCAAGTGTAGTGGAGACACCGCCCCAGAAATTAGTATATCCCCAACGGTCCCACGGTACGTACCGCCGTCTCCAACCGCCACGGTCGCAAATTGGGATGAATTGGAGAGCCAGCGAAAGAGCTGAAGCACAGCCACCGCGGCGGAAGAACCATCAAAAATATGGCGGATGAAGCCAAAACCCCACAAGAAGGCCAAAAAGTGCACACAGAAAACTAGACATGCCTCCCAAATACACAACACACACCCCAATGACACAACTACATGGCAAAACGAAAAATACAAATCCCAGGACTACACACCTGTCAGCAACACCCCAATTGGACACACCCACATAGCTGTGTATAAAACCAGCCCCTTCCCTGACCACAATCCCTTGCAAAACTCCAGGAGAGAAGGGACACATACCCCAGCTGACAGGAGAGGCAAAGGTCACAACATCACCAGCCACACCACACACAGCACCACCACCACCTCCAAACCAGCACAACTAACCCCTACACAACACACACCATACACAGCACAACCACAACCACCATTCACACCCCTGCACCCACAATCACATTGCACACCACACACCATGGCCTCACAGAAAATGCCCAAATTCACTGAGAGTGAGTTGAAGGTCATGGTAGATGAGATAGTCAGAGTGGAACCACAGCTTTTTGGTAGCTTGGTCCAACAGACACCATTAGCCACAAGGACACAAACGTGGGCTAGGATAGTCCAAAGGGTCAATGCACTAGGGACCACCCCAAGATCAAAAAAGGAGATCATGAAGTGGTGGCATGACCTGAAGAGGGTGGACAAGGAGAGGAGGAGCAAGAACCGTGAGCTGGCTCAGAGGACTGGCGGTGGCCCTCCCATTCCACTAAAAACATTCACACAATGGGAGGAAAAGGTGCTTGCCATACTGCATCCAGAGAGTCTCACAGGAGTAGCCGGGGGAGTGGAGGCTTGTAAGTACAAACAAATGACTACAGCCACTCTGCTATGTACTGCCTTGCACAACTACAAAGCTACACCACCTAGGACACACACCATCCATCTGCACCACACAATCACAAAAACATGCCTCACAGATGCATATTCACCCACTCCCATTCACCACAAACAGAACTAACAACATAACCATGGGGGCATGTGTACAGGCAGACAGCACTACAACAACAACCAGGCCCCCTGGCCCACACCTGAGCAGGATGGATCCCTCCCCCAGCCTACCCAGGAGCAGTTGGAAGCCATTGCAGTACAACAAACAAACTCACAGGTAGGTAGCCATCTTCACAATGCGGGTGTCTGGGGGTGGGGGGCCTGTACCACTACTCCCACCAAGCCCTATGTCCCACAGCCTAGCAAGATGGATCCCTCCCACCACCCCACCCAGAAGCATGTGTCAGCCATTACACAACCCTCATCAAACTTACAGGTAGGTAGCCATCTTCACAATGAGGGTGTCTGTGGGTGGGGGACCTGCACCACTACTCCCACCATGCCCCCTTTCCCACAGCCTAGCAGGACGGATCCCTCCCCTACCCCACCCAGGAGCAGTTGGAAGCCATTGCAGTACAACAAACAAACTTAGAGGTTGGTAGCCATCTTCACGATGAAGGTGTCTGGGGGTGGGGGGCCTACATCACTACTCCCACCATGCCCCCTTTCCCACAGCCTAGCAGGATGGATCCCTCCCCCACCCCACCCAGGAGCAGTTGGAAGCCATTGCAGTACAACAAACAAACTTACAGGTAGGTAGCCAGTGCGTGCACCCACCCATTTTTCCCAAATGAAAGGGTGCCATATGACAACAGCAGCCCTCACATTGCACAAAGAGCCATACCTACCCCATTGCTAAGCACAGTGTGCACACAGGTAAGCCAAGGAAACTGTCACAACCACCAAAGTGTGACACACCAATGCACCAATAGAAGAAAGCCTGGGCACATTCATGCACAGCAACTAGTTACATGTGCATCACCATGGGGCAAGTGCAACAAGGACCATTCTCAAAATATGAAAGCATGTGTGGTTGCACAAATCAAGATATGCACATGACAGGACAAAGGGAGGCAGGAGATGACAATGGCCAGTCCATGGCCAAATGTGACACCTGCTAGGTCAGACAACTAAACCATGAGTCCACAATTAAACACATGTTGTGCCAGGCCCTAGATGGCAACAAATCCCAGTAAACCTCAATTGGACACGGTTCGCATGGTATGCCCTGACACCTCGCACCATGGACAAGTAATGCTTATACCACTGTATCATGTCAGGGAGCACTGTACTGCACACAGTCAACAATATGATGATATGTCAATTGTGCAGTGTACAAAATGTGAATGAAACATAGCTAACCCAAAGCTTGACGGGTGCACTGCAATGACCATTTCCCATCTGACCCATAGGTGACCAAGAACTCACTGCAGAGGACAACACCAGCAACCTGCAGAGCCAGTCTCCACCCCCGGTACAAGGACTCTCGGATGTTGACTCCCAGGATTCCGTGGACGATGAGCTTGAGGCCGGCCCATCTGGTGTGCCAGGGAGCAACAGGTCCCTGGACCCCAGCGTCCCACCCACTACATCTGCGGCAACAACAACTCCACAGCAGACCCCTGCTATCACGGCCTGTGCAGCCACACCCACCACCACGACCAGTGCTGCCGGCAACACCCTCCCTGTCCCAGAGGATCCCCCGCACACACCACCCATGGAGGAGGGCAGGGAGAGGACGCGGGTGCCCACAGTGGTGAGGCAACAGGTCTGTGACAGCAGGGCGGGTGAGAGGGGCAGCGTCACCCAGGGACTCCAGGAGGCTGGGACCCAATCCCTGGAACACATCACCAGAGTTCTGGGCGCATATGAACAGGCCCAGGGACGAACGGGCCGGTCGGACGATCTGTTGCACGAGCTCATCCAGCTGATGAGGTCCATCGACAGATGCATGGGACAAATCATGGACCTCTTGGGCCAGCAAGTGGCGGTACTGAGGGACAGGCATGCGTCCCAGACAACACCTCCGCCTCCCTCTGGTGGGCTGCACACTGACAGTTCACCTTCCTCCCCTGTGCCCACAGAGAGGGGTGAGTCCTCAGACCCCACTGGCCCTGCAACAGGGCCCCCCCCTGCCAAACGACAAAGGGGCCGTCCCAAGAAGACCCTGGGAGTATCTGGAGGCAAAGCACCTGCCAGACGCAAGTCACGGAGCCAGCCATGATGGCAACCCTCTCCACCACTGCATTAACTCTTTGGACTGTCCTACCCCACAATGCCTTGTGAATGGCATCTGCCTGATGGACTGGGTCACCACAGCAATGTGGTGACTACTCGACCATCTCATCTACCACGACTGTCAACTCACTCCCCCCATGGAAATGTACACCCCCCTTGCATCTCACCATAGTAAATAAAATATCCTCACACACATGTTGTTGTGTCTGATCCGTCTTTATTGCAGGGTGTACAGTCTTCAACATGATCACAATGTACCCAGGCCATGGGCTGTATGTAGGCAAGGAGAAGTCAAAGGCACCTAGGGAAACACAACAGAACAACTGTCACTGGTCTGGGTGTGGCATCACAGACATCACACAAACCCTAACACCAGGATAACCCAACATGCACATGTCACAATGGCCCCCAAGTGTCAACATACACGTCCCATTGATGTTCCCAAATGACATGTCCTAGAAACATTTCCAACCACCACTGAGTCTCCAACTGGCTGATGCTACAATTCTCACATGCCCCTTCACGACAACAGCAATCACATCAGACAATGGGTATGTTGCATATTGCCACCCACCGTCAAGTGAAGTAGCGGGTGATGAGCTGTTCACGCAGGTCAACACCTTCCTCCTCTCCACTGTCCACATCACTGGACACGGCTTGGTTTGCAGGCTGGGGCCTTGGGTCCTCACCATCATCCAGGAGTAGGGGAATCTCCCTGAGAATGGATAGGTTGTGGAGAGTGCAGCATGAAACAACAATCTGACACACCTTCCCGGGAGAGTATGCCAGTGCACCTCCGGTCTTGACCAGGCATCGGAAACGTGACTTGAGCAGGCCAAAAGTGCGCTCCACCACACGACGTGTCCTCCCATGGGCCTCATTGTAGCGGATTCCGCAGTGGGCTCAGCAACCAGGGACGGTTGGGATATGCAGAGTCATCAAGGTATGACAAACACAAATAGACATTGCAATGTCGCAGAGTCTCAGGGGAGCAGGTCACACACACAGCACGCCACACGAATAGGCATACTTGCCCACAATCCATGCACGCTCTGGAAGAAGATTAGCCATCAGCTGGGGCACTATGCTGTTCCTCAGGATGTAGGAGTCGTGGGCCGAGCCTGGGAATTTGGCTCACACCTGCGAGATGGTCATATGCCAGGCACACCACCTGCACATTGATGGAGTGGTAATGCTTACGATTGCGGTAAATGTACTCACTTGCCTGTGGTGGCACAAGAGCGACATGGATGCAATCAATGGCCCCAACAACATTGGGGATGTGTTCAAGGGGATAGAAGTCTCCCATCACAGCTGGCAATTCAGCACCCCTGGGGAAATTGATGTATCTGTCCTTGTATAGCATCATAGCGGACAGTACATCACGCAGCACCATGCTGAACATTGGTTGTGACATCGCACCAGCGCTGGCCACAGTCTCTTGGAACGATCCTGAGGCAAAAAAATGCAGGGCTGCCATCACCTTAGAAGTAGGGGTGAAAGCTGTTGGATATGTCCTGCGTGGCTGCAGGTGGGGCTCCAACAGATCACAAAGGGTCTTCAGGGTGGCTCTGTCCAGGCGGCATTTGCACATGATCGCAACATCCTCCATGTCCTCCAGCACCGTCAAGTGACGAATCAAATTTGGCTTCCTCCTATTGGAGTTGATAGTGGACACATGTCAATACAATATACCAAGAGATGTGCACAGAATATCACGTTCTGGATGACACAACGACAACAATGACTGACATCTAGAGTGACTAACAGACCAGCTTACATGGAGGAACACCTTCAGCTACACAAAGGGCACACGTGTCAACTTACACAGGACAGGTACTTCAAACACCACCTTTGGCTATGTGAATGCACATAGGGATATGGCCACAATACACATGTATACGCCTGGGAGTCTAGCATCCAGCATATGTGTAACTAATCAAAAACACTGTCTCCTACCTAGCTGCTGTACCGGTCACACCTTGATGCGTCATTCCAACCTGGCACACATCCACCACACAATGACCAAGGTCGGCGCTGGAATGATGAATGCGTTCATGAGCAGACAAGAGAGGCAATGCTAATTAAATCAACATTCATCAAAACAAGCATTGCTGTGATTGTCACTGGACCTCCACACATTGACATGTGTACACATTGTACAGTCCAGGACTACACTGTCCTGCCTACACCAACATCAAATCCTCAAGTGACATGTGAGTGGGTACAGACAAATGTACGTTACACACACACAAACATGGCATTTGTAGCCATCAGTGGAGTAAATTGAACATTGGCATTGTGTGCACAATGATGTGCCATTGAACATGTTGGCACCATGCACTGTTGATGTGTGACAGATGGCCATCGCCATTGCATGGCACCCATATCGCGGTAGCTACCGCCTGGCACCGGCGGTGTGTCACCAGCACCCCCATTCACACCAGTGCAGTAGTCATAGGCATGGAGACATGTGGAAATGGCGGTTGGCATGCTCCGCTGCCAGAATGGCGGTGCCTCGTGTCAATGCATGGCACCCATATCACGGTAGCTACTGCCTGGCACCGGTGGTGTGTCACCAGCACCCCCATTCACACCAGTGCAGTAGTCATATGCATGGAGACATGTGGAAATGGCGGTTGGCATGCTCCGCCACTAAAATCGCGGTAGCGCACCCCGGGCCCCAGCTGTGTTACACCGCCATGGAGCTTGCCCTAGAGCCAATGGGAAGCTCGATAGCGGTGGCATGATGCAATTTTGAAGGTTGCGGTAGGCGTGCTCCGCCACCGCGGAGGCGATCATTGGCTGCATTTGAAAGATGCACCATCGTGGTAGTGCACCCTGGGCCCCAGCGATGTTACACCGCCATGGAGTTCGCCCTAGAGCCAATGGGAAGCTCGATAGTGGTGGCATGATGCAATTTTGAAGATCGCGGTAGGCGTGCTCTGCCACCGGGGAGGCGGTCATTGGCTGCATTTGAAAGATGCACCATCGCGGTAGCGCACCCCGGGCCCCAGCGGTGGTACACCGCCATGGGGCTCGCCCTACAGCCAATGGGAAACTCGATAGCGGTGGCATGATGCAATTTTGAAGGTCACGGTAGGCGTGCTCCGCCACCGTGGAGGCGGTCATTGGATGCATTTGAAAGAGGCAGACATGGACCACCAATTGCTACAGCTTGGCAACTTTGAAACGACTCCAGGGGGCTATATATGTGGGAGTGAGCCTCACATTGCCACTGCTCACAGAGCCTGCTGCCTGAGACCCATCACCTGCTGCTGCCTCCAGGGCCTGCTGGCTGACACCCCTCACCTGCTGCTGCCTCCAGGGACTGCTGCCTGACACCCCTCACCTGCTACTGCCTCCAGGGACTTCTGCCTGGGGACCCTCACCACCAAAACCCCCTGCTGTTGTCTCACGTCCACAGTGATGGCAAGG
Organism: Triturus cristatus; assembly: GCF_964204655.1. Classification (NCBI taxonomy): domain Eukaryota; kingdom Metazoa; phylum Chordata; class Amphibia; order Caudata; family Salamandridae; genus Triturus; species Triturus cristatus. Next base: position 139,965,420 of record NC_140582.1, on the reverse strand, counting down.
ACAGAGAAGATCCATGCCAGTCCCTTCACGAGCGACGAGCTTTATGTCCTGGTCGACGAGGTGCTAACACAGTACCCAAGGCTGTCCCAAATGTCACGGTGAGTATTAAACAGTGTTGTGGTAGGGCAGGGGGGGCCAGACATGTAGTAGACTAATGCAGTATGTGCTTGGGAGTGTGGGGTAGTGTCATGCACTGCCTGACATGCTGTCTCCAGTGGGAGGGTGTGTATACCCAATGCCACAGCTTTCCCTCCCTGCACATGTAAGTATGAGTGACCTGTGTTGTGTTGTCAGCCATACAGTGACACAGAAGGTTGTTCATGCTGTAGTCAGGCCAGTTATTGCTTGGTTGGATGGCTGTGTGTGCCCCTGTAGTCCATCTCAGTGTGAGCCCAGCTGGGCAGCACAGTCCCGGTCTAAATAGACAAGGACACATCACTTCCCTTACAGAGTATGACATCAGTCTTTTCACATTGTACTCCAGCTGTGGCCCATCTCAGCACTGTAGATTGCACACAACCGCCCTTGTGTAGGGCATTTTGTATTTGTGAGATCATGCCCCTCAATGTGAAATCCATGACACAGTTATCTATTCACAGGGCAGGGACATTGAGGGCTGCGTAGTCTTGGACACAGTGGGTCACCCCCCCAACACAGGTTGATATGTGATGTATGTGTTGCTCAACCCAACAATTGACTGGAGATGTGGGCAGGCAGGTTTCAGTGCTGGCATCCTGCATGTGTGTGAGATGTGCAGGGACTGTGTTCTCCCTCACACCTGCATGCTTTAACATCAGCTTTTCCCATTCAGGGGTCACATGTGGGCTATACTATGGTCTCTGAATAATCTATCGTTGGATATGTGATTTTGTTGTATCTTGCTGCTATACTGATAGATGTCGGTACCTGGCACTGTGTACCTGATCATTTCCCCCTCTTGTCTCCCATGCCTGCAGCTCAAGGTACACCAGCATAAGGCTGTGTGGAGGGCCATTGCAGTGAAGGTGCGAGCCCTGGGGGTCTCAAACCGACGGCGCACCCACTGCCACAAGAGATGGGATGACATCAGCCGGCTGGCAAAGAATGTGGCGGAGATGACCCTGGGGCTGCTTCCTCGCACTGGGCGTCTGGCACGGCGCAGCATGACACCACTAATGGGGCGCATCTTGGCTGTGACACAGCCTGAGCTGGATGCACGTTTGAAGGAGCATCAGCAGCAAGCCAGGGGTGAGTATTTGGGGAGTCTGACTTTGGATGGGAGTGGCTGCATGTGTACAGAGCCTGTGCCAGTGCTGGCCTCTGTGATGTTGGTAGTGTGATGTTGTGGCATGTGAGTGGCTGCTGGCCTGGGTGCCTGTAGCATGCATTTGCCCTACCTGTACTTACAAAGTTGATTTGGAAGCTGTGCCTTCACATTACATTCTGAGTTGTGCTCTTCAGGTTTCTTCTGCATTGGTGTAGTCTTGGGAATCCCATGGGAGGGAACGGCAGTGTGCCCAATCTGACTGTGCGTACATCAATGCGTCCATTGCATGCACCCATATTGGGGAGAGCTAGATATCTTACAGCAATGTGCAGCATTCTATTGTCCCCAAGGTATGACATGGTGGGTGGCATGGGCTAATGTCCATTGTGGACTGTCATGTTGTAGTCAGGGTCTGTGTTGTCCCCTCCTGTTCCATCCAGTTCTGTCATTGGCAACAAGTTGTGTGCCCCCATCATGTCCCTAGGTGTGCTCAGAACTAGTTGTGTGTCTGTTTGAATAGAGCCACAAGCAGGGTGTTGTGCTGTGTGGTCATCACATGGCTCACTCATGCCTGAGTTTCCAGTTTCCATGCACTGCTTGAGTATATGTAGTGAGTTGGCACGATGTGATTGCACAGAGTGATGAGCAACATGTAGATTTGCTCAACTTTTGTCATGCATTGCTTGCATATGTTTGTTCTGTTTTTGCCACTGACCTGACCCTACATCTCTCTCTCCCATGCAGCATCACCTGTGGTTACAGAGGGACAGGAGATGGACACCAGTGGGGGTGAAACTAGCACCACAGCTGCCCAGGAGCCCAGTGACACAGATGTCACCAGCGAATCAGAGGGGGACAGGAGTCTGCTGGAGGAGTCCCAGCCTGAGACGCAAAGCACCACATCATCCGATGCCAGCGGGTATGCATCCATGTTGGCGGGCACAGGGAACGGGGACTCTGCATCAACTTCTACCACACAGCGGCCATTGCCACCCTCCCAGCCACTTCCTCTGCTGCTGCCCGTGTCTGCCTCAGTACGAGGGGAAGTGTGTCCTTCACCCCTGGCACCGCTGGTACTGCCCCTGTCCCCCCTGCTGCCATCAGTGCTGTGTCTGTGGACCTTTTTTCGCCAACTGTGTGTAGGCCAGACAGCTCTCCTAAATGCCTTCATTGACCACAACAAGAAATTGGCCCAGGTGGTTGCTTTCATGGCGGGCATACAATCCGACGTGGGTGAGTTGCACCGGACAGTCCAGGCTTTGTCATCAACAGTGACGTCTGCCCTGCAACAGGCACATTCTCACAGTCCAGCTCCAGTCCCTTTGTACACCACCCAGGCAGTGGCCACATCTGACGACACCATTTCCACAGAAGACCAAAGGCACCCCAGAGCACAGGGAGAAAAGCCTGTCAGGCGACACCAGGGGACAATTGACAAAGCAGCAGACCTCAGTCACACATACCTCAGTGGCATCCCCATCCAAGGACTCTCCTAGCCCTGAGGCATCGCGCAAAGATAATCGTACAGTGTCTGTGCCCACCAAGGAGGTGGTGCATGCCAAGGGTGCACCTGGGAAGGGCTCAAAGGCAGTATCATCAACCACCTCGACTCCCATTCCAAGCCCAGTGAAGCAGGGGCCAGAGGGGACTGTAGGGGTGACACCTAGTAAACAGGGGAAGGGGGGCAGAGGCTAAGCGAGTAAAGTGTTCAACTGGATCCAGCACATCACCAGAGGGGCTGCCAGTGCCTGCACCTGCTGCAGCAGTGGTGGTGTGTGTGCCTGTTGTGCCCACACCAATTCCCATTGATCCCAAGTCAGGCAAGCCATTTAGGATCCCGAAGAAGTGGAAGGGCACCCCTCCACAATCTCCCAGCCACTCTGTGACTTCCGTCTGCATGACTCCACCTCCACGTGCCACTACACCACCTGGTCCAAGCAGCCCTCCAGCCTGCCAAGACACCGATCGCTCTACCTCAGCTGTTCCGCTCTCTCCCCCCTTTAAGTTCCCTGACAGTACCCGAGGCACAGCCAGCTCCCAGCCTGCCTGACAGCCAAGTCTGAGTGGTAGTCACCCTCACACACCTGTGTCTCACACAGGAGGGCCTGTACTGCACATTGTTGCCCCCTGACTGTGTTATTGGCCATGGAAATGTACAGTCACACATTCCCTGTGCAGCTTCTCATGGACATGCTCTGCACTCTGCCCCGGCCACTGGCCTTGTTCTTCACTGCTGTGTTGGACTCTTGCCTGTGCAGCTTCTCAAGGACATACTCTGCACTCTGCCCTGGCCACTGGACTTGCTTTTTTGCCCTTGCCTGTCCAGCTTCTCATGAACATGCTCTGCACTATGCCCTGGCCACTGGCCTCGTTGTTCACTGCTGTTTTACCCTTGCCTCTGCAGCTTCTCATGGACATACACTGCACGCTGCCCTGGCCCCTGGCCTTGTTGTTTACTGCTGTGTTGGACCCTTGCCTGTGCAGCTTCTCATGGACATACTCTGCACTCTGCCCTGGCCACTGGCCTTGTTTCTTTGATCTAGCCTGTGCAGCTTCTCATGGACATGCTCTGCACTCTGCCCTGGCCACTGGCCTTGTTGTTCACTGCTGTTTTGCCCTTGCCTGTGCAGCTTCTCATGGACATACTCTGCACTCTACCCTGGCCACTGGCCTTGTTGGTCACTGCTGTTTTGCCCTTGCCTGTGCAGCTGCTCATGGACATGCTCTGCATTTTATGCCTTGCTCTTCTCTTCTCATGGTGCCTATCTGTGCAATATGTGAATAAAGACAGTTGCTCCAGTTGTATATTTTGTCAGTGTCCTTACTGAATAAAGTTATTTTGCTGTGTGTAAATGGTTTACTGTGCCACATGGTCTGTGTGGCACTTCAACATGTTCAATGTTTGGGCTCACTTGCTCTCTTTTTTTCAGGGGTGACAGGGTCTTCAGTTCTTCTTGGCCCAGATACTTGTGGTGGCAATGTTGTCAATTTCGAATGTTTAGCAGTAGTCATTTACTTAATTAGTACATGTTGGCTCTATTGTACACATGTCAGGTTGGGGGGCACTGCCAGCACAGGGTGGGTTTCTACACAGAGTATTGCAGGCAGCCTGTCCAGGGTCATCATGTGTGTGTTCTTCCTATATGTATGCCCAGTGGTGTATGTCTGTGGTCATCTTGTGATGGCCAGTCATCCTAGTCCCATGCCTTACTTTCCATGTGTGCTCTTGGATGGCCAGGTAGTGTGCAGTATGAAGGGAGTGAGTTTGTGGGGAGTGTTGATGTGTGCATGCCTCTGCAATGTCAACTACACACATGTGTCACCCAGGAGTTATGTGTCTGTTGTTTTGATTGTTCATCCCTGTGGATGTGGTTGTATGCCCATGTGTGAGTTGTATGTTGTGCACTGTGCAGTGTGTTGGTGTGTCCTTGCAGTTCTGTCTGACTCCTACTTGTTGTTTTTGTCACTTGTGAGTATTCAGAGGTTGCTACTGGCAATTCAGTGTTGTGTTTTGTTGCACATCCCTGTGTCTGCTGGCTGTTTGCGGGGTCTGTGCAGACCTGCTGCTCCACACTGCCATTGTGGTTGTGTTTTCTCATGCCTTGCTGTCCCATGGTGCCTTCTTTCCTCTAGTGTGGCATGTTGTGTGTGTTGTCATGCCATCTCCTATCTGTGCTTCAACTGCGTACCCATTGTGGGTCTGCACTCCCTTTCTTTGTATATGGTACACTACTGCCATGTCCTCTACTGACATGCAGTACACTTCACTTTGGTGTGAATTCTCCCCTTGGTTTGTATGTTTGTGTGCCTCCCCATGACTTTATTTGTGGCACCGTGCTTTGTGGTGCAGTTCTTTGTCCAGGGTCAATGTGTCACTCAGTGCATTTCCCCAATGGGTCATGTGTGATGTTCTGGTGCTATGTGTCAGTCATGGTTGCTGCTATGCAGTTCACCTGTGTGTGTTACCCTGTCCTGTGGTCAAGTTGTTTCCACCTTTGTGTCCCAGACTTGTGCATCTATTGGGTGCTGCGTTGTATGTATGTGTTATTGCTTCACTTCCTGGGTGTGCTGTGCTGTATGGTGTTGTGTGGGTTGCTGTTCTGTCACTGATGTCTGTGTGTGTCTGGTATGCTTGGTGTTCACACACAGCTTGTTGTGCTTGCTGTGCTGTGTGTATGTTGCCTTGTGATTGCCTGTTGTGCATCTCCTGCGCTATGTTTGCTATTTGATTGTTCTGCCTGTGCATCTGTTGTTTGTTTGCTGTGGCTGTGTTGTTCTGTGATGGTGCACTTCTTGTGTGTATTGTGGAATGTTGTCTGTGCATTGTTCCTGAGTGATGAGGTTGTGCACTCCTGTTGTGTCTGTGCTCCCATTGCCTTTCCCCAGTTTAGCTGCACAGGGCATGTCTGTTGTTGTTGTTGCGGCTCTGTGTGTGTTTCATTTGGGTTATGTGTTTGTCTGTTGTATTTGTTTCCACATTTGTGGTGGCAACCCTGTGTGTGTGTGATGTTTGTGGCTGAGCCCAGGGTGTGTGGTTGTTTGTGTGTGTGTTGCCTGTCAAGTATTGGCAGCCTTCAGTGTGTTTGGCACTGGTGTTGTGTGCTGCTGGTGTGAGGGGGGGTATGTGTGTAGATTCTTACTGGTGTTTGTCAGTCCTGAGGTGTGTAGATGGTCCCTGTGTGTAGTGCTGCTTGTGTACACCTGTTGAGTAGTTGTATGTATATGTGGCTGTTCCCAGTTTGACTGCAGGGTCTTCCTTTCATCCTTGTGCCTATACATGGTTTGCCTTGCTGTCTCCCTGTGTGGCTGCACCGAGCTGTCTGTGGTTTGATTTCACTGACTGTGCCAGCCATGTGTGCTTTGATGGTGTGAGGTTGTTGTGCTCTGTTCCTTGTGTTGATGTGATGTAGACATGCTTGTTGTGTGTCTCCATGGCCTTTCATTTGTGTGCAGCCCACTTTGGTTTCCCTATTTGTTGTGCTCCATTGCTGTTGGCATGTGGGGTGTGTATGTGTGTGTGTGTCAGTCTGTGATATGTATGTGTGACTGTGCAGGCTGTGTGTCCATTTAGATATTGGTTACTTGTATGTGTTTATTTGTTGCTTGTCCTCATTTATATTTCCCTGAGTGTGGTGTTGTGTGTGTTTCCCTGGCCCTGTGCTACTGTGCTGTGTGTTGTGTGTTCCTATGCAGCCACTCCTGCAGTGTGTGTCTCCATGATTGTTTGTTGTGTGGTGCAGGGTGTTTATTGCCCAGGCTTGTTGTTGTGCATGGGGTGCACAGGAGGGACACATGGCATGTGTCTTCATGTGGTGTGCTAGTGTGTGGTGGGAGGGGTGTGGCCCTGTGGTCTTTGTGCCCTGCCCATCTCTGGCACTGGCCCTGCCTTCTGCATGCCGCATGTATTTGCTTGTGTTTGCCGCTGCGGTGATGTGACCGGGACATTGCTGCATGGTGGCGGTAGCTGTGTGTCCAGGATGCAGCGGGGTGAATTTGTGGCAGGTGAGTGATGTGTAATTGCCCTTGTGGATGTGTCCCTATCCCCCCTTGGGTGTCTGATGTGGATTTGGACCCTGTGTCAGGCCGTGGGTTGTGTGTTGTGTGTTGTGTGTTGTGTTATTGCATACCTGCGTCGTCGTCCGCGGCGGTCCATGAGTTCCTGGTGATGTAGCAGGTACAGCACCGGAAAGACGCGTAGAGCTGGGTCCATGGCGGTCGTGACGGGACTCTGGTTTCCCGCTCCGCTATCGAGTTTCCGCCATCTCTGGTTGGGCAGTGTCTCGCTGCGGTGCGTCTGCTTGCATGAGTCATCCTAATTTGTGGAGCGGGGCGGATGTCATTCCGCGCGGCGGAGGGTCTCCATTGGCTCCCACCGCCGCGGTGGTGGGCGCACTTTGATGGCGGTGTGAGTCGCACCGTGGCGGTTGGGAATTGGCCTGTTTGACCATACTAATATGGCGGGCGTGATGTCTGCTGCAAGCGGGCGGTAAAAGGCATTTCACTGCACCGCCAGCGCGGCGGTTGTCCCACCGCCCTCCATCCGAATGGACCCCTTAGTATCTAGGTCATATTATCAAATTTTAAATCTCGGATTGCTAAAATCGTTTAATATAGTTTTACTACATTTTTTATTTAGATTTTTTCTCTAAACAACCGTTAGGCATCATTCAAGAACTGGGGGAAGTCCGTTTCTGAATTTGTGCGTAAACAGAGAATTAACATGTCAGTTAAATGGGTGGGTGAATTTAATATCACTAAATGTACTTATCGTGGGAATCCCAACATGTGGGTTTTCTAATAAATAAGGGGCCGACACTAGCCATTTTATATATTCAACCTATGGCAGAGCTTTAAATCAGATAGTCTTAACACATCATTTTACCTTTTTCTCAGATGTTTATGGTCAGGGCGATGGTAACCCTCCCTCTTTTTCAGGAAAAGGTAAGGGATCTAGAATAGATTTTGTCCTATTGTCAACAGACCTGGCACAGAATATTGTGTATTATGAGGTGTGCTCCCTTCCTCACAGTGATCATAACCCCATTATCTTATGGTTTTTAATTTCTCTTTATTTGGGTACATTAGGTATGATCAAGCCCCCTGTCAGTTACACTACAAATTAAGGGGTTCAAATGAACTGGGGCAATGTCGACCCAAATACATTTTTTAACAAGCTGATTACTTGTGGCCTTTAACGGCAATCATGTTGTCTCTGACTGGATGCTGACCCTAACAAATCCGGGACAGCTTTATTGAAATTTGTGGATTTGTTTTACACGGGCTATATATAAATAAGCCACTCATGATTCAGTTCTGATTGCACAGCAGTGCTTAAGGTCCTTAAGAAGGTGTCTAATAAGACCCAAACTAATCTGAGACAAAATCCTAAACTTACTACTTTTGGTGTTCACAGAAGGCATTTAGAAGTAGTAGAGATAGGATTCCTAACTTTACTAATACTAAACTGAAAACTGATACAAAATCCTAACTTTACGACTTTCGGTATTCACAAAAGGGATTTGGTGGTAGTAAAGTTAGGATTCCTAACTTTACTACTACTAAATGCCATATGTGAATACCAAAAGTAGTAAGTTTAGGATTTTGTCTCAGATTACTTTTGTGAATCGGGCCCATTGACATTAGGGAAGCTAGAAACAATTACAAGCGAGCCGTTGAGAAGAGGAAGAAAGAAATTGGATCCAAGGCATAGGAGGCCAGAAACTGTCTTTTCTTTTTGGATAGTTTAGTCGCTGGTATAGAGTGGCATATTTCTGAAGAGGAATGGGTCAATCACTTCCCTCTCATTTTTGATCCAGGCAAAGGAGGGGGGAGGATGACAAGGGTATTAGCGTAGATCCACATCTCATTAATAAGCTCTGGTTAGCCAATCTTATAGATGTGGCATCTATCAATAAACCCATGTTGAACACAGCTTGTGGAAATGTGCCAAGCCCCAATGGGGTACCAATAGATCTGTTTAAGCACATTGTAGATTTTTGGGCTCCATTAGTTATGAATGTCCTAAGAGCAGTAGTTAGAGGTGATCTTATTGATTCTTGGAGAGAAGCTATCATAGTACAAATTTACAAAAAAGGTGACTGAAATCTACCAGCAAGTTATCGCCCAATCTTATTAATAGATTCCATAGAAAAATCTTAGGACGGGTCATCCTTGGTAAATTAGATGACTGGGGAGAGACACATTTTTTTTTCAACAGTTCAATATGGTTTCTGACCCAGTTTAGGGACTGTGGAGCAAACTCTCAATCTATCCCTAATTCTGAGGAAATATGTCAAAGCCAGGAGAGGTGCTTTGCATATGGCTTTCATGGACCTCTCCTGTGCTTTTGACCTAGTAGATGAGGGAAGCTGTGGGAACTGATGGAGCAGGCGGGCGCCGATCCTCTTTTGTTGGACCACTTAAGGCACAGGTACTGGGACACAACAGCAAAAGTGCACTCCACACAGTATGGGGATTGCACACACCTAATAAATGTTGCTAGAGGGGTTAGGCAGGGCTACATATTAGACCCCTTCATGGTTTTATTTTACATTAATTCTCAGACAACTATTTAGGGTTGTGTAGTAAAGATGTACCTAGAATTGGCCCCCAAGCAGTCCCGCTATTGTTCTACGTGGATGACACGATCCTTTTAGCATTAACAGCCAATGGCCTTCAAAATCTTCAAAATGGATTTCATGATTTTATGCCAAAATTCAATCTTAAGGTGAGCCAGCAAAAATGATTTATAATGACTTGTGGTCCCAAACCCCTAAGTTCAAAAAGTTCTGTACAGGGGGAACACTGATAGAAAAAGTACCTTCCTTTAACTATTTAGGTATTCTGTTGGACACCAGTGGGACGTGGGACAGGTCAATTACCCAGAGAATATATCAGATGGGGGCAACCTGTGAAATAATTTTTAGATTTTCTAAAAGTTTATCCATAAGTCTATTAAGGATATGATCCAACTCTATAAGAGGAAGTGTCTTTCAGCCGGTGTATATGGAGTGGGAGCCTAGGGCCATGCTGCCTCAAGGAAATCCAGGTGGCCGAAAAAAAAATATGTGTAGGTCTCTAGCCATTCCCAAAGCTTCCTCGAGTCTTATCTTGCATTTGGAATTGGGTGTGGGTTTTTTGGAGAATCAAGTTGGTATTGCCCCTTTATTATTATGGTTGAAGTTATGGAGGTCTCCTAAGGCCAGCTTTTCATGGCAGGTGTTGGAGGATTGTCTAAATTTAGATAATATCACCGCCATTTCATGACTGGCATATGTTAAAAGTACTTTTTATAGTTTGATATTGAGTCTCCTTTTTGATTCTCCTGAAAGTATTGGCCCACAAAGTAAAGAAATGATTAAACAAAAATGTTAATCATATCGGGAGGAGATTAGAATTGAGAGGTCTCTTGACATGGGCTCAGTTATAGGGGACATGAACATTTTTACCACCTCAGGCATGGAACCTTATTTATCCTGGATCACCAATCCCGAGCATAGATTTTATATGACCAAGTTGAGATATGGCACAGCCCAATTTTTAGTGGCCTTTCCTCTGGCAGTCACTTGGGGGCATATTATCAAGCCAGGCGATAAAATTATCGCCTCTTTAGCGGCAGAAAATTGCCACTAAAACGGCGATAATGGGCTTGATAATATGCTCTATGGAATTCCAATTGAAGCCCATGTTAGATGTCCTTTACATCTAACATGGGCTTCAATTGGAATTCCATAGAGCATATTATCAAGCACATTATCGCCGTTTTAGCGGCAGTTTTCTGCCGCTACAGCGGCGATAATTTTATCGCCTGGCTTGATAATATGCCCCCAGGTTTGTCTCTCTCCTATCTGCCCATGTAACGTTGTCTCCTCCCTATCTACCATGCATTTTATGCTTTTTTGCACTTTGTACTGTACCCTAAGAATCAGCTTTTTACACCCAATCCTTTTGCACAAGCAATTTACCTCCTATAGAGAAGGGATGGAATATCTGAAAAGTTTAGTTCCACCTGAAATATGCTCCACGTACTCAGATTTATCATTGCTTCTATGAAGTTAAGGAAAAATTATGCATCTTAATCACAAAATGGGAAGACTTTCTTTATCATGGTATTTTAAATTAACTGTCATTTCTTTTATGTTTTATTTTAACTTTGCTGTGATGGTTGAGAATGTATTTTATATTCTGTGCTTTTATGGTCTTTGTTATTTGACCAAATTAAGATACTTTTGACTTTGACTTGTTTTTGCTATGTTTGCTGATACCCAAATCATTAAGTATTGTTTTCGTCTGAGGGGTTCACCTGCTAATTCTTTAAAAGTGTGTATTTGGAGAGAGAAGCAAGATCATTTTAAAATTTACACTGACAAAGGTTTCTCAAATTTGAGCACTGTTTTGGGAGAATTTCAATTAAAGGAACAATGAAACAAACAGTAAGACAGAATATGGTAAAATTAAATTGCAAGTAAAGCATGCGGCTAGAGTTCATTCATATATAAAAAACGCTGAAGCATTTAAAACACTTTCCAGAGCGCGCATGCTTTTATAATCGTACCAGAGGCCTTCTCCACAACCTTACTTCCATTTGCATATGAGACAATCTCTGTAGGTAAAATATATGTGCTTCTGGGTTCTCCTTATACCCCCAAAACAAAACTGAAACATGGCAATCCTGTGACCCATGCAAGTGCTGTAGAGGACGTGGGCATTATTCCCAGTCTTTAGCACATATTATTTGCATTTGTTCACGTTTAATGTCTCCTAAAAAACTGTTTTTATGCCGATGTTTTAACAGACTCCGAATAACATAGCATGTGTATTTGTAAAGCTCACATTTAACCACAAGGGTATATTGGCGATGAATAACAGATGTTTATTGTTACCCAACTCAATGGTACTAAATGTATCAACCTCAGAAGTATGAAATCTGAGTTGACACGCTGAGATTGGAACCTGTGACCATGAGGCCAAACACAGGCCCCTACAGTGGACCCATTAGTCCACTAAGCAACCAGACCCAGCATAATAAGGTCTCTGGAGGCAGCGATGGTAGCTTGTATGCAGGTCACTGACTTACAATTATTGGCCAGGCTATTAAAATTCTTGGACACTGCTGCCACTGAATGCCAGAAATTGAAACCAGTTTGTTGCCCCATAGGACACTGATTTATGCTGCTCATTATTTCTGCTTCGTTTGTGATTAAAACAGAGGCATGGTATTATTATGCCACATATTGCACTTTAGTTGACTCTTTCATGGCATAGGTTCTATTAATACTTTTAATTTCAGAAATGGTTGCCCAGCTGTTGTGTTTAAGGATCAGTTTCATTTTTATTTGAATTTAAGGCAAGAGTGGTGTAGATTAGTCTTTATACTATCAGGGTAAACATACATCACTTACTGCAGATATTGAATTAATTGCATTTTATTCTACCTGTGATTCCTTCTTTTTACTTAATTCTGGGGGAATTGTAAGCTCATTGTTTCTTAACTGACCAGGGAGGGAATAATGATTAATTTGTTATGGTAGACATGCAGGGGCTATTTACGAACTTGTCATTCAGCGCAGCAAGTCACCTTACTGCGCTGCACTGTGTGAGAGGGGAAGGGCAGAAATGTGATAATTAAGTCAACATAGTGCATTCCTGCCTTTTCCCCTGTGCTGAAGCTCTTGTGGCAGCCTAGCGCCAACTCAGGCACCATCATGCAAGGATGCCTCCGTTGCATGCAGGAATTTCTTTGTGTACTTCCTGCACAAAAACAATCCTGAGAGACATATTCCTCTTTCTATGTGTGCTGCAGAATGCAGCACACACAGAGAGAAGGAGTAATGAAGAGAATTAGTTACTTCTTTTTGTTGCAACTCCGCTGGGAAGCCACATCTTTTTGGCACATTCGCAGGTTTAGCAGAACTCCCATGCAATGCCCACGGAACACCTTCCCAGGGCAGAGTAAGGCAAGGCAGCCATTTACGCGGCTTTACTTTACTCGAGATTTATGGAGTCACTCAGGTCCATGCAATGTGGTCTTGCAAGGCTTCATAAATCTGACTTAGGGTTTGCTTTGCTCTTGCACCACAGAAGAGTGACACAAACCTGCTCTAAATAGGCCTGTAGTTTTAGCTGGAAATTGTGAACTAGCACAATGTATTGCATAGTTGACTGCTGGTTTTTTATGCTTAACACTGGTAAAAACTCATGCATGTTTTATCTGTGTCTGCATCAGGTCAGTATTAGATTTTATTATGCACTTTTCAGTTTTATACATCTCAATGAATTGGGGAGAGGATGTAGCCTAACGGTTAGGGCAGTGGACTTCAAAACTGCGGAACCGGGTTCAAGTCTGGCAACGACGCTCAACATCCTGTGATTCTAGGCAAATCACTTAATCTCCCCGTGCCTAACAAAAATGAATGTGTCCTCATGTAACGCAACTGGTGTTCATGTAAAGCGCTCTGATACCTGATTTTGGGTCAAGTTTGCACTATATAAAACTTCGATTTATTATTTACTGAAGATCAATAGAACTTCTTTTGATTCTGAGGCACTCACAGGTTAAAGTGTGTTGCATATAATTTGTTGATAATTTAGACACATTCACAAACTGCTTTCTTATGTCTATTATTTAAAACATAGTGCGACCTCATTTATTACGTTATATTTTGTAGTAACCGATCAATGCATTTGACCTAGCTAAACCACTGTCAAGGGATCCAGGAGCTGCCCTTATAAATAAACTTCGAGTTTGGTTAGGTTACACAGAAAGAGAGGCACTGAAATACTACAATTCCAAGAACTCAGGGGCATATCAGCAAGGGCCGGCGATAATTATCGCTCAGCGCTCTTAGTGTGAGGATAATTATCGCCAGCCAACTCTGAATGTTATCACGGAGATAGCGTGCTATTAGCAACGCTTATCTCTAAAGCGATAACATTCAGAGCGCAAGCTGCCAATTGTGAGATTATTGCTGGAAATACAGCGATAATCCCACAAGGTTTGGCGATAGCTTGTTGATAAGGATAGACATACTGAGCCATGATATCCACCTTACATAAGATATCATGGCTAAGTCAGAAAAATACCAGACGTAAAAAAGCAACGTTAACAGCGGTTAGCGCTGCTTTTTTTGATCTCTAACAGGGTTAGCGATATCCTTGATAATAGGAGAAACGTCGTTTAGCGACATTTCTCCTATTATTTTTCTCTGGAATGCCCCCTTTGCATCTCATTAGAGATGCAAGGGGAAGCGTAGAGTAAAAGGGTGCTAACATGCAAATTTGCGTGTTAGCACCCTGTTGCTGATAGGGTGCTAGTTTTATCTCTGCTGTTTTGGCTTTTAAAGCCAAAAAAGCAGAGATAAAGCCTTTGTTGATATGCCCCTCAGAACTCTCCATCAGATACAAATTAAGAAGGGTTTGATGATAAATAAGTATTGTATTGTGGTTAGGGTAGGAACATGAAGTCTGCCAACGGTTAGGGACCCTAATAATAATCCGGCATGCAAATCAACTAAACTGAAAGTAATTTTGGAAAGCCCTTATCCCTAATCCAGATACAATAGTATCACAAATGAACGTTAATACCTACAGTACTCTAACTGCTAATAATCCCATACAATTTTCTCCCCCAAAATGAAAGGTAGTGAACACAGCCCTTCCTTGACACACCATTCCACCTATGGCACTCTCCCTCAGTACACATTTTTCTATGCTGGATTAAGCCTACTAAAACAAACATAAGCAAGTATCCTCGAACTCCCATCAATGGCCCCTGTATATTAAAAGTGTTATATATGTTGTCACCTGTGTATTTATCATTTTGAACAGCATTGAGATGATGATGTAACATTTCTGATACACGGAAATATAAATGTCGCAAAGTAATACTTTCTGATACGCGGAAATATAAATGTTGCAAAATAATACTATAAACTTGAAATTTCTGTAAATTATGTGACCAGGAAAACGAGACTTTACACCATGTTATATGATTTAAATCCAGTTTATAAGCTATTTACCACTGTTGTTTTTTGAGGCTCCCTAATTAATTTTAAAAAAGGAAAGGGATTTTGATGAATTCATGACATTTGATCATTTTTAAGTCACCTGTGTATCTTGTAAATATTTTGATCTAGGAATTTGTATACCTTTAAATTTGGATATAAGGAATTTGATATTGTTAAGATGTTTATATGGTGTTTGTGAGCTAAACATAAACCATTTATAAAACAATAATTTCTTTGAAAATATTAATGTACAGTTCATTATTTAGCCCCATCATTTTTTGAAAAATGTGCTCCAGGAGAGGATTCTCCGGGGGAACTGGTGGTGGCGGCCTCACTCGCTCGATGCATTTTGGGAGAAAGATTGTGTCCCATCTGTTGAAAGTTCACCAGCTGCTACCGGCCCAGTGCCCGCAAAACATAAACGCGCATTTCTACCGCTTACAGCTCTGTTATCTCTCTAACTCAATATTCTTCCTAAGTAAAAAAATAAAATACACCAGAAATGCTGTAAAACAAAGAAATACATTTTTTCTTTCATATTATCCCCTGCCAAGTAGTATTCAAGAAACCTCAAGAAGAAAGGCAAACAAGCTTGGTGAGTAGCATTGGTATATGTAATAAAGCAATTGTGTGAACCAGCTATTGAGTTTTTTTCATACTGTTTATTTGGTGTAGTGAACACTAAGGGGCTGATTCCGATCCGGGTCGGAAGGGCACCGAACGCGATCCGGCCGAAAAAACTACAAGCTGTACGCGTGTTTTCCGTCCGACTCGTACAGCTGTACGAGCGAGCAAGTACAATGCGAGCTACATAAAATTCACCGACCGAGTCGTTTCCGTGTCCGAACCGCTCCGTACGTCTCGGTCATAAGCTAACCGCGGCGTTCAATGTATGTGATTTACGACCGAGCCAGTACGATGCACGCGTCGGACAGCCTGTGCGAGCCAGAGTGTCCGGCTCGCAAAACGTCCAGGGGGTTGCCTTTGGGGGTCCGCGTCGGGCCCCCTGTCACCCACAGCCCTATGACTCGGACACAGGGGGAGGCCCAAGGGTCCCCCCAACACAGGCATGTACGGTGCGGATGGCACTGATGCCTACCCACTTTAGGGACCTCCCTTGCGCGAGACGTACCCATTCAGTCAATGGGAGCCCATGTACGCATCGTATGACCAGCTCCCATTGACTTCTCTGGGAGTTCGATCGAACCAAGTCTGGCAGCATACAGCCACATCGTACTTGCTCGGTCGGACTGCAGGACTCCGGCTCGGTCGGAAAACACTCCGGATCCGGCTCGGTCGGCGTGCTTTCCGACCCGGATCGGAATTGGCTCCTCTTAGCCTTATTTAGAGTTTGGTGGACAGTTACAAACGGTAAGTAGTCTAAATATTGAGTTTTAAATATCGATATACAGAAATATCGAGTTTATTATATCGATTGTGTTAAATATCGATGTTCTGTATATCGATGTCAAAAATATTGTTTTTAAGTATTGTCAAAAATATCTAAGTATGTCATATCGAGTGTAAACATATTGTCATGTAAAAATATCGTTAAAGCATTATATTTATGTTTTTTTAGAGTTTGGTTGTAGTAGTATATTATTTAATGAAAGTAAAAAAAAAAATTGTATCATATTTTTCAGGAGCGGGATGTTGGGTTCATAGGAGATAAGGTTGGGGAGTGTATTAAAATAATGTTTAAAAATATAATATCATTTTGTAAAATAATTTTTTTAATTTATTGAGTAAAATTCTAATTTACAAATCATTTTTAGGAGCGGGATGTTGGGTTTATAGGGGATAAGTGTGGGGAGTGTATTAAAAAAATGTTTAAAAATAGAATATAAATTGATCAATTATTAATCTTATTTTGAAATTTAAATTTCCAATTTTGAGCTATATTTTTAGGAGCGGGATGTTGGTTTTATAGGGTATAAGGGTGGGGAGTGTCTTAAAATAATTTTTAAAAATATAATTAAAATTGCAAATTATACATTTTAATTTCAAATTTAAATTTCGAATTGTGAAATATATTTTTAGGAGCAGGATGTTGGGTTTATAGGGGATAAGGGTGGGGAGTGTTTAAAAAAAAGGTTAAAAATTTTTTCAAAAATTGAATAATTAGACATTTCTATATAAGATTTCACTTTCGAATTTGAAACATATTTTTAGGAGTGGGATATTGGGGTAATAGGCGATTAGGGTGGGGAGTGTTTTTATAAAAAAAATTATTTATATTTTTATTTTTGTTAAAATGTAAAATAATATTTTAAACAATAATTTCAACATTTAAATTTAATTTCCAATTTTAGATGGATTTTATTTTGAGAGTACTTTTGTGTTTATAGGGATAATGGTGGGGAGTGTTTAAAATAATGTAATTTAAAATTAAAAAAATTATACATTTGGAAAAAGAATTATGAAAATATAAGAAATAATTTAAAATAAATATTAGTTTATATTGGGATGTATATCTTCAGTTTTTAAATAAGGTGAGTGTTTTTAAAATAAATATTATAATCTAACATATGTTTACTTTACAGCATGTTTCCTAATATGATAGTGTTTGGAGTGGGAATAGTACATTAATTAAATTTTGGTGCCGATTACGATCCGGTAAAAAAATAGCCCGTACGACTCGTATCCGGTCTTTTTACCGTATGAATCGTACAAGTGCCGTACAAACTGGCAATCACGATTCGCATGGTAAAAAGTCCATACGAACCGCATTCGGAATATTTCCCCACACGTCCTCGGGTCGGAAAATGTGTCCGACACGTCCTCGGATGATTTACCGTACAAATGTGAAAAGTCAAGTCCGACCGAGGAATCACGATCCTACCCGTGCGTCCGATCTCACAACCGTATGGTGAAAACACCGTCCGCACCGAACTCCCATTGCAACCATGGAGACATGTCCCCGCATACGCGCCCAACACTCCCCCCAGCACCCATACGTTCGAGTCGCACTCCCCGTTAATGTACACACCCCCCTGTATGTACACCCGTGTACGTGTCGAACCCCCACCCGTGCATGTACACCCCAGTACATTCGCGTCGTACCCCCACCCCTGTACGTGTCCTACCCCCGTGTATGTACACCCCAGTACGTCAGAGTCGTACCCCCACCCCTGTACGTGTCGTACCACCGCGCATGTACACCCCAGTACGTCCGAGTCGTACCCCCACCCCTGTACGTGTCGTACCACCGTGCATGTACACCCCATTACATCCGAGTCGTACCCCCACCCCTGTACGTGTCGTACCACCGTGTATGTACACCCCAGTACGTCTGAGTCGTAACCCCACCCCTGTACGTGTCCTACCACCGTGCATGTACACCCCAGTACATCCGAGTCGTACCCCCACCCCTGTACATGTCGAACCCCCACCCGTGCATGTACACCCCATTACGTTCGCGTCGTACCCCTGTACCCCTGTACGTGTCCTACCCCCGTGTATGTACACCCCATTACGTCTGAGTCGTACCCCCACCCCTGTACGTGTCGTACCACCGTGTATGTACACCCCTGTACGTTCGCGTCGTACCCCCACCCCTGTACGTGTCGTACCACCGTGTATGTACACCCCAGTACGTCCGAGTCGTACCCCCACCCCTGTACGTGTCGTACCACCGTGTATGTACACCCCAGTACGTCCGAGTCGTACCCCCACCCCTGTACGTGTCGTACCACCGTGTATGTACACCCCAGTACGTCCGAGTCGTACCCCCACCCCTGTACGTGTCGTACCACCGTGCATGTACACCCCAGTACGTTCGAGTCCTACCCCCACCCGTGTACGTGTCGTACCACCGTGTATGTACACCCCAGTACGTTCGAGTCGTACCCCCACCCCTGTACGTGTCGTACCACCGTGTACCTACACCCGTGTACGTCAGAGTCGTACCCCCACCCGTGTACGTGTCGTACCCCCGTGTACCTACACCCGTGTACGTCAGAGTCGTACCCCCACCCGTGTACGTGTCGTACCACCGTGTATGTACACCCCATTACATCCGAGTCGTACCCCCACCCCTGTCCTCGGACGATTTACCGTACAAATGTGAAAAGTCAAGTCCGACCGAGGAATCACGATCCTACCCGTGCGTCCGATCTCACAACCGTATGGTGAAAACACCGTCCGCACCGAACTCCCATTGCAACCATGGAGACATGTCCCCGCATACGCG
This sequence comes from Triturus cristatus, assembly GCF_964204655.1. Lineage (NCBI taxonomy): Eukaryota > Metazoa > Chordata > Amphibia > Caudata > Salamandridae > Triturus > Triturus cristatus. The sequence goes on along the minus strand of NC_140582.1, from coordinate 139,946,477 downwards.
CCCAACACTCCCCCCAGCACCCATACGTTCGAGTCGCACTCCCCGTTAATGTACACACCCCCCTGTATGTACACCCGTGTACGTGTCGAACCCCCACCCGTGCATGTACACCCCAGTACGTTCGCGTCGTACCCCCACCCCTGTACGTGTCCTACCCCCGTGTATGTACACCGCAGTACGTCAGAGTCGTACCCCCACCCCTGTACGTGTCGTACCACCGTGTATGTACACCCCAGTACGGTCGAGTCCTACCCCCACCCGTGTACGTGTCGTACCACCGTGTATGTACACCCCAGTACGTTCGAGTCGTACCCCCACCCCTGTACGTGTCGTACCACTGTGTACCTACACCCGTGTACATCAGAGTCGTACCCCCACCCGTGTACGTGTCGTACCCCCGTGTACCTACACCCGTGTACGTCAGAGTCGTACCCCCACCCGTGTACGTGTCGTACCACCGTGCATGTACACCCCATTACATCCGAGTCGTACCCCCACCCCTGTACGTGTCGTACCACCGTGTATGTACACCCCAGTACGTCTGAGTCGTAACCCCACCCCTGTACGTGTCGTACCACCGTGCATGTACACCCCAGTACATCCGAGTCGTACCCCCACCCCTGTACATGTCGAACCCCCACCCGTGCATGTACACCCCATTACGTTCGCGTCATACCCCCACCCCTGTACGTGTCCTACCCCCGTGTATGTACACCCCATTACGTCTGAGTCGTACCCCCACCCCTGTACGTGTCGTACCACCGTGTATGTACACCCCTGTACGTTCGCATCGTACCCCCACCCCTGTACGTGTCGTACCACCGTGTATGTACACCCCAGTACGTCCGAGTCGTACCCCCACCCCTGTACGTGTCGTACCACCGTGTATGTACACCCCAGTACGTCCGAGTCGTACCCCCACCCCTGTACGTGTCGTACCACCGTGTATGTACACCCCAGTACGTCCGAGTCGTACCCCCACCCCTGTACGTGTCGTACCACCGTGCATGTACACCCCAGTACGTTCGAGTCCTACCCCCACCCGTGTACGTGTCGTACCACCGTGTATGTACACCCCAGTACGTTCGAGTCGTACCCCCACCCCTGTACGTGTCGTACCACCGTGTACCTACACCCGTGTACGTCAGAGTCGTACCCCCACCCGTGTACGTGTCGTACCCCCGTGTACCTACACCCGTGTACGTCAGAGTCGTACCCCCACCCGTGTACGTGTCGTACCACCGTGTATGTACACCCCAGTACATCAGAGTCGCACCCACACAACAACCTCCTAAGTACGGAGCGCACCCCAGGCCCCAACATCACAACCGCATGTACGAGTCGTACCAAGCCACACACAAGGACAGCACCGTACAACCAAATGGCCCATGTACACACCGTACACACGCTCAAAACGCACATACACAACCAGGACAAACCAAAACAACACAAGAATACACCATTCGAATGGCACAAAGCCACTAAACATGTCCAACAACCACTAAAATAACACATTCACTGACCTGCAACTGCCAAAAACAAACAGAGGGCCAATACACCACCACTCCTTATAACACACCCACCCAAACTTCAAACACAGCCACACCCACCAATGGACCAATAAAAAGGGCCCATACACACAAACCATGAGCCTTTGCAACAGACTCACTGCTGCCAGACCCCACAGACAACCTACAGCACCAAACTACAAGCTTCACCACACCTTACACTTGCACACCTTCACACAACCACCTTCACAAACACCCCCTCATCACATTCACACACACACACACCTGCACAACCACACCCACACACCCACAACCATCCACACCCCCCCAACCATCCACACCCACACCCCTCACCATGCCCACTACCAAGAATCCAAAGTTCAGTAACCGAGAGTTGGAGGTCCTTGTCGATGAAATCCTCAGAGTCGAGCCACAGCTCTTTGGAACATTGGTCAGACAGACCAGCATTGCAGCAAAAACAGCCATGTGGCAGACCATCATCCATGCTGTGAATGCTGTTGGGGACACCAGAAGGACCAGGCAGGAATGCCAAGCCAGGTGGTACGATCTGCGGAGGAGGGTCCGAGCCAAGATGCTGGAGGAACACAACCAGGCCAACGCCATTGGAGGAGGGCCCTCCCGCAGACCCGTACACTACCAGCCCTGGGAGGAGAGGGTGATGGCCATACAGCCGGTGGAGGCAGTCGAAGGATTAGGAGGACTCCGAGACCCGGGTCAGTACACAAACAACGCACCTCACATGGGGGGAACGTCATCCACAACCAAAATCACAAACAGGCACGCAACCACCCCAAGCTATCGCATGACTCAACCACACTCCATGAACACGCACATGCCACTGCCGCCACCATGCCCCATGCACCCAGCTGGACAATGTCAAGTCACAAGCCACAGAAGACACCAACACATGACACGGTAACCCGGATGGCGGGAGGGTGGGCCCCAAAATTCACATAGTGCAACTCAGAAGCAGACAACTATGCCCTCTGCCCATATGTCCTAGGTCACAGCCAGACAAACACTGTGTCCCCACACAGGAAAGACTCGCCAGCAAATGGCGGACGCCTTGCATCAACACATGGGGGTGAAGGCACTGTTTTGCACATGACAGCAGCTAATGAACAGCCAACATTGTGAAAGAGTGGCAGCACACACAACCACAGCAGCAGCGCACACACAGACACTACACCCAATGGGTGCCTGGAGATCAGAAACAAACTCACATCAACAAGCCAAGGGACATTCAAAGGACTGGAAAAAGTGTGTGTCCAGGAAGCTGGGCTGAGGTGACAGAGGGTGACACACAGAGGGAGGGAGAGGGGGACAGAGAGGGAGGGAGAGGGGGACAGAGAGGGAGGGAGAGGGGGAGAGAGAGGGAGGGAGAGGGGGACAGAGAGGGAGGGAGAGGGGGACAGAGAGGGAGGGAGACACAGGGAGAGCAAATCAGCCGTGTGGTGTGTGGGAATGTCTGCTCGTCAGCAGGTAGACTGCGTGCATGTAGACAAGGGTGGCCAGTGCCAGAACCCCCCCTCTTCTACATGGCAAAACACAGGGCCATGTCACAACCTGTTCACGAGCACAACGACAGCTACCTGCATTATATAAGTGTGTGGATCCACTCCATGTGCACATGTACAGTGCTACACGGAAGGCGCCAATGCATGGCTCGCCACACCTGCCCACTCCACTGCTGACTGCAGTCACACTTGACGCAGCAAGTAAGACTGTGCCACACATAGTTGAAGGGGCCAAAGTGGTGCCCAAGGGACACACCCATGCACAAGTGCACTGTGAGTGGAATGCAAGACAGATCCTAATTCCAAGAGGAAAAGTGCCAACTTTGAAACTGATGAAACATGGATGTTGCATGGACCAAAATTAACATTGTCTCTCTCACACACAGGTCAACATCGTGGTTCACCCCCCAACACTGGGGGGGAAGACTCACAGGACCCGGATCTGCGGGAGCCCGAGCCCACCGGCAGCGACGACTCTCACCACTCTGTGGACGACCCCGACCGACCTGGCCCCTCTGGTGTCCAACCACCTGCAGCGCCTGCGTCAGGTACAACTGTGCCAACCACCACACCCACTCCTGCAACATCCCAGGAGACACCCAGGATCCCTGCCCCACCACCACAATGCAGCCAGGCTGGCCAGGAGGGACACGGTGTCCCGGGCACCCAGGAGGAGGCAGGCGACAACGCCAATGCCACCCCTCAGGGGTCCCGGAGACCCGATGTACCCACAAGGGCAGGCCAGGTGCAAGTGGGCAGGGGTGGTGGGAGTGGAGGACGGCGGAGGCGCGAGCCTGACCAGTTGGCTGGGGAACCGGTATTTTCCCATGTCCGTAACATCCTGGACACATACCGGCAGGACACCACGGGCCTGGCCCAGGTTGTGTCCGTCCTCGAGGGGATCAAGACCCAGCAGGCCTAGCAACATGCGGAGCTACATGCCTGTCTACTGCAACACCAACGGAGGATGGAGGACGGACAGGCTGAGCTCGTGACGGCATACAAGGGAATTCACGATACACTCCGTCGGATGGCCGACAACATGGCCGACCCTCCCTGTGCCAGAAGGCGGAGAACATCACCACCCACAGGGAGGGATCAGGAGGAGGAGGAGGAAACATCCGATGGAGCATCCCAGACGTCGTCACGGCCTGCTTCTGAGGGTCCCCGCAGGAGGGCGGGTCGTCCACGGAAAAGACCGTGAGGGTCGGCGCAACATCACCATCTCCCAGGACACCTGGCCTGGCACCTGGCCCACTGGAGCAACAGCATCACAGCATCAAGAGACATTCTCTGCCACATGGCCTTGCTGGTCACTGTCTGACCAATGTAGACAAAGACTGTGGCAAGGACTCTGAGGACTTCCAATGGCAAGGACACCAACTCCCCTACTGAACTTTGGATTCCAAACTCCCGGAAAGCCCCTCACGTCATACCCCCCCCCCCCAATAAAAATTCACACCATGAAGAGAAGATGCCTGCTGGTTGCATTATTACCTTACATGTGTGTTGTAAAGTCTAAACATGCCAGAGTTCTCTTTTGACTTCAACCATCCACACCCTGGGGCCTGAGTCTGGCACAGGACACACGGGCCACAGTGTATTAGGCAAGACAGACATGGAGCACCACACACACCCGTGATGGGCCCAACCAGCTGAGGGGGTGGCCGAACAACCGTGCTGACAGACACATTGAGTACAGCAACAGTCATGCGCAGAGGTCAGGGATCCAGTCCAGTGTCCTGGGGGGCACCCAGGTATGTGTAGGCAGGTGGCAGAACCATGTCCTGCAAGCTTGAGTCCGGTGGATGCAGAGAATGGGGGCCTGGCCAACGTTGGATGCATGGGGATGGCACATGTCACAATACCCACACAGTCATGGACATCATGCCCAATACACAGTCTCAGCCCACACACACAGCTTGCATCTTGCTACTCGACACATCGACACATAGCCACTATCCGGGAAAACCATGCCAGACATGCTGGATGCACCGTGGCAACACACCAGCATTGACTGAGAAGAGGCACCTTGGAGGCATAGGGACACCTTTATTAGTCATGTTTTCGGGATTGCAGCGGCAACTTGAAGTACACATGAACACTTCATGTGGAGTAACATGTGGGTCCAACACTGGCACCCCCCTTCTGCAGCACAAATGCGTGATAGCCATGGAACTGGCACACAATTGTCGGCCAACAGCTAAACACCCACAGCTGCTCACGGAGATCCTGCTATACACCATAGATCCGCTGATGTAGAAGTCCCACACCATGTCAAGCCAATGCTAACCGTATGTGACCGAGGGCAGTGTTACACACATTGATGCCATCATCACAATCCACTATCCCATCACTGATGACTGTCAACAAGTGTGACCCTCTATTCAGGTGTACCCAGCTGCATGTTATGTGTACCATGGTGATGCTACATGTCTGCAGAGGAACCAAACATCAACAGGGGCAGTGTGCATACATCGTGAACAACTGCCACACCCAATACACCCCTGATGCATCCCTTACCCTATGGAGACTCCCAAACGTGTCCGTGCCTGTAACGCTGAGTCAGCCCGCGATGACGTGTCCATGAGGAATAGCAGTGCCACAACAATGCAACCAGCAGACGGCATGCGCAAGTACCTGGGGAAGAGAGACACACAAGAAGTCAGCCACAAAAATCACAGCCACTTACATGTGCATTTACTCGACACATGTATGGATGACAACATGCTAGGTCACAATTGTGACTGGGGAAATACAACCATCACTGGCACCATCACTCCAGTGACACACCCACACACACCTCTGACTCACGTGCCATACATGCAGGTGGAGACACACATCACAACACATGCCACACGGGGACCAATGCGTGCACACTCAGACACTGGTACTCACCACTAAGCAAAGAAGTCGCGTATGAGCCGAGTCCGGATGTCCTCTTGCGGCTCCACATCCTCCACATCACTAGCCCCATTGCCAAGACCTTCGTCCTCCACGGGTGGATGGTCCTCGTCATCTTGATCCAGGATGAGTGGCACAGCTTTCTCAACTGCCATGTTGTGCAGCATGCAGCAGACCATGAAGATTTTGCAGACCTTTGCAGGGACATATGGGAGCGCGCCGCCGGTCTTGTGGAGGCACCGAAATCGGCTCTTCAGCAGGCCAAACGTCCTCTCTATCACTCGCCTTGTCCGGCCATGGGCGGTGTTGTAGCGGAGCTGGGCCGGCGTGATGGGGTTGCGGAGAGGTGTGAGCAGCCATGGCATGTTGGGATAGCCAGCGTCCCCTACATGGGAAGCACATGGACATCGTTAGAAGTGGTGAAGCGGTCGTGCTGGTAGGCTATGCAAAATACAGGACAGACAGACTGTACCCACCAACAACACATGCTCGTTCGTTGCGCAGCTGCATCATCATTTCAGGCATCCTGCTACGCCTCATGATGTAGGCATCGTGTGCTGATCCTGGAAAACGAGCACAGACATGTGAAATCACCATGTTGGACAGACACACCACAAGGGCATTGATGGAGTGGTAGTGCTTCCGATTGCGGTACGCTACCTCCCGTGCGTGTGGTGGTACCAAAGCTACATGTGTCCCATCTATGGACCCAATGACATGGGGCATCCCTCCCAGGGCATAGAATCCACGCTTGACCACAGTCATCTGTTCAGGGGTTGGGAACTTGATGAAGTCATCCAGGTGAATCAACATGGCCTCTAAGAAATCATGCAGCACACGGCAGAACATGCTCTGGGACATGCCACCAACATGAGCTATGGTATTTTGAAAGGTACCCGTGGCTAGAAAATGTAGGGCTGCCATTACCTTCAGCTTGGGTGTCAGTGCCGTAGGATACCTGTGCAGCGGTTGCAGGTGTGGTGCCAGTCTCGCTGTCAACTCCAGAATCAACCGTCGTGGGAAGCGGTAGCACCGAATCCGATCATTCTCCCGCATGGCAGCCAAGTCCGGCATTGCTCGGGGAAGAGGCGGCGCCCTGCAGTAATTTGGAAGTGATAAGGAAGAGTGAGTGCACCACAACAACAAATCATTTGTACAGCGCACATGTTATTCTGTCTATACACATATGCTACATACAGAGTGAGGTATGTGCCACATGCCCTGGACACGTATGCCTGCTAGGTGACACTCCTACCAAGAGCCAGCTACACATGGAGATTGTGAACCTCCACATGCCATGGCATGGGATTAGCTGTGTCCCAGTGCAAGTGAACAGCCAGACGCAAGACAGGAGTGACATACACCCACACATCAGCAGAATTAGGATGCCGATTGCAGAGACTGGTAGCGGAACACTAGAGCCACAGGTCACATGACATTACACTAGGACAGCCCACACACCTTGCCATGAAGGTGCACATGTCATGACTCACCACACATTCATAGAGAGGATGCAGACATGTCCTAGTTACGCTACTCCGTGTCCCATGCATACATACGCACCTCACATCCGATACCACATGTGGCATGGTGTGCGGAACAGTGTGCAATGTCAATCTACACACAGACACATGTTGGTTGCTGCAACAGCTGCAGCTTTTGAGGGTGCTCCAACATCAACCAAATGGGAAGCCCCCACACATACATGACATAGTCACATCGTGCACCGTGGGTAGTGACAAGTCAGGTGTGGTAACCCCTGTACCGGGCATCAGGGGACACTTCCGTGAGTTGGTGTCCGTGCCATGCCAGTGTCGGTCATCCCAAGTGTACAGTACGATATGCACACATGTCAAAGGAGTCAAGGGCATGCCTGGCACACATTGCACCGTCACACATTACATCTGTACACATCTCATCATACATCTGGTGCCTACTCGACTCTGGAGTAATGTGCCACATCACAGCCTGTCACACCTGTGCCCCACACATGTAGTAATGCACAGACAATGCCTTGATGTCCATTCATGGACAAGTATGTCCGCCCTATTCCTTCCTGTGTGCTGCCTGTCACCACTGTGATGTGTGAAAACCATTACTGCTGCTAAGAGGGCCTGTGTACGTTCCCATATCACTATGGGAGTGCTGCCGTATGTGTACCCATCGTGATGGCGAGCGTACAGGCATGTGTACGGTCCGTACCACTACGAGTACGCATACGCAAGAACCCCCATAGTGGTACGGGCTGTACACACGCCTGTACTCTCCGTATCACTATGGGTGTCCTCGCGTATGCGTACACGTAGTTGTACGGGCCGTACACACGCCTGTACTCTCCCTATCACTATGGGTGTCCTCGCGTATGCGTACACGTAGTTGTACGGGCCGTACACACGCCTGTACTCTCCCTATCACTATGGGTGTCCTCGCGTATGCGTACACGTAGTTGTACGGGCCGTACACACGCCTGTACTCTCCCTATCACTATGGGTGTCCTCGCGTATGCGTACACGTAGTGATAGTGAGCGTACAGGCGTGTGTACGGCCCGTACCACTACAAGTACGCATACCCGAGATCACCCATAGTGATAGTGAGCGTACAGGCGTGTGTACGGCCCGTACCACTACGAGTACGCATACGCGAGATCACCCATAGTGACAGTGAACATAGGCACGCGTGTACGGGCCGTTGCTATGCATTTGGGGTGCCCTAGGGCCCCGGAACGCACCGTACCTATGTGTGAAGCTCCAAATTACATAGGGGACACATGAGGGACAAGTATTAAGGCGTACATGCATGCTGGTTGTCATGGAGACCAAGTTCAAATTTTGATTTTGTTCAGGAAGGTGCACAGCAGAAGTCAGTTGGAATGAATCTACATTGTTGCAATGTGTTTGTGGAGCTGACATCATGCAGGAGAAAAAAACTGATTGAGAACCCACAGACTGCTAGGTTTGAAGGGATTGGAGGAAACATAGGATGCATATGTCAGTGACCAATCACTCTGTACTCCTGTGCATGAGATGGGCCAGCAAGGCAGATATAAGGCAGCCAGGTCCCATGAGGGAGCACTTGCCTGCACATCTCTGTATTCCACGAACCAGCTGCTGCTACTGATTCCCTGGAACCATGTCAAGGGCTGTGGAGAGGTCACAGCCATTCACCCTGGAGGAGAACATGGCTTTGGTGGATGTGATCCTTCCACGGTACCCCATGCTGTATAGGCGACCAGGTTATCAGGTGAGTTCAGTGTCCACTGGCACAGACTGTGTCCCTTTTTTGTGACTGTGACTTCTGCCATTCTGTCCAGGCGTGACACACATGCTATGTACTGTAGGGGGGGTCCCAGGGGGGGAATGCCTGATGTCTCCCAGCAGTGCCCAGAGACAGGAGGGGTGGGGGCCTATCACTCCCAGCAGTGCCCAGAGACAGGAGGGGTGTGTGCAGAGTCCTCCCAGCAGTGCCCTGAGACAGGAGGGGTGGGGGCCTATCACTCCAAACAGTGCCCTGAGACAAGAGGGGTGGGGGCCTATCACTCCCAGCAGTGCCCTGAGACAGGAGGGGTGGGGGCCTATCACTCCCAGCAGTGCCCAGAGACAGGAGGGGTGTGTGCAGAGTCCTCCCAGCAGTGCCCTGAGACAGGAGGGGTGGGGGCCTATCACTCCCAACAGTGCCCTGAGACAGGAGGGGTGGGGGCCTATCACTCCCAGCAGTGCCCTGAGACAGGAGGGGTGGGTGTGATGCACAGTGTGAGCCTGGATCATTGATTGTGTAGTTGCCCTCATTCCACCTGTGTCCTTTCAATGGCACGTACTGCTTTTGGCCTTCCCCCAGAGGATCATGTCCCTATGACAAAGGTGCAATGCGTTGGATGCATACTATGCCTTGTTGTAAGCAGCGAATGTGTTCTAATCTGTGTCCCTGTGACATGTGCCAGGTGTATTGATGTAGTGTCACTTGTCCATCCTCACAGGTAGACGCCTCTGCCAAGGAGCAGATATGGCTGGACGCCGTCAGCGCCGTGAGGAGTGCGGATGGTCGGAAGCGGCGCCTGTCCCAGGTGAGGAAACGCTGGCAGGATATCCGGTGCTGGACGCGGAGGATCGCACGGGTCCTGCTGGGGGACTCACCTGAGAGCCATAAGAACCGCGGGCGCCGCCGTCTCTCCCACATCCAGAAACGTGTGTTGGCGGTGGTCTTTCCTGACTTGGACAGGCGCCTACAGGAGATGCAGCAGCCGGAAGGGGGTAGGTACATGTGTGTGTTTGTTGTGTATCACCAGCATTTGTAAGTGCACTGTTCCATGGATACACTTCCATGGTTTATGGTGCTGTGCAGATCCTGTTACCCACAGTGTTGCAGGGCTCTCCTGCCTCCCTTCCCCACCTTGCAATGTGTTACCTGGTCTCTGTGTAGTCACTCCATCACAAAGTTATGTAGCCTGACACCTTATCCAAGTGTACAATGCCTGCAGCATCATGTGTGGGGGTGGTGTGTAACAGGTTTAGTGACCTTGCCTGTGCCCTGTCCAGTTCTGGACTTGTGGGTTCCATGTCAGTTGGCACTAATGCTGATTCCAGACATGGGAGTTAATCTCTCGAGTGCGAGGCCTTCCAGCAGGCATGTCCCATGTGGTGGCCTGTGACATGATGTGCATGAGTGTGCGTTACGCATAGTGCAGGGATGTTAGCATGTGTTGCAGTCATTTCCATTCAGGAGCATGGAGTTGTGTGGCCACTACTGTCCCCAGGGGCATCTTTTCCTAGGTATCATGTGTGTAATCCGAGAATGTCGACAATCTCTGTGTCTACAGCATAGGTTGTGCTCTGTGCCATTGTCCCCTGGCACCATGTTTATTGACGTGAGATGGATTACAAGTGTCCACTGTCCAGCCTGACCTGATTTTCCAAGTACATACTCACGGTGGCCATTGCCTGTGTGTCTTGTAGCAATCATCTGATGATGCCCATTTGTACATGATTCTTTGGACAGACGCACCTTGGGTATTTGGTGTGCAATCTTGAATTATTGCATCCCATGTGTATTTCACCCAGACTAAGAGATGTAAGTGCTTCCTGTGTCTCCACAGATTTGTCTCATGTAGGGGGTGGGTGGGGCGGCCATGGCCTACATGTCAAGACCTGTCATCTCCTTGCTCGGACTGGCCAGTGTGTGATGTTTGTCTGGACATACACTCAAGGTGCAGCGTGCCACTCAGGGTGGGCATGTTATCAGTATTACCTATGCTGCATGTGCCTCTAGTTCCTGGATTTTGTCCCTGCTCATCCCAATTTCCTGCCACGCTGTGTGGTGCAGATGCAGTGCTGGATTGTCCCCAGGGCCTTGCTCCTCAGTCAGAATACCATGTCATCTCATTAGCTATTGTGTCATGCTCTCCATAGTTTTTCCATGGCATGGTGGGTCACACAACTGTGTCTTGCAGGGCCTACATATGTACCTTGTTTTGTAGTTGTGACTCATCCTTTGTTTCAGGCTATGCACTGTAACCTACGTAGATTTCACTCATGTGACATATGTATACAGGTGTATGATTGATTTCTGTCTCTTCACCCTGCCCACAGCATCGTCGGGGGACACGGAGGGAGACATGGACACAGACGGCGCGGAGGGACCGAGCACCAGTGCCAGCGGTGACATCGGGGCTGGCACTTCGAGTGGGACAGAGGCGGAGGAGAGTGAACCCGGGGACCTGTCGACTGGCACAGCAGAGTATGAAGCTGACGGGTCCGAGGATGATCTCTCCGAGTGGGCGGTGGCTGCACCACCATCTGACAGCAGCCCTACATCTGGCACCGCCCCCTCCATTGGCATCAGCCGCCTCCCTCGTGCTTGTGTCCCATTGCAACGTGCCCGGTCACCACATGTCTCCTTCCTGCCAGGCACCGCACCCCCTGCCCCTGTCTCCACTGCTGCCGCCAATGCTGAGTCTGTGGACATCCAGCGGCAGTTGCAGATTGGTTAGACTGCGATCCTTAATGTCCTCCATGGCCACAGCCAGGTCCTCAACAACATGGAGGCATACTTGGAGGGCATTCATTCATCGCAGGCTGACCAACGCAACTTGCTGAGGTCCATAGACTCCACACTGACTGCAGCAGTGGGTCTCCTGCAGCGCTACGTCCCACCCCCTACCCCTGCTCCTTCCACAATTCCCACTCCCATGCCTGTCCCACATACACCCAGACATAAGCATGCACCCACCACAACAGACACAGGCACCACACCAGCAGGGAAGGTCCGCCGCACACCTCCTGACACGCACACACAGGGTGCAGTAGGCACACCCACTGGGTCGGGGGGCAAACGTGTGACACGCAGCCAGAGTGGGAGTCCGCATTCCACCCAATCCACTCCCTCCAAATCCCCTCCCCTCAGCTCTCCTGGCCACATCTCCCCCAAAGACTCGTTCATGGCCGCTCTGTCCCTGAGCCCCACATTGACACCACCCCGCAAGCGGTCAAGGAGGTCCCCGGTCAGGGTGCTTGAGCCCCCCCCCTGTCCACATCCTCCCCCAGTGGCGCTGCGACCCATCCCTCTGACCCCCCCCTCCTTGGGGCCTGTGGTTCCTTCGGGTGCAGGGGAGTCCCTGGAGGACCTTGCTAAGGTGTGCAGCGAGATCCTGGCCTCCGCCTTTGGCCCTGCCCCACCCCCTGTGGTGGAGTCCTCCATCCCTGCACCCACGACACCTACCCTTCACCCTCCTGTCCCTGCGGTGCCTGTTTCTTCACCCCCACATGATGCCCTCACCCCTGTGGAAGACAACGGATTGTAACTGTGCAGGCAAGCTAGGGGACACGCATCCCACTGTGTCCCCCATCCAGCTGGGACTCCTGGACTGCCCTATGGCCTTTGTTAATATTGGACTTACGTCATACTAGTTTTTTGCTCATGCTGAATAAAGCTATTTATTTTTTGCCCTTGGAACACTCCTGCATTGCTGGCATTGCTGTTGTTGGGGCTGCTACATGGTTGTGGGTGTTGGTCATGTGTTGGGTGTGTGGGAAATGTAGTAGTGTGCTGCTCAGAGGGGGGACCCTGGGATCTGTGTGCCATCACACGGTGTTAGCTACCTTTCTCCATTCATGTAAGCAGTTGCTGCATGTTGCAATTGTCCCAAGGTGTATTCCTTCCTCTGTGTACCCTGACATCTTCCCTGCAGGGTGTTCCCAATATGTGGTGCTGAGCTGTGTCTACATCAGCTGGGTGTGTGAGGGACTCCTTCAACTTTGCACATGCATGCTGAGCGATGTCTCCACCTGCATCATTCGTGGCATCCTTGGTAGTCATTGTACTTGTGTATGTGGCCTATTGACATGACTTCATGTGTACATGTTTTCTTTTCTGCGCTATGCATGCGTATACTCCCAGCCTCACACACATGTGGTACATGTACTGCAGGGTCTTTGTGCACCTGACTGACATTTGTGGGCATGGTATCTGTGGCTACTCCACCCTTTGCGTTCCATGGGCACTGCTGGGAGTGATAGGCCCCCACCCCTCCTGTCTCAGGGCACTGCTGGGAGGACTCTGCACACACCCCTCCTGTCTCAGGGCACTGCTGGGAGTGATAGGCCCCCACCCCTCCTGTCTCAGGGCACTGCTGGGAGGACTCTGCACACACCCCTCCTGTCTCAGGGCACTGCTGGGAGGACTCTGCACACACCCCTCCTGTCTCAGGGCACTGCTGGGAGTGATAGGCCCCCACCCCTCCTGTCTCAGGCCACTGCTGGGAGGACTCTGCACACACCCCTCCTGTCTCAGGGCACTGCTGGGAGTGATAGGCCCCCACCCCTCCTGTCTCAGGGCACTGCTGGGAGGACTCTGCACACACCCCTCCTGTCTCAGGGCACTTCTGGGAGTGATAGGCCCCCACCCCTCCTGTCTCAGGGCACTGCTGGGAGTGATAGGCCCCCACCCCTACTGTCTCTGGGCACTGCTGGGAGGACTCTGCACCCACCCCTCCTGTCTCAGGGCACTGCTGGGAGTGATAGGCCCCCACCCCTCCTGTCTCAGGGCACTGCTGGGAGTGATAGGCCCCCACCCCTCCTGTCTCAGGGCACTGTTTGGAGTGATAGGCCCCCACCCCTCCTGTCTCAGGGCACTGCTGGGAGGGCTCTGCACACACCCCTCCTGTCTCAGGGCACTGCTGGGAGGACTCTGCACACACCCCTCCTGTCTCTGGGCACTGCTGGGAGTGATAGTCCCCCACCCCTCCTGTCTCAGGGCACTGCTGGGAGGACTCTGCACACACCCCTCCTGTCTCAGGGCACTGCTGGGAGGACTCTGCACACACCCCTCCTGTGTCTCGGCACTGCTGGGAGGACTCTGCACACACCCCTCCTATTTCACAATATGTACGATCATGGCATACACGGATGTGGGTACGCTCCATTCGTACGCGGGTGGGGGTACGTGTCGTACTTACACTGTTGGGGTGGGGGTACGCTCCATACGTACACGGGTGGGGGTACGTGTCGTACTTACACTGTTGGGGTGGGGGTACGCTCCATACGTACGTGGGTGGGTGTACGTGTCGTACTTACACTGTTGTGGTGGGGGTACGCTCCATACGTACGCGGGTGGGGGTAGGGGTCGTACTTACACTGTTGGGGTGGGGGTACGCTCCATACGTATGCGGGTGGGAGTACGTGTCGTACTTACACTGTTGTGGTGGGGGTACGCTCCATACGTACGCGGGTGGGGGTAGGGGTTGTACTTACACTGTTGGGGTGGGGGTACACTCCATTCGTACGCGGGTGGGGGTACGTGTCGTACTTACACTGTTGGGGTGGGGGTACGCTCCATACGTACGCGGGTGGGGGTACGTGTCGTACTTACACTGTTGGGGTGGGGATACGCTCCATACGTACGCGGGTGGGGGTACGTGTCGTACTTACACTGTTATGGTGGGGGTACGCTCCATACGTGCGCGGGTGGGGGTAGGGGTCGTACTTACACTGTTGGGGTGGGGGTACGCTCCATACGTACGCGGGTGGGAGTAGGGGTCGTACTTACACTGTTGGGGTGGGGGTACGCTCCATACGTATGCGGGTGGGGGTACATGTCGTACTTACACTGTTGGGGTGGGGGTACGCTCCATTCGTACGCGGGTGGGGGTACAGTCCGTACATATCCGTCCCCACGCTATGTGATGCTTGTGCGGCCCGTACCCAGGCCTTTGCCACGTGGGTACAAGCCGTCCCGCCATTGTTGGGGGTGACGTAGGTGTGGGCGTGGTACGACTCATACCCACGCTCTTCAGGCATGGGTACGGGATGTACCTGTCTGGTTGTGTTGCCGGTTCGCGTCGTGACGGACTTCCGTTGTGGCGGTCGCTGGCTTAGCTGGACACGCCCCACCCCCTCGTAGTGACCAGGGCCTGGGAGTCAGGTATGTCCAGGGCATGTGTGCTGTGTGGCCTTGGTGGGGGGTTTGTGGCCTGCCCTGGTCCTGCCACCCCCCCCCACCCCACTTTCCCCCCTCCCTTAGTTGTTCTGACCTTCTGCGGCGTCTGCGTCGGAACCTGTAGAGGAGGTCGACTGCTCTGAGGGCCGGGATGACACGTAGGTTCGGGTCCATGTCTGTCCGTCGCGTAC
Source organism: Triturus cristatus (assembly GCF_964204655.1). NCBI lineage: Eukaryota > Metazoa > Chordata > Amphibia > Caudata > Salamandridae > Triturus > Triturus cristatus. Next base: position 139,930,909 of record NC_140582.1, on the reverse strand, counting down.
TGGTCCTCCTTGTTCGCGTCGTCCTGTCTGTCCGTCGCGTACTGGTAGTCCTTGTTCGCGTCGTCCTGATTTCCCGGCAGTTTTTGGCTGCCGGAAAATATTCACCGTGCGGGATGACGTCGGTGAGAATCCTAATTCCTGGTTCGTGAATAGCAGGCTGCGAGCGTCCCGACGTCAGGTCGGCGCTTTCTCAGATCGCATTTGTAGGTTTATTTTGTTCGGTCGGGGTTTTTTACGATTCGTACGGAAATGGTGTTCCCGTGCGAATCGTAATTCCATGTTTGTATATTTTGACGACCGGGTACGCGTCGGACGGAGAATATGCTCCGTCCGACGGTTCGTACCCGGTTTTTACAGGATCGTGATCGGCGCCTTTGTGTCCAGCACCTACCCCAATTTAATACTGACTGGAGTGGGAATAGTAAATTAATTCAGTTAAGTGTCCAGCACCTACCCTAATTTAATACTGATTGGAGTGGAAATAGTAAATTAATTACATTTAGTGTCCATCACCTGCCCCAATTTAATACTGACTGGAGTGGGAATAGTACATTAATTAAATTTAGCGTCCAGCACCTACCCTAATTTAATGCTGACTGGAGTGGGAATAGCAAATTAATTAAGTTAAGTGTTCAGCACCTACCCCAATTTAGGGATCTATTATGATGGCGGGCGGACAAAGTCCGCCAGCCACCGTAACAGAATGTGGGACCGTCCGCCAAGGGTGCGGCGGTCCCGCGCCTGCAATCAGGATGCCACCGCCACCGTGGTGGTGGCATTCCCTATTCCCAGCATTGTGGCGGCTGGTGGTTGCAGCACCCCCCGCCACAATGCTGGGAATGCACGTTGTGCATTGGCATGCACAAGGTGTCAGGCACCGTGCGGGGCCTGCCAGCTTGTCCAAGCCAATGCAGGGGGGTGCCATAGGTACCCCCCATGTACACCCCATCCTCCCAACCTCCTGGGGGCCTGCTATGGGCCCCCAATAGCAAAGACTGCATGCCTGTCCATGGCGGCAACGCCACCATGGACAGGCTGATCTCCGCCGTAATCATAATATGGATGGCGGTATCTTGCAGATACTGCCACCATATTAACCATGTTTTCTGCCCGGTCGATGAGTCTGGCGGATTGCCTACCGGCGGAAAACCAGCGGACGGTCTTCCAGTCCGCCGGGGTCCCCCCTGCCATCATAATGTGGCGGGGGGAAAGTTATGCGGGTGGTGACTTTTGGAAGGCAGATCCCCACCACCATATGGGCGGTGGCAATCCACCCGCTATTATAATAGACCCTATAGGTTTCATATTGTACATTTTTAAAGAAAGTATACATTTTTTATTACATAAAAAAATTAGTACAATTTTTAATTCATTGTTTATTGTAACTTGTGATTTAATGGAATTATAATATTAAATATTATGGGGCTCATTGGGATGGCGGTCGGAAAACCACCCCGACCACCATGGAAGCGGAAAACAACCGCCCGCCTGTACCGTGCAAAAACCGGTGGCCAAATTAGGATCATCCGCCAAAAAACACCGACCGCGGTGGAACGGGGCCAAGAAAAACCGCCCGTAGCAGGCGGTGAGTGTCAAGATCCGTCCACGGCGGTCGGATACACGGCGGAAAAGCACCAAACCGCCACAAGCACAGCGGAAACATCGCACGGGAAATTAGGATATCCCCGACGGTCCCGCGGTACGTACCGCTGTTTCTGACCGCTGCAGTCGCACACTGGGATGAATGGGAGAGCCAGCAGAAGAGCTGCAGCACAGAAACCGCTGCGGACGATCCGTAAAAAACATGCCGGACGAAGCCAAAAACCCACAATAATGCTAAAAAGTGCACACAGCAAACTAGCCATGCCCCCCAACACACAAAACACACCCCAATGACACAGCCACGTGGCAAAAATAAAATACATCTCCCAGGACAACACACACACCACGCCTGACAGCAATTCCCCAATTGGACACACCCACATAGTTGAGTACCAACCCGGCCCCTTCCCTGACCACAATCCTTTGCAATACTCCAGGACAGAAGGGACACACAACCCAGCTAAAAGGAGAGGCAAAGAACACAACATCACTAGCCACACCACATACAGCACTACCATCACTTCCACACCTGCACCACTAACCCCCCTGCACATCACTCACCATACACACCACAACCACACCCACCACTCACACCCCTGCACCCACAACCACTTTGCACACCACACACCATGGCAACACAGAAAATGCCGAAATTCACTGAGAGTGAGTTAAAGGTTATGGTAAATGAGATAGTCAGAGTGAAACCACAACTGTTTGGTACCCTGGTCCAACAGACACCATTAGCCACAAGGACACAAATGTGGACAAGGATAGTCCAAAGGGTCAATGCAGTAGGGACCACCCCAAGATCCAAAAAGAAGATCATGAAGCAGTGGCATGATCTGAAGAGGGTTGTCAAAGAGAGGAGAAGCAAGAACCGTGAGCTGGCTCAGAAGACTGGCGGGGGCCCTCCCATTCAACCAAAACCATTCACACCATGGGAGGAGAATGTGCTTGCCATACTGCATGCAGACAGTCTCAAAGGAGTAGCCAGGGGAGTGGAGGCTGGTAAGTACAAACAAATGACTACCACCACACTGATATGTACTGTCTTTCACAACTACAAAGCTACACCACCTAGGACAAATTCCATTCATCTGCACCACGCACTCCCAAAAACATTCTCAAAGATCCAACATTCACTCACTCCCATTCACCCCAAATATAGCTAGCAACATTACCATTGGGGCATGTGTACAGGCAGCCAGCACTACAACTTGCTCCAGACCCCCTTGTCCCACAGCATCAGTAAGATGGAACCCTCCCCCACCCCATCCAGAAGCATGTGTCAGCCATTACATTACCCTCATCAAACTTACAGGTAGGTAGCCATCTTCACAGTGAGGGTGTTTGTGGGTGGGAGACCTGCATTACCACTCCCACCATGCCCCCTGTCCCCCACCCCACCCAGAAGCAGTTGGAAGCCATTGCAGTACACCAAACAAACTTACAGGTAGGTAACCATCTTCACAGTGAGGTTGTTTGTGGCTGGGAGGCCTGCACTACCACTCCCACCATGCCCAGTGTCCCATACCTCATCTGTCCTGCTCCTGCTAAACAACCACCCAATACTGCGGGAGCAGAGATTAGTCCCACTCCTCTTCTACAGGTCCCGCCGCCACCGCCTATCAGGTATACCCGTGGTGGCGAGCAAGAACCACGGAAGAAGTTGGGAAAACAAAACAAAGAACCAGGAGTTGTTCAAACCGGTACTCGTGGTGCAACACTTCTCCCTGTATAAACTAGAACCCCAGGACTACCCCCTACTCAGGCTCCAGGAGCTTCTTCTGAGTGTAGTAGTATTATCTCTAATTGAAGTCTTCAATTCACTCTTGTGTATTAAATCATACAAACAATCAAGGGGTATGATGATGTTTTTGTCCGCAAAACGTGAACATTAATCACAAAATAAAGAACACCTTCTTGTCAATCCAAACATTCTTAGTAGAACTGGAGAAGGGAAAAAAAAAAAACACGGAAGGAAAAAAACCCTTATCCAGACGTCCAAGAAAAGGACATTACAATACTCAATCCTAAATGGGTGCACCCCTAGAAGGTATGTAGCCAATAAAAATATCACTGGGCACTAGGATCTCCAAATCAAGGAGAAGAGGAAATCCAGAAAAGAATATGGGGGAAAAACGTAGGGGATTACACAATAAACGCAGCCGCGTTTACTTCCATTGCCACCACTACACATACGATCCCATTGTGACAGCGGTGAGAAGGCACAAAAGAAAGGGAAACAGGTACAACAAAAACTACCTACAGCCCTTCTCTTTCCAAAGCAAAAATGAACTCGAAATGTCCCGCTCAATCAAGGAATCCAGCGTAGTCTTCTCCGCCCAGATCCGGCGTTCTGAGCTCTGGAATCCACTCAACCAGAAGTCAGGCAAACATCGGGACAGCAGGAAGATCCGGAAAAACCCTGCATTGACCTTCCGGGTCGCAGGACCGGGAAAGAAACCTAGAGCTGATCAAATGCAGGGAACCAGCTTTTATACTTGTGAAACCCTGCCCGGCCCCAATAGCGTGCCCAATCAAGCACGCATAGCAGGCATACAAAAAGGAAGCACAGAGGTAAGAGAAACACCCGCTCCATTACTTCCCAACAGTACCTCCCCCCAAACGCCTCCCCACAGGTCCAGGCTTGGTGGGATGACGAAGATGAAACAAACATACTAATCAAGGGGCATGGACGTCCATAGCTGGCTCCCAGGTACGATCCTCAGGACCATAACCCTTCCAATCAATAAGATAATAAAGCCTCCCTCTCCTTCTCCTGGAATCTAAAACAGCATGTACCTCAAATTCCTCATGATCATCCACCATGACAGGAGGTGGAGGGGGCAAGGACAAAGTGGTGGGCGTATACGGCTTCAACCGGGAAGTGTGGAACACAGGGTGTATGCGGTACTCGTGAGGCAAGACAAGTTTCATGGCCACAGGATTAATTACTTTACATATCCTAAAGGGTCCCACATATCTTGGCTGCAACTTCCTTGGCCCATCTACCTTCATATTCTTTGTGGCCAACCAAACCCTATCTCCCACCGCATACAAAGGGGCCGGACTTCTGTGCCTATCAGCCTGTGTCTTCATACTTTCCTTGGCAGCCACCAAATGTTCCTGAGCCTTCGCCCAAATAGTCACCATGGAATGACTCAAAGTATCCAATGCAGGAACCCTCCCAGATGGCTGAATAGGTAAGGCCCTGGGATGATATCCAGAAGAACAAAAGAAAGGGGTCATACCTAAAGCCGAATGCAAGCTATTATTATACGCAAACTCAGCCAGAGGTAAAGCCAACAACCAATCGCAAGATAGGGTGGATACCAAACACTCCCATTCACCCCAAACGTAGCTAGCAACATTACAATGGGGGCATGTGTACAGGCAGCCAGCACTACAACTCACACTAGGCCCACTTGTCCTACAGCATCAGCAAGATGGAGCCCTCCCCCACCCCACCCCGAAGCATTTGTCAGCCATTACATTACCCTCATCAAACTTAGAGGTAGGTAGCCTTCTTCACAGTGAGGGTGTTTGTGGGTGGGAGGCCTGTACTACTACTCCCACCATGCCCCCTGCCCCCCACCTCAGCAGGATGGAGCCCTCCCTCCACCCCACCCAGAAGCATGTGTCAGCCATTACATTACCCTCATCAAACTTACAGGCCGGTAGTCATTTTCCTCTGGGGGTGTTTGTGGGTGGGGGGCCTGTACAACCACTCCCACCATGCCCCCTGTCCCACAGCATCAGCAATATGGAGTCCTCCCCACCCAACCCAGAAGCAGTTGGAAGCCATTGCAGTACACCAAACAAACTTACAGGTAGGTAGCCAGCTTCACAGTGCGGGTGTTTATGGGTGGGAGGCCTACACCACTACTCCCACCATGCCCCCTGTCCCACAGCATCAGCAAAATGAAGCCCTTCTCCCACCCCACCCAGAAGCATGTGTGAGCCACTACATTATCCTCATCAAACTAACAGGTAGGTAGCCATTTCCCTGGGAGGGTGTTTGTGGGTGGGAGGCCTGTACTACCACTCCCACAATGCCCCCAGTCCCACACCTCATCAGGATGGAGCCCTCCCCCATCCCACCCAGAAGCAGTTGGAAGCCATTGCAGTACACCAAACAAACTTACAGGTAGGTAGCCATCTTCACACTGAGGGTGTTTGTGGGTGGGAGGCCTGTACCACTACTCCCACCATGCCCCCTGTCCCACACCTGAGGAGGATGAAGCACTCCCTGTTGTGCTTTGATATTTGGGACCGCGTAGAAGACAGGGCCCTACCCCTGTTTTATTCATGTATTAGCAAACCGCGATTGGTCAATGCGGTATTTACAAGCGCTTTGCATAACGTCCCATTGCCAAATGCACTATGTATACGTTATTATACATTGACTCCGTGGGTTCCATCTTGGAGCGGTGGCCATCTTAATAGTTGCCCTCACATAGACAAACACATTATAAGCAAGTACGGGCCTTTAGAATACATGTACTTTCTGCTTGACTTCTCCATGACCTGGGCAGCTGGTCTCCGCTGCCCCAGGTCAGTCCGGTCTCACGAGCTCCCCATCCTCCGGCCACCTGTGATTAGCATCAGGGCATGACACACCATAAAACCTTTTTCATCCCACACAAGCCTCCGGCTAATCTCTTTCACACCTGACTGTTCCTGCTTTATGGCCTGTTTTTCTAAACAGGAGATGCCCGTGTTCAACTAGGGCCTGTTGATATCTGATGTGGGATCTGAGCCTTGCTGGGTAAATAATTGCGGGCTGGCTTAACTGGAATGTGGGATGGTCATCATGACTCTGCTCTTTCGTTTGTAATATATACTTTTGAATGACCATACCATAAACTGAAGAATGTGTGCCTGAAGCACAAGAATCTGTATATAAGGGAAGACTGTTTTTTGTTCTGTAGACCTCCTCATTCAGTTGCTAAGGCTTCTCTGCGACGTAGTCTCACTCATTTGAGTTTAATAAAGATGTCTTTTCATATTTCAGCTTCTGTTGCCAAGTTCTTTGTGATATTATCAAGATATGCAGAATTTTATAATACCACATCAGGAAGTACTCGAAGTCATAGGGTGCTACCCCTAGCACCTCTGGGGTCTCAAAAATTGGAGTACTTCAGTTTGGCGCCCACCAGCTGGGCCTCATCAGAGAAGTGACTTTCTGTGGGAGTGATCTTGTCAGGAGACTGAAATCTACTGGAAGGACAGAACGGGATTCTACCGAGAATGTACTCTGTGCACAGGGATTCTGGAGATTCTTTGATTGTGTAGTCCGGTATATTTCTGCTCTTCCTGATTTTGATCCTCCACATGATGTCACTCAAAAGGTGAGAAAAAGAACCCTTTTGGCGTGAGTATTATAAAAGACGTTTGGGCATGTAGAACTTGACAATTAGAATTTGGATAACCTTTTGATTATTAAGAATAAGAATTAAGTATAAGTGGGTCGCTCCCAGTCCTTTGGTTCTTTGGGTCTTTAATTTGGTTATCGCAATTACCAAAGCCGAGGGGTTGGTTTCTTGGTTTCTGATTTGGTCATTGCAATTACCAAAACAGAGGGTCTAGCATATTTGCGAGTTTATTGGTAGAGATAAACCCTTGAAGTTTGAAGCTAGATTAGTGAGCTATAAGTTGCCTGATCTTAGCAAATTGGGAAATGTAGCTTTTGGTTTGTATAGGTTTGGATATGCGAATTGCAATTTGTGTAGGCAGGTAATGAGGAGATATTTCTCCATTTGGTTTTGATTATAATACTTGCGTTTTCCGCAGTATTTTTGGCATGCCTGTTTGTAAGCTCACATGGAAAAATGTGTTGCTTTTTGTTTTAAAAGGTACCATAGTGTGGGAAATATCTAAATAGGTTAGATTTAAAAACATATTTCTTCCTTGGTGATTTTGTATCCCCAGGGAATTAAAATATGACATAATACAAAACAAGGATCCTTCGTTCTGCGCAGTTTCACGAATGAAGATATGCACAACGATTTTGTGTGGTGTTCTGCTAGGCAGAGCTAGTGAATTGAGCGCATTCACTACTTCTTGGACATGCATCTGTCTGTGGGGCTGTTCATGCAGCCTTTTGGAACACTATTGAAAAGCGTTGCTTGTAAATATGACCTACAACCAGTATTTGCAAATGGTTTGTTTCAAGTATAGTCTGTGAGCTGTTCTTTCTTTCTGTCATGCGTATTGATTTGTAAGTCAACTGTGTGTTTAAATGTCTGTGGTTTTTTTATCATTAGTGCAACTTCTGTAAGTAAATTGCGACGGCGCTATTTATGAAAAATGGCTGAAGCGCGCTGTATTGTCTGTTTAACCCCTTTCTGTTTATGTCTGAAATTAGCTCAATATGTGTTTGGGGGTCTTCTGATGTTTCCAGTCTGTTAAGCAAATTGTTGGTTAATTAATATCAAGTACAAACTTAGAAAAGGAATCCAGAAATGAACCATGTGATGTGCTAAAATAGCTATATGGTGCTCTTTAATTTATAGAATGAGCAATTGTGCACATATACAAAACTGCCGTTAAATGCTTAAAGGATAAAATTAGAAACACATTCAATAGATATAAATCAGGCCCCCAAAAACGAAATTATCTATTTTTGCAAAAGTAAATAAATTTACATCATTTTCCTTAGATGCATTGTATTAGATGTTCACAGGCAAACTTTTCAGCTGCAGTATATTTGATAGGAATGCTCCTTCAGCCAGCACTTTCCCAGTTAAACACGGGTGGAATTTGGCAGAACCGTCCTTTTAAATGAAAGTGGCGCAAAAATGTGACGCGTTTCAAATTGGGCTTATGCACTTAGGCTTGTGAGTTAAATGTGTCCAAAATGATAGGCAAGGGATGCAGCTTGTTTTTTATACATGGAATTATCACAAAAACGAATAATTGGGATTTTTTAAAAGAAAATAATTAATCATGGGAAAAATTATTTAAAAAAAATAAGTGCTTTTCAAAATCGTTTTTTGATATTTATAAAGCTTAATACTCATACTATGACCTCCTAGCATTAAAATTTGATTTAAGTTGTGTTGCATCACTAAAATGACAAGCATTCGCGCGTACAATTTTCCCTTGGCACAGGCGCAAACAAGCTCATTTTTATAAAGTATAAGTTATTATTTCCAATGCCTGACTCATGGGTTATGTAATAGACTTTCTGGTAATGCATATTATGCAAGAAAATTGTAGGATATTCATTTTTTAATGCTTAAAATATCAAAGTCGAATTTGGGTAAAAAAAACTGTTTCAATTGCATTTTCTTTCATTCAGAGTACTGTTTAAAGTGTCTCAGGCTTCAGTAAATGCATACGTTTAGGTTTTGATATATATTTACAGGTTGTGCCTTCTTATGATTCAATGAGTCAATGTGCCAGTACAAAGGCTTATTTTAATATCAGGGTTGAAGGTTCTAACTTTAGCTGTGTCTGTCACGATACTACTGAACACGCTATGAAAAACAAGACCTTTTTAAAAAACTTGGGGAAATTAAATAAAATATGGTGTCGCAACCTGCAACTATTTGATGTTAATAAAAAACGGCCTTAATGAAGTTAGCACCCACACAGAGAAAGAGAAATGGAGAATTGTTTTTTGATGAAGGAAATAGAGGATGTTTGTGAGCAGGTACGTGATGAAGTCAGTAATGATAGAGGGGTGGAGAAATGTAGAATTACGGTTATAGGAACTAGGTAATACATAGGAAGGAGAAGAACAATTGGGAAAATAGAATGCCGTGGAGGGAAGAGAGATGATGAAGGGGAGTAATAAAGACATGAAGAGTAGCGTGAGGAAGGTTGTATTGACGAAGGGAATAAAGAGGAATGTGGTACCGGTTTGAGTAAGTAGGAGGGGAAAGATGAGATTGCAGGTCCTAGCAGTAGGGGTGAAAATATTGTAATTACCTGGCGGGAGGCACTGAGTTTCATATGCTAATATGAAAGCGACAAACAGAGCTTGAATAAAGGCAAATGACTAAATGATGAAGAAAATATCAAAACTCATTGCGAATACAATTCACAGTGCCAGTGGACTGGGGCAGAAAGCGGTCTCACTTGCTGGAGTTCAGTCTAACTTTAGCTGGGCCTACTGAGACGTTCATTCATTTAAGGTTGATGAAATGTATACCATTGCATAGGATTGCAACAAGCATTTATTCTAAAAACTGGTGTGTGTTATTAAGTTCTATGAATTTTTCACAGTACATGTAGTTTAACAATCTGGGAAAAGGGATAATTTTTTAGCGCCTAACAAGGAGAAATTATTTTTCAAAATAGAGCGAATTATTGCAAGTTAGGAGGAATTAGGAAGGCCTTCTGGCTTTGACGAATTCAGAGTGTCAGAGCTGGGGGTTGGGAGAGCTGCAGAGGCTGGCTCGGTCACGCTGCTGAGATGCTATCTTTCCCGTAAACAATGGAGTTGACATTTATGACCTTTTAAATTAGGGCCTTGCCTCTGTGGAATGCAGAATGCCCTTGCTACACGGGCCTCTAAAGGTGGGGTTTCTGGTTTCTCCATAGCATCACTAAAACTAAAGAACTTAATTCCACCGGGAAAATATAGCAAAGGGGTTTTTTTTGAAAGTCCAAACATCATGTTAAATGCTTTGCTGATACATTGGTGCTCTAAAAAAGAAAATAGAATGATGCATGCTATAGTTGCTCTTCTTTAACAGAACACGAAGTGTTGCATTAAGTCTTAGACAGACAAAAAGATTCTAAAATGTTTTTTTAAGGCTACATGCCTAAATGTGAACGAATTGCTATCATGAATTGTTCTTGCTGGTCCTGTATGTTAGAAGAGAAACAGTAGAGTTATGTTTGACAGCAGATTTCCATTGCCTGGTGATCTACTGTCAAAAAGGAGGGTAAGTATTTTAAACCTGACAAATTAAACAGGCCCAAATATTGGGTTTTGGGCTGCAGTTTTACAGCGCATAAAGTACATGACATGGTGTTGTGTGTCACCGCTTTTTACGTATGCATTGTTTTGTCTATGCTTTTTTGTGCTTGATATACAGCAAGTATATCTGATGGCTTGATGTTTTGTGCGTTTTTATTATTTTTTGCATGTTTTCGTTGTTTTTGTTGCTGCTTTTTATACTATTACAAGTTTACCTGTGTTGTGAAGGGGATGGTCATGACGATGCCCATCGCTACGCAACAGTTGGTTGAACTTGTTCTGGTTACTAAATTCCACAGCTAATGATATTTTCATGCTGTGAGCATGAGAGACAACACTTCACCAGTGCATGTCTAAATTGGCTATAATGGTATTACAGAAAACTAAAAGAGATCTACAGGATCAAAGTGTGTCACCTGTCACCTGTCACGTTATACTGCCCTTCCCTTAAAGGAACAGGCAGCCCTACATTTATGTATCCTTGATTGGACCTAAGGATGAAATTATAGATCTGTGACTCAAGGTGGCCTAATTTCTATATTACATTAGGTAATGGTGTCCTGTCTCCTAAGTAGCATATGGCCTTTGCTTCTTAAAAGGAAACTAGGTTTTCATTTTTCCCTGCAGAAGGAACTGGAACATTAGCTAAGATTACCGTATATGGTGTAGTCGCCAGCGGTAGACTTAAAACGTATGTGACTTTGGCCTTTTGTGTATCACCCGTACTCTTGGTGATGTCACATGCCTGACTACCACCCAAGTAAATTCTTGTCCTTCCTATAGATTTTTATTTTTTATTGTTTTTGTTTCTTCCCTGCCCAATGTCGCATTATGCTTAGTGATTGGGGATTTCAGTTGTGTCCTAGTTCCAATTCCCTTTTCCGTATTCCTTTCACCAGTCAGCCCATTTATTATTGTAGGTGTATTGTTCAGGTACATACTTCCAGACTGCAGTGATGCACCAGGAACCCCCATATTATGTACAAATTCCCTTTTTGCATGACCAGACTGGTTTCCAAGAATTTTCCTTAGGCCTGTTTCAATGTTTTCCAGCCTGACTGTCAGGATAGCGATAGACTGGCTAACTGACTCAATATTATAGGAAGACAAGTTTTCCATACCAATAGGAGATATCTTGCGTTTACCCTTTTGAACATGACAAATTCTCAATGTCTATTTTTAATGTGGTTTTTACCCTTTTTGTTCCTGCTGCTTTAATTTTCGGTGGGATCAGAAGTTTCTAATCATGCAAATATCAGGACCCTCTAGTTCTTGTCTTTTGTTTTCATATCTGACTATTAGCCTGTGTATTGCCTAGTGCACCTGATATGAAAGGTTTCTACATGCCTATGATAATCTGTACCATGTGATTTCTCTATAGAAATGTCCTAGATAAGAATTTAGAAACACTTATATGTAATCATTCAGGAAAAAAAATGTGTTTGCCCTATTAGACAATGCCACCATATGTGAAGACATCCATTTTAGATAGAATTCTCGTGTAGTTATCTACCCTTAGATGATGGAGGCTCTCACACGGAAACCCAATTGAAAAGCTTAGAGGCACTGTTTTGCCTACTGCCTTTTTATTTGTATTGCTTCCTGAGAAAGACAGTGTATTCTGGACCAAAATTGTCCCATGGCGTGTGGCCACTCCTTTGAAGGACCGCAGGCCACCTGTTTACAGTCCCCTTGTTATACAACGAACTGTTTAAAGCATCGCACTTGCTTCATCAGAAGGCGTTCAACATCAGAAAAGAAGGAGGAGCTGGTTTTGCCACAGAACCAGAATTCCAGTGCAAAAGAGCGCCTGTCATGTGCTGGTAACCTCTGACAGTGTGCAGTCCCTTGAGCCCCTGGGCCTGAGTTTTTGGCCACACACACGCCCTCTTTTCCCTTTGCTCCAATGGAAGTGCAGTGCACCGGCGGATCCAAGATTGACAGAAGGCACTACATTCCAGTGCCCATGGAAGAGCAGCCTGAGCGTCCTCTGACACTGAGTGACGAGTGTTGGATCCTGAGAATGGTCCCGGGTCTGCACAAGATGATCTGTGCCCATGACCAATGGAGAGCATATTATTTGTAGTGTCTGCAGCAGAGGAAAGACACAGGTGCACTGCCTTGAAACATTGAGACCCTCGAGTGAGCTGTGAGTGTTTGCCAGGAGGGCACTCCAACTGAGCAGTACTTTCTTTTCTCATGAAAGGCTTGAATGAAGAGGCCCATGCAAAAGAAAACAACAGAAGAAGATTTGATGGACAATAGAAGCCTGCCAGAGAGGCTTTTTGAACGGACTCTGGGCATAGGTGGTTTCAGGAGAGGTTTCCGTGTGATTGTATAGACTAGGTGTTAGAAGACTGTTTGTTTTGCTGGCATTGTCTAGTATAAGCAGAATAAAATCCATTTTCTGTGGAAAGGTGCCCCCTTTTCACCTCAGAGCATTGATGAGGGTCACCACTGTTTCACCTGAACATAAAAATTATTATTTCATTTGTAATAGTGGTCGCTACTTTCTCCCGTTGTCTATATATTCTTAATAACGTGTTTTCTAGTGTTTTTTAAACATGACGTTGTCATTTATGGGTGGGATTGATTTTCTCTACTCATTGACTTCTGCACCCTCTGCCCAACCTATGTCTTTTCCCACTACTGTTTCTTTGCACTCTTTTCACCCTTTTCCTGAACATGAGCAGGTTAAAAGATCAGAATTCGTAAGCAATTCTTCTATACAGCTTCTGCATCGACACTAGTTAGTAGTAAACATCACTAATTGTTGGGGGTGTGATCTTATGCCACCTAGATAGAGGTATTCCTTATTTTGTCCTGCCATATGTGGCCTTTGTGCTACTACATGTGTCCCGTGAGAGTCGCTAAGTAATAGGATGATGCTACAGCAACATCTCCATGACTTCATGTCTGTAGACCTGGACTAAGATCAGTATGAGTATAGTGATTGCCTATGTAAGGGCAAAAGGAGGGTCTGTCGTACTTTGATATTTGGGACCGCGTAGGAGACAGGGCCCTACCCCTGTTTTATTCATGTATTAGCAAACCGCGATTGGTCAATGCGGTATTTACAAGCGCTTTGCATAACGTCCCATTGCCAAATGCACTATGTATACGTTATTATACATTGACTCCGTGGGTTCCATCTTGGAGCGGTGGCCATCTTAATAGTTGCCCTCACATAGACAAACACATTATAAGCAAGTACGGGCCTTTAGAATACATGTACTTTCTGCTTGACTTCTCCATGACCTGGGCAGCTGGTCTCCGCTGCCCCAGGTCAGTCCGGTCTCACGAGCTCCCCATCCTCCGGCCACCTGTGATTAGCATCAGGGCATGACACACCATAAAACCTTTTTCATCCCACACAAGCCTCCGGCTAATCTCTTTCACACCTGACTGTTCCTGCTTTATGGCCTGTTTTTCTAAACAGGAGATGCCCGTGTTCAACTAGGGCCTGTTGATATCTGATGTGGGATCTGAGCCTTGCTGGGTAAATAATTGCGGGCTGGCTTAACTGGAATGTGGGATGGTCATCATGACTCTGCTCTTTCGTTTGTAATATATACTTTTGAATGACCATACCATAAACTGAAGAATGTGTGCCTGAAGCACAAGAATCTGTATATAAGGGAAGACTGTTTTTTGTTCTGTAGACTGCCTCATTCAGTTGCTAAGGCTTCTGTGCGACGTAGTCTCACTCATTTGAGTTTAATAAAGATGTCTTTTCATATTTCAGCTTCTGTTGCCAAGTTCTTTGTGATATTATCAAGATATGCAGAATTGTATAATACCACATCAGGAAGTACTCGAAGTCATAGGGTGCTACCCCTAGCACCTCTGGGGTCTCAAAAATTGGAGTACTTCATCCCCCACCCAGAAGCAGTTGGAAGCCATTGCAGTACAGCAAACAAAATTACAGGTAGGTAGCCATCTTCACAGTGAGGGTGTTTGTGGGTGGGAGGCCTGCACCACTACTCCCACCATGCCCCCGCCCTACCCCTGAGGAGGATGGAGCACTCCCCCACCCAGAAGCAGTTGGAAGCCATTACAGTACACCAAGCACACTTACAGGTAGGTAACCATCTTCACAGTGAGGGTGTTTGTGGGTGGGAGGCCTGCACCACTACTCCCACCATGCCCCCTGTCCCACAGCATCAGCAAAATTGAGCCCTCCCCCACCCCACCCAGAAGCAGTTGGAAGCCATTGCAGTACACCAAACAAACTTACAGGTAGGCAGCCATCTTCACATTGAGGGTGTTTGTGGGTGGGAGGCCTGTACCACTACTCCTACCATGCCCCCTACCCCCACGTCAGCAGGATGGAGCCCTCCCTCCACCCCACCCAGAAGCATGTGTCAGCCGTTACATTACCCTCATCAAACTTACAGGCAGGTAGCCATCTTCCCTGGGAGGGTGTTTGTGGGTGGGGGGCCTGAACCACCACTCCCACCATGCCCCCTGTACCACACCTGAGGAGGATGGAGCACTCCATCACCCAGAAGCAGTTGGAATCCATTGCAGTACACCAAACAAACTTACAGTTAGGTAGACATATGATTCTGGCCTGTGACCCCGCTGAGCGGGTTGTAAGCCTTCACCACGTACACACACATTTGTGACATAACAAACCAAAATATGGGCACATTACAGGTAAGTAGCCAGTACGTGCACCCACCCATTCGTCACAAATTAAATAGTGCCATATGACAACACCAGTCCTCTCATTGCACAAATATGCACACTGACCCCATTGCCAAGCACAGTGTGAACACAGGTAAGCTAAGGAAACTGGCACAGCTACCAAAGTGTGACACACCAATGCACAAGTAGAAGAAAGTCAGGTCACAATCATGCACAGCACCTATTTACATGTGCATCGCCCTGGGGCAAGTGCAACAAGGACCATTCGAAAAATAAGAAAGCAGGACAAAGGTATGCAGGAGATGACAATGGCCAGTCCATGGCCAGATGTGACGCCTGCCAGGTCAGACAAATCAACAATGAGTCCTCAATTAAAAACATGTTGTGCCAGGCCCTAGATGGCAACAAGTCCCTGTAATCATTAATTGTGCACAGGTCGCATGGTATGCCTTGACACCTCACACCATGGACAAGTAATGCATGTATCACTGCATCATGTCAGGAAGCACAGTAGTGCACATAGGAAACAATGTAATGATCAGTCAACTGTGCAGTGTACAAAAAGTGAATGACACACAACTAACACAAAGCAAGCTTGCCGGGTGCACTACAATGACCATTTCCCATCTGACCCACAGGTGACCAAGAACTCACTGCAGAGGACAACACCAGCAACCTGCAGAGCCAGTCTCCCCCCCCCCCGGTACATGGACTCTCGGATGTTGACTCCCAGGATTCCATGGACGATGAGCATGAAGCCGGCCCATCTGGTGTGCCAGGGAGCAACAGGTCCCAGGACCCCATCATCTCCCCCACCACATCTGCGGCAACAACAACTCAACAGCAGACCCCTGCTGTCACGGCCTGTGCGGCTACCGCCAATACCACCACCACCACCAGTGCTGCCTGCAACACCCTCCCTGTCCCAGAGGATGACCAGCACACATCACCGACGGAGGAGGGCAGGGTGAGGATGCGGGTGCCCACAGTGGTGAGGCAACAGGTCGGTGGCAGCAGGGCAGGCGGGAGGGGCAGGGTCACCCACAGAGACCAGGAGGCTGGGACCCAATCCCTGGAACACATCACCAGAGTCCTGAGCGCATACGAACAGGCCCAGGGACGAACGGGCCAGTCGGACGAACTGTTGCACGAGCTCATCCTGCTGATGAGGTCCATCGACAAACGCATGGGACAAATCGTGGACCTCTTGGGCCAGCAAGTGGCAGCACTGAGGGACAGGCATGCGCCACAAACAACACCTCCACCTCCCTCTGGTGGGCCGCAGGAAGACAGTTAAACATCCTCCCCTGCGCCCACAGAGAGGGGTGAGTCCTCAGACCCCACTCACCCTGCAGCAGGGCCCCCCCTGCCAAACGACTAGGGGGCCGTCCTAAGAAGACCCTGGGATTATCTGGAGGCAAAGCACCTGCCAGCCAGTCACGGAGCCAGCCATGATGGCAACCCTCTTCACCATAGCATTGACTTTTTTGGACTGTCCTTCCCCACACTGCCTTGTGAATGACATCTGCCTGTTGGACTGGGTCACCACATCAATGTGGTGACTACTCGATTATCTCATCTACCACAACTGTCAGCTCACTGCTCCACCCCCCCATGGAAATGTATACCCCCCTCGCATCTCACTATTGGAAATAAAATATCCTTACACACATGTTGTTGTGTCTGCTCTGTCTTTATTGCAGGATGTACAGCCTTCAACATGATCATAATGGACCAGGAGCACGGGCAGCATGTAGGCAAGGAGAAGTTGAAGGCACCTAGGGAAACACAACAGAACTACTTTCACTGGTCTGGGTGTGGCATCACAGACATCACACAACCCCTACCATCAGGATAACCCAACATGCACACGTCACAATGGGCAACAAGTATTAACATACACATCCTATAGATGTTCCCAAATGACCTGTCCCAGAAACATTGCCAAACACCGCTAGGTCTACAACTGGCTGCTGTTACAATTCTTACATGCCCCTTCACGACAACAGCAATATCAGCCGACAATGGGTATGTTGCACATTGTCACCCACCTTCAAGTGAAGTAGCGGGTGATGAGCTGTTCACGCAGGTCAACACCTACCTCCTCTCCACTGTCCTCATCACTGGACACGGGTTGGTTTACAGGCTGGGGCCTTGGGTCCTCACCATCATCCAGGAGCAGGGGAATCTACTTGCGATTGGCTAGGTTGTGGAGCATGCAGCATGCCACTACAATCTGACACGCCTTCCCGGGCGAGTATGCCAGTGCACCTCCGGTCTTGTCCAGGCAGCGGAAATGTGACTTGAGCAGACCAAACGTACGCTCCACCACACGACGTGTCCTCCCATGTGCCTCATTGTAGCGGACATCAGCTGGGGTTCTGGGATTCCTCAGTGGGCTCAGCAACCAGGGATGGTTGGGATATGCAGAGTCACCTAGGTATGACAAACGCAAATAGACATTGCAATGTCGCTGAGGCTGAGGGCAGCAGCTCACACACCCAGCACGCAATAAGACTAGGCATACTCACCCACAATCCATGCACGCTCAGGAAGCATTTTAGCCATCAGCTGGGGCACAATGCTGTTCCGCAGGATGTAGGAGTCATAGGCCGAGCCTGGGAATTTGGCACACACATGGGAGATGATCATATCTGCCAGGTACACCACCTGCACATTTATGGAGTGGTAATGCTTGCGATTCCTTTAAATGTGCTCACTTGCCTGTGGTGGCACAAGACCGACATGGGTGCAATCAATGGCACCTACGACATTGGGAATGTGTCCAAGGGGATAGAAGTCTCCCTTCACAGCTGGCAATTCAGCACCCCTGGAGAAATGGATGTATCTGTCCTTGTATATCATCACGCAGCACCATGCTGAACATCGGTTGTGACACCCCACCAGTGCTGGCCACTGTCTCCTGGAACGATCCAGTGGCAGAAAATGCAGGGCCGCCATGACCTTGTAAGTAGGGGTGAATGCTGTTGTATATGCCCTGCGAGGCTGCAGGTGGGGCTCCAACAGGTCATAAAGGGTTTTCAGGGTGGCTCGATCCAGCCGGCATTTCCGGATGATCGCAACATCCTCCATGTCCTCCAGCACCAGCAAGTGACGAATTAGATTTGGCCTCTTCCTCTTTGGACACATGTCAATGCAATACATCATGAGATGAGCACAGCATCTCACGTTCTGGATGGCACAATGACAACAATGACTGCCATCAAAATTGAGTTACAGACCAGCTTACATGCGGTAACACCTTCAGCTACACAAAGGGCACACTTGTCAACTTACACAAAAGAAGTAGCTCAATAGCACCATGGTCAATGTGAATGCACATAGGGATATGGCCACATTTCACACGGGTACGCCTGGGAGTATAGCATCCAGCACATGTGTAACAAATCAACCCCACTGTCTCCTACATAGCTGCTGTACCTGTCACATGTTCATGCGTCATCTCAACATGGCACACCTCCACTACACAATGACTACAGTCGGCGCATGAAATGTCAAATGTGTGCATGAGCAGACAGAAGAGGCCATGCAAAAAGGATCATCATACATTGAGCCAAGCATTGCTGTGATTGTCAATGCACCTCAACACTTTGACATGTGTACACATCGTAGAGCCAAGGACAACACTGTCCTGCCTACCCGAACATCAAATCCATTAGTGGCATGTGACGGAGTACAGGCCAATACACAACTGCACATACACAGAATTGGCATGCGTAGTCACCAGTGGAGTAAATGGGACATTGGTATCGTGTGCACAATGAGGTGCCATTGACCATGTGGGCACTGTGCACTGTTGATGTTTACCAGATGGGCATTGCCATTGTATGGCACCCAAATCACGATAGCTACCGCCTGTCCCCAGCGGTGTGTCACCAGCACTCCCCATTTACACAAGTGCGGTAGTGATAGGCATGGAGACATGCCCAAATGGCAGTTGGCATGCTTCACCGCCCAAATCGTGGTGCCTCATATGAATTTATGCAAAAACAACAGTTGATGGACAGAATGCAGAACAATGTCATACATTCATCCCAGCACAGAGATCTGGGCCTAAATCCATCGTTTTTTTGCTCACCATGCCATTCCAGTTTGAACCCAGTCATATGCAAATCAGTCTTGACCCTGTGCCTCATGGGAACAGTCCAGCCCGAACTGCCAAGCCAGGTCCTCCCTGGACTGGAAACAAGCATCCTAGGACCGGTTTCGGGGTTTCACCCCTCTTCAGCCAGGATAGCTTGATTCCAGTGGCATGGAGAGCACGGGATTCACGTCTGAGCATACCCGTCCCACTTGGGGTTACAAATGCAAAAACAACAGTTGATGGACAGAATGCAGAACAATGTCATACATTCACCCCAGTACAGAGATCTGGGCCTAAATCCATCGTTTGTTTGCTCACCATGCCATTCCAGTTTGAACCCAGCCGTATGCAAATCAGTCTTGACCCTGTGCCTCATGGGAACAGTCCAGCCTGAAATGCCAAGCCAGGTCCTCCCTGGACTGGAAACAACATCCTATGACCGGTTTCGGGGTTTCACCCTTCTTCAGCCAGGATAGCTTGATTCCAGTGGTATGGAGAGCACGGGACTCACGTCTGAGCATACCCGTCCCACTCGGGGTGACAAATGGAAAAACAACAGTTGATGAACAGAATGCAGAACAATGTCATACATTCACCCCAGTACAGTGATCTGGGCCTAAATCCATCGTTTTTTTGCTCACCTTGCCTTTCCATTTTGAACCCAGCCATATGCAAATCAGTCTTGACCCTGTGCCTCATGGGAACAGTCCAGCCCGAACTGCCAAGCCAGGTCCTCCCTGGACTGGAAACAAGCATCCGAGGACCGGTTTTGGGGTTTCGCCCCTCTTCAGCCAGGATAGCTTGATTCCAGTGGCATGGAGAGCACGGGACTCACATATGAGCATACCCATCCCACTCGGGGTGACAAATTCAAAAACAACAGTTGATGGACAGAATGCAGAACAATGTCATACATTCACCCCAGTACAGAGATCTGGGCCTAAATCCAGAGTTTTCTTGCTCACCATGCCATTCCAGTTTGAACCCAGCCATTTGCAAATCAGTCTCGACCCTGTGCCTCATGGGAACAGTCCAGCCCATGCGGTAGTGAAAGGCATGGAGACATGCCCAAATGGCGGTTGGCATGCTCCATCGCCCAAATCGCAGTGCCTCATGTGAATGTATGGCACCCAAATCGCAGTAGCTATGGCCTGTCCCCAGCGGTGTGTCAACAGCACCCCCCTTCACACAAGTGCGATAGTGATAGGCATGTAGACATGGGTAAATGGCAGTTGCAATGCACCGCCATCCATGTCGCGGTAGCTATCGCCTGGCCCCGGCAGTGTGTCACCGCCATGGAGCTTGCCCTAGAGCCAATGGGTACCTTGATAGCGGTGGCATGATGCAACTTTGAAGATCGCGGTAGGCATGCTCTGCCACCGCGGAGGCGGTCATTGGATGCATTTGAAAGAGGCAGGCCTGGAGCACCAATTGCTGCAGCTTGGCACCTTAGAAACGACCCCAGGGGGCTATATATGTGTGGGAGTGAGCCTCACATTTCCACTGCTCACAGAGTCTGCTGGCTGAGACCCCTCACCTGCTGCTGCCTCCTGGGACTGCTGCCTGAGACCCCTCACCTGATGCTGCCTCCTGGGACGGCTGCCAGAGACCCCTCACCTGCTGCTGACTCCAGGGGCTGCTGCCTGAGACCCCTCACTTGCTGCTGCTTCCTGGGACTGCTGCCAGAGACCCCTCACCTGCTGCTGACTCCAGGGACTGATGCCAGAGACCCCTCACCTGCTGATGACTCCATGTACTGCTGCCAGAGACCCCTCACCTGCTGCTGACTCCACGGACTGCTGCCAGAGACTCCTCACCTGCTGCTGAGTCCAGGGACTGCTGCCAGAGACCCCTCACCTGCTGCTGAGTCCAGGGACTGCTGCCAGAGACCCCTCACCACCCAATTCCACCACTGTTGTCTCATGTCGACAGTGATGGCAAGGACAGAGAAGATCATTGCCAGTCCCTTCATGAGCGACGAGCTGGAGGTCCTGGTGGACGAGGTGCTCACACAGTACCCAAGGCGATATGGTGCCCCAAATGTCATGGTAAGTCCTCAACAGGGGGAGGGCAGGGGGTGCACACATGTAGTTGGACTGATGCAGTATGTGGCTGGGAGTGTGGGGTTGTGTCATGCACTGCCTGACATGCTGTCTCCAGGGGGAAGGTGTGTGTACCCAATGCCACAGCTTTGCTTGCCTGCACATGGATGTATGAGTGACCTGTGTTGTGTTGTCAGCCATACAGTGATGCAGAATGTTGTTAATGCAGGAGTCAGGACAGTGATTGCTTGGCTGAATGGCTGTGTGTGCCCCTGTAGTCCATCTCAGTGTGAGTCCACCTGGCCAGCACAGTCCCCGCCAACAAAGACAAGGACACATCACTTCAGCCACAGAGTACTGCATCAGTCTTTTCACATTGCACTCCTGCTATGGTCCATCTCAGCACTGTAGATTGCACACAACCGGCCCTGTGAAGAGGATTTTGGATTTGTGAGATCATGTCCCTCAATTTGACATCCATGACACAGTCATTTATTCGCAGGGCAGGGACATTGAGGGCTGCGCAGTCTTGGACACAGTGAGTCTACCCCCAAACACAGGTTTACATGTTATGTATGTGTTTCTCAAGCCAAAAATGGACTGGAGATGTTGTCAGGCTACATAGGTGTTTCAGTGCTTGCATCTTGCATGTGTGTGAGATGTGCAGGGACTGTGTTCTCCCTCACACCTTTATGCTTTTACATCAGGTGTTCCCATGCAGGTGTACCATGTGAGATGTACTCTAGTCTCGGTCAGACATATCATTGGAAATGTGGTGAGTTTGTATCTTGCTGCTATACTGATAGATGTCGGTACATGACACTGTGCCACTGATCATTTCCCTCTCTTGTGTCCCATGCCTGCAGCTCAAGGTACACCAGCGTAAGGCTGTGTGGAGGGCCATTGTAGAGAAGGTGCGAGCTCTGGGGGTGTCAAACCGATGGCGCACCCACTGCCACAAGAGATGGGACGACATCAGCCGGCTGGCAAAGAACATGGTGGAGATGACCTTGGGGCTGCTTTCTTGCACTGGACGTTTGGCATGGCGCAGTGTGACCCCACTAATGGGGCGAATCTTGGCAGTGACACAGCCTGAGCTGGATAAACGTTTGAAGGAGCATCAGCAGCAAGCCAGGGGTGAGCATTTCGGGAGTCTGACTTTGGCTGGGAGTGGCTGCATGTGTACAGAGCCTGTGCCAGCGCTGACATATGTGATGTTGGTAGTGTGATGCAGTGGCATGTAAGTGGCAGCTGGGCTGGGTGCCGGTGGCATGCATTTGCCCTAACTGTACTTACAAAGGTGGTTTGGATGCTGTGCATTCACATTACATTCTAAGTTGTGCTCTTCAGGTTTCTTCTGCATTGGGGTAGTCTTGGGAATCCCATAGGAGGGAACGGCAGTGTGCCCAATCTGACTGTGCCTTCATCAATGTGTCCATTGCATGCTCCCAGATTGGGGAGGCCTACACATCTGACAACAATGTGCACCATTCTACTGTCCCCAAGGTACAACATGGTCGGTGGCATGGTCTAATGTCCATTGTGGACTGTCATGTTGTAGTCTGTGTCTGTGTTGTCCCCTCCTGTTCCATCCAGATCGGTCATTGGCAACAAGTAGTGTGCCCCCATCATGTCCCTAGGTGTGCTCAGTGCTAGTTGTGTGTCTGGTTGAACAGAGCCACAAGCAGGGTTTTGTGCTGTGTGGTCATCACATGACTCATCCAAGCCTGAGTTTACAGTTTCAATGCACTGCTTGAGTCTATATAGTGAGTTGGCATGATGTGATTGCACAAGGTGGTGTGCAACATGTAGATTTGGTCATCTTTGTAATGCATTGCTTGCATATGTTTATTCTGTCACTGCCACTGACCTGACCCTACATCTCACTCTCTCATGCAGCATCTCCTGTGGTCATGGAGGGACCCCAGTGGGGGTGAAACTAGTACAACAGCTGCACAGGAGCCCAGTGACACAGATGTCACCAGCACCTCAGAGGGGGACAGGAGTCTGCTGGAGGAAACCCAGCCTGAGACGCAAAGCACCACATCATCTTATGCCAGCAGGGATGCATCCATGTTGGAGGGCACAGGGAAGGGGGACTCTGCATCGTCGTCCACCACACAGCGGCCAGTGCCCGCCCTCCCAGCCACTTCCTCTGGTGCTGCCCGTGTCCGCCTCAGTAAGAGGGGAAGAGTGTCCTTCACCTCGGCACCACTGCCCCTGTCCCCCCTGCTGCCATCAGTGCTGAGTCTGTGGACCTTTTGTGCCAGCTGTGTGTAGGCCAGACAGCTCTCCTCAATGCCTTCATTGACCACGACAAAAAATTGGCCCAGGTGGTTGCTTTCATGGAGGGCATACATTCAGATGTGGGTGGGCTGCACCGGACAGTACCGGCTTTGTCATCTACAGTGACGTCTGCCCTTCAACAGGCACATACTCACAGTCCAGCTCCGGTCCCTTTGTGCACCCCCTGGCAGTGGCCACGTCTGACGATAGTGACCAAGGTCCACATACATCCAAGTCACGATACAGCACACGAAGCACACAGCAGAAGAAACCCAAGCGGTCCCGGGCGCAGACACCATCCCCACAGAAGGCCAAAGCCACCCCAGAGCGCAGGGAGAAACGCCCTGGCCACTGGACTTGCTGTCTTGCCCTTGCCTGTGCAGCTTCTCATGGACATACTCTGCACCCTGGCCTGGCCACTGGACTTGCTGTTTTGCCCTTGCCTGTGCAGCGTCTCATGGACATACTCTGCACTTCATTTTTGCCACTGGCGTTGTTGCTCATTGCTGTGTCCAAGTATTCACTGTGGAGCTTCTCATGGACATACTCTGCACCCTGCCCTGGCCACTGGACTTGCTGTCTTGCCCTTGCCTGTGCAGCTTCTCATGGACATACTCTGCACCCTGCCCTGGCCACTGGACATGCTGTCTTGCCCTTGCCTGTGCGTCTTCTCATGGACATACTCCTCACCCTGCCCTGGCCACTAGATTAGCTGTTTTGCCCTTGCCTGTGCAGCTTCTCATGGACTACTCTGCACTTCATTTTTGCCACTGGCCTTGTTGCTCTTTGCTGTGTCCAAGTATTCCCTGTGGAGCTTCTCATGGACATACTCTGCACCCTGCCCTGGCCACTGGACTTGCTGTCTTGCCCTTGCCTGTGCAGTTTCTCATGGACATACTCTGCACCCTGCCCTGGCCATTGGACATGCTGTCCTGCCCTTGCCTGTGCATCTTCTAATGGACATACTCTGCACCCTGCCCTGGCCACTGGACTTGCTGTTTTGCCCTTGCCTGTGCAGCTTCTCGTGGACATACTCTGCACTTCGTTTTTGCCATTGTCCTTGTTGCTCTTTGCTGTGTTCAATGATTCCCTGTGCAGCTTCTCATGGACATACTCTGCACCCTGCCCTGGCCACTGGACTTGCTGTCTTGCCCTTGCCTGTGCAGCTTCTCATGGACATACTCTGCACCCTGCCCTGGCCACTGGACTTACTGTCTTGCCCTTGCCTGTGAATCTTCTCCTGGACATACTCTGCACCCTGCCCTGGCCACTGGACTTGCTGTCTTGCCCTTGCCTATGCAGCTTCGCATGGACATACTCTGCACCCTGCCCTGGCCACTGGACTTGCTGTCTTGCCCTTGCCTGTGCAGCTTCTGATGGATATACTCTGCACCCTGCCCTGGCCACTGGACTTTCTGTTCTTTCCTTGCCTGTGCAGCTTCTCATGGACATGCTCTGCATTGTGTGCCTTGCTCTTCTCTTCTCATGGTGCCTATCTGTGCAATATGTGAATAGAGACAGTTGCTCCAGTTGTCTATTTTGTCAGTGTCCTTACTGAATAAAGTTATTTTGCTGTGTGTATATGGTTTACTGTGCCACATGGTCTGTGTGCCACTTCAACATAGTCAATGTTTGGGCTCACTTACTCTCTTTTTTCCAGGGGTGACAGGGTCTCTTCCTGACCCAGATACTTGTGGTGGTAATGGTGGCAATTTACAATAATTAGCAGTAGTCATTTGCTTACTTAGTTTATGTTGGCTATATTATACACATGTCAGGTTGGGGGGCACTGCCAGCACAGAGTGGGTTTCTACACACAGTATTGCAGGCAGGCTATCCAGGGTCATCATGTATGTGTGTTCTTCCTTTATGTGTGACCATTGGTGTATGTGTGTGGTCATCTTGTGATGGCCAGTCATCCTAGTCCCATGGATTACTTTCCATGTGTGCTCTTGGATGGTCAGGAAGTGTGCAGTGTGAAGGGGCTGAGTTTGTGGGGAGTGTTGATGTGTGCATGCCCCTGCATTGTCAACTACCCATGTGTCACCCAGGAGTTGTGTGCCTGTTGTTTTGATTGTTTAGCCCTGTGGATGTGGCTGTATACACATGTGTGAGTTGTATGTTGTGCACTGTGCAGTGTGTTTGTGTGTCCTTGCAGCTCTGTCTGACTCCTACTTGTTGTTTTTGTCACCTCTGAGTATTCAGAGTGTGTGACTGGCAAGTCAGTGTTGTGTTTTGTTGCACATCCATGTGTCTTGTGGCTGTTTGTGGAGACTGTGCAGACCTGCTGTTCCACACTGCCATTGTGGTTGTCTTTTCTCATGTGTTGCTCTCAGATGGTGCCTTCTTGCCTCCTGTGTGGCATGTTGTGTGTGTTGACAACCCATCCCCTATCTGTGCTTCAGGTGCCTACCCATTGTGGGTCTACACTCCCTCTCTTTGTGTATGGTACACTCCTGCCATGTCCCCTACTGACATGCAGTACACTTCACTTTGGTGTCAGCTGTTCCCTTGTTTTACATGTGGGTGTGCCCCCCATCACTTCATTAGTGACACTGTGCTTTGTGGCGCAGTTCTTTGGCCAGGGTTGATGTGTCACTCAGGGCATTTCACCAATGGGTTGTATGTGATGTTCTGGTGCTGTTTGTCAGTCATGTTTGCTCCTATGCAGTTCAACTGTGTGTGCTGCCCAGTCCTCTGGTCAAGTTGTTTCCACCTTTGTGTCCCAGACCTGTGCATATGTTGGTGTTGTGTTGGATGTGTGTTGGCTGTGTTCTTGCTTCACTTCCTGGGTGTGCTGTTGTCTTTGTGCTGTGCTGATTGGTGTTGTGTGGGTTGCTGGTCTGTCACTGATGTCTGTGTGTGGCTGGTAGGCTTGGTGTGCACACACTGCTTGTTGTGCATGCAGTGCTGTGTGTGTATGTTGGTTTGTCATTGCCTGGTGTGTATCCCCTGATGTCCAGCCGTGTTTGCTATGTGATTTGTCTGCCTGTGCATCTGTTGTTTGTTTGATGTGGCTGTGTTCTGTGATGGTGCACTTTTTGTGTGTGTTGTGGTATGTTGTCTGTGCATTATTCCTGAGTGGTGAGGTTGTGCACTCCTGTTGTGTCTGTGCTCCCATTGTCTTTCCACAGTTTGGCTGCACAGGGCATGTCTGTTGTTGTTGTGGTTCTGTGTGTGATATGTTGAGTTCTTCGTTTGTGTGTTGTTTTTGTGCAGACATTTGTTGTGGCATCCCTGTGTGTGTGATGTTTGTGGCTACTCTCCAGGGTGTGTGGTTGTTTGTTGGTGTATTGACTGGCAAGTATTGCCAGCCTTCAGTGTGTTTGGCACTGGTGTTGTGTGCTGCTGGTGGGGGGTTATGTGTGTAGATTCCTATTGGTGTTTGTCAGTCATGGAGTGTGTCAATGGGCCCTGTGTGTAGTGCTGCTGGTGTACTCATGTGAAGTAATTGTATGGAAGTGTGGCTGTTCACAGTTTGACTTCAGGGCCTTCCTTACATCCTTGCGCCTATATGTGGTTTGCCTTGCTGTCTCCCTGGGTTGTTGCACTGAGCTGTCTGTGGCTTGAATTCACTCACTGTGCCAGTCATGTGTGTTTTGATGGTGTGAGGGTGTTGTTCTCTGTTCCTTGTCTTGCATGTGATGTACACATGCTTGTTGTGTGTCTCCATGGCCTTTCATTTGTGTGCAGCCCCTTTTGGTGTCCCTATTTGTTGTGCTCCATTGCTGTTGGCATGTGGGGTGTGTATGTGTCTGTGTGTCAGTCTGTGGTATGTATGTGTAACTGTGCAGGCTGTGTGTCCATTTGGATCTTAAATCCTTGGATGTGTTCATTTGGTGCCTTCCTCATTTTTGTTTCCCTGAGTGTGGTGTTGTGGTGGTGTGTGTGTTTCCCTGGCCCTGTGCTACTGTGCTGTGTGTTGTGTGTTCCTGTGCTGCCACTCCTGCAGTGTGTGTCTCCATGATTGCTTGCTGTGTGGTGCAGGGTGTGTATTGACCTAGCTTGTTGTTGTGCATGGGGTGCACAGGAGGGGCACATGGCATGTGCCTTCATGGGGTGTGCTAGTGTGTGGTGGGAGGGTGTGTGGCCCTGTGGTCTTTGTGCCCTGCCCATGCCTGGCACTGGCCCTGCATTGTGCGCATGTGTTCCCTTGTGTTCGCCGCTGCGGTGATGTGACCGGGACATAGATGCATGGTGGCGGTAGCTGTGTGTCCAGGATGCAGAGATGTGACTTGGCAGCAGGTGGGTGATATGTGGATACCCTTGTGGATTTAGGCCTGTCCCCACCAGGGTGTCTGATGTGGATTTTGGCCCTGTCTCTGCCCTTGTGTTGTGTGTTGTGTTATTGCGTACCTGCGGCGGCGTCTGCGGTGGTCCATTAGTTCCTGGTGATGTAGCAGGTACAGCACCGGAAAGACGTGTAGAGCAGGATCCATGGCGGTCGTGACCGGGTGGTGTGCACTGGGACTCTGGTTTCACGCTCCGCTATCGAGCTTCCGCCGTCTTTGGTTGGGCGGTATCTCCGCTGCGGTGCGTCTGTTTGTTTGGGTCATCCTAATTTGTGGAGCGGGGCGGACGTCATTCCGCATGGTGGAGAGTCTCCATTGGCTCCCCCGCCGCGGTGGCAGGTGCACTTTGATGGCAGTGCGCGTCACACCGCGCCGGTCAGGAAATGGGCTATGTTTGGCCATACTAATATGGCGGACGTGAGGACAGCTGCTCGCGGGTGGAAAAAGGCATTTTTCCGCACCGCCATCGCCACGGTCGTGCCACCGACCGACATTCTAATGGACCCCTTTATGTTTACAAATAATATAATGCATTCAAAAAAATCATTTGCAATTTGTAGTATTTAAATTAAATACAATAAAAAAAATTATGTCAATACAACATTTAAAAAAATTAATTGGTTTTTATTTTATATATTTAAAGCTGCCATATTTGTTTGGGATTTGTATTTTGTAACCGCTCACTGTTGTTTTGGGTCATTTGGAAGGGGAAAAGCTTGCGGTTGGGAGCTGCTTTATGTCGAGCAAGGTAAGAATAATTGTTGTTATTTTAACTATGTTTTTAATATATTTTGAAGGTAGTTGTAATGTATTTAGGGCCCCGTTACGATGGCGGGTGCCACCGTAACGGGAAATGGGACCGACCGCCAGAGGTGCGGCGGTCCCACGAGGCCAATAGATGCGCCCGCCATACTGGCGGGCGCATTCCTGCCTTTCACATTGTGGCAGGCAGTGCTGTAAAAAGCACCCGCTGCAATGTTAAAGATGCATGTTGTGCATTTACATGCACAACATGACAGGCACCACGTGGTGCCTGCCACCTTGTGTATGGCAATGCTATGGTACCCCCCAAGTGCATCCCCCCACCCACCCGGGGGACCCAATTCATTTTCTGCTGGCCTTTCCATGGCCTTAAAAAATGCACATCATAATATGGATGGCGGTGCCTGCTAGGTACCGACACCATATTGTGCCCCAGATCCGCACAACAAGCAATCGTAATGATTGCCTGCCAGCGGAAAAGCGGTGGATGGTCTTTCCATCCGCCGCGGTACCCCCCACTATACTAATATGGCGGGAGGTGAATCAGGTACAGATGGCGGGTGGTTTTGGCTTCTTGGTTAAGTGTAGGAAGATAGACATTCCACCAGGGAATTTGAAATTTGGGTTGCCTCCTACGAACTGATCTACGAAGTCTTCCCACCCAGTTGTCCTCGAAGTAGACTTAATTTATGCTCATGTTGTTGGTAAAAAGAGCTTTCTAGCAAAAGGTTGTAATGTTCAGCAGCATCAGTTGCTGGCACATAGGCTAATGCGATACGTTTTTTAATCTCGTATGCAAATGCAGTGTTTGTTGCGTACTCTACACTTAGGGGCCTATTAGGATGGCAACCGTTTTTTTTCTGGCCGATGCCGTAGCGGAGATTGGGTCCGATCGCCATGCGTGTGTCAGTCGCGCCCATGATATTATGATGTGACTGCCGCACGCATGGCGGTGATTGCGTCCGTCCGCCATACTTCGAGCGGTCCCGCCCGTTGTATTATGATGGGCCCGCCACCGTAGCGGTCTCATTCCGCAGCTTTAACATTGTGGCGGGCGGTGCTGGCAGCAGCACTGCTGCATCACGAAAACGATCATGTTGTGCATTGTACTGCACTACGTGTCAAGCACTGCACTGGGCCTGCCACGTGGTGCAGTGAAATGTAGGGGGGTACCATGGGTATCCCCGTGCACCCACACACCCCCAACACAAGGGGGGCCCGCAACAGGCCCCCAAACACAATCCCCGCCAGCCTTTACAAAGTGGAGAGACCACCGCGGAAAAGCTGGCTTCCGCCTGCATTCTAATCTGGCCAGCAGAAAAAGTTAGGCACCGGCACCATTTTAACAGTCCAGCTCTGCCCGCCAGGCCAGTGGGTGGATTGCTACTGGCAGAAAAGTGGCAGAAGGATTTTCACAGTTCCGCGATCACCACCGTCATCGTAATAAGACCCTTAGTGTAGATTTTTGTAAGTGTCTCCATAGGCACTGATTGAAATGGTAGTAACATCCTTGGATTGATGGATGTGGGCATGTTTTGAGCATAGCGTTTATCATAGCTTGTTCGAAATCTATAATTATTTTCTCAGGAAAATAATTATTTTGTCTCTACTTTTATTTTATTTAGGATTTCTATATATGTTGAATTATGTTTATTGGGCAGCAAGGCGTAAATAAAGGGAATGTTAGCATTGTGATGTAGGCCATGGATAGTATAGAGTTGGAAGAATGCAGATTTTGAAGGTCCCATCCATCATCCATGTTTGAGCTTGCTGAAGTTTTATTAAATTGTTTGCAGTAGCAAACAAAATCTTTCTCTTTTCTTTGCTTTTATTATCATAGAGAATAAAGGGTTCCTCATTGTAAGTAATAGCTAGCTCTGGGGTAATTATCACCTCTTCAAAGGTTTTAGGAGTAGGTGTAGTAGGGGTTGTAGCCTTTTTGGTGCGAGCAATTGTTCTTTTTTATTGAAGCAATGGACGGCATTTGTCCAGATGCTTCTTTGGGTACCCAATGCAGCAGTTCTTTAAGAATTGTACTGGTAGGTAATTGTGAGCTTATGATAGCCTCTTTAACGTTATCAAGTGCATTCCTAACTTCAATTTCTGTAACATTAGGAGGCTGATTATGTTCCCTTGTATTTATTACAGTTGTTTCCCTGGTAGTTGCACGACCAAAACATTTATTAGAGTAATACTTAGAACATTTCCAATTGACTTTTAGGCTGGTTTGTTTCTCCTGGGTGTAGACATACCCCATATAACTGTATAAAAATGTTCCTTTCTGAGATGTTTTAAATTGTGGGTTTTCTGTCACTATGATGTCGAAAAATCAATAACAAATGCATATTAAAAATATTAAAAATAATATTATATTTGTTAATGACTACATACATTTTTTTTATCACAATTTACTCACAAAGTTGTCCTGTAGATGTTTTTAAATGGTGGCTTGAATTGTTTATTTGTTGAAGCCTTTTAAGTAGTTAGTTTTCCTATAAAAAATGTAAAACAGGCTTTAATACTTATTTAATACATTTTGTACATGGGGTGGGTTGGGTGTTTGGCAAGGATTTGGGGTTTAGAGAGATGTTTTACAGGTTTCCTAAATGCGTTTTGAACAATACTTACTTTATTAGGGCGATGGTTTTAGGATGTTCTCTGTTATTTTATTGTTGTATTTCGATTTATCTGTAGTGGAAATATAAATAGGAAAAATATGTAAATTAGTCATTTGAGTACGAAAGTGAATATTTTTATAATATTAGTTTAACTGTTATTTTATAAATTATAATTTACTCACTTTAAGCAAATAGATATAGGTTTTGTTTTGATGAAGTTCTTGCTTCTGGCAGCAATCCAGCAGAATTTCGCTTTCTTTGTTCTTTTTGGTTTGAGGTGTAAAATAAGAGTAAGCTTTGTTGGTTTATAAAGTGTTTATTTAATTGCCAGTTTAATTTTATTGGTTGGTTTTAATATTGGGTCTTTTTATTGGTTAATTATTTAAAGTTTTAATTGTTTTGTAAGTTGGTTTCCTTAGAAGGAAAACGCTAATTAAGAATCAGTTTTTTTTTCTTCTCCTTATGTGTAGGTGTATTGTTATAATATGTATGAAATGTTAAAAAGTGATTTTATATGATGTAAATTTATATTTATATTTGTTTTTTATGGTGTGTTTATTTATTTTTTTTAGTTATGTTGTAATACTTTAAAAAGAAATGTGTTTAATTTTATTTGACATGCAATGTATGTTTATGTATTTATTTATATTTATTTTGTGTATTTTCTCTATTTTAGCATTGTTGATAATTAGAAAAAACAATATTTTTGCTGTTGATATGTCTGTTATCGATATTTTGAACATGTTGTATTTATTTATTAAAACATTGTTCTATATTTTTAATAACGATAAAAATGTGTACGATATTTTTGATGTCGATAATTTTGAATGACGATATTGTGGTTTCGATAATGGTGTATTTTTTTAAGTAAGTATATGATATCAATATTATTGCTAACGATATTTTTGTGTCGATAAAAATGTAGGTCGATAATGTGTCTTGCAATATTATCTCAGTGATTTGTTACAAACATCACAGATATCCTGTCCACCTTATTGCACGAACATTAGGATATCTGTCACGTGACACCAAGATCTCACCAAATCAATTAATCAAACACCATCCAGATTGATTCTAGCATTGACGACAATGCATAGATAGCGTCCAACTGCATCGCAGCCAAAGGATTCAATAACATCTGCAGGAATAAAAAATCTGGTCTACAGCTTGTAAAGCCGCCAGTTCAAAACATAAGAACAATATAGTTATGTTGTGAAGATAAAAAAATATGTACAAAATAAAGTGAAGTACATCAGCGTTCCAGGTGAACTATCATCACAAGCATATAAACTCAAAAAGCTAGCAGATTTCCAACCTCTCAGTAAAAAAGCATACAATGAACGATACCCATACTAAACTTGTGAGTTGGCAATACTCATAAGTAATGGAAACCAGTAATGGAACAAACTGTCTATGCTGAAGAATAGTATTCTTAACCTACACCTTATTTTGTTTGTTTACGTCACACGTTGTCTTGAACATTTCTAGCCTGCCTTAATGACTACAGATATCCATGATTTATTTAAGGTATTGAATTTTCAGGTGACAATCTTTCTTGATTTAGTCAGTCAGTCAGATTAGTCCAAACAGAGACCCGCTGGGAAATCAGTGTCAACATATCAACATCTTTCAGATAACTCAGTCATCTTGATGGCAAAAGAAATGTTGACTACTTTGTGGAAGACCCAAAGCTGTCTGCAAAACCTAGCTTCTTTGACTTGTAGGCACGACACATTTGTAGAACTCAAAACACCAATAGTATAGCATACTGACGAAACCCACTTGATCCAATAAGATTATTCATCATGTGTTTCAACGATTTGCTACCTAACCTTGATGCAAAGTCAAAGACAGCCCCCTATGTGAGACTAAATCTCACAATCCTTGATTGCAACATGTGACCAACAGCTAGAGTTATCAAAAGCATATACGTAAATATGAGAAAGCATCAGTTCTCTCATTTATACAGTTATTAATAGAGAAAGTTCAAGATTTTGTGGACTTAGGATCTATGGTCAAAATACTGATTTTTTCATGGATGCAGAGCTATCAAACAACTTCTCAAGAACATTAGCCGATCGGTCAACTTCATCAGCAAATGTTGAATTGTTTTACTACGTCAGAGCAGGATATCCAGACCCTGTTTTGTCAGAAATTCCTCCCCTCCATTCATATATAAAATGAAAAGCAGGGCTTCTAAAAAAATCATCCCTGGCAGACCTCTCAGGCAATTTCAGAGCTATCAGAACATTCTCCCTGGCTCCAACTATGACTCAAGTTGTACGTTTTAAATGCAGTCGACAGAGGAAATCTGTGATGTCTCTATCTAAACCCAAGGTTGCAAGGTTGGGAAGCAAAAGCTGTAGATTAAGGGACTGTTCAGCCGTCCCAATGCCGAAAATGTCCTTTTCTTGCCCCCTGATCTGAATTCCATTCATAATGAATTAACCAGCTACCATTCCAATGCAGTCAATCAAAGAGACAGAAATTTGCAGTGGTGGTCCATGCAGGTAAGCGCGGTGGATTGGGAGGTTGAAGTCGAGATACAACGGGATAGTGAACATAAAATAAATAAATATATAAAACCACTTACCTTGCGCTCTCCGCATCGCCGACTCGGCGATGCGGCAAACACAAGGTAAGTAGTTTTATTTATTGATGTATTGTGGGGCAGATTTATAAGAACTGGCGCATCTCTGCATATTAGCAGAGCTGCGCCAGTTATTTTGCATCGCGGGAAAATAGCCTTGCGCCACCATGAACGCTCTGCATTTACAATGCGGCACAACCTGGCACAAGGATGGAAAGATGCGTGACGCATCTTCTAACGTAAAGGCAGCGCATTGCAGGAGTCGTGTCGCAAGCACAACGCAACTCTAGCAATGGTTATGAATGCCTATTCCTAACATGATGCGTCACTCCTTAAGCCTGCTTCAAGCAGGCATAAGGTTTTGATGCAGTGGCGTCGTAAAAGTGACTCAGTGAAATCTTGTAGATTTCACTGCATCACTTTTACGAGGGATTCCTACGTCAAACTCCCACCCTGCATACATTATACCTGACACAGGTATAATGTAGTGCAGGGCTTTACAACATGACGCATCTGACTAGATGCGTCACGTTGTAAATATGTCTCATAGTGGTGGATTGTTTACGACGCCGCTGCGTCACAGAAGTGACGCAACATTGTCGAAATGATGTTACAAGGGGTTTGTAAATCTGCCCCTTAATGTTCACTATCTTGTCGTATGTCGACTTCCAGAACCCACCCCGCTCCCGGCCTGCTCCACCACGCTGACCTGCATGGACCACAACTGGAAATTTTTTGCTTTTCTAAGAAACAGGCTTTTCATGAAGTGGCAAAAATCCCTTCAGTTCTTCTTGCCACCTGCTATTTTATAACATTCCCAATAATTTTCCCTGACCGCAATCCATGCCTGCTTATTGGCTGCTCTGCAATAAGTAAGTTCCTCATTATTTTGAGGTATACCCTTCAGTCCTCGGTGCAGACTGTGATTGGCTAAGAAACAAGAGTGATCCAACCACTTAACTACCTTTAAGAAGGAGCCGTGATACTTGGTAATCTAAATGAATCATGCACAAAAGAGCAAATGCGATTGTATGCAATTAAGACTATTGCAATGACAATGGAACTCTCAAGGCATGTCACAACAACACGGTATTAGGCAGTCTTCTTCCTTGTTTATGACTCTGTTTTATTTCACTCTCAAGAATATGTGAAGCTCACAAGACCTGTTCCCTGCACTCGTATAAAAGTCCAGATTGCTTTATGATTTATGCATAAACCTACACTGCCACTTTGCTGCCACTACAAATGTAATGCATGGGGCTATGAAAACTCTGGGGCATATCTATGACCCGGTTTGCATCATGTTTTCACCACGCAACATGGTACATGTGATACAAACCTTAAGTGAGATTTGTGAAGCCACGAAAGGCCACTTTTGAAGCCACGAAAGGCCACTTTGCATAGCCCTGAGTGGCTTCATAAATCTGGAGGAAAGCAACACAGCGCAAATCACTGTGTTGCCTTACTCTGCCCCAGAGGAGGCATTCCAGGGCCATTGACTGGGTGTTTCCAGGAAACTTTGATGTTTTTGATGCATTTCCAGATTTACTTGAACTGGTAAAATTGGGAATGCATCAACAAGATATGCCTTCCTGATAGAGGTATAACGAAGAGAAATATCTTTATTTCTCCTTGCTACTTCCTATGTGTGCTGGATTTTGCTGCACACATATATAGTATGCCTCTCAGGATTCTTTTTGTGCAGGAAGTTGCTCCATCCTGCACAAAACAATCCTGCTTGCAACGGAGGCATCCTTGCACCATAGTGCAAGGGGGCCTGCATTGGCACTAGATAGCCTTCGCTGGGGAAAATGCAGGAATGTGCCATTTTCTTTTAAATACGGCACATTCGTGCCCTTTCCTTGTCACACAGTGCAGTGCAGGTAGGTGACTTGCTGTGCTGCATGGCAAATTCATAAATATGCCTCTGTGTTCCATTAAGAGGAGGATATCTGTTTCCATTTACACACCCACTTGAGGTTGTTTCACCATTGTTCTCTTGTACCTCCTCTAGCATTATAAAGATAGATGATTCACAATCCTGATCTAGTCTGTACATTGAGTTGACCTCAAGTGTGACCAAATCCAACATTTGCCTAAGGACATCCTCTCAGCTGCAAGAATATATCTATGCCATATTCCTCTTTGGACTCCTGCAGTTGTCTTTTCATGTGAGATATCAAGAATTAATGAAATGCTAACACACAGTGCTTGGATTTATATGAATTATGAGAGCTGAATTGTGCCAGATGCATAGCAAATTCTGTAACCTTAACTTCAATTTCTATTTCTTGCATCCCCTAATGCTCCCCATGGGACATCATCCAGAAATCCGTACGTTCATGCACCATGCTCTTTGATCACAGCACCATTAATGCCATTGGGAACTTTATCACTTATTGATGTCTAGACAGTTTGATTCATGCTGTATCTCTGTCTCTGACAGCCACCGAATATATTGTCTGCTCCTGGAAGCAGAATAATGGTACATAAAGTTCTGAATTTTGACTTCCCTTAGATTTAGAGATCCTAATTTGACCAGTTTCATTCTAATGTGTCCTGCTCCCCAAAAATGCAAATCTTCATGAATCTGAGAAATGTGGAAAACATAGCCAGCGTATTAGTTATGTTGTGTTAAATAATCTTTTTTTTAAATCTGATACAAAGTATGTTTCAGGGACCATTATTTGCTTTTCTTGCTTTGAGTTGTGTCCACTGGGCTGTAGTGGGCTTGGCTGACACTCGGAATTCAAATTTACTAGTTTAACTCCAGTCCTAGAATATTTGGGGAAAGTGCAAAATAGTCCAGAAGGTCTATTTACAATTCTAACTCCAGTCTGGGAAAAATTTGGCAAAAGCAAAAAATTCCCCAAGCATTTTAATAAAGGTTTAACACAGTGGCGTCACTAGGGGGGTGCGAGGGGTACGGACCGCACCGGGTGACACCATCACATGGGGTGACACCAAAATGCAAAAAAATGGGACGCCCGCCCTGCCCGCAGACCAGCCTGCATGGGGGAGCCCCGCACCCGGAGCCCAGGCAGGGACACAGGTAGGGAGTGCGGAGGCAGGGTACAGGGTGGTGCGGAGGTCAGGGCACAAGGGACTACTGCCCTTTAACTCCGGAGAGAGCCTTCGATTCTATTGAGCTGCTGATGGGGCCCGGGACTTCCATGCGAGAGATGTGTGTCAGTGTGCTCGGCGGCAACCTCCCCTGGCCAGGTGCATCGATCGGGTGAAGCTTTTAAACTAAAGGCCAGAGAGCGTGGGAGTTGTCACATTCTGTGCACATCTCTCGGATCCAATGTGCGTGCATATGGGAGAAGGGAGAGAACATTTC
Organism: Triturus cristatus; assembly: GCF_964204655.1. Taxonomy (NCBI): domain Eukaryota; kingdom Metazoa; phylum Chordata; class Amphibia; order Caudata; family Salamandridae; genus Triturus; species Triturus cristatus. Next base: position 139,893,687 of record NC_140582.1, on the reverse strand, counting down.
AGCGCACCCTGCCTTGCCCACAGTGTCAACCTGTCTGTGTGCAGGTGTAGTGAGCGTCCCCTGCCTGACTTACGTGCCCTGTTATACTTCCGCTGTCCCTTCTTTAGCTCATGTCGGGCTGTGGAACCTGTCACTGTGCGCAGGCGCAGTGAGCCAGTGCCGGAGCTCGCTGCTCTCTCGTACCTTTCAGTCACCCGTGTCCGGGCGGAGCAGGCTTCGGGGAGGAAGCAGCCTAGGGTCCGCCGAGGGCACAGAGGTGAGTGTGGGAACCGGGACAGCAGCGGCTGTGGGAACACTACAGTCAGGTACTGGACCTGGGGTCGGGCTGAAGGCATGGGGCTTTTGGTGAGCTCCAGTGGCATCACTAGGGGGGTGCGGACCGCATGGGTGAGACCATGGGTTACCGCACTGGGTGACACCAACCCTAGTGATGCCGCTGGGTTAACAACTGGTATGTATGCATTGACTGAAGTGTGGCCCTAAGTGTGGACTGAGGGTGCAGCTCAATGAAAGGCCAGGCTCAAGAAAATGTGAAAGAGTTCCTTTGCTATGTCTATCCCATTCCACTCAAGCCCTCCTAATTATTTTTGTGTTTTTGTTTTTCAGATTTATGCCACACAACCTAATCTGACCTGGTTCCCTGTACAAGAGCAATACAAATTCATTCATATTTGACAGGTATACAATAATGTTGATCTTACGCTTACGTATTTAAAAAATATACACTTCCTCTAAAAACTTTTATTAAACCCTGCTCTGCTTCTATTGGAAGGCTGCTTCATTGTGTATGCAAATGGATTCAGAAGACTACTTCATTGCACATGCAAATCGATTCAGAAGATTGCTTCATTGTACATGCAAATAGATTCAGAGTAAAAAAAGTGGCCATACTAATTGTGTGTGTTGTGCACCCTGTCAAAGCCTATAAGAAGGGAATTGTCTTATTTATAAAAAAAGTAATATGTTTAGGACTTGTGCAGTGCTTGAGTCATGCTTATAAAATACTCCAGCAAAAGCCCTGTTATCATCTAGCGAGGGAGCAGATGAGGGATGCAAGATGCTTCTCACTTCTCTGTTAGGTGACAAATTTGCCATGTGTTGTCTGTTCAATATTTGCCCTTCATAAGTCTGATCTAGCTGTAATGAAAAAGTGAGGCTAGTGACATTGCCAGCTTTTAGCAAGAGTGTTTCCATATAGTAATGTAAAACTGGGAATTTTAGAAGAGATCACTTAGCTCCATTAATCATTTGTGTTTAGAATAAAGTAATTGATTTATGTACAAATGAGGCGACTGATAATGTTATCGGAAAGGGTAGGTTAACCACTCCTTGCCCTCGATTAACACAAAATAACAACAAAAATAGAGGATAGTTCCAAAGATTTTTTAAATTCTAAAGGAGTAAACATACAGAGCTGTTGCAGTTACTTACAGGAGAGCTAACAGGTATGCCATTTCCACAAATTTTCTAATTACAGACTGTGCTAATCTTTGTATAGTTTCTTTAGAGTTTTCTAAAGGTAGGCCTTCAGTGCCATTATTCTAAAGCCCATGATTTCTCTGATAAAATGTAAAAAAAATAAACAAATTCTAATAATATATTTTAACAATATTAAGAAAAGTATTTTTAAGTCTAGGAATATTAGATATAATGGGGACCATTAGGATGGCAGGCGGACTTTAGTCCGCCCGCCATCCTTGTGGTGCTGGGACCGTCCGCCAGACGTGCGGCGGTCCCGCACCGCATATTAGGATGTGACCGCCACCCTGGCGGTCACATTCCGCATTTCCAACATTGCGGCGGGTGCTGCTGTAAGCAGCACCCGCCGCAATAGTGAAAAGGCATGCCACCTTGTGCATGGCAATGTATGGGAGTACCATAGGTACCCCCCAAGTGCAGCTTCCACCCCCCGGGGGCCCGCAGCAGGCCCCCAAAGTGAATCCACGCCAGCCTTTCCATGGTGGCATCGCTGCCATGGAAAGGCCTTGTTTAACCCCCATCCTAATATGGCTAGGTACCGCCACCATATTAAGGCCCAGTTCCGCCCCGCCGGCAATCGGAACGATTGGCGACTGGCAGAAAAACGGCAGACAGACTTTGCATCCGCCGCAATACCCCCACCATAATAATATGGCGGAGGATAAATCAAGTTGAGATGCAGTGGCGATCCGCCCGCCATCATAATCACCCCCAAAATGTCTACTCAAGTTTATGCAACAGTAGTGAAAGAGTAGGCTTTCTGAAAGGTTACATTTACCAATCCCACTCCAAACAGGTCAACAGTAGGGCAAGCGTTGGACTTTGCAGGGTTAAGATTTACTATTCCCACTCCAATCTGTGCAACAGTAGGGAAAACCTTGGACTTCGGAGGGGTTAAATTTATTATTCCCACTCCAGTCTGTGCAAAAGTAGGAAAAGCGCTGGACTTCAGAGGGACAACATGTACTGTTCCCACTCCATTATGTGCAACAGTAGGGAATGCATTAGGCTTCAGAGGGGTAGGATTTACTATTCTTACTCCAGTCTGTGCAACAGTAAGGAAAGCGTTGGACTTTGGAAGCATTAAATGTATTATTCCCCCTCCAGTCTGTGCAAAAGGAGGGAAAGTGTTGGACTTGAGAGGGGTTACATTTACTATTTCCACTCCAGTCTGTGTAACAGTAGGGAAAGCATTGGACTTCGGAGGGTTAAACAGTGGCAGCTCGTAGAGGGAGTGCTGCAGGGTAGGGGGTTGGGGTGGGGGAGGGGCAGGGTGGGTGTAGTGGACTCGGACTTACGACGGAACGGAGTAAAGTAAGTAAATAAATAAATAAACTACTTACCTCGCGCTCGCTGCATTGCCAACTCGGGGTTACATTTACTATTTCCACTCGAGCCTGCGTAACAGTAGGGAAAGCGTTGGAATTCTGAAGGGCTACTATTCTCAATCCAATCTGTACAACAGCGGGGAAAGCTTAGACTTCAAAGGGGTAAGACTTACTTTTCTCACCCCAGTCAGTGCAACTGTAGGGAAAGCGCTGGACTTCGAAGAGATGAAATTTACTATTCCCACTCCAGTATGCACAACGGTAATGAAAGCATTAGACTTCAGAGGGGTAAGTGTGAATATTCTCACTCCAGTCTGTGCAACAGCAGGGAAAGCGCTGGATTCAGGAGAGGATACATTTACTATTTCCACTCCAGTCTGTGCAACAGTAGGGAAAGTGTTGGACTTCGAAGGTGTTACATTTACTATTCCCAGTCCAGTCTGTGGAACAGTAGGGAAAGTGTTGGACTTCAGAGGGGTTACTTTTACTATTCCCACTTCAGTCTGTGCAACAGTAGGAAAAACGCTGGACTATGAAGACGTTAAATTAACTATTCTCACTTCAGTCTGTGCAAAAGTAGGGAAAGTACTTCACTTAAAACACATTACATACTTGAATAACCCTATTAATTTAGAACAAATATAAAAATATTAATATGAACAATATTAATTAACCCCAAAATTTGAATATCTAAAAAATGAAAAACAATTGAACTATTTACGTGATTATTAAACAATTTAATAATTATCAATTAAACAAATGTTATTCATGTATTACTTATTTACCTTCCCACACTATACTCCCACAAACCTAGCAGCCCACACTTAAAATATAACTAAAATAAATAAGTATATAACAATTTACATAATTGATAATCAATTAACTAATTAATTAAAAATTAATAATTATTTGTTAATCATTTATTACTTAATTATCATTCTACCCTATACCCCTACAAACCTAGCAACACACAATTAAAATAAAACTAACATAAATCAATATGACAAAGTGTAAATCATTCATTTTTAATTAAATAAATAATAATAAATAAATAATTATTAATTATTACTTAACTTCCCAACCTATATCACTGCAAACCCAAAATCCTACTGTTCAAATACAAATAATTTATATAGTTATTACACAATATACATATTTAATAATCACTTACATAATTAATGATACATTAATTGTTAATTAAATATTCCTTAATTAGCTTCCCACCCTTTATTTTACAAACCCAGCAGTCCGTGCCTAAAATATAACTAAACAATATAAATATTACACAATTTACATAATTATTAAACAATTAAATATTTAATAATACATGATTAATACATTTTTGATTAATTATTACTTAATTAACTTCCCATCCTATACCCGTACAAACCTAGCAACCCGCTATGACACTATAAATTACTATTAGCAATTACATTGAATATTATAAATCATTTAAAATTACAAAATATATTTACATATATTATTAACAATTATACACACAATAATAACACATTAAATAATATATGAACTAATACACAGTAAGATAATTAAAAAATTATATTTTTAACAACTATATTATTGAAAGCGATATTAACAACAGTGACATTCTTAACAACAATATTACTAAAGTAAAAAAATTAAATTCTTGATGTGAGACCGGCCTCACGGCGTATGCCCTCCCGATCATCCAGCCAACCTGCAACCACCCGCAAGACACGGCATCTCCGACTCCGGCCGCCCCAGCCACACAAACCCGAGGGCCGGCCAGAGTCCCCGACAGACTCGACACCCTACCACGCATGTCCGACCGAGGGAGCGGGAACCCCCGAGCCAGACCAAGAGGCGCCAGCCCAGTCACACCTCGGATCGCCTTCCCCCGGGAGGACTCGATCGGCCACCAGGCCCCTGGGGAGCAGGCGCCTCGCCTGCTGAGCGTCTGGGGACCCTCCCAGACCCACCTGAAAAGACCAAAGAAACAAGCGGCAGGAAATCCCGCCGAACCCCCTCAGTCACCAAAGGCCCCTCTCTGCGAGGACTCCGGACTTCAAAGGGCAGGGGGAGTATAATAGGGGGTGCCGGAGGAGCGAATGGCAGGGAAGACCTGGAACCATCGAAGCCTGCTGACGCTGTCGCGGGTCCCGAATACCGAACCACCTGGGCCTGCTGAGTGACTCGCGGCCCCCAGCCATTGAACCATCTGAGCCCTGCTGACGAGATCGCGGCTCCCGAATACCGAACCACCTGGGCCTGCTGAGTGACTCGCGGCCCCCAGCCATTGAACCATCTGAGCCCTGCTGACAAGATCGCGGCTCCCGAACTCCGACTACCTGTGCCTGCTGAGTGACTCGCGGCGCTCCCCTCAAGGACGAATTGGCAAGAGATCGCCCAGAGAAACAACACCCTCCAGCTCGAGGATTGTGAGCTATCCGCAGGGTACGTTGCAGAGACACTACCTTCAAAGACTGTCCCGCTACCCCCATTCCCCTACCACCGATTTGTAGTATCTTGTGCCACGGATGTACTACTTACACCTTGGATCATAAAGATCCCTTGAAACCTTCGATAAAAGAACCTATCGTCCTACAAAGAATACGTGTGGTGTCCCTCTGTTCGTAGTGTAAACTCAGTGTGTGCGCGCCTGGTTCGGCCTACTTGGGAGAGGTGGGTCAAAGGGGTGGGCACGACGGGTATCGAACCCCCCTCCGGCGGACGCCTTTCCAACATTTGGTGGCAGACGACGGGATCCGAGCCGACACCGAAAGAGAGCGTGCAGTGAACGACTGACGCACTACCAAACAGAGATGGAAGGAGAAACCTCCCCGGGTGCCGCAGGTACCGAAATGAGCTCACCGTTCCGAGAGGATCAATTGGACTATTATACGCATAGAGAATTGAAACAATTTTGCAAAGACCTTGGAATCGCTACCACCTGATTAAGCACAAAGGAAGACTTCCAGAAAGTATTGAAGACCTGGGTCGAGACGGGGGCGCCCCCGACCCAAACGGACGGAGACTCCACCCATGAACCACAAAGCATCCCGGTGAGAAACAACGGGCCAGAGGGGAACCTGTCCCCCGAGGAACTAGCAGACCGAGAGAGAAGTCGCAACCACGAACTTGAACTGGCCAAGCTGAAAATCGAGGGAGAAATAAAACTGGCCGAGAAAAAGTTAGCCGTTGAGCAGTTACGGCTACAAGGGGAACTCGAGGAAAAGAGACGCCAAAGAGAGCACGACGAAAAGAAACTCCAGCTGGAACATGAACGCAGCCTGAAAGAGATCGAGTTGAGGGCTAAAAGCGAAAAGTCACAACCTTCCGGGAATCTACCATCCGCTCCCACCGTAGAAGCCAAAGTCCACATCCCCAAGGATGTGGTAAAGGAGTATTACAAAAACGACGATATCCAGCAGTGGTTTAAGGCCTACGAAGTCGCCATGACCTCTCACCGAGTCCCGCAGAAGGATTGGGGGGCTGGCCTATGGGGCCGGTTCTTAAGCGAAGGAAGAGATACCCTGGTGGATCTGCCCTCCACGGTCATGAACTCCTACAGCCACATGAAAGAAGCCCTCGTGGGCCGGTATGGGCTCACCCCCGAGATGTACCGGCAACGGTTCCGAGATTGCAAAAAGATACCGGGCACCACATGGGTAGAATACGTGAACATTTACAGCCGGGCCTTGGACGGGTGGATCAAGGGCAGCAAGGTCTCCACCTTCGAAGAGCTGTTTGATCTGATCGCCTGGGAACATTTAGCGGCCAATTGCTTTGTAGAACTGCGCCAACATCTCCTGGACAGTAAACTCACCGACCCTCGAAAGCTGGCCGCCGAGGCTGACCGTTGGGTGAACACCCGGGCCACCCGCGGCCCCGTGGGAGACTACGGTCGCCACAGTCAAGGACCCCCCTGCCAGAGGGGCGGAGGAAACCACGGCCGACCGAGAGACTTCCCAGGGGGGCCCCCGCACAGCCCTCCCAGCAGCCCACCAGCGGCAGGTCCAGCCCCGTCCCCGGCCAGCACCGGAGCCCCGGGGCGGCTAGGGCCACGAACCAGGATCACCTGCTTCCGCTGCCAACAGCCCGGACACTACGCCAATGACCCCCAGTTTCCCCAGTATCAACGGACCGCAACGACCAACCCCCTGGCCCGGCAGATGGCCTCCGTGGCCCTAGGGGAAGAGATAGAGGACTCCGAAGAGTGGGAACCAGCTGCCATGGCCCTGGTCTCCCTTGGTGATCGAGAAATGGTCCCCGGGACACCCTTGCCCGCCAACACGAAGAAGTACCGACAGCAGGTGACCATCAACGGCCACCGAGTCGAGGGCCTCCTCGATACCGGGGCAAGTGTCACCGCGGTCCACCGCAACCTAATCTCTGAAGACCAGATCCTACCCGGTGCCCTCTGTCCGGTCATATCCTCCGACAATTCCGAGAGCCTCTGCCGGATGGCCCTGGTGCCTTTCGAGTGGGGAGGAGTCTCCAGAGAATTGAAGGTAGCTGTCCGAACATCACAGCCCGTAGACTGCCTCCTGGGCAACGACCTTGAGAGTTCCCCGTGGGGGCAAGTGGAACGAAGAGCCCATCTCGAGATGATGGGCCTACCCGAATGGGTCTGCGCCACCACGCGCTCCATGACCGCGCGATTGCCTCTCTCCGAGGGCGGTGAGGCCCTCCCACTGAACACTGTCCCCGAGAACCGGGACACCCTACCAGAAATGGACAACCCTCCTTCGGAGGGAGAAGAAGACACTAACCCGGGAGAAAGGCCGGAACCTTCCGCCCCTGAGGCACTGACTGAGCTCGGAGAACTGCCTGAGATGGCCCAGTGGCGCTGTGAGGGAGGGCCCTCCCGTGAAGAGTTCTGCCAGGAACAGGCCACCTGCCCTTCCCTCGTGGGACTCCGACAACAAGCCAAAGCCCAGACCGCCGGTGACCGGACCGGAACCCACTGGGTCTATTGGGACAATGGCCTCCTATACAGCGAACAAAAGTCAGCCGAGCTAGGCGCAGCCCGAGTACTGGTGGTACCCCTGCGCTTCAGAAGCCTCCTCCTGGGCCTGGCCCACGATGTACCCTTGGCAGGACACTTAGGCCAAGACAAAACATATCAGCGATTAGTTACTCACTTCTATTGGCCCAAGATGCGAGCAAATGTAGAAGTCCACTGTAAATCCTGCCTCACGTGCCAGGGCAGTGGGAAAAGTGGCGGAAAGCGCAAGGCTCCATTACAACCCTTTCCCGTTTGAGCGGGTCGGCATCGACATCGTGGGACCCCTGGATCCGAAGACCGCCCAGGGCCACAGATTCATCCTCGTCCTGGTGGACCATGCCACCCGCTACCCCGAGGCCATTCCCCTCCGCACCGTGACGGCTCCCGTGGTGAGCCGGGCTCTCATGGGGATCTTCTCCCGTGTCGGATTCCCTCGCGAGGTTGTGAGTGATCGCGGCACTAACTTCATATCCCGCTATATGAAGTCCCTGTGGCAGCAGTGCGGAGTAACATATAAGTTCACGACCCCCTACCACCCCCAGGGCAACGGCCTGGTGGAACGCTTCAACCGAACCCTGAAGGGGATGATCCTGGGCATCGAGGAGCCCCTGCGCCGAAGATGGGACGTCCTCCTCCCTTGCCTCCTGTTCGCGTACCGGGAAGTACCCCAAAAGTCCCTGGGGTTCAGCCCATTCGAACTACTATACGGACACCCCGTCCGGGGGCCCCTGAGCCTAGTCAAAGAGGGCTGGGAGACAAGCCCCCGGGGAACCCCCCCTGATGTGTTCCGCTACATCCTGGCGCTCCGCAACCAGACCCGGAAGTTCAGAGAACTCGCAGAGGCTAACCTCGAGGCCAGCCAAGAAGAAATGAAGCGCTGGTATGACCAGAACGCAACTCTGGTCGAGTTCCAGCCGGGCCAGCAGGTTTGGGTCATGGCCCCGGTGAAACCCTGCGCCCTACAGGACAAGTGGACTGGTCCCTTCAAGGTGATCGAGCGGAAGAGTCAGGTCACGTACCTGATCGATGTACAGTCCCCACGGAACCCCCTCCGGGTTCTCCACGTGAACCGTCTCAAGCCCCACTTTGTGAGAACGGAGTTGAGTTTGCTACTGGCCACCGATGATGGGGCGGAAGAAGACACTGAACCCCTGCCCGACCCCCTGTGCGCTAAAGACCTGGATGGTTCCGTGGAGGGAGTGAAACTGTCAACCACCCTCACTCCCCAACAGTCCGACGACTGTCGCCAGCTGCTCCGACAATTCACAGACCTCTTCTCCCTCATCCCAAGGGTCACCGACTGGTGTGTCCACGACGTGGACACCGGCGACAGCCCACCTGTGAGACACCGAGCCTACCGGGTGCCTGACCGGGTCCGCACCTGCATCAAGACCGAAGTACAGAAGATGCTAACCCTTGGAGTGATCGAACCCTCCGACAGCCCCTGGGCCAGCCCGGTAGTCCTGGTCCCGAAAGCGGCCGCCCCTGGGGTCGCCCCCGAACTAAGATTCTGTGTGGACTACCGGGGGCTCAATGCGGTCACCCAAGCGGACGCTCACCCTATTCCCCGCGCCGACGAGCTCATCGACCGCCTTGGGGCCGCACGTTTCCTCAGCACCTTCGATCTGACCTGCGGTTACTGGCAGATTGCGCTCACGGAGGGAGCAAAAGAACGCTCCGCCTTCTCCACACCCGATGGACACTACCGCTTCAGGGTCATGCCGTTCGGGATGAAAAATGCCCCGGCCACTTTCCAGAGGTTGGTAAACAAGGTCCTGGCCGGACTCGAGGAGTTCAGCGCAGCGTACCTTGACGACATAGCCGTATTCAGCTCTCAATGGCACGAGCATCTCCAGCACCTCCGGCAAGTACTTCTGGCCCTGCGCCAAGCCAGCCTAACAGTGAAGGCCAGCAAATGCCAGCTCGGGCAAGGCTCCGTGGTCTACCTGGGGCATCAGGTGGGCAGCGGGCAGGTCGCCCCCCTCCAACCAAAGATCGACGCCATCAAGTCCTGGGAGCCCCCCACCACTCAGACGGAAGTCCGGGCCTTCCTGGGCCTCACAGGATACTACCAGTGGTTCATTAAAAACTATGGTAGCCTCGCAGGGCCTCTCACGGAGTTGACCGCCAAAAAGCTCCCGAAGAAGGTGCAGTGGAACCCCCCGTGCCAACAGGCGTTCGACGCCTTGAAAACCGCCATGTGCACCGCCCCAGTACTCAAGGCCCCCGACTACTCCCAAGAGTTCGTGGTCCAGACCGACGCATCCGAACACGGCATCGGAGCCGTCCTCTCGCAGTTCAACGACAAGGGCATAGACCAGCCCATAGCCTTCATCAGCCGAAGGCTGCTGCCTCGAGAACAGCGTTGGAGTACCATAGAACGAGAGACCTTCGCCGTAGTCTGGGCCCTCAAGAAACTACGGCCCTACTTGTTCGGAACCCACTTCCGAGTACAGACGGACCACCGGCCCTTGCGGTGGCTGATGCAGATGAGGGGAGAGAACCCCAAGCTATTACGATGGTCAATCTCCCTCCAAGGGATGGACTTCACTGTCGAGCATCGCCCCGGGACGGATCATGCCAACGCCGACGGCCTGTCCCGGTTCTTCCTCTTCGGCGAGGAGAACCCCCCAGTGGATGGGTAGTTCTCCACGCCTTTCAGCTGGGGGGGACGCGTGTGAGACCGGCCTCACGGCGTATGCCCTCCCGATGATCCAGCCAATCTGCAACCACCCCCAAGACACGGCATCTCCGACTCCGGCCGCCCCAGCCACACAGACCCGAGGGCCGGCCAGAGTCCCCGACAGACTCGACACCCTACCACGCATGTCCGACCGAGGGAGCGGGAACCCCCGAGCCAGACCAAGAGGCGCCAGCCCAGTCACACCTTGGATCGCCTTCCCCCGGGAGGACTCGATCGGCCACCAGGCCCCTGGGGAGCAGGGGCCTCGCCTGCTGAGCGTCTGGGGACCCTCCCAGACCCACCTGAAAAGACCAAAGAAACGAGCGGCAGGAAATCCCGCCGAACCCCCTCAGTCACCAAAGGCCCCTCTCTGCGAGGACTCCGGACTTCAAAGGGCAGGGGGAGTATAATAGGGGGTGCCGGAGGAGCGAATGGCAGGGAAGACCTGGAACCATCGAAGCCTGCTGACGCTGTCGCGGGTCCCGAATACCGAACCACCTGGGCCTGCTGAGTGACTCGCGGCCCCCAGCCATTGAACCATCTGAGCCCTGCTGACGAGATCGCGGCTCCCGAATACCGAACCACCTGGGCCTGCTGAGTGACTCGCGGCCCCCAGCCATTGAACCATCTGAGCCCTGCTGACAAGATCGCGGCTCCCGAACTCCGACTACCTGTGCCTGCTGAGTGACTCGCGGCGCTCCCCTCGAGGACGAATTGGCAAGAGATCGCCCAGAGAAACAACACCCTCCAGCTCGAGGATTGTGAGCTATCCGCAGGGTATGTTGCAGAGACACTACCTTCAAAGACTGTCCCGCTACCCCCATTCCCCTACCACCGATTTGTAGTATCTTGTGCCACGGATGTACTACTTACACCTTGGATCATAAAGATCCCTTGAAACCTTCGATAAAAGAACCTATCGTCCTACAAAGAATACGTGTGGTGTCCCTCTGTTCGTAGTGTAAACTCAGTGTGTGCGCGCCTGGTTCGGCCTACTTGGGAGAGGTGGGTCAAAGGGGTGGGCACGACGGGTATCGAACCCCCCTCCGGCGAACGCCTTTCCAACACTTGACAACGTTATTTCTGCATCACAATATTTTTATATCACTATATTCTTTTTTCTGAAATTTCTGTGTCCTGATAGTCACAACTCGATTTTTTGTCCAAATACCCTCTAGTGCCCATGAACTCTCCCTCCTGGGATACTTACAGTGTGCTAGTTATTTTGCTGTTTGACATTTGTTAAGTGAAAACTATTACCCAAAGATATCTAAGCACTAATAATGCACAAATAGCAATCAGGCAAAGAGGTGATTTGAAAAATCGTGACATCGAGGATTAATTTAATATGCAAACAGTTGGGTGGGTAAGCTGCTATGAATGCAGTGTATTTTTTTTATTATCATTATATATTTATTTTTATATATTTTCTTTTATGGAAATGTTATTATGTGAACTTTTATGGTTTTTAGTATGGAAAACTGAACAAAGTTTTTTTTTTTACTTATTTGAATGATTTGAGTATGTAACTTTGTTAATCTGTTAATAAACCTTCATGTTTTGCAACTCTACTACTCTCTGTCATTAATGTGGGGCCTCATGTTCTTCACTGTCATTGATATATTGTTGAATTGTTAAGCCACAGCCCGGGACGAAAGATCCATCCGCTCGAGTGAAGTGTGTACTTGAGTTTGCACCAATGATCTGCATGGTGCAAAGCCTATCTGCCCCTCATCACTATCATAAGTATCACACCCCAAAACCTCCCCAATTAGCAAGAAGTTAAGACAGAATTATACACATTTGCCAACTCTGCAAATTATTAGCGCCAAATATTGCACAAACATCACTCTGGTGTCAACTGCTCACATTGCATAAATGCAGAGAATGTGCAAACACACACACTCAGTACATGAACAGATGAACTGTGAAGCCACTTATTGCATTACCAATGATATAGTTAAATACCAGGCAGTACATGTGACCCAGATAGAACAATGCACTGCATCATCAATTACTGCCTTGAAGGTGGTGTGTACAGCCACGGGCTACTAGTATGTATGTATTGGTGCCAACAACCCTGAAAAGACGATACATCCAAGTCAAGTCTTCTCCTAAATTGTTCCTAAAGCATAGAACGACCCGTTGCACACATAAGATCCTCCTCCTCACTCACTCACTTGAATTCTGCAAGTATCTGAAGACCTAGCTTTTCCAATAGTCCTGTTAGGCCCTAGGTTTGGATAGACTCTCACCTGCTCAGCACCAGGATGCCCTCCCGGGTGAAAGTGCACTCTACAAATCTATATAATATAACATAACATGACATGACAGGGAGGATTCCAGGTATCAGATAGACCCATAACTGCTCCAGCAAGATGTGCTTCTTTCAGGTGATGTTGCCTCACCTCTGGGCTACTGGCTATCAGCGATACCAGCCCTGATTGAGGGTAGTGCTTTGAGTTCTCAGCAGAGTAGCCCCATACTTGGTCATTGAAGCAGCTTGGAACTGAAAGCAACTGGGAGGGTTTGAGTCCCACTTTTATACATAATGACATATTTATGAGCCTCTTGCGCTGCCGTCATGCCACTTTTTGTGATGCAACGGTGGCGCAAACCACCAAATCATATATATGAGGCCACGCAAAGCCACTATGCATGGCTTTAAATGACCTTATAGATATGGAGTAAGGCAAGCCAGCACAAATCACTCAAATACTCTGTACAAGGATTGCGTTTCATGGGTGCTGCGGTAGGTGTTCCAATGGTTTTTGATGCATTCCCAGATTTACAAGGACTTGTAAACCTGGGAATGCGAAAAAATCTGATGCCTTCTGAGGTGAGGCGTAACGAGGTGAAATATCTTGATTTCTCTTTGTTTTTCCTCTTTCTATGTGTACTGCATTCTGAAGCACACACAGAAAGAGTTAAATGCCTCTATGGATTGTTTTTGTGTAGAAAGGTGCCCCTACTGTCAATAACATAGGCACCCTTGGTGCAAGGTTGCCAGCATTGGAGCTAGGCTGCCGAAATGGCACCAACGCAGGGGGAAAGGACAGTAATGGTCCATATTCAATAAATATGGTGCATTCCTGCCCTTTCCCTGTGGTGCAAGGGAATTTGATGCACTGCCATGCGCAACTCAACCCAAAAATATGCCTCATAGTTTCTAGACAGGGGGTGTAGTTCCACTGTCTGAAAGTTAAGGCACCCGTTTGGGGTGTTTCTTTTTCATAAATTCATCTTCTTTCTGCAGTTTAGACATGTTTCTCTGTAAAAGGATGGCGCTCACAGCAGGTAGTGAATACCCATAACATGAACACAATAAGAATGATGCTCTTCTCAGCTGTCATCAGTGTACCTAGATGAGCCACTCAAGTGAAGACAAAAGGTCCAGGCCCAACCTAGAAACTTATTTCCTGCTAACAGCTAAATATGCTGACTCACCCCATTCACCTAGTGTCCCACAAATGACAGTGTTCAGTAAGAATTGATCAGCAATCCCAAATAAATAGGTCACATAGAAATTCTAAGCGCAACCTTGTCTCCATCCCTCAACAATTTTGGGGCATATTATCAAGGACTGCGTTAAAAATTATCGCCGGTTTAGCGGCAGAAAACTGCCGATAAAGCGGCGATAATGGGCTTGATAATATGCCCTTGAGAATTCCAATAGAAGCCCATATTCTGGTGTCAACATGGGCTTCTATGGGAATTCTCTGCGGCATATTATCAAGCCCATTTTCGCCACCTTAGCGGCTGCTTTCTGCCGCTAGACCGACGATAATTTTTAACGCAGTCCTTGATAATATGCCCTTTAGTGTCTGAGGCTATGCCTTCCATCACAGGAATGCAGGCACGAAACCTCAGTTGTCTGGGAGAATTTATTAGCACTTCCATATTTTGCCCCATTAAACCACAAGCTAATCTAAAATGGGTCCAGCTGGCAATGGCATACATACAATCACAGCTAACAAGGAGTCCTAGTAGGAGGCAATATATATGCACTACACATTCAACATACATATGGGGTCATGAAGGAAGAAGACAAGAAGGCTACCAAACTAGATCTCCAGGTAGCCCTCAGATCTTTTGCGGAGGTGCAGAGAGGGCTGTCGACCTCAGGAGATGATGATGGTGATGATGAGGAGGGAGAAGCACTATCAGAGGATGAGGAGATGGGCGGCCCAGTCCTGAGTCCTGAGCTGCAAGAAGAGCACAACTCAACCTCAGCGGACACTCAGGATGCCCAGGATGGGACAGGAAGAGTGTGTTTGCCAGAGGCCTGGCCCCAGAAGAGATGGAGGATAGGAAGGCGGAGAAGAACTCAAAGTTCAGCTGGCCAAGATGTAGCTAGAGGCACAGGAGGAGAAGGCTGAAGCCTTAGCTGAGAAGAAATTCTTTCTGGCTCATGAACTGAGTCTGAGAGAGCTAGACAAAAAATTCAAACAAGTAGAGTTCAACAATATTGGTGGCTGCATACCTGCAGTGTTTCCCTGGAAAGGTGAGGGTCCCATGGGAACTGGTGCCCAAATTTGTGGTGGGGGGTGAGGGGGATGATATTGACAAATGGTTTTCTCTTATGAAGGAGTAGTGAGGCTGCACATGGTCCCGTGGGAGTACTGGGGGTAGCTTATGGTAGTACATGCTTACCGTGGGGAAGGACACACTTCTTAAACATGAGGAAGAGGACCAAACAAAGTATTCCCCTCATAAAGGCCATCCTTGTCTCTAAATTTGGGCTGACCCCTGAGAAATACCATCAGAGGTACAAGGAAAGCCACAAACTCCCAACCCAGTCCAGGGTGGACTTCTTAAATTATTCCAGAAAGGCACTGAAGGGCTGGGTGAGGAGCAGCAAAGTGGATGCTTTTGTTGAGCGGTACAACCTGATTCGGATGGAGCACATGCTCAATACCTGTATTTCAGAGCTGTGCCAACACCTGGTAGATAGCAAGCTGACTTACCCAAGGAGGTTTGCTGAAGAGGCGTACCTCTGGGCCAGTGCCACAGTGTCCAAAAAGGCATCTAAGGGGGACTCCCAAAAGGGTGGTCAGGGTTCCCACCAGAAGAAAGAGGGGGAGATAAAAGCAAGAAAGAGTTCTCTCAAGGTCCCCAAAATAGTTCTCAGGGGAAAGGGTCCAATTCCCAATCTGATCACCAGAAAAAAGGCTTTGTTGATAAGAACACAGATACATTTGTCCCCAAGTGCTATAAGTGTTGCCAGTATGGCACACCAAAGGTGATCCTAATTGTGCTAAGAGGGCACAGTCCCCTTTGTGGTGGGTAAGCCCAGAAGTTGGCTAGCGTAGTGCTTGAGGAGGAGATAGCCCCAGTTAGCGTGGGGGAGACTGTGGAGTGGGTCTATGTGACCACCAGGTCCATGGCTGCCCAAGGGTGGAGTCAAGGAGGAGCAGGGCCTAGGCAAATTGGCCCAGTCAGCTGAAGGGCAAGGGGCACGGGAAACCAGCCCATGAATATCCCTCAGTCCAGGAGAATGGGATGCCAGAGGAGGCCACTCAGACCCTAATGGGAAGGACTTTGTCTCCCTTGGTGACCTATCAGGCAGTCCACCCGGCACCCCTCTACACTTACCTACTCCCTGCTGACGAGAGGCAACTACCTCGAAACACGTGTCCAGGGATGGCTAATGCGACACATACTTACTCATACACTTCGTAGCATAGGCGTACTCGCCGTCGCTACTACATCGTCCACAGTTCCTTGGGGCAACTTGCTGGTGTGACGAGCAGTGTGCGGCCATTTATACCTGATACATTACGGCTCTCCTGAGGCAGCGGACTGACGAGTCTTTGACCAGCACCTGCGCGCCGTGAAAGGTACTTTACCTGTTTTTAATTGCTGGCAGTCCACGCGGCACCCCTCTACACTTACCTACTCCCTGCTGACGAGAGGCAACTACCTCGAAACACGTGTCCAGGGATGGCTAATGCGACACATACTTACTCATACACTTCGTAGCATAGGCGTACTCGCCGTCGCTACTACATCGTCCACAGTTCCTTGGGGCAACTTGCTGGTGTGACGAGCAGTGTGCGGCCATTTATACCTGATCCCTTGGTGACCTACCTGAACTTGATGGATGTGGATGTCCCATTTCCCCCTCCTGGGCTCAGGCAAGCCCATAATTGAATTGAATTGAATTGAATGTGGATTTGTAATGCGCGATTGCTGCCCCAGGGGCGTCCAAGCGCTAGGTGTACAGATGTGATCGTTGAAGTGGTGGTCAGAATCAGGGAGACTGTGTGAACAATAAGGTCTTCAGTTGTTTACGAAATGATAGCAGGTCAGGGACGGAGCGAAGTTGTAGAGGGAGAGAATTCCATAGCTTGGAGGCATTTAGGGAGAACATCCTTCCTCCGGTTCTGGCTCTTTTAACTTTGGGTATTGAGGCCAAGAAGGCCTCCGTAGATCGGAGGTTCCTGCTAGGGTGGTAGTGGGTAACTAGACTGTCGCTTATTGCTGGGATCTTGTTTCCAGAAGACTTGGTGGGAGATACATACTAGATACTCTCCCCTGAGGCGGAAGCCGGGGGCTCTACTCTATCCCTGTGGCTCTACTCTATCCATGTGGTATTTCTGGCGAGTCTTTTTTAATATTTGTAAATATCTTAATCTGGTGGATTTTATTTGTACACTAACGCGCTCAGTGAGAACAAGCTCTGTTTAGCACTGAGGCGCGCTCCACTCACCTTTTCCTCTCGCCGTGGCCGATCAGGGGCTGACGACGCGGGGCAAAGGCGCCATCTTGGAGGGAGAAAGGGTTGGCGGTCCAGTGGCAGGACGCCTCCCACCCTCCCGGATACTTAAGCTGTAAGTGTCCGTCGCTCTGCGTACTAGATACTCTCCCCTGAGGCGGAAGCCGGGGGCTCTACTCTATCCCTGTGGTATTTCTGGCGAGTCTTTTTTAATATTTGTAAATATCTTAATCTGGTGGATTTTATTTGTACACTAACGCGCTCAGTGAGAACAAGCTCTGTTTAGCACTGAGGCGCGCTCCACTCACCTTTTCCTCTCGCCGTGGCCGATCAGGGGCTGACGACGCGGGGCAAAGGCGCCATCTTGGAGGGAGAAAGGGTTGGCGGTCCAGTGGCAGGACGCCTCCCACCCTCCTCAATACAGTATAAAAATATGGGGTCTTTCCGTCCGCGCAGCGGGCGGGCGCAGCGGGCGCGCCGGCGGCGCGCCGAAGGCGCGCCAAAGGCAAGCCCGTCTGCGCCCGTCCGCGCCGGACTCGGGCCTAGGGCCACCCCCCCTGGTCGGACTGCCCCCGCATGCATCACATCATACCCGCGCTCCGCACTGATAGACCTCTGCCCACAAACAACGGAAAAATGCACAAGGTATAGTCCTGACTCCATACCTTCTAAAATGGCACTGAATTGTACACATTATCAAACGTCCATCTCTCTATCAGATAAAAGGGTAGGTAGTGATAATCTTAATCAGATAAAGCAAATGTCTACCATTGCCCTTATCAATGTGCGCTCTCTAGCCAAGCATAGGCAAGAAATAGCAGATGTACTTACTGACAGGAACATAGATATAATGTTCCTGACGGAGACTTGGTTGGATAAAGCTTCCGACCCAGACCTCGTGATAGCCGTTCCTCAAGGATTCAAGTGTTATAGACTAGACAGAATTGGTAAAAGAGGCGGTGGGATTGCTATAATTGCCCGTGACTCTTTTAAAATCCGTACTACTGCAATTCCTTCTGTGACATGCGAGGCACTTCAATTTGACATCCATTTATCTCCCTCATATAACTTCAAAGGTGTATTATTATATAGAAGACCAGAAGCCCGGTCGGATTTCCTTACAGAAATCCTCACCATTTTAGAAACCTCAGTCACGGATAAATCTATAACACTGCTAGGTGATTTTAATTTCCATTTGGACTGTAGTGAAGACAAGGACACCATAACGCTGCAATCAGAAATGGAGGTCTTTGGTCTATCGCAGTTGGTAAAAGGACCTACTCACATTGCAGGCCATACCTTAGATGGTATTTTCTCCAATTTGGAAAATATCTTAGTGACCGATGTCTTGCCAATGACCTGGTCCGACCATCACCTGGTATTGGCTACAATACAAATTAATAAAACACCTACCGCTACAACAACCCCCCCCAAGCGAGAATTGTTCAAGGTCTGGAAAGACATTAACATTCCCTGTTTTAAGGAGGCGTTGCACAATTCAATACCCATATGGGCCACCGACCCGGAAACTGCTATTGAGCAATACTACACATGGGTGGGCCAGGCTGCTAATAAACTGGTACCAGTAAAAACAATGTCCAGGAACAGAAGCTCCCCCTCAGCACCATGGTACACTGAGGAGCTTAAGAAACTGAAACAGCAGTGCAGAAATAAAGAGAGAAACTGGAGGAAAAAGTATGATAATGAAAGTAGGGAAGTGTATAAGGAATTGCTAATTCAATATAAACTTTTAATCATAGAGACAAAAAAGAAGTATTACACTGAACAAATCGAAAGCGCAAAAAACTCGAATAAAAAGCTTTTTGAAATAACCAAACATCTTGCGGGATGTGCTCCAGACCTTAACCCCCCTTGCTCACAAGATGTCTGTGATTCACTGGCATCATTCTTTTTCACCAAGGTGAACGACATATTTTCTGCGTTCAACCTAGGTGATAAACAGGGCATAGATAAAACAAATAGATCATCTTCAAGCAATAATTTTTCCCGCTTCGCAGAGGTCACTGAGGATCAAATCCAAGACATCATTAACACTATTAAATCTGGATCAGCTCTTGATCCCTGTCCTCTGAATACCCTTCGTTCACTAATGGACACTGTTATTCCAGTTATCACACGAATAAGTAACGTCATGTTTCGCACAGGCATCTTCCCTAACCAATTAAAAAAGACCTTACTCAAACCCCTCCTGAAAAAACCCGGCTTAGATAAAGCAGAACTAAAAAATTATAGGCCTATTGCGAATTTACCCTTTCTGGCTAAGATAGTCGAAAAAGCCATGAACATCCAACTCGCGGAATTCATCGAGCAATATCATCTGCTCGACGAATCACAATTCGGATTCCGCAAGTTTCATGGAACGGAAACAGCGCTCATTAAAGCGGCGGACGACATCCGATTAATCAGAGACCAAGGCGGTACAGCACTTTTGGAGCTTCTAGATTTATCGGCTGCTTTCGACACGGTTGACCATAAGATCTTAGTCAACCGTGTCGAAAAAATGGGCGTGCAAGGCCTAGCAAAAGATCTACTGGCGTCTTTTCTGGCAGAGAGATCCCAGGCTGTCATACTGGGCCAGTTTGAATCCGCTGAGCTATCGCTGCCATGTGGGGTACCTCAAGGTTCATCCCTCAGTCCGACACTATTTAATATATATGTGTCGGACCTCGCTAAAACCATCAAAGCGCATGGGATGAACCTTACCTCATATGCAGATGATACACAGCTGATACTGGCTGTCAGAAATGATGGGGAAGCAGTGGCGGAGAGTTTCAGAACAGGTATGCTGGCCATAGGTAATTGGATGTCAGCAAACTGTCTGAAACTTAATTCCGATAAAACCGAGGTGGTCACTTTTGGCCATCTCAATCCTAGCTGGTCCCCAACCTGGTGGCCTTCTTCCTTTGGAGCGGTACCCAAACTGGTCACGAAGGTGAGAAATTTGGGAGTCATCTTTGATGACAATCTAAATTTCATGGCTCATGCCAATCAAACGGCCTCCACGGCATTCCATAAATTACGGCTGGTCAGGAAGATTCTTCCTTTTCTTCCAAAAAATGTGGGAAAGACATTGGTCAGCGCTTTGGTCTTGTCAGCATTGGATTACTGCAATGGCTTGTTCGGCAATGCGCAAGTCAGGATTATCAAGAAAATGCAGACAATCCAAAATGCAGCAGCCAGACTTCTTCTTAATATTCCTAAATTCAAGCCAATAGCTGAGACTTTGAGGAGTCTCCACTGGCTTCCCGTTAGGAACAGAATTAAATTCAAAACTTTATGCATTGTCTACAAGTCACTACACCATCAAGCGCCTCAATTCTTGTGCGACCATTTGGTTCCATACGTCCCCACTCGAACGCTACGATCAGCAAGACTGCATGACCTGGTAGTGCCACGGACTAGGCTGGTCAACTGGGGAGACAGACGCTTCCTAGTAGTCGCCCCAAGACTATGGAATACACTCCCGCAAACCATAAGATCCTGCTCAAATCTAATGTCCTTTAGGAAGAAACTGAAGACCTGGTTATTTAACCTCTAAAAACTCATTAGATCACTCGGGAGAGTAATAACAGTACAGCGCCGAGACGCCTGCGGGCATTTGTTCGCGCTTAATAAATGCTAAAAATGCTAAATGCTAAAAATACATAATGCCTTAAATGCAACTCGCTGTTTCACCGGGAGCCAATGTAGTCTTTCTAATCCGAGCCTGATTGACTGTCTGCGTGGGGTCTGAAGCAGGGTTCTAGCTGCACAGTTCTGTACCAGTTGAAGCTTCCGCAGGGTAGATTCGGGGGAACCCAGGTAAAGGGCGTTATTGAAGTCTAACCGGGATTGAATCAGACCCTGTATTGCTATTTGTTTCGCTTCCATCGGCAGGAGGGGCAGGACTTTCCTCACTGTTCTAAGTAAGCCAAAGCACGTGGCAGACAGCTTGGTGGCTTGGGTGGTGAACGAGAGATTTTTGTCTAACCAGACTCCCAAGCTTTTTACACTTTCCTTCGGGGTTGGTGGAGGACCTAGACAGGACGGCCAAAGGGAGATGAAAGGCACTGGTGAAGGAGGGCCCAAGAGCATAAGCTCCGTTTTGTCTCCGTTGAGCTTTAAGGAGGAAGCTGTCCTCCATTCCTTAACATTCTGTAGGCATTTCATAAGGCCTGTTGTTATGTGCCTGTTAGCCTCCTGCGCCAGAGACACCACTAGCTGGGTATCATCTGCGTATGATATGATCTTGATACCAAACGGTTGGACGACCCCAGCCAGTGGTTTCATATATATGTTGAACAGCGCAGGGCTCAGAGAGGACCCTTGTGGCACCCCGCAGCTCAGTGATTTGCTGGTTGACACTGTGTCACCATCAAAGATTTGGAATGTTCTGTTGCTCAAGAAGGAATTGAGCCACCTAAGTGCATTTCCTGTTATTCCGATCTTCGATAAACGGTTCAGCAGAGTGGAATAGCTGACCGTGTCGAAGGCCGCACTTAGGTCGAGGAGGATCACTGCCACTGAACCACCTTGATCCAGTATCCTCCGTGACTCTTCGGTGACCGCTAACAGTGTGGTTTCGGTTCCGTGCCTAGGTCTAAACCCTGTCTGAGAAACGTCCAGTAACGAGTGGTTTTCAAGAAATGTTATTAACTGGATGTTTATGTGTTTCTCAAGAATTTTGCTTGCCCAGGGGAGCAGTGAGATTGGGCGGTAGTTGGCGTGGTCTTCCGGGTCTAAATTGGGCTTTTTAAGCAAAGCCCGTACCATGGCTCTCTTCCATCCTGTGGGCACAGTACATGATGAAATGGAAGAGTTTAACAGCTCCAGTACCACGGGTAGGGTAACCTGACTAGCCTGCATCATAACATCTGGTGGTGCTGGGTCGAGTGGGGAGCCAGATTTGATTTGCCGGGCCAGAAGGTTAAGGGTATCCAGATCTAAGGGGAGAAAATGTTCTAGAGTAGGTTGGTCTGGGAGAGTTCTGTGTTTCAGTGGTGCCTGGACAGTTGTTATTGGGGTTACATCTACTGTTGGAAAGGAGGAGTAGATCTTAGTAACCTTTTTATGGAAGAAGTCCGCTAGCTCATTACATTGTGCTTGTGTTTTAGCTAAGGATGGAGCTGAGTTATTCACTTTTGTTAGGCTTTTTACCAAGTGGAAAATTTCCTTTGGTTTGGATTTGGCTTCCATAATTTTAGCCGAAAAATAGGCGGTTTGCGCCATCCTAATCTCGTCTTTATAAGCCTTGATTGCCTCCTTGTATTGAGACTTTTTCTCAGGTAGAAAGTCTAGGCGCCATGCTCTCTCATGTTTCATACATAAACGTTTTTTTGCTCTTAAGATATCTGAAAACCAAGGGGCTGATTTGTGCAGTCTTTTCGATTTGGATTTCTGAGAGGGTAAGGTGGCGTCCAAAGATTTTGCGATCCAACTCTCATATTCCTGGTTTGCTATGTTTGGGTCTGTAGAGTGGGGTGGGCAAGTGGATTCTGAGTTGCTTATCCAAGCCTTGGTGGCCATAATCATTTCCTTAATTCTTCACCACAATGGACAGTACTATTTTTCCAAACATCAGCTGCTGTGCTTCATTTCAGATTCCAGGTCTGATCATGTATAGAAAGGGGAACAGCAAAAAGCTGAAACCTGCCCTTAAAAACGGCTCTCTGAGGACAATGGAGGGTATCCTCGGAGTCCGCTCAAGGTATAAATTACAGGCTCAATGGAAACAATAATTATACTGTTACGCTGGTGGAAAGTCAAGGATAAATAATACCCATGCTTTTTTAATTTCAAAATAGTACTCCAATCTGAAGAGCATTCATCTTTGTTGGATATTCGAGATGTTGCTGGCATTAACAAGGTAGTTGTGAGCACTGTCTTTTACAAAACCAATCACTTTCTGTCTCGGTTCCTTGGCTAGTAGGTGATGGTCAGAACAGCACAACACAAATAGGGAAGACAGCTTAGGTGCTGATGCTGAGCAGATGTGGATGTGGAAGAAACTCAAAGTATGTTCTTCAGCTCACCAAGGGCCTGATTTAGAGATCAGCAAATGATAATCACTCTGTCAGAGTGACATCAAAAACTACTCCATCGCCCTGGCAGAGTAACTGCTTCTCAAATTTAGAGATATCAGCCAGCCTAGTGGACATCTCTTGTGTCATAGTTGTTCCTGTTTATTCATCGAAAGTTTGACGGACTGCTCTGACAACATGACGGAGCATTACAGAAAACCTTCAATATTTGCTTTTTATTTTCAAACACGAATTCCCAATGCGGGATTTTCTTTTTAAAACAAAAAATGCAATGACCCCCCTCGTCTTGGGAGATGTTTTCCCTGGCATGGGGGTCATTTACAAGTTTTCCTAAATCTTATTGCCAGGTTTTAATTGGAGGTGATGGACATTAAAAACTGCCTATTTGACTACCCACTCTAAATCGGGTGGGCAGACAAATGGCCAAACATCCGATTGCCCTTACTCTATCTGGCCATCGTAGATGTATGTTGGCAGCGGAGATGGAGTAATGTCCACTTTCTGACATACTGATGGTGTGTTCGACTCTAAGGGGCAGATTTACAAGCCCCTTGCGCCACTTTTGCGTCACTTTTCCCAGGTTAAATGTGACGCAAAAGTGGCGCAAGGGGCTTGTAAATCTGCCCCTAAATGAGGCGAGTGGACCTTCAGTACGGCGTAAAGGATACTCTGCTGCCTTTGTGATCGAGTATCCTTTCTGCCATACTAGCCCCAAGATATTAAGGATATTGGGGCATATTATCAAGACAGGCGATAATATTATCGCTGCTTTAGCGGCAGAAAAATGCTGCTAAAGCGGTGATAAGGGGCTTGATAATATGCTCTATGGAATTCCAATTGAAGCCCATGTTAGATGTGAAGGACATCTAACCTGAGCTTCAATTGGAATTCCATAGAGCATATTATCAAGCCCATTATTGCCGTTTTAGCGGCAGTTTTCTGGCGCTAAAGCGGCGATAATTTTATCGCCTGGCTTGATAATATGCCCCATTGTTTTACTCGTACTCTGATCACAGCCATCCTGAACACAAGATTGGCAAACAAAAACAAAAATGTGATCTTATGTGCCTGTAAGCCTGATCACTTCGAGGGCTAAATAATGTACCTGTGATACATCATTCAGTCTTCATCGTTTTAATTAGTAGTTTTCAAACACTGAAATGTAATAAAAAAACAATCTTTATAAGATGCCTGATAATATAGATTTCCATTTTCTACCATTGTGCATCAGTGCTACTCAATCCACCTTGATTATATCATAAATGCATATGATGGTATAACCAATGTTTTATTTTTGTTTGACATTTTCGGTAGCGTGTGCATTGAAATTGCACCAAATGTTTGCAATACAAAAAAAACGATTGCTAAAATAAAGGGAATCCCCCATATCCAGCCTTACTCCCTATATTCAGTCTGTCAATGAATTATGCGGTTGATGCACACGTCATCGCATTTTAAAGGGAGTCAGCGCCACCGAAGAATGGAGCTGTTAGGAAAATATATTTAAGGGCATAGAGGTTGGAAAGTTATGTTAATGTAATAGATCAAAAACGTATACTCAAAATATCTTGCGGTTTGCCACATGTTCTTGGCAAATGTGTGGCAGGACGTAAACTGTCGCCACATGTTCCTTTTGCTTCTTGAATGCACCAATCGATGAGCAGCATACTACACATGAGCCACGTTCAGTATATTTTATGGGGCCATATTGTGTTCCAAATCACCCCTTCCCGAATTATAGCTTAGATAATCAGATCAGACTGTCAGTGACATTTTAACTCTAATAACTAGCTGGGATGTTGATGTGGCTGTTAGTGCTCATACTGTGCACTTGGTATAAACCCAGCGTCTGCTGCCATTCATTCTCCTCTGCGAGTGACGCCACAGTACTTATTGTAGCACTGAATATATTTTCATCTTATTTAATTTTCATGCATGAAATGACAAAAATGACTGCTGCAATCATTAAGAGCCCAATGGCTTCAACTCCATATTTCAATTTACCTCTTAGCTAGGTTTGTTTAAAATAAATTTTTTTGATTTTGCAGGAGTCCACGAAATACATTGTGGGCCCTCATTTCAAACCCAGTGCCAACTCCTTTTAACAAGGATCCGAATTACGAGTTGTGTGATAATTATGACACCCTCACAGTTTTCACTGATAAATTCCGGCAGGTAAACCCGCCAAAACGTATTGGGGAGAAGACCTGGATAAAAAGTAAAGCATGCAGAATCTAGTGTGTTCCAAACGATTCTGAATGTTATGTGTTGAAAACTCATAAAAGATAACTACCCGACTACATTCTATTACAAAGCATGGCATTACAACGCATTTGCCTTTACCACACATGCCGTTACAACTTATTTTGTTGTGAAGGCAAGAATGGTAAAGGCATATGTGTTTTAAATGTAAGTATAAGGTAAGTATAGGGTTTAGGGTGGGTTCGGGGTGTACAGGTAATTTTTGTGTTCATGGTGGGTATAGGTTTTGGGGTGCCAAGGGTAATTTTAGGGTTCAGGGTGGGAATGTGTTTTGTAGGGTAGGGGTAATTTTAGGGTTCAGGGTGGGTTTGGGTTTTGAGGTGCCCAGGGTAATTTTACAGTTCAGGGTGGATTTGGTTTTGGGGTGTCAAGGGTAATTTTAAGTTTAAGGGTTTGTATGGGTTTTGGAGTAGCATGTGTAATTTTAGGGCTCAGGATTAGTTTGTGTTTTGGGGTGCTAAGGGTGGAATGGGTGTGCCCAGACGTGGGTCCCGTGATCTCCATGCCACTGGAGTCAAGCTATCCTGGCTGATGAGGGGTGAAACCCCGAAACTGGTCCTAGGATGCTTGTTTCCAGTCCAGGGTGGACCTGACCCGGCAGTTCAGGCTGGACTGCTCCCATTGGGCAAAAGGTCCAGACTGATTTGCATAAGGCTAGGTTCTAACTGGAATGGCATGGGGAGCAAAAAAAACGATGGATTTAGGCCCAGAGCTCTGTACTGGAGTGAATGTATAACATTGATCTGCATTCTGTCCATCAATTGTTCTTTTTGCATTTGTCACCCCTTGTGGGACGGGTATGCCCAGACGTGGGTCCCGTGCTTTCCATGCCACTGGAGTCAAGCTATCCCGGCTGATGAGGGGTGAAATCCTTAAACCGGTCCAAGGATGCTTGTTTCCAGTCCAGGGAGGACCTCACCTGGCAGTTCCGGCTGGACTGTTCCCATTGGGTGCAGGGTTAAGACTGATTTGCATATGACTGGGTTCAAACTGGAATTGCATGGGGAGCAAAAAAACAATGTATTTCGGCCCAGATCTCTATACTGGCGTGAATGTATGACATTGTTCTGCATTCTATTCATCAATTGTTCTTTTTGCATAGGTCACTGTGTGGGTCAAGTTCTTGTCTGGTTGTGGGCAGGTTAGTATTGTTGATTTCCCTGATTTTACCACAACATTGTGTGCAATAAGCACAAATGCATGTAGTCTCCTATGCCTTGCAAGACAAATGTACACCCTGGGGCTTATTTATGAGCCCTTGCGCCACTTTTGCGCCGCTGGTGTGTCACTTTTTGTTACGCACCAGTGGCGTAAAAAATGAGCCTTGTTGCACCATATTTACAAAGTTACGCATCTAGGTAGATGCGTCACTTTGTAATCCCCAGCGCTACACTATACCTGCGTCTGGTATAATGTATGCAGCGTGGGCGTTCCCAAGTAAGTATGCATCGTAGAAGTGACGCAGTGAAATCTACGAGATTTCACTGCACAACTTCTAGGGTGCAAATGCGTCAATATTTTACGCCTGCCTCACAGCAGGCGTAAGTCTGACACAGGCCCTCTCACATAGGACACATTGCTGGAGTTGCGTCACTTTTGTGACACACTCCAGCAATGCGTCACTTTTGTGCCTACAGATAAGTCAGAAATACTGACGTATCTGTAAGTCCTTGCGACATGATGCGTCATACTGTAAATATGCGCATCCATCATGTCGCAAGGAGGGCGTGCTGAGAAGTGACGCATCGCTGCTTTCACGCAGCGATGCATCACTTCTCATAAATGAGGCCCGCTGTCTTTACAAGTCATCTGTCCAAATGTTCAAATATGTCTTACTGTATAGCTATCTGAGCTGCTTTTGGAGGCCACTTTTATTTTGGTACCATAGCCTATTTTCTATCCCATTCCCACCCTGCCCTAACCACTGATTTCCAAGATCAGAGAAGGTCTGCCAAAGCACACCCGTCTTTTGTTTCTAAAACGTGTTCCATATTTGCCCCTACGAAAGCCGAACCATGTGACAGAATAAATGTTGATAGCAGCCCCTGATGACCTTCAATTGACTTTGAATGGAACAGGCCCTGCTGTGTTTATCCTTCTGGACCACTCTGTAGCATTTATCAGTGTCTACTCTAAACATTCATTAGGTTTGAGGGATGTGCGAGAGAAAGGCATCAATGGACAATGGAGGAAACCCTTTCTTAGTGATAAGGAGCAAGTGGTGGTTTTATCTCCCTTCCACTCTGCATGTTTCCAAGTTGGCTGTGAGTTCCACACAGCTTCTCCCTGACCTCAATAGTTTTTCATGTCTGTATGACACCTCTTGCGCACCTTTTCAAAGCTCACGGATTCTTATTTTATTGTATTGTAGATTATATGCAGCTTGTTCTGTATTTCCATTCATCCAAACATAATTTCCCTCTGCAAACAGCCAATCAAAACTGTCTAATGGACACCTCCAGTTGGATCCAAGCTAACACCCTGAGATAAATAAATGCACAACTGGGGTGTTCATTTGTGGCTCTTCCAATTTGAATTTATGAGGCGCTTTGTGGCTTTATATGGGCTCGCCTATGGTGCCCATGGAGAAAGTCGGGAAATTAGGCATTTTGTTCAATACTAAGTCGACCTAAAAACTCCAGCTGGCCCTATTAACATCCTCATGTTTTCTTATGCTCAGATCCTTGAGAAGAAAGTTTCCATTACTTCCATTTAATTGATTGAAAAATATCACCCAATCTCTTGTTTTATCCAGGCTGGATTACCGAAATATAGCTGTCTGTGCATGGCAGCAATCTCATCTCCCGCATGCAGTCTGCCCAGAACCTAACAACAGCTCGTTTGATACTAGCGTTTATATTTTGAATTTAGATGCTATTTATCGCACTAGATAAAAAAAAGATACCCTGGGGTACGTTGTTTATCAGGTGTGATAAACAGCACCTTTGCTGCAGTTTGGGGGAATAAAATGCAGATTTTGGCACACAGCGCTCCAAACTTAGTATGGTATGGAAAATATTGCCACACTTTTCCCCTGTTAAATTCCCCCAGATTTGACCTACAAGGATATGCATTTTAATTCATCTCGAAATCACCAGGTGAATTAAACCTTGACCCAGTCCTGAGGCGGAAGCCGGGGCTGGAGGTACTCTGTTGTTTTTAAAAAAAACTGTACATTTCACTGCACTCTGTCTCCTGTGTGGTGTCACTATTTACTTGTCTTTTAAAACGAAGCACAACTCAGCGTTCGCTCTCACCTTAGCGCTCAGCTGATTTCAAAGGCTGTTCGCGCCTTCTCAGTTCCTTGCCTGCAGCCGCCATCACCAGCGGCGTGCACGCTGACACCGCCCCCTTGGAGGCCACGCCCCCTATTTCGCCCTACTTAACCAGCTGACTCTTAGCGGTCACCAGTAAACCTTGACCCAGTCCTGAGGCGGAAGCCGGGGCTGGAGGTACTCTGTTGTTTTAAAAAAAAACTGTACATTTCACTGCACTCTGTCTCCTGTGTGGTGTCACTATTTACTTGTCTTTTAAAACGAAGCACAACTCAGCGCTCGCTCTCACCTTAGCGCTCAGCTGATTTCAAAGGCTGTTCGCGCCTTCTCAGTTCCTTGCCTGCAGCCGCCATCACCAGCGGCGTGCGCGCTGACTCCGCCCCCTTGGAGGCCACGACCCCTTTCTCTCCCTACAAATGTGCATGCATAGGACGCGCAGCGGACGAGCGCAGCGGGAGCGCCGTTTGCACGCCGAAGGCAAGCCCGTGTGAGCCCGTCCGCGCCAAGACCGCGCAAGGCGCAGGAACCCCTGCCCAAACACCTCCTAGTATCAGGTATGCACCCAACGACCTTCTCCGACTCCGAGACAGCTCCGGCTGCTCATGCAAGTTTGACATATCAAAAGTAGTCGGCCCTACCAGCTGCATCAAATGCCGCTGGTCACTCACTCTCGACCACGACCAGCCAACCCCCCCCCCAATCACCAACGCCCCTTCTTCACAGGTGGCCTGATAAATGCCCGGTCTATGTGTAAACATAGTCAAGACATTCACGATCTCATCATTGACTATGACCTCGACTGCCTCATGATCACTGAAACCTGGCTCACTGAAGACAGCAACCCCGACATAGCCGTAGCCCTCCCACAGGGTTACTCCTTCCACAGACAGGACAGACAGAAAGGTAGAGGAGGAGGTGTTGCAATTATACTGAAGAACACCTTTAACTGTCACACCTTCTGCCTCGACCCTCTCATTGACGCAGAGGGATTAGGCTTTTCCATCAAACTCAGCCAATCCCTTTCCCTCTCCGGTGGCCTGATCTACCGCCCACCCGGCAACGCTGCTAAATTTCTCGACTCCCTGAATGACGCTCTAGGACACTTCTTATTCCGTTACCCACACTTTACCCTGCTAGGAGACTTTAATCTACACCTTGAGACCTTCGCCGACTCTCAAACCAGCAACTTTTTTCAGACACTTGAAATCTTTAACCTACAACAAAGTGTCACGTTGCCTACTCACTCTCTTGGCCACACCTTGGACGGTGTTTGCTCCAATTTCCCTTCCATCACTACCCTGCCCCCCCTACCCCAGATATGGACGGATCATTACCTGATCCCCTTCCACATCCCTAGCTGCCACCCTTCTACCAGCAATAAACGCATTCCTCACCTTGCTCACTCTACAAACTGGAAAACTGTCCAGAAAAATCTCACTCTCAATCCCTTTTCCCTAACCAACGCCCCCTCCCTATCCGGTAACATCAACAGAGATGCAGACCGCCTTCACAATTGGCTCTCACAAGAAATCGCTAAACGATGCCCATCCAATCATCAGGATAGAATATTGAAGAAAACCAAAATCAAAGCTCCCTGGTACACTCCTGAATTAGCCTCCGCTCATCTACTCTGCAGGAAAGCGGAACGTAAATGGCGTAGATCCTACGATAATGATGACCGAAACACCTATATACTCCAGAGGAAAAGCTATCTCTCTACCATCAAATCGGCCAAGAGAACATACTACGTAAATGCCATTAAAGAAGCCAGCCAAAAGCAAAAAACCTTATTTTCAATTGTGAAGACTTTCACCCACCCCAAAGCTCTCCAACCCGAAATCCCCCCATCCCAAGAGCTATGTCACAAAATTTCTGATTACTTTGACGATAAAATCACCTCCATTCAAAAAAACTTCCCCCCTCCCCCTTCAACTCACAAATCCCTCGACCCCGACCAACCCTGCCTGACTGTTAACAGTCTCAAAAACTTCACTCCGGTGACTCTGGCCCAGACCAGAGAAGCGATCCTCTCCTGCAAATATGGATCCCCCTCTGACCCCTGCCCCCCTAAGATTCTTCATCTCATCATTGATGAGATCAACCCTATCGTCAATGACATCATCAACCTGTCCCTCAGTTCTGGTTCTGTTCCCCTCTCATGGAAAAAAGGCGTGGTCAAGCCACTGATGAAAAAAGCCAACAAATCCTCAACGGACTTGACCAACCTCCGCCCTATCACCCTCCTCCCTGCCCTGGGCAAAATAACTGAACTGCTAGTCCATAAAGAACTTAAAACCTTTCTGGAATCCCACAACATACTCCATTCCCAGCAATCCGGGTTCCGGTCTAAACATTCTACCGAAACTGCCCTAATCGAACTGACCGACACCATTAAAACATTGCAAGACCAAAGGAAGAAGGCCATTCTGATCCTTCTTGACCTTACGGCAGCTTTCGATACCATATCCCACTCCATCTTGATCAATAGACTTAAGGACATCGGCATCACCAACTCAGCCCTATCATGGATTAGATCTTTTCTCAGCGATAGGTCCCAAACTGTCACCTTGGGTTCCTTTCAATCCAATGAGAAAAAGGTGTCCTCCGGAGTCCCCCAAGGGTCCATCTTAAGCCCCCTCCTCTTTAACATCTATCTTATCCCTCTGCTCACCCTGATTGAATCATTCGGCATAACTGTCACTTCATATGCCGATGATACTCAGTTGATCATCCCCCTTGACGACAATTCCAACAAGGCAGAGCTCAATCTGAAACACTGCCTAACCGCAGTATTCCAATGGATGGACACTAACCACCTTCGTTGCAACTCAAACAAAACTGAGATCCTCCCCATTGGAAAGAATGCCTCTTTCTGTCCTGCCCTGTGGTGGCCTGATAACTCTGTTGCTCCCCCCAGACCGTCACCTCTGCCCGGAATCTCGGAGTCCTTTTTGACTCCGACCTTTCTTTCGATCACCATGTCACGTCCGTAGCAGGAAAATGCTTCGGCATA
The DNA here is from genome assembly GCF_964204655.1 of Triturus cristatus. Taxonomy (NCBI): domain Eukaryota; kingdom Metazoa; phylum Chordata; class Amphibia; order Caudata; family Salamandridae; genus Triturus; species Triturus cristatus. Next base: position 139,861,901 of record NC_140582.1, on the reverse strand, counting down.
ATCAAATCCCTGAGAAAATTCTTTGATTTTCTCCCCCTCGATTCTAGAAAGACAGTAACTGTAGCCCTCATACTCTCACGTGTAGACTACTGCAACAGCCTTCTGGCAGGGACCAAGAAGTCTACTCTCTCTAAACTTCAAAGCGTTCTACACACTGCTGCCCGCCTCGTCCTAAAACTTCCACGCAAATCCTCAATCTCCTCAGCCCTGAAGACCTTACATTGGCTCCCTTTGCACAAGAGAATACTCTTTAAGATTCTCATTGTTGCCTTCCGAGCCTTTAACAAAACAGGTCCCTCTTATCTTACCAAGCGTTTTCCACATTACAATCCGAGCCGTTCCCTCCGATCTTCTCATGAAAACTTCATGATCTCCACCAAGTTCAACCTGAAATCCAAAGGCGGAAAAACCCTTAGCACCCTGGCTATTAGAGCCTGGAACAGCATGCCGAGACACCTCAGACTTCAGACACTTGAGAAACCCTTTAGGAAATCTCTCAAAACTTGGATTTTTAATCTCTCTGACGACTGGACCAAAGCATCCATCTAGTCTTCCCCCTTTCTCTCTGTGACCTGTTTTCAAGGATTTCAGCGCCATGATGCTCCTTCCAGAGCGAACGCCGCACTCTATAAATACTCCTCCAAATACTCCAAATATCGCTCAACTTAGAATTCCGACCCCTGCACAAACAGGGGTTTGTACAAGGGTCAGAATACACCGACCTACTCACAGCCATGGCCTAGGTCTCCCACGGACACAACGGCAGAACAAACAATGTGGCCTACTTACAACGAGACGCATCTAAGGAGATGCGTCACGTTGTAAAGCCCTGCGTCACATTATACCTACAAGATTTCACTGCGCCACTTTTAGGATACTACTGCGTCTATACCTTACGCCTGCTTGAAGCGTGACGCAGTTCAGTAAGCGTAGGCCTCAAAATCCATTGCTGGAGTTGCGTCGTGCTTGCAACGCAATTCCAGCAATGTATGACTTTTGGGCCAACAGATGCGTCAGAATTTCTGACGCATCTGTTAATCCTTGCACCATGGAGCACTGTATTGTAAATACAGTGCATCCATGGTGGCACAAGGACATTTGATGCTGGCCCAAGGAAACTGATGCATCTATGCAGTTGAGTCAGTTCCTTGTATATCTGCCCCATAGGGAGAGATTTACTGCTTTTTCTTACAGCGCAGTGCAGCAGCCGTAAATGCTGCCCTGCTTTGCTTGAAAAGGAGAGAGGAGGAGAGCCCAAATTTACTCAAATAAGGCACTCTCCTCCCCTCTCCCTAGCGCCAGCACTGAAATCAGCTGCTGTTTGCCACGGAGACACCTCTGCGCCAGGGAGCAAGGGTGTCTCTGTGAGTCTAGCTTTGGTTTTGTACAGGAAGGTTACCCTTCCAGTACAAAATACTATGCTGAGACTCACTTCAAGCCTTTTCACTCTTTGTATGCGTGCTGTATAGTGCAGCACACATGCAAAGTCGGCAAAGGAAGGAGAAATTAAAGCATTTCTCCTTCTTTGCACCTAGTTGAAAAGGGCGCAGTTTTCGGATTCTAAACCCAGCCTACTTTGTTTAGTAAATTGAGTTTAGGGTCAGAAACCTTGGGTGGTTGCATGGGAACACCCATGCTCAACCCATGGTACACCCCCTTGGCGCTAAGTGATGCAAAGCAGCGCAAAAGCATTGCTTTCATGTTATTTCCAGCACTAAACAAGTTTAGCGTGGGAAGTAAATCAGGAAAAAAAAGGTTGGCGCCCATTTGCGTCACTTTTGTGAAGCAAACACGATGTAAAATCTTAGTAAATCTCCCCAAAGTCTACTCTGGACCTAGATTTCTGTGTTTCCACTCTAAACCATACTTACATTCTCATTCCCTCGGGTAAAGTTCTACCAACATTTTTTCAATTCCACGCAGCTGTTGATCAAGACAGTGAGGGGATTTTTTTCCTTATCTTATTGCAAACATTTAGAACCACCCGGGCCCCATTTACAAGATTTTACTAGTTATTATATTCTCAGGAAACTTCAAAAATGTATTCACTTACTCCAGATGCCCTCTAGAGTTCCACTCTTATGTCATCCATGAGAACTATGGGGCAGATTTACAAGCCCCTTGCATTGCCAGTACGTCACTTTTTGGGACGCACTGGCAATTACACTGCTCCATATTTACAAGGACAGTAAAAGCCACCCTGCATGGCTTTTCCCGTCCCTGCATGGCTTTTCCCGTCCTTGTAAATACGGTCCCTTCCCACACAGCACTATGCGTGAAAGGGGCGTTCCATGGGTGTTGCTGTGGGTGTTTCCATGCAACACCCATGGAACCAGACACATTTTTAGATTTACGAGGATTCGTAAATCTGGAAATGCGTCAGTATGCTACGCCACCCTAGCGGTGGCGTAGCAAGGTGCAACGTGGAGAAATGTTTTCATTTCTCCTTGTGTTTTTCCTCTTTCATTGCATGCTGCATTCTACAGCACGCATTGAAAGAGGAAAATGCCTGTAGTGATTGCTTTTGTGCAGGAAAGGTGCCCCTTCCTGCACAAAAACAATCTCCCCATGACGCAGGCATGCTTGCACCATGGTGGAAGGGTGCCTGCGCCAGCGCATGGCAGCTGTTTGTGCGCCAGTGCAGGGGAGAGCACAAGAATGCAACATAATATTGTAAATATGTCACATTCCTGTGCTCTGAAGGTGGCACAGCCAAAGGGCTGGCAGTGCCACGCTGCGGCACCTTCTTGTAAATCTGGCCCTTGCTTTCAGAATGCAGTGTTTGTATCATGCACTGAATTTGCAGTTCGCCTTCCCCATAGAGGTGGTCGAAGCACGAGGTTTATGCCAGCAGGGACTCTGTTGGTTCTGCCGGTGGAAGCTTTTGGCAGACAATACACAAAGCACAGGTCTAACAATGCGCATGACATGCCCAGAGAAGACCTATGCATCCTAGCCCTCTTACAATGCCTACTTCAGCGACAAGAATGAAGCTAGAATACAACAAATTATAATAAATGGTATTAAACGCTGTGGCCAAACTTTTCTTAGCAACACTTAGTAGGCATTTGTTTCTTGACTAAAGGCTGAACCAATATTGCAGGTTCCATTGCATTATTGGTGCTGCTGGTTGAAGCCTCGAACCCTGCCTGGCATCTGAGAATAAGGCTGATGGGATTGGCAGATCATTCAGTGAAGTAATGAAGCAAACATTAAATCGCCAGAGTTCGACAAATCCAACAATCAGTAGGATGCCTCATCACTTTTGTCCCCATATGTATTTCCTTTGATCAATCCGCTCAGATCCAATGAATCTGAAATAAATAAAGCTTGAGCCATGTGCTTGGCACAGTCTCTTTCAGTAATCTTTGGTGATAGGGCCTCTTTTGGCCAACTTTGAGTGTTTTGTAACCTGCTGGAGTTCACACAAGATGTATACTTGAGTGTGGAGTGGACTCCTCTTCACACAGTACTCTGTCACACAGGAAGGATCAGACGGACACTTTGCAACTAGTTTGTGAATGTGGTACATGTGTTATGTAAATTATGAAAAATGTTCTTAATTGGCTGGGTTTATTTCTCTCTTATGGACTTTTAATTAGAATTGTGGCATGATGTAGCCAAGCTGTTTTGAAGATTCTGACTCAGAGTCGATCAAACGCAACAGATGTGTGCATTTCACATCATGGATGTGCTCCAGGTGTCTCAGGAGAAATTGTGAAGCATATGTTATGGCAAACTTCCACCTCACCCCCATTCATCTGCACATTCTATTTCCAGTTCTGGGCTGTTGCAATCTTATGTTTCCTTCCATTGAAGCAAATTGAGTAGCCCCTGATAATAATAATTTGCAGCAAAAAAGCCCAGAGCCTGTATTACATAAAGTGCCCATAGGGAACAACCAGCATGCGTGCCAGCTTTCTGCACCCCTGGGGCACTTTGGTATTACAGAAGGGGTCACCAACACTTATGCACCAGTGAGCATACAGCGCCAACGATATTTTAAGGGTGAGTACTCTCATTTGCTTGGGGGCAAATGAAGGAGAAAATTTACCTCTATGATATGCCCTGTAATGGAAGCGGGCACAGAGGGAAAGAAGCCGCAAAGAGCTGTGCACCACAAAGAGGTGGTGCTATGTGGCACACAGTCCGTGCAACTCCTGAGAGTGCCTCTGGAAAGGGGGCAAGGGTATTCCATGGATCCCCCAGACATAAACCCACAGCCAGGTGTAGTCAGTCACTGCACCTGTAGGAGGCGTGTCATGTCCTGCTTTGTGAATCAGGTCAGGTTGCTGCATACACTGTGAACGATGGATCGGCTGCTTTAAACAGCAAGACAATGGACCCTTTCCCAAAGTGGCCCCAATGAATGTTGTTTTGATGATAAGGTGCAAGCTCTAACCTTAAGCGAGCCCTTTACACTAATACCATATCAGGAGGTATATACCACAGATTACGACCAATCAAGTGCAAGCTTACAACACTGCAAGGGGGAATAACCAGTGGAATCATGGTATGCTCACTGATTCCTGTAAGTTTCCCCAGATTCCTTAGAGTTTTCCTAAATCAATACTTCTTGCGTTTAACCTGAAGAGGCAGGTTTTACCTCATGACTAATCCAATTTGTGTGGAATCGGCAGATTCTGCCCACACCTTGCTGATTACCTCTCCACCCATAATTAGGTTGTAAAACATTTAGCTGAATATTCTGTGTTCCCATTCCATGTGCTCATTTTAGTGCTGGTGGTGGCAGGTAGTGAGCTCCACCGTCCGTTGAGGTTCCCTACAGGGGTTTTGGGGTGCCATCTGTTGTAAGCCTTGCCACACAAATGCTGATTTGCTGTGATTTGTAAAATAAAGCATTGTCTTGTCATTGATATGCTTCCAGAGGAGGCTAGTGGGACATTGAGTCAGGTGGATGGGTGCAGGCATCTCTAGGATTTGAAAATTCCAATCTATTAAGAGAGCCAGGCTGGGCCTGCTGTCAAAAACTAGCACCTCCTTAAAGCAGAAAAAAATGTTTATTTCTCAACAAAACAAACATTGGTTGTGTGCTTCAGTTCACAGCACACATCCATAGAATGGGATCCTTTTGAGTCTCTCTAGGCATACTCAAATTGTATTGGAAAAGTATGTTTCCAGCTCAAATTCTATGCCAGACAGCGCATACTCCCTTTTGCACCCTGGTTCGAGGATGTCGGTCAAGCACGTGGACGTCAATTAGGGGTCGCGGGGGTCACAACTACAACCCCTAAGCCACCGGTTGCAATACCAGCTGCCTTGCTTGCGACCCTGGCTGATTGTCAGCCTTGGCAAGTGCTAAGGTGGCATAAAAACAGCCACAGTATGAACAGCACTTGATTGCACTGCTGCGCAGAAGCTCTGCCTGCAGAGACATCATGATGGCCTTCAAGCTGGGCCTGCATGGAGGAAAGAACTCACTCATTGCTGTGGTGACCCTGGGCCAGACCAGCCAGTGCAGGTCTTGATTTGATACATTGCATGTATTTGCTGCAGGCTTGGAATAGGAAACTGAGTGAATGAGCACGAAGCATGCGCAGCATGGCTGGGTAAGATTGGACAGCGACTAACTACACGTGCTGCAGTTAGCAGCACATGTGATTAGTGCAAGCGGGCACCTCCTGCACCCTACCCTAGCTGAGGATGCGGTGCCTGGTGCGGTATAGGTACCATCATGTTTGGGACTGCGAATCGGGTTCCAGGGCCGTCAATCTGCTAGCATAAAAGCGCTACCAATGATGACAGCCCTGCCAAAAATGTTTGGCCAGCCCCCAGGCGGCAGTAAAAGCCGCGCTGATGTAACCTTGGTGGCGAGTTAGACTCATACCTGCTGCATGGGTGCTGAGTGTCAAGACTCTCGAGTGACTGACTAGAATGAATGCAAGTTCGGGACTGGGCCGTAAGTGACTTGCTTCACTTATTTGTCACTCTGACTGAGTCAGACAGTCGGTCCACGGGTTGGCCACGGGGGCAGGTTTTGTTAGTGGGGTCTGGGTTTTGTAGCAGTGCAGCAGTTTTAAAAAACACTGCTAAGCTCCTTGTATGTTCAGCAGTTTCAGGCAACAATAAAAATGTCAAGTTAACAATGGTAATTTATTAATGTACCTGCTGGAGAGAGATGAGAGTTTTGTCTAGTGGCAGTTTTCACATATATAAGGAAGCACTGAGGGTTAAAATGTCTGCTACAAAGAACGTGTACCATGCATATCAAAGTATAATATTTTATGAACATAGCTTGGTGGGTTACTGCTTTTGTCACTGATATTCTGTTGTTACTGTGCAGGGCCTAAGTTACATTCGTAATTTAGCACAGTGAGCTATGAACTGCAATCTAAGAGGTGCATGCAAGCTGCACGGTACAGGTTAGAAAGCTCTGCTTTTGCCAGTCTTTCTAGCCTGATTTTCCTAAGAAAGGTTTTTTTGGGGGCAGAAATACATTCTTATTATTAAAGCCAACAGTAAACACTGTGTTATGTTCTGAATCCTGAGTAAGTGCTTCTTCAGACCAACCACTCTTAAAAAGTGCCTACCAGTATGGATGACTTGAATCCTACATCTTGTATTCTCCTTTGCCTTATGTAACATTTTCCATACACAGATTTACATATGTATGATTCATTGTCTGTGTGTGTGTGATGAATTTTGAAAATGTGAAAAGGTTTGCAGTAGGAGCAGTGACTAATGGAGTCATTTTTAAATGCAGACTGCAGCCTGCAGCATCTGTATTTGTAAAGCAAGCATTCATGTCTTTGGGCATTCTGACTGTTAGATAAGATGTTTGTTGCTGGTGAGGTATGCTAATGCAGAAATTGTACTATGACAGGAAACTGTACCCTTAGAGAAATTGATGCTCTAATTGAGGTGTTAGAGCTGCTTTTTAGCTCTGATACCTTGTCAAGGCTAGAGCTCAAGCCCTATGCTGAATCTTCTGGTAAACAGCCCAACATATTGGGTGCTACTCCAAAAAAATCTACAAATTAACTTCCCAAGTGAAGCGGGAATAGTTACATCCAAGAGCGAATCGCAATCCATTTCTAGTTATTTTAAGCAACAGATTAGTAAACACTCTAACCCTAGTATGCAACCAACCCTAGTAGCATCTCCTACAGAAGTACAAAATTCCGAACCTAGGCCATATTATCAAGGAACTGCGATAACATTATCGCCGCTTTAGCGGCAGGAAACTGCAGCTAAAGCGCTGATAATGGGCTTGATAATATGCCCTTGTGAATTCCCATAGAAGCCCAGGTTCACACCAGAACCTGGGCTTCTATGGGAATTTTCAAGGGCATATTATCAAGCCCATTATCACCGCTCTAGCTGCAGTTTCCTGCCGCTAAAGCGGCGATAATGTTATCGCCGTTCCTTGATGATGAGAGAGCGTCACTGGTGTTAAAATTTGTAGGGGTGCACCATATTCACTGTTAGTCAGCACCCATATATAATCTAAGAGTGTTTAGAATCATCATAGAAATATATTCATTGACATAGAGATGTAGAAATATAATCAGGCCTCGAAAGAAATAGTGGCCATCAGTTATTATGAAATGTATTTGTATTACGTTGTAATGTTTAAAGTTCTGCAATGATGCGATGTATTAAGCAATTGTAGGTCATGTTAAAAGGTTAGAATGTAGGTTGCTCACGTATAAGTATGCTGAAATAGTGATTGTAATGCGTTTATTTTGCAAGGCCTAATTGTCTATGTAAAGGAGAAGGCCTCTTCGTTCTTATTTTAGCTTTGCTTATTAGGCTGACAGGGTTTTAGTAAAGGTTAAATTGCAGTGAAATATAGAACTTCATGATGTGTGGGTTTTTCCATTCCCTGTTTTATTGCAGGTGCATGGACATTTAGCTTGTTAAGTTAGAATAAGTCTTTGTTGAAGGAATCGAGACAGAAGGAGTAGACCGGAGGGGAGTGAATTGGAATGTGAAATCGCAACTCCTGGTACAGAAGGAGCCTGGGACCCAAGGTCGAATAGATGAACAAAGAGAGATGAAAAAGTCTGGATGGAAAATCACAGAAGAAAGACCTGCTTGAAGGGGTGTGCCGAAGGGTGTGTACCAAGTTTTGGGGGTTTCGTATTAGGGACAGTGCCCCGTAGGTTGGGCAGATGAGTCTTAGAAGGGAGGCTAGAAGGAGCACCATAGATCGAGCTCTCATTAAGTGAAGACTTCTTAGGAAGTTTCACTGCTGACACCTTTTTATGCTTTCCTCACCTGAAAGGGAATGTTATGTAGGGATGTCACTTAAGAATAGAGTAGGGACAGAAATGCTATGATTAATGACTTTGAAATTTGACATCACGATAGCCATTTTGTACCTGATGCTTTTAGAAGCTGTAATCCTTTTTATCTTTAGTCGGATGCGGATACTTCGTAGAGTAGCATTTGTGTTAGTCCCCATTTATCTTTTGTGCCATGTATTGAGGTGCCTTTATATTCAGATGTTTTTGCTGATAATAAAAGGTCAACTGCCCAAACTTTGAGTCATCCTTTACGAGTAATGTCCAGTTGCGGTAAATATGTTCTGATAATTGTGTTTCTTCCCTCTACGCTATTAAGCAAGTAAAAAGATCCTGGCGACCTGAGTGGGTTCTTGTAGATAATTGGGCAGAAACGAGAATCCAGCTTTTCCAATGATATGGCCCCTAGTCTTTGGCTGATTTCTCTACAATCCCCTGCCCAAATCGTTTTTCCCCCTCACAGAGGAAGTCAACAGTATACCACTTTTACGGCAAGCTTATGGGTCTGGCCCTCCCTTACCTTGTGCCATATGAGATAATATCCACATTCTTCAACACATTAAAGAACTTAGGGGAGAAGTGGGAGTTTTAAACAAACTGATTGCTCGTCTAACAGCACCATTCAAAAGTATCTCAGAATGCTTGAGACAATCGACTGCCAGTCCCATTCTAACCCCATTACTAGGGAAAAACAATTCTCTCCTAGGAAAGATTAGAAACTCTGATAATGGGCCTCAATTTACTGTCTCCCAATTTAAATATCCAATCCCCGGCAGACAATGCCTTGCGAGTTAGGGAGGTCAAGAAGAACAGTATTCCCAGTACGGTCCGATTAGCCAGCTCTCTTCCCCCCCTCCGTAGTCACGGCATCAATCTGCCTTTTAAAGTGTTGGCGCATTCGAGGGAGCAAGCCAGAAATTCCTAGTATCAATTGGCTGCACCAGCCCCAAAAACCCTGGGCAAAATCTTTATGATCAATGTCCCCAAGCTCACCCAGTCTGTACACAGTGAGGGCAAGGATACTCTGATCAACAAGGTAACCCAATGAATACAGAAAGTCAGGGGATGTCGCTCTTTTGTACGTGAGGACATTAGTGCTGCAAAGAGGTATTCATCAAAAGAGCTGGAATTTTACACCATCGAGTCAACACTGAGGAATAAGAACCTCGCTGATAGTTTAGTAGCTTTTGATGTTCGTACTTTGGATCTATGTGATACCAAAATACGCTTTAAATATAGACACCCAGAATACCCCGCCACTCTAGAATCTAACATCCCCACACCCAAAGGGTGTGGGGTGAGCGCCTACAGGGAATAATGATTGAATTTTGCCATAGTGACCATGTGGCCCTCAGCAAACTTACTTCACCAATTCCACAAAGCCTGATTTCCCCGGGTCAGGATGAGGGTGAGACGTGTTATAGTGAGCACTACAGTTCTAAACATCATAAAATGCCCCCCCCACAACTTCTCTTGACACCCACAATAGACCCCTTATGACAATTATCTCATGGAACGTGGCAGGTCTTAGTCCCAAGATTTCTCTCCCAGATTGGAACAGGTTTTTTTTTTGAAAATTTTTATTGTGCAGAAAGAAGGGTACAAGCACGGGCCTACAACCACCTGGGCCGGCCGCTAGTAGGTAAAAAGATCAAACAGTGCAAACACAATGACTGGCCCACCGGGGCTCCGCACCCTACAGAAGATCAGACTGCACATAAAGGAAATCAGGATACACCCTTTTAACATAAATAACAACTTAAAACAAAAAGCGAGGCAAGAAGACATGAGATGGGCGTCGGACCACAGCAGGGGCACTTCCATACCCGACCACCCGATGGCAGTCAAGAAGAAGGGGAACTAAGAGGTAGGGGGGGGGGAGAAACGGGAATACCAAATCTATACTCAGATGTGCCAGATAAGTAAGGAACCATCAAGGATCAGGTGGACAAGGCTACCTCAGACGTTTCCACCAGGGGGGGAGCACAAATACTTCCACGATACACATTCCACTGCCCCCAAATTCTACTCAAAGCCCCGGGTTTACCACGAGCCACATACACAGTCTTTTCCCTGAACATGCACCAGTCCATGTTCTCCTTCCAGACAGACACGGTGGGGGGCCGCTGCGAACCCCAAAGCTGCGCTATGTCTCTCTTTGCTATCATGTTCCCCAGGGCCGCCCACCGAGTCTGGGCCGCGTTATAGTCGTTGGGCTCCCACACATTCAGAACACAGCGACGCACCTCCGGCAACAGCGCGACCCCGGTGACTCGCCTCATAACCTCATGCACCTGACGCCAGTATTCCACCACCTCGCGGCACTCCCACAGGATGTGGAGAAAGGTGGCACTGAGCCCACAGCCACGCTTACAGAGCCCGTCCTCAGAAAACCCCATCGAGACCAAACGGGGACCCGTCACGTAAACGCGATGGAGAATCTTAGGCTGGACCAAACGGAGACGGGCCGGGATGGCAACCTCCCTAGGAGATGACAGCGCGGACTGCCAGTCCTCGTCGTCCAACTCAACCCCATCCCCCGTCCATGCCTCCCGTAGACGCACCAAGAGGTCAGCCCGATTATTTATCAATTTTTTATAGATCAAAGAGATAGTACTATCGGGAACGTGACCGTCGAGTATGCGGTCCTCGAGGGGCGAAGAAACAGGGACCGTGGTCCTTCCCCAAAAACCGAGAGCAGGGCATGCCGAACCTGAGCGTAGCGGAAAAACTCCCTCTCACTAAGCTCGTACTCGCTCCGGAACGCCGTGAAGGTCTTGACCCACAGATCCCCCACTCTGCTAATGCCGATCGTGTCCCAGTGCTCAAAGCCTTTCGTCGTCCAGAGGCTCCCCAGGCGGTCTGAGGCAGACAAGGGAGTAGCACACGTTAAACGCTCACTCCAGCCCATCGCTACATTCGCCGCCTTCCACACCCATACCGCAATCCTAGTAGGGCCCGTGAGGGTCCTACCAGCAGATCGGGAGTAAAGCGCTCTGTTATAATTACCGCCGGGAAGCAGGAATTTATCCATCTCATACGCCGGGTTCAGACCAGGAGCATACGTGGCATGGTTAATTGCCGACAGTTGGGAGGCCCAATAGTACCGTCTAATGTCAGGAAGCGCGATGCCCCCGTCATACCAGGGGAGAGTAAGCTTTGCCAGAGCGATACGCGCCCGCCCGTCCCAAACCAGTCTCCTCTGCAGACTCTCCACCTCCCGAAAGTAGGCCACCGGAATGACATCAAAGGAGTTCTGAAGTGCGTAAAGAAATCTGGGAAGGGACATCATTTTAAACAGGGCCGCGCGACCAAGCGGCGACAGGGGCAACCTGCACCACCGAGCCGTATCCACCCTCAAACGTCGGAGTGGAGACAGGAGGTTCTGCTCATAGCGGACCGCCGGGTCCAACGAAACATATACCCCCAGGTACTGAAAGCCGGATGAAGACGTTTGGATAGGAAGTAGAGGCGGCAAAAGGGGAGGGCCACCAGAGATAGGGTACACGCAAGATTTGGACCAGTTAATTATCAAACCCGAGTTTCTCCCAAAGGAAGTAAGGACATCAAAGAGAACATTAAGCGACTGTCGCAGCGAGGTGAGGTACAGAAGAATATCATCCGCGTACAGCGAGACCCGATCCTCGAAGCCCGGGGCCCACCGGATCCCTCTAATCGAGGGCTCCCAGCGGAGCCAGGCGGCGAGCGGTTCCAAGGCAAGAGCAAAAAGCAGAGGGGACAACGGGCACCCCTGCCTAGTGCCCCTCCCGAGAGCAAAAGGCTGGGAAGCCCGCCCATTGACAACCACCTGAGCCATTGGTCCGGCATAAAGAAGCTTCACCCAGCTAAGAAATCCCTCCCCAAAGCCAAACTTCTCCAAGACAGCCCAGAGGAATGGCCACTCGATGGTATCAAAGGCCATCGTGGCGTCCAAGGAAACCAATACGGCTGGTTCAGAAAAGTACTCCGCCCTAGCTAGGACGCCGTGCAGACGCCGCAGATTAAGAGCGGTATTACGGTGGGGGATGAAGCCGCATTGATCCGGATGAATCAGATAACAGATAACGCTCAGCAAGCGGTTGGCGAGGACTTTAGCCAGGATTTTGGGTTCTGCGTTTAAGAGGGAGATAGGCCTATACGAAGCACAGCGGTCACGTGGTTTACCCTCCTTGGGAATCACGACTATAGTCGCCAGACGCTGGTCGGTGGGAAGGGAACCCCTCTCGTTCGACTCCTGAAACATACGACGAAGGAAGGGCGCGATTTTATCCGGGCGTAGTTTATATAGTTCGATCGGCAGGCCATTGGGGCCCATGGCTTTGCCCGAGCGAAGGGAGCTAATCGCAGTAGCAATCTCATCGACGGACAAGGGGGCATCCAACTGCTCACGGTCCTCGACGGATAAGCCGGGCAGGGCAATATCCCGTAGTAGAAGACGAGAGTCGTCTTCATCTCTATCAGACACCGGGGAATACACCGCCCGGAGGTGGTCAGCAAAACACTCCATAATCTCGCCAGGCTCAGTCACACACACTCCATCCGCAACCCGGAGCTCTGGGACCACACGATTCACTCTCTCCTTCCTATCCAGCCAAGCAATCAATTTACCAGCCTTGTCCCCGGCATCATACAACCTACCCTGCTGCTCCCTATACATGGTCTTGGCAGCGTCAGTGACAAGGGACTTATACTCGAACTGCTTCAGGCTGAGGGCATGTAGCCCATCCGGAGTGACACCCGTCTCCAAGGCCGCCTCCAACCCCAAGATGTCGGTCTCCAGCTTCACCACCGCCTCCATCTTAACCTTCTTAGCCGCCACTATCTGGGATAGGGCCTGCCCACGGAGTACTGCCTTAAAAGCTTCCCACAGGGACACTGCGGACATCACCGACCCATCATTCTCAAGGAAGTATTGGTCAATCGACTTGACCAGGCTATCGCGGATCGTGGGGTTCCGCAGGTACCAAGGGTTAATAGGAGCGATCCGCCCAGCAGACCGCGTCCCCGTGTCAAAAAGCAACCACAGTGGGGAATGATCAGAAATACCCCGGGCCAGGTGCTTAACCTCTCGAATCCGGGCGGTCTGGGCCGCGGGCATAAGAAAGTAATCCAATCTGGAGAGACTCCCATGCGCCCCAGAGTGAAAGGTGTACTGACACTGTGTAGGATGCATTAACCTCCAGCAATCGACCAGACCGAAGGTCTCCAAGAATCCGCCAAGCCACGTCTGGGCAGCAGGGAGGGCCCTGGGCGGGTGGCGATCCCGGTCGCCCGAGACTGCCGAATTGAAATCCCCACCCATAAGCAGAAGACTGTCAGGAAGCTCAAGCAGCATTCGACCCAAGTCTGAAAAGGTGGAGTTCTGGAGGCCCGGGGGAACATAGACAGAGACCAAGGAAAGGGACTGCCCCTCCCACCGCCCAGTCAAAGCCACATAGCGCCCTCTATCGTCCGGGACTACCCTGGTGATCTCCAGCGGAAGTGAAGAACGCAGGAGAATGCCAACCCCTCTAGAGCCAGTGGTGAAACCAGAATGGGCAACGAGTCGGTAACCCCCCCTGTTCATGGCATGACAAACGTTACCCACCAGATGCGTCTCCTGTAAAAACACCACATCAGGAGACATACGTCGCAAATACTGCAGCACAACACCCCGTTTGATACGGTCCCCCAATCCATTGACGTTCCATGACATCAACCTCAACCCGTCCCCCCCCATCCCCTCCAATCGATCAAGGGTCCCCCAGCAGATAGCGCAACGCCCGAAACTGGAACAGAACAAAGACCTCGCATTAAAAACAAAACACACAAATCAAAACCCCCCAACCCCCCCCACTTCCAACTCCCCCCACCCTGCACCCCTGCGACCCAAAAAACCACCCCAACTTGCAGTGTGCCTGTCGCCCCATAAACCCCATTCTACGGAAAGACCCCGGAGGAGGAGAGGGACCCGTCCCCGACCGCCCCCCACATTGATCATAATGAAACAAAATGCAAAAAAAGAAGTTGAACCCAGCCGAACAGTACAAAATGGCAAAGTCAAGGACCAAAGTCACTCCGAGGGAGACCCGCCACCCTCGGTACCAGCAAAGGGCCCAGGCCGGTCCCCGCGGCCCGGCAGCGAGTCAAGCCAGTCACTCACAGTCGCGGGAGAGTCAAAAAAGGTAGTCCGATCGTCGTGTTCCACTCGGAGCTTAGCAGGAAAAAGCATGGAGTACTTGAGACCCAGGTCGCGGAGGCGACTCTTTACCCCCTGGAAGCCCATCCTCTGTTTCTGGACAAGTTGGGTGAAGTCCGGGAAAAAGTTAATAGACGCATTCTCATGGCGGACCGGGCCATGGGCCCGCGAGGCCTGCAAAATCACATCTCGGTCTCTGTAGTAGAAAAGTTTGGCAACAATAGGCCTCGAGGGGGCCCCCGGCCGCGGCCGACCGCCCGGAACTCGATGGGCCCGCTCCACGGCGAAGAACTTACTCAGGCCAGCGGGGGCAAGCTGCTTGAGGATGAGCTCCTCCACCATGAGATCCACCGGGTGGTTGTCGGAGGTCTCCGGGACGCCTATGACGCGGATGTTATTGCGGCGGGCCCGTCCCTCAAAGTCCCCCAGCCGCCGGGCCATCAGATCGTTGGCCGACTTGAGGTCGCCGAGAGTGGCCCGCTGGTCCGACACATCCGCAACCAGGGTGGACGTCCGCACGTCAAGCGATTGAACCCTCTCGTTGGTCTTAGAGAGATCCGCCCGAATCAGTGCGACATCAATAGCCACCGTGTGGATTTTACGGGCCAGGGCCTCGTATTGCGTAGCAATAGTCTCCTTGATGCCGTTAATGGCGCCCATAATGTCCTGCAGGGACAGATCCAAAGAAACGGACGGGCCACCACCAGCGTCGTCCGGGGGGGCACCGGCCGCTCCAGGGGACCCTCTTCCTTGAGTATAGCGGTCCATGTTGTTCGTCTGGACCGGTCCCCCGCGGAGGGATGTCTTAGTCTTACGCCCCTCGGGGCCCCCCCTGCCACCCATGAGAACCACGCTCACCAACGGGGACCACCGGCCAAGCGTCAAGGGGGCACCGGCCACTCGGTCAGGAGCCGCACCAGAGACCGTGATGCGGCCGGGCGAGGAAACCAAAGTCAACGGGCACACTGGTGGCAGGCGGAGACAAGGGCATCCAGCAGAGATAAACACCCAGCCGCTCCAAGCAGTTACGATTTCCAGCCCCTCAGGGATCCAAAAGTGAAACCGAAAGTAATGGAGCGGCCACTGGCACAGATCCGCTGCCGCTGTTGTTCAATTACGCCCCGGCTCCACAGGTCACCCTCGCACCGGGCACAGCCATCGATTGGGCCTCGAAAGTTCAAACCACCTTAGATCAGGATTCCCAGGTCCGATTCGGTTTCTGAAAGAAGGTCAACGTTCAGCCAGAATTCGCCTTCCATATTCCATCAGCCAAGTCAGGATAAAGTCAGGATAAACTCCGAGGAGCAGCGAGGGTCCGGGGAGCCCTATGCTCACGCGACCATCTTGGATGCACGCTAGGCTCCTCCTATGGAACAGGTTTTTAAAGGATTATGGTATATGCTTGTTCCAAGAAACTTGGAGTGTGGAACCAATATATAAGCCAAGCTGTTTACATTTTTTCATCCCGGCAAGGCACGGACTTTAGGTCAAACTGCAGGGGGCTAACTATTTGGACTAGCGCTAGTCTGTTATGTGAAATACAGTCAACAGCCATACGCTTGGTAAGCGATAAACATACTAGTATAGAAATCTATAATGTGTACTCTAGAGGTGTTAAGGGGGGTGCAAAATAAACTACTATCTCGTCCCTTGAAGTCCGTTTAGTGTCCACCAATCACTGTCCTTATCTCTTTATAGCTGGGGATTTAAACAAAACCTTTGAACCCCTGAACAGCGATAATATTGACCTAACAAGGGATGAGGATGAAACAAGAGGCATTCCAAGACTTGAGCTTCCACAAATTGAAAAATGGACAGAGGCTGCCATGCTACTTAAAGCTTTTTCCATTGAATTGGGGTTAAGAGCAGCCAATGGCAGAACAGAGTCTGACAAGAAAGGGGCCAATACTTTTGATAACACACTACACTCAAGTTGCATGGACTATATCTTGCTGGATGTCCAATTGTGACCATTACTTAGGGACATGGCTGTTAAAATACAGTTGGAGAGTGACCATAATTCCCTGTGCCTTTCTATGAAATCTTTTTGTAGTAGATCAGAAACATATAGGTATGATATATACTATAAGAAGCAATCCATGTCTCTAACGACAAACTGCCCCTTAAGTGGGCTCGAATAGCTAGTACTGCAGAAATATTGTCTAGCATTAGTGATGATATATCTTCTTGCCTGACTGAGTGGGCAGAAGAACCTATGTTTTTGGACGAGCCAAATAAAGTTATAGTCCGACATAACATACTTTTTATGAGACTCCTCCTATATTTTCTCACCCCAAAACCCACCTTCAAACAATCTAATCATGTACCAAATTCTTGAATCAATACGGAATGTAGACTAATGCTCTCAGTGCTGATCAAATCAATTAAAGGTAAGGATATTCAATGCATTCATGAGGCAAGAATACAGTATTAGGCATTAGATGCAGTAGCTGGAGGCACAACACCAGGTCCCGAAGGCATCCCTGCAGATGTATGCCTGGAGGATAGACAAAACTGGTCAAAATACATTTTAAAGTTGCCAAATTCTATTGCCAGTGGTGCTCCTGTTCCTGAACCTTGAAGAGGCGTGGAAGTAATCTCCATTTATAAAAAGGGTTATTGGGCTTCCCCATTAAATTATCGGCCAATCAGTTTAATTGATGGTATACAAAAAATCTTTGCTCTATTAATCTTGGTTAAAATCCAGATCTGGATTTTTAATAACAACATTCTTTCCCCTTTTCAAGCTGGATTTCAGAATAAAACTTGCACCCTGTACTGGACCATGTTTTGGGGTTTCTATTACTGTACTGGAAGGTAGTGGCAGTTGGAAAGTTGCTATGTATGTGATTTTTTCAGCGTTTGACTTGGTTTAATGGTAAATGTTAAGGGATATCCTTTCATCCATAGGAATGCCACTGAGTCTTCTAAATCTTATGATACACCTCAAGGAATCAAATTTTTCGCAGGTACAATAGAGTATTGCATGAGAACTTACGGAACGTTTCCCTATAAATAGGTGTGTTCGGCAGGGCTACATTTTTCCCCCTGCGCAATTTTCACTATTTCTCAACAACATTATATCATTTTTGTCACAGAGAAAGACTGATGCCCCTGTATTGGCAGGCATCAAAACACCAATATTATTATTTGCGGATGATATTCTGCTACTCTCCAAGACACCAGGGGGCTTACAGCGAGTGCTGTCTCTTTTTGAGGAATTCTGCAAAGCTCAGGCCTTGAGATTAACACCCTAAAACCTAAATATATGTAATTTAATCAACCAAGAAACTATAGGGGAAGAATAATGTTGGGAGGCATGCCATTAGCATCCACACACGTCTTCAACTATCAAGGCATCACTCTGTCGTCTGATATGGGTTGGAAACCCAAAGTGGATGTTGTGTCTTTGAAGCTTAGGCAGATTAGTGGGGTTATCTTAAAGGAACATAGTTTCTCTTATACAAATCCAATAGGCCTGACCTTACAAATTTATGATGTGAAGGCACTGGGCTCTGCCCTATATGGCTCTGAACTATAGGGATTTTCTGATATTGCAACACTAACCAATATTGAGAACAAGTTCCTAAGAAACCTTACTCGCCTACCCGCTAGCACTCCTCTGAAAACTTTTAAGTTAGATCTGAACAGAAATTAAATTGCTCCTATAATTAGACTGCACCCACTTCTATACTGGAGAAGGCTGTGGTCGACCCCTGAATTAGAACACTAAGTAATGGTGCTGGAGTGGGGTTTTCTTTAAAAATTGTATACCCTCTCCATTTTGCATGTTTATATTAATAAGAATAATTAATTAATAGTAATTGTACTAATTGTTTGCTGTGTGAATTGACCAACATTACTAATATAAGAAATACACGTGGGAATTGCATTTGCATGCCCTAATTAATACGTAAACTAATTTTGTATGCTTATTAATTATATACGTTTAGAAATTGCATGATTATATGTTGCTTTCGTGATGTATTCGTGATTTGTGCTTTATTAATGTGAATATAACCTGCATTAAGTGTTGCTTCTACTAGATAAATACACACACATATGGGTATTAGTAAGGGGTTAACATTTTATTAGTCATTTCCATGTATTAATTACGTTTTTGTGTTTCTTTGCTTAAGTTGACCATTTGGTGGCCACAAAATGGCCGACATCCCTATCAGACGAATTGACTTCATTTGTGAACGTCTCTGGGTGAAGTGCGCATGCGTCACCATCAGCTGCAGTGGCCTTTGAACGATCCTAACTCAACTGTGCCACCCAAGGACACACCTGGCTACCAGCCAGCTGCTCTGAAAGAAACAATGAAAAGATACTATTCCGTGGAGAAAATTAGAACTATATCTAAAGACACATTATCCGTATGGGAAAGATGTTGAACAATTTTAAACGGACCAATAAGAAACGTTCAAAATATCATTTGTTACAGTTTGGAATGAAATTTTACTATAAAAATGGTAGAATAGAGAGGTTGGTATTCCGAGACCCTTCAGAAGATTTTCGATTTTCTGACGTAAGCTGACAGAGAGGACGGTGACACTGCAGGACAGCTGTTTCCCAAAGACTCTGACAGTATGAACTGATGACCAAGATTTTGACTTAGAGGACGACTTTTAGCCAGAATAGGTAAATATGATGGTCTACTGCTTGATTTAACAAAAATTCGATTGCCAATTAATTAGATAAAGATTTCAGATTTATTACAAAAACTGTGTTTGGTCGTTATTATGAAAAGTGTATTTATGTAAATAAATTAAGGATTTTGTTATCACCTTAACCAGCAGCTAAGCTGATCCATGGCCTATCCATGAGAGGAGTACCAAAAATGTGAAGTTTAGGCCTTAGTGAATAGGGAAGGGTATTTTCTCTCATTACAGCGAATGGAAAAATCACCTCCTTAGAGAACAGATTAATAGTGAATGAATGTTGGTGTCATGGGCCCCACCAGCGAATGTAGTGATTAAGTGTGATCTATGATCTGTGACAAAGGGAGGGAATTTGCATTCCGCGCTGCAACAGTTTTTCTTGGTAGCAGAGATATGGTTAGCTACTGTTTTGGTTTAGTGATCATTGCTTGTAAATAGCTTATTGATTATTGATTGGTATTGATTTATGTACTAACACTATATATTGAGTTGCGTTGAGTTATATGTTGTTAGCACGGCTTCTGGGATGTAGGAAGTCGGAAGTTTGTGACAGTTCCGTAGCAGAGCAGAGGTAAGCGCTGCTCTCGGGAAAGACGGAATTGTTGTTGCCCTGTAGGTACACAGGGGAAACGTGTGACAAGTGAAGTTGCACGGCGCATTGTCTGGGTTCGATTCGGTGGCATCGTCGTGTGTTGCCATTAGAAATATTCTCGGTGTGAGAGAGGTGTGTATGATAGCGAAGGTTACCTGTGAAATTTTGGTCTTTAAGTACCAGGAAACCAATTGGCATATCGATAACGCTTATCACTGAAAAGGTAGCAGGTGTTCTCTGAGCTTGTTAGAAGGACAAAGTAGAAGGAAGCGCTGCTTTGTTAACGTGTGTCATAGTCCTGTAGTAGGACAGACTGTTCGCTGTTCTCGGGAAAGACAGGGTTCTGTGCATATGTACTACATTTTCTTGTGTAAATGAGTGTGAATGTAAAGGCATTCGGGTTGATCGTGAAACTCTAGGTTTATTTCTTAAATGCTAGAGAAGCAATTAGCTAATGCTTGCTAGAAGGGTGAAGTAGAGGGATGTGCTACTTTATCAACGGAAGTAACGATTCCGTAGTAGGGCAGAGGTAAGCGCTGCTCTCGGGAAAGACGGAATTCTCGTGAGAAAGGTCTATTGCTATTCTTTGGTTAGCGGAGCGGACAATGGAGATGTTTTAGTGTTGTTACTAATAGAATTGTAAAAGTTGCAAAAAGAGTTCATGGAACGGACTTGTAAAGGAGGGGTAGACAGGAGCAGAGCTGCCGCCGTGGCTGCTGACGTCAAAACAACCGCGCTGGGATTGGACAGTGGGTCAGAAGTGTAAAATGCCCCGGATTGGTGCGTTAGTGTAAAGCCGCGCTAGGATTGGAAAAGTACAGGGTGACGTAAATGCTCCCCATTGGTGCGTTAGCATAAATCGCGCTGGGGTTAGAGGACTGTGGAAGTGACGTAGACGCTCTTGATTGGTGCGTTAGCGTAAAGTCGCGCTGTGAGTGGACAGAATAGCGGTACAGTTATAGGAGACTAGCGATACTCAGAAACTAAGAAAATGTATTACCAGCCACCCGATAGGGAAAATAAATCCTGGTTTGGTAAAGTTAAAAAGTGGTTCAAGAAAGTTCAACAGGTCAAAACTAGGGAAGGACAGTTAATTCCTCCACCGAAAACTCCCGCAGCTTTAATGATCGCGAAATATGGATATCATACTGGTTGGATAATTGGGTAAAATATACTAAGGACGATGGAGTCCTGGCATTTCCAGAACATGGTTCCTTTAATTTGGCGGTTTTAAGGAATCTGCGCGAGAAGATGATGTACTTAGAACCATGACCTAGACCGACGCAGTTTGAGGCATTGACAGAGTGGGAAGACGAAGTGCATGAGCGAGAAAAGCAAAGAAATGGTAGAAGTTACAGATATTTGTTTGGCAGGTCATATGGACATGAAACGCATGATGATCGAATGAAAAGATGGAGGAATGCAAGTATGACTGAGGGTATGTTTCCTGTAAGAGCGGTAGGAGAGAATGAAGGAAGAAAACGTGTGGAAAAAAGGAATAATGTAGAATCAAGAAGTTATGGAGCAAATGATTCGGATGATGATGTGTTGGATGATGTGTTTTATAAAAATCCACCACCGTACCGACCAGAACCAGAAATGTTGACACCAAATGCCCCAATGAGAGAAACATTACGAATTATCAAGACTGAGACTATGTCACCAGATTTAGAAAAAAGAAACTCCATCAGAGAGGTAGAAAAGAAATCGGAGAATAGATAGCGAAAATTCTGCGGAATTGGCCAAGACAACTCTAAAATTAACAGAGAAAATAAGAGAATTAACTAAGAATCTAGAAGCTGTAACAGTTCCAGTGACTATAGGTCCAGTAATGCCCATTTTTGAGAAGCAAAAGGATAGCGAACATTGCTTGACGGTACCATACCGGAACAATAATGTGGTTGAGAGTCCAGAACGGAGTCAAATTGAGAATCCATGGGGACCGACAGTAAATATGTTTGAACCACATGTTTCAAATAATCCCTTTATAAATCAGAATTATGCTGAAAGGAGTAGAACGACAGTAGAAACTTTGTTGGAACCCCAGAGAAATCCAGAACAGAGTAGCGTAGAGAACCCGGTAGGACCGTCTGTGGAAGAACTGAGTGAATGGTTAAAAGGGTTGCAGAGACAAGATAAAGACTCCCAGTCAATAGATGTGTCCAATTACGGATGGTATTGGAAGAATTGATTGTGGGGACTATTTCTGTAGAAAAATTGAAATTTTATCAGGATGAGGAGCTGTTATTCCTATGCAAAAGTGTGACATGGAGAGCGAGGAATATGCATGAAAGACTAGGAGAAGTTGTGAATGAAATGGGTATATATATTGATAAGGTAAAAGCCTTACAGAAACCCTATTGAGTTGATTTTACTGAAAAAGACATTGAAAATCTGAACACCAGAGGACAGATAGGTCAGATTAAGGACACAATCATTGTATTGAGAAAATGGGGAGATGTTGATAAATGGAGAAGTAAATGGTATAGAAAACGTAATGATGCCTCAGACAGGACAGTTTCGGCATTCCCTGTTAGAGAGAAAGAAAAGGTAGTGACTGAATACCCCATGAGGGAGATCCCAGGAGGAGGATATGTACATGTCCCATGGACAAGACAGGACATTTTGTCATTTACAAATGATTTTCCTCGACTACGCGAAAAGCCCGTCGAGTGGTACCGGCAGGTAGACAGATTTGTAAAATTGTCAAAAGTACTGTGGATAGATTTGAATAGTCTGTTCGATATAATAGTACCGGCAGATTTGTGGACAGAGTGCAAGCTGATGATTAACTGGCCGACTCAGGAGTACCCTAGGGATCCTAAGACAGGAGCTCCAGACCCTGAGGTAATGAAGAAGTATGAACAGGTTATGGTATTTCTGAAAAACAAAGTGCCCCCTAAAGAGACAGATTGGGTAAAAATTGATCGAACACATCAGGAAGCAAAGGAATCAGTACATGCATATTATGAGACTAATTCAAGCCTTTAAGCAGTTCAGTGGAGATGAGAACCTGAGTGATAAGGATTTGAGTCATTTCGTATACAGATTTGTATATGGTTTACGCCCAGAAATTGGTGACATGATAAAGCAGCATACAGTTGATTGGCAGAATAAGAAAATAGATGAAGTACTGAGACATGATAAATATTTGAGAGACGAAATAGAGGCTAAACAGCGAAAATTAAAAGAAAAGGCAATGTGGGCATAAGTAAAGTTAGCTGAAAGGCAGGAAGCTCAATTGGTCGAACAAGCAAATAGCCCAGGAACTAATCCGATATTTGGCCCAGGAAAAGGGAAAGGTAATATAGAAGAAGTTAAAAGAAGTTCCCATGCCATAATTGCGGTAGGTTAGGGCATTGGAAATCGGAGTGTAAATACCCTCCAGATACTAATAATGAAAATGCATCATTGAATCCGCAGATGCAGAATGAGGTGAGTGGTCAACTGCATCAACAGCAGCAGGTGGTTACTTCACAGAATCAGGTGCCAAAACCACCTTTCCCGCAGAGCAGAAACACTCAGAAGTATAGTAATTAATCGGGATTCTACAATGAAGAACAGGTAAATAAACCGCCGCGAGCTCGCGCAGTTTCACAGTATTGGTTGCAACGCGATGAGAGTGACTCAGAGGGAAGCTATTGACGGTGCCGAAAGGAGGAAGAAGAGTGCGTATTTGGCGCAACTCTAGAAGTAGACCAGACAGGACCATTTGTAGATGGGAAGGTTAATGATGAAAATATTACTTTCCTAGTGGATACTGGTGCGACTCGATCAACTGTTAGATCAGCTGATGTTAAGAATCTTCCTCTTTCGGATGAAACAATCCAAGTGGTTGGTGTGTCCAACAGACAGATAAAGACATTCCTGACAGAACCAGTGAAAGTTAGTATAGGGAAATTTACAGAGATGCACCGCTTTGTTGTGTGTGACACCAGTCCAGTGAATTTATTAGGTAGGGACCTGTTGTGCAAGGTGAATTGCACTATATTCTGTACTCCAGATGGAATAGCATTTGAAACACCAGATGAGGATGTGCTGTATAAAATGACTATAGCTAACAGAGAAAATGAGGTAACTGAGACTTATGCAATATTCAACCCTGATGAATTACCTAAAGAACTAAAACAGTCAGTGAAGGCAGAAGTGTAGGATTTTACTGGAGAAGATGTAGGGTTAATGAGAAACGTAGATCCAGTCAGAATAACTGTGAAGGAAGGAATAAGCTATCCAAATATCCCTCAGTACAGATTGACACCGGAGATAATTGAAGGGGTTACTCCAATAATTGAGAAAATGATTTTGAGAGAAATTATAAGTAGTACATGTAATTCGCCAATAATGGGACTGAAAAAGCCTAATGGGAAATTCAGGATAGTGCAAGATTTGAGAAAGGTGAACAAAATCTTGGTATCATGCTGTCCTATTGTACCAAACCCATCAGTAATTCTGTACCAGATTCCCCATGATGCGGAATGGTATACAGTAATTGATCTATGTCATGCTTTCTTTTCTATTCCATTGCACCATGACAGTCAGCCAATTTTTGCATTTCGTTTTGGAGAGCGGATTTTGGCATGGTGCCGAATCCCACAGGGGTATACAGAGAGCCCCTCAATATTCAATCAATTGTTGAAGAAATCTTTGGAAAGTCTGCAAATGCCTGAAAGTTCAGTACTAGTGCAATATATCGACGACCTGTTGGTGGCGTCGAAAACACGTGAAGCTTGCGAGGTAGACACAATTGCACTACTGAATCATTTGGCAGACGGAGGATTGAAAGTGTCACCAGCAAAATTACAGTATTGTAAGAAAGAAGTACAGTATTTGGGACATAAAATCGAGAAAGGACTGAGGAAAATAACAATAGACAGAATCAAAATTATAAAAGGAATGAGAGCCCCCATGACCCAAAGAGAGGTGGGAATGTTTCTGGGAATGGTGGGGTACTGCCGTCAGTGGATTAGCATTTTTTCCCTGATTGCAAAACCCTTGGTACGACTAACAAGGAGTCATGTAAAAGATCCCCTTGAATTGAACAAGGAAGAATTGGCAGCATTCAAACGATTGAAAGAGGGTTTGTGTGAAGCACCAGCCCTGGGCATGCCTGACTATGAGAAAGAGTTTGAGGTATATTGCAGTGAGAGAAATGGATGTGCACTCTCAGTGTTGATCCAGAAGCATGGAAGGTTGAGAAGACCAATTGCATATCTTTCCTCAATGCTTGACCCAGTGGCTGCAGCTTTACCTGGGTGTCTGAAAGCAGTGGCTGCAACATGTCGAAGTTTGGAGCAGAGTGAAGGTATTGTGATGGGGTATCCGTTGAAAGTGTTTGTACCTCATGATGTGGCGATTCTTTTGACAAGGAGTCGTACTCAGTATATGACACATAGTCGGCTGACTAAGTATGAGAAGGTCATATTAGGTGCAACAAATGTGAGCATTGCGAGATGTGTGAATGTGAATCCTGCAACATTGTTACCTGATGCTGAGAATGTGGAAGTGAGAGATGAAGCAGATCATGATTGTTTGGATGTGCTTGAGTACTGCACAAAACCACGACCAGATATAAGAGATGTATCTTTGCCAGAGAGTGATTTTGTGTTGTTTGTTGATGGGTCATGTTTGAGAACAGATGAAGGAGTGCTAAGCGCAGCATATGCAGTATGCACGGTTGCAGCAGTGATGGAAGCATCTTATTTGAAAGGAGTGAGGTCAGCCCAAGTAGCTGAACTTGTTGCTTTGACCAAAGCATGTAAAATTGGGAAAAGTGTGAGAGTGACTGTGATAACAGACAGCCAGTATGGCTTCGGGGTCGTCCATGATTTCGGCCAGCTTTGGCTGCAAAGAGGTTTCCTGACCTCAAGTGGAACCCCTATAAAGAATGCTGAAGTGGTTGGAAAATTGATTGAGGCGATACAGCTGCCTAAACAATTGGCTGTGGTAAAATGTGCTGCCCATAGTCAAGGTAGTGATTACATCACTACTGGGAACAGGTATGCGAATGATATGGCACAGTATTATGCACGGAACCAGAATTCGGTCAATCGGGCCAAGGAGAGAGAAATGTCTTCTTGCTCAGTAATGTTTACTAACACAGTAGGTACTTGGGAAGAAGTGAGACAATTGCAGGAAGAGTCAGGAGATGAGGAAATGAAACAGTGGATAAAAGCAGGGTGTGCACCAAGAGAAAAGGACCGTGTGTGGGTCTATCGAGATGGAAGACCAGTGATGCCTGATAGCATGATGTCGACCATGGCACGGATGTATCATGGCCAGGGACACATAGGAAGAGATGCCATGATAAGGTCTTTTAAGCAGACCTGGTACAATCCAAAATTCAGACTTGTAGCAGGAAGCCTATGTCAGAGATGCCTGATATGTCAGCAATACAATCCTGGGAGAAAGACAGTGGTGAGTCTAGGAACCATAGGCCGAGAAGGTGGACCTTTTACCAGAATGCAGGTTGACTTCTTTGAAATGCCTCAGTGTAACAGACTGTGGTATGTTCTGGTTGTAGTTTGCCTGTTCTCTAGGTGGGTGGAAGCATTCCCAACAAGAAGAAATTATGGGATGACAGTGGCAAAGCTACTTTTGAGAGAATTCATCCCCAGGTTTGGGTTCCCAGTGACTCTTGAATCAGACAGAGGAGGGCATTTTCATAACGAGATTGTAAAATTGATTTGTGAAGCATTGAATGTACAACAGAAACTACATTGTGCCTACCGACCAGAGGCTTCTGGTGTGGTTGAACAGATGAATGGTACAATCAAAAACAGAATTGGTAAAATGTGTTTAGCCACTGGTATGAAATGGCCTGATGTCTTGCCTCTTGTTTTATTGACCATTAGAGCAACACCAGACAGAACCACAGGGTTAAGTCCTCATGAAATAGTCAAGGGACGAGCGATGAGGCATGTTTACATTCCAGTCAACAAGCTGATGACAATAACTGATGACATGGTGTTGGAATACTGTAAAGGCTTGGCTGACGCAGTTCATTCTGTGTTTCATCAGGTTGGAGCGGATGCCACCACCTTTGAAATGAAGCCAGCCCATGATCTGAGCCCAGGAGACTGGGTAAGGATAAAAGTCCACAGAAGAATAAATTGTTTGGTTCCAAGGTGGAAAAACCAAGACAACTCATTCTGACTACAACAGCTGTGAAGTGTGCTGGAGTGAAAAACTGGATCCATGCCAGCCATACTTTGAGGAAACCAAATCCAGTTGGCAGCAAAGGAAAGGAGTACTATGACGAATCAGAGTCAAGTACTGAATCAGATAACAAAGAGCCAAAAACACAAGACAATCCTGAAAGGGGGGAAAAAGAACCTGATCAAATATTAGTCCCCAGAAGTATCTCTCTGAGAAGACGATTGCAGATTTCTGATATCAGTTCAGATTCTGAAGACGAACAAGGAAGACAAGGTCCCAGAAAAGACCACAAAAAGAAAAAAGAAAAAGACAACGAAGAAGCAGTAAAAGAAATTCGAGAGAAAGACGTTTCAGATGAAAGACCAAGAGAAATTCCACCCGATATAATAGATCAAAGTGAAACAGGGACAGGTACAGAGAGAGAGGGACAGATTGCGGAAGACCCCCGAGGAGTTGTAGAGAACTGCAACATCCAGCTAGGTGAAGGGACAAGTAGCCAACAGGAAGATTGCGTTTCGGAGACCCGAGGAGGGACAGAAGTAAGGAAAACAGTGGTGGAAAAAGAAGTCGTCGGAAAGAAAAAGCAAGTTGAGACAGAATCTGAAGAGAGTGAAAATGAGATACCAGAAGGTCGACTTCTAAGAAAAAGGGCTTGGAGAGAAGAAAAGAATAATAAAGAAAGTAAACAGAAAAGAGTCAAAAAGGACGAAGTGTGGCCAAACAAAATAAAAAGATTGAGATATCGGCTGACACGAGTGAAATCACCAAGGGCAGATCAGGTGATTGAAGTGACAAGCCAAGAAAAATCGAAAGAAGAAGAGACTAATCAAGATAAGGAGGAGGGAAAAAGAACAAGGAAACCAAACCAGAAGTATAAGTCACCGGAATGGACGTACGTGGCTCTGCCTGACACAGAAGAAGAGGCAGATAGTCAAGGAAATCCAGAGGAGGCTGTACTGAAAGTGGTTGAAGAAGAGGAAGAAGCAGGAATCCTGAGAGTTATCTTGTCCGATATCGGAGAAGAAGAAACGGAAGATCAGGAAATTCTGTATTTGGATGACCAGAAAGAAGTGAAAAACAATGAAATGCCAAACTGAGAAAATCTAGCAAACTACTGATGAAGAAGTAACAATTGAATCAAACGATAGATACTGGTAGAACTAAATAGGGCCTTAGAGGCCTAAGATTAGAGAACTAGTTGCGAAATAAAGAGGCTAAGTCAAAAGACACAGTCCAAATTAACAAAGATGGCTAAAATTGATAGTAGCAAAAGTAGATGTACATTCATGAAGAGATGGTGTAAAATGTGTTGTTGTTGTACAGGATTATTAATGTTTCTATGGAGCATACTTGCTCTTTTGATTTCTTTTAAGGTCACTATAGATACACTAGAAGGACACACTGAAAACATTACTAACATAAATAAGATTCCAAAGGTAGTTCCGACTAGAATAGATAATAATTATTTAAATAAGGATAGGTCTATTATTGATTTTTCAAATAATGTGTTTTCAAAGTTATTGTACGAATATGTAAAGACCATGGACGTAAGGGACTGCTATGTATGCATGCAGTTACCTGCATCTGTGTCAGAGCGAGTGACTTATCATCACCTTCCAGCAACGTATGGATTTGCATGTAGTATGATAGCAAGCTTATTTTATGAGACAGGTAAATGAGAGTATTATTTTTCAGATGTAGATAACATTTTTGCGCAAGTACCTGCTAATAACAAACTAAACAAAGTAAGGCCTGCTAAGGTATTAGGTGAATTTTTCTTAGTAACTAAGGAGCTAACATTAGAGTATATGTTTAAAAATAATTTGACATGAAGTTTGAAGAATGAAGAAAGGACCTTCCTAGACATGGTCGAGGAAAGGAGATTGAAAATGCTAAGAAAGGCATCTGAAGGAAAAGGGGAGAAAACAGTCTGGGATGTAGAAATGGAAAAACATATGAAGGGAGAGTCTAATCCAACTTTGGCTCTGGATTGGCCTCAGAAAGGGAAACTGTGTATAAGAAGAAATCAAACGGCGTACGATAATAATTTTGTAGGGAATAGTGAGCACCATGATACATACCGAATCATAGGTGGATGGGGATTTAAAGGTGGAAGAGATCCAGTTTTTCCTGGACTTTATTTTATCTGTGGGAACAGGGCATATTATCGTTTGCCAGACCATTAGAATGGCACATGTTACGTGGGCCTGGTTTTTCCAAAAATCTTTCACATGGACAGAGGTAAAGATGGTGTACATAGGTTAGGTAATCAATTAACACGTAGTAAAAGAGAATCTTGGGCAGAATTTTTAGGTGACATTTTTGGAGCATTGATACCAGCAGTGGGAATATCTCTGAATCAGAAAAATATTAGAAGATTATCAACAGTAGTGGATCGCTTGTCAACAAGCACCGCTGGAGGATTTTTATTGGTTAATACTGAAATGGTTGCCATGCGTGCTATGGTAATGCAAAATGGACTTGCCCTTATTTGCAAAAGAGGGTGGAGTCTGTAGAATGCTGAAAGTTCAACATTGTTGCACTTACATTCCAGACGAAAGCAAAGATCTAAAAGTTTACATTAAAAATATTACTGAATTGCATGACGAAATTGTACCACTGGAGGTTGAAGGTGTTTGGGAAAAGATTGGGAAGAAAACTGCTGCTATTAAAAATTTCTTAGTAAAAATAGGTAGTACATTTATAGGTAAAATATTATTCCCATTAACTTGTGTGATTTTTGTGTTATTAATATTAAGATTAGGATGTATGTGTTGTAAAAATAAGAAAACAAAGAATAAGAGAAAAAGAGAAAAACTAAAAAGAAAAAAGGATCCAGAAGAAGACTTAACAGAGATAACTTTAGAAGAGTGGAAAGAAAGTTTGTATAAAAAGGCAAAAAGAGATGAAGAAGAAACTGAATTATAATTAAGAGCAAGAATACATTTCAATTTACTGTAAAAGGGTGAATAAATCTAGTGTTGTGGTGGTGATAAAATCACCAAAGGGGGGATTGCTGGAGTGGAGTTTTCTTTAAAAATTGTATACCCTCTCGATTTTGCATGTTTATATTAATAAGAATAATTAATTAATAGTAATTGTACTAATTGTTTGCTGTGTGAATTGACCAACATTACTAATATAAGAAATACACGTGGGAATTGCATTTGCATGGCCTAATTAATACGTAAACTAATTTCGTATGCTTATTAATTATATACGTTTAGAAATTGCATGATTATATTTTGCTTTCGTGATGTATTCGTGATTTGAGCATTATTAATGTGAATATAACCTGCATTAAGTGTTGCTTCTGCTAGATAAATACATACACATATGGATATTAGTAAGGGGTTAACATTTTATTAGTCATTTCCATGTATTAATTACGTTTTTGTGTTTCTTTGCTTAAGTTGACCATTTGGTGGCCACAAAATGGCCGACATCCCTATCAGACGAATTTACTTCATTTGTGAACGTCTCTGGGTGAAGTGCGCATGCGTCACCATCAGCTGCAGTGACCTTTGAACGACCCTAACTCAACTGTGCCACCCAAGGACACACCGGGCTACCAGCCAGCTGCTCTGAAAGAAACAATGAAAAGATACTATTCCGTGGAGAAAATTAGAACTATATCTAAAGACACATTATCCGTATGGGAAAGATGTTGAACAATTTTAAACGGACCAATAAGAAACGTTCACAATATCATTTGTTACACTTTGGAATGAAATTTTACTATAAAAATGGTAGAATAGAGAGGTTGGTATTGCGAGACCCTTCAGAAGATTTTCGATTTCCTGACGTTATGCTGACAGAGAGGACGGTGACTCTGCAGGACAGCTGTTTCCCAAAGACTCTGACAGTATGAGCTGATGACCAAGATTTTGACTTAGAGGACGACTTTTAGCCAGAATAGGTAAATATGATGGTCTACTGCTTGATTTAACAAAAATTCGATTGCCAATTAATTAGATAAAGATTTCAGATTTATTACAAAAACTGTGTTTGGTCGTTATTATGAAAAGTGTATTTATGTAAATAAATTAAGGATTTTGTTATCACCTTAACCAGCAGCTAAGCTGATCCATGGCCTATCCATGAGAGGAGTACCAAAAAGGTGAAGTTTAGGCCTTAGTGAATAGGGAAGGGTATTTTCTCTCATTACAGCGAATGGAACAATCACCTCCTTAGAGAACAGATTAATAGTGAATGAATTTTGGTGTTATGGGCCCCACCAGCGAATGTAGTGATTAAGTGTGATCTATGATCTGTGACAAAGGGAGGGATTTTGCATTCCGCGCTGCAACAATGGCTCTGAGAGATATGTTTACTATAGATTGGTTCCATAAGATATTATGGCTACGACAGATCTAAGCACTGTTAATTGACATAGGCCTGAAGGGGTCAACATGCAATCCTTCTTCTAAACCCATGCCATCCCCTGATGTGAATAAATCAAACTATTGGTCATGAATCTTTTGTTGTGAGGCGTGTGCTTCCAAGAGCATGTCTCTGACGGATAGGTTTATGGATTTTAAATGGTACAGTTTCCTGGAACCATATTGGGATGCCATTATGGTCCCACTAGATAGCAAACTTTATTTTCAATTTAGAGGTGGCACATTGCCCCTGAGAGCCCTTACAAGTTCTTAGGCTGTTGGTAGGGATGTATTGTGCCCTGCTTGCACCAATCGCCTAGAAACAGTTGCTCACGTTTTCTATATGAGTCTCCCAGGCGGAAATGGCTCAAACCCCTCTGTAAAAATCTGGGAACCTGAAGCTGCACATAAGCACTCCAAATTCTGAGAAGCAATCCTAGTTTTACCATAGTTATTCCAGCTGCCAAGTATTTTGGCTGGATGTGAATAGTGAGGTTAAATACTCTCCCCAAAAACTGAAACCCTGTTTTTTTATCATTGCAAAGAGCTTTCCACTCAAATATACATAACACTGATATGTATCAGTGAGACTCTGCTTCTTATTAAATTCTTGCTGCTGCTAATCCTTAAAATCTAGTTGAACCCCACAGAGTTAGTAGATTGTAATAGGATGTTGTGAAGTCCCGGTTTTGTCTATGTAATATTAAGGCAGAATTATGATAAGCATATCACGCCAGGCATGTACATGAAAGTGGCATGAACTTTATATTTTTAATCGAAATAAGTTTTTAGGTGTTTTATAAGATTTTATTTATTTGACTAATGTGTTGAGTTTTATGTGCATTATATTGTATAGCCGGCACATGTGGGAAGTGCAAGATGACCAAAAGTTAATATGGAGATTTTAACTGGTTTGACTATGTACACGTTGTCTGCTATGGATGCTGTTTTGCAGCATGTGTTACTTTTTTTTAATGCTCTTATGGTTTTAACCGTACTAAGTCTAAATGAAATGAAATGTTTAGCAAGTGGAAAAAACATTTTGTCTTCTCTCTCAAATAACACTTTTATACTGAGAACAAGTGACTCATACAGAGAAAAACATGTCATGATAAGTGAGGGATAGACAGCATGAATCGAAATCACTCCCGGCATATACTGTTATTATTATTGTTATTGAAATTATGATTCATCCTTGTTCAATCTGAAAGTTATTAAAACCATTATTATTTTTTCTAGGAATCATCATTCTTTTATTATTACCACTACATTTTCCCATCATTGCATTAGCAAGCACGAGGCAAGCCCCCTACTATTATATGACTGATATGCACATTCATCTTCCTCTTTCCCTTGTAGGGCCCTAATAGCATAGGAGTAAGAATAAGAGCGACAACAGTAATAATAATAATAATAATAATAATAATAATAATAATAATAATAATGATGATGATGATAATGATGATGATGATGATTATTATTATTATCATCATTATTATCATCATCATCATAATAAAAACAATAATAATTCCAAAATTAATTCTCTTCACATGTTTGTCTGCTTGATTTGCAGCCAGTCATCTCCCTCCCAAGATCCCTTGGTATAACATCAATTCAACAACATTTAATATTCCACAGGACTTTCCAAGAAAACTCAATTCTTTCACACTCATTTGACATTGGAGCAGTGTGTGATGAGGGCTGTTTGGAGCAAAGCATTGTTGAGGTTTTGTGAATCAAAACCATCTTGTGGGCTTGTTGGTTGTTTTGTGATTTCCCCTCATTTGACTGATTTTCCTTGCCCACCTCCAGCATGCATATGCAAATATGAGAATTCCTAGCAGCCGTTTGACAATCTTGTGCCGCTCATGGACATTTTGTCCTATTTCAGTGTGCAATTCTGCAAGTTTCAGCTGTACATTTTTAATGATAGTGAACAGTTTGCGCTTAAACACATAATTTATTTTTGTGACACATTAATCCGTTTCTGGAGAAAACTCCTGTTTTGTGAAGCAAGCTCATAGTTTTCAATTCTGGCTTAAAAATCTATAATGAGGGAATTAAGACAAATATAATACAGATGCTCTATGGTATTCACAAACTGCACTTTTGTGGTAAATTACTCTTTTGTGGTCACTTACACCTTTGTAGCACTGCACATGGCCAACCACTGGTACTGCAACACCAACACATAGAAAATAATGGAGGTAGGGACTTAAAATAAAACCCAATAGGGAAACAATGGTAAATTAAATTAAAGAAATTCCTTTAAAACTTAAGGAAGTATATGTGCACATTTTAAAGACCATATAAACATTGTACATATTTATTATTTTATTATAAAATATTTAATGAGCTATGTACAGTGGAAATAAGTCATCACCAATTTACTTGTCTACTTAGCGTACAAAAACAAAAAAGTTCCTTTATAAGTGTCTCAGCAAGTATCCCGCATATTCAAAGCTGAACATTAATGCAATGTAGAGAGTATACACATTTGACGGCATTTTAGGTCCTTGAAGGAATGTTAAAAACATACATTATATAGGTTATTGTATGTAGATGTGGTTTGATTTATGTAGGAAGCACCATTAGTCCACTTAGGGAGTACATTCTTGAACACCTTAGAGCAATCTGATTGAGAGGTCATAGATACCTTATAGCATTGCACTGATCCACATTAGCACAACTTCACAGGAAAGACGAATAAAATTTCACAGAATTCAACATATTCTAATGGATCAGAGACATGGAAACAGGGAATCGACCCTGTGAAGAATGAAAACCATGTGAATTTTAAAATTAAGAGCGTTTGGAAGAGGTCTTAAGATAGATCAGGAATTGCAATTCTTCTCAGGAGAATAATATCTTATTGAATTGTGCCTCATCATCAAACTTTATAGTAAGTAAGAGGTAAGGTACTTTCAGTATTGAGCTGTGGTTATCACCTAGGTATTGATCCATGCTTATATCTGATGTATTACTTTATTAGACTTGTATATCTACTTAGTACTACGTCTGTTCAGTGTAACCAGTCTTGATTGGATTGGTCATGGGGTGCATTTTGACATTTGCATGGTTGTGGTACACTAAAAGAAATTTGTTAGGAGGAAAGGCATCTACAGAATGTTCCAGTTCCATGATTTACGTTTTCATCAACAATACTCACAAGATTCTATCTTCAAATCTTTCTGATTTTCTTTCTGTGTTCTCACAGGCCAGCTTGTTCACATTGTTTTCTATCTCTTCTGACGCTTCTGGCAGTATTATTATGTACAATTAAACTAGTAATTTCGAAATCTCATAACTTTCTCTGAGAACCGCATATTTAATAGTGTTTTTGTTAGAAATGGGGGTCTCCAGTTGGCAATGGTTTGCGTCTTTGTCCAAGTAGGGACCCTTCTTCCTAGTCAGTGTAAGGGGGATACACTTCTAAAATAACCTCTGTTCACCCCCTCGGTAGCTTGGCATGAGCAGACAGGCTAATCTCAGAGGCAGTGTGTAAAGCATTTGTGCACACATACAGTAATACAGTGAAAAAACTACAAATGGACACTACATCAGTTTAGAAAAATAGGTAATCTTTATCTAAACCAAACAAGACCAAAATGACAAAAATCCACAATACAGTAATAAAAATATCCTCAAAAATAAGTTAGAAAAGAAAGTTTGTAACAATAAATAACTCCCCCAGGAGTTATCACAACGTCGTGACAGATGAAAATCCCAAAGTATGTGACTTATTTTTGTTTTTATGTTTATTATTCCAGCCTTGATAAAGTCTTTGGAAAGACGAAACACGTGTTGGCAAAAAAAGTGCTGAGATTATTTTAAGGAAAGAACTTTTCGTGGACTCAAACGAAAGAAAGAATAAAAGAATTACAGTCCCATACTTGAACTGGATGGTTTCAGACTTATGTTTTTGAAATCCCTGTCAATTGTTCTTGTTGAGTAGAAAAGAAGTTAAGGGAATACTGTACCCTATTTTGCCTAGGAACCAAATCTCTATATTTTCAGAGGTTCATGTAACTATTGCAGGTGTGCCACAGTAACCCTAATATTTTGTTTGCAAATTAATCAGGGTTCTATTATAATGACCATAATAAACATTAGCCGGTATCATTCAGGACATATCTTCTAAACAAAGATGCTTCAAACAGCTTAGTAGTACAAGTCTATTATTCGAGCAACTTGGTGTTACCCGGAGGTCTGTAAACTGATACAGGTAATGTAAACCATAATTTAGTCACTGCACTAATAATTCCTAAGAAGTCCCAATAATTTCAAGAATTGATACTCACACAAGTATAGTCCAACAATTAACTTATCTAGATCAGGAGAGTGTGTGCTGCTTCCTGTGTAGGCAACATTTTAAATCGAGTGGGAAACTAACACAGACAGAGGCCTATCTTACTCAAGTCATAACATCATCGCCATCTTGGAGAGGTCAGAGGAGGAGCCAGAAAGGATTTCAAATGTAACCCTAATATTTTGTTTGCAAGTTGATGCTCAGAAAATTTCTGTTTTCTGTGCTATTAGGGCAGTTTGGTGGTATGCTCTTTTAGGGTGGGGCACCCGTTGTTGTATACTGTTTCACGCTTTAAATGAATGCTAACCTGATGCTAAACTGAAAGTGCGGATATTTCCCATGTGGAACACCACCACCTTTGTTTTTCAAAGAACCCTGATTAATAACTGGTTTGAGGAAATAAGAGGGCTCTTTATAATAGTTATTTTGTTTTCAGATAAGAATCCCTATGATGAAACTGCCTGCTGCCTTTTTTGCTGAGATTGCATACACCTGGGAAGGCAAAATTTAAGCATATGCAGTACAGCAATGAAGTCATATTTACTTAATTATGCAAATTCACACTTATGTTCTTTGTGTCGTAATAGGGGGAAAACTGTCAAATTGAGGGTGTCAGAGTAGTTACTAATGTGTGTGTTTGGTTTATTTTGGAAGAACGGTCTTGATGGGAGTCTCTTGTTTTGGCATGAGTTGGAATGTGGTCACTGAAGGCAAGCATGAGGGCACAATCTTATTACGTTTTTTAATCCCTTTATTAATTTACTTTCGAACAGTACATTCCACCAATGCAGTAATAAAAAGTTAATGAATACCAAAATATATGGCTGTATCTCAGCAAGCATATACAGTCTGGGTCATTCCTATACGTGAGACAATCACCAATCCAGTACAGGGAGGGACAACAAATGGTACAGCTATCAAGAGCAAGACCAGGGCATGGATAGCAGATTCCAGCCACAGCCCGGGCCTGACTGGAAACCCAAATCAGGCCCATATGGTGTATAGTGAGCAAGTGCAGCGAGTGAGTCTGACTACTACAAGGGGACTTGGGGAGGGTTCTGTCCCCAAGGAAATGTTGGGGGAAAATGGCAAAAAAGGTGCATTCACAGCACATTTCTCATTGTATATTCAGTTGCATTAGTTTTCAAAAATTAGTAAATGGTGACCTTACAGTGCACTAGGATACAGCAATCTTTATTGGGCTCTTCAATGATTCCCTCACTATCACCCTCCAACAGTGCATCTCATCTCGCACCATAGTCCCTCTCTCACATGTATTTCATTTCTTTTATAGTGCCTCTTATACTAGTATAGGGTGTCAGAGCTTCACTGAGCTCCCAACCCGGCTCTCCCTCCCAACAAGCACGTGCCAAATGAGGAATTACCGCCTGTACTTCCTGAGAGAAAAATTTACAATACTGTTATTATGTGTTTGATAGAGGATGAATTTAGCAAGTGTTCCAATGGTGAAAGAGTATAGGGATGTGCCGGGAACTGCGAAAGGGAAGGTTTACAGCTACCTCACAGCCGATAATAGAGAAACACTTCCAGGGAGGTACAGGGGAAACCCCCCTATGGTCCTCCTGTGCTAGAAATGAGCCGCTCCTTGCATGAAAACATATCGGTGCAATAGATTTGTGTAGCTAGGAGTAGGTGAGGATAGTCCAATGGCAGATGAGGTAAGTCAGTATCGCCCGGTCCCACATTTTTACTCTGTCTCATGCTCTAATCGTGCATTCTACAGTAGAAACATCAATTCTTGATCTAAGGATGCACCTCCACAAGAAGTAAGCAGGAGGTAGAGGAGACATACTATCTACCTCAATTGCCAAATATGGCAGAAAGGGTGGGGCCTTTGCCAAGGTAGGGCAAACTGCTCCTGAGTGCAGTGATAGTAGAGCTCTTAGTTGGGTGCTTCAAACCCACCCATTTAAAAGGGGAGTGTAAAGGTCTCCCATCAAGCCCTGGACTGACCTCCAGTCTACTCAAGTCTAATCTATTGAGATTTAAGGACATTGAAAAGGGATTTTTGAGGGGTAATGCTATATTCAGAAATAAATACAGCACATTAGGTAGGATCACCAATTGTATAATGCCCACTCCACGTGTTATCTGCTCTGCATTGTGGTCAATGGCGACACCATCATTTTTCATAATCACCACCTCTGGATCCCTTTGCACTTATAACCCCAGGTATTTAAGGGAATTGTTACATCATCGTAAGGGGAATTCAGGTGCGAAGTGGATTGTGTCAGGTATGAGGAGCAGGGTATGGGATATTCCTCAATTAAAAGTGACTCCTGAGAGGAAGCAAAATATGAGATATTCTCCTATAATCAGATTGAGGCTCAACTGCGGGTCCCATATATAAAGGGTTATGTCATCTACATACAATGAAATTAAGTACCCACAATGTGCATATCGAAGGGTGTACTAAGCATAATGTTGCCAGCCAGAGTTGTTTAAAAGCCAAGAGTTCAATGGTGTGTGCAAAAAGAATGGGCGAATGGGGGCAACCTTTCCTTGTGCCCCAAGTTTCACCAAGGAATCAGTGTAGGCATTGTTAATATGCACCCTAGCTGTGGGAGAAGTATAAAGAGACTGAAAAAGTCTTGTAGTATACCCATCCTAACAAGTATCATAAAAAGATAGTCCCACTCAAGGCTGTTGAATGCCTTAGAGGCACCTGCAACGGCTCCTCTTTTTAGGTCAATGAGTGTCCCACCACTGCACTGTCAGCAGTGAAAACATAAAAAATAAAATGATAATAAAACAGGTTATTATCAATTTATTTTTCCTCACTGAGCCGAGTCAAGGGCAGAGCAGTGCTCGGCATCCTGAATAACAGCAGCTGCAGCAGGGAGGAGGAGTGGTGGGCACTGTAAGTGCGCATGTTGGTTTGGCCTGCCCTCTTAGACATCTCTACACGAGTTGTGCTGCACAGCCGTGTGAAGAACAGACACATGCTCTCAGGGTCTGACTGAGCATCAAACCAGACTGCTCAGACCAATCCCGGTGCTTCTCTTATGCTGGGTATTACCAGCATAAGAGCAGCACCGGGATTGTTGAAAGGGAGACTGGGATCCTGTGCAGGGACTGATGTAAGTAGAGGAACAGAAGAGCAGAGAGGAGGCGGCCAGTAGGTAAATCTATTTTATTTGCTTTTTCTTAATTTTCTCCCCTGCGCTGTCCCCTGTGCTGCTCCACCACTATTTCTCATCCCAGCTGCACAGGTGATGCCTGGTCCGCTGAACCAGGAGGAATTCGGCATTCATAGAAAGAGAAGGCGTGCTGCAGGAGATGCGGGCCAAGAGTGCCCTCTGCTATCTTCCAAGTACTTCACTGGGGATGTGTTCATGCGGATGCACAGTGTAGGGGCTGCGTTTACTCCTTTTGTGATTGTTTTGACTCAGCAAACGTGTTCAACTGAATGTTGACTCAAGGGACACATGCCAACAATCCGTGTGTTCTCCTTGGTCTTGATTGAAAACAGGTTGGGTTCGCAATTGGCACATTGGAGCCTGAGCTCTGTTAATGATTAGTTGACTTTGTGGGGGCTTATGGGGTCTCTGTACTCCTAGCTATTCTTGGGTGATGCATTTAGGCCAGTGTTTGCTGCCTACCACGAATGCAGTTTGAGATGGGAAGATAGTGAGAAAGGGCTTGTCACTGGGTAACTTAGCTGCCTAAATGTATGTTCTGTTCCTACAGTGGAAAAGCCCATTCCCAGACCCGGAATTTCCTCTGAGGTTATTTTGGAGTTATTTTTCTGGAGGTTTCAAAAAATGTTGATGTCCTGACTTGTTCAATGGCCTTACTACTAGTTAGCCTGAAAATGATCAACAAATGGGTAAGAAACGTTTGTTTCATCTGTTTTTTCACACAGCATTGGCACAATATAGAAGCTGTATATAGTAATAATGCTATGAACCACCGTATCACGAGACGAATGTTGGGCCCATTCAGTCTGTAGTGCAAACAGGAAATGCACTTCCATTGGCAGAGCAATAGTCATCAACTTGAAAACACCCTCTGCCAGCCTCCCATTCTGAAGGCCCAATGCTACCAAGGACACAAACCTTGCCCTACCCATTCCCCATCAAACTAATAGAAGAGCAAACCAAGTGCAGAAAAGTGAGCAAGAAAAGGCAACAATAGTATGGGAGTAATCCCCAGGGACCAGCGAAAGAGACAGTAAGCCATCCCAAGGAAAGAGCTGAGAGTGTCTGGGGCATCTACTTATGCACACACAATAGCGTGACAACAGCAAAAGGTGTGCAAGGCCCATCCATCCTGGACATGAAGTAGAAGAGCGCTTTGTAAATGAGCCCCCAAATATGGGTAAAGAAGCACAGTCAGCTAGTGATCCAATAGTCTGAATCATGTCTACCAGGGTGAGGTGTTACATTTCAGCGGGCACTCTATTCACGCATGCACCATCCCAGCCATTGTCAATCCAAGTGGTCGTCTGGGTTATGCGACCAAACAGGTGATTGCAAGTCAGATCCCAGACTTGGGTCCTTCTGCACCCTCCTCAAATACTCCAGAACCTGCTGTGGTATTTGAATGATGTGTTATTTTTCCCAGTGCATGATCAGTAGACATAACAGACACAACATTGTATATTGCAGCCCAGCCTGCATGAGGTTTTGTTTCACCAGTATACATTTACACCAAGCTTCTTGTACAGCAATACTTAAATCTAGGAAAGGCAAGATAGTATTGCCTTCTAAGTTAAAAGAGACTTTTTTCCACACCAATCTGAGGACAGTAGCACTGTTGCGAAAGTTCAACAAGCATGCTATGATGGGCCCATGGCGGCATCGGAGCCATCAGAGATCTATGGGCTCACTCCACCACCACTAAATGGAAAAGAGCTCATTGCCGACCAATGGCAACAGCAGCCTCACAACATAGTCATCCAGTCTGCCAGTACTAGTAGATTCTGGCAGTCCCAGGGTGTGAAGATTATTGCGATGAGAACTTCCCTCC
The DNA here is from genome assembly GCF_964204655.1 of Triturus cristatus. Lineage (NCBI taxonomy): Eukaryota > Metazoa > Chordata > Amphibia > Caudata > Salamandridae > Triturus > Triturus cristatus. The sequence continues at coordinate 139,821,362 of NC_140582.1, read as the reverse complement.
AAATCCTCATTCTTTGCAGCAAAGACTTTGAGTATTTTTCTCCTTATTGAATATCATTTCCCCCCTTAGTCGGCAAGTTAATCTTCAGCAGTAGATATTCTATGCTCTTTCTCTTTCAGTGAACTGTCATGATTAGCAATCTTGCGCATAACAGCATCCAACTGTGCCATTAGTGCATCCATTTTATTACATTTTATTAATGATGGAGGCCAGGCTAAATTTGCCATAACTAAATTGGGTGACTTATACCCTGCTGTACGTGCCTTCTCTGTTGAGGACGAAGACCGCTTCAACGAAGCCACCTTTATGGATCCGTTCGGCGCTACGGGCATCCCTGCCTAGTTTTCCAATTGAACCAGATTTGTTTGCCCCTCTGTCCACGATCATCAAGAGTCTAGGAGGGATGCATCTTATATCCAAACTATACAAGGTCTGCTTCGATACCAGTCCAGTAAATAATGACAAAATTCGCAAAGATTGGGAAGCCGATTTAGGTCACCACATCTCAGACGACCAATGGGCCAAATGTTGCACAGTAACAAGGGAAGACTCTTTAAATAGCCGACATAAGCTGCTTCATTTTAAGTTTCTGCAAGACCACATAGTTGTCATAAATGCAATGCACCATATGCAGACTTTGCCCACCTGTCATGTCCAAAACTACTGCCATTCTGGGAGGCGGTGCACAAGACACTGGGAGATATGACTGAACTGACCCTCATTCCAACTCCTGAGATTACATCATTGGGTTATGTAGCAAACTTCCTCAAGCGAATTCGTAGGTTCACTGCCCTCAGTATGCTGCTCGCCAAAAGAGAAATTGCACTACATTTGGGCCGAAAAACAGTTTGCACACTACAGGGCTGGCTTCTTAGCCTAGCATTTTGCAACACCAACAGCAAAATCTACTCCACCACATTGCCTCGATCTTCCCGGCCCAAAGACATTTGGGGGACTTTCAGGGATTACACGGAGGCTAACCACCATACGGCTGACTCTCAAGTTGACCAGGGCATTGTCCCAACTGGAGTGGGATATTCACCTTTCGCACCACTCTCACCTGTTTCACAACCGCCTCCAGGGGGATCCTTGAGAATATCTTTCCTGAGTACATGCATGTGTTTGGATTGGTGAGATTAGCGGAGGGATAGGTGGCGGGCCGTTGGGGACAACCTTTGTATGGAGCACACATACCATCTGATCTACATATGCAAGCATTGAACATTATTTCCCTTTTTTTGGGATCTTAACAGTCTGGCTCTTTGTGGCCTACACCTTTGTATTATTATGCCAATGTAACAATGACAGCGAGCACTCATGTTTGTATGGCAGAAATGTAATAAAATGGTAAATAAAGTAAAAAAAAAAAAGATGGAGGTCAGGATCTCCTGCATAGCCATGAGGAGAGATTCCATATCGTCTTTCTGTGGACCTGCATCCGGGGATGACTCCGGGTCTGCATGTTGTGTTCGGGAGTGGCCAAATGCACACCCTTACGCACTTCAATATGCAGCTTGGGCTGCTTGCCTTCAATGCTTTGCCTCCGCCTCAGCACACCGGCAGTCAGAAATATAGCCTACTGTAGTGCTGGAGAGTGGGAGCGGTGGTGCAGCGGGAGGGTAGAGCCTAAAAAATGCTGCTCGTTGTTTAACACTGTCCAGTCCATTATCATCTCAGTGGACTTAAGGAGTCCCTTGAATGATGCACTTGCATGGGAGCATGAGCAGGCCAAACAGTGTGAAGCACATGTCAGTGGTGGGAGAGCCAAATCTCAGAGGAGCACCCAATTGAGACCACCAGGGAATACGCCACTGGACAGAATGCCCCAGCACAGCAGACAATTGCCCTCAAGGGTAAAGAGCCCCTCAATATAATTCCAGCCTCCAAGGGTCCAGGATCTCATCTCCTGGCACGGGGGCTTGAGTCATTGCACTCTGAATCAAGGCCACCATGGCCGAGCACAGCAATTACCCGTGTACGCTCGGCTCTCACCTTGCTCCGTCACCCATCCGAGTGGCCTTGAACTCCTCTCCTGCAGCTTGTGACCCTGCCGCCTCTGAGACTTTTCGAGGCCCAACTCTGACCACTTTACCTCCACCGCACTGGCACCACCTCACTGCTATGCCTTTGCTACTCACTCTTGTCCTAGAGCTGCCATCTTACGAATCACAGCCGCAGCTCTCCCATCAGTTTTGTTCTCACCAGCCGGAGGACTCCCACCATGAAAATGAGGACTTTGGTGTGATGGCAGGTTTATTGCTTGTCAGAGCCCAGGAAGTCCAGGTGTTAGGCACATATTTTACTTCAGATAATGATGGATTTTCATCCCAGTTTGCATGACCCTTACACGAGCACAGGCATCTGGTGCTGCAGTTCTCTGACACACTGTTATTAAGTTAACATGATTTGGTTGATTGATGATGTCCATGTACTGTATCTTCTACTATAAATCTTGACCTTGGAAACATTTGACAAGCTGAAGTGAGCTTGTGACATACAGATGATTTGCTCTCATTATTCAAGCTGTGACTTGCTTAATCTCTCAGAGACAATTATATAATAGCCAATTCAGTTTTACTCTTGCTCAAGCAGGGATCCACTAGAGAAGGGTACCATTAGAAAGAGGAGATTCTCCCCTTTCCAACAATACCTCTCCCATGTGTTTCGGTGCTCGCGGGCTGAGATAGCCCTACGAGCACTGAAACTGTGACACTGAAACTAAGTTTCAGTTTTGTTTTCGTTGTAATGACGACAGCGCGCCATCGCCGTTACAAGGAAAATATCAAATATGCCTTTGGAGGTTGCGGAAGCTCTTCCCCACCTCCCAAGGCACAAAAGAAAAATAGGAAATCCTTCTGCTGTTTACAGAAGAGGGATTTTTTTGCAAGTTTGCTGATGACGGAATGGTTCTGTCATGAGCACACTTGCACTTGTGCTTATGACGTAACCATTCCATCATGAGCACAGAAGGGGTTAAGTGACTTGCCCAGAATCACAGGATATCGAGCCGATGCCGAAACTCGAACCTGGTTCCCCAGTTGCAAAGTCTGCAGCTATGGCCATAACACCACATCCTCTCCCTTAAGTGTAACATATAATCGAGTGATTGACTGGATAAAAAAATATAAAGATAGTAAATTATTTAAAAGTGCTCTGTCGCTATTTTAGAACTCAGAAAATATGTCCTCTTTTTAGTTGTTTAGAGCACAAACCATAATTTCTACTGGAATAAGACCCTCTCTTGGAGGAGGTTGCAGAGGCAACAAGTTGACCACTCTGGCAGGCAGGAGGGACAGTGGCAGCACAATGGACCATGAAAGTCAGCGGGAAGAGGCAAGGGCCACAAACTGATAGAGTTGAAACCGCATTTTATTTGTAGTGGTGCATTATAATCATGTGTAGTGTAGACCACACCCGCATATAATCCTTTGTTGTATTAATGTGAAATGTTAGAATTTGGGAAATGGAAATGTGACGTATTTTAAGCCATTGAAAAGTAGCATGGAGAATCAAAGTAGAAAATGAATGTAACTAGCAGAAAACATTAATGTGAAGAACTTGTGTTGTGCAACTGACCACTGTGTCTGAATTGAATGTGCTTATTAATCATGTCATTCCATATGCAGGTAAATGCATTAGTTGAAATTGCATTATTGATTTGTGAATTTCTAAAGCTTATATTGTGCTTTGTTATGTTAGCTGAATTCTTGTAGGCCTGAAGTACAGTTCCATGGAAACTCTCACTTTAGAATTAACAGCTTGAATTTCATGTGTTCTGTGGAATTTGTTCTTTTTCACGGTTTGTATTGCAGGTAAAGAAGCACTCTTGTTAGCTAGAATAATGTCTTTGTTTTACTAGTCAGGCAAGGAGAGAAGTTACAATCATGTGGCTTGAGTCGATAAAGGAAAGTCGTTGTGCTTCACACAGGAGAAGGTCTGGGAACCAAGGCCAATTTGTAAGAAGGAAACTACACCGTTGTCAATGTGGAAAATCTCATTCAGGACTGTACCCAGAAGAGATGGTGTGATTCGCACTGCACCCTGGGTATGCTACCAACGGATAACTTTTTTGGGGGGATGGAGATGGTGTCCCACTTTTTCTTTGTCTACAGAGAGAGCTCTTTCTTGATAGCTTTATGCTACACAACCCATTGATCATGCAGAGACTTCTTAGGAAGATTCCACATACTGACACCTTTTATTCCTTGTTCTAAAAATTCTTAAGTAAGGATCTCATCTTAGTGTTAGAGTAGGAATATATTTCATGCTTTCCACTCACCAACCCTTGATGCAGGGAAATTTGGACTCATGCTTCCTGATTTTTTGTATCTTACTTCTTGAGCTAATTGTATTGCTTATGTCGCATCGTCTAAACTGGATATGCAGATTTGACTTCCTGCTAATTCCAATGTATTTCTACACTCTTGTGCTGAGGTGTCTTTCTGTTTGGTTATTTTTGGCTTTGTAATAAATCAAACTAACCTTAAGCAGTTGTCCGTGGTTACTATGTGTGCAAGAAGATTATTGACTAATTGATTGGTCTCCTAACAACTTTTTTCCCCTTTACACTTTCATGTTGCAAAAAAGAACAATCGAATTGTGATTCTAGAAAAAGGTCCAGAAGTTATGGGCCTGGCCCTTTCAAAACGAACCATGCAGTACAGTGTAGAAAGGCTGTGACAATATAAGAGACTACAGAGGGCAGGAGGAAGAGGCAGTAGGAGTACAACCCTACATACCAATAGACCTGATTCAGGCAGGAGACTCTCAATATTTTTAAGCCCAAAAGCACTTTATTTTATCTGTCTCCTGCCTAAAATCTCCTCTTTTTCAAAGTAAGTCAATAGGGAAAATCAATTCCACAGGTTTTCTTTTTCAAAATCTCCCTTACCAAGTTCAAAATGTTGGCAAGTAAGGTACATTGGATCATGGAGGGCAGGAGAATAGGTTAGGGACATGGACCCAGGTTAACAGAGGTCAGGAGGAAGAAGGGCAGGGTGCAAAACTGACCTTACAGGGCAATCGTGAGGGGTTGTAGCAGCACAATACACCAACAAGGGCAAGCAGGATGGAAGTGAAGCACAACGGACCATGGATAGCAATAGGGAGGGGACATGGCCATGCACATGGACCACAGCGAGCAGAGGGGAAAGAGGCAAGGGCATGGAGAGGGACAGTTGCAGCATAACGGACCATGAAGGGCAGGACAGTGGGGGCAGGGGCACTACCATGGGCCAGACAAGGCAGGCCAGCAGGGATAGGGGTCTTCTCATACGAAATGGAGGACAGGGGTAAGGGCGCAGGGCAGGAGCAGCAAACAGAGCATGGAGGGCAAAAATGAGTGGCTGCAAAATGGACCATGTGAGACAAGAGGGAGGGGATAGGGGCATAGGACTTGGACAGGCAGGGTGGAGGTGGCAGGGACAGGTGTCAGCCATCTCACCATGGTAGGCAGGGGGGAGGGGCAGTGGCAGCTGAGCAGAACGCTCAGAGTAGATAGGAGGGTTCAGGTCCATGGAATATGAAGGGCAGAAAGGAGGGAGCAGGGACATACACACATACATCTTAGGGCAGGGGGGAGGTGAGTAGGGGAAGCCCGCTAAGCATCGAGGCTAAGCAGTAGGGCAATGATGGGGCATACAATTGGGCAATGGAGGGCAAGAACAGTGGGCAGGGACTTCAAGCTAAATGGAGGGTAGTGGCAGCACATCGGACCATGAAGGACAGACGGAAGGGCATGTCCTTTCCTAGATGGAATAGCACTGCAATTCATAGAAAAATAACCAAAGCACTAAAAGTCAAAGGAACACCAGGTTTCCTGGATGCAGATTGTAGCAGCTTTTAGACTATCTAGAAATGTCATTTTCTCTATATTATTCATTAAGCCCGCTGCATTCCAAGAAGCCACTCATTACAAATTATAAGGTTTAGCTACTTGGTCCGATATACGGACACCAATAAGTACAACAGCCAACCAATTCTATTTCAAACACTCATCATACATAAAGGGTGGGGGAGATGTATGGCCCAAAATACTGTGATGTGTCACAAGCCTTCCATCATTCACAAAAGAGACCCACAAGTGTTTTTAGTTGTCAGCTGAAACTTCCTTTAAAGAGGAGGGGTAAACTTTAAGGTGGGAATTACCGAAATGATCATTCCAATGCAAGTGGATTTTATTTTCCCTAAGTACAGGAATTATATCAATCCCTCTACATTGAAGGGAATAGTTGTTTTTCAAAACCAGATTTGTGACAATTTTAACTGAAATAAGACCCTTGTGTTACGTTGACAAAAGAGATATTTCTACTTTTAATTAACTTCAAATTCTCAATGTCTGCAAAACAAGATAGTAAGAACGAGAGGTTCAAAATCAAATCATAATCAAAACAAGGCTACAATGTCCAGCTTAAAAGTATCTGCAGGGTGGAGAGACAGAGGGTAATATTTCCGGGCAGTCCATGTTGAAATATATTTATCGGGGCGTGGCCTAGGAGGGAATGGAGTAGGACGCTTCCACTGCCCGGTTCCATCTAACGCTATTGACTGTACCGGGGCAGCTGAATGGGCGCACTATAACTGTGGGAAGGTGGCTGCCCTCCTGCCCTCACTGTGAAGGTACTGCTTCCACCTCTGACATCGATACACTGGCCGCTATAAGGAAGAGGCTCTCCGAAGCGGCTGGGTGCTCTCGTCGCAATCCTGTTGAGCGGCCCTCGTTTCGCCCCACTTGCTGCGGTTGCAACAGCTTTGACTATCAGCCTGCTCCTGAACTGTGCCTGGCAGAGGGGGCTGCTACTCTGCTGCCTTCAGTGGGGGCCACACATTGTGGAGCACATAGAGTTTACTGGAGGTACAGTGCGGTGGCCTGGTGCTCTGGGAGTGAGTGGCTGCACCCCCCCATGTGAGGCCGTGGCCCATCGGCCCTTTGAACCTACAGCAGAGACTCCGGTAGTGGGTGCTTTCCGGGAAGCTCCCGGACATTGAGTATTCCGGCCTGCGGCTGCCATGGTGCAGGCCCACCTAACCTCACCTGCCCATTCCAGACCTGCGGTGCGGGCTGTCAGTGCTCTCGTCCCTGGGAGAAGTGTTCTAGACATGGCGTGGTCAGAGGGGCTGAGCGAGCCGCCAAACTGCTGAGTATCATAGAACGTAAGGAGTCTGCTGGAGGAGTCATGTGGCGGCTTGACGCTCCAGGTGATTGCAGAAGTGCTCCCCTTGCAAGACCGCGGACAGTCAGCCCCTCGGGCATCTAGAGATGGCAAGACCGTGGGCCCTGAGACTGCTGATATGCGCCCGGCCTGGAGCTTGGACTTATGGCAACAGGGGGGCCTGTTTTACAGCTGGTTGCCTAGGAACACTTTACTGACAGGCCCCCTCCATTACAGCAGTCCTCGAGGGACGTGGCCCGAACTACATGCCTGCTTTCGACTAGTGGTCTACAGCTCAATCTCCTGAGGGGTGGCTGGGGGCTGCGAGAGCTGCTCGTGCCATTCAAACTGCGAGAGGGCCATGGAACAGTGTCTTCCTAGCTGCCTGATACCAGCTATGGTGCGGATTTAGAGACCCTGAGACTGAAAGCCTACCAGCCTCCCTGGGAAAGAGTGGCCTGAGCCTCCTCGGGGTAACGTGTGGTGGCTGTGTTAGTGATCCGGGGGGCACCTACTTAAACCGTTGTGGCCCGGGCTCCTGGGGGCCTAGTTGACTATCTCTACAGGGACTCCATATCTGTACTCTGGCTGTGGCATTGTGCTCCCTCTCTGCCACGCGGGGTGAGGCCCCATACCCCCTCCTCTATACCTTGGCTGTCTCAGGAGTGAGCGGGTGCCTGAGCTATCGTCTCTCGGCCTAGGTGCTTCCTACACTGCCGGTTAGACCATCTACGTCAACTGCCCCTGCTTTCTATCCTGAGCCGCTCGTGCCTGTCCTCTTTACTCCAGTGAGGTGAAATGTACCAGTTAAAATATACCTCTGTTCTACCTGGTTGGGGTGGGTGGCCAGCGGGTCCTCTGTTACACAGGGTCCAAAACACAGCTCCTTGCCCTCCTTCAGCCTAGCTCCCTGAGCGATATCTGTCCAACATTTTAGCCAGATAAAACCCTGCTGAAGCATTACATAATTGTCTGCTGTTACTCCCTCCCCGGCTACACTATGCTGCTTTTGCTGAGGCTTACGCCACCTCTGGCTAGAACGATACACATCTGATAGCCCTGCTTTACTCAACTTGGACCTGGCGCACAACTTGCTGACATGCCATGCTCCAAAACCGTGAAAATAATCATCTCTATTTATGTCTCTCTGGACCAAGGCCTTGACTGCAGATCCAAAAGAGCCGCCTCCCCCTTTGACTTCAGAGACAAAGCCTACGTCCTCGGCTCCTGTAACCCAGAGTTAAATAGACGGCTTCCTGCAGGAGATTCACTCCGACATTAGCTTCCTCAAGGAAGAGTTCAAATCATGCCTACGGAAAGATGTCTCCGACACAGGAGAGCAAGTGGACAATCTTGAAACTACAGCAGATGCTAGATCAGAAGACCATGAGATGTTATGGAGATGGGTAACAACTCTGCAAGAGCAAAACATTTACTTACAAACCAAACAATATGATTTGGAGAATAGTAGCTTCCGTAACAATATTTTCCTCCGGGGTGCCCAGGGGCATGGCGGTAAACGATCTTATGTCCCTTACGGTGGACCTTGTACAGGCGATTAGAGGAGATGACGATGCATCCCTGCCGACCCTTGACAGGGCACATCAGGTGGCCTCAGCCTCCAGACACACAGATGTGGTGCCATACATCCTGGCCAGAGTGAATTTCTTTGCTGAGAAAGAAGTGATATGGGGAGTGTCTAGGGGCAAAGCTGAACTAGTGTACCGTGGGTATACTGTTCAACTCTACCAAGATCTCTCTCCCATCACTCAGCAGAAACAACAAGAATTTAAGCCTGTCACTAACAAACTCTGTTACCTGGTGGTTCCCTACCAGTGGGGCCACCCCTTCGCCCTTTTGTTCATGTGGGAGTGCAGGCACCGCTTGGTGAGATCACTCACGGAGGCGAAGGACCTGCTGGGACTTGCTGTCAATTCCTAGGATCTCCATGCCTCCCCTGCTCAGGGTACACCTGGAAGGGATCTCTGGCTTATCTCTACCACATTAAAACCGCAACACCCCAACAAGTGATAGGCCGAGGCATCGCCATCCACACAGGAAACCAAAAGAAATGTGATTCACCACTTCTATAGCCGGGGGGGACCTCGCCAGCTCGCTCCACTACAGGCTCCCTCTGAACATAGATGCTCTACTGCACTCTCGTCCACCAGCATACATATATTGATGCTGCCCTGTGTAATCTTCTGCATATTACTGGCAGCACTGGGCCACGGGGCCTAGGAGAGGCCCTCTACTTACACTGTGTTATTGACTCTGTTCCTCCTCAGATGATCCTCCCCCAGCGACTTATTTCCCAGGACGGTGACTCCTCTAGTGGGTCTAGAGCACTTAGGTGCCGGCCTCTGCAATCCATGGAAGTCACTGTTGGACCCTGTTAGTCCATTGTTTCTATTGGTTGTATTTTGTTTCCCTTTTCAGGTCGACTTATTCTGTCTGCGGGGTCTACCGCAGATGACAACCATCCCGTCCAACATCAGGAGTAGCGAGGAGGCGCAGGTGCATACAATATTGCCTCCTCTTTCATAGCTCTGTCCAATGGATTCCCAGTATTGTGGGCTTAGTTTGGGTTTTCTTTTGGCAGCCTGCCTCTGGGGATGAGTTGGGTGGTGTTGAATACCCCCATACAGGCACAGAGCACCCTTCTGTCTCCTCCATATGTAGAGCACCCTACTTACACCATTTGGCTTCATGTCTATGCTATGAGACACTAAATTGATATCTCTGAATGTGCTGGACTTCAACTCCCCAAACACAAGCAAGCAAACCTGGGAATACATACTGCAACATGACCCTGATGTCCTCCTTCTGCAGGAGACCAACCTGCTGGGGAACGATCGCCACCGCATGGCACACCTGAGATACCCTAGGTGCCATTGGGCATACATGAATACTAAAACGCTCAGTGGGCATCTTCTGCAAAGCGGGCTTCTATACATCTGTTACCAAGGTGGTCCAGGATGGGGAGGGTCTATATCTGGCTCTGCATCTCCTTTGGGGACAGCGGAGGCTCACATTGCTCAACATATATGCACAAAACACCTCACAGGACACTTACTTTAGATGCATTTTGCGAGAACAATTAGAGGGGGTGGAAGGTGACATTATTGTGTGTGGGGATTTTATTCTGGTGTGGGACCCCGTTCTAGACTGCAGCAGAACTATATTTCAACATAAGGGGCCATGTCATCTCACCTCAAATGTGACATTGAGAATCTGGGCTTAGTAGATGTGTGGCGTTATAAACACTCCAAAACACAGGATTACTCTATTTACTCACACGTACATACCTCCTACTCCCACATCGACTATGCCTTAGACACCTAGACACTATAGAGCTTTAAGCTTTCAGACATCTATATTTCAGACCATGCACACCTAGGGCTGACGTGGGTGGGCAGTAGCTTTTCCACAAGGAGTCCACCGCCCTGGTGTGTGCCCCCACACCTCCTACGAGACCCAGTATATGTGGCTCAGATACACAAGGGTATCACAAATTACTTCTCTCTAAATACTCTTCCCGAAACCTCTCTGCAAACTCTCTGGAATGAATTTAATGCGACCATCCGGGTTAGGATCACATCTACTCCCATTGCTCGGGGACAGGAGCCAGATTGTAGAATTTAACTTGATGGTGGAAAATAAACAATTAGAGCAACTCGACAGAGCCACCCACTCCTGCCGCACTAAATGGCAGCTTACTGTGCTGCGCGGCCATCTTCGGCCACCAGACGGGAAAGGCTGAGCGTGCATTCCTGGCACTGAGACAGCGCTACTCCGAGGGGGGCATCAAGGAGGGCAGACTCTTGGCTCATAGTCTTCATCAGGCTCATGCCAAGACACATATTGCTATGTTGCGGACTGAAGACGGGGGATGGGCAATAACAGAACTAGACAATCTCCAGGCCTTTCATGATTATTATCAAATGTTATACTCTCAGGACGATCCGCCTCCTGAGTTGATTAAAGCATACTTAGACGCCGGCAAAAATGGGAACCTCTACATCCACGCCATGCAGATCTCCTTGAAGAACCAATTACTCTTGAGGAACTCCATGTGGCAGTATGGGCTCAACCCATGGGTAAATCCCTGGGGCCTGACGGCCTCCCGGCCTATTTTAAACGTCTCTTTGTACCCCACCTACAAGATCACCTAGTGTGGCTCCTTCACACACGAAACAGGACTCAAACCTACAATGGCTTCTGCCTAAATCTCTCTAATACCCAAGGCAGGCAAGGACCCAACCTCTTGCTCTTCCTATAGTCCCATAGTCCTACTCAATATGGACGCAATCAATCAATCAATCATGATAACTTTATTTCGCCACTTTGAGTGACATAAAAAGTATTCTACGGTAATCGATTAATAACTTTAAAAACATAAAAAATATGAAACCATATGAAGGTGCATAAAACCACATTGTAAACTACAGATTAAAAATAGAATAAATAGCATCATAAAAACAATAATTCATATATGTCATTACTCCTGTTATATGTGTATTTAATCATTTAAAATAGATTTTCTCCTCCATAAAGCAGACAACAGGAATGAAGCTACACAGTAACAGACAAAGGGATTTGGTAATAGTTGGAGATAATATAAAGCTGGGCGACATTGTCTAAAAGGAAGTTTACATAAAAGTGGCAGCATGAGTTTTTTCTTTTCCTCCGCATAAAATCCACAAAAAAATAGAAAGTGCAGATTGTCCATCACATAGACAAACTGGCAGTGCATCTGTAGAGTATGTTTTAGCAGGATAACCTAACATTAATGGGATGTGTTTCAGCCGGAATAGTGACAAGACAAATACAGACGCAAAGCTGTTTACCAGAATACTGGCCTCTAGGCTCGAACCCTATATCCCGGGCCTTGTCAAACCGGATCAAGTTGGTTTTATTCGCCATAGACAGGGCGCAGACAACGCCCATCGCATAGCTCACTTAGTTGAAAAATCGCAGCGTTATAATATCCCAGCATGCCTTCTCTCATTGGACACAGAGAAGGCCTTTGAGAGGGTAAACTGATCCTTTCTCAGTCTCTTGCTGGTAAAGGTTGGGGCCAGGTTTGCTCTCTAAGATAAGGGCCTCGTATGTGGCACAGGTGGCCAATGTATGGGTAAATGGACAACTCACAAGGCCTATAACCATTCTTCGAAGCACTCGTCAAGGGTGCCCACTATAGCCCTTATTATTTGCCCTGGAGGTCAAGCCTCTTGCCATAACAATTCGTAACATGGACACGTTGAAAGGCATTCCCTTTATTAGCCAACCCCACAAGATTAGTCTCCTCCTCACACTCTTAGCCTGCTATCTCCCTCCCAAGTGCTGTGACCAGCCTGCAGGCTTACGAAGCAGTTTCGGGCTTTCGGATCAATATGGATAAGTCATCAGTGCTCAACTTAACTATCCCTGATCAGGACCTTGCAGCTCTGCAGCGCCTCGCACCCTTTCAGTGGTCCTAGGATGCCAATAAATACCTGGGAGTCAACATAACTCCCAACGATTTCCTCTTGGTCTCAAGCTAACTGGCCTCACCTTCACCGCTCCATCCTGGCCGACTTTCCGAGGTGGAAGCCCCTTCATATCTCCTGGAAGGGGCATGCAAATGTTGCAAAATGAATCGGTTCTCGCAGGTTGTTTATCTCTTCCAGACCCTGCCATGTCAATTGCGCAGGATGATATTCTGCACTTACAACAAAACATCTAAACCTCTATTCTGAACAAATAGCTAATGCATTATTGATGCTCCCATGAGATAGGGGAGGCCTAGCATGCCCTAATCTTCTTGAGTATTACTGGGCAGCCCACTTGCGTTACATCTCTGAGTGGGTGGTCCGAGAGAGTAAAAAGCCCTGGTTCCACATGGACCGAGCGGTGGCCTGTCAGCCACTGCGGGACATGGCCTGACTGCCCAAACACTCACAACCACGTAGAGCAAACATTGCCACCCCTACTCGGAGGGTCCACAACATTTAGGACAAAGTGACCCTTAAGAAAGGTTTGACTACCTTCCCCTCCCAAAACACACCTATTGCGTGAAATTCAGACTTCCCTCCAGCGCTCTCACCCCTTTCATTCCATCTCTGGAGTGACACAGAATGTGGGACATTCCGTGACCTCTTCACAGAAGAATCCATTAAGTCCTGGTAGTGGACTACCAGCTTACAAATGCCTCAGGCTCCAGTATTGCCAACTGCGGCACTGGGCTTTACACCCCTTGGTACATTCTGCAGCCATTCGTCCCTACACTCTCTTTGAAAAGTTTGTCTGAGCCTATATCCAACACTTACCATATGCTTCCGCACTCTTCACCAATGCACACCCATACTTATCAGTCACCATGGCACAACACCTCCCGGACGATATAAAGCCTAAGCAATGGGAGATACTGTGGCAACATATACCGAAAACCTACCACAGTCTCTCTCTCAGAGAAACAGCATACACATTGACGTGTTAATGGTATCACACACTAGTCCGTCTCTCCCCTATCTATCCGGGTACTTCCCCTCTCTGCTGCCGTTGTTATGAGGATGCGGGGGACTTCCACCATATTTGGTGGTCGTATAAAATAATTACTACATATTGGAAGGAGATACTGAACCATATTAAATACATTGTAGGCTACCCGCTCCCTTCCTCGCATCTCACGGTCATTTTGGGCATCAGACCTACGGCCTTAGCCGCAATGACACATGCAGACTGGAAGCTTATCAGCTACCTGCTCTTAGCGATGTGGCAACTTATAGCACTCATGTGGAAGTAGACAGCCCCTCCCACAATAGCACAATGGTTTGCCCCCGTTTTGCATGTTTTAGCAATGGAAAGGATAACACACAATTTAACAAAAACAGAGAACAACTTCCAACACCTGTAGAAGCCTCTAATTCACTATCTCATGTGTGTAGAGTTTACTTGCTTTAGGCCCTTGATACTCTGGGTGCTCCAGCTCTTTGCATAAAATTACCCTCCATATCCAACTTTACTGTAATGGCCAATACTAGATTGAAGGGAATACTATGCCCCTCGCCCCACGCATGATGCCATTGCACATACTCATGCCCAAATTGCAGCAAACCCCGACCTGTATTTACCATATTTGTTATGGACTCTTTAAATGTATATATGAGTGCTTCTTTCTTGTCTTTTTTGTTGTTACTTGTGTATTCAGTCAAGAGGTGTTGCTAGACGATTTATTGTACATTTATCGGATACTATTTCATTGTGGCATATTGTATCTTGCCCATATCTGATGTTGCTTTATTGCTGAGAAACCACTTGCGCATCTCATGCCACTTTGTTATTCTGATAGCACTGCCTATTGTACCTAAGCACCACTACTGACACCGTGATGCGTATGTTTTGCTTTTTTGATACACAATAAACAGAACTTGAGTAAAAGAAATAGACTTATCTTTTGGCATCATAGCAAGTGGTTCCACCCGGATTGAGAGAAGAAGACTGAGGAATGAATAATGATGAAGTTGCCACAGCTACAACAATGTCTCCCCTATCCAGAGAGGTAGTAGATGATGGGAACATTTTTGAAGAATCCCCCGCTTATCCCATAGACCAATAGTGTCCTGATTGGCAGAGGTATGCATTGCAGACTTAAGAACAAATTCACCAGTTACTTGAAAATTGAGTTTTTTAGGGCCTGTTTTAAATTCTGCATTTTTTTTTTCCTCATGCTCCAATATTTTTCTTTGGCTATTCCTTTAGACTGAACTCGCTCTGATGTATCACCCAAGCATGATTTGGTCCGGTCTTAGTCTCTGAAGATAGGAAAGGCCTTTGGACCAAAACAAGTTGCCTTCGCTGAAGAACAAGTCACAGAAGGACTCACTGAGCACAGATTGAAAAAGCTTTTTATCGAATAGATAGGCCTTTCCACATTCAGCTGCTTCTTGGAAAGGGGGTTTCTAGCTTGTAATCCATAACCTTGTTTTTGTAAAGACTGGATTGAGCCACCTACCTTGCACATTTAGGTGAGCTGGCTTACACACCCTTTTTTATAGGACCCAACTTTGCATTTTTACCAGCTGTAAGGCCTTGTTTGGGCTCATCCTCTCTCCCTCTGGGCCCATCAACACTTTCTAGATTCTAGACATAATATTTTGAGTGTGGTCCGTATTAGTTTTAGAATTTTCTAGGAGGGCTAAGATTGATGACAAAATTCTATCCAGACACTGTAGCTGCTCTGACACCTGCACATATTGGCCCAGGGCATTACAAGACAGATTTCCAACCAACTCCAGATCATGGGTGGCTGACATCTGTAGGGCTGCTGAACAATGTTCCGCTGACATACTACTAAACAGCTTTAAACCAATTACCTGAGACAGAACCAGCGGGGTTCTGAGAGAGCTAATCTCTTTTGTCAATTTATTTCTCAAATTGACCTCTACATCTATGTCTGGTAGGGTGAAATCCTTATTATGATATTTGGAGTCCTCTCCCGGATCATGATTCCCAATGTCCATTCCCGTCATACACAGAGATGGTAACCGCAGGGGACGGCGTTCTGACCCCAACTCTGTAGGGCAAAGAGTGGCTTCAATTTAGATATAGGGCAACTTGCGCCATGTTTTCTTTCTGAAAAAAGAAAAAATCTGGTTTGTTCCCTTCATTACATTTAAATGAGCTGACTTGTTTCTAAGGGGGTTAGATTTGGTCTTCTTGCCCGCTCTTAAGGGAATCAGACGGCTTGATCGAAGTTTCCATGCTGTCATGTTAATACCTTCTTTAATCAAATGAAACTAGCTGTTGAGATCATAATTGAGGGCTACTCGATCCAACAGAATCCTTGTTTAATGATCTGTTAGTGATACAAAAGGTAATGGAGGAGAA
This sequence comes from Triturus cristatus, assembly GCF_964204655.1. Classification (NCBI taxonomy): domain Eukaryota; kingdom Metazoa; phylum Chordata; class Amphibia; order Caudata; family Salamandridae; genus Triturus; species Triturus cristatus. The sequence goes on along the minus strand of NC_140582.1, from coordinate 139,805,340 downwards.
AAAAGGAGTAGCAGAAACAACAGTCGCAGGAAACACTTTATCACCAGAAAGTTTGGAAAATACACAGAAAGAGACACGTCTGCATCAGCAAGCTGCACCACTATAACGTTGGCCACCTCTGCCCACCGTAGGAGGGAGAGCCTAGTGCCTATTGCACACCTTGTCCACGCTTACCAGCAGGACTAACCTTCTGATGGAGACGGCTCAGCAAACCAGACTCAGAGGTGGGTTTACAGCAATTCAGGGGCTCATCAAGGCGTATAGATCAAACATTGACATGCCATGAGCCCCATCTGCAACTACCACTGTCAATTACTTCTAGGGCTGTTGGAAATGCTCCTCAACCACTGTCCTGCACAGCTCAGTTAGCCCTACATCAAGCCAGGCCAGGAGCGCATGAGTCATGGGGCTCTAAAAGATGCAGCCACAAATGCTCCCCCCCCCCATGACCCTGCTCATCATAGCCAGACCAGGTAAATGTCCAATATCGTATTAGTGGTTGCAGCCGCAACCATGGTTTCAGTCAGCTGACGACTGTAAGTGTTTCTCTTCATGGTGGGGAGTGGGGCGATATGGCGGGGCAATGTGGCAGGGTCAGCAAAAGCACTGAAGCATGCAAAGGGAGGAAAGAGGACTAATGGCCTTGGGGCCAGAAACGACTGCTGTATACACACTCCAATGGCCCCCCTGGCGAATCCCCAGGAGGTGCTTGCTCAGCTCACTGCACTCCCTGCAGGGCAATATGGGGGACTCCTGCTCAGCAGACCAATTCCCCCACTATCCTCACTTTCCTCACCGTGTCTGTGGTGCAGCGTCATGTCCACTTACTCCGGGGCACAATCGGGCACCAAGGCACTGATAGGACATTATTTTCCCATAAACAAGTAAGAGTGCAAGCAGGAAAGGGGGTGGGGCATGAGACAACAGAGCAAGGGGGCACCAAACAGTCCCTCATGCACTGCAACATATTCTGTCAGCAGTGGAAGAATTTGTGCATGCAGTTAAAACACGCTGCTACTGAAATGCTCCTGGGCAGGACAAGAACAAGAATAGGGAGGAAAGCCATCAAATCCGGGAATAGAGGATGAGGATAGATTAAAAAAACTATCCAATCATAAGTAAGGGGCTGAACATATCTCACTTTATGGAATAGATATGGTCATTTTTCATTCAACAGAGCATAGCAACCAAACTTGCTTTGCTGCATTGCCCAAAGGGGAAACACCAAGACGAGCGTGCTGCTGCTGTCATCCTATGCGCTAAAGCGTGAGTTAATATCAGTGGTGGGTGGTGACACTTTCTTTTGAGGGCCGTCGGAAAACATAAGGAATTTTAACCCAGTGACAGGCACTGTGACAAACCAACAATGGCTTTAGGTTCAACATCAACGCTCTCAATCATGGCTCATTAACAGGGTTTTGTTGCTAACGGGCCATGATTGAGAGCTCTAGAACTGAGGCTGAACGTAATGCGAATTTCACACAGTGCCTGTCAAAGGGTAAAAAAGGAAGGAATAAAAGACATAAAACATTTACTTACCTATGCATCCTCATCTGCTGGGTTCTTTTCCGGACTGCAGTCCAAGTGAGAGCTCTCCTGGATCCTCCGCCAACTCCCCACTACCAATCCAGATGCTACCCTCATGCTGCTGATAATGTTCAGCAGCATTACAGAAGTGCCAGGAATGGTTGGATAGGGCTACCTTGATGCTCCCACCGGCACTGGAGCCTGTGCCTTCTCCCCCCCCCCACCCTTCTAAGACAACTCAGGCTGGAGGGGTTTTAAGTCTGCATGTCAGGCTGGCCATTGCAAGACAGCCGGCCAAATGACACTTGCACTTCAAAGTGGAGTGAACACCACTTCTCCCCTGCTGCCAGTCAGCAGCGATGGCCCCACCCTCAAACGCTGCACGGGCTGGGAGCATTGAAAAATAAAATGGTATTACATTTATTTAATGAACATTTTAGTTTTCACCTTTGTTGACCTGGCAGCAAGGGAGAGATGCTCCTCTGTCCTTATGGAGGGGCCGCCACTTGTTAAGATACATTTTGCACCATACAACCTCGCACCATGGTATAGTGATGAGTGTGTGCTGTCTAGAATAGAGCCTGTACTAGAAGCATACCCTTCCAGTACAAATCTCTGTGTGCCCTGTCTGAAATAGGATTTGACATAGAAATATACCATTCGCGTACAAATCACTATGCCTAGAAAAAAATTAAATGATCTCAGAAGAGTCCCAATCATTAGATCTGTGATGTATTTTTTACCACACATGTTGTGTGTGGGTTTTTATAAGAAATAAAACATAACCTCTCAATAACGCCTGATTCAAGGAGGCATTTGTTTTTGACACGAAGAACAGTCTTTCTCTCTTAGTAAATCAAACTTTACGTCCAAACATGTGGGTGTCTGCACCGATCTGCCTAGGTAATGCCGCAGGAGTATAACCTTGATTACAATGTGACGCAAAGCAGTGCAAAGTACTTTTTGTGCTAAGAAAAGGGCACTGTTAGAATTTGGGTTACTAGTAGACTGGGGTATGAGCTCTGGCCAAGCAGCAACCACAATCCTAGTCACGGTAAAAAGCAGGTAAACCCTAAATTAACCTGTGCTCACCCTCCGGTAGCTTGACAAAAAGCAGTCGAACTTAACTTACAGGCAATGTGTGAAGTATTTGTGCAACACTTCAAACAGTAAAACTGTGACAACACCACACAAAAAGATCCGATGGTAGATTAGAAAATTAGAACAACACTTTATAAATAATGAAAGATCAAAATGACAAAAATCCCATTCATTTTTTAAGAATAAACTGAAAAATAGCACCTAGAAACAGAAAGCACCAACCATGACTATCTGGTGACACTAAACCGAGTTCAGGCCAACTGTGATGGAGCACAGGTCAGATACTGTCCCAGATTAGTCCTACTAAAGATTTACCTTCTCAAGTTTTGTGCCAAGGGCCCTGTTCATGAGGAAGAAGTTAACAGGGCACAAGGAGAGTGTAGCTGGCGATGGTCGGATGGGTGTGATGGACAGGCCAGGCATTGCAGGCGGCCAGGCTGAAGCCTCGCGGTGGTGATCCGATGCTTGTTCAAAGGGAAAAACTTGTGGCGCCTTGCGCAGATTTCCAGGCTGAGCAGTGCAGCTCTGGTGCGAATAGGCCCATTCGTGGTTGTGAAGTGACCAAAAGCTTCACTTTAAGAGCTCAAGAAACACACCAAGAGCCCAGGAACTGAGGGGTGCCTCTTGGGGGTCAGGAACTCATTGAAGAGGGGTCCAGGAGCTCTGGAGATCCTGCTATGTCCCTGAGACTCATATTTGGAGGCCAGCAGACTAGCTCTTTAATCACTCTGGGCTCCTAGGTTCAAGATGGGTTCCAGGTCCAGGTCTTTCTCCTCAGGCAAGAGGGTGGAATGTTGGCAGTCTAGCAGAGTAGCAGTCCTTTAAGCAGCACAGCAATTCTTCATCCTGGCACAGAATACACAGGTCCTGAAGTATACTGAAGATGTGGTGTCTGAGGTCCAGTAGTTATACCCAATGGTGCCTTTGACGTGGGGGAGACTTCAAAGACATGCCTTTGAAGTGCACAGATGTCCTCCCTTCCTGCCCAGGCTCTAGACTCACTACATGGGGGTGTGCTGCCCTTTGTGCGGGGACAGGACACAGACTATACAGGTGTAGGTGAGGTTGTGCCCAGCTCATCCCTCCCATCCTGCCAGTGGTGGCCCGTTAAGGAACACCTAAGCTCCCATTGTGTGTGACTGTCTAGGAGGAATACACAAAGCCTAACTGCCAACTACACCCAGTCATGTGATCAGAGACTGGCTACAGGCACCAAATGGCTAAAGCAAGAAAATGCCAACTTTCTAAAAGTGTCATTTCCAGAATTGTAATTAAAATCCGACTTTATCATAAGTTCGGATGTTAAATTGGGTTTCCAGAGACACCAAACTTGAATCAGTCATATCTTCCCATTTGGAAATTACACTTATAAAATGTAACACTGTAATCACAATGTTATCCCAAGGGAGATATAGGCCTTTCAGTAGTGAGAAACTAATTTAAGAGTTTTCCATTACGAGGACATGTAAAGCTTGAAGGTACATGTCCTGCCTTGTAAATACATTGCACCCTGCCCTCTGGGTTGTCAAAGGCTTACCTTAGGGGTAACTTATATGTATGAAAAGAGAAGGTTTGGTCTGGGAAAAGGTTTATTTTGCCAGGTCAAAATGGCAGTACAAACTGCACACACTGGCTCTGCAATGGCAGGCCTGAGACATTGTTAGAGGGCTTCTTAAGTGGGTAGCAGCATCAGTGCTGCAGGCCCACTAATAGCATTCAGTTTACAAGCTCTGGGCACATTTGCACTTTACATATAGATATATGTAAATTAAATATGCCAATTGGGTACGAGCAATATTACCATGTTAAGGAGAGAGATCACAAGCTCTTTAGCACCGGTTAGCAATGGTAAAGTGTGCAGAGTCATAATACCAGCATACACATGGCCAGAAGAGTGGAGGTGGAAGGCAAAAGATTGGGGGGGGGGGAGCACCCTAAACTGTCAGGTCTAACAGGCACCTATCCACTGCAAAATACCTTTTGCTCTGGAAAGTATTTACCAATGTGTCACTTTGAGTCACTTTGCAACAGTACAATGCCTTAGTATATCTGGGGCTATGAGAGAGTAGTGTTCAAACTAGGTATTCGAAAGCAAATCTGCCTGTAAGCAAGACCTCAAATGGACAGATCGAAGTCATGAGTACAGTGTCCTTCAGTACACCCGTCTGAAATGTTAACATCTGGTATGTGGTTTTAAGCCACTGTGCGCACTGGCAGCTAACAGCACTGGGGTTAGTCACATTTCAGTAGCATAGGATATCACTGGGCAATCAAATATCTGTAGTATCCAAGTGCCACATTAATGCAATAAGACTTCCAAGCTCTTTTGGCTGCAAACCATCAAGCTGAAACATTTTTTATGAGCCAGCTGTTGCTTAAACCTTATTTTCTGATCGCCTTTGATTCTCAACTTCATACCATCCCAAAATCCAGTTGAATGTCAATAGAAAAGAAAAGGATTCTGATACACATAAGATGACGTCCAGATTTATTCACAGCAGCTAATTCTTTAAAAAGTAGACAAAAAGTCGGAATTGCACGTCATATTAGCCCAATACAGGAAAACATGCATTAAAATATAAATGTGTTATGTATAATTTGCTGATATATAACACTGCCCTTTCTTAAACCTAAGTCCTGACTTTAAACTTTCCCAGGTTTATTTGTCGGTTTTTGGTATTTCCTATAGTTCTGATTCTCCTCTTGCAATATCGTCACACTTTTTGGACAGAATCTCGCCACTAAAGATGGGCACCTTCTCATGCACCTTTTTCGGGTGGGTAGCACATGTTCGGATACCGCTGTCCGGTGCACGTGCCGTAGATTAATAACTTGCTGGATACCACCCACCAGCAGGCCACACACCACGCAGCAGCTGCCTTCCAAGCACAGCTGCTTTGGTTTAATGTGCTCATGGGGACAGAGTGCTCACCAAGAGAGATGGGGCCGCGTGACACAGGGCGCAGGGCACTCAATGCATCACCAGCTCCCACAACACAACAGAAGTCCACAGTGGAACACCAAGCCCACCTTCCAACATGGCAGCCACGCGTGCACGCGCCTCCATGAACAGACGCCACCCCAGGATGCAAGGGAACAGCACACATTCCAAAGGCTCACATGCAAGCGATCTTTATAACGCTCTTGCATTTTTGCTATCATGAAACTGTGGGGCATATTATCTAGGAAGTGGTGGTGAGAGGTGTTAGCCTCCTTTGCTTAACTCCTCTCATCGCAACTTCGGAAGCGCCAGGCTGCACCATATGTGTGCTGCTTCAAGCAGCACACATGAAAGTTACAAAATGGCATTTAGAAAAAAGGTTTGTTCATGTACAGGAAGGGACACCTTCCTGTACATAAACAAACCATGGCATTTTGCCTTTTCCATTTTTGCGGCACAAGGCAGCACACATGGAAAAAACAAAAACGAGGAGAAATGAAGCTGCCACCTATTATCACCTCTCTTGATGATAGGTGGCAGCGTCGAAGTGAATGGGTGTTGCGGTGGAGCGCCCACCGCAGCACCCACTGCACGCCCCTTTCACGCTAATTTTAGCATGAAAGTGGCCCTTTTACCAAGGCAGTGTTAAGCCACTTAACGTGGCGTTTAGCCACGTTATGTGTTTTAACGCTGCCTTGGTACTTGGGCGCTGACCCTACCGCCACCACAATGTCACAAAAAGTGACGTTGTGGTGGGGATAGGGGCTTGGGTAATATGCCCCTAAATCTGGTTCTAAATTACCAACATCTGTGTTCCCTTGGTTTATTGGATTTTAATATTGGGAAATGTGACGTACCGGCGGCACAAGGGGCTTGTAAATAAGCCCCAGAGTTCCTCTGCTAAAACGCAAACCCTGATTCACAGAATCTGCGTTTCTGCACTGCAGGGGAATTACTCAAGTGGAAAAGTGCACCAGTCAGGTTGACATTTTCATATGAGTAGTGCCGGAAACGGAAAACGAATGGGGGAGGGGATAGGGAAAACAGGTGACCTTGCAAACCCTAGGCCATTTTAGAAATCTGCAAATTTGTACGAATTGCAATGCTTTTTTGTTGGTTTATCAATCTGAAAATATTATAAGTGTTCAGGGAAAAAACGTTTTTGTAAGTGTGTTTGTAATGTGACAAAGGGGAAACAAGCTTGACTGACAAATTCAAAGTAGTCTGTTGATGGAGAATAGTTTACTCCTGGGAAACTTATTTCTGGGGAGAAAAAAAGGAAAAAATAAAATAAAATATTCTGCCTGTTTATATACCAGAGGGATTCAGTAAGGCAAGTATAGAAGTAGGGAGGAAGATTTAGGGCTGCAAAATTATGAATTGTTTTATTTCAGGCTGGACTTTTATTGGAAATTCCAAAACAAATATACATTTCAGACGGGTAGAGATAAATTAGCTCTCAAAGGGCCTGATTCCCCTACATTTAGTTATAATTTTGAAATCGGTAATTTCCATCGTTTTCTAACTTTCTGAGGATGCACAAAAATCTATAAAATTAGACAGGGAAGATTTCGTGCATCCTAAATTTCCATATGTATTTATAATTCGACTTCCACTTTATCCTGATGACTGAGAGTTTGCGCTTTAGCCCAGAAAACTCTTTTCCTCTATTAAAATACCTTATCTGTGGATAAACCACTCCCCCTACACTACCCGGATATCTGCAAGGGTTCACATCCCTTTCGCACATCTCTGAAGTTAGAGGGTGTTCCAAACCCTCTGCTTAGCCACCCATTCGGTTGTCTTCAGCTCAAAGTCTGTTTTTTGCACACCAGCTTTCCATTTACACAAACAATACACACTAGTGAATTAAACGTTTGGATTTCTGCTTGTTTGCTGAGCTAGGTTTCAAAATAAACAACTAATGCATTGAAATGTAATTCTTGATACTGGCATTGTGTTTGCTTAATATCGGATGAAAATGAAGTTTGTTGGTTTGCATAAGTGTGTTTGTGGTTACAAATTATCTAATAATGTTCACTGTGAAATGTGTGATGGATTGCCTATATCACAGATTTATATTTGTTGTGTGACTAATATGTTTACATGTCGTTTTTTTATTTTTGTATTGCACTGTAATAACATTTGGCTGACACTTGACAGTAAATGATTACTTGGTTGAGAGATTCCAGGGATATTGTAGAGGAACATAAATCGCTTAGAATTAATTAAAATTGACTAAGAGAAATTGTTGAGTGATGTGATATAGAAGTTCAGTGGAAAGCAAATTGAATTATGGATTTTGGGTGACTGCACATTACATGCAATAACATACCATAGCAGGGCGTGCTTTTCAAATCCACTTAAATTAGTATTCAGTCACTGCTTTGCTTTTTTCCTACAAGAGAAGCTAGACAATGAGGTCCCATTCCAACTTAACTAATTATTTGTTATACTGGATTAATGACAATGCTCATTATATATTTCTGTGAAACCTATCCATATCCATAGAAGGAATAAGACCTGATATCTGTCTAATATTACATTGTACCAGAAGGCTGTTTAATTCACAAAGATACAGTTTCAGAAATGCAGACCTGGACCGCCCACCATTAGACAAACAGGGGTGAACCAGTCCAGATGTATGGATGACCAGTTCATTTTAATTTTATGTAAATTCATGGCATGTTGCTAGCCAGAAAATCTGATAAAGATTAGCTGGAAACAAAAGCACCTTGTAAATTCCTGAACTTTTCACTTTGTTAGGAAGGCTTGCGCATGGCCGTACTTTACCATTTTAGGGGAGTTGCATATGTTGATTTGTGACTTATGATAATGTGATATTGTTTGTACGTATATGAACTTTGTTTCCACTTCCTTGTAACTTATGGTTTTTACTAATCGTTCATGTGTTTAATGTATGCGATGCATGCACTAAATTAGGTATATTAAGAAAATTATGTTTTTGTTGTTTGAAAACTGTTGTTGACATACATGGACATATCCTGAGAAAAAGGAGTGACTTGTGCATTTACCACAATTCCAGCAAAGTTAATTCCAGATGTATTTGTGTGTAAATAATTGCATCACATAATTGTGGATCGTGTGCGCCAACATTGTTTATGGATGCCTAAATCATTGCTTTTTTGTGAGAAGGAAACTGTGGAGCATATTTACAATGAAATGATGCAACGCAGCACTGAAAGCAATTTTGCTGCACTGAGCTGCATTATTTCAGAAACAAAGGGATTTACAAGAATATGGAGCACCCCTGTGCTCTCCCCTGTGCCAGCGCTAAAACAGCAGCCTAGTGCCAACACAGGTATTCTTCCACAAAGTGTGCCTGCTATGCAGGGATGATTGTGTTTGTGTAGGAATGTACACCTTCCTGCACAAAAATAATAATTAATGGTGTTTTGCTTCTTTTATGTGTGCAGCACATATAGAAAAAGCAAAAAACGAGGAGAAATACAAGTATTTCTCCTCATTACACCACTTTAGCGCCTCCTTTTGAAAGGTGTTGCCTAAGATTTATGAATCCTTGTAAATCTGGGGCAGTGTCAAAAAGCCAAGGGTGTTGCATGGGAACACCCACAGCAACACCCATGATATGCCCCTTTGATGCAGAGCACTGCGTGAAGGAGAGCCATATTTACAAGGCCATCTAAAGCCACACAAAGTGGCTGTGCATGGCCTTGTACATATGGGCCAGCACACAGCGCCACCGGAGTGGTAAAAAAAAAGTCATGCTCCAGTGGCTCTAGGATTGTAGATATGCCCCCAGACTGTTTTCACTTACCTGGCTACTAATCTGACATTCACTGTCTCGTGAGTCTGACGTGATCAATAATTTAGTCTAATCATTTGCTTTGTTATTTTATGTTTACTTGTATAGGGTGCAAATAACTCGTGAGGGTATCCAGGCCATTTGCAAGTGGGTGGGTAGCTGTCTCGCTGGTGAGCTTTTTCAAACAGTCAGGTCGTCAGCTTGCGGATCTCAAGAAGCGATGAGGAGGCTCTGATGTGATGTTGGAGATTATTCCATACCTTGGGGGAATGTAGGAGAAACCCCAGCTTTGGATTTGTGGATGATGTGTACGTGTGCTAATGAGAGTCTGGCTGAGTGGAGACGCCTAGGAGGACATTCAAAGTATATACAGCTATTGAGGTAAGCTGGAACAATGTTGCGTAGTTCTTTGCATGTGTGTGTGACAAGTTTGAACTGAAGGCATTTGTGTTGACATCTGTGGTCTGATGAGGTCAGCCAGTGCGGTTCTACTATATAAAGTTCCACTCTTCTAAAATATCTAAGTGATTTAAATGACAGAAATTACTAGTACCCAACATAGGGTTCTCAATTTACTAACTTTAGAAGTGCAGTATGCCTTGCCAGAATTTAAACTTGGGCCTTTTACAAAAACGCGCATTCAGCTCACAGAGCAATCCAGTAATGGCCTTCGATTCAACAAAATGCTAGTGCTACTGGAAGTGACTTCAACTGGCCTATGACCCCGTGACATCACAGGAAATTATTTCACACCCATGTGTTCCCAGGATCCCAGGAAGTAATGTTGCATGAGCGTTGGCCCTGATAACATATTAACAAGTATATCTGTAAACTCTACAAGAGATCAAAAATAATACATTATCACAATTGTTACTAAAGCAGCTACCTGCCTTTTTTTAGTTACCAAGTGTATTTAAAACAGGGGCACAATAGTGTCCTATCCATGTAAAGCCATTGTAGGCCAATCACAGCCCAATGCAAGTAAAAACTATGATTGAGGGTTTTGTTAAGTGGTGCATGCAGCACAGAGCTGCTTCTGGTTCTGATGGAATAATGAAATCATTGTACACATCTATATGATCCTATCTCTCTTTCACCACCTCTACACCTCTCACAACTCTGTCCATAATCCTCTCACCTCCACAGCTGATATCTCATCTCCATCCTTCATAGTCTACCTCCCTCCTCACCTTTGTCTCTGTAATGTGCATCTGTAGCTCGTTCTTGCTTCACTTGCCCGGCTCACTCCAGGCTCTTAGCTCTTCTTTTAACTGCCATTAAATGTTCTCATCTTTAGGCCCGTATCCCTCACTCACCTCTACCTCACCCAGTTTACCTCCCACCTTCAACTATTTCTAGTCTATTCACCATTCCCCTTTCTTCTGCAGACCCCGTATTTTCTCAGCTCAATTTCATCCAATCAGCATTTAATTTTTACCCCGATCTATGATCTTAATGATTGTTATGTCTCTAGTGTTCTTCTCAGTTACAGTTTTAACCTTTCATTCTCTTAGCATTATCACACAGTGTCAATTTGAAGTTCATGCCTAGCTCTCTAATATTCCCACATCTATATCAGTTTGCCACAAACATCACCTAGACCTCTAAGATTCTCTCACATCCATCTTTCAGATTCCGATGTTCTTTATCAAACTACTAGTTGAATATCTCCCCTCTTACAATAACCTTTTCCACCTTTCATCTCAGCTTTTTGTCTTCACCCACACTACTCTTCCGTACTTTCATATCTGCATGCTATGCCTGTTCCCACAACTCTGTCACTTCCTTGCCCATTCTATCTTTCCACTCAGCCTGCTACATCTCTGTTTAAGTTCGCTTCCCTCTTATCGGATATGATCATCTTTTGCTGTATCCCCGCCCCCTCCCAATGTTTGCCCTATCTGTTTTGCTGTTCTGTTTACCCCTGCTAATCAGAAGTGTAGTGCCTACACTCACCCTTTAAATATGTTGAAAGTGCCTTCACTCATATTGGCCTATTAAACTTTACTTTAGGGCCATGGTCTATGGTACAGAAATACAGCCATGGCATGGAAAGTTAAATCTCACTTGAAGACTGCTGTACTTTTGCTGCCCACTAAAGTGAATAAGTGAATGAGTAAACATGGCTTCAGGACTGCCATCTATAGCCTGAGAGTGGAAGTCTTAAACCTACTGGAAGGACCTGTAAAAATAACTCTAAATGACAGCCATCCTGTGCTTTTAACTATCAATAAGTCACCCCCAAGTACATCTTTTAGCCCACAAGGTGTGGTGCATGATATTTAAAAATGGAACATGCATAAAATTAAAATTGTCATGTTCATCCAGTGGCTAGGCCTCAAAAGCTATTTTCACCGGCAGGGGTGCTGCTGAATCCTAGATAATGTCAATGTACAGATTGTAAACTTTTATCTGTAATGTTTAACAGAAAGGGGCTAAAATAGTCATTCAAGGACATGTGCTAAAATTTATTGATAAAGTTGTATTTTAAAAAATATGTAGGAATAGAATCTTTTATAAAGTTACCTTTTTCTGCCTGAAGCTCCTGAAGTCTAATTTGCAGACGTTCTCCAGCAGCTACTCAGCCAGTACCTAGCCATAATGAGGAGTGAAAACTGTTCTCAGAGCATATAAATGGCTTAGGCCTGGTGACAGAATGAACTGGCTGTGGTGTATTTGATCCTTACCAGCTCCAGAATGGCAGTTGGGATGGACCCAACAATTTTATTAACCTGAAAAAAACAGAAGTGAAGTTTGCCCATTCTTTGTTTAGTACAAGGAGAGTCCTGAACAATGGATTGCCTTTGTCCCCAAGCCTCACACTATCAGAGCTAGCACTTAACCCAGTGGGAGGGGAGCTCCCTCCAAAATTAGTTTGGAGTGGACACAGGGGAAGGGACTGCCCATTTTCCTGGCCACACCTCTGGGCAGACACAAGAGCTCCAAACAGAGGAGAAAGGGTTTTCCCATCTTGAATTTGAAGAGTGAGGATCACTGTGGGATTGATTGCAGAAGGGCAAACAGGAACTGCTGAAAACCTAGATAGGGTTGCTCCTGGTAACTTTTACCACATTGGTAATAGATGAGTCAGGAATCCCCCCACTGACTAGCTGGTGCCAACCATAAATGTGGCATCCCAAGGCACCCTCCCCAGAACACATTCTGGATGTTGAGAAGGTCAGAATAGGAGTGGACCTGCTGTCTGTGACTTTGGAGGAGCCCTGAAGGGCTGGCTGTGCTTCCTCTTGTACCCAGGAAGAATAAGGGGACTCCAAGAGTCAGTTGGCTTACCCCGTTTGTAGCTAAAGGGATCCAACAAGCTGCAAAATGCCTTTCCCATGGAGCGCCAGGGTTGGCCAGTTGCAACTGGACCTGGGCTTGACCTTGGTTGAGGCTTCCGATGGAGTGAGTCCTGGACACGCAGTGCAGACCCAAGATTCTACAAGCCCTAAATGTGACACAGAGGAGATGTTCCAGAAACTGTGAAAAGTTGGGACTTCAAAGTCAAAAGGTAAAATCTTTGATTGTGATGAACCTGCTTGATTTATCTGATCCACACTCCATCGTGGTTGGCCTAAAATCCCTTCAATTTTTCAGTCTATTATAACTATTGTCTATCATTGGTGCTTAGTGCTTTTTGCCTCTATTTTCACTTAAAACTATAAATATTCTTATCTCCCATTTTCCTATTTAATTTTTGTCATTTTATTTATTATAATGTACTCTATTTTTCGAATTTGTTTGGGCGTTTGATTGTTTGGTGCCTTGACTTTGCTACTGTTTTGGTACTGTGGGAATACTTTACACATTGCTCTAAATTGAGACTGTCTGCTCTGTGCCATAGTTTCCAGTAGCTTGAGCTAGGTTAATTTAGTGACTTTGGTGTTCACTCTGGCAAGTTAGTTTTAGTATTCCTTGAGAATGATGACTGCCCTCCGCCAAATAATAATCTACTATCTTAACCCTTGTCTTTCACCTTGCACTAGATAGTTACATTATTTTCTCTCTGTCTATTTTTGACACCCACTTTCTTGGTATCCTTTCTAAGCCTTACTATTGTGCACTCAACATCTCTCATGCGTCTATTTTTCTATTACTCAGTCAGTCCTACCTGTTCCTCTATTTCCATTTCCTTTGTTCTTTTTTTTACTTCCCTTTAGATTATATATTTCCTCTCATTGTTTTTTTTAGATGTTTTTATTTCTTAGTCTATTGTTTCTTTATTTTCCTCTTGTATTTCTTGATATTGATCTGTCTCTTGAATTCTTTTCTATTTCCCTCTTATTTCTTTCTTCCCTCTTTTCCTCCCTCTCATTTTCTTTTTATTTTGCTATTGCATCTACTTTTTTGTTAGAAAACGTACCTTTTCCTTATTATCACTCCTGCTATGTATTTCACTACCATTTCCTTCTGCCTTTCTTTTTCTCTTCATTTCTTTCCCTTCTTCACTTTTATCACAATTTTGGTTTCTCACGTTTTCATTCTTCCTCTTCTAGCTAATACTCTTCATTCTCATTCACTCTCTTTTTCATGCTACATTCCAGGGCCAACCTGGGAACAAAAGCAGCCTTCGCACATTTTGTCAGATCAGCCCTCAGACTGCATGTAGCAAGCAATCGCAGCAAGTGAAACTGACCACTGCTGCAGTGACTTGGGGGGTCGGAAAGGTTCGCCCCAAGGAAATTTTCAAAACAATTTCAAATATGGTGTGTTTTACAACACATTTCTCATTATCAAACATTGTCCAATCATTAAATAGATGGATGGAGATTGGAGACAGAGCTGCATAGCTCAATGAAAGAATAGATGAGGAGTGGGTGGATGAATTAGTTCAAGAATGGATGACAATGCATGAAGACTTTTAAGTATGTAGAGCAAATGATCTCAATGCAGTCACCAAGGTGGATGCTTAGGCTTTCATTTTAGCTTCTGAATTGAAACTTCGCCCTCCCAAAACACTACTAACACGAGTCTTTATGAAACATGCATTGCCTGGATGTAATTTACATAGTGAACTAATTTAACTCCTCATGTTATACATGGCCTGGAATTAATAGATGCAATACTATAATTATTTCTGAGGAAAGACTTGGTCTCCCAATTGGTGAATATGGGGTTACACACTGGCCCCTCAGCTGTGCTAACTCCTGAACGGTGCACTCAATGTGGGGACTCCAAGGTATCAAACAACTTATTACATTAAGCCCGACATGTATGTCAGATCGAATTTATTTTAACTTGTTGCAGCGTTAGCAAAGCTACTACTTTGTTGCTCTTAAAACTCCTGTACCTTCCCAGGGAACACACTGCTTCACTAGACAGCTCTCTAGGAGAGATATATTAATGACTCTCAGGAACGAGAACAATGAGGGATTGCAGGCCAAGTGTCACCTCCCTCCTGTGGGAAGCCACTTGGGTGTTAGCCCCAAAAAGAAGGCTTCAAAGGTGAAGCAGCCTTTGAATGGCTGATGTGCAACGCCAAGGGGGGGGGGGGGCAGCCCCATTGAGGAGGTAGACAGACTGGCATGAGAGGCAGAGAAGGAAACCAGTTGTCAAACTAGTTTACCCAGGGGCATGTAGCCCTAAGGTAGCAACACCTTGGTGGGCTAGTGAGGATTGGACACTGAGAGAGGGTTCTCAATATCCTGTGAGTGGGCAGAATGGTGCATCCTAGGCTAGCCAGATGCCAGACTCCTCAGGAAGTGGTCACCAGGCAGGAGGAAACCTGATATCCCATTGACTCCCAACTGCATCCTGCCCTGAGGACACTTTCCGAGCATAAAGGGGGTACCCCTGGCACCCAGGCCTCAGATCTTGACCGACTTGGAAAAATAACTGAAGAAGGCCTGCCCTGCTGCACCGAGGGACCAGAAAAGAGAGGGACTCTGCCTGCTGTATCCTGCTTGAGGAGAAGCTATATCCAGAGCCTAATCAAGCCAAAAAAACTCCAAGGGCCAGCTGGCTGGCCTCCTGTTCACAGCATAGGGGCACAACAAGTGAAGAAGCTTGCTGGGGCAAGTTAGTAGCCCAAAGTCTTCAAGCTGCTGCCACTGTGCAGTACTGAGCACCAAGACCTGACACATAGAGTTACACCCAAGTATGCTGAGCCGGGGAGTGCTGTTAGAGAGTTGCTGGGACCCTCAGAAGGCGAGTTATCAATACAGGAAGGATTGGCCAGTGATCGAGACAACGGATGACTGGTAGTCCAGTGGAAACTGGACTCCGGCCAAACCGGAGAGGACCCTGCAACCAGGATCACCTCACCATTTTCTTGGACCAAGGAATCCCTGCAAGAAGACCCCATGGACTGCATCTCATCCACAGCATCCTTGGAGCATCTTAAGCATCCTTCATCCCTATCATCAGGACAACTCCATGGAAATCCATTGCAATGCAGACAAAGTACTTCTCCTCTAAAGATAACTGTGCTTGAGGACCTTATTTATTTATTTATTTTTTGAACTTGTAAGGCGCAACAGCTACCCAAAAAGGGTTTCCCGGCGCCGAGATACAGCAAAGAATGTCAGGGACGAATACTAACTATTCTAGTTATTGTTCGAATAACCAGGTCTTAACATTTCTTCGAAACCTGACATAGTTTTCCTCTTTTCGAATGAAAGGAGGGAGTGCGTTCCAGAGGGACGGTCCGAGGTAGGCAAACGATCTGCCTCCCATTCTTGCCAATTTAAATCTTGGAACACAAAAATTAGAATGTGATTGTGAACGGAGACGACGCTTGGGGATGTAAGGATGGGCCAAAGCTAGAAGGTATTTAGGCGCCGTACCTACCTTGATTCTGAACATATATGTCAGGGCTTTAAAGCGGATTCTGCTATCAACCCTGAGCCAGTGAAGCTCCCGGCGATAGCTTGAGACCTCGGAATGTTTAGGAATTTTGCACAGCAAACGGACTGCGGCATTCTGAACAAGTTGCAGTTGACTGACTACAGCTTTATTTGGCCCGAGATACAGAATGTTACTCTAGTCAAGCCGGGAAGTAATGAGGGCATTGACTACAGTCTTCTGAGTAGAAGGGGGCAGCATCAGATAATTTTCCTCAACCATTTAATAATGGTGAGGCAAAGCCCAACAACTTTATTGGCCTGTTTACTCATAGAAAGGGCACTGTCCAAGATGAAACCCAGGTTGCGAACTTGAGTCACTGGTGTGGGAAAAGCGGCCAACTGCTCAGGCCAGTGAGTGGGATTCCAGAGTTCTTGCTGTTTTCCTAAGAGAAGGACCTCTGTCTTGTCTCCATTGAGTTTTAATTGGTTTCTCGTCATCCAATTAAGGATGTTTTGAAGCCCAAGTTTGAGGGGAGATGAAGAAGATGTGACTGGTTCGGATAGGGAAAAGATAATTTGGGAGTCATCGGTGTAAGTCATAAGGGAGAGTCCGGATTGTTCTGCTAAATCAGCTAGGGGTCTGAGATAAATATTAAAAAATAATGGGCTCAGTATAGATCCCTGAGGCACGCCGTGGGGGGCATTGAAAAAGTCAGAGCAGGCCATAGAGGATGTTATTTGGAAAGTCCGGTCTCCCAAAAAAGAACGGATCCAATCCAGTGCTTTACCCCGGACACCATTTCTATACAATGCCTTAATGAGGATTTCATACGATATAGTGTCAAAGGCCGCGCTCAGATCAAGGAGCACGAGCGCGACCGTCTGACTTTTGTCAAGGAGATTACGGATGTGTTCTGTGAGTCCAAGAAGAGTGGTTTCCGTCGAGAAACCAACTCGGAAACCAGATTGTGAGGGGTGCAAGAGAGAGTTATTTTCGACAAAGGTGGATAAAGCTGTGTGGACATGTCTCTCCAAGCACTTGGAAAAGGCAGGGAGCAGGGAAATGGGTCTATAGTTTGCCAAACATTCCGGGTTAGCTGTGGGCTTTTTTAACAATGGCGTGACCATAGCGTGTTTCCAGAGAGTCGGGACTGAGGAGAGTTCAAATGAAGCATTGAGCGTATCAACGATAACTCCTAAGGACTGGTCATCAAGTTGTTTGATGATTTTAATTGAGATGGGGTCCCTGGGAGAACCGGACTTAGTGTTTTTAAGAATGGTTTTCATTGTATCTACCGTAATGAGGGGCCAAGTTTCCAAGGTATTTTCACCGAAGAAGGCAAGTTCCAAATCAATAAAAGGGGGAGATACAGTATTGTTGGTGTTTATGTCCCTGATGATTTTCTCAATTTTCTCAGAAAATAAACATGCAAGATCTTGGCATTGTTGCGAGTTTAGTGGGGAGCCACGGCTGTGGTGTGTGCACCAGCTAGATCCTTGACCGGGTTAAACAAAGTTTTCGACTTGTTTGTTGCTTCCGTGATAGAATGGGACACAAAAGCTTCCCGAGTTTTTGCACAGGCGGTGTGATATAAATTCCTGGCCACGTGATAGATGTTTTTAGCTTCAGGGTCGTAGTCTTAACGCCATTTTCGCTCCAATGCCTTACATCTTGATTTTTCAATTTTTAGGAGATCATTAAACCATGGAGCAGGATGACGGTGTCTATTTCCTTTAATAGAAGTGGTAGATAAGCAGTAGTCAGCAGCATCGCTGAGCCATTTATGAGTGGCTTCCGCCGGGCTATTCATGTTATGGACCTTCCTAGGAGGATTTTCATGAAGTGCCTCATTTAATTTGGCCATGTCAAGTGACTTCCAGTTTTTCCTCGACATAACAGAAACGTCGGGTGTCGTGAAAGAGGTAGGTCGAAGTCTTATACTCAATTCTATTAAATAGTGATCCGACCAACAGATAGGAGACGTGTTGTGCCATTTGAGCTCGGTAAAGTTAGAAAAAATGGGGTCAAGCAGGTGACCTTTATTATGAGTCGGTCCAGTATTAATTAAGGTCAAATTTAGGGCCTTCAGATCATCAAGTAAGTTAGTACAAGCGGGAATGGATGGATCCTCCAAATGTAAATTTAAATCACCAATGAGTGAGAAATTTTTAGATGCTATATAGTAAGGAGTAATATAGTTTACTAAGTTGGATGCCCATTTGGAAGAATTTCCGGGGGGCCGGTATAACAATATGCTGGACATTGTACAGTTCGGATTCAGAGAGATTTTGAAAAAACCAGCTTCACAGTCAGGGATGGTAATTTGTTCTAAAGTACACTTCACGTCTCTATCGAAAATGATGGCTATTCCACCTCCTGACTGGTTTTGTCTGTCAATCCTAGTGATAGCATAGTTAGCGGGGAGGGCAGTAGCCACATCAGGGCCCGCAGTCTCGTGCAGCCATGTCTCCGTCAAAAAGAGGACACTGGGATTTGCCTCTAATAAGAGGTTGAAAATGTCCAGTCTGTGCTTGGGTAGTGAGCGACAGTTCGTACTATAAAGCACAAATTTCTTTCCCTCAACAAAACAAAGTTGTTTGTGTTTCCTATGTCTTCTAACAGCATCAGGGAACGGTTGAAAGATGTTAGTGGTAAGTTTGCACTTGTTACACAAAACAACTCCAGTACTATGGAGATTGAGTGTGGTGCAACTTGGGTTAGGAATTGGGCGTAGTGCTCGTAGTTCCAACGAGGATCTTACTAGCTTCCTGAGGACGGGGGGAGTATAGCCTTCTGCCCCATGCCCCGTACTGGCCCGGATGGGCACAGACAGGCTAGTCTTTGGCGTGTCTTCGGCGTGCTGAGTGCGTGCCCGCTGCGCTCATCCGCTGCGCTTCCAAGGCATGTGCATAATTATAGGGGGGAGGGGGTGTGGCTAACTGCGAGGGGCGTGGCCCGGTGTCTCGTGGGTGGCAATGGCGGCTAAGGACTCGCCCTTCTCGCCCCAGCACTGGATCAGCAGTACGGGAAACTGACAAGCCCAAAGCACCAGAAGCGCAGGTAAATGCAGTAAAATCAGAACAATATAAAAAACAGCAATGTGCAAATAGCGCGTATGACAAGTTTTAAAGGAGTTAAGAAGCGACACCCCCGGCTTCCGCCTCAAGGGTAGCTGTCAACACCGGCTTGTAACTCAGCAACGGCGTTAAATACGTCAGAAATGGGGCGTGGCTAACTGCGAGGGGCGTGGCCCGGTGTCTCGTGGGTGGCAATGGCGGCTAAGGACTCGCCCTTCTCGCCCCAGCACTGGATCAGCAGTACGGGAAACTGACAAGCCTAAAGCACCAGAAGCGCAGGTAAATGCAGTAAAATCAGAACAATATAAAAACAGCAATGTGCAAATAGCGCGTATGACAAGTTTTAAAAGAGTTAAGAAGCGACACCCCCGGCTTCCGCCTCAAGGGTAGCTGTCAACACCCGCTTGTGACTCAGCAACGGCGTTAAATACGTCAGAAAGGGGGCGTGGCTAACTGCGAGGGGCGTGGCCCAGTGTCTCGTGGGTGGCAATGGCGGCTAAGGACTCGCCCTTCTCGCCCCAGCACTGGATCAGCAGTACGGGAAACTGACAAGCCCAAAGCACCAGAAGCGCAGGTAAATGCAGTAAAAACAGAACAATATAAAAAACAGCAATGTGCAAATAGCGCGTATGACAAGTTTTAAAAGAGTTGAGAAGCGACACCCCCGGCTTCCGCCTCAAGGGTAGCTGTCAACACCGGCTTGTAACTCAGCAACGGCGTTAAATACGTCAGAAAGGGGCGTGGCTAACTGCGAGGGGCGTGGCCCGGTGTCTCGTGGGTGGCAATGGCGGCTAAGGACTCGCCCTTCTCGCCCCAGCACTGGATCAGCAGTACGGGAAACTGACAAGCCCAAAGCACCAGAAGAGCAGGTAAATGCAGTAAAATCAGAACAATATAAAAAACAGCAATGTGCAAATAGCGCGTATGACAAGTTTTAAAAGAGTTAAGAAGCGACACCCCCGGCTTCCGCCTCAAGGGTAGCTGTCAACACCCTTGACCCCCCCTTGACCCCCCTGACTAGCTCCCTGCCAGAGCGGGTCACCCCAAGCACCTGTGACTGACCGAATTGACACCTATGTTTTCTTTCAAAATGTTTCTAAGGGCCTGATTACGATCTCGTTGGACGGGTTACTCCGTCATAACGGTGACGGATATCCCATCTACCGGAACCTAAATCCCATAGGATACAATGGCACTGAGATTCTGACAGACAGGATATTTGCCACTGTTGTGACAAATTCTCCCATCCATCGAGATCGTAATCAGGCCTAAGTGTCCAATTTGTTGACTTTGCAATGTCTTCTTCATGGTTAAGTGTAATTACTTTGGTTTATTATTGCTTGTAAGATCTTTATCTCCGGAACCCTCCAATGTATCTTTATCATTCTAGTGTCTAAATTCTTACAAAAATACAGTATATTATTATAAATTAGTGTCGGGTTCCTTGAGTGTAGTGTCGATACCTTTAACAAGTGTTTTGGTGCTGTTTAAATGGTTAGCACTTTTCCCTCTGTGCAAGCCCTGCTGTTCAGTGCAACAGCTACCCAGCATATAATACATTGAATTTCCTGACAATCATCATATGAGAGCATCTTCAACACATAAAACACTTTACTTATGGAACATCTGAACTACCCATATCTACCCAGTGTGTGTATAGATATATATATATTCACTGAAAAAAACCATAGGTTTCAGAGACGTTATAGTTAGAAATTAGCATTTAAAAAACCTTAGAAATTCACAGAAAAAACCATAGGTTTCAGGGGTGTTATAGTTAGCTGCCCATTTCACTCGTACAAAACCATAGAAATTCCTCCGTTATAGTTAGTTCTGCTAACTATAACTCACGCGCCCGCAATGCACTGCTGATGATGTCACATATTGCATCATTCATGACATGGTCAGTGACATCACTGATGACATCACTGATGACATCTCAAATGACATCACTGATGACATCACTGATGACATCACTGATGACATCATCCACTGAATGTGGTTTAGTTTGAAATTTAAATATGTATTATATATATACCAATCTGTATTGAAGATTGAGTGGATATATAACTGTCTGGATGGAGGATTTAGTAGCTGTCTGACTGTCTTTTTAAGTGAGTAATTAAAAGTGTCTCACTTAATACATGGATTAGTAACTAAACTATGTGAATGTGTGCAGCACTGTCTCTGTTGTGGTATAACATGCTGCCTCAGTTGGTCACTAACTACATGAGTGTGTATATTAGTTATTGATTAGTTGGGTGAGTATTTGTATGGGACACTGAGTTTGTGTGTGGTTGGATGGGGTGTGTGTAACTCTATGCATAGATGTGTGAATGGTTGATTGACTAGGTGTATGGGTTTAAGAGTGCATGTGGAAACAGTTGTTTGGGTGACTGAGTGTATTTATTTGTGTGTTGGTGAGCGAATATATGTTTTAGTTGTACATCTTCAACAAAGTAAAAAGATAAAAGGCATTGTATGTGAGAGTTGGTGTATATAAATAAGTTTGTGTAAGAGTCAGTGATTGTGAGAGTAAATATAGGAATGAGTGTATAATTGTAATGGTGCTTTTTTAACATATTAACGATGAGTTACTATGTGTTTGAATAAATGAGGTGTCGATGGATAATTGTGTAAGTGAGTAAATTTAAGTGCGATACATTTTTTTCATGAGTGAGTAGGATGACTGCATAACCGACTAAGATGACTGCTGATGTGTCAATGTCTATATATGTGTATAAGTGCATTTGATAGTGTTCTATTAATTAATGACTGCATGTATAGATGATTCTGTTGTTGAATGGGTAGTTGTATGTGTAGACTTAGGAATCAGTGAGTGGGTATGTAGTAACTGGTATTGGTGTGTCAATGGTTTCAAATATGGTACTCTGTATTTTACAGTGAGTGATGAAAGGTTATACTAGTGTATGATGTGGTGTATCGGATTGTCAAGTGGATGATGTCATCAGTGATGTCATTTGAGATGTCATCAGTGATGTCACTGACCATGTCATGAATGATGCAATATGTGACATCATCAGCAGTGCATTGCGGGCGCGTGAGTTATAGTTAGCAGAACTAACTATAACGGAGGAATTTCTATGGTTTTTTAAATGCTAAATTCTAACTATAACATTTCTGAAACCTATGTTTTTTTCAGTGAATTTTAATGGTTTTTTAAATGCTAACTTTTAAGTGTGATACTAGTTATATCTATTTTTTGTACTGATTTTCTACAGTTTTTTAACTGTTTATTTATAAATATTTTATTCATTAAATAACATTATATATTTTTCAGAAAATTGCAAAAAAACATTTTTTAATTAAAACTGAAATATTGATTAATTTTCTTGTTTTCATTTTTTATTTGAATATATTTATATCATTTTCTTTAAAAAAAAAATCAAATTTTTTTCGCAGTAGCGCACTCAAAGTGTACACATCATGGTGGGTGCGCGCATTCTAGCCGCCATTTTAGAAAAGTCATGAAGGATCCGTGTATGGTGTGCGATGGCTGCGTGTTTTCCAGTTACATCATATACATTTAATATCACGTGATATGCGCGATTGGTATGCGACCAGTCTGCGACTCCTGCTCCCGCGCATTCGCGACACATGCACATTACGGTACGAGATGTTTGCACGCTTGCGGGTCCCGCGTGACATCATATACGTGCTGGGGCGCGCTGGGTGCACGACTCCCGCAAAAAAAATTATGTTCCAAAATGATATGTATGTGTCTTTAATAGACATATTAAGGCAAGAGATTATGTAAGATATTCATCAAAATAATATATTTGTACTTATAAGAAACTTAAATTATTTTTAAATATATTTTCGCGAAGTCGGGTGCGTGCGTCGTGAGTGCAGAAAACCAGGTCAGCAGAGCTGCTGTAGAGCCAGAGAACCAGGTCAGCAGAGCTGCTCTAGAGCCTAAGAACTAGGTCAGCAGAGCTGCTCTAGAGTCAGAGAACCAGGTCAGCAGAGCTGCTGTAGAGCCAGAGAAACCAGGTCAGCAGAGCTGCTTTAGAGGGAGAGAACCAGGTCAGCAGAGCTGCTTTAGAGCCAGAGAACCAGGCCAGCAGAGCTGCTTGAGAGCCAGAGAACCAGGTTAGCAGAGCTGCTTTAGAGCCAGAGAACCAGGTCAGCAGAGCTACTCTAGAGCCAGAGAACCAAATCAGCAGAGCTGCTTTAGAGCCATAGAACCAGGTCAACAGAGCTGCTTTAGAGCCAGAGAACCAGGTCAGTAGAGCTGGTCTCGAGCCTAAGAACCAGGTCAACAGAGCTGCTCTAGAGCCAGAAAACCAGGTCAGCAGAGCTGCTGCAGAGCCAGAGAAACCAGGTCAGTAGAGCTGCTTTAGAGGGAGAGAACCAGGTCAGCAGAGCTTCTATAGAGCCAGTGAACCATGTCAGCAAAACTGCTTCAGAGCCGTAGAACTGGGTCAACGAAGCTGCTTTAGAGCCAGAGAACCAGGTCTGCAGAGCTGTTGTAGAGCCAGAGAACTAGATCAGCAGAGCTGCTCTGTAGCATAAGAACTAGGTCAGCAGAGCTGCTCTAGAGCCAGAGAACCAGGTCAGCAGACCTGCTGTAGAGCCAGAGAAACCAGGTCAGCAGAGCTGCTTTAGAGAGAGAGAACCAGGTCAGCAGAGCTGCTTTAGAGCCAGAGAACCAGGTCAGCAGAGCTGCTCTAGCTGACACTGACTGACTGACACTGACTGACTGACACTGACTGATTGACACTGACTGACACTGATTGACACTGACTGACACTGATTGACTGACACTGACTGACTGACACTGACTGACTGACACTGATTGACTGAGACTGATTGACTGACACTGACTGACACTGATTGACTGACACTGACAGACTGACTAACACTGACTGACTGACATTGACTGACATTGACTGACACTGACTGACTACTCTCTACTACTCTACTACTGACTCTCTACTACTCTACTACTCACTCTCTACTACTCACTCTCTACTACTCTCTACTACTCACTCTCTACTACTCTCCTACTCTCTACTACTCACTCTCTACTACTCACTCTCAACTACTCACTCTCTACTACTCTACTACTCACTCTCTACTACTCACGCTCTACTACTCTCTACTACTCACTCTCTACTACTCTCTACTATTCACTCTCTACTACTCACTCTCTACTACTCACTCTACTACTTTCTACTACTCTCTACCACTCACTCTCTACTACTCAACTACTCACTCTCTACTACTCTCTACTACTCACTCACTACTACTCTCTACTACTCACTCTCTACTACACTCTCTACTACTCTCTCTCTACTACTCACTATCTACTATTCACTCTCTACTACTCACTCTCTACTACTCTCTACTACTCACTCTACTACTCTCTGCTGCTCTCTAGCACTCACTCTCTACTACTCTACTACTCTCTCTCTACTACTCATTCTCTACTACTCTCTCTCTACTACTCTCTACTACTCACTCTCTACTACTCACTCTACTACTCTCTACTACTCACTCTCTACTACTCTCTCTCTACTACTCACTCTCTACTATTCACTCTCTACTACTCACTCTCTACTACTCGCTCTCTACTACCCACTCTCCACTACTCACTCTCTACTACTCGCTCTCTACTACTCTCTACTACTCACTCTCTACGACTCACTCTCTACTACTCTCTACTACTCTCTCTGCTACTCACTCTCTACTACTCACTCTCTAATACTCTACTACTCTCTACTACTCGCTCTACTACTCACTCTCTACTATTCTCTACTACTCACTCTACTATTCTCTCCTACTCTCTACCACTCACTCTCTACTACTCTACTACTCACTCTCTACTACTCTTTCTCTACTACTCACTCTCTACTACTCACTCTACTACTCTATACTATTCACTCTGTACTACTCTCTACTACTCACTCTGTACTACTCACTCTCTACTACTCACTCTCTACTACTCTCTACTGCTCACTCTCCACTACTGATTCCCTACTACTCGCTCTCAACTACTCTCTACTACTCTCTCTACTTCTCACTCTCTACTACTCTCTCTACTACTCACTCTCTACTACTCACTCTCTACTCTCTACTACTTTCTCTCTGCTACTCGCTCTCTACTACTCTCTAGTACTCACTTTAATACTCACTCTCTACTACTCTCTACTACTCACTCTCTACTACTCCACTACTGTCTACTACTCCCTCTCTACTACTCACTCTCTACTACTCTACTACTCGCTCTACTACTCACTCTCTACTATTCTCTACTACTCACTCTACTATTCTCTCCTACTCTTTACCACTCACTCTCTACTACTCTACTACACACTCTCTATTACTCTCTCTCTACTACTCACTCTCTACTACTCACTCTGTACTACTCTCTACTACTCACTCTGTACTACTCACTCTCTACTACTCACTCTCTACTACTCTCTACTGCTCACTCTCCACTACTGATTCCCTTCTACTCGCTCTCAACTACTCTCTACTACTCTCTCTACTTCTCACTCTCTACTACTCTCTCTACTACTCACTCTCTACTACTCACTCTCTACTCTCTACTACTTGCTCTCTGCTACTCGCTCTCTACTACTCTCTAGTACTCACTTTAATACTCACTCTCTACTACTCTCTACTACTCACTCTCTACTACTCCACTACTGTCTACTACTCACTCTCTACTACTCACGCTCTACTACTCTACTACTCTCTACTACTCTCTCTCTACTACTCACTCTCTACTACTCACTCTCTACTACTCTCTCTACCACTCTCTACTACTCACTCTCTACTACTCTCTACTACTCACTCTCTACTACTCTCTCTCTACTACTCACTCTGCTACTCACTCTGCTACTCACTCTCTACTACTCTCTACTACTCACTCTCTATTACTCACTCTCTACTACTCTCTACTACTCACTCTCTACTACTCTCTACTACTTTCTACTACTCACTCTACTACTCACCCTCTAATACTCTCTACTACTCTCTCTCTACTACTCACTCTCTACTACTCACTCTCTACTACTCTCTCTACCACTCTCTACTACTCACTCTCTACTACTCTCTACTACTCACTCTCTACTATTCTCTCTCTACTACTCTCTACTACTCACTCTGCTACTCACTCTGCTACTCACTCTCTACTATTCTCTACTACTCACTCTCTATTACTCACTCTCTACTACTCTCTACTACTCACTCTCTACTACTCTCTACTACTTTCTACTACTCACTCTACTACTCACCCTCGACTACTCTCAACTACTCACTCTCTAATACTCACTCTCTACTACTCACTCTCTACTACTCACTCTCTACTACTCACTCTACTACTCTCTACTACTCACTCTCTGATACTTTCTCTACTACTCTCTACTACTTTCTACTACTCACTCTCTACTCTCTATTACTCGCTCTCTACCTCTCTACCTCTCTCTCTACTACTCTCTACCTCTACCTCTCTACCTCTACACCTCTACCTATACACCTCTACCTCTCTGTACATGCACACATATGCACATATATATATGCATATATATGCATATGCATTTATATATATGTATGTGTGTATATATATATATAAACATCGTAATTGCAAACACCTCCTTCCGTTCTCGAATGGACCCTCGGAGAGTGGCGTACACGTCGGCGGAGAAAACCGGCATCCATAAATTGTATTTCAATCTTTTTCAATAAGTACGCTCTCAGGAATCACTAGAACCAAAAGGATTTACTATAAACTGCTGTTTATTTAAACACAACGCGTTTCGCCGTCCGGCTTGATCACGTGTACATGACCTCACTGTAATTGACCACTTATATCTTAACACGTTTGTCATGAACAAAGAAAGAGGACATCGTGGAAATAATAATCACATAAATGAGAACCACAATACGTGTTGGATACATAATCCGTAATGTTCATTGTTAGTAACTCCTGTCAAAGTGGCGATATAAGCCGTAAAACAAGCTGAATATAATACATGACAATCATACAATGCATTAACACTCTGAACAGCGGCGTAGGACTACATTTAGCGTTGTTAGGCGTTTCCTGTATGAGGCATTGTGCATGACCGCCCCTCAATAAAGTTGTACTCATTTCATAAAGAAAGAAGAAGGAGGCAGGGAAAGACATCTGAAACGCTGCGCATACTACTGTAATAGTGCCTGATCTAGCGTGAAAGACGATCTCGATGAATTCCAACATAATGTTGAGATCGTCTGTAAAAGTGCAAATATCAGTAACTTGCAGCGTCGCTGTTACATTAAAGCGGCAAGAAAGAACCACAGTGTCAGTCTGATTCCTAGTGACAAGTGCCACGAATCAATGCTAGTATCAGCCCATTAACGCGATGTCTGCCCAACTTGGCCTGATGGCAAGTGCCTAATACGTAAGGTGAATCTACTATAGTCATAGGTCAAGGGTTCGTAGGTAACTCCCGTGTTAAGATGTATGGCATAAGCCATGTGGTCTGATGAATAATCAGTGTGTCGTGCTCAACCAGAAATTGATAAACGTGCAAGTGCACTACATCTTAAGAATTTCTAAGCAGAGTGCTAATTTTGTGCAAAAGGAATATATTGATCCCTTCTGAGAAAATACAGAGAAAAAATGTAAAAGGAAACTGTGAAAGGAAACGAAGGGGGTTGTGTGAGAGGAAAAAAGAATTTATGTTGACCACAAGGGTAAACCACAGATCTCTAAGCCCCGTCTTCACTTCCTGAAATAAAACATAAAGCTACAATTAGCATAATGTCAGTGGAAACATTAACACTGTATGCTACAAATATACAAATTATGAGCACTAAAATACTGTACAGTCATGAATCAAAGATATATAGACATGTCTATAATACAAAAGGAAGAAGAAAAATTGCCAGGTCTATCTATGTTTTCACATGTGTATTTCATTCCTACTACTCACTCTACTACTCACTCTCTACTACTCCCTACTACTCACTTTAATACTCACTCTCTACTACTCTCTACTACTCACTCTCTACTACTCCACTACTCTCTACTAATCACTCTCTACTACTCACTCTGTACTACTCTCTACTACTCACTCTCTACTACTCTCTCTCTACTACTCACTCTCTACTACTCACTCTCTACTACTCACTCTCTACTACTCTCTCTACTACTCTCTACTACTCTATACTACTCACTCTCTACTACTCTCTATTACTCACTCTCTACTACTCTTCCTACTACTCTCTACTACTCACTCTACTACTCATTCTCTTTTTAAACGTTACCACTTTATTCCAATCAAGATGGCTTCAAGTGTGCCATAGCTTTGTCATAAGTAAGACTGTTAGCGTGGTGCAGATTGGGGTGTACAAAATCTCCCTACTTCCACGGATAGAGTAATTTCACAGTTACACGCACATACACTCATCATACACTTGGGCCCATTTTACTAACATACGCTCAAATACTCTACCAACACTGAACCTGTGAAAAGAAAAACTCCTAAACACCCTGCATCTACACTAAGGTCGATAAGACCTAATTGTGACTGTCCTGAGTCATGATCTAAACAATCTATACAACAATAATCAAAATAGAGTACTCAATAATTGACAAGAAATAACCACCAACACTGTATTTAAAATTATGGTACTTTATCTAAATTAGTCAAAGAAAAATCAATCAAAGTAAATCATTATTCTCATAATTACCTATTCTAGCTAAATGTCAGAATGGGTCAGGACAGGTCTCTCAGTAGAAGTCTCCCGAGTTGCCGTCCTCACAGCATAGATCCTCACCAACGCAGGTTTGGGAAGAAGTGGCAAAGTGGCAAAAACCCTCTCTAGGCTAACGATATTTATAATAATTCTAACAAAAGAAAGCAACATAAAATGTTGTAGATATCCACTGAACCGCTGAGCAGAGTGAGCAGGAAAGGATGTAGCATCGCTACATTTGGAAAATCTCCGCTCAGAAAAATCACAAAAATAAAAAGACGGAACACGGAACTAGAATTTGAAAAAGTATCTTTTCATGTTCACATTTCCTCGGAACCAGCATTATGATCTCAGAGTTGATTCATTATGGCTCCTTTGTCCTCCAAGGTTGCTCAGATGTATTTGGATATTCGCCCAGAACTGCTGTCCTCACGGAAAACTTTAACCAGGCGAAGACTGTGGTCAGATGACTCTCGACCATGTTCAGCAAGGCCTTCTCATCACAAATCATTCACTCGAGGCCAGGCCGCAAACGGCAGCCATTTTATACTAGGCCAAAACGTACCATCTTAATTAAAAGAGACAAAAACAACGTTACCACAGCATAGTGATTAAACAGTGTTAACCCCACTAATACCCTTATGTGTATGTAATTATCTAGCCTTTGCAACACAAGAAAAGCATCAGTACATGACATTTAAAAAGCGTTTTCGTGCTTTAAAATAAACAGCACTCAGCAACATTTATTAATAAACATGCACATTATTAATAAACGACACAAATGCTTCCCCACGTGTAGTTTTCTCTTGTTATTTCTTATTGGTTAATTAGAACACTTACACAAAACAAATAATTAGTAATTATGAATTAATAATTTTAATTTCTTTCGACAATAGACAAACCAGAGCTTTAAAAACCCAATAGATTTTCAACAGAAAACTCTGCTCCAGCAATCCCCCCTTTGGTGATATTATCACCAAATAAACAACCCAAAAAAAAAAAATTAGTAAAATTTAAGTCCCAATTTTTTAGGAGAAACTAGAAATGTCTTTTTGTCTTTTTCTTTTTCACAACACTAGACACCAGACTCCCTTTCATCATCCCTCTTTGTCTCCAAATAAACACTCTCCCTCAATTCTTCTAATTCTATTTCTTGTGGATCTCTTTTTCTTTTATTTCTCCTTTCAATATTTCTTTTAATTAATTTCTTTTCCCTCCCCTGTTTTTACAACACAAACACACCAATCTTAGTATCAATAAAGCAACAATTATACAAGTCAAAGGAAACAATATCTTACCTATAATAGTACTACCTATTTTTGCAATAAAACTCTTAACAGCAACTATTTTATTAGCTATTTTAGTCCAAATACTCTCAGCTTCCAGTGGTACTAATTCTTCATGCAAATCAGTAGTATTTTTGATATAGACCTTCAGGTCTTTGCTTTCGTCTGGAATGTAAGTGCAACAATGTTGAACTTTCAATATTCCACAGACCCCACCCTCCTTGGCCAATAAAATATCAAGGGCAAGTCGATTTTGCATAGACATGGCACGTACGGCAATCAATTCCGTATTCACCAAAACAAACCCTCCAGCGGTATTTGTCGATAAGCGATCCACCACTGTTGACAGTTTCCGAATTCCATATGCATTCAAAGAAATTCCCACTGCTGGAATTAAAGCTCCAAAAATGTCACCCACTATTTCTGACCAAGTTTCTCTCTTAAAACGTGCTAGTAAATTAATATGTTCTACATCTTCTATTCTATCTATATGAAAAATCTTCGGAAAGACCAGGCCCACATAACACGTGCCATACCAATGGTCAGGCAACTTGTAATAAGCCTTGTTCCCACAAACATAATACACTCCTGGGAAAACTGGATCCTCTCCTCCTCTAAAACCCCATCCTGTCGCAATGAAGTATGTATCATGACACTCACTAGTCCCAACAAAGTATGTATCATATTGGGATTTCTTTCTTGTAATGCACAGCTTACCCTTCTGTGGTGCATCGAAAGCTAAAGTTGGACTAGCTCCATTTCTCAATTCCTTTCCCATCTCAATATCCCAAATTGTCTCACTCACTTTATATTTCCCTGCCTTTTCATGCATGCTCAATCTCCTTTCCTTCACCATGTTTAGGAAAGCTTTCTCCTCTTCTTTCAAACTGCAAGTTAAATTATTCTTAAAAATGTAATCTAATGTTAATTCTTCTTTCTCAATAAAAATCTCACCAAAAATGTTAGCTTCTTTTGCTGGATTCAGCTTTTCATTCATAGGCAATTGCCCAAAAATACTATCTTTGTTAGACATCTTATAATCTATTTTCCCTAGCAAATAAAAAACACTACTCAACACACTACAAGAAATTCCATACGTAGCTGGTAAATGGTGATAAGTAACACCCTCTGAAACGGATACAGGTAATTGCATACAAACGTAGCAATCCCTCACTTCCATTGTCTTCACATATTCATACAACAATTTCGAAAAAACATTACTAGAAAAATCATTAATTGACCTATCTTTATGCATGTAAGTATTACTAATTCTAGTTGGAACTACTTTTTGTGAACTTTTCTCTACATTAGTCTCATTCTCAGTATGTATTTCAAATGTACCTATTGTAACTCTAAATGTAACTAATAAAGCTAAAACACCCCATAGTAGCATTAATAATCCCGTACAGCAACAGCACATTCTACACCATCTTTTCAAGAAGGCACATCTACTTTGATTATTCTCTATGTTAGCCATTTTACTACTTTGACCGTGTCTTTTGACTTAGCCTCTACTACTCCACTACTGTATTACTCTTTATTTCTGGATTACTTAAGACAGCTGAATTTCAGACTTTCTCCTTTTCACTTTTCTCCAAGTGATTTCTTCAGTTCACTCAATTTGGATATTCATCACTTTTCACTCCTTCTTCTTCAGCAACATCAAATTGTATCAGATCATCAACAACATCCTGTGCATCCGACTCTTCTCCAATGTCAGTCAGGATAACTTTTAAGATTCCAACAGATTTTTCCTTTTCCTCAACCACTTTTCTCAAGATCCCCTCCGGATTGTCTCGATTCACTGTTTCTTCTTCTTCTCCTCCTTCAGACAGTGCCACATAAGACCATTCCGGTGATCTGTACTTTTGGTTGGGTCTTCTAATTCTCTTTATCTCCTCAGGTTCTCTTGACTCCTTTTGCTCCTTTCTTTTTATTTCGTTTTGACTCGACACCTCATTCACTTGTTCAGCTTTCGATGTATTTGCTCTTATCAGTCTGTATCTCAGCCTCTTTACTCTGTTGTTAGGCCAAAAATTTCCTCTTACAACCTTTTTCGGTCTTGTTTCTGTATTATTTCTTTCTCCAATCCAAGTTCTCTTTCTCAGAACTCGACCTTCTGATTTTTCATTCTCACTTTCATCCGATTCTGTTTCAAATGCCTCTTGTTCTTCAGCAGTTTTCTTTCGCTCCACAGTCTTTTTCACCACTGTTTGAGACTTCCCTACTTCTTTCCCTCCTCGAGTCTCCGACACGCAATCTTCTTGCTGTCTACTTGTCCCTTCACCTAGCTTATCAGGAATGTTCCCTACACCTCCTCGGGGGTCTTCCGCAATCTGTCCCTCACTATCTTCTTCTGACCCTACTTCTTCAGGTATAATCTCAAGTGGTTCTTCAATCTCCTCCTCTGATTCAGGAGTAGTCTCTGTGGAATTACTCTTTTCTTTTCTTTTTCCTCCACTGCTTTTTGGAACTTCCGGCTCTCTTACAGAATCTGATCTCCCTTCTGAGACTCTCAATGTTTCTCTTGAAGTCTTTTCTGCTTCTTTTCCTGAACTTTGATTTTTTCTCACTGGTTCTGGGTCTTCATCATCACTGGAATCTGATTCTTCAAAATACTCCTTGCCAGTCCCATCCTTTGGGTTTGGAACTCTCAGAGTATGACTCGCATGTACCCAGTTTTTCACACCAGCACACTTCACTGCAGTTGTCGTAGTCAAAATAACTTGTCTTGGTCTTCCCCACCTTGGAACCAAGCAATTTCTTCTTCTGTGTACTTTAATCCTCACCCAGTCCCCTGGACTCAGATCATGAGCTTGCTTCTTCTCAAGTGTGGTAGCTTCTTCTCCAACCTGGTGAAACACAGAATGAACTGCGTCAGCCAGGCCTTTACAGTAATCCAAAATCATGTCATCAGTTATTGTCATCAACTTGCGCGTCCCATCAAGATTTCGTGCGGACTCAACCCAGTAGTTCTATCTGGAGTAGATCTAATAGTCATTAGCACTAGAGGCAAGACATCAGGCCATTTCATTCCAGTGGCTAAACACATCTTACGAATCCTATTCTTGATTGTGCCATTTATCTGCTCAACCACACCAGAAGCCTCTGGCCTGTATGCACAATGTAGCTTTTGCTGTATGCCCAATGCTTCACAAATCAAACTCATGAGCTCATTATAGAAGTGTCCACCTCTATCAGACTCAATCGTTACTGGAAACCCGTACCTAGGAATCAACTCTCTTAACAGTAACTTTGCCACTGTTACTCCATCATTTCTCCTAGTCGGATAGGCCTCCACCCATCTTGAAAACAAACAGACTACCACTAAAACATACCTCAGTCTGTTCACTTGGGGCATTTCAATGAAATCTACCTGCATTCTCGTGAAAGGACCACCTTCTCTACCTATTGTTCCCAGACTCACCACTGTCTTTTTCCCAGTGTTAAATTGCTGGCAAATCAAACATCTTTGACAGATGCTCTCTGCAATTGTCCTGAACTTTGCATTGTACCAAGTCTGTTTAAAAGACCTGATCATCGCATCCCTTCCCAAATGTCCCTGGCCATGATACATCCTTGCCATTGTCGACAGCATGGAATTAGGCATGACTGGTCTGCCATCCCTATAGACCCAAACATGGTCTGTTTCTCTTGGGGCACAACCTGCCTTGATCCAGTCTTTCTTTTCTTCCTTTCCTGCCTCATCCTGCAACTGTTTCACTTCATCCCACGTTTCTAGGACATTAGTAAACATCACAGAACAAAAAGACATTTCTCCTTCTTGTTCCCTATTAATCGAGTGATTGTTCTTAGCACAATATTGTGCAATGTCGTTAGCAAATCTGTTGCCAACAGTCACAAAATCATCTCCTTGTCCATGAGCAGCACATTTCACCACTGCTAATTCTTTAGGCAGCTGTATCGCCTCAAGCAATTTCCCAATCACTTCAGCATTCTTTATTGGAGTCCCACTCGACGTCAAGAAACCTCTCTGTAGCCAAAGTTGGCCAAAATCATGCACAACTCCAAATCCATACTGACTATCAGTCATCACAGTCACTCTCAGATCTTTCCCAATTTCACAAGCTTTCGTCAATGCCACCAATTCTGCAACTTGTGCAGATTTCACTCCTTTCAATGATGATGCTTCCATCACTTCTGAAACCTTGCACACTGCATATGCTGCACTCAGCACACCCTCATCATTCCTCAGGCATGATCCATCTACAAACAGCACATGATCACTCTCAAGTAAGGGAAGATCCCTTATGTCTGGTCTAGGTTTTGTACAGTAATCCAGCACATCCAAACAATTGTGATCATCTTCTGTCTTCACACCCACATTTTCAATATCCGACAACAATGTCGCTGGATTCACATTCACACATCTCTCCAAAGTCACATTTGATGCTCCCAGAATGACTTTCTCATATTTAGTCAGCCGACTATGTGACATGTATTGAGTTTTGCTTCTTGTCAAAAGAATTGCCACATTATGAGGTACGAATACCCTTACAGGATATCCCATTATGATTCCCTCACTCTGTTCCAGACTTCTGCATGTTGCAGCCACAGATTTTAGACAACCTGGTAAACCCACAGCTACAGGGTCAAGTGTCGATGAGAAGTACGCAATAGGCCTTCTCAGTAATCCATGTTTCTGGATTAACACTGAAAGTGCACATCCATTTCTCTCACTGCAGTACAATTCAAACTCTTTCTCATAGTCTGGCATACCCAAAGCAGGGGCTTCACACATTCTGCTCTTCAGCTCCTCAAATGCTGCCATTTGTTCTCCATCTAGTTCCAATGGATCTGTCATCTCACTTTTTGTCAGCTTAATCAGTGGCTTTGCTATCAGCGAGAAATTAATTATCCACTGACGACAATAACCCACCATTCCCAGGAACATTCTCACTTCCCTCTGGGTCTTTGGGGCTTTCATTTCTCTGATAATTCTAATCCTGTCATTAGTCACTTTTCTCAGACCTTTTTCAATATTGTGTCCAAGATAATGCACCTCTTTCTTGCAAAATTGCAATTTAGCTGGAGATACCTTTAACCCTCCATCTGCCAGATGATTCAGTAAAGTTATGGTATCTACTTCACAAGCTTCACGTGTCTTTGATGCCACAAGTAGGTCATCAATATATTGCACTAGTACTGAGTTTTCATGCATGATCAAACTCTCTAATGACTTTTTCAATAACTGATTGAATATCGAAGGACTCTCCGTATACCCCTGTGGGATACGACACCATGCTAAAATACGCTGGCCAAACCTAAATGCAAAAATCGGCTGGCTGTCATGATGCAATGGAATTGAAAAGAAAGCATGACACAAATCAATCACTGTGTACCACTCAGCATCATGTGGAATCTGATACAAAATCACTGACGGATTTGGCACAATAGGACAACATGCCACCACAATTTGATTAACTTTTCTCAAATCCTGTACAATCCTGAACTTCCCATTAGGTTTCTTTAGCCCCATTATCGGTGAGTTACACGGGCTACTCAATAATTCTCTCAAAACTCCCTGCTGAATCATTTTCTCAATTATAGGAGTTATTCCTTCAATTATTTCTGGTGTCATTTTGTACTGAGGAATGTTAGGATAAGTAATTCCCTCTTTCACTGATATTTTCACAGGATCTACATTATTCATCAATCCCACATCCTCTCCAGTAAAATCCCAAACTGTCCTTTTCACTGTGTCTCTCAGCTCTTGAGGCAAATCCTCCGGATCAAACACAGCATATGCACCAATTAACTCACTCTCTCTATTTTCTAGAGTCACTCGGTACAAAACATCCTCATCTGGTGTTTCAAAAGCTATTCCATCCGGTGTACAAAAAATTGTACAATTCATCTTACAAAGTAGATCCCTACCTAACAGGTTCACTGGACTAGTGTCACAGACAATAAATCTGTGCATGTCTGAAAATTTCCCTATTTGTACTCTTACTAGTTCAGTAAGACGTGTCTTGATTTGTGTATTGCTACACCAACTACTTGGATTGCTTCATCCGAGAGAGGAAGATTTTTAATATCTGTTGACCTGACAGTTGATCTTGTTGCACCTGTATCTACTAAAAAAGTAACACCTTCTTCATTTATTTTTCCATCCACAAATGGTCCTGCCTGGTCTATTTCTAGAGTTGCACCAAGTATGCACTCTTCCTCCTCTCTTCGGCACCGTCAATAATCACCTTCAGACTCACTCCCTTCATTCTTTAACAAGTACTGCTGTACCTGGTTAGAACGCCTTGGTTTGTTTACCTGCTCATCATTGTAGAATCCCGAATCCTTATTATACTTTTGTGATCCTCTATTCTGCGGCAAGGGCGGTTTTGGCTCTTGACTCTGCTGTTTCACTACAGAAGTTTGTTGCTGCTGTCGATTATTCCCTTCGTTCTGCACCTGTTGATTTAAGGATTTACTCTCATTATTCGCTAATGGTGGATTGGTACATTCAGATCTCCAATGTCCCAGTTGGCCACAGTTGTGACACGGGAACTTCTTTTTGGCTTCCTCAAGATTCCCTTTTCCTTTCCCTGCATATCTAGGTCTATTCCCTGGATTATTTCCTGCATTATTCGCCTGTTCCACCAACTGTGCTTCCTGTCTTTCCGCAACTTTCACTTGTGCCCACATTGCTTTCTCCTTCAGCTTTCTCTGTTTTGCTTCAATTTCATCACTGAAGTATTTTGCATGTCTCAAAATCTCATCTATTTTCTTACTCTGCCAGTCCACTGTATGCTCACGAATTCTCTCACTAATCTCAGGTCTCAGGCCATATACAAATCTGTATACAAAGTGACTCAAATCCTTGTCACCCAGGTGTTCATCCCCACTGAATTGTTTAAAAGCCAGTATCAGCCTCTCATAAAAAGCATGAACCGATTCTTTTGCTTCCTGATGTGTTCGATCTATTTTAACCCAGTCTGTCTCTTTTGGAGGTACTTTATTTTTCAGGTATACGATCACCTGCTCATACTTTCTCATTACCTCTGGATCTGGTGCTCCTGTCCTTTGATCTCTTGGATATTCCTCAGTAGGCCAACTTACAACTATTTTACACTCAGCCCACAAGTCTGCTGGAACAATTATATCAAACAGACTATTCAGGTCAATCCACAGCACTTTTGACAATTTCACAAACCTGTCTACCTGCCTATACCACTCGACGGGCTTTTCTCTCAGTCGAGGGAAATCATTCGTAAATGATAAAATATCCTGTCTGGTCCATGGAACATGTACATATCCTCCTCCAGGTATTTCTCTCATAGGATAAGCCTCCACTGTTTTCTCTTTTTCTCTCACAGGAAATGCTAAATAAGTCCTATTTCCTGATTCTTCTCTTTTCTTGTACCACCTATCCTTCCACTTCTCAACATCACCCCATTTTCGCAATAAAGCGATCATCTCTTTAATCTGTCCTGTTCTACCAGCACCATTCAGATTTTCAATGTCTTTATCTGTGAAATCCATCCTGTAAGACTTCTGCAAAGCTTTCACTTTATCAATGTCAACTCCATGCTCATTCGCTATTGCTCTTAATCTGTCATGTGTATTTTTAGTTCTCCAGGTGATATTTTTACACATAAATAACAATTCACCATCATGATGATTTTTTAGAATTTCTGTAGGAACTATCCCTGCAACAAGCTCTTCTAATTCTACACGTAACCTAGCCACATCAATTGCCTGTGAATCTTTATCTCTCTTTTGAAGAACTTTCATCCATTCATTCAAATCCTCAGCTGTTATTTCAGTAGATTTTCTCACTGGAACCACTTTCTTCTGCGGTTCTAAAATCGGCATCCCTGAACAACTAGCTTCACCAGCATTCAATCCTGAATTAGACTGTATCTCTAATCCTTCACTACATGTCTCATGTCTGGATTTTTTGGTTCTTTTTCCTGAATCTCCTGAAGGACCAGCCAAACTTGTCAATCTATTCCCAACATATGGAATCACCAAACCATTCTCACCTGTCCTCTGCTTATCAAAAACAGGCATAATCGGACCTATGGTTACGGGCACCGTAACAGCGTCTAGATTCTTTGTCAGCTCTTTAATCTTTTTAGTCAACTCCGATGTAGTTCTGGCTAATTCTCTCGTATTCTCGCCACTGCTTCTATTCTCTCTTTCCCTGAAAGGATTACCACTTCTTAACTCAGGTGTCACATTTTCTGTCTCAATGATACGCAATGTATCTCTTATCGGAGAAACAACTGGTGTGCTCTCTTCTGGTTCTGGTCTATATGGAGGTGGTCTTTTGTAAATCATGTCATTCAAGACTTCATCCTCATACTCATTAACTCCATATCTTCTCACTTCCGCCTCAGGAACCCTTTCTGTACCCTTCTCTTCAATTGTTCTCATAGGGTATAATCCCTCTGACATACTAGCATCTCGCCATCTCTTCATTCGATCATGATGAGTTTCACGATCATGTCTCCTCCCAAACATGTACCTATAATTTCCCCCAGACCTCTGTTTTTCTCGCTCATGTACTTCCTCTTCCCATTCCACTAAAGCCTCAAACTGTGTCGGCCTTGGTCTTGGGTCAAGACATAACATCTTTTCCCGCAAATTTTTCAACACGGCCAGATTAAATGAACCATGTTCTGGAAATGCTAGAACACCATCCTCCTTTGTATACCTAACCCAATTCTCCAACCATATACAGGTATGATACCCATATCTCGCAGCCATGAAGGATGCAGGCGTTTTCGGTGGAGGTAACAATTCACCTTCTCTCGTTTTAACATCTTTATCCTTGTCGAACCAATTTTTAATCTTTCTGAACAAAGATTTTTTCTTTTTCTCTTCTTGGTAATACATTTTAGCTTTTACCAAACTTTTCTAATCCCTTCCGTAATACAACTCAATAGTACTATGTTTTATCCAATAACAGCGCGACTCACACTAACGCACCAATCCTGGAGCGTCTACGTCACAAAAATACAAGGTGATTCTTTCCAATCCTTGCGCGGCTCACACCAACGCACCAATCTCAGCGCGAGCACTATTCTGATCTAATATCCAATCCGAGCGATGTCTGTTTGACGTCAGCAGTCGCTGCAGTCTCTCCTGCTCCTGTCTCCTGTCAGTCGTCTACCCCTCCTTTACAAAACTTCTCAGTAGACTTCGTGTCAGATTCTACAAAATCTATTAGTTACAACATATAAACATCTCCATTGTCTGCTTCGCTAACCAAAGAATAGTAAAGGAAATCTATTTCACAAGAATCCCGTTGACACAGTAGCATGCATTCATTAACTGTTTCCTCTAGGACTGCTCCAAAGAGTATTACAATTAACTAAATATATGAGCATTCACGCACATTCATACAAGAAAATGTAGTACATACACAGAATCCTGCTTTTCCCGAGAACAGCGAACAATCTGCCCTACTACAGAATTATAACATACGTTAACCAAGCAGTGTTTACCTCTGCCCAGTCCTTCAGACAAGCTCAGAGAATACCTATTACTCCTCCCGCGATAAGCTTTAACGGTGAACCTTACGGATCCCTGGGACTTAAGACCAGAGTTTCACAAATAACCTTCGCTACCATACACACTCCTTTTATACCAGAAATATTTCTAATAGTAACACACAACGATGTCACTAATTCCGAACACAGACAATGTGACGCGCAACTTCAATTGTCACACGTTTTTCTCCTGCATACATACAGGACCAACAATCCCGTCTTTCCCGAGAGCAGCATATACTTCCCTCTGCCCTACTACGGAACTGCTACCAGCTCCCAAATTCCTGAAGCACTACATAAAACTCAACATGACGACTCCAACATATAGTATTAGTACATACACCAACATCAATCAATAATCAATAAATCAAAAGCCAATATACAATCAATCTAATCAGATCAAGACAATCATCAATAACCATCAAATTCTGCTACCAGGAAATTGGTGCAGATTGGGGTGTACAAAATCTCCCTACTTCCACGGATAGAGTAATTTCACAGTTACACGCACATACACTCATCATACACTTGGGCCCATTTTACTAACATACGCTCAAATACTCTACCAACACTGAACCTGTGAAAAGAAAAACTCCTAAACACCCTGCATCTACACTAAGGTCGATAAGACCTAATTGTGACTGTCCTGAGTCATGATCTAAACAATCTATACAACAATAATCAAAATAGAGTACTCAATAATTGACAAGAAATAACCACCAACACTGTATTTAAAATTATGGTACTTTATCTAAATTAGTCAAAGAAAAATCAATCAAAGTAAATCATTATTCTCATAATTACCTATTCTAGCTAAATGTCAGAATGGGTCAGGACAGGTCTCTCAGTAGAAGTCTCCCGAGTCGCCGTCCTCACAGCATAGATCCTCACCAACGCAGGTTTGGGAAGAAGTGGCAAAGTGGCAAAAACCCTCTCTAGGCTAACAATATTTATAATAATTCTAACAAAAGAAAGCAACATAAAATGTTTTAGATATCCGCTGAACCGCTGAGCAGAGCGAGCAGGAAAGGATGTAGCATCGCTACATTTGGAAAATCTCCGCTCAGAAAAATCACAAAAATAAAAAGACGGAACACGGAACTAGAATTTGAAAAAGTATCTTTTCATGTTCACATTTCCTCGGAACCAGCATTATGATCTCAGAGTTCATTCATTATGGCTCCTTTGTCCTCCAAGGTTGCTCAGATGTATTTGGATATTCGCCCAGAACTGCTGTCCTCACGGAAAACTTTAACCAGGCGAAGACTGTGGTCAGATGACTCTCGACCATGTTCAGCAAGGCCTTCTCATCACAAATCATTCACTCGAGGCCAGGCTGCAAACGGCAGCCATTTTATACTAGGCCAAAACGTACCATCTTAATTAAAAGTGACAAAAACAACGTTACCACAGCATAGTGATTAAACAGTGTTAACCCCACTAATACCCTTATGTGTATGTAATTATCTAGCCTTTGCAACACAAGAAAAGCATCAGTACATGACATTTAAAAAGCGTTTTCGTGCTTTAAAATAAACAGCACTCAGCAACATTTATTAATAAACATGCACATTATTAATAAACGACACAAATGCTTCCCCACGTGTAGTTTTCTCTTGTTATTTCTTATTGGTTAATTAGAACACTTACACAAAACAAATAATTAGTAATTATGAATTAATAATTTTAATTTCTTTCGACAATAGACAAACCAGAGCTTTAAAAACCCAATAGATTTTCAACAGAAAACTCTGCTCCAGCAAGCGCTCTAGCTGTTCTTTGGAACACTCTGGGAAGCTGCAGTAGAACACAAAGGAATCAACTGACAGTCTCTGCCCTTGTTGGATGTACATGTTTTACTGAGAATGCCAGACTTCATTCTCACATGACTGAGAAAGATAATGTGAATTTACAGAAAATATGCTCTCAGTTTAGCTTATAGATCACCTTCCAAACCTCTGTGGGAAAAGCATGTGAAAATAGTTTTCTCTCAAAGATGATTCATGATATCCCAGCAGAAGGCTTTTTCACATGGTAAAATCACCTTAGAACATACCACAATTCCTAAAATGAGCATTGGTACCATCAACAAATGATTTATAATGTAACTAAAGTCTTAAAACCTTCTATTAACTGCAATGCTTTTTAATGAGGTGCTATCAATTATATTGGTCCCAAGATGGCTGCCAACACTTCTTGGATGAAGTGCTGACAGCCAATCAGATCTCACAATGAGATGTGTGGTTAGGCTCCGCCCAGATATATATATGATTTTACTTTTGATTTTCTCAGGAACTACTGAACGGATTTACACCATATATGCAAAAGGCACATGCCTGACCTGAGGACTACCTCTTTGCCAAATTTCAAGTAATTCTGTTCAGCCGTTCGGGCTGTACCTTCGACTAAAGGTCCTATGGGAAAATGCATGGGGAAAACGCGTTTTGGGACCCCCCTTTTTTCTCAGCCCCCGCTTGACGAATCACCCCGAGACTTTCAGGGTAGGAGCTGAGCGGAGCGCCCCATTAGTTTTGAAAATTTCACGAACATAAGTCAACCGGCACCAAAGTTATTCAAAATAGAATTTTCTGATTTCCTAAGGGAACTCGGTCCTAACCATAACTATCTACTGGCAACCGCCAGTAGATAATATCTATATATATATATATCGATCTAGAACTTTGTGCAGGCTGCAACCCTGAAATGCCGCCTCACACAGCTTCCTCCCGATGTGTGTAGCTCTGAGTTTGAGCCAAACCGGACCCGCAAGAACAGCAGTGGGCGTCTCTCAGCGGCTGTGCAAAGCCGTACATATCCAACATCCAGGAAGCATCAACGAGAGAGGCCACAGGAAACAGGTATAGTTCAATTACTTTATTGATCGGCAACTTGCCAGCAGTCACCACACTAGGATTGAGCATCAAGATACAGCCAGACGCGTTTCAGGATTCTTTCCTTTCTTCAGTGGCTCATCGTAAGGGGTAAGAAGTCGCGCTGCTCGCGCACAATTTTTAAAGTTCACAACCACCCGCCCCCGTGGGCGTGGCTGTCACCACAGCCTCATGGTGGTTGTAGTCCATTCCCATTATTACCTCAGTGGGTGTTTTCTTGCGCTGCACAAATTAACCCCAGTGGGTGCGCATTCAATCCTCCTTTTTTGACACAAATGAAGCCCATGTGGGTTGATGCTTTTTCAAAGCGCTGTGGCTGCCCTGCTTTGCAGTCGTCGATCTAGAACTTTGTGCAGACTGCAACCCTGAAATGCCGCCTCACACAGCTTCCTCCAGATGTGTGTAGCTCTGAGTTTGATCCAGAACGGACCCGCAAGAACAGCAGTGGGCGTCTCTCAGCGTCTGTGCAAAGCCGTACATATCCAACATCCAGGAAGCACCAACGAGAGAGGGCACAGGAAACAGGTATAGTTCAATTACTTTATTGATCGGCAACTTGCCAGCAGTCACCACACTAGGATTGCGCATCAAGATACAGCCAGACGCGTTTCAGGATTCTTTCCTTTCTTCAGTGGCTCATCGTAAGGGGTAAGAAGTCGCGCTGCTCACGCACAATTTTTAAAGTTCACAACCACCCGCCCCCGTGGGCGTGGCTGTCACCACAGCCTCATGGTGGTTGTAGTCCATTCCCATTATTACCTCAGTGGGTGTTTTCTTGCGCTGCACAAATTAACCCCAGTGGGAGCGCATTCTATCCTCCTTTTTTGACAAAAATGAAGCCCATGTGGGTTGATGCTTTTTCAAAGCGCTGTGGCTGCCCTGCTTTGCAGTCGTCGATCTAGAACTTTGTGCAGGCTGCAACCCTGAAATGCCGCCTCACACAGCTTCCTCCCGATGTGTGTAGCTCTGAGTTTGAGCCAAACCGGACCCGCAAGAACAGCAGTGGGCGTCTCTCAGCGGCTGTGCAAAGCCATACATATCCAACATCCAGGAAGCATCAACGAGAGAGGCCACAGGAAACAGGTATAGTTCAATTACTTTATTGATCGGCAACTTGCCAGCAGTCACCACACTAGGATTGAGCATCAAGATACAGCCAGACGCGTTTCAGGATTCTTTCCTTTCTTCAGTGGCTCATCGTAAGGGGTAAGAAGTCGCGCTGCTCGCGCACAATTTTTAAAGTTCACAACCACCCGCCCCCGTGGGCGTGGCTGTCACCACAGCCTCATGGTGGTTGTAGTCCATTCCCATTATTACCTCAGTGGGTGTTTTCTTGCGCTGCACAAATTAACCCCAGTGGGTGCGCATTCAATCCTCCTTTTTTGACACAAATGAAGCCCATGTGGGTTGATGCTTTTTCAAAGCGCTGTGGCTGCCCTGCTTTGCAGTCGTCGATCTAGAACTTTGTGCAGGCTGCAACCCTGAAATGCTGCCTCAAACAGCTTCCTCCCGATGTGTGTAGCTCTGAGTTTGAGCCAAACCGGACCCGCAAGAACAGCAGTGGGCGTCTCTTAGGGGCTGTGCAAAGCCGTACATATCCAACATCCAGGAAGCACCAACGAGAGAGGCCACAGGAAACAGGTATAGTTCAATTACTTTATTGATCGGCAACTTGCCAGCAGTCACCACACTAGGATTGAGCATCAAGATACAGCCAGACGCGTTTCAGGATTCTTTCCTTTCTTCAGTGGCTCATCGTAAGGGGTAAGAAGTCGCGCTGCTCGCGCACAATTTTTAAAGTTCACAACCACCCGCCCCCGTGGGCGTGGCTGTCACCACAGCCTCATGGTGGTTGTAGTCCATTCCCATTATTACCTGAGTGGGTGTTTTCTTGCGCTGCACAAATTAACCCCAGTTGGTGCGCATTCAATCCTCCTTTTTTGACACAAATTAAGCCCATGTGGGTTGATGCTTTTTCAAAGCGCTGTGGCTGCCCTGCTTTGCTTTTGTCGATCTAGAACTTTGTGCAGGCTGCAACCCTGAAATGCCGCCTCACACAGCTTCCTCCCGATGTGTGTAGCTCTGAGTTTGAGCCAAACCGGACCCGCAAGAACAGCAGTGGGCGTCTCTCAGCGGCTGTGCAAAGCCGTACATATCCAACATCCAGGAAGCACCAACGAGAGAGGCCACAGGAAACAGGTATAGTTCAATTACTTTATTGATCGGCAACTTGCCAGCAGTCA
This sequence comes from Triturus cristatus, assembly GCF_964204655.1. Taxonomy (NCBI): domain Eukaryota; kingdom Metazoa; phylum Chordata; class Amphibia; order Caudata; family Salamandridae; genus Triturus; species Triturus cristatus. The sequence goes on along the minus strand of NC_140582.1, from coordinate 139,760,472 downwards.
CCACACTAGGATTGAGCATCAAGATACAGCCAGACGCGTTTCAGGATTCTTTCCTTTCTTCAGTGGCTCATCGTAAGGGGTAAGAAGTCGCGCAGCTCGCGCACAATTTTTAAAGTTCACAACCACCCGCCCCCATGGGCGTGGCTGTCACCACAGCCTCATGGTGGTTGTAGTCCATTCCCATTATTACCTCAGTGGGTGTTTTCTTGCGCTGCACAAATTAACCCCAGTGGGTGCGCATTCAATCCTCCTTTTTTGACACAAATTAAGCCCATGTAGGTTGATGCTTTTTCAAAGCGCTGTGGCTGCCCTGCTTTGCAGTCGTCGATCTGTGGTAAATATTTCATTACCGGTACTATTTTTTATGCGGTAAAGTCTAGTAAGAATAACTCAGTAAATATAAGAGGCAGAATCCGTGGTATTAGAGGTTTTAAAAGGCTTTATTCCTATACAAAGGAATACAATTCGAATTGTAGGCTTTCTATTCCATCACCACGAAAGTTCAGGAAGGAAGGGCATACATTATTGACAGATAATCGGTTTTATAGGAAAATGCATTACAGTGAAACAGATGCAAGAGGCGTAACAGCTGATAATACAGATAAACTGTGCATACGTAACTAATAGAGGCGGTCATATGGGCGTAATTTAATAAACGTCATTATACATGATGTCACAAGTGGGTGGATCCATAAAAGAATCCTGCAATGTCAGCAGAAATATTTGGCAGAGATGCGCGCGCAGCCGCATGACGTGTGATTGACGTGCAACTAGAGGGTGAAGGGGACTTGACATTTAGCTCTACATGTGGAGACAGAAGTCTGGGGGTCATGTCAACCTAATCCCAAATCATATCTAATATCCTATGTTTAAAGAACTGTGTTATCCAAAAGGAAAGGTCTCTAGGATAGAATCTATTCTATACTGACTGTTGGTGCGTGTACAAGCGTCTAAATGTCTACATGAAATGCGAGGGGGTAGGAATATTCCATGGTAACGGGGCTATGAATTACTTGCATGTGGACAGCGAGGCCTGGCCCTTTGCACGGTAGCTGGAGGAATGTTTACCTAAACTACTAGACAGGAATGCATCGGATGAGGAGCGGAGTAGATAATCTTGAAGGTGAAATACAGTTTTTGGCAGGCAATATGCTGGATCAGGCACCGTTAGCCGCGCAGGGAGTAGGACAAAGTTCATGGATACAGATGCAGGCTCAGACTGGAGCTTTCAGAGGCAGAAGACAGGAAAAGGCTTGATGACAGAATTCAGGGCCTACTCGCCTGAATCTGTAAAATGTGGAAAGTGAACCACATAAAGTCGGTGGCCTTTCATACTTAGGAATGAAATATCTGACCCATTCATGGCGGATCTGAAAGAGGACATGTTGACGGTGGACGCACATATATTTGCGTCTTCAAAACTGGAACTGGAGGGAACATACATGTACGTATAGCATGCACATGGAGCCGTTGGGGTCTACGATAGGGGACATAACTGATCACAAAATTCATATTTCCTCATTCCCTCCTTGTCCCCTACGGACCCTCAGGAGATATCGATCTTCATCAATCCATCGATCTGTTCATATAGCATCATTTGTTCTTCTTTCTTCTTCCGGGATCTTGAACGAAAACTTAGATGTGGGATACACGATGTGGCACACAGACCACAAATCGCTGGCCCACATTGTAGACATAAGCAGCAACTGAATAGTATGAGAAAGCCAATACTTAGGAAGGATAGGATTCTCCATCCCCAGGCTGACAACACGCCCCAGAACCAACCGGACCAAGTCCAGGTGCCTGGACTCTGGTGTATCTGGCTTATAATCTTATGAAGGCGGGTTATGGCTTTATATACTGACGGCGAATTTTCTGGTATGAAAATGCAGCAACTTGATCCGATGACCCTACAAGCTCCGCCCCTATCGGCCAGGATGACGTCAAGGACAAGACGATTTTGAAGCACAACAATCCGCATAGCAGACTGCTCTTCTGTTAAATTGCCTAAGGCGGAAATAGTTTCGTTCACTACTGCTTCAAGGGTTCTGGTTAATCTACGTATCAGCTTACTATTAGTGACTGTACCTATATAGGGAAAGAAACCTTTATTGAAATCTGTATATTGTTCCCATGCTGTTTCGGTGTAATCGACAATTGGAAGATCTCTCTGTTGTCTATTGTGTACTAAATGGGTATTTCTATGATAATCAGGAGGAGCTAGGAAAACAGGTGGCAGAAGGAATGCTATGTAACAGGTACCATCCCAATCTAAAGGTAGACATATATATGCGGTCTGGCCACATATGAAGTAGGAATGATGGAAAGCTCTAAATGTAGACTTGCCTTGATCACTGAATTTTATTACAGTGGTGCATTTACTATGGCCCATGTGTATGGAACCATTCTTTCTTATACATAATTCCCCTTTTACTGGGAATACTGACATGGCGGGCAAGATTGGTGTAGCTTCAGATTCAACGTTCAGGATCATGAGGTTAAGTGTAAAATTACCTAATCCATATACTTCATTTTCTAGATCAGTTCCTGTTCTTTTGGGGAGTCCCTCCTTGTTAGGGTAGCAGACTTTAAGCAAAACTAGGTTCAGGTTTCCCCATACCCAGTTGTCTTGATAAACTGCGGAATTTGAATCTAGGGAATTAATCAAACTAAACCATGCTCCACTGGAGCCATTGTGTGTGAACGGATATGGAAAGAGGGGCAAAACTCCCTTATAGTTCTGATAGGGAGGGAGTCGACCACATATCCAACAATTTGTGGCATTGCTGGTCTGATGGGAATGATGTAACATACTAATGAATGTGTTGTTGCGCAGCGCAAATCTATAGGACAACTCATGCGGAGGTAATTCGCTAAAAGAATGTTCTGTAGTTACATTGTAAGCACGCTTAAGAATAGGGTAATACATGTGCAATAGTATGCTAGAAATAATGATCAGAAGACTTAGAAAAAACAAAATTAATAATGTTACTGTGCAGTGACTACGAAGTGATTTACAATACGCATGCTTTTTAAGCTGTATCTGTTGATTTCTTTCTCTATTCCGGTCTAGAGGATACATGTCAGAGACAAATTCAACCGATTCACCTTGGAGAGGACTTAAACAATCAAATTGTCTGACTTGCTAGACCTCAATTTTAGTTTGTAAAGTTCTGGTTTTGACTGCTCAACCAAGGGGAGCTTTGAGTCTGTCTGTGAGGGAATACAAGGTTGAGTATTCACACTGGATGGTAGTCCATAAAATTTCTTGATATGACTCGAGTGCAACCACCCTTTGCGTCCCTCGATCTTCACGGCTGTCCTTGTAGTTAGTAGAACTAGCTTCGGTGACTTCCACCTAGGCTCCAGTTGGGTCTTCCGGTCGAAATTCCGGACCAGAACCAGGTCACCAGGAACCACGTCATGGGGCTTCACCTCAGTATTATCGGGAAAAGCTGCGGCTACCTGTGAACGACAAGATTGTATTGCAGACATCAAGGAAGCCAGGTAATCTGTCAGCATATTACAGTCAACATCAGTGATTTTGCGAGGTATAGGCGTCCCCCACATATTTGGTGGTCTACCGAAGATCACCTCGTACGGGGATAGCCCTGTTCGAGAATGTGCTACCATTCTCATGTAAAAGAGCGCAACTGGTAAGGCTACTATCCAATCGACACCTTTTTCCCTACATATTTTGGACAATCTAATTTTCAGAGTTTGATTATGGCGTTCCACGAGACCTGCTGCCTCGGGATGTCGGACACAGTGGAATTTCCATTGGTAGCCTAACAAAAGGGAAACGTGTTTCATTAGTTCGGATGAGAACGGCTGGCCGTTATCTGAGTAGACAACACGTGGTAAACCGTACCGTGGGAAGAATTCTCGAACTAACTGTTTGGCAGTAGTCGGGGCAGTGTAATCTGAAACCGGGTAGGCTTCTGTCCAACGGGAAAGAGCACAGACAACTACGAGAACATATTTGAATCCTCGACATCGTTCCATCTGGATATAATCCATCTGGAGGACTTCAAAAGCATGATCGGGAGGTTGAAATCCACCCTGCTCTACGGGGATGCTTTTACCTGGATTAAACTGACAACATATCATACAGGTCCGTACTTTCTGTTTAGCTGCTGCTCGCAAGTGTTTGTTGAACCAAATGTGTTGAATGCTGTCTAGCATAGCTTTTTCTCCTAGGTGCGCTGGACTATGTATTGTGTTAATGATGGCTTGAACCATAGAGTCGGGAAGAAACCATATAGATTTTTCCTTCGTCATCCATCCTTGATCCGTTTGGATCCCTCCTAATTCAGTCCATTTCTTTATTTCTTCTGGTGTAGCATGTGTCTGTATGTCCATTATATCAAGGGCGGGATCCTTAACTGTCATGCAATGTGTTAGTGTCTGAACTATTGTCTTTGTCATGTCAGTTGTGAGAGTCTGATTCTGAGCAGTCTGTTTAGCTGTTCTGTCAGCTAGGTCATTACCCTGAGAAATGATATCGGTAACCTTTGTATGGGCTTTGCATTTCATAATCGATATTGCAGTAGGTAGATGAATCGCGTCCAATAGGGCTTGAATGAGGGGTCCGTGTTGGATGTGGGCACCGTGAGAAGTTAAATAACCTCTCTCTCGCCACAGTACGCCGAAGTCATGGACGACTCCGAATGCATAACGTGAATCTGTGTATATGTTGACTTTCTTATTTTTGGCTTGAATACAGGCTTGTGTCAGAGCGATGAGCTCTGCTGCTTGAGCTGACAAAGTGTTAATACAATTTGTTTCAATGACTTCAGTGTCTGTTGTGACTGCGTAAGCGGCCACTAACTCTCCTGTACTTGTTCTCATACATGACCCATCTACATACAATGTCAAGTCTGGATCTGACAAAGGGATATCTGTCAAGTCTTGTCTGGGTTTCGTCGTGATAGTAATGACTTCGACACAATCATGTGCCAATGGATCTGTTCCGCCCACTGGTAACAGTGTGGCAGGATTTAACGTATTACAACGTCTGATTTCTATGTGTGGCTGAAATAATGTCAATTCGTAACCGGTGAGTCTCGCTATAGTCAAGTGTTGTGTTTGTGTGCGGTTCAAGAGAACCTCTACTGCATGTGGTACTTGTACTGTCAATTGATGTCCTAACACTATGGCATCGCTTTGTCTGATTGCTAAAGCTGTTGCTGCCACCGATTTCAGGCACGCAGGAAGAGCCTGAGCTACTGGATCTAATGTACTAGAGAAATAAGCACATGGTTTGTGTGATCCTGCTTGTTCCTGAGTGAGTACTGACAAGGCAGTACCTTCGCGTTCTGTAACAAAGAGTGTAAACTGTTTACTGTAACATGGTGTTGCTAAAACAGGTGCTTGGCATAAAGCTTTCTTTAAGCTTTCAAAGGCGTGTGTATGTTCTTGAGTCCAAGGGAGGACAGTCGATGTGGCTGCCTCCTGTGTTGTTAACTGGATGAGTGGTTTTGCTAGAAATGCATATTGAGGGATCCACTGCCTACAGTATGAAGTGAGGCCTATAAAAGCCCGCACCTCCTTTTGTGTCTTGGGTGGTGGCATGTTAGCGATTAACTGGCTGCGGTCGGGTGTAAGCTGCCTTCCCTCCTTGGACAGCGAGTGCCCAAGGTAAACAACTCGCTGGACACAGAATTGCAGCTTAGAAGGGGACACCTTGTGTCCCTTGTTAGCCAAAAATTTTAAAACCGTCAGTGACGCTGTTTCACATTCAGGTTCGCTTCGGGCGGTGATCAGCAGATCATCGACATATTGAAGCAAGGCAGTGTTAACTGGCATGTGGATACTGTCAAGTTCTCGTTTCAGTGCTTGGCTATAGATGCTGGGGCTTTCTGTAAATCCTTGAGGTGCGCGTGTGAATTTAAAACTTCGTCCATTTAAACTGAATCCGAACAGATATTGACTTTCCGGATCTATTGGGACGCTAAAGAAAGCATTCTTGAGATCAATTACAGTGAAGAACGTTGCTTCTGAGTCAATAGCTGTTAATAATGAAGAGATATCTGGGACCACAGGGTATTGTGGTACAATACATTTATTTAATTCGCGCAGATCAATAACTAATCGATATACTGGTGGTGCTTTTGGATCCGTTCTTTTAAGAATCGGAATTATCGGGGAATTACATACATTGGAGTCGGTTTCGACAACCACTCCTTGTGCAATGAGCTCGTCAATAATTTGCAGTAAAGCCACTACAGCATCTGGTGGTAACTTGTATTGTCGCATTCGTGGTAGTACTATTCCTGTTTTCAGTGTAACTCGATATGGTGTAATGTTCATGCAACCAACATCAGTGGGGCCTTGTGCCCATAAATGTGTAGGTAAATTCTGCAGTCGGTGATCCATGTCTCTGGACACGTAGTGACCTTTAAAGTCACGTAAAAATAATCGTACTCCTTCCGGAGAACAACATATTATAGCTCCTAGAGCTTTCAATGTTTTTATACCTAACAAGTTTTCTGGACATGATTTAGTAAGCAATAAATCTGTAGTACGTGTCAATGGACCAATCGTGAGTGGAAGAGGTTGTGTTACGTCATTAATTATGGGTTTTCCTGAGAATCCAAGGGAAATATTCTGTGAGCCTGAGAGGGGTGCCCCTGGAACTTCACTGCGTCTTATAGTTGTTCTGCTTGCCCCTGTATCAAGTAAAAACTTTCTGTCTTCCCCTAATAGTTCACTATGTACATAAGGTCCCTCTTGGTCTACAGGAACCTCAATAAGGGGTAAGCCAACTTCCCTCTCTAGGCTATTTCATGTGTATCGCTGATAATCGGGATAATCTGCTTGTGCATACTGATACATCTGTTGTGTTGTTGCTTGTGTTGCAGCAATAGGCTGCGCTTGTGGTGGTGCTACGGTCTGTTGTGGAGCTCCCTGTTGCGGAGCTAGTTGTTGCGGAGCTAACCTAGGTTGTGCATGCTGAGGGATTTGTTGTTGATTCTGATCCTGTCTAGGTGGACGTGGTCTCTCCTGGGTTCTACCTGTAGCAATATTATGTTTCAGGACTGGACAATCGTGTATATAATGACCTGGTTGTTTACAATAGTTGCATGTCCCTTTCGTAGGACCTGCGGAATCACCCTTTTGATGACCATCAGCTGGAACTGACTGAGCAACAAGCATTTTCATTTTTGTATCTTTCATACGTCTTTGTTCGTGTTCTTGTTCTTCTCTAATTCTATTGTGGTGATATTGTAACATCTGTAACATCTGTGATGGGGTATTACCTTGCCAGGTACTTTCGAATTTCAATACTCTATTCTTGACTTGTAGCAGAGAATTTTCAACTAATTTTGTCACAAACAGATGTGGATATGACTCACTACTGGCTTTTATGCCACTATTTATACCAAAACATTTTTCAAATCGGGAATAGAAATCACTAGTGTCTTCATCTGGCTTTTGTTTACAGGCTGATATTGCACCCCAGTCTTCCTTTTTCGTAGTTAATAAACGTGGCAGTACCTGCACTAGTAGTCCTGCTAGTGCTGTAGTCTTTTCCCCAAGTCCTGCTCCTGCAGCTCGGGTCCTTTCTTCGTTTTCTAATGCTGTCCAATCTATCTTTTGGTCTCCCACCTCCCATTCCTTTTCTTTGAGTTTCTCGTAAACACCGGCGGGTAATAGGACTTTTAATATTTTCATAATGTCGGGGTAGGTATACTCTCCCATGAGTAACATGTCTTTTATTTCACGGTGGAAACCTGCTGGATCCTTGTCATGGCTGGGTACTACTTTCTTCATTTCTAATAATTCCAGTTTAGTTATAGGCGTGTACACAAACACGCGTGTAAAGTTATTACCGTCACCTCTGATTGGGTGTACTTCGCGTAACGGGTTCTGTCTATCTATGTGATACATTTTTCTTCCTATGATGGGAACTGGAACGTGTTCTGGGCATACGAAAGTTAAATATTGATTTCGGAATTCTAGAATCTCTTTAATCAAATCAGTACCTGACCCTCTCCATATATTCGTGAGTAGTTCTGTCAATATGTCAGGTAAGGGTCCTGGATCGGAGTGTTGGCTTTTATATAATATAAGGAGGTGTTGAATCATGTATATACTAGCTAAACGCTGTTCGTATGGGTCAAGATTCAGAAACGTGTGTGCAAGTACATCATCATTGTAGTCGCTGGGACTGTCAGCCCATTGTACTGCTGACCTGGCTAATTCTTGTTCGTCCATGGAATCGAGCATATGGTACCCCCTTCGATCTCGGAGTAATTTATCAGCGGCTTGGAATAGGTGTTCAGGGGACTTTGTATTTAACATGGGGGTTTGAAAATGTCGCTTATATTCTGGACGTATCGGACGTATCGGGTCATTAAAACCTCTAGTATTATTATGGGGTCTTCCTCTACCTACATAAGCTATCGTTTCTAATTGTTCTGATTCTTGCTCCTCCTCCTCTTCTGATTCTACTCTGTCTGTTTCTCGTCTTTCTTTATGTATTCGTTCTACTTCCTTGCGGATCTTTCGACACATGGCGATTATACACGCCTGTCTATCATGTTTCTCTTCTGATATGTTCTGACCCCATTTGACAAGTCTTTGCATGGTATCGTGATCTGCCCCAGGCCTGTCTTGATTCCTAATTACACAATTTATGAAAAAACGTAGTAGTTGTCTTTGGACATCCACTTTCTGGTATTCCATAGCTTCGTTAATACTTTCTGGACCTCGCCCTGTTTGGACAAAGCGATATATATCGTCTAGGTGTTCAACCATTCCTGGTATCGTCATTAAATATAATGTAGCTCGTCGTATACGTAGTGATGATATGAGCAATTTGTCCTGTCTACCTGGTACTGGGTCGTATCTACAATCCACAAGCTGTTCTTTAAACATGTCGGATGTCGCTAATTGGGGTGTACGTTGGAGTGCTAAATCTCTAAGGGTCTGTTTATTTCGCGGCGGGGTGGCAAACATGTCTGTCGTACCTCCTGTAGCACCGTCTGAGGTGCTAGGCACGAAAGGATTCGTTGGGCGTAGGATAGAGATTGTAGATGCGGGAAAAACTGTAGAAACGGACGGACCTGTGGGAACTTGTGTAGGAGTTTGTAGTTGCGGGGATACAGACGGATGCTCTTGGTGTTGAACACTATCGGCAAGCGGTGTGGGTGGTATGGCATTAGCATACTCAGGAGCTACGTCATCTAAATAGGAGGAAAGGAAAACGTCCTTTGCTGTTTTGGGATGTATTTTGGGATGTGCTTTTATCGGGAGCAATGGAGGAGTTAAGTCTTTTGGTATTTCCGGGGTAGCCTTAGGTAACCCTTCGGCCAGAAGAGGATACATACCATTCATAAGAGTGTTTCTTTGTCTATCTACTTGTTCTGAGTTTACTCGGGTACCTTCCTCAAGCAATAGATTTTCTCGGGTTTTATTTGAATTCTCTCTACCTTTCTCTTCCTGTCTGAGCGCTTTTTCTGTACGTCTATATGATTCTTTACGCCATAATTCAATGGCATCTTTCTGTGACTGTCTGGCTTTCTTTTTCCATAATTCTTCTTCTACTCTCATGATGCAATCTGCATCCCAGGTCCCCGCTGCGGGCCATCTCTGATTTTCTGGCAAATCCTTGGTGTAGTCCACCCATAAATCAAGAAATAATACGGCATCTAGGCCATGCTTATGATACATAAAGTACCCTGGAGTGTCCCTAGGTGGGATGGGAACAGCTTCTTCGAGTACACCTTTTCTAGTTTTGATCTGTCTTAATTTCGAAAAGAGCGGCATTTTTAGATCTGGTTACTTAATCTTAAACACACTTAATACAAATAAACACAATAATGAACAGTCATTCACACCACAATGTATAGAACGTATTAAAACATTTAACATCTAACAGTTTTAACGAACAATGATAACTAATAGAAAACTAGTTACTGACATAATACTGACACTAGATAATACTTATTTATATGCGAGACATACTATATATACTGCTAAACAGTACAGATACACTGCTGAAACAGTGCAGACCGGATTTGTGTACCCAAACCCGTCTTGACCGGCACAGACTATGTGCACGTAAAATGCCTCCCCGGTAATGGTACTCACCGGGTAGCTCGGAACGGAAGGCCTCGGAACGGAACTGAAACTGGACCGGACTGGACTCGACTTGATTGGACTCGAAACTTCGGAACCTGGTGGGCCTCTGTATACCTCGGATCTTGCTCTCTCAGCTAGGCTCTGGTCGGGATACTTCGCACCTCTCACCGCCTCGTCTGGGTGTTGATCGCAGCCTCAGTCGTCCCCGCTTGGCCGGAGGGAGATACAGGAAATCCTGCAGGTACGCGTTTTTGTCCGTTCAGCTGTGGCAGGAGACCGGGCCTGCAACGCACCGCCGGCGCGTGAGATGAGAAAGTGTCCCTGTTCGGGCGCCAAATTATGTGGTAAATATTTCATTACCGGTACTATTTTTTATGCGGTAAAGTCTAGTAAGAATAACTCAGTAAATATAAGAGGCAGAATCCGTGGTATTAGAGGTTTTAAAAGGCTTTATTCCTATACAAAGGAATACAATTCGAATTGTAGGCTTTCTATTCCATCACCACGAAAGTTCAGGAAGGAAGGGCATACATTATTGACAGATAATCGGTTTTATAGGAAAATGCATTACAGTGAAACAGATGCAAGAGGCGTAACAGCTGATAATACAGATAAACTGTGCATACGTAACTAATAGAGGCGGTCATATGGGCGTAATTTAATAAACGTCATTATACATGATGTCACAAGTGGGTGGATCCATAAAAGAATCCTGCAATGTCAGCAGAAATATTTGGCAGAGATGCGCGCGCAGCCGCATGACGTGTGATTGACGTGCAACTAGAGGGTGAAGGGGACTTGACATTTAGCTCTACATGTGGAGACAGAAGTCTGGGGGTCATGTCAACCTAATCCCAAATCATATCTAATATCCTATGTTTAAAGAACTGTGTTATCCAAAAGGAAAGGTCTCTAGGATAGAATCTATTCTATACTGACTGTTGGTGCGTGTACAAGCGTCTAAATGTCTACATGAAATGCGAGGGGGTAGGAATATTCCATGGTAACGGGGCTATGAATTACTTGCATGTGGACAGCGAGGCCTGGCCCTTTGCACGGTAGCTGGAGGAATGTTTACCTAAACTACTAGACAGGAATGCATCGGATGAGGAGCGGAGTAGATAATCTTGAAGGTGAAATACAGTTTTTGGCAGGCAATATGCTGGATCAGGCACCGTTAGCCGCGCAGGGAGTAGGACAAAGTTCATGGATACAGATGCAGGCTCAGACTGGAGCTTTCAGAGGCAGAAGACAGGAAAAGGCTTGATGACAGAATTCAGGGCCTACTCGCCTGAATCTGTAAAATGTGGAAAGTGAACCACATAAAGTCGGTGGCCTTTCATACTTAGGAATGAAATATCTGACCCATTCATGGCAGATCTGAAAGAGGACATGTTGACGGTGGACGCACATATATTTGCGTCTTCAAAACTGGAACTGGAGGGAACATACATGTACGTATAGCATGCACATGGAGCCGTTGGGGTCTACGATAGGGGACATAACTGATCACAAAATTCATATTTCCTCAGATCTAGAACTTTGTGCAGGCTGCAACCCTGAAATGCCGCCTCACACAGCTTCCTCCCGATGTGTGTAGCTCTGAGTTTGAGCCAAACCGGACCCGCAAGAACAGCAGTGGGCGTCTCTCAGCGGCTGTGCAAAGCCGTACATATCCAACATCCAGGAAGCACCAACGAGAGAGGCCACAGGAAACAGATATAGTTCAATTACTTTATTGATCGGCAACTTGCCAGCAGTCACCATACTAGGATTGAGCATCAAGATACAGCCAGACGCGTTTCAGGATTCTTTCCTTTCTTCAGTGGCTCATCGTAAGGGGTAAGAAGTCGCGCTGCTCGCGCACAATTTTTAAAGTTCACAACCATCCGCCACCGTGGGCGTGGCTGTCACCACAGCCTCATGGTGGTTGTAGTCCATTCCCATTATTACCTCAGTGGGTGTTTTCTTGCGCTGCACCAATTAACCCCAGTGCGTGCGCATTCAATCCTCCTTTTTTGACACAAATGAAGCCCATGTGGGTTGATGCTTTTTCAAAGCGCTGTGGCTGCCCTGCTTTGCAGTCGTCGATCTAGAACTTTGTGCAGGCTGCAACCCTGAAATGCCGCCTCACACAGCTTCCTCCCGATGTGTGTAGCTCTGAGTTTGAGCCAAACCGGACCCGCAAGAACAGCAGTGGGCGTCTCTCAGCGGCTGTGCAAAGCCGTACATATCCAACATCCAGGAAGCATTAACGAGAGAGGCCACAGGAAACAGGTATAGTTCAATTACTTTATTGATCGGCAACTTGCCAGCAGTCACCACACTAGGATTGAGCATCAAGATACAGACAGACGCGTTTCAGGATTCTTTCCTTTCTTCAGTGGCTCATCGTAAGGGGTAAGAAGTCGCGCTGCTCGCGCACAATTTTTAAAGTTCACAACCACCCGCCCCCGTGGGCGTGGCTGTCACCACAGCCTCATGGTGGTTGTAGTCCATTCCCATTATTACCTCAGTGGGTGTTTTCTTGCGCTGCACAAATTAACCCCAGTGCGTGCGCATTCAATCCTCCTTTTTTGACACAAATGAAGCCCATGTGGGTTGATGCTTTTTCAAAGCGCTGTGGCTGCCCTGCTTTGCAGTCGTCGATCTAGAACTTTGTGCAGGCTGCAACCCTGAAATGCCGCCTCACACAGCTTCCTCCCGATGTGTGTAGCTCTGAGTTTGAGCCAAACCGGACCCGCAAGAACAGCAGTGGGCGTCTCTCAGCGGCTGTGCAAAGCCGTACATATCCAACATCCAGGAAGCATCAACGAGAGAGGCCACAGGAAACAGGTATAGTTCAATTACTTTATTGATCGGCAACTTGCCAGCAGTCACCACACTAGGATTGAGCATCAAGATACAGACAGACGCGTTTCAGGATTCTTTCCTTTCTTCAGTGGCTCATCGTAAGGGGTAAGAAGTCGCGCTGCTCGCGCACAATTTTTAAAGTTCACAACCACCCGCCCCCGTGGGCGTGGCTGTCACCACAGCCTCATGGTGGTTGTAGTCCATTCCCATTATTACCTCAGTGGGTGTTTTCTTGCGCTGCACAAATTAAACCCAGTGGGTGCGCATTCAATCCTCCTTTTTTGACACAAATGAAGCCCATGTGGGTTGATGCTTTTTCAAAGCGCTGTGGCTGCCCTGCTTTGCAGTTGTCGATCTAGAACTTTGTGCAGGCTGCAACCCTGAAATGCCGCCTCACACAGCTTCCTCCCGATGTGTGTAGCTCTGAGTTTGAGCCAAACCGGACCTGCAAGAACAGCAGTGGGCGTCTCTTAGCGGCTGTGCAAAGCCGTACATATCCAACATCCAGGAAGCACCAACGAGAGAGGCCACAGGAAACAGGTATAGTTCAATTACTTTATTGATCGGCAACTTGCCAGCCGTCACCACACTAGGATTGAGCATCAAGATACAGCCAGACGCGTTTCAGGATTCTTTCCTTTCTTCAGTGGCTCATCGTAAGGGGTAAGAAGTCGCGCTGCTCGCGCACAATTTTTAAAGTTCACAACCACCCGCCCCCGTGGGCGTGGCTGTCACCACAGCCTCATGGTGGTTGTAGTCCATTCCCATTATTACCTCAGTGGGTGTTTTCTTGCGCTGCACAAATTAACCCCAGTGGGTGCGCATTCAATCCTCCTTTTTTGACACAAATGAAGCCCATGTGGGTTGATGCTTTTTCAAAGCGCTGTGGCTGCCCTGCTTTGCAGTCGTCAATCTAGAACTTTGTGCAGGCTGCAACCCTGAAATGCCGCCTCACACAGCTTCCTCCCGATGTGTGTAGCTCTGAGTTTGAGCCAAACCGGACCCGCAAGAACAGCAGTGGGCGTCTCTCAGCGGCTGTGCAAAGCCGTACATATCCAACATCCAGGAAGCACCAACGAGAGAGGCCACAGGAAACAGGTATAGTTCAATTACTTTATTGATCGGCAACTTGCCAGCAGTCACCACACTAGGATTGAGCATTAAGATACAGCCAGACGCGTTTCAGGATTCTTTCCTTTCTTCAGTGGCTCATCGTAAGGGGTAAGAAGTCGCGCTGCTCGCGCACAATTTTTAAAGTTCACAACCACCCGCCCCCATGGGCGTGGCTGTCACCACAGCCTCATGGTGGTTGTAGTCCATTCCCATTATTACCTCAGTGGGTGTTTTCTTGCGCTGCACAAATTAACCCCAGTGGGTGCGCATTCAATCCTCCTTTTTTGACACAAATGAAGCCCATGTGGGTTGATGCTTTTTCAAAGCGCTGTGGCTGCCCTGCTTTGCAGTCGTCGATCTAGAACTTTGTGCAGGCTGCAACCCTGAAATGCCGCCTCACACAGCTTCCTACCGATGTGTGTAGCTCTGAGTTTGAGCCAAACCGGACCCGCAAGAACAGCAGTGGGCGTCTCTCAGCGGCTGTGCAAAGCCGTACATATCCAACATCCAGGAAGCACCAACGAGAGAGGCCACAGGAAACAGGTATAGTTCAATTACTTTATTGATCGGCAACTTGCCAGCAGTCACCACACTAGGATTGAGCATCAAGATACAGCCAGACGCGTTTCAGGATTCTTTCCTTTCTTCAGTGGCTCATCGTAAGGGGTAAGAAGTCGCGCTGCTCGCGCACAATTTTTAAAGTTCACAACCACCCGCCCCCGTGGGCGTGGCTGTCACCACAGCCTCATGGTGGTTGTAGTCCATTCCCATTATTACCTCAGTGGGTGTTTTCTTGCGCTGCACAAATTAACCCCAGTGCGTGCGCATTCAATCCTCCTTTTTTGACACAAATGAAGCCCATGTGGGTTGATGCTTTTTCAAAGCGCTGTGGCTGCCCTGCTTTGCAGTCGTCGATCTAGAACTTTGTGCAGGCTGCAACCCTGAAATGCCGCCTCACACAGCTTCCTCCCGATGTGTGTAGCTCTGAGTTTGAGCCAAACCGGACCCGCAAGAACAGCAGTGGGCGTCTCTCAGCGGCTGTGCAAAGCCGTACATATCCAACATCCAGAAAGCACCAACGAGAGACGCCACAGGAAACAGGTATAGTTCAATTACTTTATTGATCGGCAACTTGCCAGCAGTCACCACACTAGGATTGAGCATCAAGATACAGCCAGACGCGTTTCAGGATTCTTTCCTTTCTTCAGTGGCTCATCGTAAGGGGTAAGATGTCGCGCTGCTCGCGCACAATTTTTAAAGTTCACAACCACCCGCCCCCGTGGGCGTGGCTGTCACCACAACCTCATGGTGGTTGTAGTCCATTCCCATTATTACCTCAGTGGGTGTTTTCTTGCGCTGCACAAATTAACCCCAGTGCGTGCGCATTCAATCCTCCTTTTTTGACACAAATGAAGCCCATGTGGGTTGATGCTTTTTCAAAGCGCTGTGGCTGCCCTGCTTTGCAGTCGTCGATCTAGAACTTTGTGCAGGCTGCAACCCTGAAATGCCGCCTCACACAGCTTCCTCCCGATGTGTGTAGCTCTGAGTTTGAGCCAAACCGGACCCGCAAGAACAGCAGTGGGCGTCTCTCAGCGGCTGTGCAAAGCCGTACATATCCAACATCCAGGAAGCACCAACGAGAGAGGCCACAGGAAACAGGTATAGTTCAATTACTTTATTGATCGGCAACTTGCCAGCAGTCACCACACTAGGATTGAGCATCAAGATACAGCCAGACGCGTTTCAGGATTCTTTCCTTTCTTCAGTGGCTCATCGTAAGGGGTAAGAAGTCGCGCTGCTCGCGCACAATTTTTAAAGTTCACAACCACCCGCCCCCGTGGGCGTGGCTGTCACCACAGCCTCATGGTGGTTGTAGTCCATTCCCATTATTACCTCAGTGGGTGTTTTGTTGCGCTGCACAAATTGACCCCAGTGGGTGCGCATTCAATCCTCCTTTTTTGACACAAATGAAGCCCATGTGGGTTGATGCTTTTTCAAAGCGCTGTGGCTGCCCTGCTTTGCAGTCGTCGATCTAGAACTTTGTGCAGGCTGCAACCCTGAAATGCCGCCTCACACAGCTTCCTCCCGATGTGTGTAGCTCTGAGTTTGAGCCAAACCGGACCCGCAAGAACAGCAGTGGGCGTCTCTCAGCGGCTGTGCAAAGCCGTACATATCCAACATCCAGGAAGCATCAACGAGAGAGGCCACAGGAAACAGGTATAGTTCAATTACTTTATTGATCGGCAACTTGCCAGCAGTCACCACACTAGGATTGAGCATCAAGATACAGCCAGACGTGTTTCAGGATTCTTTCCTTTCTTCAGTGGCTCATCGTAAGGGGTAAGAAGTCGCGCTGCTCGCGCACAATTTTTAAAGTTCACAACCACCCGCCCCCGTGGGCGTGGCTGTCACCACAGCCTCATGGTGGTTGTAGTCCATTCCCATTATTACCTCAGTGGGTGTTTTCTTGCGCTGCACAAAATAACCCCAGTGGGTGCGCATTCAATCCTCCTTTTTTGACACAAATGAAGCCCATGTGGGTTGATGCTTTTTCAAAGCGCTGTGGCTGCCCTGCTTTGCAGTCGTCGATCTAGAACTTTGTGCAGGCTGCAACCCTGAAATGCCGCCTCACACAGCTTCCTCCCGATGTGTGTGGCTCTGAGTTTGAGCCAAACCAGACCCGCAAGAACAGCAGTGGGCGTCTCTCAGCGGCTGTGCAAAGCCGTACATATCCAACATCCAGGAAGCACCAACGAGAGAGGCCACAGGAAACAGGTATAGTTCAATTACTTTATTGATCGGCAACTTGCCAGCAGTCACCACACTAGGATTGAGCATCAAGATACAGCCAGACGCGTTTCAGGATTCTTTCCTTTCTTCAGTGGCTCATCGTAAGGGGTAAGAAGTCGCGCTGCTCGCGCACAATTTTTAAGTTCACAACCACCCGCCCCCGTGGGCGTGGCTGTCACCACAGCCTCATGGTGGTTGTAGTCCATTCCCATTATTACCTCAGTGGGTGTTTTCTTGCGCTGCACAAATTAACCCCAGTGGGTGCGCATTCAATCCTCCTTTTTTGACACAAATGAAGCCCATGTGGGTTGATGCTTTTTCAAAGCGCTGTGGCTGCCCTGCTTTGCAGTCGTCGATCTAGAACTTTGTGCAGGCTGCAACCCTGAAATGCCGCCTCACACAGCTTCCTCCCGATGTGTGTAGCTCTGAGTTTGAGTCAAACCGGACCTGCAAGAACAGCAGTGGACGTCTCTCAGCGGCTGTGCAAAGCCGTACATATCCAACATCCAGGAAGCACCAACGAGAGAGGCCACAGGAAACAGGTATAGTTCAATTACTTTATTGATCGGCAACTTGCCAGCAGTCACCACACTAGGATTGAGCATCAAGATACAGCCAGACGCGTTTCAGGATTCTTTCCTTTCTTCAGTGGCTCATCGTAAGGGGTAAGAAGTCGTGCTACTCGCGCACAATTTTTAAAGTTCACAACCACCCGCCCCCGTGGGCGTGGCTGTCACCACAGCCTCATGGTGGTTGTAGTCCATTCCCATTATTACCTCAGTGGGTGTTTTCTTGCGCTGCACAAATTAACCCCAGTGCGTGCGCATTCAATCCTCCTTTTTTGACACAAATGAAGCCCATGTGGGTTGATGCTTTTTCAAAGCGCAGTGGCTGCCCTGCTTTGCAGTCGTCGATCTAGAACTTTGTGCAGGCTGCAACCCTGAAATTCCGCCTCACACAGCTTCCTCCCGATGTGTGTAGCTCTGAGTTTGAGCCAAACCGGACCCGCAAGAACAGCAGTGGGCGTCTCTCAGCGGCTGTGCAAAGCCGTACATATCCAACATCCAGGAAGCACCAACGAGAGAGGCCACAGGAAACAGGTATAGTTCAATTACTTTATTCATCGGCAACTTGCCAGCAGTCACCACACTAGGATTGAGCATCAAGATACAGCCAGACGCGTTTCAGGATTCTTTCCTTTCTTCAGTGGCTCATCGTAAGGGGAAAGAAGTCGCGCTGCTCGCACACAATTTTTAAAGTTCACAACCACCCGCCCCCATGGGCGTGGCTGTCACCACAGCCTCATGGTGGTTGTAGTCCATTCCCATTATTACCTCAGTGGGTGTTTTCTTGCGCTGCACAAATTAACCCCAGTGGGTGCGCATTCAATCCTCCTTTTTTGACACAAATGAAGCCCATGTGGGTTGATGCTTTTTCAAAGCGCTGTGGCTGCCCTGCTTTGCAGTCGTCGATCTAGAACTGTGTGCAGGCTGCAACCCTGAAATGCCACCTCACACAGCTTCCTCCCGATGTGTGTAGCTCTGAGTTTGAGCCAAACCGGACCCGCAAGAACAGCAGTGGGCGTCTCTCAGCGGCTGTGCAAAGCCGTACATATCCAACATCCAGGAAGCACCAACGAGAGAGGCCACAGGAAACAGGTATAGTTCAATTACTTTATTGATCGGCAACTTGCCAGCAGTCACCACACTAGGATTGAGCATCAAGATACAGCCAGACGCGTTTCAGGATTCTTTCCTTTCTTCAGTGGCTCATCGTAAGGGGTAAGAAGTCGCGCTGCTCGCGCACAATTTTTAAAGTTCACAACCACCCGCCCCTGTGGGCGTGGCTGTCACCACAGCCTCATGGTGGTTGTAGTCCATTCCCATTATTACCTCAGTGGGTGTTTTCTTGCGCTGCACAAATTAACCCCAGTGGGTGCGCATTCAATCCTCCTTTTTTGACACAAATGAAGCCCATGTGGGTTGATGCTTTTTCAAAGCGCTGTGGCTGCCCTGCTTTGCAGTCGTTGATCTAGAACTTTGTGCAGGCTGCAACCCTGAAATGCCGCCTCACACAGCTTCCTCCCGATGTGTGTAGCTCTGAGTTTGAGCCAAACCGGACCCGCAAGAACAGCAGTGGGCGTCTCTCAGCGGCTGTGCAAAGCCGTACATATCCAACATCCAGGAAGCACCAACGAGAGAGGCCACAGGAAACAGGTATAGTTCAATTACTTTATTGATCGGCAACTTGCCAGCAGTCACCACACTAGGATTGAGCATCAAGATACAGCCAGACGCGTTTCAGGATTCTTTCCTTTCTTCAGTGGCTCATCGTAAGGGGTAAGAAGTCGCGCTGCTCGCGCACAATTTTTAAAGTTCACAACCACCCGCCCCCGTGGGCGTGTCTGTCACCACAGCCTCATGGTGGTTGTAGTCCATTCCCATTATTACCTCAGTGGGTGTTTTCTTGCGCTGCACAAATTAACCCCAGTGGGTGCGCATTCAATCCTCCTTTTTTGACACAAATGAAGCCCATGTGGGTTGATGCTTTTTCAAAGCGCTGTGGCTGCCCTGCCTTGCAGTCGTCGATCTAGAACTTTGTGCAGGCTGCAACCCTGAAATGCCGCCTCACACAGCTTCCTCCGGATGTGTGTAGCTCTGAGTTTGAGCCAAACCGGACCCGCAAGAACAGCAGTGGGCGTCTCTCAGCGGCTGTACAAAGCCGTACATATCCAACATCCAGGAAGCACCAACGAGAGAGGCCACAGGAAACAGGTATAGTTCAATTACTTTATTGATCGGCAACTTGCCAGCAGTCACCACACTAGGATTGAGCATCAAGATACAGCCAGATGCGTTTCAGGATTCTTTCCTTTCTTCAGTGGCTCATCGTAAGGGGTAAGAAGTCGCGCTGCTCGTGCACAATTTTTAAAGTTCACAACCACCCGCCCCCGTGGGCGTGGCTGTCACCACAGCCTCATGGTGGTTCTAGTCCATTCCCATTATTACCTCAGTGGGTGTTTTCTTGCGCTGCACAAATTAACCCCAGTGCGTGCGCATTCAATCCTCCTTTTTTGACACAAATGAAGCCCATGTGGGTTGATGCTTTTTCAAAGCGCTGTGGCTGCCCTGCTTTGCAGTCGTCGATCTAGAACTTTGTGCAGACTGCAACCCTGAAATGCCGCCTCACACAGCTTCCTCCAGATGTGTGTAGCTCTGAGTTTGATCCAGAACGGACCCGCAAGAACAGCAGTGGGCGTCTCTCAGCGTCTGTGCAAAGCCGTACATATCCAACATCCAGGAAGCACCAACGAGAGAGGCCACAGGAAACAGGTATAGTTCAATTACTTTATTGATCGGCAACTTGCCAGCAGTCACCACACTAGGATTGAGCATCAAGATACAGCCAGACGCGTTTCAGGATTCTTTCCTTTCTTCAGTGGCTCATCGTAAGGGGTAAGAAGTCGCGCTGCTCGCGCACAATTTTTAAAGTTCACAACCACCCGCCCCCGTGGGCATGGCTGTCACCACAGCCTCATGGTGGTTGTAGTCCATTCCCATTATTACCTCAGTGGGTGTTTTCTTGCGCTGCACAAATTAACCCCAGTGGGTGCGCATTCAATCCTCCTTTTTTGACACAAATGAAGCCCATGTGGGTTGATGCTTTTTCAAAGCGCTGTGGCTGCCCTGCTTTGCAGTCGTCGATCTAGAACTTTGTGCAGGCTGCAACCCTTAAATGCCGCCTCAAACAGCTTCCTCCCGATGTGTGTAGCTCTGAGTTTGAGCCAAACCGGACCCGCAAGAACAGCAGTGGGCGTCTCTTAGCGGCTGTGCAAAGCCGTACATATCCAACATCCAGGAAGCACCAACGAGAGAGGCCACAGGAAACAGGCATAGTTCAATTACTTTATTGATCGGCAACTTGCCAGCAGTCACCACACTAGGATTGAGCATCAAGATACAGCCAGACGCGTTTCAGGATTCTTTCCTTTCTTCAGTGGCTCATCGTAAGGGGTAAGAAGTCGCGCTGCTCGCGCACAATTTTTAAAGTTCACAACCACCCGCCCCCGTGGGCGTGGCTGTCACCACAGCCTCATGGTGGTTGTAGTCCATTCCCATTATTACCTCAGTGGGTGTTTTCTTGCGCTGCACAAATTAACCCCAGTGGGTGCGCATTCAATCCCCCTTTTTTGACACAAATGAAGCCCATGTGGGTTGATGCTTTTTCAAAGCGCTGTGGCTGCCCTGCTTTGCAGTCGTCGATCTAGAACTTTGTGCAGGCTGCAACCCTGAAATGCCGCCTCACACAGCTTCCTCCCGATGTGTGTAGCTCTGAGTTTGAGCCAAACCGGACCCGCAAGAACAGCAGTGGGCGTCTCTCAGCGGCTGTGCAAAGCCGTACATATCCAACATCCAGGAAGCACCAACGAGAGAGGCCACAGGAAACAGGTATAGTTCAATTACTTTATTGATCGGCAACTTGCCAGCACTCACCACACTAGGATTGAGCATCAGGATACAGCCAGACGCGTTTCAGGATTCTTTCCTTTCTTCAGTGGCTCATCGTAAGGGGTAAGAAGTCGCTCTGCTCGCGCACAATTTTTAAAGTTCACAACCACCCGCCCCCGTGGGCGTGGCTGTCACCACAGCCTCATGGTGGTTGTAGTCCATTCCCATTATTACCTGAGTGGGTGTTTTCTTGCGCTGCACAAATTAACCCCAGTTGGTGCGCATTCAATCCTCCTTTTTTGACACAAATTAAGCCCATGTGGGTTGATGCTTTTTCAAAGCGCTGTGGCTGCCCTGCTTTGCTTTTGTCGATCTAGAACTTTGTGCAGGCTGCAACCCTGAAATGCCGCCTCACACAGCTTCCTCCCGATGTGTGTAGCTCTGAGTTTGAGCCAAACCGGACCCGCAAGAACAGCAGTGGGCGTCTCTCAGCGGCTGTGCAAAGCCGTACATATCCAACATCCAGGAAGCACCAACGAGAGAGGCCACAGGAAACAGGTATAGTTCAATTACTTTATTGATCGGCAACTTGCCAGCAGTCACCACACTAGGATTGAGCATCAAGATACAGCCAGACGCGTTTCAGGATTCTTTCCTTTCTTCAGTGGCTCATCGTAAGGGGTAAGAAGTCGCGCTGCTCGCGCACAATTTTTAAAGTTCACAACCACCCGCCCCGTGGGCGTGGCTGTCACCACAGCCTCATGGTGGTTGTAGTCCATTCCCATTATTACCTCAGTGGGTGTTTTCTTGCGCTGCACAAATTAACCCCAGTGGGTGCGCATTCAATCCTCCTTTTTTGACACAAATTAAGCCCATGTGGGTTGATGCTTTTTCAAAGCGCTGTGGCTGCCCTGCTTTGCAGTCGTCGATCTAGAACTTTGTGCAGGATGCAACCCTGAAATGCCGCATCACACAGCTTCCTCCCGATGTGTGTAGCTCTGAGTTTGAGCCAAACCGGACCCGCAAGAACAGCAGTGGGCGTCTCTCAGCGGCTGTGCAAAGCCATACATATCCAACATCCAGGAAGCATCAACGAGAGAGGCCACAGGAAACAGGTATAGTTCAATTACTTTATTGATCGGCAACTTGCCAGCAGTCACCACACTAGGATTGAGCATCAAGATACAGCCAGACACGTTTCAGGATTCTTTCCTTTCTTCAGTGGCTCATTGTAAGGGGTAAGAAGTCGCGCTGCTCGCGCACAATTTTTAAAGTTCACAGCCACCCGCCCCCGTGGGCGTGGCTGTCACCACAGCCTCATGGTGGTTGTAGTCCATTCCCATTATTACCTCAGTGGGTGTTCTCTTGCGCTGCACAAATTAACCCCAGTGGGTGCGCATTCAATCCTCCTTTTTTTACACAAATGAAGCCCATGTGGGTTGATGCTTTTTCAAAGCGCTGTGGCTGCCCTGCTTTGCAGCGCGACTTCTTACCCCTTCCGATGAACCACTGAACAAAGGAAAGAATCCTGAAACGCGTCTGGCTGTATCTTGATGCTCAATCCTAGTGTGGTGACTGCTGGCAAGTTGCTGATCAATAAAGTAATTGAACTATACCTGTTTCCTGTGGCCTCTCTCGTTGGTGCTTCCTGGATGTTGGATATGTACGGTTTTGCACAGCCGCTGAGAGATGCCCACTGCTGTTCTTGCGGGTCCGGTTTGGCTCAAACTCAGAGCTACACACATCGGGAGGAAGCTGTGTGAGGCGGCATTTCAGGGTTGCAGCCTGCACAAAGTTCTAGATCGACGACTGCAAAGCAGGGCAGCCACAGCGCTTTGAAAAAGCATCAACCCACATGGGCTTCATTTGTGTCAAAAAAGGAGGATTGAATGCGCACCCACTGGGGTTAATTTGTGCAGCGCAAGAAAACACCCACTGAGGTAATATTGGGAATGGACTACAACCACCATGAGGCTGTGGTGACAGCCACGCCCACGGGGGCGGGTGGTTGTGAACTTTAAAAATTGTGCGCGAGCAGCGCGACTTCTTACCCCTTACGATGAGCCACTGAAGAAAGGAAAGAATCCTGAAACGCGTCTGGCTGTATCTTGATGCTCAATCCTAGTGTGGTGACTGCTGGCAAGTTGCCGATCAATAAAGTAATTGAACTATACCTCTTTCCTGTGGCCTCTCTCGTTGGTGCTTCCTGGATGTTGGATATGTACGGCTTTGCACAGCCGCTGAGAGACGCCCACTGCTGTTCTTGCGGGTCCGGTTTGGCTCAAACTCAGAGCTACACACATCGGGAGGAAGCTGTGTGAGGCGGCATTTCAGGGTTGCAGCCTGCACAAAGTTCTAGATCGACGACTGCAAAGCAGGGCAGCCACAGCGCTTTGAAAAAGCATCAACCCACATGGGCTTCATTTGTGTCAAAAAAAGGAGGATTGAATGCGCACCCACTGGGGTTAATTTGTGCAGCACAAGAAAACACCCACTGAGGTAATAATGGGAATGGACTACAACCACCATGAGACTGTGGTGACAGCCACGCCCACGGGGGCGGGTGGTTGTGAACTTTAAAAATTATGAGCGAACAGCGCGACTTCTTACCCCTTACGATGAGCCACTGAAGAAAGGAAAGAATCCTGAAACGCGTCTGGCTGTATCTTGATGCTCAATCCAAGTGTGGTGACTGCTGGCAAGTTGCCGATCAATAAAGTAATTGAACTATACCTGTTTCCTGTGGCCTCTCTCGTTGGTGCTTCCTGGATGTTGGATATGTACGGCTTTGCACAGCCGCTGAGAGACGCCCACTGCTGTTCTTGCGGGTCCGGTTTGGCTCTAACTCAGAGCTACACACATCGGGAGGAAGCTGTGTGAGGCGGCATTTCAGGGTTGCAGCCTGCACAAAGTTCTAGATCGACGACTGCAAAGCAGGGCAGCCACAGCGCTTTGAAAAAGCATCAACCCACATGGGCTTCATTTGTGTCAAAAAAGGAGGATTGAATGCGCACCCACTGGGGTTAATTTGTGCAGCGCAAGAAAACACCCACTGAGGTAATATTGGGAATGGACTACAACCACCATGAGGCTGTGGTGACAGCCACGCCCACGGGGGCGGGTGGTTGTGAACTTTAAAAATTGTGCGCGAGCAGCGCGACTTCTTACCCCTTACGATGAGCCACTGAAGAAAGGAAAGAATCCTGAAACGCGTCTGGCTGTATCTTGATGCTCAATCCTAGTGGGGTGACTGCTGGCAAGTTGCCGATCAATAAAGTAATTGAACTATACCTCTTTCCTGTGGCCTCTCTCGTTGGTGCTTCCTGGATGTTGGATATGTACGGCTTTGCACAGCCGCTGAGAGACGCCCACTGCTGTTCTTGCGGGTCCGGTTTGGCTCAAACTCAGAGCTACACACATCGGGAGGAAGCTGTGTGAGGCGGCATTTCAGGGTTGCAGCCTGCACAAAGTTCTAGATCGACGACTGCAAAGCAGGGCAGCCACAGCGCTTTGAAAAAGCATCAACCCACATGGGCTTCATTTGTGTCAAAAAAAGGAGGATTGAATGCGCACCCACTGGGGTTAATTTGTGCAGCACAAGAAAACACCCACTGAGGTAATAATGGGAATGGACTACAACCACCATGAGACTGTGGTGACAGCCACGCCCACGGGGGCGGGTGGTTGTGAACTTTAAAAATTATGAGCGAACAGCGCGACTTCTTACCCCTTACGATGAGCCACTGAAGAAAGGAAAGAATCCTGAAACGCGTCTGGCTGTATCTTGATGCTCAATCCAAGTGTGGTGACTGCTGGCAAGTTGCCGATCAATAAAGTAATTGAACTATACCTGTTTCCTGTGGCCTCTCTCGTTGGTGCTTCCTGGATGTTGGATATGTACGGCTTTGCACAGCCGCTGAGAGACGCCCACTGCTGTTCTTGCGGGTCCGGTTTGGCTCTAACTCAGAGCTACACACATCGGGAGGAAGCTGTGTGAGGCGGCATTTCAGGGTTGCAGCCTGCACAAAGTTCTAGATCGACGACTGCAAAGCAGGGCAGCCACAGCACTTTGAAAAAGCATCAACCCACATGGGCTTCATTTGTGTCAAAAAAAGGAGGATTGAATGCGCACCCACTGGGGTTAATTTGTGCAGCGCAAGAAAACACCCACTGAGGTAATAATGGGAATGGACTACAACCACCATGAGGCTGTGGTGACAGCCACGCCCACGGGGGCGGGTGGTTGTGAACTTTAAAAATTGTGCGCGAGCAGCGCGACTTCTTACCCCTTACGATGAGCCACTGAAGAAAGGAAAGAATCCTGAAACCCGTCTGGCTGTATCTTGATGCTCAATCCTAGTGTGGTGACTGCTGGCAAGTTGCCGATCAATAAAGTAATTGAACTATACCTGTTTCCTGTGGCCTCTCTCGTTGGTGCTTCCTGGATGTTGGATATATATATATATATCACTGAAAAAACCATGGGTTTCACACACGTTATAGTTAGGAATTAGCATTTAAAAAACCTTAGAAATTCAATGAAAAAACCAAAGGTTTCACACATGTTATAGTTAGCTGGACATTTCACTCGTAAAAAACCATTGAAATTCCCCCGTTATAGTTAGTTCAGCTAACTATAACTCGCGCGCCCGCAATGCACTACTGATGACGTCACATATTACATCACTCATGACATGGTCACTGACATCACTCATGACATCACTGATGACATCTCAAATGACATCACTGATGACATCACTGATGACATCATCCTTGTGATAGAGTGGCAGACCTCCTCTCCCCCTAATATAACCATTGAAACACACATTCAAAAATAGAAACTAAAATGTTCAAAATAATGAACATATCAATATCAGTTACAACAACCTATTCAGTAATTCTAAGAACCACATACACATACAGTAATTCACCAACAGTCCTCTACAGTCACTCATACATGTACTCACTCATCATATGTACTCATACACCTGTACATCCCGTTACACAATGCCACTCATCCATAGAGTAACTCACACACATAGTCACTCATGCTAATAAAGAATCAATCATCCATTTACTTGCATATACAGTTATACACACACCACCACACTTACTTCTACAGAAACTTACATATACTTACTCTTTTAAACAATCACTTATAGAAACACATACTTATTCATACAGGAACTCTTCCAATCTCTCACTCTCACATATACTCACTTATATACACCAATAGTCACATATACTAGTTTAAAACATATGTAGTTACTCATAAAGACACTATTGAGACAGTCATTCACTCACTAACACACCCATGCACACACTCATCCACCCATACAGTCCTGCACACATGCTGTATTCAACACATACAAACAGTGAGTCACTCATTCATGCACCTATGCACTAAGTAATACCCCCACCGAACCATACAGAAACTCAGACACTCATAGTGATAAAAAACCAACTAATAACCTATATAGACACTCATGTAGCTACTCACCAACCCATGCAGCCACTTATACACAAAGTAAGAAACTGATACAGATATTTAAATATTTAAAGATTACTCAGTAAGCCATGTATTCACTATGATACACTTAAACAGTCAGTTACACAAAAAAAATTCCCAAAAAAAGTATCCATTTAGACACTTATATACCCATTTATTCTTCCTTTGACCTTGAGATATACATAAATATAAAAAATATATAATTTTCATAAAAACACACAATCACTGGATGATGTCATCAGTGATGTCATGAGTGATGTCAGTGACCATGTCATGAGTGATGTAATATGTGACGTCATCAGTAGTGCATTGCGGGCGCGCGAGTTATAGTTAGCTGAACTAACTATAACGGGGGAATTTCAATGGTTTTTTACGAGTGAAATGTCCAGCTAACTATAACATGTGTGAAACCTTTGGTTTTTTCATTGAATTTCTAAGGTTTTTTAAATGCTAATTCCTAACTATAACGTGTGTGAAACCCATGGTTTTTTCAGTGAATTTCAAAGGTTTTTTAAATGCTAATTTCTAACTATGCCTACAGAGATAGGACATGTGAAGAAAGAAGAAAAAATGCACAGAAAGAAACAAAAGAAGTGCAGAAAGAAGCAACAGAAGTCCTCAAATACGAAGATAAGTGCAGGAAGAAGGATAACGTGCAGAAAGAACAAAAAGAAGAGCAGAAAGAAGCCTTGTTGCAAAATCATCCTGTACCCTCAACTTTTTCAGACGGATACTGGTGGTAACTGAGTCTGACTAACCAGTCCTAGAGCCAGTGCTATGTTAAAAGACACTTAGAATACAGTGAAAACAACTACATACACTAGGGAACATTATGCGTTGGGGTCCCCCTGTGATTAGCATGACCTCCTCTGTAAGCCCCTAGTGTATAATAGGGCATGGGGATTAAAACTACCTCTTAAAACAGGCCACAGGGCGTTTTTGCACACATTAACTCAGGCCCCGTCCCCTCCCTTCACCACTGTGTAAACACGCCCTGTGTCCATTTTTAGTTGGGAGATTAAGTTCATTTGAATCCTGAGGGTCCCTAGGGTCCAACTAGCCCACTAGGTACCTCCAGTAAGTGCCACAGAGCTGCGTTGCAGAGAGGTGTAAAAAGTGGCACGGCCTGGACCACCTCTCTGCAATGCAGCTCAGTGGCGCTTACTGGAAGCACTTGGTGGGCTAGTTAGCCCCCAGGGGCCCTCAGTATTGAAGGGAAATTATATCCCCAATTTAAAACATGCCATAGTGCGTGTTTGCACACGTCACCTCAGGCCCCGTCCCCTCCCTTCACCACTGTGTAAACGCGCCCTGTGGCTGTTCTAAGTTGAGAGTCCCCCTGAATCCTAAGGGTCCCTAGGGTCAAACTAGACCACTAGGTACCTCCAGTAAGCGCCACAGAGCTGCGTTGCAGAGAGGTGTAAAAAGGGGCTTGGCCTCAGAACACCTGGCTGCAGCGCAGCTCCCTGGCGCATACTGGAGATGCCTGTTGGGGGCGCGTTTGCAGAGTGCTGCACGGAGGGGGCATGGCCTCCGGCACGATGCCAGTCTTTTATTTATTTTAGTTTTTTAAGAAGGGGGGCTGTTTGGTTCCCCTTCTTATTCTAATTTATTGGCCCTGATGACCCCATCCCCCAGGGCCAGTCTCCTAATTATATTTTTTTGACCCCAATCCCCAGGGCCGGCCACTGTTTTTTATTATTTTTAAAAAATATATATTTATAGACACACCTAGGACATGCTGGAGAAACCGTACGTACCTATCACCATGACGATTTGCGTGATATTCATTAAAAGGCGACTATGCATGCAATGAATCCACGTGGAATGTATTTACACCACTAGTGAAGCTCTGACATGTCTGATGCCCTACCGTGCCTAATCCTGGTAGACACCCTTGTCGTTTATTTATACAAACATGGGTAGCTATTGACGGGCACATTTAATACACATGCACACCAAGCCATTCAAAGGGGATTCGACAAAAATTCGACCAAAACTATGCAAGAAACCCCCCTCACGGTTAATAAAACACACATCCACTGCCGGATGTGTAATACTTTTTATTTTACTCTCTGGAAAGGGGACGAACATCACTTGAGAGTCACAGCGTGCTCCTGACAGAGTCCAATGCTGTGTTACACCCACCATTGCCTGCCGAGTGCCACACACCTCTGTGTTGTATTCCACTAGCTAGTGCATATGCTATGACACTCTCTAGCCCATGTGCACTGTAACACCACCCCGTGAATATGTCATGCCACACTTGTCTTCGCACGGGTTATATTGCCCCATCTAACGTGCCTTTCTCGATGCCTATGTTATAACGCACAGTGCTATGCCATACATATTACAATCTGGGATCCATATATTTGTCACAGTGCATATGCAACGTTACACTCCCCAGCACATATTTTATATTACAACTTTAGAGACTAGTTAGGTTACACAACACTGCCCTGTGCATATTACACTCCAAGGCGCATATCGCATAGCACGCGCTAGTGCCTGTGCTATCTCGCGCTCTCCAATGAATCTGTCATTGCGCACAATGTATTGCAAATTATATTTCACGCCCGGTTCATCTTATATCACACTTTTTGGTGCATAGTTTATACCATACACTATATCTAGTTTTCATTTTCAATCGT
This sequence comes from Triturus cristatus, assembly GCF_964204655.1. Taxonomy (NCBI): domain Eukaryota; kingdom Metazoa; phylum Chordata; class Amphibia; order Caudata; family Salamandridae; genus Triturus; species Triturus cristatus. The sequence continues at coordinate 139,731,019 of NC_140582.1, read as the reverse complement.
GCTCTCAGGACTATGTTCTATATAACACTGTGTTCACCTACCCTTTTCACGGGCATTACATTTTTGCGATAGGGGGTGGAGGGTCAGGGGTGTTTCTGCCAAGTGAGCCCGGAGTCACAGTCACAAACGTCCTCTTCTTCCTGAATAAAAGTGAGATTATGCTGCATACTTGTTCATATTTTAAGTAGTTCGCACAGACACAATGTTTTAAAAACAATAAAGTTCCTAATACCCGCCTTCTCTGAACAGTTAGCTTGCTGCCCCATCCCCTTCCTCCCTATCCTCTGTTGTGTGAATCCATGGACTAGCCTCCTCCCTCCTGCCATGCATGGTCTGATGTGCTGCCACTGCCCTCAATTTAGTATGATGTACCAGTCCAGTCCTCCTGCCCTCCATTGCCCAATTCTATGCCCCATCATTGACCTCCTGCTTAAACTCTGTGCTTAGCTTGCTGCCCCTATTCTCCTTCCCCCTGCCCTCCGATGTCTTTGTGCATGCCCCTGCTCCATCCTTTTTGCCCACCATGTCCCATGGACCTGCCACTCCTATCTACTCTGAGTGTTCTGTTGAGCTGCCACTCCCCTCCCACCTGCCTAGCATTGTCAGATGACTGTAACCTGTCCCTGCCACCTCCACCCTGCCTGTCCACATGCCATGCCCCTATCCTCTTCCTCCTGTCCTACATGGTCCATTGTACTGCCACACCCTTCTGCCCTCCCTGGTCTGTTGTGCTGCAACTGCTCCTCCTGCCTGCCCCGTGTGGTCTGTTGTGAGGTCCCTTCCCCTGAACTTTCTTGTCTGTGCACAGGTCCTGACCCTCCCTTCTATCCTCCATTGTCCTTTGTGCATGCCCCTCCACCCTCCTTCTTGCCCATCATAGCCATTGTGCTGCCACTAACCCTCCCACTTGCCATGCATGGTCTTCTGTGCTGCCATGGCCCCTCCCACCTTCCCTGTGTGGTCAGTTAGCTGCCCCTGACCCCCTCCCACCTTCCCTCCATGGTCTGTGTGTATGCCATCACAGTCTCACTGTTGCTCTTCATGGTGTGTCTTGCTTCTAGTGCCCATCCTGCCTGACCTCCATGGCTATCTTGCTGCTCCTGCCCTGCCCCCTTGCCCCCAGCCCTACTCCCTCCCTCCTGGCTTGTCTGTTCCATTGTAATGCCCCTGATCCGTCCCTCCTGCCCTTTATGGTCTGTTATGCTGCAGCTTTCTCTCCTGTCTGTCCATTATGGTCAGCTAGCTACCATTGCCTCTTGCCCCTCTGTTCTCTGTTGTCCATGTGCATGGTCCTGTCCCCTCCCTCTTGCTTTCTATGGATTGTTGTGCTGCACTCCCGTCCTGCATGCCCTGTGTGGTGTATTGTGCTGCTGCAAACCCTGATGCCTGCCCTGCAGGGTCAGTTTGGTGCACCTCTCCATGTCCCTCCTGTCCTCTGTTATCCAAGTCCATGTCCCTATCCCATTTCCTTCCATGATCCAATGTACCATACTTGCGAACATTTTGAACTTGGTAAGAGGGAGATTTTGAAAAAAAACTGGGGTATTGATTTTCCCCTTTGAGTTACATTGAAAAAGAGGATATTGTAGACAGGAGACAGATCAAATAAAGCCCATTTGAGCTTAAAAACATTGGACGTTTCCTGGCTGAATCGGGTCTGTTGGCATGTATGGTTGTACTACCATTGCCTCTTCCTTCTGCCCACAATGGTCTATTACATTGCCACAGCCTTGAAGGAGGGTAGATTTTGTATCACAGGGGGCCCCTGGCCCGTTCTGTCCACACCTGAAGTATGAGACCCTTGTCCTTGCCCTGCCAGCTGCATTTGTAGGCCGTATTAAATTGACCAGCGGGTCCTGTATTGCTATATAATTATCCTGAGACATCCTTAGCACTCAGCCAGCATAAAACCCCTGTGTAGGCCCTTCTGTTCAATATGTAGGCCTCTTTGTTAAATTGACCATAGCTCTGCAATTTTAGTGTATAGCAGTCTGAAGGCAGGTCTGCGAGGCCTTCTGATCCAAACTAGTAGCCCCCACCCTACCCGAGTGCTCCGTACTCGGTATCAAAGTTCAACATCCCCCTGAAGCTGTCGACATACAGTAGGCTGCATCCTGGACTGGTACTTGCTTCCTGGGCAGGTTTCCCGCTTTTAAGGAAGTGGCAACCGCAGAGCGTCAAGTTAGGAGAACTGAGGAGATTTTATACATGAATATATTGAATTCCCGTACAATACCCATTATTTTCTGCTTGCTCTATGGAACTTACGATAAGCGATTGGCCTGAGAGACTGACCTTTTCACCCAGTCCATTGTCAGCATTAAGTGGGTAAATGACGAAATGTCTGGTAAAATCTGCAGTCGAAGCTTTTGGGTAGCATACGTAGGTAGATGTAGCGTGCAAAGGAGCCCACAAAATGATATAAAAAGGGAGCACCCACAGATATCGACGGACTACCTCGCCGTCTGTATGTAGGTTAACAGGCAGTGCAGGTTTTCCCCAAGAGCTGGGAGCTCTTGTCTTCCTTTGCTTAAAATGTCTTGCTCTGCTTTGCTTGAAGTATCTTATTCTATTTTACCTATATGAAATGTCATGTTATGTTTAACCATTGTTCTCTTTACTTTTGCATTTAAAAGATTTTGTATTGTAATTGCAGGAATGCTTGCTCTAAGAGTAAACGTGAGTGTTCCTAGGTAACATTTTCCTTGGTGTAACTTGTTTCTCATGATGCATTTATAGATGTGTTTTCTCTCTCTCTCTGTCAGTACATTAATTGAGATACAGAGAATATTATGACAGCTGTATGATTATCTGGATTCTGTTTTTTGTACTTTATGTCTCTATTCTGCGGTTTCTTTGAAGTTGCATCTTCTCATTAAACTGCCATTGTATTCTGCCTCCAATTCCATGTCTCATATGTCTGTTTTCTTCATTTTTGGAGCAAGCGTTCCTAGGCACCCCGGCTCAAATTAAGGTGCCCCTTTTGTCCCTGACTCACTCTCCTGCTCAGTTCTGTGGTGGCTCCCGGGGATCTGGGGACCGCCCCTAGCTTCCTTGACCCGTAATAGATCTTCCCTCCAACAGCCTCTCTTGCAAGTCCTGTATTGTTGGTTTGTTGCCCCTGCCCCCCTTTCCACTGCCCTCCATAGTCTGTTGTGCTTCCACGGCCCTTCCTGCCTGCTCAGTGTGGTTAAATTGTTGCCTTTGCACCCTCCTACCTGCCTTCAATTTTCAGAGTCCGTGCCCCTGGCCTCTGCCTCTCAACAGTATCCTAATGAACAACTCGATTGCTAACATTCTATATTTATTACAAAAGTGTGGAACGCCTGACATCATCTTGATGTAATCAAAACTGTTATACCTAGAGCATTTCCTTTAGAAATTACATATATGAGAGGGTCTTATTGGCATCAAAATTATGGTTAGTGCTCTAAAAGACTAAAATAAGGACATATTTTCTGAGTTTTCAAATAGCGACAAAGCACTTTTAAATTATTTGTTATCTTTATGTTTTTTTATCCAGTTGACCACTTGATTAAATGTTGCACTTAGGGGAGAGGATGTGGTGTTACTTCCAGAACTGCAGACTTTGCAACTGGGGAACCAGGTTGAAGTTTCTGCTTCAGCTCGACATTCTGTGATTCTGGTCAAATCACTTAGTCTCCCCATGTCTACAACCAAAATGAATTTGTTCTTGTGTGATGTAACCAATGCTCATGTAAAGCACTCCAATACCTGACAAGTCTGCACTATATAACACTGCAAAAACACAAAATAATAAGTGTTTTGCACACTTCTGTCATTGGGCTATATTTGGGCTACATCTGGTTGCTTTTGGGCTACATTTGGGCTCTTTTGTCTCCGGTGGCCATCTTGGGAGATTTATTTGTTATGAAGTTTCCTAATTTCCTCATGTACTGCAGTCTCCTCAGTAGGAAATGCTTTCAGTTTTTTACTTTGATTCCATCATGAAGGTATTCAGATATGTCACACATTTGCCATAAATTCTGAATGTTAGCACTCTAGTTGCTCATTAGATCACTGTAGTAAAACTACTCCACCATGGAAGTCTGCTCCTGGTATTAAAAGTGCATGTTTCAGTCTGCATGTCAGAATTTTTTAATGAAATAGAAGAGGATTTGAGAAGTCACTCAAAATGTGCCCTCATTTTCTTTCTTCAGTATTAATCATAATTTCTATAGCAAAATGAACCTCCTCATTGTGTTCCTTTTTAAATTAAATGTTTTAAGTGTTACCAGTTTATTCCAATCAAGATGGCTTCAGGTGTGCCATACTTTTGTCATAATGAAGACAGTAAGCGCTCTAGTTGTTTTTAAGAACATTCTGGGACATTCTGTCATTGGGCTATACTTGGGCTACATCTGGGTGATATTTGGGCTACATTTGGGCTCTTTTGTCTCTGGTGGCCATCTTGGGAGACTTATTTGTTATGAAGTTTCCTAATTTCCTCATTTACTGCAGTCTCCTCAGTAGGAAATACTTTCAGTTTTTTACTTTGATTCCATCAAGAAGGCATTCAGATGTGTCACACATTTGCCATAAATTCAGAATGTTAGCACTCTTTTTGCTCATTAGATCACTGTAGTAAAGCTACTGCTCACCAGGGAAAACTGCTGCTGGTATTGAAAGGGCATGTTTCAGTCTGCATGTCAGAATTTTTTAATGAAATAGAAGAGGATTTGAGAAGTCACTCAAAATGAGCCCTAATTTTTCTTTCTGCAGCACTAATCATACTTTTTATGGAAAAATGAACCCCCTCATTTTGTTCCTTTTTAAATTAAATGTTTTAAGAGTTACCACTTTAATCCAAGCAAGATGGCTTCAGGTGTGCCATACGTTTATCATAAGTAGGACTGTTAGCGCTCTAGTAGTTCTTTGGAACACTCTGGGAAGCTGCAGTAGAACACAAAGGAATCAACTGACAGTCTCTGCCCTTGTTGGATGTACATGTTTTACTGAGAATATCAGACTTCATTCTCACATGACTGAGAAAGATAATGTGAATTTACAGAAAATAAGCTCTCAGTTTAGCCTATAGATCACCTTCCAAACCTCTGTGGTAAAAGCATGAGAAAATATTTTTCTCTCAATCATGATATCCCAGCAGAAGGCTTTTTCACATGGTGAAATCACCTTAGAACATACCACAATTCCTAAAATGAGTATGGTACCATCAACAAATGATTTATAATGTAACTAAAGTCTTAAAACCTTCTATTAACTGCAATGCTTTTTAATGAGGTGCTATCATGTATATTTGTCCCAAGATGGCTGCCAACACTTCTTGGATGAAGTGCTGACAGCCAATCAGATCTCAGGATGAGATGTGTGGTTAGGCTCCGCCCACATATATATATGCTTTTAAATGCTATTTACTCAGGAAATACTGAACAGATTTACACCAGACCTGCAAAAGGCACTTCCTTGACCTTATGGCTACCTCTCTGCCAAATTTCTAGTAATTCTGTTCAGCCGTTCGGGCTGTAGCTCGTTCTAAAGGTCCTATGGAAAAATGCATGGGAAAAACGCGTTTTGGGACCCCCCTTTTATCTCAGCCCCCGCTTGACGAATCCCCCCGAGACTTTCAGGGTAGGAGCGGAGCGTAGCGCCCCACCTATTTTGAGACATTCGCGAGGATTCATCGACCGGGGCAAAAGTTATTCAAAATAGAATGTTGCGGATTTCCTATGGAAAAGGGGTCCTAACTATAACTACCTACTGGCGACCGCCAGTAGGTAATATATATATATATATATATATATTACCTACTGGCGGTCGCCAGTAGGTAGTTATAGTTAGGACCCCTTTTCCATAGGAAATCCGCAACATTCTATTTTGAATAACTTTTGCCCCGGTCGATGAATCCTCGCGAATGTCTCAAAATAGGTGGGGCGCTACGCTCCGCTCCTACCCTGAAAGTCTCGGGGGGATTCGTCAAGCGGGGGCTGAGATAAAAGGGGGGTCCCAAAACGCGTTTTTCCCATGCATTTTTCCATAGGACCTTTAGAACGAGCTACAGCCCGAACGGCTGAACAGAATTACTAGAAATTTGGCAGAGAGGTAGCCATAAGGTCAAGGAAGTGCCTTTTGCAGGTCTGGTGTAAATCTGTTCAGTATTTCCTGAGTAAATAGCATTTAAAAGCATATATATATGTGGGCGGAGCCTAACCACACATCTCATCCTGAGATCTGATTGGCTGTCAGCACTTCATCCAAGAAGTGTTGGCAGCCATCTTGGGACAAATATACATGATAGCACCTCATTAAAAAGCATTGCAGTTAATAGAAGGTTTTAAGACTTTAGTTACATTATAAATCATTTGTTGATGGTACCATACTCATTTTAGGAATTGTGGTATGTTCTAAGGTGATTTCACCATGTGAAAAAGCCTTCTGCTGGGATATCATGATTGAGAGAAAAATATTTTCTCATGCTTTTACCACAGAGGTTTGGAAGGTGATCTATAGGCTAAACTGAGAGCTTATTTTCTGTAAATTCACATTATCTTTCTCAGTCATGTGAGAATGAAGTCTGATATTCTCAGTAAAACATGTACATCCAACAAGGGCAGAGACTGTCAGTTGATTCCTTTGTGTTCTACTGCAGCTTCCCAGAGTGTTCCAAAGAACTACTAGAGCGCTAACAGTCCTACTTATGATAAACGTATGGCACACCTGAAGCCATCTTGCTTGGATTAAAGTGGTAACTCTTAAAACATTTAATTTAAAAAGGAACAAAATGAGGGGGTTCATTTTTCCATAAAAAGTATGATTAGTGCTGCAGAAAGAAAAATTAGGGCTCATTTTGAGTGACTTCTCAAATCCTCTTCTATTTCATTAAAAAATTCTGACATGCAGACTGAAACATGCCCTTTCAATACCAGCAGCAGTTTTCCCTGGTGAGCAGTAGCTTTACTACAGTGATCTAATGAGCAAAAAGAGTGCTAACATTCTGAATTTATGGCAAATGTGTGACACATCTGAATGCCTTCTTGATGGAATCAAAGTAAAAAACTGAAAGTATTTCCTACTGAGGAGACTGCAGTAAATGAGGAAATTAGGAAACTTCATAACAAATAAGTCTCCCAAGATGGCCACCAGAGACAAAAGAGCCCAAATGTAGCCCAAATATCACCCAGATGTAGCCCAAGTATAGCCCAATGACAGAATGTCCCAGAATGTTCTTAAAAACAACTAGAGCGCTTACTGTCTTCATTATGACAAAAGTATGGCACACCTGAAGCCATCTTGATTGGAATAAACTGGTAACACTTAAAACATTTAATTTAAAAAGGAACACAATGAGGAGGTTCATTTTGCTATAGAAATTATGATTAATACTGAAGAAAGAAAATGAGGGCACATTTTGAGTGACTTCTCAAATCCTCTTCTATTTCATTAAAAAATTCTGACATGCAGACTGAAACATGCACTTTTAATACCAGGAGCAGACTTCCATGGTGGAGTAGTTTTACTACAGTGATCTAATGAGCAACTAGAGTGCTAACATTCAGAATTTATGGCAAATGTGTGACATATCTGAATACCTTCATGATGGAATCAAAGTAAAAAACTGAAAGCATTTCCTACTGAGGAGACTGCAGTACATGAGGAAATTAGGAAACTTCATAACAAATAAATCTCCCAAGATGGCCACCGGAGACAAAAGAGCCCAAATGTAGCCCAAAAGCAACCAGATGTAGCCCAAATATAGCCCAATGACAGAAGTGTGCAAAACACTTATTATTTTGTGTTTTTGCAGTGTTATATAGTGCAGACTTGTCAGGTATTGGAGTGCTTTACATGAGCATTGGTTACATCACACAAGAACAAATTCATTTTGGTTGTAGACATGGGGAGACTAAGTGATTTGACCAGAATCACAGAATGTCGAGCTGAAGCAGAAACTTCAACCTGGTTCCCCAGTTGCAAAGTCTGCAGTTCTGGAAGTAACACCACATCCTCTCCCCTAAGTGCAACATTTAATCAAGTGGTCAACTGGATAAAAAAACATAAAGATAACAAATAATTTAAAAGTGCTTTGTCGCTATTTGAAAACTCAGAAAATATGTCCTTATTTTAGTCTTTTAGAGCACTAACCATAATTTTGATGCCAATAAGACCCTCTCATATATGTAATTTCTAAAGGAAATGCTCTAGGTATAACAGTTTTGATTACATCAAGATGATGTCAGGCGTTCCACACTTTTGTAATAAATATAGAATGTTAGCAATCGAGTTGTTCATTAGGATACTGTTGAGAGGCAGAGGCCAGGGGCACGGACTCTGAAAATTGAAGGCAGGTAGGAGGGTGCAAAGGCAACAATTTAACCACACTGAGCAGGCAGGAAGGGCCGTGGAAGCACAACAGACTATGGAGGGCAGTGGAAAGGGGGGCAGGGGCAACAAACCAACAATACAGGACTTGCAAGAGAGGCTGTTGGAGGGAAGATCTATTACGGGTCAAGGAAGCTAGGGGCGGTCCCCAGATCCCCGGGAGCCACCACAGAACTGAGCAGGAGAGTGAGTCAGGGACAAAAGGGGCACCTTAATTTGAGCCGGGGTGCCTAGGAACGCTTGCTCCAAAAATGAAGAAAACAGACATATGAGACATGGAATTGGAGGCAGAATACAATGGCAGTTTAATGAGAAGATGCAACTTCAAAGAAACCGCAGAATAGAGACATAAAGTACAAAAAACAGAATCCAGATAATCATACAGCTGTCATAATATTCTCTGTATCTCAATTAATGTACTGACAGAGAGAGAGAGAAAACACATCTATAAATGCATCATGAGAAACAAGTTACACCAAGGAAAATGTTACCTAGGAACACTCACGTTTACTCTTAGAGCAAGCATTCCTGCAATTACAATACAAAATCTTTTAAATGCAAAAGTAAAGAGAACAATGGTTAAACATAACATGACATTTCATATAGGTAAAATAGAATAAGATACTTCAAGCAAAGCAGAGCAAGACATTTTAAGCAAAGGAAGACAAGAGCTCCCAGCTCTTGGGGAAAACCTGCACTGCCTGTTAACCTACATACAGACGGCGAGGTAGTCCGTCGATATCTGTGGGTGCTCCCTTTTTATATCATTTTGTGGGCTCCTTTGCACGCTACATCTACCTACGTATGCTACCCAAAAGCTTCGACTGCAGATTTTACCAGACATTTCGTCATTTACCCACTTAATGCTGACAATGGACTGGGTGAAAAGGTCAGTCTCTCAGGCCAATCGCTTATCGTAAGTTCCATAGAGCAAGCAGAAAATAATGGGTATTGTACGGGAATTCAATATATTCATGTATAAAATCTCCTCAGTTCTCCTAACTTGACGCTCTGCGGTTGCCACTTCCTTAAAAGCGGGAAACCTGCCCAGGAAGCAAGTACCAGTCCAGGATGCAGCCTACTGTATGTCGACAGCTTCAGGGGGATGTTGAACTTTGATACCGAGTACGGAGCACTCGGGTAGGGTGGGGGCTACTAGTTTGGATCAGAAGGCCTCGCAGACCTGCCTTCAGACTGCTATACACTAAAATTGCAGAGCTATGGTCAATTTAACAAAGAGGCCTACATATTGAACAGAAGGGCCTACACAGGGGTTTTATGCTGGCTGAGTGCTAAGGATGTCTCAGGATAATTATATAGCAATACAGGACCCGCTGGTCAATTTAATACGGCCTACAAATGCAGCTGGCAGGGCAAGGACAAGGGTCTCATACTTCAGGTGTGGACAGAACGGGCCAGGGGCCCCCTGTGATACAAAATCTACCCTCCTTCAAGGCTGTGGCAATGTAATAGACCATTGTGGGCAGAAGGAAGAGGCAATGGTAGTACAACCATACATGCCAACAGACCCGATTCAGCCAGGAAACGTCCAATGTTTTTAAGCTCAAATGGGCTTTATTTGATCTGTCTCCTGTCTACAATATCCTCTTTTTCAATGTAACTCAAAGGGGAAAATCAATACCCCAGTTTTTTTTCAAAATCTCCCTCTTACCAAGTTCAAAATGTTCGCAAGTATGGTACATTGGATCATGGAAGGAAATGGGATAGGGACATGGACTTGGATAACAGAGGACAGGAGGGACATGGAGAGGTGCACCAAACTGACCCTGCAGGGCAGGCATCAGGGTTTGCAGCAGCACAATACACCACACAGGGCATGCAGGACGGGAGTGCAGCACAACAATCCATAGAAAGCAAGAGGGAGGGGACAGGACCATGCACATGGACAACAGAGAACAGAGGGGCAAGAGGCAATGGTAGCTAGCTGACCATAATGGACAGACAGGAGAGAAAGCTGCAGCATAACAGACCATAAAGGGCAGGAGGGACGGATCAGGGGCATTACAATGGAACAGACAAGCCAGGAGGGAGGGAGTAGGGCTGGGGGCAAGGGGGCAGGGCAGGAGCAGCAAGATAGCCATGGAGGTCAGGCAGGATGGGCACTAGAAGCAAGACACACCATGAAGAGCAACAGTGAGACTGTGATGGCATACACACAGACCATGGAGGGAAGGTGGGAGGGGGTCAGGGGCAGCTAACTGACCACACAGGGAAGGTGGGAGGGGCCATGGCAGCACAGAAGACCATGCATGGCAAGTGGGAGGGTTAGTGGCAGCACAATGGCTATGATGGGCAAGAAGGAGGGTGGAGGGGCATGCACAAAGGACAATGGAGGATAGAAGGGAGGGTCAGGACCTGTGCACAGACAAGAAAGTTCAGGGGAAGGGACCTCACAACAGACCACACGGGGCAGGCAGGAGGAGCAGTTGCAGCACAACAGACCAGGGAGGGCAGAAGGGTGTGGCAGTACAATGGACCATGTAGGACAGGAGGAAGAGGATAGGGGCATGGCATGTGGACAGGCAGGGTGGAGGTGGCAGGGACAGGTTACAGTCATCTGACAATGCTAGGCAGGTGGGAGGGGAGTGGCAGCTCAACAGAACACTCAGAGTAGATAGGAGTGGCAGGTCCATGGGACATGGTGGGCAAAAAGGATGGAGCAGGGGCATGCACAAAGACATCGGAGGGCAGGGGGAAGGAGAATAGGGGCAGCAAGCTAAGCACAGAGTTTAAGCAGGAGGTCAATGATGGGGCATAGAATTGGGCAATGGAGGGCAGGAGGACTGGACTGGTACATCATACTAAATTGAGGGCAGTGGCAGCACATCAGACCATGCATGGCAGGAGGGAGGAGGCTAGTCCATGGATTCACACAACAGAGGATAGGGAGGAAGGGGATGGGGCAGCAAGCTAACTGTTCAGAGAAGGCGGGTATTAGGAACTTTATTGTTTTTAAAACATTGTGTCTGTGCGAACTACTTAAAATATGAACAAGTATGCAGCATAATCTCACTTTTATTCAGGAAGAAGAGGACGTTTGTGACTGTGACTCCGGGCTCACTTGGCAGAAACACCCCCTGACCCTCCACCCCCTATCGCAAAATGTAATGCCCGTGAAAAGGGTAGGTGAACACAGTGTTATATAGAACATAGTCCTGAGAGCACGATTGAAAATGAAAACTAGATATAGTGTATGGTATAAACTATGCACCAAAAAGTGTGATATAAGATGAACCGGGCGTGAAATATAATTTGCAATACATTGTGCGCAATGACAGATTCATTGGAGAGCGGGAGATAGCACAGGCACTAGCGCGTGCTATGCGATATGCGCCTTGGAGTGTAATATGCACAGGGCAGTGTTGTGTAACCTAACTAGTCTCTAAAGTTGTAATATAAAATATGTGCTGGGGAGTGTAACGTTGCATATGCACTGTGACAAATATATGGATCCCAGATTGTAATATGTATGGCATAGCACTGTGCGTTATAACATAGGCATCGAGAAAGGCACGTTAGATGGGGCAATATAACCCGTGCGAAGACAAGTGTGGCATGACATATTCACGGGGTGGTGTTACAGTGCACATGGGCTAGAGAGTGTCATAGCATATGCACTAGCTAGTGGAATACAACACAGAGGTGTGTGGCACTCGGCAGGCAATGGTGGGTGTAACACAGCATTGGACTCTGTCAGGAGCACGCTGTGACTCTCAAGTGATGTTCGTCCCCTTTCCAGAGAGTAAAATAAAAAGTATTACACATCCGGCAGTGGATGTGTGTTTTATTAACCGTGAGGGGGGTTTCTTGCATAGTTTTGGTCGAATTTTTGTCGAATCCCCTTTGAATGGCTTGGTGTGCATGTGTATTAAATGTGCCCGTCAATAGCTACCCATGTTTGTATAAATAAACGACAAGGGTGTCTACCAGGATTAGGCACGGTAGGGCATCAGACATGTCAGAGCTTCACTAGTGGTGTAAATACATTCCACGTGGATTCATTGCATGCATAGTCGCCTTTTAATGAATATCACGCAAATCGTCATGGTGATAGGTACGTACGGTTTCTCCAGCATGTCCTAGGTGTGTCTATAAATATATATTTTTTAAAAATAATAAAAAACAGTGGCCGGCCCTGGGGATTGGGGTCAAAAAAATATAATTAGGAGACTGGCCCTGGGGGATGGGGTCATCAGGGCCAATAAATTAGAATAAGAAGGGGAACCAAACAGCCCCCCTTCTTAAAAAACTAAAATAAATAAAAGACTGGCATCGTGCCGGAGGCCATGCCCCCTCCGTGCAGCACTCTGCAAACGCGCCCCCAACAGGCATCTCCAGTATGCGCCAGGGAGCTGCGCTGCAGCCAGGTGTTCTGAGGCCAAGCCCCTTTTTACACCTCTCTGCAACGCAGCTCTGTGGCGCTTACTGGAGGTACCTAGTGGTCTAGTTTGACCCTAGGGACCCTTAGGATTCAGGGGGACTCTCAACTTAGAACAGCCACAGGGCGCGTTTACACAGTGGTGAAGGGAGGGGACGGGGCCTGAGGTGACGTGTGCAAACACGCACTATGGCATGTTTTAAATTGGGGATATAATTTCCCTTCAATACTGAGGGCCCCTGGGGGCTAACTAGCCCACCAAGTGCTTCCAGTAAGCGCCACTGAGCTGCATTGCAGAGAGGTGGTCCAGGCCGTGCCACTTTTTACACCTCTCTGCAACGCAGCTCTGTGGCACTTACTGGAGGTACCTAGTGGGCTAGTTGGACCCTAGGGACCCTCAGGATTCAAATGAACTTAATCTCCCAACTAAAAATGGACACAGGGCGTGTTTACACAGTGGTGAAGGGAGGGGACGGGGCCTGAGTTAATGTGTGCAAAAACGCCCTGTGGCCTGTTTTAAGAGGTAGTTTTAATCCCCATGCCCTATTATACACTAGGGGCTTACAGAGGAGGTCATGCTAATCACAGGGGGACCCCAACGCATAATGTTCCCTAGTGTATGTAGTTGTTTTCACTGTATTCTAAGTGTCTTTTAACATAGCACTGGCTCTAGGACTGGTTAGTCAGACTCAGTTACCACCAGTATCCGTCTGAAAAAGTTGAGGGTACAGGATGATTTTGCAACAAGGCTTCTTTCTGCTCTTCTTTTTGTTCTTTCTGCACGTTATCCTTCTTCCTGCACTTATCTTCGTATTTGAGGACTTCTGTTGCTTCTTTCTGCACTTCTTTTGTTTCTTTCTGTGCATTTTTTCTTCTTTCTTCACATGTCCTATCTCTGTAGGCATAGTTAGAAATTAGCATTTAAAAAACCTTTGAAATTCACTGAAAAAACCATGGGTTTCACACACGTTATAGTTAGGAATTAGCATTTAAAAAACCTTAGAAATTCAATGAAAAAACCAAAGGTTTCACACATGTTATAGTTAGCTGGACATTTCACTCGTAAAAAACCATTGAAATTCCCCCGTTATAGTTAGTTCAGCTAACTATAACTCGTGCGCCCGCAATGCACTACTGATGACGTCACATATTACATCACTCATGACATGGTCAGTGACATCACTCATGACATCACTGATGACATCTCAAATGACATCACTGATGACATCATCCAGTGATTGTGTGTTTTTATGAAAATTATATATTTTTTATATTTATGTATATCTCAAGGTCAAAGGAAGAATAAATGGGTATATAAGTGTCTAAATGGATACTTTTTTTGGGAATTTTTTTTGTGTAACTGACTGTTTAAGTGTATCATAGTGAATACATGGCTTACTGAGTAATCTTTAAATATTTAAATATCTGTATCAGTTTCTTACTTTGTGTATAAGTGGCTGCATGGGTTGGTGAGTAGCTACATGAGTGTCTATATAGGTTATTAGTTGGTTTTTTATCACTATGAGTGTCTGAGTTTCTGTATGGTTCGGTGGGGGTATTACTTAGTGCATAGGTGCATGAATGAGTGACTCACTGTTTGTATGTGTTGAATACAGCATGTGTGCAGGACTGTATGGGTGGATGAGTGTGTGCATGGGTGTGTTAGTGAGTGAATGACTGTCTCAATAGTGTCTTTATGAGTAACTACATATGTTTTAAACTAGTATATGTGACTATTGGTGTATATAAGTGAGTATATGTGAGAGTGAGAGATTGGAAGAGTTCCTGTATGAATAAGTATGTGTTTCTATAAGTGATTGTTTAAAAGAGTAAGTATATGTAAGTTTCTGTAGAAGTAAGTGTGGTGGTGTGTGTATAACTGTATATGCAAGTAAATGGATGATTGATTCTTTATTAGCATGAGTGACTATGTGTGTGAGTTACTCTATGGATGAGTGGCATTGTGTAACGGGATGTACAGGTGTATGAGTACATATGATGAGTGAGTACATGTATGAGTGACTGTAGAGGACTGTTGGTGAATTACTGTATGTGTATGTGGTTCTTAGAATTACTGAATAGGTTGTTGTAACTGATATTGATATGTTCATTATTTTGAACATTTTAGTTTCTATTTTTGAATGTGTGTTTCAATGGTTATATTAGGGGGAGAGGAGGTCTGCCACTCTATCACAAGGATGATGTCATCAGTGATGTCATCAGTGATGTCATTTGAGATGTCATCAGTGATGTCATGAGTGATGTCAGTGACCATGTCATGAGTGATGTAATATGTGACGTCATCAGTAGTGCATTGCGGGCGCGCGAGTTATAGTTAGCTGAACTAACTATAACGGGGGAATTTCAATGGTTTTTTACGAGTGAAATGTCCAGCTAACTATAACATGTGTGAAACCTTTGGTTTTTTCATTGAATATATATATATATATATATATATATATATATATATATTATCTACTGGCGGTCGCCAGTAGATAGTTATAGTTAGGACCCTCTTACCATAGGAAATCCGCAACATTCTATTTTGAATAACTTTGGCGCCGGTCGACGAATCCTCGCAACATTTTCAAAATAGGTGGGGCGTTGAGCTCCGCTCCTACCCTGAAAGTCTCGGGGGGATTCGTCAAGCGGGGGCTGAGATAAAAGGGGGGTCCCAAAACGCATTTTTCCCATGCATTTTTCCATAGGACCTTTAGACAGAGCTACAGCCCGAACGGCTGAACAGAATTTAATGAAATTTGGCAGAGAGGTAGTCCTCAGGTCAAGGAAGTGCCTTTTGTAGGTTTGGTGTAAATCTGTTCAGTAGATTCTGAGAAAATAGCCTTTAAATCAATATATATATCTGAGCCAGCTTACGGTGCGCTTACGGTGCGCGATTCTGATTGGCCGTTAGATCTTAGTAAACATTCGAATCGGTCGAAACCAGGAAGCGGCGGCCGCCATTTTCTCTCTCGCACTCTGACAGGGGGTTGAAAAACAAAGTGCAAAAACATGTAAAGGGGCTGTTTAGACAGCTCCCAAGCACCTAGCCATGTCGAGGGAGTCCCCAACGATCCCCCAAGTGAAAAAAGGCAATTTTAATTTTTTTGAAAATTTCGCCGATTACACTTACCGTACGCGTACGGTAATAAATAATAAAAAAAATATATATATATCCACATTCTCCCCACCCCGTGTGCAAATGGTGCCCGAAGGCATGGCTTATTACAGCAAAACAAAACATATATTTTACCTGTCACAACGATGCTCATCATATGTCCTCCATGTGCGCACGGTGCGCGAAGCGCATCGTGCGTTCATGGCCCATCTAGCGTAACGTGGGCACGCGGTGCGCGAAGCGCACCGCGTGCTCACTGTGCGCGCACCGTGCGCAAAGCGCACCGTGCGCGCACGGAACGAACTGCGTTAAGTGGGCGCGCACGCCACAAATGGCGTAAAGTAACTTAGCATTTAAAAAAACGTACAAATTCACTGAAAAAACCATAGGTTTCACACACGTTATAGTTAGGAATTAGCATTTAAAAAACCTTGCAAATTCACTGAAAAAACCATAGATTTCACACATGTTATAGTTAGCTGGACATTTTACTGATAAAAAACCAATGAAATTCCCCCGTTATAGTTACTGTAGGCAACTATAACTCACGCGACCGTAATCCTCTGCTGATGACATATGTGTCTTTATGGAAAAAAAATATTTGTAATATATGTATAGCTAAAATTTAATGGAAGAAGACATGGGCAAATAAGTGTCTAAATACAGTATTAGCATCAGCAGAGGATTACGGTCGCGTGAGTTATAGTTGCCTACAATAACTATAACGGGGGAATTTCATTGGTTTTTTATCAGTAAAATGTCCAGCTAACTATAACATGTGTGAAACCTATGGTTTTTTCATTGAATATATATATATATATATATATATATATATATATATATATATATATATATATATATATTCACTGAAAAAACCATGGGTTTCACACACGTTATAGTTAGGAATTAGCATTTAAAAAACCTTAGAAATTCAATGAAAAAACCAAAGGTTTCACACATGTTATAGTTAGCTGGACATTTCACTCGTAAAAAACCATTGAAATTCCCCCGTTATAGTTAGTTCAGCTAACTATAACTCGCGCGCCCGCAATGCACTACTGATGACGTCACATATTACATCACTCATGACATGGTCAGTGACATCACTCATGACATCACTGATGACATCTCAAATGACATCACTGATGACATCATCCAGTGAATGTGTGTTTTTCTGAAAATTAAATATGTTTAATATATGTATATCTCAAGGTCGATGGAAGAATAAATGAGTATATAAGTGTCTAAATTGATGATTTGTTTTTGAAAAATTGATTGTGTAACTGACTGATTAAGTGTATCTTTATGAATACATGGCTAAGTGAGTAATGTTTAAATGTGTAAATACCTGTATCAGTCTCTCACTTTGTATATAAGTGGCTGCATGGGTTGGTGAGTAGCTACATGAGTGTCTATATAGGTTATTAGTTGGTTTTTTGAGTATCAGTATGAGTGTCTGAGTGTCTTCAGGGTTCGGTGGGGGTTATTATGTAGTGCATAGGTGCATGAATGAGTGACTCACTGTTTGTATGTGTTGAAGACTGCATGTGTGTAGGACCGTATGGGTGGATGAGTGTGTGTATGGGTGTGTTAGTGAGTGAATGACTGTCTCAATAGTGTCTTTATAAGTAACTACATATGTTTTAAACTAGTATATATGACTATTGATGTATATAAGTAAGTATATGTGCGAGTGAGAGATTGGAAGAGTGCCTGTATGAATAAGTATGTGTTTCTATAAGTGATTATTTAAAAGACCAAGTATGTGTAAGTTTCTGTAAAAGTAAGTGTGGTGGTGTGTGTATAACTGTATATGCAGGTAAATGGATGTTTGATTCTTTATTAGCATGAGTGACTATGTGTGAGTAACTCTATGAATGAGTGGCATTGTGTTACAGGATGTTTAGGTGTATGAGTACATATGATGTGTGAGTACATGTATGAGTGACTGTATAGGATTGTTGGTGGATGAGTGGATGTGTATGTGGATCTTAGAATTACTGAATAGGTTGTTGTAACTGTTATTGGTATGTCCATTTTTTTGAAAATTTCAGTCTCTATTTTTAAATGTGTGTATCAAAGGTTATATTAGGGTGAGAGGAGGTCTACCACTCTATCACAAGGATGATGTCATCAGTGATGTCATTTGAGATGTCATCAGCGATGTCATGAGTGATGTCACTGACCATGTCATGAGTGATGTAATATGTGACGTCATCAGTAGTGCATTGCGGGCGCGCGAGTTATAGTTAGCTGAACTAACTATAACGGGGGAATTTCAATGGTTTTTTACGAGTGAAATGTCCAGCTAACTATAACATGTGTGAAACCTTTGGTTTTTTCATTGAATTTCTAAGGTTTTTTAAATGCTAATTCCTAACTATAACGTGTGTGAAACCCATGGTTTTTTCAGTGAATTTCAAAGGTTTTTTAAATGCTAATTCCTAACTATAACGTGTGTGAAACCCATGGTTTTTTCAGTGAATTTGCAAGGTTTTTTAAATGCTAATTTTTTTTTTTTTTCTTCTTTTTTTTTTTTACATATTTTTATTTTTATTTTCTATCCTTTTTTAAAGACTATGGTTAAATTTTAAAAATTCTACAATATGTTTTTATTTTACATTTTTTTTAAAATAAACAGGTAAAATTTATTAGCAATACATTTTTTCCTTTTTTTTTTTATTTTTTTTTTAGTGCGCGTACGGTAAGCTTACGGTAAGCGTACGGTTTACGCAATGTCCGTAATTTATCTACGCTGTTTGCGTATAGTTACGCAATTTGCATAGCCGCGCGTACTGCGCGTGGGGCGCGTACGCGTGTACGCTACACGCGCACGTTACGCGGAAGTGTTGGGGAGTGACTGTTATGCGCATGCGCGCGAGCGCGTGTCTTTTTTACGCGCATGCGTACTTTTGCCGTAAGCGCACCGTAAGCGTACGGTGGGTCATGTGATCATGAAACACAACTTTTGATTGGTTGAAACTACTTTCAGTTCTAGAACTCTCCTACACCACACCCATTCCCCTCATTTCTGCTTGTGATCCCTTAGGAGAAGGAGCTGGGTTGTCTTTGTGATACGATGGCAGAACAGCAGAGCTCTTCTGAGAGTGAGGCTAGCAGCACTACCTTGAGGCAGAGAGCGAGGAAACAAAAGACCTCTTACGTATGGGAGTATTTTTCTTTTCCAGAAGGCCAGCAAAAGGTAAATGCACCCTTAGTGACTTGTAAGCTGTGTAAGCGTGTACTTTCAAGAGGGAATCCTGACAGGAAGTATTCCTTTGGGAATCACACCATGATGAGACACCTTAAGGATGTACACAGAAGGACACATGCTCGACTTACTGAAGGTAACCCTTCAGTAAATCAACCAAGCACATCCACAGCAGCTCAGCCTGGACCATCATCTGCAGTGCCGAGTCCTTCTTCTGCAGGTCAGGTGAGCCCTTCATCTGTGGGGGGAGCATCTCCTTTTTCTGGTCCTCTGGAAATTAACCCTCGGTTTGCGAGGGTTGAAGTACGGTGCGCCACTTGTCATGATCTAATTAGTTATAGGGAGACCAGTATTTCCCTAGTGAACAGTAAAATAGATCAGCACACTTGTCGTACCATCTAATATTCCCAATCTTTCTTTCCTCTGTCCCTGCATGAACACAACGGCTCTTTTAAGAGCCAACCTTACCTTTCATCTATTTTTTATATATGTTTTTAAAAACTTTTTTTTTTTTTTTTTTTACCGTACGCGTACGGTACGTGTAATTTTTTTATTTTTTTTTTAAAAAACACTAAAAATCAATTATCACATTACAAGGTCCTTGAGAGACTACAATTAAAAACTGAAAATGTGATTGTAGAGAAGTGGAAAAAAGGGACCATGATATTATTGACTTACCATACCCACTCAAAAAAATATTTATTCATTTAAATTTTTTTTTAATTGCTTTAAAAATGGTTCTAGTTTTCGAAAATTTTCTATCTCAATCTGAAAAAAAAGAAAAATGTATTAATATTTAATAAAACATTTTGTAATACAGTACACATATTTACATATTTTTCAAAAAATATTTTTGCCTTTTTTTTGCTGTTTTCAGAATATATTGCATTTCACTATAAATTGTGAGAGCAATTGCATTCATCATTTAACAGCAGGCAAAAAAAAAATTTACAATCTCAAAGATTGTTTTAAAAAAGCCCACAATCTCTTTTTGCATAAACATAACTTTATAGAAATGCATAATATTCTTAAAAAATATCATCTAATATCAATACTTATTTCTTTAAAATACCGTCTGATATTTTTGTTTCAGAAGTATAATCACAATAATATATCTCAAATAACTCCACAATACATCGGGTTCCATTTCCTTTAGGCCAAATAGTAATTTTAAAATTCTTTTTTGGTTAAATTTCCAATGGTAATCCAATAAAAATCTAAAGTTTAAATTGTACAGATGTCACTGATTCTCTGTAACATTTTGGTTTCCGAAAGATTTATTAATAATTAAATAAGTCCACAATAGAATTATTTACCTTTCCGCATGGCCAAATAGTAATTTTAAAAATCTTTTTTGAAAAAATTTCCAATGGCAATCCAATAACATTCCAAAATTTAAATTGTGCAGATGTTACCGATTTTTTCTAAATTTTTGGTTTTCCAAAGTTTCCTTAAAAAATGGAAAAATTCCACATTACAATTGGTTACCTTTCCATTAGGCCAAATGATAATTTGTTAAATCTTTTTATTTGTAAATTCCAAATGGTAATCCAATAAAATGGTAAAATTGTTTTGTCCAGATGTTGCCAAATCTCTCTAAAATTTAGGTTTCAGGAAGATTAGATAGGAATTTGCTAAATCAAAAGGCAAACGTTGCTTAAAAATCAATTGGGAATCATTACACAGTGTCCAGCCTTTTTCACATTTAAGATAAACTGTGTAATGACCAGAAGTTACAGTAGGTCCATCATGGAAAATTATTGCAACTGTTACAAAAGTTTTTCCTGAAATTGATAATTGCTGTCCTGTAAACTTCTTAATTAAAGTATCCAATTTTGAACCATCAGCTCTACATCGTTGCATCATTAAAATTACATACTGTCCGTATTCCTTTAAAATTAACGTTGAAAACATGTCAGATTTACACTCACCGCATTGCATGCTATGATTAGCATCTTTAACTAATTTAGCAAAAGTGACTGTTTTACTCTCTGGCAATGTTAAATAAATAAACCTTTCATTATCAACATTAGAGCCACATATATTATAACAGTTTTCACAACTATGTTCCCATTTATGAGAGAGACCAAATAAATTTTCAATGGGAACCCCTTCTTCTTCCAGTACCTGAAGAAAATACATCAAGAATTCCTGTGCGTCTTGCTGTACATTTTGAGAAAACTGTGTTCGTCATGAACATACATCTAAAAGTTTTCTAATTTCAGTAGCACTTTCTATTTGAGTTTTATCATTACTCAGCTTTTCAAAAAGGAGACTCAGCACAGAACAGAATCTTTTTCCCTGATTTACTATTATCTGCTCTTGCAAACTTTCCAGATAAAATGCAACATTCAGCACTACATTAGCGTAGCAGTTGACACCAGAGCTATTTTCAAAATGACATCCTACAACCTGTTCTTCATTTTCCTTATTCTTTTTGCTTGCATGATTCCACAGGGTAAGCAGCTGGGTGTGTGCTAAGAGTCTGCTTCTGCACCAAAAAATGGCTCCCCCTTTCCATCTAATGCAACTGTGAAATCACCAGAGCAATACGCAATAAATCTCTGCCTGTAATTCCTATATGCACACAGAGTCATGTTTTCACATTAGTCACAAAACGAAATTTCTTTGCCAATTTGAAAGCACACTTACTGCTCTTTTTTTTGGCAAGTGATAAACACTTTTACAGTCTGTCACATTTTGAATCCACTTTTCAGATTCTTAAAAAAGCACATGTCCAAACTGCTTTTTCAGACCAGCACCATGTGTAACCTGGGTGACTGCCTACACTCCAGCAAGGGCAACCAGCCTTAGTGATGCTGAATGTATTTGCATTACTGACTGAAACCTCAAACCCCACTCGCTTGTGAATACTGTGCATGATTCCACATGGTAAGCAGCTGGGTGTGTGCTAAGAGTCTGCTTCTGCACCAAAAAATGGCTCCCCCTTTCCATCTAATGCAACTGTGAAATCACCAGAGCAATACGCAATAAATCTCTGCCTGTAATTCCTATTTGCACACAGAGTCATGTTTTCACATTAGTCACAAAACGAAATTTCTTTGCCAATTTGAAAGCACACTTACTACTCTTTTTTTTGGCAAGTGATAATCACTTTTACAGACTGACACATTATGAATCCACTTTTCAGATTCTTAAAAAAGCACATGTCCAAACTGCTTTTTCAGACCAGCACCATTTGTGACCTGGGTGACTGCCTACACTCCAGCAAGGGCAACCAGCCTTAGTGATGCTGAATGTATTTGCATTACTGACTGAAACCTCAAACCCCACTCGCTTGTTAATACTGTGCATGATTCCACATGGTAAGCAGCTGGGTGTGTGCTAAGAGTCTGCTTCTGCACCAAAAAATGGCTCCCCCTTTCCATCTAATGCAACTGTGAAATCACCAGAGCAATATGCAATAAATCTCTGCCTGTAATTCCTATTTGCACACAGAGTCATGGTTTCACATTAGGCCCTTAAACGAAATTTCTTTGCCAATTTGAAAGCACACTTACTACTCTTTTTTTGGCAAGTGATAATCACTTTTACAGACTGACACATTATGAATCCACTTTTCAGATTTTTTAAAAAGCACATGTCCAAACTGCTTTTTCAGACCAGCACCATTTGTAACCTGGGTGACTGCCTACACTCCAGCAAGGGCAACCAGCCTTAGTGATGCTGAATGTATTTGCATTACTGACTGAAACCTCAAACCCCACTCGCTTGTGAATACTGTGCATGATTCCACATGGTAAGCAGCTGGGTGTGTGCTAAGAGTCTGCTTCTGCACCAAAAAATGGCTCCCCCTTTCCATCTAATGCAACTGTGAAATCACCAGAGCAATACGCAATAAATCTCTGTCTATAATTCCTCTTTGCACACAGAGTCATGTTTTCACATTAGTCACAAAACAAAATTTCTTTGCCAATTTGAAAGCACACTTACTGCTCTTTTTTTTGGCAGGTGATAAACACTTTTACAGACTGACACATTATGAATCCACTTTTCAGATTCTTAAAAAAGCACATGTCCAAACTGCTTTTTCAGACCAGCACCATTTGTAACCTGGATGACTGCCTACACTCCAGCAAGGGCAACCAGCCTTAGTGATGCTGAATGTATTTGCATTACTGACTGAAACCTCAAACCCCACTCGCTTGTGAATACTGTGCATGATTCCACATGGTAAGCAGCTGGGTGTGTGCTAAGAGTCTGCTTCTGCACCAAAAAATGGCTCCCCCTTTCCATCTAATGCAACTGTGAAATCACCAGAGCAATACGCAATAAATCTCTGCCTGTAATTCCTATTTGCACACAGAGTCATGTTTTCACATTAGTCACAAAACGAAATTTCTTTGCCAATTTGAAAGCACACTTACTGCTCTTTTTTTTGGCAAGTGATAAACACTTTTACAGACTGACACATTATGAATCCACTTTTCAGATTTTTTAAAAAGCACATGTCCAAACTGCTTTTTCAGACCAGCACCATTTGTAACCTGGGTGACTGCCTACACTCCAGCAAGGGCAACCAGCCTTAGTGATGCTGAATGTATTTGCATTACTGACTGAAACCTCAAACCCCACTCGCTTGTGAATACTGTGCATGATTCCACATGGTAAGCAGCTGGGTGTGTGCTAAGAGTCTGCTTCTGCACCAAAAAATGGCTCCCCCTTTCCATCTAATGCAACTGTGAAATCACCAGAGCAATACGCAATAAATCTCTGCCTGTAATTCATATTTGCACACAGAGTCATGTTTTCACATTAGGCCCTTAAACGAAATTTCTTTGCCAATTTGAAAGCACACTTACTACTCTTTTTTTTGGCAAGTGATAAACACTTTTACAGACTGACACATTATGAATCCACTTTTCAGATTTTTTAAAAAGCACATGTCCAAACTGCTTTTTCAGACCAGCACCATTTGTAACCTGGGTGACTGCCTACACTCCAGCAAGGGCAACCAGCCTTAGTGATGCTGAATGTATTTGCATTACTGACTGAAACCTCAAACCCCACTCGCTTGTGAATACTGTGCATGATTCCACAAGGTAAGCAGCTGGGTGTGTGCTAAGAGTCTGCTTCTGCACCAAAAAATGGCTCCCCCTTTCCATCTAATGCAACTGTGAAATCACCAGAGCAATACGCAATAAATCTCTGCCTGTAATTCCTATTTGCACACAGAGTCATGTTTTCACATTAGTCACAAAACGAAATTTCTTTGCCAATTTGAAAGCACACTTACTGCTCTTTGTTTTGGCAAGTGATAAACACTTTTACAGACTGACACATTATGAATCCACTTTTCAGATTTTTTAAAAAGCACATGTCCAAACTGCTTTTTCAGACCAGCACCATTTGTAACCTGGGTGACTGCCTACACTCCAGCAAGGGCAACCAGCCTTAGTGATGCTGAATGTATTTGCATTACTGACTGAAACCTCAAACCCCACTCGCTTGTGAATACTGTGCATGATTCCACATGGTAAGCAGCTGGGTGTGTGCTAAGAGTCTGCTTCTGACCCAAAAAATGGCTCCCCCTTTCCATCTAATGCAACTGTGAAATCACCAGAGCAATACGCAATAAATCTCTGCCTATAATTCCTCTTTGCACACAGAGTCATGTTTTCACATTAGTCACAAAACGAAATTTCTTTGCCAATTTGAAAGCACACTTACTGCTCTTTTTTTTGGCAAGTGATAATCACTTTTACAGACTGACATATTATGAATCCACTTTTCAGATTTTTTAAAAAGCACATGTCCAAACTGCTTTTTCAGACCAGCACCATTTGTAACCTGGGTGACTGCCTACACTCCAGCAAGGGCAACCAGCCTTAGTGATGCTGAATGTATTTGCATTACTGAGTCCAACCTCAAACCCTTAAACTATTCTTTTTTTATACCAGTACACCTTAATTTATTGTGAAAACATAGTCCATATTATTTTACTTGTTCCTCACATTTAAATTTCTCCCAAAACAGAAAATAATAAACACAACTTCAACAAAAAGAATTGCATTTCTATTATTCATTTCTTAATTTACCATATACATCCCCTCTCAAACTCTAAACTCACCTTTAAAATTAGTTAGTTGTGAAAGAAATGTGGCACTCAAACAGCAGATTATCAGAGCCAGGATCTCTGTTCTTTACACCTCTCTCCTCTCAGCAGAACCAGATAATGGCAAACTTTCCCTCTCTTTTTCCACATATATACATGTTAATTTCAAATCTCAGTGCTTCCCCCTTTTTTTCAAATGTAATCACACATTTCTATTGGTTGAAAACCAACCCTTTTCCAAAAGTACCCTTCCCCCAACTTGACTTCTGCCTAGTACCCTTCCCCCAACTTGACTTCTGCCTGCTACCATAGCAACAGCTCATGGAACACTGCTGTGTGGAGTTAGGTCAGAAGTTC